>NW_023425377.1:1997500-3342500 GCF_014108415.1 Molossus molossus | reverse complement strand
AGAAACCATGTTTGGGCCTGGTGCCTGCTGAGGGCCAGCTGGCTGGGGGTGTGGAGAGACCTGGCAAATTATTCCCAAATGTACAGGTTCCTTAAAAACCAATTCAGTTCATCAAAAACTGATTTGAAAGCTTGACAGTGTAGAGCAGGTGTCGCACTGGCTAAGCCCCCGGAGCACTCCGTGCTCCCCCAGACCACCAGCCGTGGGCGGATCCGCTGGTCTTCAGGGAGGAGGCTGCGTGGGAGGGAGCCCGCCCGCGGTCGCCTGCGGTCGCCTGCGCTTACTGAGAAGTAGGTGGAGAAGAGCTCCGCTGTGCTGGAGAACGCAACCCGGGCGCGGTCATCCTGCTCCACGCAGCAGCACAGGAGCTTGATCCTGGTCTCCCACACGCTGGTAGCTGCTGTCCTGAGGCCACTGAAGAACTGGCTCGACTCCGGATTATCCAGGAGGCTGGGGCCAGCAGAGGAGTACCGAGCTGCTTTCCCCCCCAGCGGGTCAAAGACGATGATAATGGTGACCACCGTGGAGCCGAGGATAATCCAGCTGCCAAACAGAGGGACAAGCAATGACAGGGTCCCACAGCAGAGGGCGGAGCCCAAGCTCCCTCCTGTGGCTCGTTACCCAGAAAGACACAGCTCTCCCAGAACCTGGCTGAGGCGAGCAACATGTTTCTTCTAGAAAGTTCCTCATAAGGCCTCACAAAGATCAGAGCCCTAACGGTAAAGAAACAAGGAGCTCTGTGGGCAGAGGTGTAGCACCTTGCCCCTCCCCCAGCCCGAAGCATGACCCGCCCTTCCTCCTGGGGCCTCAGGGTTGCTCTGGGTAAGCCGAGTTTTGCAGAGTTTGGCAGTGAGCGCACACAGGTCTCCCATCGGATGGACACTCAGGCGCTCCGAGGGCTGGACGGCGCTGCAGGAAGGCGGGCCTCAGAGCTGGACTCTGCTGCCCCCCGCGCTGAGACCCCCGAAAGGCCCATTTCCTCACTTACAACGGGATGAACCCAGATCACTTCGCAGACCTCTTATTCTAGTGTATTACTCTGCCTAGCGCATTTCTTCTCGTCCTGCCTTTAGAGTCTGCCCTTGTTTTGGCCTTCAGGTCTCCTTTCTTGTAGAAAGAGGGAGGGAATACGGAAAACTGGGAACCAGTAAGAAAGAGAACTCCATCAAGACACGCACAACGGAAATGAACTGTTTCTCACGTACAAACAGGCGCCTCTAAATGTCTACCGTTTCCTCAGAGAGGTCCACTCCCAACTCTAGGAAGCCTGCATGACCCTGGGCTGCCTATGAGTTGCTCAGGAAGCTTTGTTTACCTACATCTCAAAGGTACTTGTGACAATCAACAGAGATGACAGGAAGAGCTCACCTGATGACGACAGTTGCAATGATGCCACTCACAACTATCTTGTCACACTGAAAGCTGTCTGCTATCCAGGCGGCCCCCAGACACGCCCAGACCATCTCGGGCAGAAAGAGCGCGAGGCGGATGTACAGCAGCTTGGCCATGGATTTCCGCGGTCCGGGGTTACAAATGGTTCCTAAAACACAGAAACAGTCACCCTGGCCTCCTGCTTCCTCAGAGACCGGTTCCTTTCTACAAACACACAGCTGTCACAGCACCCATGGTGCTGCATGCACACCCACCACGACTCTTTCTCCCTGTAACTGGTCACCGATGCTGAAGATGAGAGCAAGTGACAAAGTAAGGGATGGGAGACGTCACAGAGAGACTCGGACTCGCTTAGACTTACCAGGGTTTAAAAACACTTTGGGGTTCTAACTAGGGTGATCATATAATCATTGTCCAAATTGGGATGATTTTTTTTTTCTTTATTGATTTTAGAGAGAGAGGGAGAGGAAGGGAAAGGGAGAGAGAGACAGAGACATTGGTGACAGAGAACATTGTTTGGCTGCCCCCTACACGCCCCCCACTGGAGATCGAGCCCGCAACCTGGGCATGTGCCCTGACCGGGAATTGAACCAGCGACCTCTTGGTTCACGGGTTGATGCTCAACCACTGAGCCACACCAGACAGGCCAAATTGGGATACTTTTGAGAGCAAAAGAAGATGCTATTGCTAGTCATGCTGGGATGACAAGTATAAAACAGAACTGTTCCAGGCAAACAAAGTTACCCAGGTCCTAAGAGCCAGGAAAATAAGCTCCATCATCTATCTGAACCCTCTTATTCCAGGCACCATCCAAACACTTTATACCCACTGTTCTTTAATGCTCACACCTCAGTTCACAAATGAGAAACTTGAGGCTCTGGGAGCTTAGTAGCTACTTTCTAAAATATAACCCACATCTGTGACCCCAGCTCTCTGCCTCCCCAGTGCCTTCGTGGTCCTCACTTTTGGGAAGTGAACAATTCTGATGTTCAAGATCACTATAAGAAGCCTCATATTTTAGCCCTGGCCAGTTTGACTCAGGGGTTAGAGCATTGGCCCATGGACTGAAGGGTTGCAGGTTCAATTCCCAGTCAAGGACGCGTACCTGGGTTGCAGGTTCAGTCTCCAGCCTCAGTTGGGGTCATGTGGGAGGCAACCAATAGATGTGTGTCTCTCACATTGATGTTTCTCTTTCTTTCCCTCTCTAAAAAGAAATGGAAAAATATCCTCAAGTGAGGATTAACAATAAATAAATAAATAAAAAGAAGCCTCACATTTTAGACATGACATTTTTACCATATTTGTAAAACAAACCCAAGTATCAATAGAGGCTTGTATGCTTTAATTCTTGATATAAAACATCAACTCCCTTTGGAAAAATGTGATAAACATTAAGTAACACAAAAATACCATATGATTAAAACAAATACAATAAATCTAAGCTCTAAAGAATGATTTGGTAAGAAAATTACTTTTAAACTCCAGCCCTGGCCCGTGTGCTCAGTGGTTAGAATGTCAGCCCACACGCCCAGGGTCGCAAGTTCGATTCCTGGTCAAAAGCATGTACCTGGGTTGCAGGTTTGATTCCTGGCCCAGTTGGGATGCGTGCAGGAGGCAACCAATTTAAGTCCCTCTCCCATTGATGTTTCTCTCTCTCTCCCTCTCTCCCTTCCACTCTATCTAAAAAGCAATGGAAAAATATCCTCAGGTGAGGATTAACAAAAATAAATACCACAAATTATTTTTCATTAGAATGAATTACACAGAGTCGCATTTTAAAATATTAGACACTATTAGGCCTCATTTTGGGCACAAAGACAAATTAGGCAACTGAACTGGCGCAATCTCTGAGGAAGTGTGGCCTGAAAAATCAGTTCTATATATGGAGCGTGTTATTGTACAGCAACAGCCGATCACTGGAGAGAAACAGGAATTAGTGCTTGCACACACCCACTGCTTCCTGGAGGGCTGGGGCCCCAAACAAGGGTGTACCCTAATTCGCAGCAGCCCCTGGGTCTGCAAGTCCAACATGCTGACGCTGCACGAATAAAATAAATGCATAAATAAGGAAGCAGAAAATGGAGTTCCGGTGGTCAAGGTTCCAGAAAAGAAGTAGGATACTGAGAAAGCCCTTTACATCGCTATGCCTGCCCAGGAAAACATTTTCATCTATTTAGATATTTATTTTCTTCTCAAGAGAAAGTGCTGGTATGGCCTGGCTGCTTGCAGGCCGTGGTGAGGCAAGGCCTCATGGTTAACACGACAGCTGAGCCCCTATGTCAGGTGCACAACGGTCTGAGAAGTCCTTCGCCAGGCACAGCCGATCACGTGGGCGCTACAGAAGGAAGGCCCCTGCCACAGTCGGGTTCCACACCGCGAGCCACAGGCAGTCTCCTCCGGCGGGAGGTGAGCCACGAGCTTTCCAGACCCAGATGCGGAGGAGCTGCTCAGCGTCCGAAACCAAAACCAGACGCGGTGAACAGCAGACCCCGTGTGTCCAGGGTGTTCCATCAAAGTGTAGCAGTCAAGCCCTGGCCGGTTAGAGCGTTAGAGCAGTTAGAGCGTCAGCCTGTGGTCCAGAGAAACCCGGGTTCGGTTCCCGCTAAGGGCACGTACCTCTGGTGCAGTTTGTCCCCGGCCCTGGTTGGGTCGTGTGGGTGGCAGCCAGTCGATGTGTCCCTTTCACATTGATGTTTCTCTCTCTCTCTTCCGCTCTCTCCCTCCCACTCTATCTGAACAAAAAATGGAAAAATGTCCTTGGGTGAGGATAAAAAAAATAAATAAATAAATAAAATTTATGGCAGTCAAGCCGGTTTGGCTAGAGGTTAGAGCATCGGCCGTTGGACAAAGGGTCTTCGGTTCGATTCCTGGTCAAGGGCACATACCTGGGTTTCCGGTTTGATCCTCGGCCCAGGTTGGGGTCAGGAGGGAGTCAACTAATCAATGTCTCTCTCACATTGATGTTTCTCTCTCTCTCCCCCCACTTCCTTTCCACTCCATCTTTAAAAAAAAAAAAAAAAATCTTTAAAAAGTCAAAAACCATGGCAGTCAAGAGGGTGGACCTTCCCTAATTAAACCTCCCAAAGGGACGCCTTTCCCGTCCCCCTGTCCTTCCCTCGGGCACTTTACCTTTGCCTTTCTCTCTCCTAAACTCCAAGGGCCCTTCTTTTGCTTCTGTAACTTGTTTCCTGAGCCCACGCAGCCCAGCTGGCTCACTTCTACTACCTCGGTAACTTTCTAAATAAACTTTCCCTTAGAATTTGAAAACATTAAAAATAAAACTCCCACACAGTAGGATTTCATCAGGTAGGTTCCCAAATAAAAGCTAGAAGCTACCACAATGCTATCACGATTCTTCCCAACTGAGCTACATGGATGACCAAGGAACAGAGGATAGATAAACACACAAGCTTCAGTCTTTTGTGTAAAAATGACCGAATTCCATCTGTTCCACACGTGCTCAACAATGTGTGGTATTTCTTTCAGAGGGGGATAGCATACAAAAGCTCAAGAAACATGGTCTTTCTGCTCCAAAAACAGATTGAGATAACATAGAACAGAAGGGGCAATAGAATTCATCCATGTATTGGGAATAAAATTTACCAATGTGCTAACAGTTACTTAAAAATATACCTAAAATGGCCCTGGCCAGTTTTTCTCAGTGGTTAGAGCTTCGGCCTGCGGCCCAGAGAGACCCTGGTTCGGTTCCTGCTAAGGGCATGTACCTCGGGTGCACTTTGTCCCCGGCCCTGGTTGGGTCGTGGGTGGCAGCCACTCGATGTCTCTCTCTCTCTCTCTTCCTCTCTCTCCTTCCTGCTCTATCTGAACAAAAAATAAAAAAATACCTAAAATGTACAAGTTGTCAAACACTCACTAATTTTGTGCAGGTGAAGCATGTAAAAGTAAGACGTTCAAGTAGGTATAAAGTAAACATTCAGCCTTCCTCCATCGCTGACCTGTCTTTCAGTTACCTTCCTAAAAGTAAACTAGTGCCCTGGCCAGTTTGGATGAGTGGTTGGAGTGTCGGCCTGAGGACCAATAAGTTGCGGGTTTGATTCTGATCAAGGGCATGAACCTCAGTTGCAGTTTGTTCCTGGCCATGGTTGGGGTCTTGGGGGAAGCAACCAATCGATTATGTCTCTCTCACATCAATGTTTCTCTCTCTCTCTGTCTGTCTATCTCCCTCCCACTCTATCTGAAGATAAATGGAAAAGTATTCTCGGGTGAGAATTCAAAGAAAAAGTAAACTAGTAACCTGCGTAGCCTCCCAGTCTTCACGTGAACAAAACATGGGATGTGTATGCATATCCGTCAGAAAACAGCAAGTGAATACAGTGTTCCGTATCTTAGTTCAATCTTTCCTTACCTGTTCAAGCATGCCTCACTTTTTAGCAGGTGCACAGCAGATCATCATAAAAGTGACTTACACTTTACTTAACCAATGGCCCACTGACAGGCACTGGGTTTGTTCCCACCTTTCATACCTATAAACAACACTGCAGTGAACATCCCTACAAATACTTTGCACACTGTCAAATAACAGGAAAAAATGGATTCACATACATACAGCCAAACTGGGTTCCAAGAGAGTCAACCAGATTACACTCCAACAGAATGCGCTGCTTGTTTCTGCACAGCCTCACCAACTCAGGTTATCTAGGTGGGTTTTCCTACTGCGACTGAGGCTGGACAGTCAGTGTAAGTTATTTATGTTTATTTAACTGTTCAAGATCTCTGCCCATGTTTCTACCGACTACAGGTGTTTTCTTATCACAAAAGCCCTTATAATTAAGGAGACTGGCTCTAAGTCTCACATTTTACAATATTTTTTTCCATTTTCTTTTTTTAAACTTTGTTATGTCTCACTTAAATTTACATAGTTTTACTAAAGTAAAACTAAAGATGTTCATCATTTGTAACAAATTGGCAACTGAACTAACATGTTTTTGTAAAACAATTTTCAGTTCAGCTGTGATCTCTCTTGCCACAAGTAACAGAAAGTCCAACTCAAACTGGCTACAGACCAGGAAGAGCTGCCCTGCTGTGAGCGGGCCAGGCAGAGCGGCTCCCAGTGACTGCCATCGTTCTGTCCTCCTCAGGGTGTTGGCTCATCCTAGCCCGAACGCAGTGGGAATTCAGTAGCTCGTCCAAGCACAGCACCACCCAGAAGGGGATGATGTTCCTAGGGGAGCAAGGAAGGACTTCTCCAGAACTTCCCAGTAAGCTCCCTGAATGTCACTGGCCCCAGCAGGGACACACACCCATTCCTGAACCAATCACTGACACATGAGCATCGTTCCTGAGCCAGGCAGAGGGCCAGCTTCTCTGACACATGCACTTGGTATGTGCAGGGTGGGGGATGTCTTGAATTAAACTGGGTTCTGTTTGGAGGAGGCTGCTGGGTAGGCAGCCAATCCCTAATGTGATGATGCCTAGGAGGAGGGGCCTTGATGAGTACACCACCCATCACAGGGGTGTGAACGGCCCTCTGGACGTATTTTGTAAAATACTGACACTCCCAAAGACATCTGGAGGAAAACAATTCAGGGGAAAAATCTTACACTTATTGCTTCAAATGTGAACCCTATTACAGTTGTAAACATGGTGTATGAACCAGAATGTGACCTGAACAGAAAGGGCAAAGAGGTTAAGTAATGCTGTATCTGAAATGAGAACAATCTCAGTACTTCATCTTTCAGAAATTCTGACTTACTAATATCTTCATAATGCCACTCACACCACATTGCACACATTCAGTTCCTCTTCCCCAGCCTCAGCACCAGTGACAACCCACACTTGGGGACCGACACAACCACAGAACCAGGCCCTCCTCTGACCAGACCCCATGCTTCCGTTTTCGGAGCTCTTATGTCTGCAGCTGCTATAGTCAGTGGGCACCCAGCCCTAAGGTCTCTTTCCATGGAACACCACTGACGCTTTTCTGTGTCGCTCCTCATGAACTACCATTTTTAAAGTTCCAGTCTGTCATTCCAAATGCCAAGATCTTGCCTCTGTCATGAGCTACGCCTCCCAGTCCCATGGTCAGCTACAATCTGTAAGCACACCTCCTGTATCGATTCGAGCAGTGACACAGCCCTGAAACCCTGCGCAGCGGCTGTCCTGCCTTGGGCTGAGGAGTTTATTTACTGATCCGCTATTAGTCACCAGAGGGCTCAGCTCACCCTGTGAACCAGGCAATCAACAGGGAAGGTTTCCAACATTCTCAGCTAAGTGACTGTCTGCAGAAAATGGGGACATATAGGGGAAAAAATTATCATTAATAATAGATGTAACTCTTGCAACTCATTAATGAAAAGACAAATAAAATTAAGCAAAGCATCTAAATAGACATTTCTCCAAAAATGATACACAGCCCTGGCCGGGGTTCTCAGTGGTTAGAGCGTCGGCCTGCACACCGAAGGGTCTCAGGTTCAATGCCTGGTCAAGGACACATACTTGGGTTGCAGATTCAATTCCCGGCCCTGGTCAGGGCGCATGCAGGAAGTAGCCAGACAACGTGTCTCTCATATCAATGTTTCTCTCTCTCTTCCCCTCCTCCCCCCATCCCTTCCACTCTCTCTAAAAATCAATGAAAAAAAAAAAATATCCTCAGGTGAAGATGAACAACAACAACAACAAAAAACACACAAATGGCCCTGGCCGGTTTGGCTCAGCGGTTAAAGCATCGGCCTGCGGTCCTGAGAGACCCGGGTTCGGTTCCCGCTAAGGGCACGTACCTCGGTTGCAGTTTGTCCCCGGCGGGTGGCAGCCACTCGATGTGTTCCTTTCACATCGATGTTTGTGTGTCTCTCTCTCTGGTTCTCTCTCTCCCTCCCACTCTACCTGAACAAAAAATGGAAAAATGTCCTCGGGTGAGGATTAAAGAAAACAAAACAAAACAAAAAAACACACAAATGGCCAATCAGCATATAAAAGGATATTGGACATTATTAGTCATCAAGGAAATGCAAATCAAAACCACGAGATAACCCCTCACACCACTAGGATGCTATGATCAAGGAGTCACAGCCCTGGCCAGTGTGGCTCAGGTGGTTGGAGCGTGAGGGGGCAACCGATCAATGTTTCTCTCTATCCCTTCCTCTCTCTAACAATCAGTAAAACCATATATATAAAAAAAAGATGTCACATAATAAGAGTGGTTGAAGATGTGGAGAAACTGGAACCCTCAGACACTGCTGGAGGGAAAGAAAAATGGTGCAGCTGCTTGGAAAACAGCCCGGCAGTTCCTCAGAAGGCTAGACAGAGCTACCCGGCACCTCCGCCGCTAGGCACACACCCAAGAGAACTGAGAACGCGCGTCTGCACAGGGCACGTCTGTGAACGTTCACAGCGGCAGCACCCTTTGTGGTGTCAGAAGTGGGACAGCCAGATGTGCGCCAGCTGAGGGACGGGTGAGTAAAATGAGGTGCATCTATTCAATGTAACGTTACTCAGCCATAGAAAAGAAGGACGGACTAGAAAGAAAAAAAAAAGAACAACAACAAAAATAACAAAGCCTGGCCAGTGTGGCTCAGCAGCTGAACGTCGACCCATACACCAAGAGGTTGTCGATTCCCAGGGCGCAAGCCCAGGCTGTGGGCCCGATCCCCAGTGAGGGGCGTGCAAGAGGTGGCCAATCGATGTTCTCTCTCATGGATGTTTCTCTCTCTCTCCCTCCCTCTAAAATCAATAAAGAAAAAAAGATTTAATAAGAAAGAAATGAAGTGCTGACATGCTACAAGAATGAACCTCACAAACACAATGCTAAGTTACAAAGCCAGACCAAAAGGCCACACCTGGATGGTTTTACCTATGTGAGTCTGGAACAGGCAAATGTGCAGAGAAAGAATGTGGATCAGTGAGTGCCTAGCGCTGGGGAGACAGGAGGGGAGACTGCTACTAGGCATGGGGTTTCTTTTTGGGTGATGAAATGCTCTAAAAAAATGATTGTGGCGATGGCTGTACAATTGTGAATATACTAAAAATCACTAAATTGTACATTTTAAATGAGTGATTTGTATGGCGTGCAAGTTATATCTCGATACAGCTGTTACGATACACTAGGTGTCAAACAGAAAAGGCCCTGGGCAGCTCTCTCTGTGGAGCACGCCCGAGCCTTGCCCTAAGTCCTTCCCCGGTCCTCGATTCTCTCCTGAGCTCCAAGGGCCCTTCCTTTGCCTCTGTAACGTGTTTCCTGAGCCCGTTTCTTCCACAGTTGACTTCTACCTTTGTGACTTTCTAAATAAACTTTCTCTTATAGTTTGAAAAAAATAAAGCCAATCTTTTTTTAAAAATTGATTTTAGAGCGCTGGCAAGTTTTGCTCAGTAGTTAGCATGTCAGCCCTGAGACCAAAGAGTCACGGGTTCGACTCTGGTCAAGGGCACATACCTCGGTTTAGGTCCAGTCCCTGGCCCCGGGGGGGACATGCAGGAGGCAGCCAGTCCATGTGTCTCTTTCACATCAATGTTTCTTTCCCTCTCCCCGCCCCACCCCACTCTATCTGAAGATAAAAGGAAAAAATATCCTTGGGTGAGGCTTTAAAGATATTTTTTAAATTAATTTTAGCCCTGGCCAATCTGGCTCAGCGGTTAGAGCATCAGCCTGTGGACCAGAGAGTCCCAGGTTCGGTTCCTGCTAAGGGCATGTACCTCGGTTGCAGTTTGTCCCCGGCCCCAGATGGGGTCGTATGGGTGGCAACCGGTCGCCCCCGCTCTCTCCCTCCCGTATGGAGATTGGCTGCCTCCCATATGCACCCAATGTGGGGGGTACCCGAAACCTAGGTATGTACCCTGACCAGGAATTGAACCTGCCACCTTTTTGTGTACAGGAGGAGACTCAACCAACTGAGCCACACAGCCAGGACAAGGCTGATCTTTTTACCTTTCATGCTGACGTACACGATGGCCGACAAGGTACATATAATAACTGCCAGGAGAACAATGAGAACGATCATGTAACTGCTGAGCAGGACCCCGCCAGCACAGTCCAGCTTCCCTCTGTGCCTGAGGTACAAAGTCAGAATGCCAATCCACCTGTTGAGAAACAGGGAGGGTCAGAAATGCAAGGCAAGGAGCTGCTTTGTAAAACATGATAGAAATAAAAGGACTCAGCATTTTCTAAAACAAGGTGAGGTTCCCTTTGAAACCTAATTTTCATCAATAAAAGATCTACAAAGTCAGCTAAGAGTATGACTTTTAAAAATGAGTTTTATACTTCCCATGCTTACATAACAGTTCTTATTCTGTGCCTGCTGTAAAACACGAAAGGCGTTTATAGCCGTAAGAAAGCAAATATAACTTGAGCTGCTACAGTCCTCACAGGACTCTGACATACACAACTGGTAAACCAACAACTATATGCTTGCTAAATTATTAATAAGAGAATTCTTTTGTTTTGGGGGTGTACATGCCCCTAGCGGGAACCGAACCCGGGACTCTCTGGTCCGCAGGCTAAGGCTCCAACCGCTGAGCCAAACCGGCCAGGGCAACAAGAGAATTCTTATTTCTGGGGATTAAATTGATAAACACATTGTAATCTGCTTTGTGTAATACCAAAAAAAAGAGGGGCAGAAAGCAGGTTATGCAAAGACGGTCCTGGTGTCCACTGCCGAACCTGAAGGAAACACTGTGAGCTTATAAATATGTTCCGTCACTCAGTGCCCAATAATGAAAAGCAGCAGCAAACAATGCCAAAGCAACTGATCTGTCACTGGAGGTATTTCAGCAGAGGACACACCTGCCTGGCAAGAACATGGCATTACGGATTCAAGCCCCGACCAAGGATTCTAGTCCAAGTGGAAATGGACTAGATAACTTTGCATGCTTTGGTCAGTTCCGTGATATTATGGCCCGGTGTCTAGCAATAATGGGAAGTGACCTCGGAAAGGCTTCGCAACTACTGAGCAGCCACTCCTAACGTTTCCTGTTTTTATTGTTTTTCCCCCTTCAAGAATCTACTTTTTTTTTTTTTTTTTTTTTTTTTCATAACAACGGTATGATGCCTTGCTCAGATCCTCCGAGGACAGACCTCGGGCCCCGATTCCACACTTTGACAGACAAGAGCGAATATGCCACGCTCGTCTGCTTCTCGTGGAATGCAGCCACCCCCGGCTCGAGACCCGCACCGGGCGGTGCAACTTTCCATCTTTCACTGAGGGGGTGCGGGGTGCGGGGAGCAGGGTGCGGGAAGGGTGCAGGTGCTGCTTCTGGCTCGAGGAAGCACGACCCCAGGCTACGGCTTTCGGGAGCCCGGGGAGTCGCGGCGGCTCCCAGGGCTGCTCGAGCCCGGGGCGCGTGCGTCCGGGTCGCCGGCCCACCTGGGGCCCCCGGGCACGCCCACCTGCTCCGGGCCGCTCGCGGGCGAGGGGCGGAGGAGCAGCGCCCACCTCGGGCCCCGGGGACCGGACGAGACAAGAGGGCGCCAGGCAAACCCCGGACTCCGCTGTCACCTGACCGCACGGCCGCCCCTCGCGGTCGGCCCGCCGACACCCCGCGCCCGCTCCCTCCTCCGCCCGCCGTCCTCACCAGAGCACCCGCAGGCACAGCTCGAACAACCCCGGGAAGACCAGGTCGTCGCTGGCGATGGCCCAGCGCCGGCCGAAGAGCACCATCCCCGGCATGGCGCAGGCTCCGCCGCCCGGCCTCGCGACAGCCCGCCGCGCTCCGGCCGCCACTCAGCGTCCCGCGCCCTCCGGGCTCCACAACCGAACTGACCGCGGCTCGGCGCAGGCGCCCGCGAGCACGGGGCCAGGCGCATGCGCATGCGCGCGCCGAGGCCCCTCCGCGCCTGTGCAGGTGCTCTGACCCGGAAGACGCCGGCGGGCTTTCTGGCAGGTGTGCGCGGCTGTGAAGTCGGTTCTGCTTCTATTCCCGTTTTCTAGAGGAGGGCTCGTCTGGCCCGGAGGGATTGCTCAGCCCAGAGCACCACCGCTGCTAATGCGGTTCTGGGGCTCACCCCAGGCCGGTGGGACTCCAGGCCTGTGACGCAGTCGCCCCTGTGGTGCATCCCGCGGTCCAGAGAGGAAGCAGGAGACCCTTCTAGGGTTCAGGACCTGAAACCACCTGGCAGCTTGGGGCTGGGGGCGGAGGAATAGTCTGGTCGGAGCCCCCTTCGGGTCGTGCCCGGGCTGGACTCCCCACTGCTCTTCTTCCCTCTGCCCTGCCTCCCCCTACCGTGCACCCCCCCTACAGCAGCAGGGTGACCTCGTCGCACCGTCAGACCAGGCCAGTCCTCCTTGGGTCGTGCGTGGCTGCACTTTGTATAGAGGATGGACTCCGACCACCCCGCAGAAGCCGTTCCCTGGAAGTCCCACATCACAAGTCCGTAAATGAGTGTTTACCTGTCTCCCCGAGTTAGAATGACTACTCTCTCCCTCCATCACCCCACTACCTGCCGCCCTTTATCCCTCCCTGAAACTCATTCTTGCCCCGGGGCTTTTTACGTTCTTTGTTTCGTCTGCCAGGGATGCTCCTCCCTCTGGTATTTCCATGTCACTCACTTCGTTCAGGCCTCTGCTTTAGTGTCACCGCCTCAAACAGGTCTTCCCTGATAACCTTATCTAAGACCACACCCATTGGTTCCCATTCCCTTCCCAGGCTTCAGCTTTCTTCACAGCACTTACCACTCCCTGTTATTTATCATGTTTATTACCTCTCTGCTCCCACCTTCCAGTGTAAGTGGTATGAGCGTGGCCACCTTGTCCATTGCTATGCACATAATGGAGCATAAATATTTGATGAATGAATAAACACTCCTTAAATGTCAAGCTCTTCCAAGTCTTAAGTTCCTTCAGGGCTCTTCTAAAGAGCATATTCGGGGCTAAAAATAATATTGAAATTGTATTTATGGTTGTCAAAATAATACAGGAAATTATAAATGGGGGAAGTTATGAAGTTTTCATAGAAAAGAGAGCTACTCATCCAGTCATAAAATTAAGATTTACTGTGCACTTGAATAGGTAAGGAGGGGTCAGGGAGGGTATCCTTGAAGATAGTAAAATAAGATCTGGAGGAAAAGTTGGAATTAAGGTAAGAGGGTGAGTTAGAAGTTAGGTTACACCTGTGATCACATATTCTTAAATGTAATTGTTCCCTTTTGAAAACAGGATTTGTAAGGCTTAGCAAAAGACAATGTTACAAAAAAAAGAAAAAAAGAAAAAGCCCTGACCAGTTTGGCTCAGCGGTTGGAGCGTCGTCGGCCTGCGGTCCTGAGAGGCCCGGGTTCGGTTCCCACTAAGGGCATGTACCTCGGTTGCAGTTTGTCCCCGGCTCTGGTCAGTCATGCGGGTGGCAGCCACTCGATGTGTTTCTTTCACATCGATGTTTCTCTCTCTCTCTCTCTGTTCCTCTCTCTCTCCCTCCCACTCTACCTGAACAAAAAATGGAAAAATGTCCTCGGGTGAGGATTAAAAAAAAAAAGGACAATGTTACATAAACTTTTTTTTTTTATCCTCACCCGAGGACATTTTTTGATATTTTGTTCAGATAGAGTGGGAGGGAGAGAGAGAGAAACATCGATGTGAAAGGGACCCATCAAGTGGTCGCCACCCACACGACCCAACCAGGGCTGGGGACAAACTGCAACCGAGGTACTTGCCCTTAGCGGGAACCGAACCCGGGTCTCTCCAGACTGCAGGCCAACGCTCTAACCACTGAGCAAAACTGGCCAGGGCTACATAAACTTTTGATAGTAAAGGTAGATGTGAAAATGTTATAAACAGTAGGAACCCAAAAACTATATGATTTCAGAGGTAGCATGCACATTTTTTATTTATTTTTTATTGATTTTTTAGAGAGGGAGAGATAGAAACATGGATGTGAGAGATACATGGATTGGCTGCCACCTGCACGCCCTCTATTGAGGATCAAACCCGCAACCCAGGCATGTGCCCTGACCAGGAATGGAACCCGGACTGAGGGAGGATGCTCAATCCACTGAGCCACACCGGCTGGGCAGTAGTATGTACATTTAAAAAATAATATATTTTGTAGTTCTAATCACTGCAAATGTATTCTACCATTTCCATGTAATATCAATCCATTAGCTGAATTAGGCCTATTTTAAAACATTATTTCATGTAGGTATATCATGTGGAGCATATTATTCCCTTATTTTAAACACAGGTTTTCCAATTTTCTGCTATTTTAAAATAGAATTACAAAAAAAGATCTATTTTAAAAATAAACATTTCTTGTTATTTACATACAAAATGAGAATCCAAGGCAAAGCATAGTTTTCGAAAAGGTAAATGAGCCATGGCCGGTTTGGCTCAGTGGTTAGAGTGTTGGCTTGCAGTCCAGAGAGACCTGGGTTCGGGTCCTGATAAGGGCACATACCTCGGTTGCAGTTTGTCCCCGGCCCTGACTGGGTCATGCGGGAGGCAGCCACTTGATGTGTCCCTTTCACATCGATGTTTCTCTCCCTCTCTCTCTTCCTCTCTTTCCCTCCCACTCTATCTGAACAAAAAATGGAAAAATGTCCTCGGGTGAGGATAATAATACTACTAATAATAAAAATAAAGAAAAGGTATATGACCTGTCGTGACTTTTTTAATGATGAAAATGTTCAAATACAGTGATGCAGGACACCTAAGGCCCCATCATCCAGATTTAACAAGGGGTAACATTCTACTGTATTTGCTCCAACTTGAATTATTTTTGGGGGGGAAAACCTTTGGTATTTTCTGCTGTTATTTTATTTTTAATTTTCTTCTTTATTGATTTTAGAGAGAGAGGGAGAGATAGAAACATCAATGAGAGAGAATGTCGATTGGCCGCCTCCTGCATGCCCCCCACTGGGGATCAGGACCACAACCTGGGCATATGTCCTGACAGGGAATCAAACTGGCGACCTCTTGGGTGCATGGGTCGACGCTCAACCACTGAGCCACACCAGTCAGAGGGATCTTTGCTTTTCTAAGCATTCTTTACAGTCTTGAGATCTTCACTTTTCAGGACTTTAAGTAAACAAGTAATGGTTTTAGTTTTAGGGCACAAAACCATTTGTCTTAGAAATTGTATGAGTACATAGGTTCTGTATTTCCATTCTGTTTTGGTAATAGAGTCAAGTATAGTGCAACGTTTGCCTAAAGACCTCACCTTTTAAGTGCCCAAGGCGAAACTAGATCTTAAGTAATCTAGTATTTTTTTTTAAAGTACCCATGTCACTGTTGAAAAGAACAGTGCTATATTATGCTTCATTTTGCTTTTAAGTTGCAGGTATAGGAAGGAATTGTTTCAAAACTGCAGGAGAAATACCCACAGTACCTGCTAAGACCATGCTGCAAAGGCTAACCCAGATCAGGTGTGTGTTTGGGGTGGGGGAATGTCTTGTGGAACCTACTGGGCAGAGCGCAGGTTCCTTGAAAATTCCACACTTAGCCACTAGAGGGCGAGGCGCACAGAAAAATCCCACCTGGAGTCCCAGTGCGATCAGCCCTCATCAGACCTCACAGGGATGGGTGGTTTGGGAGGTACCTAGGAGTCGCTTTCTATAGATGCATTGCTCCCCCAAGGGCAAAGCTGACCAATGCCATCAAATGGGCCAGAGGGCCTCCTGCCAGAACTGGTTCCTGCCACTTTTGAGGAAGTTGTCCCAAAGTAATCACAAACGGAGGGGAAAGGGGGTCACCTTGGCTCTAAGCACTTACTGTGCACCAAGCTGTATCCTGAACTCCCCCCACCTGTGCTCATTTACACCTCATGGAGGTGGCAGCAGCCTAGGCATCTAAGAGGGGACAGGCACATGTTCAGTCCAGGGTCACAGATCTGTAGTGTGGGGAGCCAAGAATCTTAACACAAGGCCGACCCCCTAAGCTTGTGCCTTTCTTTCTTCTTTTTAGTTATTATTATTTTTATCCTCACCGGAGGGCATTTTTTTGTTCAGGCATTTTTTTGTTCAGATAGAGCAGGAGGGAGGGAGGAAGGGAGGAGAGAGAGAAACATCGATGTGAAAGGGACACATCGAGTGGCTGCCACCCTCACAACCCAACCAGGGCCGGGACAAACTGCAACCGAGGTACATGCCCTCAGCGGGAACCGAACCCGGGTCTCTCTGGACCGCAGGCTGATGCTCTACCGGCTGAGCCAAACCGGGGGCACTTGTGCTTTTCTTATTCAGGGTTCCCACTAATCACTTCCTATTGAAATGAAATCATTGCTTGACCTTTCCAGGAAGTTGTCCAACCTAGTGGCATCTTTGGAAAGGCCAGATCTTCTTGCAAGGCCTTCCACCCTTTTTTTTTTTTGCCACCTATTTCTTTTACCTTCTCCTCTTTTGACCAAACTATAAGGAAGCAGGAAATGTCATTCTGAAACGGACTGAACTGGGCAGGGGATGGACCAGTGTTTGTAAGCAGCCATAGGCCAGCAGCTTTTTGGAGTTACCACTTAGTGAGAAATGTGTTAACTTTGCTTTATTTCTCTTTGTGCTTACATTAGAAAAGGAAAAAGTCCACACAAATAAAACATTTCAATAAAAAGTATTAATTACCTGACGACCTTTATTCAGGAAGTGAGTTACTCTAGAACAGTGCTCCGTAAGGCGTGCCATAGCAGACCTGTTTCCAACTTGCGCCAGGGCACTGCCCGAGTCCCACACTCCCACGCAGACAGCCTGTTTATTAAGATGTCATCCTGGTTGGGCACAATGTGGTTGTCACATCTCAGCAATTTTATTTTTACTTGGGCAGTGACCAGAGAAAGCAGATACTTCATCAATCAGGCGGCGTGCTTAAGTCCCAGATCCAAGGTCTGTGTGCTGTGCTGTCCCATGCACGAGCCCCACTGGGGTCTGGTTTACATGCACAAAAGCCTGTGAGAGCCTTCACTCCATCCCCAGTCAGGGCAGCAAGCAGTCTGCTCCACTAATGATGGGATTTCCTCCCCTTCCTCCACGCTCTCAGGATCTTCAGAGGAGGGTGAAAACAGAAACTAAACCCAGACAAGGATGCTAGAAAGAGATACTGATACACAAAAGCAAAACCATGAGGCAAGGGTGGAAGCAAAATGAGAGAGGTAAAGACAGTGAGATTAAACCATGCGGTCACACAGCCAACTGAGAAAGATGTTAAGAGACACACTGGATAAAAACAAAACCCACCCAGTTCCCTTCCTCCACAAGGTATTTTAATGCAGCAAGCAAACCTACTACACCCTTCTTGTAGTAGGCACTGTTAGTATTCAACATTTTAACAGTTATGATGCATTCATGTTTTTGCATAAATCAAAAAAATGTAGCGAATCAATCTAATGGCAAAATCAGGAGGAAAAATTCCAATTTTCCCACAAAATACAGAAAGCTTTAGAGATCATTAAGTGGACAATAAATGTTTGCAGCCCTATATAGAGCTTTGGTTGCCAAACAAAAAACAAACAAAAAAATCATCCTGACACAGGATGTTCCAAAAGCCTAATTCAGGAAAAAGAGACAGTTTATTCTATGTTTAATAAAATGTTTATTAAGGTGGTAACACAAGATAAATCATGCAAGAGCTCAGTAAAAACAACCAAAAGTAAGACTATAAGGAATGGTAATTGGTGCTGCCAATTTAAAAATATGTAAATCATTTACTACCCAAAGTGATTTGAAAAACCATTGGAATCTGAGCATAGACATGGTTGTAGTAATCTTATGGAATTGTAAACTAAAAGTGATAGATTCTATTCCTCAGAGGAGTCAAGTCCTAGATTCAAAATAATCATCAATGTCCCTCACATCCCGCACTCAGTTGGCAAGCAGCCCAGAACCCCTGCCCACCGAGTCTTTCGATACCCTTGGGTCAGTCTCAAACTGACACTTCTTAGCAGGGGAGGGGGCAGGCACCTTTGGTGACTCTCAAATGAAGACTCTGTCTACATTCAGAATCTCAAAATTTTTGGTAATGAAAACCATAAGACTTGCATGTCATCCTTACCAGCCTTAAATGTAGTGTGATGTCCAAGGGAGGGTTTCCACACCCGGTGGAAGAAATTTGAACAGATACACCAAATTGAACATAGCATCTCAGAATTCAAACAAATATGACTCATCTTTTGGCAAAAATAAATATAGTGGAATGCAAGTTTGATAGATGGAAGAATATATAATCTACCAACTGTCAAGGAGTACAATTTCATTGCAGACACAAAGAATCAAAAATTTCAAAGAATTTAAAAACAAGGAAGTTTGCACTACTTCTCACAAAATCTTCACTTTTGGACCTACCCCAATAGAAGCTACACACTGAATTTATTAATACAGCATTAAGTTTCTTTGTGTAAAAAAATCTTTGTACATAGTAATAAAAAAAGATAAGGCAAGATGCATTAAACAGAAACCGTCTGGTTCTTTTCCTCTGGGTTCTTACAGAGCCACTGATGACTATCTGCAACAAAAGAGTTAAGTTTCTGATTTTCCGTATCGAGCATCTTGTGCCTTTGCTGTGGTGAGTATTCTGTCCGAGCACCCTGAAGGACAGATGCTGGCGATGGTCTTTGGCACTTACGCTGGCAGACTGAGCTTCTTTCCCTTGAGTACTAGAATTTGAGAGAAAGAGAAAACAAAATGTTACTGACACTGAAGCTACCCTATGGTAAGGTTCAAAGAAGTAAGCTTATGACAACCAACAGTCATTGGATTTTGGTGTCAATAAACAAAGACCTCTCAGCTATAAAAACATCATGCACACATAGAGTGAAATTTTCTTCATGTATCTGGACGCCATAGCAATTGTAGGTAAGAAACACAAACTTGATTGAAATTGTTGCTAAATTCATAGCACCTTGTTGTTATGACTTTGTTCCCTAATCAACACATACTAAAATGTAACTGTCCCTATGAACAGAAGTTTGTAAAATTTGGGTGTTATATGAGATAAATGCCCAGCCGGTGTGGCTCAGTGGTTGAGTGTCAACCTGTGCATCAAGAGGTCACCGGTTTGATTCCCAGTCGGGGCACATGCTCAGGTTGTGGGCCTAATCCCCAGTGAGGGGCATGCAGGAGGCGGCCAATTGATGTTCTTTCTCATTGATGTTTCTCTCTCTTTCTCTCTCTCTCCCCCCCTCTCCCGTCCTCTCTCTCTAAAATCAATAAAGAAAAACAAATAAAAATAAGAGATAAGCCCTGCCGGTTTGGCTCAGCGGTTAGAGCGTCGGCCTGCGGTCCGGAGAGACCCGGGTTCGGTTCCCGCTAAGGGCATGTACCTCGGTTGCAGTTTGTCCCCGGCCCTGGTTGGTTGTGCGGGTGGCAGCCACTCGATGTGTCCCTTTCATGTCGATGTTTCTCTCTCTCTCTCTTCCTCTCTCTCCCTCCCACTCTGTCTGTACAAAAAATGGAAAAATGTCCTCGGGTGAGGATTAAAAAAAAAAAAAGAGAGATAAGATACATATGCCCTGGTACCAGCAATTCCACCACTAGGAATTTTACTGTATAGCAATGGTTCTTAGCCTGGGTCTCAGCTGGGTTTCAGGAGCTCCTGAATCCCCTAAAACTACGTGCATAAACCTATGTGCATTTGCATAAATATGCACTTTTTCCTGAGTAAGAGCTTTCACCAGAGTTCTCTGAAGTTTTCTTGTCCTACATTTATATAAATGGAGAAAGGTACATATATACACAAGGATGGTGACTTAAGCACTGACTTTTATTTTATTATTATTTTTTTTTAATCCTCATCCGAGGACAGTTTTCCATTTTTTGTACAGACAGAGTAGGAGGGAGAGGAAGAGAGAGAGAGGGAAACATCGATGTGAAAGGGACACATCGAGTGGCTGCCACCCGCACGACCAACCAGGGCCGGGGACAAACTGCAACCGAGGTACGTGCCCTTAGCGGGAACCGAACCCGGGTCTTTACGGACGCAGGCCGACGCTCTAACCGCTGAGCCAAACCGGCCAGGGCAGCACTGACTTTTAATAGCAGCAAAATAGCAGTAATAGTCTGAATATCTAAGAACAGGGGCTAAGGAAATTATGGTAATACACATAATGAAATATATGGCTACTGAATATCACACAGATTTCTATTTACTGACATGAAAAACTGTGAATGGGGAAAAAGCAGATTATAGAATAGCACGTGTAGTTTAACCATGTATCTGTGTATATCTATATAGAGAGCGCTGGAATTACATTTACTGCAATAGTAACAAGGATCTGAGTGGCAGGATTTCAAGTGATTGTTTTCAGAAATATTAATTCTGACTGAATTTTCCCCCCAGGGGAGAATGCAGTCCCCCACTACCACATATTATGCAGTCCAATTTCCCACATTTGGGGAAATCAGAGGGGTCAGCACATTCAGAGTGTAACTGATAAGCCTCGCCCTGGGAAAACCACCTTCATGATCATGGTATCTCCCTTGCCAGGTAAGTATGACTGAATTTTTTACAGTGAAAATATGCCATTGTAAAAAACATTACAGCTACAGCAAAGAAAAAGACTAAAAACTGGACCCAGAATTGTACTTGACAGTCACTGACATGTGTCTCTGAGCCCGTTGTGCTTGGCGAGAGCCAGAGCCAGTGCCAGAGCAGGAGCGTGCGGGCCGGGCTCCTGAAGGAACAGTGCTGCGGGAACGAAGCAAGCAGAGCAGGGCACACACCTTTCGTGATGTATAAGTAGAAGAAGTCGCAGTAGAGGATGGTCTGGACGACACCTGCCACCACAGCAATAAGGTCAAAGAAGCCCTCAAAGTAGAAGCGCCAGATCCAGTTGACGAGATAGAGCGCCCTGTAGAGGCCCAGGAAGAACAGGTAGTGGGTAGTGATGGTCTCCGCCTCCCCAGTCTTGCTGATCATGAAGAGCTGCGGAAGGATGGCCACTGATTCCAGGTAGATGGAGAAGGTCCACAGAATCTGCGAGGGAGAGCACAGGCCCCGGTCAGCACCCAGAGCCCACCATGGGCACAGGAAACACTCCTGCTCCACTGTGGAGCAGCAGAGAAAGCGGGGAGACTGGGCATCTGAGCCCAGGACAGAGCAGGGGAGCAATTTTGTTAAATCATGGACACTCCCAGTGACAATCTAGGTCACCTGCACACCTCTACCTTTACTTTTTTTTTTTAAATCCTCACCTGAGGATAATTTTCCATTTTTGTTCAGATAGAGCAGGAGGAAGAGAGAGAAAAACATCGATATGAGAGACACACATCAACTGTTTGTCTCCCACACAACCCCGACCAGGGCCAGGGATAAACCGCAATCAAGGTACGTGTCCTTGACCAGAATAAAACCCGCCCCTCACTGGTCTGCGGGCCAACACTCTAACTGCTGAGCCAGACTGGCCAGGGCTGGACACCTTTATCTTTAAAAAAAAAAAAAGTTTTTACTGATTTTAGAGAGAGGGGAAAGGAGAGGGAGAGAGAAAAAACCATCAACGTGAGAGAGAAATATCCATCAGTTGTTTCCCATGTGCATCCACAACCTGGGCATGTGCCCTCACAGGAGTCGAACTAGCAACCTTCCGGTATACGGAATGACATTCAACCAACTGAGCCCCACCAGTCAGGGCCACCGCTACCTCTCTGTATGTTCTTACCTCGTCTCTCCAATGCTGCTTTCTTCCCTGCACAAATCTCTGTAAATCTACATTTTTGATGTTTCTCCTGGATAAGTTTGCCCCAGTCTGAATCTATGGTCCCAAGTTAACCCTGCTTTCTGCCAGGGTGGACCACACTGATAACCAGGCTCCTTGCACTCCCTCACTGCTAATTTTCCTCATCAATTGGTCTCCTTTCCAGACTATCCAAATAGTCTATTTTTCTTATTCTTTAGGCTTTTTTGGTGGAGTTAAATCAAAGGGGTAAAAAAATCGGAGTTGTCAATTATGCAAACTCTGCCCAACAAACAGTGCCAGGGCATCATGCGAACTACTTTTCCTAAAGTTGAGGAGCATAGCAGAAGCATTGATTAGGGAAGTCACAGACAGTATCAACATGTGATACCCATACATTAAAGGGAAACAGCCCTGGCCGATTTGGCTCAGTGGTTAGAGTGTTGGCCTGCGGTCCAGGGAAGACCCAGGTTTGGTTCCCGCTAAAGGCATGTACCTCAGTTGCAGTTTGTCCCTGGCCCGGGTTGGGGTCGTGCAGGAGGCAGCCACTTGATGTCTCCTTCACATTGATGTCCCCCCCACACTCTACTGAGCAAAAAATGGAAAAGTGTCCTCGGGTGATTAAAAAAAAAAAAAAACGGGAAACAAAGTTGCGTTAGAGTGTGGAGAAGATCATGTTCACCAAACATTCCAACAGGCAGGGCACGGTGCTTGGTACCATAGAAGCCAGGTTTATATTCTAGAGGAGTCAGGCAATAACCTATCTGCAGACACCCAAATACCTGGGGCTTAATTCCTGTCTACAATTTCTTTATACTAAATAGTTTATATCGCACCAGAAGCTTGCCAAACCGGAGAAAAAAAAATACAACAAAAGCCCTGGCCGGTGGTTAAAGCGTCGGCCTGCGGTCCTGAGAGACCCGGGTTCGGTTCCCCCTAAGGGCGCGTACCTCGGTTGCAGTTTGTCCCCGGCTCTGGTCAGTCGTGCGGGTGGCAGCCACTCGATGTGTTCCTTTCACATCGATGTTTCTCTCTGTTCCTCTCTCTCCCTCCCACTCTGCCTGAACAAAAAATGGAAAAATGTCCTCGGGTGAGGATACAAAAAAAAAAAAAAAAATACAACAAAACAGCGACCCCACATTATCTGCAAACAGGTCTATTTCCCTAGGGAACCGGACGTGGCCACTAAATAACCTCTTAACTAACCTCGAGAGGAGAGAAATCATGATTGACCAGAAATGAGAGGCCTCCCACAGGGACCACCAGAAACTCCACTCGGAAGGTATCATGGTTTCCGTCATAAGTCGCCTTAAACTTCATGTAGATCAGGTACACTGTGGCATAGGAGCAGGCAATGTAGATAAGCTACAAGCAAAAGAAAAACACCAGGTCATGAATACCTTATATATATATTTTAAAAATTTAAATATAGTAACATTCATTTCTGGGGAGGTATACAGTTCTGTGAGTCATATAACCACCATCACAATCAAGAAACAGATCAGTACTAGTACCCACAAAAAACTCCCTCATGCTGCCCCTTGTTGGTCAAGCCTTTCCCCCCAGGCCTGATCTCTGGCAATCTCTGATCTGTCCTTGGTCTCTGTAACTCTGACTGTTCTAGAATGCTGCATATATGGAATCATACAATATGTCAACTTTAAGACCAGCTTCTTTCAATTAGCATTATGCATCTGAGGTCCAACCATGTTGTTGGTGTACTAATAAAATAAGTGGCTCCTTTCTGCTGTGGAGTAGTGGCAGCAGCCCACTGTGCAGTGACCAATTTATTCACCCACTCACCAGTTAAGGACAAGAAGGCTGCTTCCTATGTATAGGCTTTTGTTTGATTTTTCATTTCTCTTGGGTAAATACCTAAGAGTGGGATTGCTGGATCAAATCTTAAGTACAAGTGTAATTTTATGAGAAACTGCCAAGGAATGTATTTTTAAAAAAATCCTCACCAGAGGATATTTTTCTGTTTATCTTCAGATAGAGTGGGATAGAGAGGGAAGGGAGAGGGGGAGAGAGAGAGAAAGAGAGAGAACATCGATGTGAGACACACAGATTGGTTGCCTCCGACATGAACCCAACCAAGCCGGCGACCAACTGCAACCGAGGTACGTGCCCTTGACTGGAATCGAACCCGTGACTCTTTGGTCCATGGGCTGACAATGTAACCACTGAGCCAACATGGCCAGGGCCAAAGAATGTATTTTTAATCCCATTTTAAACTATTAGGATGTAGCTTAAGAAAAAAAAAAAGAATGCAAAGTTCAGTGCAGTTCAAAACCAATGTACTTCCTTCTACCATCAGGATATTTCTTTTTTCTTTCATTTTTTCCTGTATTGATTTTAGAGAGAAAATGAGAGAGAGAGAGAGATGGAAACATTGATGAGAAAGAACACCTATTGGCTGCCTCCTGCATGCCCCCCACTGGGGATCAGGCCCACAACCTGGGCTTGTGTCCAGACCGGGAATCGACCCGGCGCCTTCTGGTACATGGGTCGATGCTCAACCACTGAGCCACACCAGCCAGACAGGAGGATATTTCTTAGTACTGCTTTTTCTAAGATAAAAGACTGTAACTCATGCTCTAGTCAGTTTGGCTCAGAGGTTAGAGTATCAGCCCGTGGACCAAACGGTCACGGGTTTGATTCCTGGTCAAGGGCATGTACATGGGTTGTAGGTTTGATCCCCAGATCTGGTTGGGGTGTAGGAGGCAATGGATCAATGTGTCTCTCTCACATCAATGTTTCTCTCTTTCTCACCCCCCACCTCCCTCCCTTCCACTCTATCTGAAAATTAATGGAAGAATATCCTCAGATGAGGATTAACAACAACAAAATAATAATGTAACTCATGTTAAACTTTACAAAATGATGGTTTTTAGTTAAATTGTGTTACTTTAACACTTAACATTTAGATTATTGCTATGACATTTTGTCTGGTAACATAACAAAAGCAAAACCAAAAGTAAGCGACAATTTGTAAAACATTGCTTCCTACAATAGGGAACGATTTCAGCTGTGCAGCATTATAGTTATTCAAGGGCTTACAATTATGTAATATGTTCTTGCACATTCAAAAGTCAAAACACCGTATGTTCATCTGACCCAAAAGAAAAGTATGACATTCTGAAATTACACCAATTTTCAGAATGCAGGATTTTAGGCCCGGAACCAAAATGCAGGTTTAGCCTATGAATAAAGACAATTGGGATACCAGCTTCACTGTCTGTACTACTTAGGAAAAGCACCTTGCGAGCTTAATTAGGGGCAGCACTTGGGCAAACGACTTAATAGGACAAGGAAAGCAATCATCAAGCCGGCATATGCTTCAAAACAAAGACACTAAACTGTCCCAGGTACTTCATCATGAGTTATATTTGCAAATAAAGAGTCAACAATATATTTAAATTGTTGGTCACACCCATCCATGCCTTGGCCAATTTGGCTCAGCGGTTAGTGCATCGGCCCACAGACCAATGAGTCATGGCTTCGATTCTGGTCAAGGGCACATACCTCAGTTGGGGTTTGTCCCCAGCCCTGGTCAGGTCGTGCAGGAGGCAACCAGTTGATGTGGCTCTATCACATCAATGTTTCTCTCTGTATCTCTCTCTCCCTCCCTCCCACTCTACCTGATAATAAGTAGGAAAATATCCTCTGAAGAGGAATAAAAAAATTCCCGTCATACCCATCCATATGCCAAAAAACTACCCCCCAAAAAATCAACAAAGATTAATCTTATACTGTTAGAGTTCTCTCCACATGCAAATATATACATACACGTATATGAATGAAATAAAATAACATACATGTAAAAATAAAATCAACCGGTTTGGCTCAGCAGTTAGAGCTTCGGCCCGTGGACTGGAGAGTCCTGGGTTTGGTTCCCACTAGGGGCACATGCCTTAGTTGCAGTTTGTCCCCAGCCCTGGTTGGAGTCATGTGGGTGGCAGCCACTCGATGTGTCTCTCTCACATTGATGTTTCTCTCTCTCACTTCCTCCTTCTCTCCCTCCCGCTCTATCTGAAGATAAATGAAAGAAAAAAAAGTGTCCATGGGCGAGGATAAAAAAACAAACAAAAAAATCAATGTACAGAGTCCCCACCAGCAGAACATCTGGTCAAGGCACACAGCACCCAGTCTATTGCCTGTCCAGATTATGTCCATAAAGGCTTAGTGACCACTGGGGAGAGCAACCACTTTTCTCCTTTCATGAGTGCTTGGCATTTAAAGTAAAAAGCTACGAGCACAGCCCTGGCCGGTTTGGCTTAGCGGTTAGAGCGTCGGCCTGCGGTCTGGAGAGACCCGGGTTTGACTCCCGCTAAGGGCATGTACCTCGGTTGCAGTTTGTCCCCGGCCCTGGTTGGTCGTGCGGGTGGCAGCCACTCGATGTGTCCCTTTCACGTCGATGTTTCTCTCTCTCTTCCTCTCTCTCCCTCCCACTCTATCTGAACAAAAAGTGGAAAAATGTCCTCGGGTGAGGATTAAAAAAAAAAAAAAAAAAAAGCTACGAGCACATAAAACTCGACATGTACTCCTGATTTTTAGGATGTTGAGTGGAAAATAGACCCAAGCTGAAGGGTTCTTCCGAAAGCTCGATATCCTGAGGGGAAGAGGATTCTTGCTCACACACTTCTAATACCTGCAGTTATAAATTGCCTGGACAAGCAGGGATGCAGGTATTTTTAAGTAAGCCAACTTCCTGATCACTAGGCTCCTATCACTTAGTAATGAGGAATGGAATGATTAAAGTATTGGGGAGTTGCTTTAAATACCACACCAATAGGCTTCAGCTTAAATATTATTTTCTTGGCTGTGCCAATAACCAAGTGCTTACAGTAGTGCCCAGCACACAGGTACTCACTAAGCATCTGAAGAATGAATGAATGAATGAATGAATGAATGAAATCAGACTCCTTTGTACATCCTGAGAACCCTGCACTTTTCTTTCATAGCACCCGCCACAAACCACAGCCACTCATTCAGCACTGGGATGACTGTCCACTCTCTCCACCAGACCATGACTTCTGCTTGTTTTCTGTCCTCCCTTGGCACTCGGGAAGTGCCCAACCCCGTGGGCACTCCGTTAGTATAAGTCCAATAGTTCGTGACAGAACTGAGGCTTCTCTAAGTGTGGAGTGTGTGTCATCAGTGTTACACAAGATATTAGGTATATGCAAAGGTAGCACTGATACCAATGCTGAGGATAAAGGTTTACACATGTAGTAAATTATGGTCCAGATGGTATTTAAGCTTGGCAAAAGTAGTACAGATGGTACACACACAGAAGTGTATGGAAAAGAAGCAGACGCCCCACACAGGCCCTCAACAGCAAAACAAGGCACTGCGGCGAGGAGCCAGGCCTTTCATCCCTCATCCGAACTGCTTGGCTGGGCTTCCCAGGGAGCCTGTAATTTCCCACTGCCTGAGAACGTGAGTTACCACCCTCTTTTTTTTTTTAATTCCTCACCAGAGGATATTTTTCTACCTATTATCAGATAGAGTGGGATGGAGGGAGAGAGAGAGACAGAAATAAACACTGGTGTGATAGAGCCACGCTGACTGGTTGCCTCCCACACGATCCCAACCAGGGCTGGGGACGAACCACAACCGAGGTACATGCCCTTGACTGGAATTGAACCCGCAACTCATTGATCCACAAGCCAATGATCTAACCATTGAGCGAAACCGGCCAGGGTACCACCCTCTTTTTTAATCCTCACCCGAGGATATGTTTTATTGATTTTAGAGAGAAGGGAGCGGGTGGAAGAGAGAAATATTGATCGGCCACTTCCTGTGCACTCCCAGACAGGGTATCAAACCCACAACCCAGGTATATGACCTGACTGGGAATCAAACCGGTGACCTCTTGGTACATGGGTCGACACTCCAACTGAGCCACCCAGCTAGGGCTTACCCCTCTTTTTTTCCTTAATGGTTTTAGAGAGAGATATAGAAACATCTATGAGAGAGAACATCGAATGGCTGCTTCCTACAGGCCCCCCACTGGGATTGGGCCCACAACCTGGGCATGTGCCCTGACCAGGAATTGAACTGGCGACCTCTTGGTGCATGGGTTGATGTTCAACCACTGAGCCACACCGGCTGGGCACCCCTCTTTCTTATAGGGTTATCAAGAACATTAGAGCTCTGGCTGGTTTTGCTCAGTGGTTAGAGCGTCGGCCCGCGGACCAGAGAGTCCCGGGTTAGGTTCCTGCTGAGGGCACATACCTCGGTTGCAGTTTGTCCCCGACCCTGGTTGGGGTCATGTGGGTGGCAGCCACTCAATGTGTCTCTCTCGCATCGATATTTCTCTCTCTCTTCCTCCGTCTCTCCCTCCCCGCTCTATCTGAACATAAATGCAAAAATGTCCTCGGGTGAGGATAAAAAAAAAAGAACGTTAGAAGTTTATCATACTCAAGGAATTTAAAACATTTCTAAGTGCAAAGCATTTAATTAAATAGATACTGCTCTGAAACGGGAAAAAAAATGCTCAATAAGTTTCTATAGGTCTATGAATTATGAATTCAATGAAAATACTTTCCATTGCATGCCACACCTACCTTCATAGATGTATTATATAATGAAATAAATGAAGTAAAAAGATCCAAGTAACGAGTTGTGAAGACCAGTGCAAAGAGAAGCTGGCTTTTCCCAGAAATACCTAAAGAAACAAAAGGAAAGTATTAGAAAAGCCTGGACGACTTTTGATTCCTGTAGATAACACTGTGCATGAAGCAGATCTGGAAAGTGGGACACCAGGGGTCAAGGGCTGATGCCTGGGATGACTCTAAATAAATGATAGTTTTAGTTTTCTTTCCCTTAACATTCTTAAACGTGCTTCTCTGGGGAGGTGCTAACAATGTCTTACTATGATGGGGTGACTACAGGAAAGTGACTTATTTATGCCAGACCCAATATACCAGGATATATATTGTTCAAATGCATATTTATTTCTCAAATATGTCACTTTAGGTAGGAATACGTTTACTTAAAACATTCTGCTATTATTTAGTGTTGTAACTTGTCTGTCAACTTCCTTTTCACCAGGAAACAGTATCTCATGGTAACAAATCTTTCAAGGATGAAGCTGGACTCTATAAGTGAGGAGATGACAAACACTGCTTCAGGTAAGAGTCTGAGCATCAGCCCCCTGGCATGGCCTCCAAGGTGACTTCTTTTGTGATGGCAGCATTTACTTGGACATTTTAAAAAATTTTTAAACAATTTTTTAAAATTCCATCTCTTAGATTCATCACACAACCAACCTCCTACTCACACAGCCAGTCTTCAAAGCAGCAGTCTTTTTTTATTTAACCCCTTGAAACTGTTTCCACTTCCAACCACCAACCCACCTCCAGAGCACTGACTGTGGCACATCTGGACTCAGCTGGGGAAGTCTAGAAGGTCACACACATAGCATGCACTGGGCTTTTCCAGTATCTATATTTGGCCAAATATTTGTGATGAAGGACATACACTAAGGGTTTCGAATGTTGGAGACTGAGTGACTTCAGTAAGGAAACTGAGCCTTACTAGATGGCAGAACCCATCCACCCTCATCAACACTGCAAACCTCAGACTATTAGGCTTATTTAAGCACCTGCAGATGTCACTGCACCTAAATTATTAGCAATACACCTACAGAATGTAAAAACATTTTTTAAAATACTCACCCAAAGATGTTTATTAATTTTAGAGAGAGAAAAACATTGATGTGAGAAAGAAACATCAATCGGTTGCCTCCTGCATGTGCCCCAACTAGGAATTGAACCTGCAACCTACATATGTGCCCTGATAGGGAATTAAGCCCACAACTCCAACTAACGGAGCCACCTGGACAGGGCAAAACCATACATATATATTTTTTAATCCTCACCTGAGGATATTTTTCTATTTATCTTCAGGTAGAGTAGGAGGGAGAGACAGGGAGAGAGAGAAACATTGATGTGAGAGGGACACATGGACTGGTTGCCTCCTGCACAACCCTGACCAGAGCCTGGGATGAACTGCAACTGAGGTACGTGCCCTTGGCCGGAATCGATCCCGGGACTCATTGGTTCTTGCGCTGACACTCTACCACTGAGCCAAACCGGCCTGTGTGCAAAACCTATTTTTAAAATAGTGTTTTACAAAACAAGTTTGCAACCAAGTACTGTGGATCAGATCACTGGGGTAATTTGGATGGAAAGAGAAAAAGTGCTTTATACTATACCTACCACATATTGCATGCTTGATAAATGACAGCTCTTCCTGTGTACTGTTTGCCATTTTTCTTGTTTTCAAAGAAATCCATGCTATTCTATTAAAAACTCCAACAGGGCTAAAATATATGGAATAGAAGGCAAACAGCCTTTTAAAAACACCCTTCCCACCTTCCAGGCCCCCTTTCTCGATTTGAGAGAGAGAGAGGAAGGGAGAGGTAGAGATAGAAACATCATTGAGAGAGAACATTGACTGGCCGCCTCCTGCATGCCCCCCACTGGGGATTTGGCCCACAACCTGGGCATGTGCCCTGACTGGGAATTGACCCAACGACCTCTTGGTGCATGGGTGGATGCTCAACCACTGAGCCACACTGGCCAGGCTCCAGGCCTTTTTAAGCCCCCTTTCTAGCTCATCCTTTTCAAAGGCTGCATGGTGTTCATAGTGTTAATGTACAGGCACTTGTGTGACCACTCAATTAATGATATTTGGGTTGCTCACAATTTTTGTTCTTAACAACACTGCACAAACATCTCTATTTATAAACAGTGTTTTGTACTTATTAGGTATAACAAACACCTTTATTTTTTTAAATTTCATTTTAATTTTTTGTTTTTGTTAATCCTCACCCAAGGATATTTTTTCCATTGATTTTTATAGTGGAAGTGAGGGGAAGAATGGGGAGGGAAAAGAGAGGAAGAGAGGGAGAAAGGGAGAGGGAGAGAAACAGACAGAGAAACATTGACTGGCTGCCCCCTACATGCGCCCTGACTGAGACCAGGGATCAAACCTGCAACCTAGGTACGTGCCCTTGACTGGGACTTGAACCTGCAACCCTTCAGTGCACAGGCCGATGCTCCATGCACTGAGCCACACTGGCCAGGGAAACACCTTTATAACTATATAGTTTATTCACACACAATTTCTGTCGTTCAGATTCCCTAGAACTGCTGGGATTAAATATATGCAACTTTAAGTTTGGTACAAACTTCCCCCAGAAAGGCCATGCCAATTTACATATTCACTAACACCAGATGAGAATACCGTTTATTTCACACCCTGTCTACATTAGATGTTGTCAACCTTACTTTTCCCCACCCAGTGGGCAAATGATGGTATGCACTGCTGTTTACTATCCGAGCTCCTACCTACCAGTGAGGCTGGGCGTTCTTTCAGGCTTAGCTGGCTTTCTGTTATTCTTCTGTGAACTGTCAACTTTGTCCATTGTTTTGGCAGGGTTTTTTTTTTTTTTTTTTTTTAATTTGTATGAGTATCTTATGGGTATTAACCCTCTGTCACTTAAATATACTGCAGATTATTTCTCTCAGTTCATTGTCTTTTAACTTTGATAATATTCTGAATAAATTTGGAGATGTGTCATCTTGCTTCCTCACCAGCCTGCCTGGTCCCATCCAGGACTAGGGTTTGAACGTACATTCAGGTCATCTTCTATGTCCATCAGCAAAATCTTATAGCTTTCTTCATAGAGGTTTTATACACTGCTTGTTGGGAAGTCAGGGAGTACTTCCCTAGAATCCTTCTGCAAATTCACATTCACAGGATTGACTGCCTTTATGGTTTAATACCCTACATTTTTATCTTTTTTATATATATATCTTATTATTTCAACTAAATTGCAGCTTTCTTGAGAGCAGAAACTTTGATAGTTACAAACTGCTGCTCTGAATTGTGTCCCCAGTGTCTTGCACATAGTGGGTGGTCAATAAATGTTGAAGAGAAATGAATACTCAAGAGACTGACACTCAAAAAAACAGAGGTTGACAGCTGCTACAAACAGGGAAGCTGGGAATGTGATGCAAAAGCTTATTGAAGTACTCAAAGACAACAATAAAAGATGAAGTGTTTTTCATTTACTTCAAAAATATAAACTGTTCAATTACAAGAAGCACAAGGACCCATTCCTGGAATGTTTGGTAGGATGCAAGTCTACAACCTACATAGCAATCCAAGCAATAGGTGGAGGAGGGAAGGGAGAGACTAAGGGAGATGGCTGGGACATGTGGATCTCAGAAGGATTCCACTAGTAATTTAAGTGTAATAGACACAGAACTATTAATAACTATATAACTGAGGTTTGTTCTCCACAGGCTATGCAGGTCAGTGTTTAGGACAAGAATAAAGTGATAACTTGAATACATTGTGGATCCAGTTGCAATGATTGTTCAGGAATATGTGAAACTCACATTTCATTTAGGCAATGGTAGACACAGACACAGGACAATGCCAATTCAAACAGAGCTAAACCAAGATCAACTCCTTTGCCCCCACTTTAAGATAGCTCCTTTAAGGCAGTCGTTCTCAAATTAGAATGTCAGGAAAATAATCTCCAGCTTCCTTACTAGCCTGCCTCATCCCTTTCCTAAGAGAAAAAAAGCCCTGTGGTTCTGGAGCTGCAGGCATGTTCAAAACAGGTGCCAAATTCCTAAAGTGAACCCCAATACCAGTATTTTCAAAGTAAGAAACACAACCTGGATGTACATGTCTCCTATTCCAGTTATTTGAGAAACTCATATCAAATTCTTACTCTTTCAAATGTCTCTAAACAACTTTTATAATTTAGGATGGAAAAACAAAGCAGCTAGTCAAATTTAATTCTGAATAAATAATCCTGGTGATTTAGATTTTTAAAAGGCCAGGAAGTCTCAAGTACAAGCACTAAAATGATCCAAAGTCTGACAATGAGAATAGTTTAATAATGCCCTATAACTACAGGCTAACTATAGGAATATTTGACAAACACACATTAACTTAATTTACCCATTTATCTTCCTAATTATTTTGGCTGAAGTATTTTATATTTTCCTAAATGCTCCTAAATCTCCCAAATGAAAATAGTGAATATTAAAAAACAAACAAAAGAGCAAATTCTCACTTTTTCTTTATTACTCAAGGTTCCCTTAAGAATTTTCTATCTGGGGTTGCACTAACTTCTTAGTTTAGATACACATTTAGGAGACATCATGCTTCAACTTCATGACTTGACAGAGGCAGGGATTCTAAGAAACATGTGAAAGAAAATGAAAAGTCTCATTCAAAAATTTTGGAGCAAAAATAAACATTAAAAGTAACATTTCCTGGGGTCAGAGGAGGCAAAATGGGTGGTGGTTCTAAAGGTACAAATTTCCAGTTATAAAATAAGTAAGTCCCGGAATGTGAGAACTATAATATATAAAATAATGCACAGTGTGGGAACTATAGTTAACAATACTATGTTGTATATTTGAAAACTGCTAAGACAGCAGATTTTAAAAGTTCTCATCACAAGGAGAAAAACTGTAACTACCTGTGATGATAGATGTTAACTATTTTGCAAAATACACATATCATTATGTTGTACACATAAAACTAATACAACGTCATATGTCAATTATATCTCAATAAAGCAGGAAACTTTTTTTTTTCTGAGTGCAACAAAAATGACCTAAACAACTGGTCTGGCATCGAACATTTAAACTGCAATAACTTAGGACAAAATAAACAGGTATTTCAAAATCCTTAACTGTGAGTTATCGATTGCCTCTGTTTTAATTGTAGCTCCACCTCCCTTAGACTCAGTTCCCTCCGCCACAGAATGGGAACAGCACCCACCTCATAAGGTTATTTTAAGGACTGCAGGGGATAAACCGAGGTAAGGCCTGTAGCTCACAACGTGGTACACAGCAAGTGCTCATGTCAGCTATCACAGCCGTGCAATTACCCCTGACATCTTACAACGGAATCCCTCAGAACTATGTATAAATGGAGAGATCACCTCCAAGCCTGACACACCAGTTTCATGCAGTATGTGGACTTTGTAACATCCACTTAGATTGCTCAAAGGTCTTTTTTGGTTTTGCTTACTTCCTGGATCTCAGTTATGTCCCAGGGAGAGAGGGGAGGCCTGAGGACAACCACCAAAGATGTGGCGTTACTGCAGATGGGGACATTTTTAGAAATCAATCAGGTAAATGGAACCTCTGCTGCCCGGCACCTTCAGGAACCCATCTTTTACTGCCGCTGCACAAATTCAGTTCTTGGATTCATCCAGAGTTATTTCACCGGGGCCAGGGCGCCAAAAATAAGTCTCACCGGCCATTTAAAAAGTCGCCTTTCTGAAACAGGTAGGGTGGATAAAGTGCAAAAGTCCACGGCGGCAGGACTGGCCCCACTGGCTCGCAGCACCGCAGGCCCGAAACGTGCGCTCCCGGGGAGGGAGCCGCCAGCTCACTGGTGACGTGGAGGCAGAGACCGCGGAGACCGCGGCGGGACCCTGCGGGCGCCGCGCGCTCAACACGCCCCGTTATTAGACAGAGGCACTCGGGGCCCGACCAACGACTTTAGTTTCTCAAAGCTGCTTTAATTGTCTCCAAAAACTTCGTTAGAGCCCCCCACCCCCACTCCCGCCCGCGGCGGGCGCCACCGTGGACCCGAGAGGCGGGGTAGAGCCCGCGGAACGCTACGGACAGACCCGACCCGACCCCTCACCCAAAGGCCAGTCCTCGAAGGGGGAGGTGGGGGGCGAGGGGACCTCTCCCCACGCCCGCGCCACCTACCGCGCTGGCCTGGCTGCCACGTCAGGCCGAGCCCGCCGCGGTCCTTCCCGTCCTCCTCCTCCCGCCCGTCCCATTGATTCGCAGCGTCCTCGCTCCTCCGCACCCCGCGCGGACCCCCAGCTCGGGCCGGCGGGGTGGCTCCCGGGAGAGCCGGGGGTGCGGAGCGCGCCTGCCTCGCTCCCCCGGCCCGGCCCCACCAGGCAAACTTTCCGGGCAGAACCGGGCCCCGCGCTGGCGGGTGGGCGCCTTCCGCGCCCCGACGGCGCCAGTTCGGGAGCGAACCAAGCGCGGAGTGGGGCCCAGCGCCGCGACACCTCGCCCCGGCCCGAGCGCCCACCGAGAGGGGCCGCCGGCCTGCCGGGGTCCGGCCGCCCGCCAGGCCGGCCGAGGGGGCGTGTCCGGCCAGCGCGGGCCCGCGGGCTGTGGGGCGGCCGAGGTCGGCGGCTCCTCCGAGCGACCCGGCCCCGCGCACGAGCCTTTCCGGGGCCTCGCCCGGCGCTCACCGGCGCAGGAGCGCGTCTTCCAGATCTTCAGCAGCAGGATGACGATGGCCGCCAGGTGGGACAGGTCCCCGGTCAGCCGGAAGATGTTCATGGCGGCGGAGGTCGGCGCGGCGGCCCCGGGGCTCGGCGGCTCAGGCGGCGGAGCAGCCCCTGAGAGGAAGCGGCGAAGATGGCGAGAGCGGGCGCGACGTGGCCAGGGACGTGGCCAAACTGCCGGCGCGCGCGCGGGGCACCCTGGGAAAGCTGGCCGCCGCCAGGCCCCGCCCCGGCCCTTAAAGGGAACGCGCCCGGACGCAGAAGTGACTGCCTTGGGAGCGATTTTTCCCCCCTCCCGCTGATCTTAAGAGCTCTACAGGCTTCCTATATGAAAAAATGTAAGCGAAAAGTTTCAAGTATCCGTGATGGCATCACTCAAGACCAGGTCGATATTGGGGGTGTCCCCGAGGACTTATGGGGGGCCGTCTGAAGAGTTTCTCATTCTGGGGACTCCCTTTGAGAAAGGGTGAAAAATTAGGTAGAAAGGAGAACAGTTCTGCAGGAGGAGAAAACAAATCACAAGAAATGACCAACGGAAGATGACAAACAGGAATCCTATGCATAATTTGTGGGGTCCCGTGCAAAGTGCTGGGGACATCAGGAATCCAGTCAAAATCTCTTTGGAGAAAATATTTTCCTTACTTTTCAGGGCACTATCAAGAAAAAGAGGTAGCCCTGGCCGGTTTGGCTCAGCGGTTGGGGCATCGGCCTGTAGACCAGAGAGTCCCGGGTTCAGTTCCCGCGAGGAGCCCGTACCCCCTAAAATAAGATAAAGAGGTAGTTCATTTGCACAACTAGACAGACCCTGAACCCCTTGGTCTGTGGAACAGCATTTGGTTTCATGGTGACTTCACAGTTTTCCCCCAGAACATTGACTGGTGCCTGCTTTCCTGTGACTACCAGGCCCACCCAGGCAAATATCCTATAACAAAGGGCATCTTCAAACTAAGGTCATCAGCACCCTTCCATCCAGAACTGCCAACCAGCCCCCAGCACATCTCCCTTACTAACATTGAAAACAAAATCTTGTAGGGGGTCCCCATACTCCAGGGTAGTATGAATGCATCAAATGACCCGTATGTTTTACTTCAGGGCTTTGCAAACTCACAGCTGGGCCCCACCTGGCTCCCAGACACGTTTTCCTTGGTTCAGATTGATCATCTACTTTAAAGCTTGGAATTGGTTACGAATATTTCATCAGGACATTAAAAACAAATCTGGGTTTCTGGCTTTCTTTGAGAAAGCCTGAAGATCAGGCACCACGAGGTGTGTCTTCACACGTGGAAGTCCACAGCTGGAGGGATCCGAGGTTCCCCCTGCAGATGGCACCCACCCTCCAGCTCCTCGGGATCCAGCCCTCCCTGTTATCGGGGTCCATCTCCCCGGTCCTGTGTGTCAGTTACCTGTCATCCTTGTCTTTGTATCATTGTCTCCTTATACCCACCAACATCATATGTGTGCATTGCTTATCTGGCTACTGTAGACTTTTACTTTGCAGCTCTGGTTTTTAGGGTCCAGATACAGGTGGCCAAACTGTTTTATAGGAAGGAGGCAGTAATTTTCTCCAGCAACTTGGTAGCTCTCTACCTTGATGTTATTCGGTTTGATTTAACATGCACTTATTGAGCCCTTGCTGGATGCAAAGTCTAGAAACAACAGGGCAAATGGGAAATCAAATTGATGACAGGGTTATTGGCGAGTAGACATCTGGCAACTGAAGCCTGGGTGTGTGAGAATTTGCCAAGGGAGGATAAACAGTGCCCATTGATGCTTTAATAAAGGTCAATTAAGATAAGGACCACAGCCCAGGCCGGTTTGGCTCAGCGGTTAGAGCATTGACCTGCAGTCCCGAGAGACCCAGGTTCAGTTCCCAGTAAGGGCATGTACCTCGGTTGCAGTTAGTTTGTCCCCAGCCCTACTTGGGTCATGTGGGTGGCAGCCACTTGATGTGTCCCTTTCATGTCGATGTTTCTCTCTCTCTCTCTCTCTCTCTCTCTCTCTCTCTCTCTCTCTCTCTCTCTCCCCCTCTCCCTCTCTCTCCTTCCCACTCTATCTGAACAAAAAAACACTCTATCTGAACAAAAAAATGGAAAAATATCCTCAGGTGAGATAAAAAAAAAAAAAAAAAAAAGATAAGGACCACAGCCCTGCCAATGTGACTCAGTGGATTGAGCATGGTCCCATGCATGGAGAAGTCCTAGTTCCATTCCTGGTCAGGGAGTATGCCCGGGTTGTAGGCCTGATCCCTAGTAGGGGGAGTGCAGGAGGCAGCCTATCGATGTTTCTCTCTCACATGGATGTTTCTATCTCTCTTCCCCTTTCACTCTCTCTCTAAAAAGATCAACAAAAACATTAAAAAAAAAGATAAGGACCGCAGACCGTCCCTGTAGCTCCTGGTGAGAAGTGATAGCAGGGTTAGGGGGATGACAAGAGAGAAAGCCAGACTGCCATGTGCCGGAGGTGAATGGATCCTTTCCCTTGGAAGCATCAGCTCAATCCGGTGACCATTGAGGCCTCCTTGAACTAGGACTACTATACCCTTCACACCTGATAAGGGAGTGTGATGGGCTGAATTGTGTCCCCTCCCCAAATCCGTATCTTGAAGTTCTAAACCCCAATACCTCAGAATGTGACTGCATTTGGAGATAGGGTCTTTAAGGTGGTGATTAAGGTTAGGTGAGGTCATATGAGTGAGGACCAAATTCAATATAATTGTGGCCTTATAAGAAGAAGCAGAGACGCAGGGATGCACACACAGAGAAAAGGCCACATGAGGGCACAGAGAGAAGGTGGCCATCTCCAAGCCATGGAGAGCAGCCTCAGACCTTGACCTTGGACTTCCTTTCTCCAGAACAATGAGAAAATAGATCCCTGGTTTTTAAGCCACTCCGTCTGTGGTATTTCGTTATCGGAGTCTGAGCAGGAAAATGGTAAGAAAACGGGAAATGGTAAGAAAAGAGGTAAGGGCTTTACGTTGAAGCCATCTGTGGCCCTTGGAACATTAATATTAAGAATTTCAAAACCATCAAAAAGATACTGAGCAGAACAAAGAAAATATTTCCACTTGGAGAATGGCTTTGGATTTAGATCGACTCAAGAGTTCGGTCCAGCAAGTCACACAACCTTCCTGAGTTCCAGACATTTTATTTGTAAAAAGGAAATAACAAAACTCACCTCAGAGGGTCACGGTAAGAGTAAAATGAAATAAAATCTGTGAAAACACTGAGCACACTATATAGTAACCATGGACTGATGTTATTGGGAGAGGCGGTGTGTAATTAGGCTATGAGATTTTGTTAGTAAGGTTGAGAGATGAAGAAATTCCTGGGGTACAGTGCTTGCATTCACACCTTGTCATTTGGGGAGGAGTTGATGGAGGGATATGGTGTACATACTGGCTTACGTATTGGGCTTTGTACTGACACCAGTGTAGAACCACCATGAAATACAACCCTAGGAAATCAAATTCAGAGAGGCTAACCCATAAGATGTTTGCAGCCAGCATTATTCCTGGCACAATAGGAGGCAGTCAAAATGTACTGGCAAATGCATTTATGAATGAAGAGAATTTGCTGAGAATGTTAAAAGGCTGAACATCTACAACCACCTGTTGATGGGTGTATTAGTCAACCCTCTTAGTGTTGCAAAGGACAGAAACCCATTCAAACCAGCTTAAGCCAAAACATTAAAATAAAATTAAAAAATTTACAAATAGAGGAGGAATTTACAAATTGTCTTGGAAACTGACAAGTCCAGATGCCTACTTCAGGCATGGATGGATCCAGGGACAAAGAGATATATGGAGCGATCTCTCTTCTGCTCTTCTGTATTGGCTTTCCACCCAGACAGGCACACTCCAAGGGGTGGTCCCGGCAGCTCCCCCCAGGCTGCCTCCCTCTGTACATCCCGCGATTCATCCAGAAGAAAGGAATCCTTCCTTTCCAAACGGTTCTAACTTGAGTATTGAATTGAACCTCAGCCACCCGGGCAGAGTCAGGAAACCATCCTTATTCAATAGGCGCCGCTCCAGGGCGTGGAAGTGGGAAAGTGATCATTTCCCAAAGGAAAACCAGGGAGCTTTCCCCAGCAGGAGGGGCTCTGCTTTCCAGGCAGGCGCAGACCACTCCACTGCTGCTCACTGGACTGAGTGTATCTGGAGAGGAGTCAGGTCACTGGTGGGTGACTAGATAAGAGTGAGTGCGAAGCATGCCACCTGGAGGACACCTGAGAATAGGTAACCAGAGCCATGCTGCGTCCAGGCAGGGCCAGGGGCGGGAGGATTTTAAGGAGGCTGGGACTTGTACCAGGTGCCTGGCCAAGAGGACATGTGGTACATTGATTGCAAAAATGGCCCTGGTTCTCACCCACCCCTGAATCCTCTGCAATGTGACTTGACAGCATCTCTCACCAAGAATGGATCGTAGCCCGGCTGGTGTGGCTCAGTGGTTGAGCATCGACCCAGGCACCAAGAGGTCACGGGTTCCATTCCCGGTCAGGGCACATGCCCAGGTTGTGGGCCTGATCCCCAGTGGGGGGCATGTAGGAGGCAGCCAGTCAATGTTCTCTCTCATCGATGTTCCCATCTCTCTCTCCCTCTTCCTTCCTCTCTCTCTCAAATCAATAAAGAAAAAAAAATTTTTTTTTTAGAGAATGGACTGTATTTCTCTTCCCCTAGGTTCCGGGCTGATTTTTTCACTTGCGTTGATAACACACTGTGGTAGAAGGGATGATGTCACAGTTCTGAGCTTGGGCCACGAGGGGTGAATGCCTTTGCTTTTCTCTTCGATGCCTGCCTCCACCATGTGAGCCACCCTGGCAATCTGGCTGCAGTATGAGAGGCCACATGAAACCATGCCAGCTGCCCCAGCCCTGGGAGAGAGCCCTACAGGGTCAGCACAGCTGTCCAGCGGGCTCACAGATGACGGTACGTCCACCGGGGCGTCCACTGAGCCCAGCTCAGAGCAGAACTGCCCAGGTGACCCACAGACTCAGGAGCAGTCAGTGGCTGCTGTTTTAAGCAACTGAGTTTTGGGTTGTTACCTGGTGTTGTGTAGCAAACAGATAACCAATGTAAGGAGTGTTAGGGAGAAAACCAACAAGTGCTCAGTTTGCCAGCCTGTGCTCCCTGGCACAGGGCTGGATCTACCAAGTGTTTCTAAGTTGCAGAAAAATGCCATATGGGCCCCTGGGCTGCGGGATCGCACCTGTCCACAGCCTGGTGGAGTCTGTCATCTCTGTGGACCTCCTACGGGCATTGACCGACCACCTGCCACATTTCTCAGACACAGCTTTGGGAATGTGTGGAAGGTACCCAGCTGGAGCTGCGGGGGAGAAATGTCCACCACTGGCCACATCTGTCTATATCCTTCCCCACCCTGGAATGACACAGTTTGGTTTAGACATTTCTGTATGGTAGCCATGAGTAGGGAACCAAGAAAAAGAACATACACGGCCCCAAAAAAGGGGCTTGTGTGAGACTAGCAAGAACGAAACGGGTAAAACAATAAAGGTGGAATGGGTCCCAGCCCTGGCCGGTTTGGCTCAGCGGTTAGAGCATTGGCCCGCGGACCAAAGAGTCTCAGGTTTGATTCCGGTCAAGGGAACGTACCTCGGTTTCAGTTCAGTCCCCCGCCCTGGTTAAGGTTGCACAGGAGGCAACCAATCAATGTGTCTCTTTCATTTCGATGTTTCTTTCTCTCTCTCCCTCTTTCCCTCTCTCTCTCTATCCCTCGCTATCTGAAGATTAATGGAGAAATATCCCCAGGTGAGGATTAAAACAAACAAACAAAGGAATGGGTCCCAAACACTGCAGGAGCAACATGAGCCATTGGCTACCAGTGGGAGGAAAAGAATCCACGGGCAGGTTAGAGCCCAGTTCAATGTCCCTGGAAGAAAGCTAAGGGAAGAGGTCCATAGGAAGCTGCCTGAGGCCAGGAGTTGCCCATCGGAGCCTGGGAAGAATGAGAGAAGTCAGCAAGCCCTGCCTGCCCGCAGCATCCCCTGTCCCAGCATCCAGGTAATAATACTCCTCTACACCTGGTCCTCACCAGGGGCTTCAGACACGCATGGAAAACAGCCACTAGGATCCCAAAATGTCCTAGAGTGTGTCATTTGCCCCGAAGCCTGCTTTACTCATGGGGACCCATTCCAGGGACCATCACACCACCCATCCCTCCCCCATCAGCCACCAAATCCTGTTCATTTGCCACCTAAACATCTCTCCATTCTCTCCGCCCCATGTGGATGACCCCTATCTCCAAAATGACCACTTCTTAACATTTTTTTTTCCTATCCTCACCCGAAGACATTTTTCCATTTTTTATTCAGATAGAGTGGGAGGGAGAGAGAGAGAAAAAAAACATCGACGTGAAAGGGACACATCATGTGGCTGCCACTTGCATGACCCAACCAGGGCCAGGGACAAACTGCAACCGAGGTACATGTCCTTAGTGGGAACTGAACCCAGGTCTCTCTGGACCGTAGGCTGACGTTCTAACCGTTGAGCCAAACCAGCCGGGGCCAAAATGACCACTTCTAAACTGGATTGAAGTTAGTCCACTGGATAAAAGCCTCAATCCTGCAGTCTAGCATAGAGGGTCTTTCGCAACCAGCTCTTCTCGATTTCTCTCCCCCACCCCAACCCCTGTCCCCCATCTGGGCAGCAGCCAACTACAGTTTCTTCCAGCTTTCAAGACCCAGGCTAGGTGCAGACTTGGGGCTTTCTTTCCTGCCTGCTTGCCTTTTTCCAAGTAGCCCCAGAAGGCCCAGCTGAGTGAAGGACCTTTAGGCCTCATAATACCCCATGTGGCATGTTCAAGGGCCTCTGCCTTGTTCTCCAGGTTCAGGGTCCATGAGGTCTATGCTCTACCATGGCCTCCCCCAGGCCCCTTCAGATTGAGCTAAGAAAGCAGGTTCAGATGTCCTTCCTTGGAGCCCGGTGCACTCTGGCCAAGCCATGGCGGAGTGGACAAGCAGACACCGACCCAGGGCCAGGGCCACCCCACGATTCAGCTGCTGGCCGCAGCCCTCCCCCCTCCCTGGGTCCCTACGTCCTGAGGCACATGAAGGCAGCCCTTGCTGCATGCCTGGGAGCCAGTGGAATGCAGGGTGCAGACAGGCCCTGGGGCAAACACACCAGCGCCCACGCGGGGGCAGCCATGGTTCACCTTCCCTGGGAGTCCATGTCAGCTCCTGCCTCGCGCCCCCAGCACTCAGGGCTGGGGCTGGGCCTGGAGATGGTCCAGCTGAACCCCACACCTTCGCAGTGGCTGAAGTTCAATGGCTGAGGTAGCTGGAGGCGCGGGCTCAGTGGGCACAGCAGCCTTAGGTCCCAGGCGGGAGGTGTTCGAGGGGCAGGCGCAGCCCAAACCTTGGTGGCCTTCAGGCTGCCCTTTCGAGCACAGCCTCTGCTGTTCCTCTCCACACCCAGGCTGAAGGGGGCGCAGGGCCAATGCTGTCACCAGGCCAGGGGCGAAGCCATCCCCGAACTTCGAGCACCCTCCCCAGCCTGCAGGTCGCTGAGCGCCCGCTGGGGAAGGGAGGGAGGAGCAGATGGGTAGGACTTGGTCAGTGTTTCCAGGAGCCCCACCCCCAACACCTGCCCAGGGCAGAGGCCTACCACTCCCACCCCATGGGGGGCTGTGCCACTCACTGGGGGCACTTTCCCAACACCCTGCTTCCCAGAAGACCCCCCTCTTTTGACCTTTGGCCCTGACCTCTCCCGAGGGGCCCTTAAGCCTTCCCCCTCAGCTCACCTCGAACTTGCTCATGAACTCTGCAAAGATGCCGAAGAAGGCCTCCGAGGTGGTGGCTTTGGAGTCTTCCCCGAAGAAGGCCAGCGCCTTGCCCAGCTCCTCCATGGCCTCTCGCTGCAGCCCGTCCAGTGCCCGCAACACCGGCTGGGCCGTCTCCAGGAACGACTGATTGGCCTCTGTTCAGGAAACTGCCAACCTCTGGGTGTCCCCAGGTGTCCAGCGGTGACCCTGACAGCAGCCCAGCCGCCCCACTCCCATCTGCCCCAGACCCAGTGCTCAGCTGGGAGCCACGCCCTGTTCAGAGGCTCCAGTCCTGCTGCCCAAGCTCCTCCAGAAACCCGCCACACCCAGTGCAGGCTGGGCCTTTCCCTGCTCCTCTCTGCAGGCAGCGCTCTCTTGCCCCTGGCTCTGCAGGTGCCGCCCCGACTGTTCACTTGACGTAGCCCCCTGTCTCTATCCAGGCCTAACCCTCTTTCTTTTTTTCTATGGCATTTGTCACTGTCTGTACTCAGTGGGGATGTTCCTCTCTCCCAAACGCCTCTGGCTGGCCAGGGCCTGACAAGCCTCTTTTTGTGTCTTGTAACTTAGGTCAGGGCTTTCCCAGGGACCAGGATGATGGGACAAGGCAGCAGCTTTAGGACAAAGGAGATCCTTCCAGTGGCACAGACTTGGCCTAAGTGCTCGGGTTCTAAATGACCCAGGAGGGACCCTCTTCCAGCAGCCTGGACACAAAGCAGCCTCTGCCCAGAATCTCTGCAGGGAGACAGGGTCGACAGTGGTCACCAGAGCCACAGCAAGCTCTATCTGACCACCCCAGGGTCCACTGTGCAACTGGGACAGGCTGCTTGGAGGATACTGTCATGACTACAGCGAACTTGTCCTCGCTGGAGGGGGACATGCTGTGGCAGGCATCCTGTATCTCACTGACTGTGCCGTGGAGGTCATCCAGGTCACTGCTCAGAGCCCGTTGGTTCACTGTAGGGAAGAGGACAGAGCCTCTTGGGATTACACTCCCAGCCCAGGACATCAGTGCCTCTGCCTCCCCACCCACCCACCCAGCCTACCTTTGGCAGCCAGGGGAACAGTGGGCAGGTCATGAGCAAAGCCCAAGAGTTCAGGGAAGTGCTGGCTCAGCGATTTGGCAAGGATGTGCAGGAAGGTGGACTTCCCGTCCACTGTCTTGGTAGAGTTCAGCTGCAAGTGACCCCCAACATACATCCTCCTCAAGGACCCCATCAGATTCCTGATCACCGCATGGGACCAGGTATTCACAGCCCTGCTTCTCCCTGACTGCAACTTCAATTCCTGGTCCTCAGCACTCACTCACTCCAAAGTTCATAAACCAATTGCTAGTCTTCCTTACTCTGAGGGCTTCCCTGCTGGGATGCCACAGGCCTCCCTAGGGGTTTAGGGGTTCCCTGGTCCAGATCTTTAAGGTCCCCAGCAACCAGGCCCACAGCCCCCAGTTAGAGCCGGGTCCTCATTTTTCCCGTCCTTGTCAGCAGGTGTAGTCCAAGCTTCTCTGACTCCAAGGGGGTGGAGAGCATCACTCACAGATCTTCCCTTGTGTGGTTTTCTGGAAGCATCTGTGACCCATCTGAGCCCCAGACATCCTAGACCATTTATATCTGCAAATGGAGTCTTTCTTTTTCTTTTTTTAAACAACAAAAGGCACCCTGAGGGGAAGTCCCAGAGACACTGGGGGAAGGCCAGGTATTTGAACTGTCTGTTTTCCCATCTCAGATCTTGGGGGTGGGGTGGTGGCTGGGCAGATGGTGCTGTGGACAGTACAGAACCTGCCATGTAGGCTCTCCCCTTCCACCTGGAACTTTCCCTCCCTGCTCCCCCTACTCCATAAGTCCAGAGCTTGAGGCTTGGCTTGGAGGAGCACCCCCTCCCAACCTCTGTTTGGCGTATTCTGGCCTTCAGACAGACAACTTTCGCTCCTGGGGGACACAGACTTGGTCATGATGTTCCCTCCTGCTCTCTGCCACAACTTGGTTAGGCGTGGCCTCCCCACCCTGGATGGCAGAGCAAGCCAGCTCCTCACCTCCGTCAGGAAGTTGATTTTGAAGCCTGTGGTCTTGTTGGTTCTGGGCTGTCCATCGTTGAGATAGTTGCCCATGGCCAACACAAACTGTGGAAAGGAAGGTGGGCAGGCAGGTACTCACCCCAGCCCTCACCCCCTGGGCCATCAGGAGGAACCTCAGGGCTGGGAGCCCCAGGGGGCAGACACACAGGTAGAGCGACCAGGGAGGGGGTGCGCCCTGACCTCCAGGATCTTGGCGAGCTTCCGGCTGTTCTTGAGCTCGAGGGAGGCCTGGCGCAAGCACTCCAGGCTGCCCCGGATCTCTTCCGTCTTCTCCTGCAGGGTGGCCTGGAAGTGGAGGCTGCGCAGGCGGGTTTTGTATTCGGGAACGGATAGCATCTGCCACGAAGGCAGGACCAGGATTCATCCATCCCGCCAGGAGGGCCTGGAGACCCACTTCCCCAGCGCAGCCTAGGGTAGGGTCAGCTGGTTGCCCGGGCCAGGTATTCCCTTCAAAAAAAAGCATAACCTCTAGGGGGCACCCTCACCCCACTTACATCGGACCCCAAGCGGGACCTGGCCATTAAAGGTGTACATTTACGAGGTATGAGCGTGGGGGCGCAGGGGGCGCGGGGCCGATGTGGCCCCCGGACCTAGCGAGAGCCCGGATGGAGGCGGCCAAGGCCTCTGGGCAGCAGCCCCTGACCGTGGCCACGGCCGCCGCACCTGCAGGACAAACTGGTCGGGCTCGCTGAGGCGGCCGGGCGCCTCGCGGAAGGCCTGGTAGCGCAGCTCCTCGTCGGCGTCGGGCGCAAAGAGCAGCAGCTGCGCCAGGTGCGCGGGCTCCAGGCGCCGGGGCTCCATGCTCATGAGCACCTGCCGCAGCTCCGCGGGGCTCAACTTCAGGTGCGCCAGCAGGATGGCTGTGGGCGGGGCCGCTAAGTGAGCCCGGGCGGGGCTCCAGTGAAAAGCGGGCGGGGCCTCGAGGTCCACCTGGGTTACTGGGTGGAGCCTAGGGTGCCGAGGGAGGGGTAAGCGGGGAGGAGAGGAAGGAACCAGGGCGGGGCAGGAGCCGGCCGAGAGATGGAGAAAGTCCTTTTGGCGACCGGTTAAAGGGCGAGGGCGGCTTCTCGAGGAGATAGATCTAGAATTAAGTGGGGTCTGTGGAGGTGGGGCAAAGGAATCCGGGGAGGGACCTGGAGGCGGAGCCAGAACTGGGCGCCAGCAAGGGGGCAGGGCCTATAAGGGCGGACCCAAGGTCTGCACCTACGCAGGTGGGATCTGGCTGGACGTGGGACCTGGGAGGGGGACTTTGCCCCACTGGGCGGCAGGTGCGTGTGTGTAGGGGGGCCCTATAGCCTAATTTCTGTTAACCATGGTGGGGGGGTCCACGGCTCTGTGGCCCAGAGGAACGGCCGCTTCCTGCCCCCCCACAACCCTTGGGACTCCCTGGCCCCTCACAGGTGTTGTAGGCCTTCTTGTGGGACAGAATCTCCACCACCTCCTTCTTCCTGAAGGGCTCAGGCCTGGGCACTGGCTCTGGAAGGGAAACTGATGGTTTAATGAGGGGAGGCTAAGCTGAGGCTGCTGTGAGAGGGCCCAGGAGGGGTGTGGCCACCCCAACAGCCCGGACGCCCCCCTGCCCATGGCCTTGACTGAATCAGCTCTGGGCGTCCACAGTCCCCACTCATGAACTCTCTGGCCCCGTCTAACACACTCAACATGTGGCGCGTATACCTCCCCACATCAGTCTCCCCTGGCTGGGTGGGACTGAGTGGCCGGGTAGGGAGAACCAACCACCTTCGGACCTTGCAGATGCCTGGATGGACAAGGGCCTTGCTCTTCCATCCTGGGACCACTTTCCACACGCAACATCCCTGGCTGCCTGGAGCCCCACCCAACAGCTATAGGGAGACACCCAGAGAGGACGAGGGGAGGGAGGGACTGGAAAGGGCACTGTGGATGACTCCTGTCTGCCTCCTTCTGGCTGTGACTGTGCCCGTCACCTAGCCTCTCTGTGCCTTCTCACCAGGAAGTTGTCGGTGTCACAGGGTGAGTTTTGAAATGAGGGTGGAGGGTGTCTGGCATTGGGTAGGCATGCAATAATCCCAGCTGTCAGCATCTGCGTCTGGAGGTGGGAAACTGAGGCTCTGAGAAGTTAACTCAGGGACACAGTAAGTAAATGGACATCAGTGGAGACCTTGGCGGTTCCGGGCCCTGGAATGCCACAGAGGGCAATGGGTGGGTTGCCGTAGAGACCCTGTTATGGGGGGTCCCCCGGGGTCCTCAGGCCACTCACTAGCAGGTTTCTGGGTGCCAAAGTGGAGCTCCAGGTCAAGGTATTTCACCATGTCACTTAGCTTATCATAGTCAGAGTCTTCCCCGAGCTGCAAGGGAGGGGCAGGCTGAGTGAGGAGGACCCCGGCCGCTGGACTGCCATGCCCCAGCGGGAGAGCCCTCCTCAGGCCCTGGGATAAATCGCCAAGCTACCAGGCGAGCAGCCGGACTCGCTGCTGGTCAGTGGCACATTGCAACCCTCTCCACACAGAAGCCAGAGGTGTGCCGGGCAGGGAGCGAAGGGGCTGCAGACAGGCTGGAGCCACCAAGGGGTCTTTGAGGTGGCCAAGGGGTCTGGCCCTGTTTTGAGGTTTCCTTTGAAGGGAGTGAGTTCACCAGAGCTGTCCTGGGTCCCGATGCAGGGGGAACTGAATCAGGGAAATGCCAGGGGCCAGAAGCTGCCCAGGGTCTTGTTCTCAATGCCGCTGCCCAGGCCACCCTCCCCTGGTGCAGGGCACCCTGGGGCTGCAGGTCACCTACCTGACCCCAGATGGTGCCTTCTGAGTTCTCCACCTGCTCCCACCGCAGGCGCTTGACGCTCATGTGGCTGGTCTCGCTGCGGCGGTGGCCTAGGCCTCGGGACAGCATGGGGGGTGCACAGGGCACGGGTGGGGGCAGGGGTGGCGGGGGTGGTGGAGGGACTGGGTGGCTGAGTTGGGTGAGGGGCTTGGCCATAGTCTGAGTGGGGCCCCGGGGACCGTCCGGGGTGCGGGAGCTGGGCTTGGGGTCATGGAAGGGCAAGGGTGGCGGAGGGGGGGGGCTGAGAGGGGGTGGGGGGATGTGGTCAGAGATGGACGAGTAAGTCAGGGAGCTGCCTTCCTCGCTGCTGCTGATGCACTCGCTAGCGCTGCTCCGCTCATTGGTTACAAAGCTGCCCTGGTCGTCCTCATGGAAGCTCATCTGATGGGGACGGAACGAGGTGAGGGGAGGACCAGGCTGGGCCCAGGGACAGTAGAGCATGGGGCAGGGTGAGGGAAAATGGGATGGCCTGGGTAGGGGTGGGGTAGTCTAGAGACGAGGATCGGGTAGTCTGGTGGGTAGCCTGAGGCAGAGGAGGAATGAACCGACAGTGGGTGGGGTAGCCTAGGACAAGGCATGGGGTAACCTGAGACAGGGTGTATGGGGTAGCCTTGGGTAAGGGGTGTCATAGCTTGATTCAAAGGGTGGGAGAGCTCAAGCCAGGCAGAGGGGTGGCCTGGGACAGGCCCCCAGGGCAGCAGGCCTCTTGCAGGAGCTCAGGGACACTGCTCCCCGCAGAGACCCCCACATCACACCTGCTCCCTGGCTCTCCACATCTGCGCATGCTCACCTCCTCATAGTCATTCTCGGGGCTCAGGAAATCATCCACCATGGTGACCCGAGGGCCCAGCTGCTCACTCAGGGCGTCCAGGAAGCGGTCGGTGTCCCGGCTGTGCACAGGCTGGGAGAAGGTGAACACCCTCCTGCGGCTGGGCTGGCGCGCGAGGTCCGGGCTGGGGGGGCTGTCGGAGTGGATGGGCCCAGGGCCTGGCTGTGGGGAGGGTGCCCTGCTGCTGTCCAGGCTGGCGTAGGGGTGGGACTCGGAGCTGCTGGGGGAGGCTGGGTCCCCTGAGCACAGCGGGTAGTAGCAGGGGGAGGGCAGGCGTTGCTCGCTGGGCCAGGAGACGCTGGACAGGTTCCTGGGCCCTGCGGTGGGGGAGGGCGCGTGAGGACCCATCTTCGGCAGTACCTGGGATCCAGGTGCAGGCTGAAGGGTAGGGGCCCAGGCTAGGTTGGTTCTGTGTCCCTGGGCACCTTCCTTTCCCTCTCTGGACACGGTGCAGGAAAACCAGGGTGACCCCGCCCCCCATGCTCTTCCCTGAGGGTGATCAAAGAATAGAGGTGGGGGCGCTGCTCAGGCCCAGGAAAGGCCAGACCCCAGCTCAAGTTGGAAGGGACGCCAGCAGTCCCACCCGGAACCCGCTGAACACTATTCAAAGAGCCAAGGGGCCTTCTCCAGACCCCAGACCAAGGGTCATTAGCTCCTCCCACAACCAGCAGGCCCAGGGGTCCTGCCTTCTGAACTCCAGAGATTCGTCATTTGTGCCCTGTGAGCAACCAACTTTCCTCCCAGCTGTGCCATTCACAGCAAGGCATGCACTTACAAGATTATCCCACAGCCACACGCTAACTTGGGGACTCCTTGGGGGGCAGCCCTCTGCTTTTCTAGATCCACAGCAAGGGTGACAAGCAAGGGACACGGAAGGATGAGGACAACCCTAGCCTTGACGGCCCCTCACCGTGGAGCCTGCTGGGGTTCCCCAGCACTCATTCCCATGGCCATGGAGCAAAGAGGGGGCTCTAGGATTGTGCCTGGAGGTGGGGCGACACCCAGCAGCCAGCTGGGTAGACAGAGGCCAGTGCTGCCCTCAGGAACTGGGCTGGCAGAGCCCCTACCTGCTGTGCCCGCCAGGGTGGGCGCTGGCGGGGAGGCACGGGATCCGGACATGCTCCCCCTCTTCCCTTTGAAGCTGCTGCTCAGCCTGGACTCCAGCTCTGCATAGACAGCTGACATCTGCAGGAAGAGGAGGCGGGGGAGTCCAGCTGCCCCTCCCCCGCGAGACCAGGCCTGTGTGGTCTGGGAAGCAGGCATCTGCCCTAACCACCCACTGATGCCACCAGGAGGGCAGAGAGGTCTCACCATCTTGGGGTTGGGGGTCTCGGGGAGGGACGTGCCATCACCAGCCTGGCGCTCGCCTGGGATCAGAGGTAAAGGCATCTCAGGGCAGTCACTGGGACCTGCTGGGGAATCAGGGAGGGCAGAGTCAGGCACCAGCCCAAACCCAGCCGGGGGCCACGAAGGAAGCACCTGCTAGCCTTGCAGCCCCACGAGGGCCACCGCTCAGCCTGCTTCCCTGCATTTCTCGTTTGCAGGTGGGAAAATCGAGCCCCGGTCACATCCTCACACCCTCTCCTGCTCTTTGGTCTGGGGCCTTACCGCAGCCGAGGCTGGCCTCCAGGCCCTGGGCCCGCAGGCTGCGGCGGCACATGGAGGAGGCCCTCAGGGAGCTCCGTGGCTGGGGCTCGGGCACGGGCTCTGGCTCCGGCTCCAGCTCTGGCTCCAGGTCCAGTGAGGGCTCCGGCTCTGCTGTGGGACATGAAGGCAGATGGGCCCTTGCCTCTCAGCCAGACAAGGAGCCCCAGACACAGGTAGGTGAGGGCAGTAGCCAGCTGTGCCAATCTGTGACCCCAGCCCTGCTTGGCTCTAGGACAGCTCTATCAAGGGGAAGCCTGGGGTGAGAAACTAGTGCCCGGATCAGGGGCACTGGGGTGGTGCTAGCCTGAGAATGGAGGCTGGGGGAGGTGGCCACAGCCCACCCCACAGGGCTCCTTCTCATGACAAGGGCCTAGGGCCCCATGATCCAAGTTTTCAATCCCTAGTCACTGCGGCCTGTAGGGACTTAGGGGTGAAAGGGAGTTGCCAGGTCTAGACAGATGTGGGAGAGTTTCTTGCTAGAGCCCTGGACCCTCCCCCTGCTAACTGTGGGTCCCTGGGACTAGGGATAGTGGGCACACAAGGGCCAGCACGTAGATCTGGGACTAGCAGCTGCACAGCACCTAGAACATGTGCACAGGGTTTCGATTCCCATGGCTTACACGATGAAGTGCATGGTTTTGTGGGCATGTGGGCACTGACAGGTGGCAGCAGCAGGAAGGCCTGGCAGGCCCTGGTGCATGTCTGTGCCCAGTCAGGTGTGACCCAGCTGCACTGTCACAATCCAGGTGAGCAAACAGCCATGCAAACTTCTTGATCTGTGCCGCACTTCCTGGGGTGCAAAGCACAGCCCCTAAGGTCACCCCCATTTTGTGGGTGAAAACCCTGAGACCCGGAGCGGTGAGTGGGTATCTGAGGTCATGTTGCACCTGTTCCTCGAAGCTGGGAAGGCACATCCGGGGGCCAAGCGCGGGAGCAGCTGGGTGTGTAGGGTATCTGCACGGCACGGAGGCATATCCGTGTACGGGAGGGGCCTGGGCCCACTGTGATACTTAGCGGGTGAGAACCGGCATCTGGCTCCTCAGCTGGTGGGCTGGGCGAGGGGGCTCTGACCTGTCATGGCTGTGTAGCCCAGGAAGCATGCGATTTTCTCCTGGCATAGCTCCTGCTCCTCGTACGTCAGCAGCTGGTAGATGAACTGCCACAGCACCTGCTTGGCAGGTGTGTCCAGCACCGGGTAGACATCGACGATGAGGGTGTCGATGTTCCTGGGGGAAGGGGCCGGAGCAAGGGGTTCACTGCTCAGGGGCTCACCTTAGGGAGTGGGGTGGGGAGGAACAAGGGGGGCACTTCCAGGCCAGACTTCGGGCTCATGTCCTGTCCTCCTTCCCACTTGCCAAGACAGAGAGGTGGGCGGGAAAGCCGGCTCTGGGGACCGGCTGCCCCGATTCAAATCCTGCCTCTGCCACTTACTAGCCAAGTGACCTTTCTCAAGTTACTTAACTTCTCCGTGCCTCAGTTTCCTCATCTGTAAAATGGGGATAAAAATAACATCTACCGAATAGAGCTGTTGTGAAGATTGAAACGTATGGAGTGTGTTGGAAAAGCTGAGTCACTGTATCAGGGATCAGCAAATGACGGCCCATGGGCCAGACTCTGTCCCATCACTTGTTTTTGTAAAGAAAGTTTTATTGGCCCTGGCCGGTTTGGCTCAGCGGTTAGAGCGTCGGCCTGCGGTCCGGAGGGACCCGGGTTCGGTTCCCGCTAGGGGCACGTACCTCGATTGCAGTTTGTCCCCGGCCCTGGTTGGACGTGCGGGTGGCAGCCACTCGATGTGTCCCTTCACATCGATGTTTCTCTCCTCTCTCTCTGTTCCTCTCTCTCCCTCCCACTCTACCTGAACAAAAAATGAAAAAATGTCCTCTGGTGAGGATAAAAAAAAAAAAAAAGAAAGTTTTATTGGAACATGGCCATTCCTATTTGTTTCAATGTTCTCCACGCTGTTTTCAAGCTGCAACAGCAGAGTTGGATAGTGTCGATGGAGACTGTGTGGCCCGAAAAGCCTAAAAGATTTGCTGTTTTCCAGCCCTTCATAGAAAGAGTTTGCTGATCTCTGCATTATATGGAAAAAATAAAACTGGATCCTCACACAATACCACACATAAAGATGGACTCTAGGTGGATAAAACACTGAAGTGTGAAATTATAAAATTAATAGAAGAGAATGCAGGAAAATATCTTTTGAGCTAGAGGTAGGGAAGAACTTTTTCTTTTTTATCCTCACCCAAGGACACTTTTTATATTTATCTTCAGATAGAGCAGGAGGGAGAGAGGGGGGAAGAGAGAAAGAGAAACATTGATGTGAGAGAGACACATCGAGTGGCTGCCACCCACACGACCCCTACCGGGGCCAGGGACAAACTGCAACTGAGGTACGTACCCTTAGCGGAACCGAACCCGGGACCCTCTGGTCCGCGGGCCGACGCTCTAACCACTGAGCAAAACCGGCCAGGGTGGGAAGAACTTCTTAAACAAAATTTCAAAGTCAAAGCTATGAGACCCACTATGCATTGAATTCGATCACACAAAATCAAGGATATCTGTTCAAAGAAGCACAACTTGGACACACTAACATTAGATATAACAGAAGTGACAAACAGGAGGTGATAGTTACAATGTTCAAAGTCAATAAGGAATCAGTGCCTAAAATATACATAGAACACTTGCAAATCAACAAGAACAAAAAGCCCAATAAAACAAAAACGGACAAAGGGTCTGAACAGGTACTTTATAGACAAGGAAATGAAAAAAGTTAACAAGGATATCAGAGGATATTTAAAATAATTAGTTATCAAAAACCCAGATAAGATGTCACTTTATGGCCAAAGAGACTAGCAAAAATAGAAAGCTAGGTAGTGCCACATTAGTGAGGACCCAGGAATGAGGGGGGCCGTGTGTTCCGCTGGTGCAAGTGGAAATAGTGTTCTGGGAAGCAATTTGGCACAGCCTCATCAAAGTAAGTAAACAAATATCTTAACATCCAGCAAATCTGTCCTTAAATATACATTCCAAATGAATCGTACCCAGTTCCACAGGGAAATGAGCACAGTGATGTCCATCACAGTGTTATTGTGATGGAAGAGAGTGGAGGCAACCAGTGTCCGTCACAGGCAAGGTAACTAGATGAGACAGTGGCTGCAGTCCGAGGGAATTTGGCTGCAGCTTAAAACAGTGTATTAAATGTACGCAGAGCAATGCAGACACAGAGCACTTGGTAAAAAAAAAAAAGCCAGACACAATGCCTTATATAGCACAATGATGATGTAAAAAAATAAAATAAAAAAAAAAATCACATACAGCAGCAATGTCCACTTTTCAAGAACATCTTCAGACAAAGGGGTGCCCATTAAACTCGCCAGACTTGGCTGGGAGGGACACAGAGAGGGTGTGGAGCCAGAAGCGAATGAAAGGTAGAAGCACCTAAATGTCCATCAGTTGATAGATGGATCGGTCCAATGTGTTCTATCCGTGCAATGGAATATTATTGGCCGTAAGAAATAAGTGAAACATGTTATAACTTGAATGAACACTGAAAACATTCTAAGTGACAGAAGTAGACACAAAAGTCCACATATTGTGCAATTCTTTTCAGGTGAAATGTTCCGAACAGGGAAATGACAGAGACAGAAAGCAGATCGGTGGTTGCTTGGGGTGGGGAGGAGCAGAGAGGGGGCACCGGTGAGGGGTGCAGGTTCTTTTTGAGGTGGCGAAATGTCCTAAAAAGAAATGTGGTGATAGTTGTGCCTATTTGTGAAAATACTAAACCCCAGTGCATTGAATTCACACTCGAGTGGATGGACTGTGTGGCATGTGAACTATATCTCAATAAACAAAAGAAGAAAAAGGATGAATGAGTGAGGAGCTTCGCAGGGACCATGACCATGACCCTGTGGACTGGGGAGGGTGATAAGGGCAGCCTGCTGCCCCTGAGGCGCAAAAAGAAAGATGCCAAACCAAGCTCCAAAGGGCCTGGTCGGCAGTGAGTGCCCACAGGCATCTGGGATCTTGGGGCCTTGCTGACTCTGGAGGTGCTGTCCCTGTGAGGGTCCCACCATCACCACTGCCGGTGACCACTGTCTGCTTCACTGTACAGGCAAAGCTGTGCCTGCCCAGCTCATGTGCTAGGAGGTCTCAGAGGCAGGTTTGTTCTGGGGCAGCCCTACTGTCCCCACCTTGGGGCCCCTGGTACCAGCTGCTGCTTTCTTTGAGCCTCCCCCAGGAGAAGGGGGGTGAGGGGACTCTGGCAGGGAGACCCAGGTGGTGAGTCTGGGCAGGACTTGGGGCCCTCCCAGGGCAGGTCCCCACCCCGACTCTGGCCCGGCCACCTATGCTGGAAGAAGCTCTCCAGGGCTCGGCAGACCCCGTAGCGCTCGGGAGGCGTGAGTAGGTGCTCCAGCTGCTGGCTGAAAGTCCTCCCCTGCACGCGGATACTGGAGGGCAGGATCTCCGCCACCCACTGCAGGGAGGTGAGCGCCGATGACGGGTTGGGGGAATCCAGAGAGTCAGAGTCTGCAGGACCACAGGTGGGAGAGGCACAGGTGACCCGGCATCGCCAGGCCAGGTGCAGTGTCCCGGAGGCCAGGGGCCTCCTGAGCTGGGGTGTGGCTGTGTGGCACCATGATTGGGAGGCACATCTGGGGCCTGAAGCCGGGTATGGGGAGGAAGGGAGAGCCTGGGCAGGGTCCCTGAGGTGGTCCCACTGGGTTCCACAGCACCATCTGGGGAGGGGTACTGTGGGTTTGGGGGAAAGGCAGAGGGGCCCCCCTCAGGGTCTCTGTGGCGGGGGGGGTCTCACCGCTGGCGAACGGGACGAGCCCCTCCTCTACCACCAGCGTGGGCATCGCACCACTGCCCTGCAGCATGGACACCACCTTGTCGTGGGAGCAGTTCCTGCCAAGCACAGGTGGCCCAGGAGGGCCAGCCCTGATGAGCCCCATCCACGCCACCCGCCGGACTTCCCTGTCCCGCCTGCAGAGGTCACGCAGCAAGTCCCCAGCTGGGCCACAGCCCGAAGCCAGAGCACTGCCCCTCCTGCTCAGTCATGTCTGCAGGAGAAGCCCCGGCCCAAAGCCTGCTGGACACTTCTGGGCACGGAAGGGCTCGCACCCATGCCGCCCCCAGGCAGGGCTCCCCTTGAAGGGCAAGACTTTCAACTGTGTCCGCTGCATGGAGCGGGGGTGTTGTTTGGTTGGAAGGATGAACTGACATTTAAGCGAGGGTGAGAGAACAGAGTCAAGGTTTCCCATAGGACGAGGGACAGACCCTGGGGAGATCAGAACCGTGGCCTGGGGGTCCCAAGAGGCAGCAGTCTTGGGGGATAGTTTACCACAAAGCTCTAGTGTCCCCAATAGCCTCTGACCTCATGTCCAATCCATTGAGGAAGAGGATCCGGTCACCTGACCTGAGGGCAGCATTGTCAGCCGGACTCCCTGGAGGCAAGAGGAGAGGACACGCTGGTCAGCAGGGCAGGGCCCGTTCCTGTTTTATAGGCAAGAAATGGGGCAGGTGGTGGAGGAGCGCCAGATCCGGGCCAGCGGCGCCCACGTTAGACCTGGTGAGACCCAGGCCTCTCTGCTCAGCTGCTCTAAGCAGGAGCGACTCCCAGGTGGGGCAGCGGCCCGGGGGTGACGGGGGACCCTGGTCAGCCCTGAGCTGTTGGAGGAGAGCTGAAGCAAAGGAGGTCTTGAAAGCAGCATTTCTGCAGCATCGGTACCCCCAGAGGACCCCACTCTAGACACTGTCCTCGTCCTCAGCTAAAGATCCACATTATAGCTTCCTCTGTGCCTTTGTCTCGAGAAAATGTGTCTGCCTGGAGGGAGACAGTCCCCTCCCTCGGGCTGCGGAGCGTGGTATATTAACCATGTTTCTTAGACTTTGATACCCGGGGCCTTGCTGACACCGGAGGTGCTCATTGTCCCTCCCAGGGCTAGCCAATTCCCAGCGAGAACAAAGGACTGGTGTGCAAGCGGGCCTCTGACCTGCAGTGTACACAAATCCACTGGCCCCCTTCTCTAGGGGCTCTCGCTTTGAGCCACCGTTCACCAACCCTCGTCACCCAGGGCCGGGTACCAGACAACCAGGGTCAACCCTGTGCCCCAGAGAGCCACTGAAATTATTCCCACTAGTCAGTCCTAAGCCTGCTTACCCGCCTCGCCATTTATTCCCCACAAAAACCACAGTCAAGGCTCTTGTCCGCGTTTTCCCCTGGTCCCTCCTGCCTCCTGACCCACCCTGGTGCTTCCCCGAGTGGCTCTGCGTGGCATGGTCTAAGCCCTTCCTCTGGGGAACTGGGAGGAACAAACTTTCCAGGGGCAGTCTTCTGTCCTGATCTGTTGGCCCTACCTCACCTGCATAAATAATAAAACCTGCATTATAAATACAAGGGAGCAGCTATTTGTCACTCTGCCTTGATGGCCCTGAAGGTCAGGCCTAACCCAGTACCTAATACCCCCGGAAGGGGCAGCTGGTAGGCTCCTGTGATATAGATTTTCTTTCTTTCTGCCTCTTATTGGTTGTCACTAAATTTGATTTCAGAAGCAAGTGGGGGTAAATGATAAAGGCTTAAATAAAATATACTCTCGAGATTGTGAGAAATTCCCTTTTAAGGCTGTGGGGACTGTCAGGGGAGGAAAGGGGAATGATCAGGGAAGACTTCCTAGGGGAGGGGAGGTCTTTCCCCTGGGTCTGAAAAAGGGGAGAGAGTGATGGTGTTGACAAACCCAACCCGCCTGCCTGGAAGCTTGGGCCCGCCTGGGGCGGGAGGGCCAGAGGGGTTGTAGCAGGGGATTAAAGATCACTGGATCAGGAGCCAGGAGACCCCAGTTCTGGCCGATTTGCCAGAGCCTCGCTAGGCCTCAGTTTCCCTCTGAAGCAGCCATTGGCTCTCTGTGACAAGGAAGGCAAGGGTGACCAGCCTAGAGTCTGGGTTGGGCAGACCAGCACACCTGGACTTTAACTGGGTCCTAGGCCAAGCATCTCTGGCTCCTCCTGTGGGAGAGGCAGGGAGGTGGGGGTGGGGCGGGGCACAGTTGGAAAAGACACATCCAAAGAGGAGAGATTAATCATTTCTAGGGGAAAGGCCCTCGAGAATAGTCTTGGGCCTCTTCTGAACAACAGTATGTCAACAACTTCGTGGTACACAACTCCAGGACGACCCGGAGCAGTCGGCCATCAGGCTATAAGGTCTCAGAATTATCCAGTGGCTGGAACAATGAGGCAAGGGCACCGAGGTGCTTTCCTGGGAATCAGGAGCTTATCTCACCCATGGGTGCATGGGAAATGTGAGATGCAGAAGGGTAGGAAGGCCTCAGCCAGGCGCGGATGAGGCTGTGTCACCAAGAGCATCACACTCAGGCGCTGGGAGAGGTGGGGGCAGGACAGAGCAGGTGACCCAGCCCTGTGGGTGGTTACAGGGAGGCAAGACCGGTAACCCCAAGCCCCCAAGCCCTTCTACACTGGAATGGGCTGCCTCAGCAAGACATGAGTTTCTTCTTCCGTTCCCCCCACCCTGGAGGGGAGAGAAGGAGGAATTCCTGCTCTGCCTTCTTCCAGATGCCTCTGCTCCAGCAGCAAGAAGGGGCAGGCTGGGCGGGAGGAGGAGGGGAGTCCTGACTGAGGGGACAGGATAACCGGCAGAGGCTCTGAAGCCCTGTTGCCTCTCTGGGTCTGGCCTGCCTGGCAAATGCCCCGTTCCCAGTGAAGGTGGCACTCCTCACAGAGAATGTTGTTTGGGGTGCAGCCTGGGCAGACACCGGCTCTGCTCTGGCTGCTTGTCCCAGGAAACGCCCGCCCTCCATGTGGACATAGGGAAAGTCTACATGGAGAGCTGGGTTCACTTGGCTCAGGGGTGACCCTGAACTTGGGCAGTGGGTGATTGGGAATGCCGCTCGGGGACATTCAGAGGACACAGGCTACCTGAGCTTGGTATGGGCCGGGGAGGGGGCTGAGCAGCGGCCTAATGGGTCCTTCACCCCATCCTAGACAACCCACCCCACCCCTCACCAGGCAGGACAGACTCGATCCAGACAGGCCCGTGGCCGCGCAGCGTGAAGCCGAAGCTCTTGTTGCCCTTGTAGACCCGCACTGTCCTGAGGAGAAAGAGGCAGGGTGGGGGTGGGCAGCATGTCCTGCCTCGTGGAGCGGAGGCTGGGGACGCAGATGTCCTCTTCACCTTAATCTCCCCTACCCGGCCACCACGCCGCCGCGCCCTCCCCTCCCCATCTCTGCCCGGTGTCCCCCCTGAGCCCATGCCCGCCCCACATACCTGCGGGCGCCCCCCGAGCCCGCGTGGCCGCCAAGCAGCGAGGCGGCCTTGCGGGGCGGGGGCTCGTCCGGGCGGCGCGGGGCGGCGCTGGCGCGCGTGGACACCAGGAGGCGCTCCGGCCGCTCCTCGCTGCGGCTCCGGCGCAGCCGCTGCGCGCTCTGCGCCCGCCGCGCGCGGCACAACTTGCCCAGCAGACCCTGCGACACCACCTCGTCGAAGCGCGCCCGGTGCTTCTTGGGGATGAAGATCCTGAGGGGAAGCCAGCTGAGTCGGGGCGCGCCCCCAAGCGTGCCCCGGTCCCGCAGCCTCGGCTGAAAGGCGCCTGCTGGTGGGCGCCCAGCTCGGCTCCCCTGCCCCATCCGGGGTGGCGCGGACGCAGCAGCGGGCGTCCCGATCTCGCTCTTGGCTCTGAACTTGCCCTCCCGGACCACACCGGGACCAGGCGTCTGGCTTGCTCCACCTGGGATCCACCCCATTATTACTCTGGCCTCCGGAGAAGCTCAGCGTCCCGAAGCCATGGTCCCATCCTCTCGCCTCTATTTTCTCTTCTCTAGCCGCTGCCCTGCTCCCTCATCTCATGCCCTTGCACCTGCCGGGCCAAGGCCCAGCCAGAGACCCCCACAACTGACCTTCTCCCGGCCTGACTCGGGGCACCTCGGCTGGGAAGCCTGAAGGTACAGTGCAGCCGGTCAGCCTTCCCCCAGACCTCCGTCCACTCCCAGACTCCCGCGCGCTCCGCGGCCAGCGCTCTGCAGCCGCCTGCCCAGACTGTGCCAGGACCGCCACCTCCAGCCTTGCCTCTCACTCCCCCCACGCTGTTGGCCTGCTGGGTACATGCTCTGCTCCCTTAGCTAAGCCAGGCCTGCCCTTCAACACCAAACACTGGCTTCTTTCAGTTTAACCCTCCATGCTTGAGGAAGTCCCTGCTGCCTGGGCCGGCCAGCACCGGGCTTCGAAGCTGGAGGCACTATAATGGTTTCTGCTCTGAGAAGCCACCTGGAAGCGATGAGAAGCAGGGGGGAAGCTCTCATGGCCCCTGTGTTGGGGTCCACAGCCCGGAATGGGTCTCCTCTGTGACCTGGGAGCTCTGGCTGCTGTGCCTGTACCTCAGCTTTGAGCCATAGTGACCACCCAGGCTCGGCACATGGGAGGGACTCAGTACACAGGGGTGCTGCCACCACCGGTGGTCCAGTCACACCTCTGAGTGATGACAGCAGTAAACATCCAGGTGGACATCTCAGTCCATAGCAGACCATTCAAAGGGTCCGTAACGTTCCAGAGTTAACACAGCTGGCCCTTGGCACAGCTGGGATGGAAGCCCAGCTTCTGGGCCTCAGCATTGTGGCAGGGCTCTGCCAAGGGCCTGTGAAGTTCCGGTTGTTAACAAGGCCTCCCCGGCTTCATCCCACAGCCCCCTTCCCTGTTCTTTGTACCAGGAGCCAGTACCAAGGGCATGGGGGAGGGGGTGGCCTTGAAGCCAGCTGAAACACAACCCCTCGGAGGTCGCCCCGTGGTCCCCACTCAGTTCCCTAGAGCTCTGTGGGTAGGATTAATAAGGCCAGGTGGGCAGAATAGCTGCCTGCTGGGAGGGAAGGGGTGTAGACCCTCAGGAAGGCAGTTCATCAGGACCCTCCTCCCCAGTGAGCTCTGGTCCCGGATGTCCCAGGAGACCAGGAGGCCAGAATGAATGACCTACTCAATTCTGCCGGGAGCATCCTCGCCTGATCTGCTCATCCTTGCTACCCACAGCAATTCCCCCAAATCTAGGGCCGCAGCCTTATTCCCCAGATGGTCACTCAAGGTCTCTGGAGCCTGACGCTTCCATCTGCCTGGCCTGCGAATCCCCACACCCTCCTGCACCCCCCACATGCCTCGTGCTTAGACAAAGGAGAGATGACAAGCTGGAAACTGTCCACCTCATACTTTGGGCTCCAGTCCCAGGCTCCAGAAGGCATCGGCCTCAGGTCCAACCTGGGCAGGAGCTAGAAGACCATCCCGGCTCTACCCTCAGCTGCAATGAGAAAGGACCCTGCCTCCCCACCCCCACCCCCACCCTCGGGGTGAACCAGGGTGAATCACCAAGTGCATAGGTGGGGGAAGGTTGGGTGGCACTTTCCTAACTGGTGTCCTTGGGGCTGAGCCTGAGGCCCTTCCTGGCTGTGTGCACCCTCCTTGCAGCTCACTGTGGTCCAGGCACCCCAGTCCTGAGTCTGCTTTGAATAGACTCTCATGGGCCATTGTGGCCCATCACTGTCCCCCCACCCTGACAGCCTTGCTGTGGCTGCCCCAGGACTCTCAGGTCCCTGCTATGCCACAGGGCCCTTCCCCCGGCCACACACTGAGCTGCACTCAGGGTCAGTTCTGTTTTCTCTACCTGGGGAGTCAGGTCTAAATCCATTTCCAGATTCCTCCCAGGGGCTGCCCTAGGGTCCTCTCTCTCCTCCACATTCCCTGACTTGACTCTCTCCAGTTCCCTGTCCAGGCCCCTTCGCAAGAAGGAAAGAGGGCTTTTCAACCCCAGCTCTCAGTTCGGACCCTCATTCTGACCCCTACAGCTGCAAGCCGAGACCTCGCCCCCTTGGACCCTGTCGTTTATGCCACCCTCCCCAGGCCCCGGGCCCTACACAGGCACCGCGAGTGCCCACCAAGGGCAGGTAAGCCCTTCAGTGCCCCAGCCCCAACCCCCCAGGCTGTCCGGTGGCGGGTCAGGGGCGTCTAGGGCGCACTTTTCCCGGGGCGGGGGCGCGGTGGGGAAACTACCGAAAGTGCCGGGAGAAGCCTTGTTCCTTCCCCATCTGGAGCCGGGCGACGGCGCAGCAGGTCTGGACGGCAGGGGGTAGCGGAGCCTGCGAGCTGCGCGAGGGCCGGACTCCTCGCTCCTCTGTCGGGCCAGCACTCGGGCCCAGAGCACAAGGCCCCGCCCCGGGCAGCCCGGCCTGCGGCCGGCGCCCGCCCCCCTCTCGGGTAGCCCCGCCCCTCCCGGGGGGCCCTCCAGCTAGCTCCCAGGGATCTGGGACGGTGCGAGGCTGTCACGCTGTCTCCTCTTGACCCGCTCCATTAGTCCCTCCCATTGGCCTCGTCTCAGATCTCGGGCGGCAGAGCCCAGCTTCCCGGCACAGTGGCGAGTCCCCAGCACCCGCCGCAGTGAGGATGAACCTGACAGTCCCGGGGAAGTCCCGACTGTCCCTTGTAGAGCAGGAGAAGGCTTTCCCCGACGGGGTGGCCACTGCGCGGGCCGCAGGGGCTCAGCAAGCGGGGGCCCACCCTACCTACCCAGGGGCAAGCTCCGATGGAGAAGAGGCTAGAGAGGGCACCTTGAATGCCACTGTCAGCGGCTGAGACCACACTCTGAGACCCGTGGGACCCGTGGGACCCGTGGGACCCGTGGGAGGGTCTAAGGATGTAAGGGAAGGTGGAGGGACCACAGAGGTTTTGGCACACCGGGGAGGGGGTGGGGGGAGGGGAACAGGTAAGGGTGTTGGGATGGAACAAGTGCATAGATTCTAAAAACAGAGGAAGGAGAGTGTATGAGACCTAGTGAGTGAGTGGGAGTGAGGAGGGGGCTGCCAGGCTGGAGGCTCCCAGGTGACTGGGTGGGGGAGTAGAGGACCTCACTGAGATGGGTAAGTCCTACGGGGAGAGGAGAGGGGGGAACTGTACAGGGAGGAGAGAAAAAGATGACAGGAAAGGGTGTCTGGCCTGTCCCTCTGGCTCTGGGCCTGCCACTCCCTGAAGTCAGAGCAGGAGGGGACCCCTGGGACCCAACTGCATTGTCCTTCCTCATTGGTCCGAGTCCTGACTGCAGGCCAGAAAGGGCTGATAGATGCCAGGGAGCCAGCCCAGAGCATCCTGGGGAGGGGCTCCTCCGGGGCATCCTCAACAGGGGACATCATCACAAGGCCCTCTCCTCCTCAGGAGGTGGTCACCACCCCGATGGCTGCAACTGCAGAGGCAGGAAACCCCTAGGATGCTACCTCTGTCTCGGGGCACTTGGCACTGTCTGGAGACAGTTTGGGTTGTTACAAAATGACAACTGGAAGGGGACTATACTACTGGCATTTGTGGGTGGAGGCCAGGGATGCTGCTAACCTACAAGGTACAGAACAGCCTCCCACAATAGAGAATTATTGGGCCCAAAATGTCAGTAGTGCCATGGTTGCGAAACCACTGTCGGGAGAAAGACACCATCCTCAGGGGAAAGTGCACTAATTGAGCACGTGCGTATGCCCAGAACTGCCGGCTGCAGTGACATAGGATTCTCCCAGTAACGCCGTATTGCGGTGTCCCTGACACTTGTTCCAGCAGGAGAGGGTGCAGGAAGTGCAGATGTTCCCTCACACCCCACCCCCGGATCCTCAACTAACTGCTTTTCGGTATGGATGGCAAACACACGACGCAATATACCGGCAATCCTCAACCTTTTTCATCTCAGGGCACACATAAACTAATTACTAAAATTCTGTGGCACACCAAAAAGTATATATTTTTTGCTGATCTGACAAAAAATAGGTATAATTTTGATTCATTCACATTGGATGGCTATTGTTGGGTTGGCTGTTGTCATTTTTTTATTGGACAGTCTAAGGGAAAAGAGGTCAGTGCCCCTGACTAAATACGCAGGTGTTGCATGTTTGAAACATTCGGGGGGCATACTGGCTGAAACTTGATGCAAGATATAGATGATGTGTCATAGAACTGTGCACTTGAAACCTATGTAATTTTATTAACAAATGTCACCCCAATTACTTTAATCACCTCTTTTCTGCTTGCAGGTGGCAGAGTTCATTTATGTGATTTCCTACCCTGCTGGGGACATGTAGGTATTAACCAACCCCCTTTTACAGAACAAAGGTAGAGGCCAATGAAACTGCTCAAGGTCGCGCAGAAAGTGAGTAGACTTGAGGTTCAGGGATTCCAAATTCCAGCTTCCTCCACCACCTCAGTTGCTCCCCACGCCCCCGTCGGCTCCCCCTCCTTCCACACTTTCTGAAGCACTAGCAGACCCCCAAGCTGACTTAGCTTTCCTGTTCCCTCCTAAGCACATCACACTTTCCAAACTGCCTGTCCTGTCCTAATTAGAAAGCCATTTCATCACTTCATCAAGCTGAGATCCCTTTGGGGACAGACCCAAATTAAGTGTCGTAAAGGAAGACAAGACCCTTTGCTGACATTGCTGCCACTGACCTGAATCTCCCCCTCCTGGCAGAGCTGCACCCCCAGAACTTTCTGTGCTGAGGTGTATACATGCTGTGTATACAGTCTCCACTGGCCATGTGTGGCTGTCGAGCACTTGAACTGTGGCTAGGGAGACTGGATTTAACATTAAAGCTGAATTTAACATTTTATCTAATATTCATTACATTTAATTTTAAATAGTGACACATTGTTAGTGGCTACTGTGCTGGATGGCCCAGCTTCATGGTCTCACTGGTCCTATCCTTTCTCCCCAAGCCTTCTGTTTTGGTCACTGGGACCACCTCTTGAAGGGCACACCATGATTTGAGTGGGTTCCAGCCTCTGTTGAGCACTGATGCATGGGTGTACACACACACACACACACACACACACACACACCACACACCCCTTCACCACAACCCTTTGCTGCTCAACCTCTCATTAAACCTTGTCTCTCACTGATGGGGGCGGGAAGGTCCCCAGGTCCATGCTGTGGCTCTTCATGGCCCTTCACTCCATGTAGGATGGTTCACGGCCCCGTGGAGTCCTCAGGGTTGGTTACCCATAGGACTGTGGGGCACCTCCCTTACTCGGGCACACAGGGGTCCTGTGACTAGATGCCTGGCCCTGATGAACACCCCTTGGGGACTCTTCTCATCTCCACAGGACACACTGTCAGACCCCATGGGTCACTGTCTGAGCCACAGACTGGCACCTGCCGCCTCCTCGGAGGAGCCTGCTCTGATTGCCCCTGACAATTCAGCCCTGAGCTGTCTCTGCTGGCACTCAGCCCTCGGAATCACAGAGAACTATGTTTGTGACTCCTCCACACCCCACTGAGCTCTCTTGGGGACATGCTTTGTGGGGCTCACTGCATCCCTGGGGTGGGGGTCGGGAGGTGGGGGCAGGGTGGTGGGGGCTGAAGCGCACTGCCAGGGTAGCCCAGCTGGGCACCGCCCCCTCCTCCAGCAGCCTCCCCAATTTTCCCGTCTCACTTAACTCCCGCTGACAACTGAGGCTGCTGTTTCATCCTCCCCAGCAGCGCCCCGGGGATGCTGCGGGAACCGGCATTCCCAGGTGTCCGGGGTTCCCGCTTTCTCGGCTCTCAATTGCACGCCCAAGGGGGCGCCTCCCCCACCCGGGCTTTTCCTGACCCGCAGCAGGGTGGCTTGGGGGCAGCCTAGGGTGGGAGAGGCAGGCGTGGGGGCTGTCCGGGAGGCAGATAGGCTGGCCCGGCAGAAGGGGGCAGGGACAGAAGCCGGGGCAGCACCAAAGGGCGATGAGGGGGACTGAGGGCCTCCGGCAGAGTCCAGCTGCTAGCAGTCTTGAGGCGCCGCCAACTTCCCAGGGGACGCCCGACCACCCTGGTCTTTGGCCCAGCCCTGGTGGAGAGGGGCAGGGTGGGGGGCTGCCCATCCGTCACCTCCCCAGGGAGCCCTCAGCGCCGGCACATCTCCACTGCAAATTCGGCAGCAGAAATAACTTTTTAAAAAATCTCTCGGGATTTTCCCAGCAAGAGGCAGGCCCCTAACTCACCCCAGGCAGCTCATGGTGGCCTCTCGCGGTGGCCTTCTGTGCTCCGCTGCCGAGCCAAGACACTGCGCCCGCCCGGTCTTGGGGAGGGGGGGCCAACCCCGTCCCTGACATTGGCCAGGCCCAGAGGGAGGGGCAGGCTGCGGGGTGAATGGCAGCGAGGGGAGAGGGCGGGCTGAGTCCAGGAGGGGGGAGGGGTGGGAGTAGGGGAGCAGTCGCAGGCTGGGGGGGTCCCGCAGGATCGGGCAGGGGTGGCAGCATGCAGCCCAGGGGTGCTGAGCAAAGCTGAGCAGTGCCGGGCAGTGGTGCCCTGTCAGGAAAGGCGGGGAGGGGGCTCAGGAGAGTCCCTGGTGCTCCAGGTGTAGACCCGCCAGGAGATTATTTTCCCCTGAGGAATAAACTGAGACGGTCCAAAGCTGAGCAGATGAGCAGAAATTGCACAGCTGACCCGGTTCACATTCCCGTGCCTGCCACTCACTTGCTGTGTGACTGGACCAGTCTCTTACCCTCTCTGAGCCTGTCTGCCCCTGTGAAATGGGAATAATAATTGCGCTGGGGGATTCAGCCAGTTCCTCTAGGGCAGCGGTTCTCAACCTGTGGGTCGCGACCCCTGTGGGGGTTGAACGACCCTTTCACAGGGGTCGCCTAGGACCGTCGGAAAACACATATTCCCGATGGCGATTCATAACAGCAGCAACATTACAGCTATGAGGTAGCAATGGAAATCATTTTATGGTTGGGGGTCACCGCAACATGAGGAGCTGTATCAAGGGTCACGGCAGTAGGAAGGCCGAGAACCCCTGCTCTAGAGTCCTGGTGAGGACCTTGACACACAGCGGTAGGACTGGGGTGTCGGGAATCCTCGGCCCTGGACTTCACACTGTACCACTGCTGTCTCTATACGGACTGTGTCCGTAGTCTGCTGTTCCTGCGATCGGGGTCTGGGCACAGAGCAGGCTGGCTATGACTTCAGGTCAGGAGGTGGGTCCTCTCTGCACCTGTCTCGGCCCAGCAGTTAGCAAGCCCTTTCGTTCTCAATCAAAGTGACGCCCTGGCACCCAGCAGAGCCAACAGGCACCCTTCTCAGGGTCACTGCCCACCTGTGTCTGGGGCTGAAGGGGTGTTGGGGTCCAGTTCAGGGGCAGGCGACACAGCAGCAGCAGTGCCTGGGATGGCAGTGGGACAGTGGACACCCCTGAGCGGGACACCCCTGCTTGCCCATCCTGCCCCAGACTAAGGTACCTGAGGTTGTTCAGGAGGGGCCCTCGGGCCTCGAGGGGCAGGGCCAGGGTGAGCGCCCACACCAGGTCATCCACCCGCTGCTCGGCCGCAAACTGCTTCAGTGCGGCGCACACCTGCTCCTTGGCCGTTGGCTGGTCTCCCAGGGTTTCTTCCACCTGCAAAGAAGCGTCCTGCAAATGACCACCAGGGACCCAGGGCGGAACACGGGAACCACTCACCCTCCCTCCCTCCCTCTGTTCACCGCCACAAGACAGCTAACAGGTGCGGCACTGCCTGAGCCCGGCTGGTGGCTCTGCCCAAATCACTCCATTTGAACCTCAACAGCCCTGTGACGCAGGCATGGCTAGGATTTTTTTTTTTACATCTGAGTAAATTGAGGCTCGTAGACATGAAGGGAACTCGCCCAAGGTCATGAGATCAGGACTTGAGCCTAGAGAGAGCCCTTCTACTGAGTACTGTGAGGATCGAAGAAATCAACACAAGAGATTCCATGTGTGCCAGGCACTCAATAATTGCTAGTTACTATTATTATATTACCATAGTCCCTTCTACCCACTGTTCACTGAGATCCCACAGAGACACTCTGGCTCCACACACGACCCTGACCAGGGCCAGGGCCTGGGCCCGAACTGCAACCGAGGTACATGCCCTTGACCGGAATCGAACCCTCCACTCATTGGTCGGCGGGCCAGCGCTCTAACTGCTGCAGCTAACCGGCTGGAGCTCCTCCCCTTTCCTTTCGGCCTGCCTATATCATTACATTTGAAGTGAGTTTCTTATAGACAATATATAGTTGAGTTATGGTTTTTTTTAATCCTCACCAGAGGATATATTTCTATTTATAATCAAATAGAGTGGAAGGGAGGGAGAGAGAGGAAGACAGAGAGAGAGAGAGAGAGAGAAACATCGACGTGAGAGGGACACATCGGCTGGTTGCCTCCCGCATGACTCCGACCAGGGCTGGGGACAAACCACAACCGAGGTACGTGCCCTTGACCGGAATCGAACCCACGACTCACTGGTCCACAGGCCGACGCCTACTGCTGAGCCAAACCGGCCAGGGCTCAGTGAATGTTTATGGAACAAAATCAAAGAGCTGTAAGTGGTCGGCTTCTCTCATGTTGCCTTTCCTACGGTCCCCTTGCTGACCTCAGTTTCCTTAGCGGTAAGTAGGACAGGCTGCAGCACCAGGCACCCCCTCCCCATGCCCCCACCATGCTGAGGAACTAGGATGGTTTTGAAATCAAAGTCAGCTGCAGCCTCAATTCAAGAAGAACATGGCTAGCTGGAAAGACGTTTTATGTAAGAAAGAGGAAAAAATCGTTCCTCCCTCCTGGGGCCTGCGCCACAGTGCGGTTTTGGTGTCAGCTATCATCCAGATGCTCTCAACCTACATCTAAGCACGAGACGCTGTCACGGGACACTAATGGATTTTCTATTAAATATCAGATTCTTCAAGGAGGAAAAACTGGGGCAGGGAGAGTGTGGCGAGAACCCAGGAGCCGACGGTTGAAAACCAATGGGGTGGTGGGGCGCTCCACAGATGCCCTTGATCTTCCTGAGGCAGTCTCTTTTGGGGATTTGTTCTTAGCTTTTGGAGGTGCTTGGTGGGCTCTACCCAGAATCCACCACTTCCTATGCCTTCTTACCAGAAAACACACCGCAGCTGGCCTGGCCAGCCAGTGGATTCCACCCTCTGCTGGTGGCCACGCAGGCTCTGCTCCCTGACCATGTCTGCATGTCCACCCTGTTCTTCTGGGGTCTCTGATCATACCCCTTTCCAACTTTCTAGGGATGGGATGGCTTCTGGGACAGGCCTTTGGTTCTATAGCAGGTCATCTGGGATTATAGCAGATATTACTAGTCGCTACAGACTGAATGTTTGTCCCCCTCAAAAATTCATATGTTGAAAACCTAATGTCCCATGTGATAGCATTAAGAGATGTGGCCTTTGGGAGGTGATTAGGTCCTAAGGATGGGGCCCTCGTGAATGGGATTAGTGCCCTTATGACAGAGACCCCAGAGAGCTCCCTAGCGCCTTCCATCATGTGAGGACACAAGATGAAATCTGCAACTCAGAAGAGGTGCAACTCCACCATGTTGGCATGCTGATCTCAGACTTCCATCCCCCAGAACTGTGCGGAATAAAGTCCTGTTGTCAATAAGCCACCTGGTCTTTGGTATTTTGTCATAGCAGCCCAAGCGGACTAAGACACCATGCTAGCCATACAGGCAACAGATGGAATGATGAACTACTACACACACGTGGATGAAAGTCACAGATATAATGTTGAGCACAAGAAGCCCGGCACCAAAGAGTCCATATTGTATAATTCCATTTATATGCAGTCCAAAGATGCGAAATACTCTCTAATGATGAAGTCAGGATAGCAGCTGCCTGGAGAGACAAGGAAGGGGGTGCAGAGAGACCTTCTGGGGTGAAGGAATCATTCCATATTCTACATTCTATTATCTGTACTCTATTATAGTCTATATTTTGGTCTGGGTGGTGGTCACAAGAGCGTATTCACATATAAAATGTATTGAGCTGTATACTTAGTGCACTTTACTGTATAGTTGTATTCCCTGTATACCTCAGTAAATAAGAAAAGCAACCCCCACAAATGAAGCGAGCACAATTAGAAAGTTAGGTACAGACCTTGAAGCGTGAGCGTCGTATTTCTGATAGGCCTGTCCCTAAAGAGTCCTCAGCTCCAGGTCATGGGAGAGCCTCAAGCTCAGGCCCACTTCGGCCCCGACGTGCCCCGCCCACACGAGCCCCGCCCACGGGGGCCAAACCCCACCCGGTACCTTGCGGCTGAACTCCTGGGCCTTGCGCCTGCGTTCCCGGTGCACGGCGTCCGGGCGCTTGCGGCCGGCCAGGCGTAGCAGCTCCCGGCCCAGGGACAGGCCCCGGCCGGGGCGCAGAGGCCGCGGGGCTGTGGTCCGGGGCGCGGAACTGGACGCCGCGCCGGGGCCGCCGTCGGGGCCCGGGAGCACGCCGAGGCTCGGCGGCACGCGGGGGCAGCGGCGGGCCAGGCGCACCAGGCGCTCCCGGCTCAGGCCGCCCACGGCCAGCCCTTCCACCTCCAGGATCTGGTCTCCGGGCCGCAGGCCGCCGGCGTGCGCAATGCTCCCTTCGGCCACCTCCAGGACGAAGCAGGGCCCGGAGCCGCCCAGCCGGAAGCCGAAGTCCTCGGGCCAGCCCTGGTTGGTGGCCAGCATGGCAGCGGCGGCCGCGTGGCTGGAGAGGGAGAGACAACACCGGGAGTTCCTGTGGCCCTGTCCGCGGTGCTGCGTGCTTCTCAAAGGCCCAGGGTGTGGCCAGTCTGGGCCTCTACTCCCTGCCCCGTGTGGGCCACTCGCTTCCCCTTCGAGCCCCCCTGGAAACAGGATCCAGGCTCCTGACCCGGCTGACTGGGCTGTCGCCGGGCACGAGAGGGAGGCACCCCCGGGCTCCCCATTCCGGAATACTGAGTGCCGCCCCTCCGCCCCTTGGGTTCGCTCACCTTCCTTACTGGTGACTGCAGTGACAGAACACAGTGCTTGTGGACCGGCCAGGGACACTTGTGCTGGCCCTCTGCTGCTCGGGGCCTTGGCATCAGTTACCGACGCGCCCGAGGTGACAGCTGCAGTTTCTAAGGCAAAGTGATCCTCTGAGTAACCTGAGAAGGCCCCAGTTACCAGGTAGACCAGCAGGATGGCTGGACAGCTTGGCGAGGGCCCAGAGTGGCCAGCCCCCGCTGCTGGGTCTTGGGGGGTGAACAGTGGTCCTCAGGCAGGAGTGAAGATTGACTGGAGCTGGGCCCTGGGCCCGGTCCAGCCATGAGGTCACAGAGCTTAGGGGTGGATCGAGAGAATTCAACTGGGATGTTTTGGGGTGAGGGGTGTCACCATGTCTAGTAATGGCAGAGGGGACCGATGAGATTCGATAGCGCGTGGGGATTCAGTCCCCGCAGAGAACACAGGCCAGGTTTTATTGGCAGGGGAAAGGGAGAGCCAGGCCAGAAGAAAAGGTCTAGATGCTGATTTCAGTGCTTTTGGCAACGGAGTCTATAAAACTAGAGGCGAAAGGAACTGCACTCTGGTCAGTCACGTTGTTTCCCATGGGACACAGGCTGACAGTTCTGAAACCACACTACATGTGCGTTCTGGAACTGGACAGTTCAGTAAGTGGATGGCGGGAGCTGTTTCTCTCCGAGGGCGAGGTTGCGGACAAGCGGAGGGGGAAAGCGTGAACGATCCCTGTGGTCCTGGATGTGCTTACTGCAGCTGCAGATGGACGCGTACAGAAACATCTCTAGATCCGTGTACCTCCGTAAGTTCGCACCTGAACGTACGTCTGCTCGCTCCGTCAGCAGCAAGGGCCTAGCAGGAAGCACACCCCAGCGGCAATGAGTACCCCCAGGGCCCCCTCTTGATTTCCACATCATTCTCCAGTGGGAGCCGGAGAAGTCACTGATGCCAGGGCTTGAGCAGGAAATACACAAGATGAACCTGGAGCATCTTCTAGGGCCACAGAGTAGGGAAGTGCTGCACACACACACACACACACACACTCACACACACTGTCAAAGAGACACAGGAGCCAACTGAAAATGCAGCATGGTCAATGCTGCAACAATTAGAGCAACAAAATAACACAGTGTGGATTATAACCCAAAGTGTGAAGTACATATCCACCAGTCCATAGCGATATAGACACCCGATTACATAAATGAGGAAAGGAGACAGATCTCCATGCAGAAGAATTCCAAGTAGTTTATACAGCTAGAGGAGGTGACACATAACTCCCCACCCTTCCGTGTGAGCAGCACATGGTGACTTCCTGCCAAAGGGGTCAGCCCGAAGGGGTGGGGGAGAGAGTAACTTTACAGGGGGCAAACTAATGAGTGTGACCTCATCGGGTGATCGAGGTTCGCATCAGCAGGGATAAATTGGGTTGATGGCATGTACCCTGGATTTGGTGTGATGAGAATGGCCCTTTGTTTCTGTGGTCTTCCTCCCGATAACCCATAACCAGTCTAACTATGAGGACAACATCAAGCCAGCCCGAACTGAGGGATGTTCTGAAAATACCTGACTTCCAAATGGTCAAGGTCATCAGAAACAAGGAAAGTCTGAGACGGTGACATAGGTTAGAGGAGTCCAAGAAAACCTAATGGCCAAATGCGATGGGGGATTCTGCATGAGATCCTGGGACAAAGAAAGAACATTAGATAAAAAAAAAGAAACACACACACACGGAAATATGAGTCAGTGAATAATAATGCATCAACCTTAGTTCCTTAGTTGTGACAAATGTGCTCTAGCAAGATGTCAGCAGTGGGGACGCTGGGTGTGGGGTAAAAGGAAACTCCACTCTCTCTTTGTGACTTTTCTGCAGATCTAAAACTATTCTAAAATTAAAAGTTTATTTTTAAACCTTCTTCTTAGGCTGTGGGGAATGGGGATCAGATAGACCAGAAAATACTCTTAGTAGGTCACCATGATTGAGCTAGCTGTCTTCCAGGGTTTGCTTTACCCAGAGGTGCATGTGAGTGTGAGACAGATGTGTCCATATGTGTTCTCTAGTCTCATGTACATGATACATTCTACGAGGGAGCGCACAGTGTATCTTCAAATTAAAAGAGAGAGAGAGCGCCGTGAGTGCACGAGTGTCCCCGGAGCTTGGTAGAGGAGTGCCCGAAGTGACAGAATATGTCTTCGAGCACAGAGCCCAGCTCTGAACAGGCTGCAGAATGGTTGTGCTGCCGGGTAATTAGACATAAACGGCGACAGTCAGGTGCATGCCTGCCTGTCCTGTCCTTTTGTCTTCTCGCATGAACAAACTGATGTCTCTCTAGATGGTACGAAAATGGCGCTGCCTGACACTGCTGGTGGGAATAAAACGGTGCAAACATCATGGAATACCGTGGCAGCTTCTTCAAAAGCTAAACCTACACTTATCGTACGGCTGCCCGCCCCAAACCAAGAGAAATGAAAGCATCGAGGTCCACCCAAAGACCTGGACATGGATGCTACAGCAGCACTAGTCACAGCGGCCCCAAACTGGAAACCATCTAAATGCCCATCTCTTGGCGAATGGATAAACATCCATGCTACCCAGGAATAAAAGAAAAGGAACTGCTGATGCACGCGATCGCGTAGCTGAAGCCCAGAAGCGTTATGCTAAGTGAAGGAAGCTAGGAACAAAAGCTCTGTGATTCCATTGATACTAAAATCCGTAACACGGCCCTGGCCAGTTTGGCTCAGTGGTTAGAGCGTCGGCCTGCGGTCCGGAGAGACCCGGGTTCGGTTACCGCTAAGGGCACGTACCTCGGTTGCAGTTTGTCCTCGGCCCTGGTTGGTCGTGCGGGTGGCAGCCACTCGATGTGTCCCTTCACATCGATGTTTCTCTCTCTCTCTCCTTCCTCTCTCTCCCTCCCACTCTATCTGAACAAAAAATGGAAAAATGTCCTCAGGTGAGGATAAAAAAAAATAAATAATAAATAAATAAATGTGATTCCATTGATACTAAAATCCGTAACACGCAGACGTGTCTATAATGTCAGAAAGCAGATCCGAGGTTTCTGGGGCCGAGGCGGAGGGAAGGGTGACTTGCAGGACAGCATGAGAAAACTTCTGGGGACGATGGAAGTGGTCTTTATTTTGAACTTGGTGGTAATTTTACAGGGACATGCATGTTGCAATGAACTGAATCGCACACCTTCGATGCATGCAGTGTATTATGTATGGCACATCTCAATCAAGCTGACTTGTAAGACTTGAGCTACTTGAAGGGTACACTCCTAAACCCTGTGACTTAAAGGTGAGAGGGAAAAGGACTGCAGACGGAGCCACACCTGATCATGTGCCAGGCCACCGCCATTTGATGGTCACAACTCTCCCAACAACGTCAGAATTGCTGGCCCCAATTTAGAGAGGAGGAAACAGCTTCAGAGAGACAAAGGGATTTGTCCAGAGTCACACAAGCTCACAAGTGGCTGAGGCAGTGTCTGTCTGTCTTTGCTCCTCTCTCTGAGCCCTCCGGGGTGACTCCAAGTTCAGGACTCTAGGACTGACCACAGAGAGCACACACCTCTGCAGTGCATGGGTCCTCTGCCCATGCTCCACGTTCCCTGGTCGAGCCAACCAAGCCCTAGGGATACCAGCAGGTGCAGGGAGGGAGCCAGGCCCAAGTTTCCTGGGGTCTCCTAGGGATGGGGAGGTGTCTGCAGGTATGGATAAAAGAACGCCTGGAGACTCGTGGGTGGGCGCTGCTCCGAAGGGCTGGCGTCCTTGACTCCTCTCTTTATTTTACATCCCAAATCCCAGCACAAGCAAATACTATGGGATCTACATTCTACTTTCAAATTATAACTGGATTCACCCGCTCCTGTCCACTTCCACTGCTGCCACCATCCCTCCCTGGACTGGTTCCTCAGCCTCCTCACTGGTCCTCCCGTGGCCCCCGCGGCCTCCTGTCCACACAGTGTTCAGAATTACCTGCTAAAACAAAAGTCACATCATGTCCCTTTTCTGCCTTAGTTTCTAGCAACACAAGATGGTCCGAGCTCATCCCAGCCCTAGAATCCATGAGCCACACCTCCAAGGAGCTCTCCTTTCTTTCACTGGAGAATAATATTAGCAGCGAAGACCTGGGCATTGCACAGAGCAAGCAAATACCTGTGCCTTCAGTCCTATGGTCTCCACTCATTTCCAAAATTGTGTAAGTCAGAATCTTTTCTCTGTGTCCCCTTTATGGAGGTCATTTTTATACATCTGTAATACAGTTAGATTTTGGGGGGTGGGAGGGTCACATTCTGCCTTTTATCTTGGGATGCTGCAACTTTGTGAATGATTTTCTAAATCTGCATACATCGAGATTCATTCTTTGTGCTATAACGTTCTGTGGATTTTGACAGATGTGATATGTTAGGTACCCACCATTCCTTTATCATACAGGAGAGTTTTACCACCAAAAACACCCACTGTGCTTCCCTAGTGCTCTGGCAACCACTGACCCCTTTACTGTCTCTATAGTTTCGCCTTTTCCAGATTGTCATATAAGTGGAATCATACAGCATGTCACCCTTTCAGACTGGCTTCTTTTCACTTAGCGATTATGCATTTAAGATTCATCCATGTCTTTGTGTCTTTTTAGCTCATTTCTTTTTTTTTTCTTAATATTTTTTCTTTATTGATTTTAGAGAGAGAGGAAGGGAGAGGGAGATAGAGATAGAAACATCGATTGGCTGCCTCCTGCATGCCCCCCCACTGGGTATTGGGCCCACAACCTGGGCATGTGCCCTGACTGGTTATCGAACTGGAGACCTCTTGGTGCATGTGTCGATGCTCAACACTGAGCCACACCGGCCAGGCTGGCTCATTTCTTTTAATGTTTGCATATCATTCCATTGTATGTACCACACTTTATTATTATTATTATTATTTTATTTTACATTTACTTTTGAATGGGAGAGAGGGAGGAAGGAAAGGAGGGAGGGAGGGGGAGAGAGAGAGAGAGAGAGAGAGAGAGAGAGAGAGAGAGAGAGAGAGAAGCAGCCATGAGAAAGAGACACATTGATTGGCTGCCTCCCACATGACTCCAGCCAGGGAATCAAACAGCAGCCAGGGAATCAAACAGCAGCCTCGGTACACGTCCTTGACTACAATCAAACCCAGCCAGGGGTGTAGTTGATCTTTAATTGCTTTTTCCTAATGTTAAATGATGTTGAGCGTCTCCTCATATGCTTATCTGCCATCCATGTATCTTCTTTGGTGAGGTGTCTATTTTGATATTTTGACCATTAAACAGTTTTTTGGGGAGTATACTTTGGATATAAGTTCTTTATCTGATATATAATTTACAAATACTTTCTCCCACTGGATAACTTGTATTTTCATCTCTTAGCAGTCTCATTCACAAAGCAAAGTTTTTAATTTTAATAAAGTCCAGTTTATTAAATTGGGGGGGGGGGAGATTATGCTTTTGGCGTTGTATCTAGAAACTAATTGCCAAACCCAAGATCGTGTAGATTTTCTCCTAATTCATTTTTTTCTGGGAAACATCCAGCCCAACCATGGTGTCCTATCAAGAGCATCTGTGGTTGATCTGACTCTTCCATGGGAAGAGGCTTTTTTGCCCTTAAATAATTCACAGAAGTATGACTGTGAACACCATAAAATGGCTCCTGCGTGTTACGGGGTCAGTTGTTTCTCCTCGGGTTCATGTGTTGAATTCCTAATCCCTAGTTTCTTCAAAATGTGATTTTCTTTTTTTAGATAAGTCCTCTAAAGAGTTGATTAAGTTTAAGTTAAAATAAAGTTGTTAGGGTAGCCCTGATCCAACATGACTGGTATCATGATAAAAAGAGAAAATTTAGACACAAAGCAACACACAGAAGGAAGACCATGCGAAGACACAGAGAGAAGGTCTGCAAGCCAGAGAGAGAGAGGCTTCAGGAGAAATCCACCCTGCTGACGCTTTGCTCTCAGACTTCCAGCCTCCAGAACGGTGAGAGAATAAATTCACGTTGTTTAATGGTACCGTCTGTGGCACTTTGCTATGACAGCTCGTGGCACTAAGGCACTGCCACAGAGAAATGTGTTCTGAATATGGCCTAAAGACTCTGCATTCAGGATGTGTTGAGAGCTTTGTAAATGGCCTTAGCCAAGGAGAGCAAATAAGGGCAGACCGGAATTGATTGGGAGAATCCAGAGAGTTTAAAATTGGCTGGTGTCTTCCTGTCTCCATGGCAAGTAACCCTGATACATCCAGCCACTCTGGACTGAGAAGAGTCCAAACTGGACATTACTATCTTACAGCTATGCCATGTAATCCTACCCAAAGCCTCTGAGTATATCTGTCTTGTGTCCTTAAGACCAAAGGCAGGGGAGTAGGTGACCACCTACTGGGGGGATGGAGGGGTAGGCCCGGATGATTGTCCATCCCCATACATGACAGCTGAAGTTGACCAGTGACATAATGGCATTTTTCAGGGCAGGCTTGATGATTGGCATGGGGCTACGCTATGGCTTTCACCAACTCAGATGGTATATTGGTCAGGGTGGTTAATGCTAGCTGTTGTAACCAATGACCTCCAAGTTTCATTAATCACTTACATCACAGTCTGGTGTGGGTTGGGTGACTCTCCTGGATCAGGGGGAAGGCAGCTTTGTGCTGTTTATAGAGAGCTCTGAAGAGGAACTGCCCTGGTGGCTCGCTGGTCCAGAGAAGCCATCAGACCTGGTGGGCTAGTCTGCTGTCATCACTGAGCCAGGATGGGGGCTCCTCACTTCCCCAGGGACATTTCATGGATTCGGGGGGACACTCATTCCAGGTCCCTCCCATTGGCTCCCCTGTTTGAGCCTCCCTGGTTCTCAAGTTAGATTTACCATCCTAACTTGACCTTCTTTGCCAGCTCCTTTTCTGCTCGCCTCGTGATGTTGGACAGCTTCTGCCTCTTCTCTCTTTACACCTCCTTGCTCTTCCTAAGGAATTGATTCCGTTCTGGGTGACCTTGCAGAACTGTGCTACTGCAGCTTTGTGGCTAAAATTTCCTCCCCCTTCCTTAGAATATACATTTCCTTGAGCCTATACCAGGAGAAGGCTGCCAAGAAGGAATTTTATTAATAGATTTGCCTTTCAGTCTTGGAAACGAAGGACATCCCCCACAAGCGCCTACATGCCTCAAGCATTCCATGTTTTCACGCTTGCACCCCATTCACCCTGGGCTTATTCTTCATTTTGAGATTTAAACATTTTTTTTTTTTTTACATATTCTTCCCATCATTCCAGATATTGCAACTTATTGAATGCCTACCCGACACCCATGCCCCTTTCTAGTATTACCCAGGTCTTGGTCTGGAATCTGCTTCTCCCCTGAGCAGCTTATGTGATTTGGGAGAAACTGACCATCCCCTCCCTGCAGCTTCAGTAGGGGGGGGGATCGTTTAACTCACCAAATGGCACATTGCATTTTTTCTGGCCCCATTATTGGTGAAGGGGTGAAGCTATGACTCCAGCTGGCCAGGGTGAATCTCAGCACTCCTTCTTGGAATGCCAGGGCAAACCTCCCCAATCTCCCTCTTTCTCAGGGAATGAAGCGGGAAGCATGAAGCCCCAAGTGTGGCTGGCAGCCATCCCGTCACCAGGAGGGAAGCTGGTCTGGGGGTAAAGCTGATATGGGGCAGCAGAGTAAGGGCCCAAAAGAACATCCCTGGGTGGTGATGCCGTTGAGCCACTGACTCAGATCATTCCTGACCCCGGCCCCCTCTCTGGGCAGAAGCTCAGGAACCCTCCTTTATTGTTTAATCCAGTCTGAGGCGGGCTCATTGTGACCTACACCATAAAGAACCCTGATATGCCAAACCTCTTGCACCAGAAATACTTCCCACTTTATTCTTCTGTGTTCATCACCTTTGGGAACTTTGAGAAGTGCACCTATGATATTAGTGGCCAATATTGACTGAATATGCTTTACATATTCATTACCTCATTTAATCCTCATGCACCCTTTGAGGTGGAGTCTTTCATCCTTACTTTACAGATGAGGAAACCAAGACTCAGAGAGGTTCAGTAACTAGCCTAAAGCCACACACCTAGATGAGATACATCCTGGACTGGAACTGAGGAAGCCTGATTCCTGAGCTCGTACTCTTAACTGATACGTGACTTCCCGTCCAATATTTTCATCCTGAATTTCTTCCTGGGATGATATCTACGTGAGCTCTTCACAGAACTCAGCACCAGTCCTGGTTACTTGGTGTTGAGAGTGTTGATAAGAAAGTCCTGACGCAGGGACACTACCTGCTTAAATTGTTTTGTTTTTCCCCATAACTCTGAGACAGCATTCCTAATGCCGCCCTTGTCTTTCTCTAGCCTGTTCCTGTGTAGCGGATACATGAAGAAGCAGAGCACACACTTCTACTTTATCTGAAGGACAGACCCCCTCCGCCAGTCAGCCAGTACTCTCTCGCTTGTCTGCTCTTCTCCAGCTTGTCAGGTGGCTTCACTTTTCTGAGGATGTCTCAGGGGCCACCCTGAGACAGCTCAGCACGAACTCAGTGTCCAGGGCTGGCTGCTCCTTTTGCTCAGCACTGCTAGCCAAGGGATGACCAAATTCCAGCTGCAATACTAATTCCTGCCGTGGCCAGTTTGGCCCAGCAGTTTGAGCGTGGGCCCGCCGACCAGAGAGTCCTGGGTTCAGTTCCTGCTAGGGGCGTGTACATTGTTTGAGGTTTGTCCCCGGCCCCCGGCTGGGGTCATGTGGGTGGCGACTAGTCGGTGTGTCTCTCTTACAAAGATGTTTCTCTCTCTCTCCCCCCTCTCTCCCTCCTGCTCTATCTGAAGATAAAAATGCAAAAAAAAGAGACTAATTCCTGGTCCCAGTTAGAGTCGAAAACTAGAATCTCTGATGAGAGACATTGAGATGGTGGCTGGAAATAGGATCTCCAGATATAGCAAATTAAAATACAAGATTCCAAGTTAAATTTGAATTTCAGGTAAACAACAGATAATTTTTAAGTATAGTATACTTATACGCTGATTGGAGAGATAGCAGAACTAATGGTGAGCTGCAGTGTTGCTGAGGAGAGTTGAACAGTACACAGAGTTAAGACCAGTGGAGAAGTGATCAGAAAATGAAGATGCTGCCCTGATAATCCCCCTTTGACCTGGTCACTGAACACAGTAGCTTTGAGGGGCAGCAATCAAGGTAGCGAAGGCCAAGCAGAAATTTGGAAGTGTAAGCTGGCCACACCTACATTATGCTCCACACTGTGGCCCCACCTACTGGCCAGAGGAATTTGTGTTTCGGTGATATCCAAGATACAGATTTCCTTTGGGTGTAATTCATCCTTTTCTTTTCATTCATTCAACACATTTTATTAGCATCTACTATGAGCTAGTCTTTAAAATACTTGCTATTGATACAATAGTAAACAAACACGAACACAGTGCTTGCCTTCCAACAAAAATACTTCTGTCCTGCTTAAATTGTTTTCTTGTTTCCTCCGTTGTAAACTTGCTCTTGACCGACCAATCACTGGTTTCAAACAAGCATCACATGCTATTTGACTGTTGCAGGGGGAGGTATGGTGTCCTGCATCCCATTTCCGAAGAGTTGCTTCAGCCATTCCCGAGGGGACAAGAGATCGTGGTATAAAGGGCGGTTGATCCTGTCAACTGATCTTGGAGCAGGTGAAGCAGATACCCTGCAGGTCCAGTTTCAGGGGCCGCCAGGAGCGTTCAGGAATGCTCCAAAGAGGGACTCTTCGCTACGTGTTCACAGGTGACATCATCCTGTCCCGCAAGCTTGAATTACATTTTTGGTTTTAGACTTAACAGTGTGCTTTCGCTTATGCTGCTTATAAAATACAAGTGTCAAGGTTCACCCTCGGAGGTTTTGAAGATCAGAGAGGGAAAAAATAAAATGCCAGAAACACATGAGTTTCAGGAATTGATCGACCACTGAGAGATTTATCCTGGGAAAACATTTCAACGAAAAAAAGGAAAAGCTATGAATATGTTACTTGAAAACTATAATATTAGAAAGTAGGAAATAATACAGATATCCAACAATAGGATAATATTACGTTCATTCCATTGTATTCCTGAATAATAATGAAAACCATTTAGATAGAGGAAAAGCACTTAGGATAAACTAAAGAAGAAAATTTTAAAAATTGTCTAGATATTCTGATTACAACTATGCAAACCTTTTAAATGGATATAAAATTCATATTTTCATGTTTATATAAATACACAATAATAAAGTAGCAGTTAAGATACATAGTTATATATAAGATATAGTTAAATATAGTCTTTTTCTTTGCTGTTATTTATACTTTTCTATAGAATTTAAAATCAGTTTTAAAAGAAAAACACAAAGTTGAGGAAGAGGAGCCCAGTGACTATGTCTCTATTAGGATTAGAATGTTTTTAGTTGCAGGTTACAGACAATGTAACTCCACATGGCTTAAAAGAAATAAAGGGGCTTTTAGCCATCTAGCTAGAAGTCCAGAGGCGTGTCAGCTTCAGGCACTGTTCGCTCAGGGCTCTGGCTTCATTTCTCTGTGCTCTCTGTGTCAACCCACCCGGAGTGTAGGCTTCATCCTCAGGCTGGTTTTCCTCAGAGTCCCAAGATAAGAAAGGTGAAGCTGCAGACCTCCTCTTTATCTTTATTCAATATAGGGGGCAGAAGGCATGGGAATGAATGGGAATAGTATCTTCATTCTAATTCGTTCACTTCTATTCCAGATGCTGGCCATGTATTCTGGAGGTTTGGCTGTTTTGAAAAAGTATTGTGATAAGGATAGGATTATTCTGATTGGCTTAGACAAATTGAAACCCACCCCTAGATCTGCAGGTAGTTCAATCTTCCCCAGAGTGTATGTGGCTCACATGTTGGGTAGGGAAACTTAGTATCCACTGTACTGTGTTTCTGCAGAAGAGCATCATGAAATACAGGAATGTAAGTTGGCAAGAAGTTTAATCGCTACATCGTGCCTTGGTTCGCACTTTATTTTTATTAAAAAAATTTTTTTCTTTATTGACTTTAGAGAGAGAGGAAGGGAGAGGGAGAGATAGAAACATCCATGAGAGAGGCCATCAATTGGCTGCCTCCTGCATGCCCCACCAGGAATTTGGCCCACAACCTGGGCATGTGCCCTGACTGGGAATCAAACCGGTGACCTCTGTGGGTCGATGCTCAGCCACAGAGTCACACCAGCCGGGCTTGGTTCACACTTTAAATGTCTCCTTTCCCTTCTGAAATAATATCAGACATCATGGGAAGAAATTCCAGATAGATTAGATAAATCAACTCGAAGGACACATTGAAGAATATATTTGTCTCTATGTGTTGTTGTTGTTGTTGTTTTTGTGTGTGTGAGTAATGTTGGAGTAAAGAATACCTTGTTAAATAAGATACAAAACAAAAGCCGCAAAAGAAAAGGCTGATAAATGCGAGTACTTCAGAATTTAAAACCTTGGTATGACAGACACTATAAAAAAAGTTAACAGCCCTGGCCGGTTTGGCTCAGCGGTTAGAGCGTCGGCCTGCAGTCCCGAGAGACCCGGGTTCGGTTCCCGCTAAGGGCATGTGCCTCGGTTGCAGTTTGTCCCCGGCCCTGGTTGGTCGTGCGGGTGGCAGCCACTCGATGTGTCCCTTTCACATCGATGTTTCTCTCTCTCTCCCTCTCTCCCCCTCCCACTCTACCTGAACAAAAAATGGAAAAATGTCCTCAGGTGAGAATAAAAAAAAAAAAAAAAAAAGTTAACAGATAAGTAACAAGTAGTAGAAAATATATGGAACTTATATCAAATAATTAATATCCAGGATGTGAGAGAATAATTTCCATTTCTTCCTTTTAGTAGTAACCTTCCAGATGTTAGCTGAACACATGGCAGCACAGCCAGAGACTACCATTCCCATCGCCCCTTGTAGCCAGGTATGGCCATGTGACTTAAGTCCTGACCAATGGGATCTGAGCAGGAAAGGCTAAGTGCAACTTTCAAGTTCCATTCTCAAAAGGAAACAGCCTTTCATTTACTCCTTTGCCATTTCTCAGGAGCTGGAAGGTGGTAAGCCAATACCCTAGTCCTGTGGCTTCGAACTGTGCACAAAGTGCCCTGGGGTGCCACAGCGAATTTGTAAGGGTGCTTTGGGATATCTCACATTTTGAGGAAACAAAGCAACATCTGTGTGGAACATGAAATGCTAGGTTGAGCTAGTTCACATTTTCAACACTGGATCATTAAATTCCTGATGTCCCATCTTTGTGAAGATGGACTGAGAAAGCAAGTGTCTCTGGAATATCTATGTGGACAGGAAATGAAAATGGTGGTTTCCAATCTGATTTTGAAGTCTGATAAATTGTGCAGTGTATAAGGGACACTACATTGTTAGGACAGAAATACTTATGAACTTGTTTAGAGCTAATTATTTAATAGATGGGATTGTTAGATACTTCTTTTGGTGTAGGAGGTGAAAAAAGTCACATAAAGTCACTTCGGGGCTCTGTAAACTGAGAAAGTTTGGGAAGCTCTGCCTAGTGGTGGAGTGACAAGACAGGAAGAATCTGGGTTCTGTGTGACCTCGTGGATCTCATGGAGCAGAACTGCCTGCCACTCCTGGACTATTGTATGTGAAAGAAATAAAGTTCTTTCCCATTAAAGCCATTGTGTTTTGGGTCTCTCTGTTATAACAGTATGGCAGACATTGTAGGTGCCCTGCCTATATCTCCATATCCCACCATGGAGGTCACCTGCAGACAGTTCCTGTACATGCTGATCGCTACTTGGGGCTGGACTAGTCTGTGTGGGGAGGCCAGAGGGACAAGGGGGCTACTGCCCTGCGTGGTTGGGTGAATACCCCACCTGCTCTGCCCCTCAGTAGTAATTCTGAGGCATGTAGTATGGAGCCTCAGAGGACCCCCAGTTGGACTGAGACCCACATGCCCACCTCTTCTCATCAACATCTGCTTTCTTGGCTTTCCACTCTTGTCTCTCACTTCCCAGTCCCTCATCACATTTCCTGGGAATATTTCCCAAAATGAACTACTTGCTCCTTCTTTTGAGTTTGCTTTTGGGGGACCCTAAACTAAGAGAGGCAGCAGAACCTGTACCCTAACAAATACCTAAAAATATGTAAGTACTTCAAAGCAACAAGAAAATGATAACTCACACAAAAATGGCAAAAGAAATTGTAAGCAATTCACAACAGAGGAAAGACAATTGGCCAATAAACACCTAAAAGGTTCAACATCAGTAGAAATTGGCCAGTTGTAATTAAGACAGCCCAGGACAGTCACAAAGAACACTGATTCTTGGGCCCAAGAATCTGAGTCTGAGTTTGAATTGTGGCTCTAATGCTTTCTATCTCTATGACTCTAGAACAATTATTGAACTTCTCTATGCCTCCACTTCCTCATCTATAAAAGTGGTATGACAATAATATTTAGCTCACAGAATTATTATAAAGATTGAATGACAAATATTTGAACATTTTAAAGTGCTTAGAACAGTACCTGAAACACAGGAAATGTTACAAGTGTTGGCAGAGTAAATAAATTTTAAAAAGCCATTTCATTCATTAGAATGGTAACTATTAAAGGAATTGATCTATTAAATATCGGAAAGGATTTGGAGAAACAGGCTCTCACAGACATCTGTAGCTGATCAATTTAGTAGTATTTATTAAAATTAAAAATGCCTACATGTTCTTTGGACCCAGAAATTCTACCTAAAGCCCTGGCTGGTTTGGCTCAATGGTTAGAGCTTTGGCCTGTGGACCAAAGAGACCCGGGTTGGGTTCCTGCTAAGGGCACGTACCTTGGTTGTGGTTTGTCCTTGGCCCCGGTTGGGGCCGTGAGGGTGGCAACCAGTCGATGTGTCTCTCTTACATAGATGTTTCTCTCTCTCCCACACTGTCTGAGGATAAATGCAAAAGTATCCTCAGGTGAGGAATTAAAAAAAAACAACAACCTGTATTTTCAAAAACTTATAGCACTGGAGTTTAAGTTAACAATCCTTTGGTCAGTGTAAATAGCTACTTCTGCTTAGAACAAAACACACCTGCTTCACTTTGTCACTTTACTGACTTGTGCCCTGCATAGTCCCTGGAGGCACTGGAGTTTGGGATCCTGGCAGTTTGAATTATGGCTCAGCTATGTAATGAAATTGATATAGTGAGGTAAATAGTGCAGTAGACATATACGTAGTGGTGTGGAAAGATCACCAAGACATATTATTGAGTGGGGAAAAAAAGCCAGACCAGCCGGTGTGGCTCAGTGGTTGAGCAACTACCCACAGACCAAGAGGTTGCCCTTTCAATTCCTGATCGGAGCACATGCCCAGGTTGTGGGCTTGATCCCCAATGGGGATTGGGGGGTACAAGAGGCAGCCAATCAATGTGTCTCTCTTATTATTTTTTTTATCCTCACCGAGGACATTTTTTGCATTTATCTTCAGATAGAGTGGGAGGGAGAGAGCGAGGAAGAGAGAGAGAGAAACATCAATGTGAGACACATTGACTGGTTGCCACCTACACCCCAGTGGGGCGGGGACAAACTGCAGCCGAGGTATGTGCCCTAAGTGGGAAAGGAATCCGGGACTCTCTGGTCCACAGGCCCATGCTCCAGGGCTGTCTCTCTTATTGATGTTTCTCTCTCCCTCCCTAAAAATCAATATTTAAAAAGAAAAAAAGTCAAGTGGAGAACTCTTACTTATAAGATGATGCAATGTCTGTAAAACAAGATGTAATATATTAGTATACATATGCTAGAATGTAAACTATAAAGTTCAGGGATTTTTCTGTTTAACTGCTATGTTCCTAGAGACTAGAATAGTGCCTGGTATATATTGGGAACTCAATACATACTTGTTGAATAAGTACATATGTATAATTGTGTCAGAACTTTGCAAGATACACACTAAATAAGTGATTACTTCTTTCAGGGGACTGGAATTTGGGAGAGGTGGTGGTCAAGGGGAGATTGTTGTTTTTGTTTTGTACAGTTTGGCTCTTTTGCAAGGAGAACATAATACTGTATTACTTTCATAAATTTTTAAAAATTAAAGGCAACTCAGCACAGTATAACATAGGTGATCAAACCAAGATTCAGTTATTCTCAATTGAAACCATCCAGAAACAAATGAGTGGGGATAAAAATAAAGTTCTGCCTTTATAAGCAAAAAATCTAACTCAAAATACATAATCTCCAGTTCAGAATTAACCAGCAGGGTGACGAGTGAGCTGGAGATGGTGATGAACGCCGCCCACTATGGATGTGATGAGTCTCCAACCCATAACCACAGCCTTACAGTCTTCGTTGGGGACATCTGCTTTTTTTTTCCTTCCCAATTCCGTGTCTATAAGTTCATGAAGGCCTTGCATACATACAGTGTATCAGAAGGTGCTGAGCTCGGTAAGGTTTTCAACAGGAAAAACTTTCCCTTTTGGGGTAGGCAACAAAGCCAGACAGGAAAAAAAGAGTTCAAGGCCAGTGTTTGGAGATCAGACATTTCCCCTCCAAGGGAGGCCAGGCCTGGCTCGGTGAGGTTTTCAGAGGTATCAAGAATAGCCCGGTCTCGGCGGATTCAGAGGCGTTCAGAGCAAAGGAACACCCCACAGGGGGTTTCTCGGTGCTATGTTTGGAAGCGGCTCTTTTCACTGCTCACCCCAGATTCGACGATCATTAAACAGCTTTCCTTCTTATCCTCCAGGTTGGTGGTCAAACCAAGGTCCCTGCTGCCAGGGGCAGGACGTTCTGAGCTGTTCTGAAACAGCAGGAGCAGAGAGTCCCAACGGCGTGGTCGGCAGAGAGCGGAGCAACGGTCCAGCACAAAGACACAGCGTGCCTGCCCTGGGCTGCCCGGGGCCCCTGCACAACACCGGCGTCGCCCGCACCAGGAAGGTTTTTTGGTAACATGTCTGGCAAACGCGCTCAGAACTTCCACCGTCCAGCCGTCAGGCTCTCCCACCGTCCGGAGACGCCGCGTCCCGCCACCGGGGCCCCGCAGAGCTCGAAGGGCGGGTTCCAGCCCGCCGCGACCACTCGTCCTCCCGCCGGAAGTCGGCCGGAAGCGGCGCGCGCTGACGTCACGGATGCGCCGGAAGTCTAGGGGGCGCGCCCTGGAGGCGCGGGTGCGGTGCCGCTGACCGGTGGTTGGTCTCCCTTAGAGGTAAGGCGTCCTCCGCTGGGCGCTCAGGTCCGCGGGCTGGCCCAGGGCTGTACGTCTGTCTGTCTGACCGCCCTTCCCGCTTGTGCGTGGGGCCGCAGCCCGCTTCCACCCCGCCCGGTGGTGCCTTCGAGCCTTCTGCATCCCGCTCCCCATCTAGGTTCCGGCCCCCGGGGAAAGCTGGGACCCTAGGATAGACAGTAGCTTCGGGGAGGCCCTTCTGCCGAGCCCCCAGCGTGGGCCCCTCAGGGATAGGTACCCAAGGCTCCCAGATTCTTTCTGCCCCGTTGGCTGCTTCTCCAGAAGTCTCAGAGGCCCCTTCACCCTCGGGGGGAGGGGGGAGGGTCTCAGCATCCCCAGACTTGTGTTAGGCCAGAAAGTGCCTCTGCAGCCATGGCCTTTCCTCGTTCTGGTTTATCGGGACGTTTTGTTCATCTTGCCTCACCGCACATTCCCCACGGGTCCGTTACTGTTAAGCAGCCGACATCTAGTTTGCCTGGTCTCTGTTCTGGTACCCGCCCCGAGAAATCCGCCGACAAAAAGCCCGACCCAAACTCCATATAAGCAGCAAGCCCCCACCAGTCCGAGGCTGAGGCCCTTTTGGACTCAGCCCATCTGCTTTGCAGGTGCCCTGAATAAAAGTCTGTTCCTGCATCACTTTGGCCTCGTGCATTCCTCCCTCGGCGAGCTAATATTTGGTGCCGAAACCCGGGAGGGTTTAGCGGGTGGGGAGCGGGCGGCAACCTGGCCTTGGACACCTCGGGTGTGCCGCTTGGAGAGCGGTAGGCGGTGGAAGCTCGTCCTGGGCTAACCTCTGAATCACACCCGGGTGTTCTGGTGGCGGCCCGCTGTGCCTCTCCCCGGCCCTGCGGGCCCTCTGGAGCCAGCCAGGGAGGACGCCAGACCACGAGTCTCTGCCTTCGGTTGCTGACCGGCTGATCAACAGGGGCCGATTGTCAGGGGGTAAGTGGCCTGCCACTCTTTCTTGGGTCTCCTCTCTCAGCTCTTGGTCTAAAGTTCTAGCTCTAGGCCAGGAGACCCCTTGGCCTTTTGGTCTTGGATCCCTCTAACTGAGGACGCCTGGTTCAGGAGGACTCCCTCATGACCCCAACAAGCTCTCCGCACCTGGCGGGGGACACCGGTCCAGATTGACTGCCTTTTCGTTTGTCTCCTCACTCGCCCCTCCCAGAAATTCACCATGGGCAACACTTCCACCGAAAACCACCCCTTTGGATTGTCTCCTTAAAGCCCTTGACCAGCTCGGACTCGCAGGGGACATTAAACCCAAATGTCTCATCTTCTATTGTAATACAGCCTGGCCACAATACAAATTATGTAATGGCCCCCAGTGGCTTGAAAATGGTACTTTCGATTTCAACACCTTATGTGGTCTAGATAACTTGTCCCCGCACCGCAAAGTGATCAGAAATTTCTTATGTCCAGGCCTTCTTCACCTTTCAATCCCGACCCTCCTAGTGCCAATCCTGTTCTACCTACGAAATTCTCCTCTTGCATTCTTTTTTTTTTTTTTTATCCTCACCCGAGGACATTTTTCCATTTTTTGTTCAGGTAGAGTGGGAGGGAGAGAGAGTAAGAGAGAGAGAGAGAAACATCGATGTGAAAGGGACACATCGAGTGGCTGCCACCCACACAACCGACCAGGGCCGGGGACAAACTGCAACCGAGGTATGCGCCCTTAGCGGGAACCGAACCCGGGTCTCTCAGGACCGCAGGCCGACACTCTAACTGCTGAGCCAAATCGGCCAGGGCTCCTCTTACATTCTAAGCCTCCTACACCTAACCCCTCAGACTCTAAATCTAACTTTGATCCAGCTGACCACTGATCTCCTCCATCCTATGCTCCCCCTTAACTGGGCGCCAATTCTTTCTGTCCACCTATTCTGGCAGACTGGAAGTCCCCTCCCTCGGCCCCTGCAGTCCAAGATGAGGAGACCACTAACCTGCGACCTCCCTTTTCCCCTTCCCAACACCCGCTCTGGGGCTGTGTTCCCCGCTGCTCTGGCGCTGGTTTTTCCCCTTCAGGAATTATCGGGGTGGAAAGTATAGTGTGTTCACATTCCTTTTTCTATGTCTGATCTCTCACAAATTGAGAAGCGCCTAGGATCCTTTGCTACTGACCCTACTGCCTATACTAAGGAATTTGAATATCTGACACAGTCTTATAACCTCATGTGGCATGGTATTTACATTACAATTACCCTAACCCCTGAGGAGAGGGAACCGTCTGGCTAGCCACCCAAGCCCATAATGAGGAGTTACATTGAATAGATGCCCATGATCCAGTTGGGGAGGAGGCGATCCTAAGGAGGGACCCAAAGTGGGAGTACCAGATAGATTCCCCAGGCCTCTGACACCTGGCTCACATGGTGACCTGCCTCTTAGTGGGCCTTTGCAAGACAACCCACAAAGCAGTTAACTATGAAAAACTCAAAGAAATTTCTCAGGGTTCCAATGAAAATCCTGCCCTTTTCCTCTCCTGCCAAACGGAGGCCCTTGGAAGATACACCACCCTGGACTCTGCTGCATGCAAGGGCATATTATTTTTCAACATGCATTTCATCTCCTGATATTAGACAAAAAATTACAAAAGCTAGAAGATGTTCCTCAAACCCCACAAAAGGACCTTCTGAGTGCTGCCTTCAAGGTTTTTAACAACTGAGTTGAGGAGACAGAATTAGAAAAACAGACCTGGCCGGTTTGGCTCAGCAGTTAGTGTTGGCCCAGGCACCAAAGTGTTGCGGGTTTCAATTCCAGTCAAGGGCACGTACCACCTTGGTTGCAGTTCGGTCCCTGGCCCTCGTTGGGGTCGTGCAGGAGGCAACCAATCGATGTGTTTCTCTCACATCAATGTTTCTCTCTCGCCCTGGCCAGTTTGGCTCAGCGGTTAGAGCGTCGGCCTGCGGTCTGGAGAGACCCGGGTTCGGTTCCCGCTAAGGGCACGTACTTCGGTTGCGGTTTGTCCCCGGCCCTGGTTGGTCGTGCGGGTGGCAGCCACTCGATGTGTCCCTTCACGTCGATGTTTCTCTCTCTCTCTCCCTTCCTCTCTCTCCCTCCCACTCTATCTGTACAAAAAATGGAAAAATATCCTCGGGTGAGGATAAAAAGAAAAAAATAATAATAAAAAAAAATGTTTCTCTCTCTCTCCCCCACTCTGTTTGAAAATAAATGGAAAAATATCCTCCGGTGAGGATTTAAAAAAAAAAGTTAAACAAACAGAAAGGAGACCAGGTCAAAAACCAAATGCTGGCCATGGCCATCTAGGGCTCCGCTGGTAATAGGCAGACCCCTAGAGGCAAGGGCCAGAAGCCACCACCCATCAGCTCCTGCTTTAAGTGTGGCAAGGAGGGACACTGGGCCAAGGCATGCCCCAGTTCACCCCCCACCCCTTCGGGGGAGGATCACATCCCTTCCCTTCGGACAGCCTGACCGAATGGACGTCAGTCTCCCCAGCCTTCTCGGTCTTGCCGTGTAAGATTGAGGGTGCCTGGGCACCACAGCCCACCATAGCCCCCATGCTGATCCCCCATCAGAGCCCAGGGTAAAGCTGATGGTTGCAGGTAAGACAGTCCCTTTTCTTATTGACACTGGGGCCACCTATTCTGCCTTACCAGAATTTTCGGGCCTCACTTAAGTGTCCCTTTCAGGTTTCTATTGTGGGAGTGATGGCCTAATTTCCAGACCCCTGGCCATGCTGCCCTTAAACTGCATCCTCCTAGACACCCCATTTGGTCACTTTTTTTTATTGTTTATTTTAATCCTCACCTGAGGATATATTTCTATTTATAATCAGATAGAGTGGGAGGGAGACATAGAGAGGGAGAGAGAGAATCATCGATGTGAAAGAGACACATTGACTGGCTGCCTCCTGCATAACCCAACCAGGGCCGGGGATGATCTGTAACCGAGGTACATGCCCTTGACTGGAATTGAACCCGAGACTCACTGGTCTGTGGGTTGATGCTCCAACTGCTGAGCCAAACTGGCCAGGGCTAGTCACTCCTTTTTATTTCTCCCAAAATGCCCAAATCCAGTCCTGGGCCGGGATATCCTATTGAAGTTCCAAGGTTCTCTGACATTACAGTCCACAAATACTTCTCCTGACCCCTCCTCTCTCCTCCTCCTGTCCAGCCCAGATATTCCCTCTCCCTGTGACTTCAGTAAATCAAAAAGTATGGGATACATCCACCCCTTCAGTCACTAAGCTGCCACCCATCAGCCCGTACATGTAAAGCTAAGACCCCTCCTCATACCCTTGCCAACCACACTACTCTATCTTTAGAGAGTAGAAGGGGCCTCCAGCCCATCATCAATCATCTCCTAAAATATCGTAATCCCCAGTAATTCCCCCTACAATACACCCATCTTACCAGTAGGAAAGACATAGTTCTTGTCGTCTGGTCCAGGATCTCTGAATCATTAACCAGGCTATTCTCCCCATACATCCAGTTCCAAACCCCCACACTCTCCTCTCACAAACCCACCTAATACCTCAGACTCCACGGTCCTATATCTAAAAGACCCCTTTTTTACCATCCCCTTATACCTGGACTCCCAACACCATTTTGCCTTCACGTGGTCAGACCCCACCACTGCATAATCCAGGCAGCTAATGTGGATGGTCCTCCCCCAGGGATTCTGGGACAGCCCTCATGCTTCGGGTAGGTGTTGGCAACAGATTTATTTGCTCGATCTCCACCCCAGCGTCCTACTTCAGTATGTTGATGATCCCCTTTTGTGTGGCTCCTCTCAGCCTCTCACGCCAACACATCGCTTACCTTCTTAACTGGCCAAAAAGAGATACCGAGTCTCTCCAAAGAAGGCCCAGTTATCAGTCCCCCAGGTTACTGTCTAGGCCAGCCATAACCCCCCAACATCGGGCCATCACAATGGACAGGAAAGGGCTCACTGCCTCCATAAAGCCCCCAGCCTTAAAGCAGGACCTCCTCTCCTTTCTGGGGCTGGCAGGATACTTTCGAATTTGGATTCCCAATTGCAGCGTCCTAGCTTGGCCCCTGTATCAGGCAACAAGGGGCCCATTAACAGAACCTCTTGACCCCCACAGTTAATATCTACCCACTTCTGAAAACTCCAACAAGCCCTTGTCTTGGCCCCAGCTCTGACCCTACCTGACCTATCCAAGCCCTTTAAGCTCTACGCCCAGGAGAGTGAGGGCATAGCCCTGGTCGGGTTGGCTCAGCGGTTAGACCGTCAGCCTTCGGTTCACAGAGAGTGCGGGCATGGCAGTTGGCCTCCTAGGACAGGACAATGGACCTGATTTACAAGCCATTGCCTGCCTGTCTAAACAACTGGACCCCACCGTCAGGGGGTAGCTAACTTGCCTGAGAGCTCTCGCAACTGTTGCCCTCCCAACACAGGAGGACAAAAAGCTGACTGTCCCCCAACCCACAGTGGTGTACTCCTCCCATAACCTCTTAGACCTCCTGTTCCACCGGGCCACCCAAATGCTTCCCTCATCTAGAACACAGACCTTCACATAACCTTCATTGCATCCCAAATGTCTCCCTGGCTAAACGTCAGACACTCACCCCGTCCACTCTACCCATCCCTCACCGTGAGACCTCCCCTCTGCCTAGAAATCCTAGAATTTCAAATGCCTTTCTTCCCGCATATTACAAACTAAGCCCTGGCCAAACCGCAACGTACCTGGTTGATAGACGGGAGTTCATACACCTTGGGGAAAGGCTGGCTGGCTATGCCTTTGCTTCCCCTAAGGAAATCTTAGATGCAGAACCCCTTCCCGAGGGAACTACCTTCCAACAAGCTGAACAAGTCAATTAATATATATACAGATTCCAAGTATGCCTTTCACATCAGACACTCACATGCAGCAATTTGGGAGGAGAGGATTTTTAACCACCAAAGGCTCTCCTGTTACCATCTCTCCTCTAGTCCCTAAAGGACTGCAGGCCGCCCACCTCCCCAAGGCTGCAGCAATCATACCCTGCAAAGGACGCCAGACAGGGAAGGATCCATCACCCATGGAAATAATAGGGCAGATAGGAGGCCAAAAGGGTAGCCCGACAACAACTTCCATCTCATCAGCTCTCAGCCATCCCCACCCTGACCCCCAGTACACGCCGGAGGGAACCCAGTCCCTGCTGTCCCTCGAGGCTTCCTGAGAAGACCCCTGGCTCCGACTACAAGGAAGATGTGTCTTACCTGAGAAACAGGCACAAGACGTATTACACAATAGCCACGGTTCCCTGCACATAGTGTATAAACCCCTCTTCCAACTCCTCAGGCCCTCACTTGCTCTGACCTCTCCTCCCTAATCCAGGACGTCACAGGAAACTGCCCTATCCGGCCCCTTTTCCCCCACGCACCAGGCCAGGGGACAAATTCCAGGAAGAGTTTGGCAAATTGATTTCACTCAAATGCCCCCTAATAAAAGAACTAAATACTAACATCAGTAGATACTTTTTGGGGTAGTAGAGGTCTTTCCCACCACCCCTGAGAAATTATCTGAGGTCGTCCACATACTGATACAGGAAATCATCCCCAGCTTTGGTCTTCTAACCTCTGAAGTCGGATAATGGTCCTGCCTTTATATCTCAAATAACCCAACAGATTTCTTCCACACTAAACATACACTGGAGCTCACACATCCCCTACAGACCACAATCCTCAGGGAAAATGGAAAAGGCTAATCCCATCATTAAATCATTAAATCCCTGACTAAACTATGCCTTGAAGCTAAGGAGCCATGGACCGCCTCACTGCCACTAGCCCTCGCCCACATCAGAGCAGCACCCAGGACCCCCTCCTTTCTCGAAAGTCCCTTTGAGTTAGTGTGCAGAAGGCCCTCCCTCCTAGACAACTTCCCTTCCAGAGAAACACCCTTGGGAGACTACTTACCTGTTCTTAACTTGGTCAGACAATTGTTGAGGGATCATGCAGACAAGACTCTTCCTTGGCCATTAGAGGGCAAAATACCCCCAGGCACCCTACAACTGGGAGATCGGGTCTTAGTAAAGGAATTAAATTCCCCACCTAATCTCGGGCCCTGATGGCAGGGCTCCTACCAAGTACTCCCAACTACCCCAACAGCAGCCAAACTTCTGGGACATCCCACCTGGTATCACCTCTCCAGGCTAAAGTCCCTGAGACCTCCACACCCTACGATTTATGAGAATAACAGTCTCCGACCTGCCACAGCCAGGATTCGGACCTACCAGACTCCGCCTGACCCAGATCCCGTAAGAAGAGGGCAAATAAGCAGGTCTCCTTGTTCCTGTCCTGTCTGTGAAGGAATAAGTATCTCTACTTCTGACAACCTCCCTCCTCTAATTTAACAAATACTCCAGGTCCTGGCTGCCGTTCCCCCTCCTCTCTATAGCCTTATTCTAGCTTTCTTGTGGGACTCATACCTACAGGGGACTTTGATTATCCCTGGGATGACATTGTAGAGCGTCTGAACCCCTCTAGGTCCTCATAATTATGGTCTAGTATATCTGGATACTTGTTCTATTTATTTTCCTCCTCATTCTCCTTGCTGCTCTCTTCAAGTGTCATTACAATCCTGCTCCCATACCAAGTAGATCTCTTTTTCTGCCTGTGTGGGGAACTCTGACCTCCACTAAACTTTCCATGTCTTGTGGTAGGACGCCTATCTACGGGGAGGTTTTGATTATCCGTGGGAGGAAATCCATAATTAACCACAATGCCAAATTGGCCCTTCTTAAACTGACATGAGTCCTTTCTTTCTTCTTTTATTTTTTCCCTTCCTACTAGCTTCCAGTGTGCCCTTAACTTCTACTTAATATCTCCCGAATTCTTAACCTCACTCATCGCCTCTTAAATGCTACTAATCCCAAATGGACAGAATTATTGGCTCTGTCTCCCCATGTCCTTTTCCAGATACACAGTGGCCCCACCCTCCCTGCATGCATGGACTAATATAGCTCTCCATTATATTGAGGGGGAGATCATAGGGGAGGTCATGGGGGAGATCCATTCCAGCTCATGCTACTCGATGAACTCTGACTTCAAAAAACCGAAGTCACAAAAGATACTCTAACAGCAAGGGGGGTACAACTCCTCTGATGGTATCTTTCCAATATAACCAGATATTTCTCTGCTCAGACCCCTATTTTAGAACCCATAACCACTGACAACACCCTGACCTTTTAAGCTCCCTTATGCCTGAGCAGGAATCAGGCCTCTGGCAAGGCACTGGGACACCTCAATCCTAGTTTCTGTAACTTCGCTCTCAACATCAGCCCTTCAACAATTCACATTAATTATCGTATTTCCCAATATGCGTCCTTCAGAAACCCTGCTCGATTTTCATGGAAGCCGTCGGTTGCCACCACCAGACTCCTTGACAGGCAGGCCGGCTTCTGTCCAGGCAGACCCTCCAACTGTCTGCCCGTTTCCCGTGGGAAGGTTGCATTAACCCCACCTCTACAGAAGGGCTTCACATATCTGCTACTTCTCCCTCCTCTGATTGGTTCTGGGTAGATGTCAAAGGAACTTTATTCACTGTGAAAACAGAACCCAAGGGGCATCACAGACCATACCCACAGGCCCTTTCCAGCCTCCCACCAGAGCCACCCTGACAGGGACCCTTTCCACACGGGAAAATGAAATGAAAACTTCCACCAGAAATAAAATTGCTCACCTACTCTCTACAGAAACAACCTCTGTTTAGGGAACGAAGGACTCCTTTTCCTCTGTGGCACTAATACCTGTCTCTGCCGTGCAGCGAACTGGACAGGAACCTGTACATGAGTATTCCTAGCCCCTGAAGTCAACATTGCCCCAAATAACCAATCTCTAAAAGTCCCTTTAAGTGCCTTGAGGGTGAGACCAAAATGGGATCTAGCTATTGTTCCCCTCCTCGCTGCTCTGGGTATCACAGCAGGCTCCGGAACAGGAATTGAGGGATTAGCTACCTCCCTCCGCTATTATCAAAGTCTCTCTAAAGATCTCTCTGACAGCCTAGAAGATATTGCAAAAAGCATTGTCACTGTTCAAGATCAAATCCATTCTCTTGCAGCTGTCACTCTCCAAAACCGGAGAGGATTCGATCTCCTGACAACCGAGAAAGGAGGCCTCTGTCTCTTCCCAGAGAGCAGTGCTGCTTTTATGCAAATCAGTCTGGTGTAGTTAGCGACACGGCAAAAAATTAGCTGATTGCCCTGGCCGGTTTGGCTCAGTGGTTAGAGCGTCGGCCTGCGGTCCTGAGAGACCCGGGTTCGGTTCCCGCTAAGGGCGCATACCTCGGTTGCAGTTTGTCCCCGGCCCTGGTCGGTTGTGCGGGTGGCAGCCACTCGATGTGTCCCTTTCACATCGATGTTTCTCTCTCTCTCTCTGTTCCTCTTTCTCCCTCCCACTCTACCTGAACAAAAAAGGAAAAATGTCCTTGGGTGAGGATAAAAATAAATAAAATAAAATAAAAAAAAAAATTAGCTGATCGGGCCTCGAAGATTTGGCAACAGCTCTCGGAATCTTGGGGCTCATTGTTACAAAAATGAAATTAGTCCTCTTGGCTCCTACTAATGCTTCTCCTTGCTCTTCTTTTATTTATTTATTTATTTATGTATGTATGTATGTATGTATGTATGTATGTATTTATTTATTTATTTTTATCCTCACCCGAGGATATTTTTCCATTTTTTGTACAGATAGAGTGGGAGGGAGAGAGAGGAAGGGAGAGAGAGAAACATCGACGTGAAAGGGACACATCGAGTGGCTGCCACCCGCACGACCAACCAGGGCCGGGGACAAACTGCAACCGAAGCACGTGCCCTTAGCGGGAACTGAACCCGGGTCTCTCCGGACCACAGGCCGACGCTCTAACCGCTGAGCCAAACTGGCCAGGGCTATTTTTTAAAATAAGTTTTTATTGGATTTTTTTAAAGAGAAAGGAAGGGAGAGAGATAGAAACATTGAAGTGCGAGAGAAACATTGATTGGCTGCCTTCTGCACACCCCCCCACTGGGGAACGAGCCCACAACCCAGGCATGTGCCCTGATCGTGAATTGAACTGGAACCTCTCAGTCCATGGAACAAAGCTCGATCCACTGAGCCACACTGGCCGGGCTTCTTGCTCTTCTTTTTGGTCTCCGTATCCTATGCCAATTTTCTTCGTTTCCCCAGAACCATGTCCAGGCCTGCACCAACCAGTCCATTGGCAAGGTGATGCTTCTTTAATCATCGGTCCAATACCAACCCCTGTCTCAGGTTCCAGAAGGCCAGTACTGCATTCCAGCTGACTCCTGTCGAAGTCCATCCCCCATCACCCCCGCACCCCCATTCAGCAGGAAGCAGCTACAGAAGAACCGACCTCGACCCCCAGTCCTTAACAACTGAAGGCTGGAATGTTAGGCCAGAAAGCACCCTGCCACAGGAATGCCTCCGTAGATATGGCCTGTTCCTTGTTCTCATTTATCAGAACATTTTGTTTATCTTGCCTTACCACACATTCTCCACTGGTCCATTATGGTTAAGCAGCCAACATCCAGTTTGCCTAGTCGTTGTTTCTGTATATGCCCCGAGAAACCTGCCAATAAAGCCCGCCTGAGACTCCATGTAAGCAGTGAGCCCTGGCCAATCTGGGGCTGATGCCACTGTACTCAGCCCGTCTGCTTTGCAGACGCCCTGAACGAAGTTCTGTTCCTGCATCCCTTTGGCCTCATGCGTTCCTCCCTCAGTGGTCTAACAACTTCCAAATTCTCTCCCATAATATATTCCTCCCGTGCCTCCCATTGCTCGAGTCGTCGTGTGTGAGGGTTGAATGGGTCTGCCTTTGCAGTCAGCTTCAGCCTCCTGGAGAAACCATGTCTCCTGCAGCTTTGGGTGTCACCTGTTGTACCGGGCACACGTCTCTGCACAGGAGCAGATGCCATTTGAATTCTCTGTGCATTTGGGAGGAGGAATGCCAGGGCTGCCTACCGAAAATTATCCGAACAAGAAATATGTGGGCCGGGGACCCCGAATCACCTCGCAAAACTGCTGCTCTTCGTTTCCTCAGTCTTGCCTCACGCACAGTTTCTAGTTTCGTTGTCTCAGTTGGAAGTCTGGCCCGAAATCCCATGTACTCAGGCCCAAAGTAACCATCTCCAGTTTTGAAATACAGGCCTGTACTCATACATCCCGTCAAAGACAGGATGCCTGGTCCCGGGCCTTTGCATTGTCAACAGATTCTCTTGGCTACATTCCGTGTTAATATCCGTGTGAATGTTTATATTTAAGGAAGTAAAAGAATGATTTGTTTCTGGGGGGAGGGAAGGGGGGTGCATTGTTCATATTCCCCACTTTACTTTGGAGTTTACAGATGGGAGATGCCCCAGAGCAGACACACAGTGGTTTGATTCGGAAACTTGAAGGAGAGCGAGCGAGCTAGCGAGCTCAGGATGTTCTCGGAGACCTGACCGAAGAGGCAGTGTGTGCTTCAGGGCTGATGAGTTTTGTCGGGGGAGCCATTTCGGGAGTCGATGTCTGAGAATGTGAGCCATGGAACGTGGAACGAATCCCTCAGTAGAGCCACTCTTTCTGTTTATTTGTAGCTCCAGGATGGACTTTCTGGTTCTCTTCTTGTTCTACTTGGCTTTACTGGTGATTGGTGGTGGTACGATCTGCATCTGCGCGAAAACCCGTCACCTGAAGGGCCTGGTCAGAGGAGGCACACAGGTAACCATGGTGCTTGGAAACCACTGGGTTTTGAATATCACCAGTGTCCTGACAGAATGAGGAAGAGACACCATTTTTATTCAGTGTGTACTTGTTCTTTCACTTACGGCAGTTGTGGTAGATTCCAAAGTCACCCTCCCTTTTTTTTTTCTTATTGTTGAAATTATTCTTGTATCGATGCTTTGATAGAAGGTAGCATTCCTATGGTTATTTTTCTCGGGATCTGATGCCTGTAATTGCCTGACCCATTTGAGCAGTGTCTGCCCGGAGGCTGAGGGGTGAGATGGGGACATAGGAGCAGAAAGCTGCGCCTTGGGCTGCCCATACTCCTTCGAGGATCAAAGTGAGCGAAACGGGGGTGAGCAGCCTCGGGAAGGACTTGACTTGGAAGGATCCGGGCTAATGGTCAGTGGTCTGGAGGTGGGCTCTGGAATGTAGGACTGAATCCGGACAGAGAAAGGAGCAGTGTTCGTATTAGCATTACCTGCTCCACCGCTCTGCTGCCCTCCCTGTGCCCGGAGACCCTGGCGTGGTGCCTTCTTGAGGTCTGGGTGCGAAATGGGGGAGTTGGCTCCAGAGGAAGGCCAGCTGAGGAAGCCATCCTCCTCATTCTCTCTCAAATCTCTTCTCTGCCCATATGCAGAAACAGTATTACCATACTGCCTGCTGAACAGGAAGCATCTAACTGGGGCTAGGGGGAGAATGAAGAATGAAATTGAATGTTTCTCTTTGCTTTTGTTTTAGATATTTTCCTATATAATTCCAGTATGCCTTCAGAGAGCCACGCTAAGATTGCTTCATTACCTCTTTCACACACGGTATTTCTATTCTGTTTTGATCGTTAATTGTTGCTGTCCTGTAGCTTCAGGAAGCTCCTCGTGTTTTCCAGTGTGGCACAGAGAAGGGTGCTGCAAAGGATTGGGGTGTTGGGTTCAGAACTCTCCTCATAGATAATCTGCCTTTGTCTCTGGGGGTTCGCCATGTCTACTTTCATTTATTTATTTTAAATATTTTTTCTTTGCCCTGGCCAGTTTGGCTCAGCAGTAGAGCGTCGGCCCGTGGATCAATGAGTCGTGGATTCGATTCCAGCCAAGGGCATGCACCTCGGTTGCAGTTTGTCCCCGGCCCTGGTTGGGATTGTGTCGGGGACAACTAGTCGATGTGTCCCTCTCACGTCGATGTTTTTCATTTTTATTTTATTTTATTTGGTACATGCCCCTAGCGGGAACCGAACCTGGGACTCTCTGGTCCACAGGCCAATGCTCCAACCGCTGAGCCAAACCAGTCAGGGCCACATCATTTTTCTCTCTCCCTTTCTCTCCCTCGCCCTCTCTCCCACTCTATCTGACGATAAATGGAAAAGTATCCTCAAGTGAAGGGAAAAAATATAAATTAAAAAGAATATATTTTTTTTCTTTATTGATTTTAGAGAGAGAGAGAGATAGAAACATCAATGAGAGGGAACATTGATTGGCCACCTCCTGCATGCCCAGCTTGGGGATCAGGCCCACAACCTGGGCACATGCCCTGATTGGGAATCGAACTGGTGACCTCTTGGTGTATGGGTCGATGCGCAACCACTGAGCCACACTGGCCAGGCTACTTTTATTTATTTTTTTAATATGTTTTATTGATTTTCTTAGAGAGAAAGGGAGAGGAAGGGAGGGAGGGAGGGAGGGAGGGAGGGAGGGAGGGAGGGAGGGGGAGAGAGAGAGAGAGAGAGAAACATCGACGTGAGAGAGAAACATCCATTGGTTGCTTGGTTGCCTCCTGCATGAACCCTGACTGGGCATGAACCTGCAACCTGGGCATGTGCCCTGACCGGGAATCGAAGCGGCGACCTTTCAGTGCATGGGACAATGCCCAACTAACTGAGGCACACCGGACAGGGCCCATGTCTACTTTTAAATAGAAATATTTAAAGGATGAGAAAATATTGATTTGCATTTCTGTAAAAAGAAATATTTTCTGATACCGAGATCTCAATTCCCAAGACAGATGATAATAATAATAATACATAACATTTATTGAGTATTTACCATGTGCTAGGCACTATGTTTGATGATTCAAATAGTTTCTTATGTAATTCTTATTAGTACCTCAAGCCCAAAGGAAGCAGTTGGCCCTTGTCTTAGTACTGTGTGATTTCTTCATGGAGCAGCCCCCAGGAACAAGCCATGTGCTCTTTCCTTTCAGAAACCACACCTTCATCATCCTGCACCTCATCTTGCAAGGAATGGTTTATACTGAGTACACCTGGGAAATATTTGGCTACTGTCAAGAGCTGGACTTCTCCCTGTGGTACCTTCTTCTGCCCTATCTGCTGCTGATTGTAAACCTGGTTTTTTTTACCCTGAGTTGTGTAACTGACCCTGGTAAGTTGAGGCTCTTGGTATAGACAGCTCAACTGTCAGTCTTACTAATAATGCTGCAAACAAGTAGTGATTCCTAGAAGGACTCTGCAAAATATTTGATATTTAGTGTTTGCATGATCTTTCAGGTTTTGTTTTTTGTTTCTGTTAATCCTCACCCAAGGATATTTTCCCATTGATTTTTAGATAAAGTGGGAGGGAGGGAGGGGCAGAGAGAGACATCAATATGAGAGAGACACATCAATTGGTTGTCTCCTACACTCCGACTGGATCTGTGGATCGAACCTGCAACTCAGGTATGTGCCCTTGACTGGGAATTGAACCCGAGACCCTTCCATCCGATGCTCCAGTCGCTGAGCTAAACCGGCCAGGGCTGATCTTTCAGTTTTGAGTGTTTTCTAATTTTAGAAATTTTTTTTTTTTTTATCCTCACCCGAGGACATTTTTCCATTTTTTGTACAGACAGAGTGGGAGGGAAAGAGAGGAAGAGAGAGAGGGAAACATCGATGTGAAAGGGACACATCGAGTGGCTGCCACCCGCACGACCAACCAGGGCCAGGGACAAACTGCAACCGAGGTACATGCCCTTAGCGGGAACCGAACCCGGGTCTCTCCGGACCGCAGGCCGACGCTCTAACCACTGAGCCAAACTGGCCAGGGCTGTTTTCTAATTTTATTTTTTCTCTCTTTGACTCATGGGTTATTTAGAACAGTTCAAAATTTTCCATATAAAAACCTTTTTAAAGATTTTTTATTGACTTTTTGAGGAGGGGAGGGAGGGAGGGAGGGAGGGAGGGAGGGAGGGAGGGAGGGAGGGAGGGAGGGAGAGAGAGAGAGAGAGAGAGAGAGAGAGAGAGAGATACATTGATGTGAGAGAGAAATATCAACTGCCTGCCTCTTGGGAATCAAGCCAGCAACCTGGGCATGTGCCCTGACCAGAAATCAAACTGGCAACTTTTCAGTGCACAGGATGATGCTCAGCCAACTGAACCACACTGGCCAGGGCCAGATACATTTTTTTAATTTAAATTTTTGATGCTTCCACTTAATTGTGTTATATATAGAGCTTATGGTCTGTAGGATACTATTTCTTTGGAAAATTGTATTGATATTTGCATGGTGCCTGGGTATGTGGTTTTTATAAATGCTCTGTGTGTGCTTGAAAAAAATTTGTTCTTGCATACAGAGAAACCATTCATTTTCTCAAGTTTGTTACTTATGTTCAAATCTTACCTTCATACTAATTTTTTTGTTTGATCAGTTTCTGAGAGAGGCATGTTATCTTATTCTGATGATAGATTTGACTGATTTCTTCTTGTAAGTTTTTGCTCCATCTTTTTTGAAACTGGTGTGTGTATATGTATATTAGTTATGTGTGTGTGTGTGTGTGTGTGTGTGTGTATGATGCATTCAAGTTTAGAATTAGTATTATCTTTTCTTTGAATCTTTTTTCAAAATATAATGAGCTCTGGCTGGTGTGGCTCAGTAGTTAGAGCATCAGCCCTTGCACCAAAGGGTCTTATGTTTGATCTCTGTCAAGGGCATGTACCTAGGTTACAGATTTGATCCCAGCCCCAGTGGGGGTGTGTGCAGGAGGCAACCAATCAATGTGTCTCTCTCTCACATTGATGTTTCTCTCTCTCTTTCTGTCCCTATCCCTCCCTCCCTTCCACGCTTCCTAAAAATCAATGAAAAAAATATCCTTGGGTGAGGATTAACAAACAAACAAAAACTACACACACACACACACACACACTGAGCCTCTGTCACTGGTCTGCTCTTTTAATGCTCTTTTGTCTGATATTAACATTGTAACACTGTCTTTTTTTGCTTGTTTTTTCCCTCAGTGTTTTCCTTTTAACCTTTCCTGTCCCGGAAGCATTGAATGTCCATCAGCTGATGAATAGATAAATAAAATGTGGTCTGCCTATTTAATAGACTTTTATTCATTAATAAGAAGAAATGAAGTAGTAATACCTGCTACCACATGGGTGAACCTTGGAAATAGTATGTCAGTGAAAGAAGCCAGATAGAAAAGACCACTCATATTGTATGATTCTATTTTTATAAAATATCGAGAAAAGGCAGATCCATGGAGACAGATGTATTGATCAGTGGTTGCCAGAAGTTAGGGGATTAGAGAGAAATGAGGAGTGACTGCTGAAGGATTTCTTTCAGGGGCGATGTAAATGTTCTAAAATTGTGTGGTTGCACAACTCTGAATATACTACACACCACTGAAGTGTACGTTTTAAGTGGGTGAATTGGTTTGTTTGAATTGTATCTCAGTAAGCTGTTAAAAACTATACAATTAATTTTTTTAGTGTAGTAAATATGGCTGTTTTATTTTTATTTATTTTATTTTTGTTAATCCTTACCCAAGGATATTTTTTCATTGATTTTTTTTAAATCCTCACCCGAAGATATTTTTACATTTATCTTCAGATAGAGCAGGAGGGAGAGAGGGGGGAAGAGAGAAACATTAATGTGAGAGAGACACATTGGTTGCTTCCCACACGACCCCAACCAGGACTGGGGTTTGAACCTGCAACCCAGGTATGTCCCGTTGACCAGGAATCAAACCTGTGACCCTGTGGGTTGCAGGCCAACACTCTAACCACTCGGCCAAACTGGGCAGGGGTGTTTTATTTATTTTTTTAAATGTGTTTTTATTGATTTTAGAGAGAGAGGAATGGAGAGGGGGAGAGAGAGAGAGAAACAGCGATGAGAGAGAAACATCTATTGACTGCTTCCTCCATGCCCCTTACTAGGGCTTCAGCCCACAACCCTGGCATGTGCCCTTAACCAGGAGTCGAACCAGTGACCTCCTGGTACATGGGACGAAGCTCAGCCCACTGAGCCACACTGGCTGGGCTAAATATGGCTGCTGTAATTGTGCTGTGTGGGGACAGGTTTTGTGAATATCCGGACCACTGTATTGCTTGAAACTGACATTTGCCCTCACTTTTTTCAGGTACTATAACAAAAGGAAATGAAGCGTTGTTTCTTCAAGTTTATGAATTCGATGAAGTGATGTTCCCAAAGAACGCGAGGTGCTCTACTTGTGCTCTAAGGAAACCAGCACGATCCAAGCACTGCAGTAAGTGTGGCTCTGGCTGCTCCAGCTCCTCCCTCCCACAACAGACCCTGGGCTTCATCGGAACGGGGTAGTACAGAAGTCGGAAGGCAGGGCCACTGGACTCCCAGACATAGGGCACCCCCTGCTGGAAGAGCCCAGCAGTGGTTTCCTTCTGATGACTGGATGTGAAATGTGTTCTTGTCCAGTGGGCGACCTTCCGCCCTTCCTTAGCCGCATGGCCACGCACGCTGCCCAAGAGCTGTTTCTGCAGGGTTTTGTGCTTGCAGATTTCAGTCCTGGCAGAGCCTTTTCTGGGGAGTTACCAAGACTAGAGCTGTCCAACAAAAACATAATGTGAGCCACATACATGATTTAAAATTTTGTAGTATCCACTTTACAAAATTAAAAAGAAATAGGTGAAATTAATTTTAACAATATAATTTATTCAGTGTATCTAAAATGCTATTTTAACATGTGGTCAATATTAAAAAGTCATTCATAGGGTAGTTTATTTTGTTTGTCATGCTAAGTCTTTGGATCTGATGAATATTTTATGTTTACAGTACCTCTTATCCAGACATTAAATTTTCATTGGAAATACTGAATTTGTATTTAGTTTTCATAAAATTTACAGTTAGAGGAGCAGAATCACTTACCCAAGGTATTCCAAACATTCTTAAAAGTTTTTTAATAACTGAATCAGCACCAAAATGTCATTTCATTTAATACCCACATCTACACTGATGTAACATTTCATCTTTATCAGAAGAATTGATTTGACTTTAAACAAAAAGTATTAGCTTTGAAACTGCCTAAGTTAAGTAAATTCACTAACTCTTATGTCATCTGAGTATTATTCACATTGAATTCAAAAGGAATATTGCACAAACTGAAAACAACTGTAAATGGATCGAGGTCAACAGAGTGTTCTTCCCAGTGTTTCTTGCAGCCACATATCATGTGCTTAATACCCACATGTGGATAGGTTGATGGCTGCTGTGTTGGACACTGCCGTCCTAGAAGTTGGGGACAGCAGCTGCCATTTCCCCCAGCTCCCATGGCCAGTGTGAAGAAGTGTCGGTAGGTGTGCAGGGTATCATCATCTCCTCAAGGACCAAACCAGGGTTGTGGCTCCCTCTTTCTGTGCAGGTGTGTGTAACCGGTGTGTGCACCGTTTTGACCATCACTGTGTTTGGGTGAACAACTGCATTGGGGCCTGGAATGCCAGGTACTTCCTCATCTACCTCCTGACCTTGACAGCGTCAGCTGCCACCATGGCCATTGTGAGCACTGTGTTTCTGGTCCGCTTGGTGGTGGTGTCGGACTGGTACCTGATGACTTATGTTGATGACCTTGGACACTCCCAGGTTATTGACACCGTCTTTCTTATTCAGGTAATTAATTATTCAGGTAATTATGTGGTGGGCTGTATGTTTCTAACATCCGGTTTCAATTCGGAAAAAGGACATTTGTTTTCCCAGTGAAAACATGAAACCATTCCTGTTTTAAAAAAATTGTTTTTCTTAAAAAAAAATTATTTTTAATCCTCACACGAGGATTTCCTTTTTAAAAATTGACCTTAAAGAGAGGAAGGGAGAGAGAGAAACATCGATCGGTTGCCTCCCACACGTGCCCCAACTGGGGATTGAACGTGCAATCTGGGCATGTGCCCTAACTGGTAATTGAACCCGCCACCTTTAGGTACACTGATGATGCTCCAGCCAACTGAGCCACATTGGCCAGGGCAAAGCCATTCCTTTTTAAAAATTAATATATAGCCCTGGCCAGTGTGGCTCAGTGATTAGAGCATCAGCCCCAGGACTGAAGAGTCTCAGGTTTGATTCCAGTCAAGGGCACAGTTCAGTCCCCAGCCCTAGTTAGGGTTGTGTGGGAGGCAACCAATTGATGTATTTCTGTCACATCGATGTTTCTCTCTCTCTCTCTCCCCCTCCCTTTCTCTCCCTCTCTCCCTCTCTCCCCCTCCCTCCCACTCTATCTGAAGATAAATGGAAAAGTATCCTTGGGTGAGGATTAAAAAAATTGATATATAATATTTTTAAATTGATAAATAATTCACATACCATAAAATCTACTCTTTTAAAGTAAACAATTCAGTGGTGTTAGTATATGCAGGGTTGTGTAACCATCACGACTAGTTTAGGAATATTGCCTCATCCCCAAAAGAATATTTCATCACCCCAAATCTATTAGCAGTCATTCCTCATTCCATTCTCCCCCCAACCATGGCCACTACTAATCTACTTTCTGTCCCTGGATTTGCCTTTTCTGGACATTTCATATAAATGGAATCATACAATATGTGGCCTTTCAGACTGGCTTTTTTCACTGAGCATAAGGTTTTCAAGGTTCATCCATGTTACAGCATGAATCAGTACTTCCTTTTTTTTTTTTTTTTTTTAATCCTCACACAAGGACATTTTTGCATTTATCTTCAGATAGAGAGGGACGGAGAGAGGGAGAAAAAGAGAGAGAAACATCGATGTGAGAGAGACACACTGACTGGCCACCAGCCACACAGCCCCATGGGGCTGGGGACAAACTGCAACCAAGTCACATGCCCCCAGCAGGGACTGAACCCAGGACTCTCTGGTTCATGGGCCAATGCTCTAACCGCTGAGCCAAACCGGCTAGGGCAGTATTTCATGTCTTGTTATGGCTGAAATATATTCCATTGTGTGGATATGCCACATTTTATTCCATTCATCAGTTGATGGACATTTGGGCTTTTCACCTTTTGTTTATTTCTTAACAGTGCTACTATGAACGTTTGTGTAAAGTTGCTGTGTGGACAGTGGTTTTTATTTCTCTTGAGTTATACCTAGGAGTGGAATTGCTGGGTCATATGGTAACTGTATATGTAATCATTTGAGGAACAGCCAGACTGTTTTCCAAAGCAGCTGCGCCATTTTACATCGTATAAAGGTCCCAATTTCTCCATGTCTTCCCCAATACTTGTTATTTTTTTTATAGTCATCCTAGCTCTTTTACCTCCTTGAACCAGATCTACTTTATAGTTATGCATTGCATTTGAATTTCCTTCCTTCCTTCCTTCCTTCCTTCCTTCCTTCCTTCCTTCCTTCCTTCCTTCCTTCCTTCCTTCCTTCCTTCCTTCCTTTTGGTTAATCCTCACCTGAGGATATTTTTCCATTGATTTTTAGAGCAAGTGGGAGGGAGGGAGGGAGACAGGGAAATATCAATGTGACAGAGACACATGGATCGGTTGGGAATAAGTCAAGGTGGTCAAAGGGTACAAACTTCCAGTCCACAGATGAATAAGTCCTGGGGATGTACAGCATGGTGACTGTGGTAAACAATATTGTATTGTGTATTTGAAAGTTGCTAAGAGACTAGCTCTTAAAAGTTCTCACCACAGCCCTGGCCTGTTTAGCTCAGCAGTTAGAGCATTGGCCTGAGGACCAAAGAGTAGCGGGTTGGATTCCAGTCAAGGGCACGGTTCGGTTGTGATTTGATTGCGGTTCGGTTCCTGGCCCTGGTCTTGGCTCTGACTGGGGTCATGTGGGAGGTAGCCAACCGATATCTCTCTCTGAAGATAAATGGAAAAATATCCTCGGGTGAGGATTTAAAAAAAAAGTTCTCACACAAAGAAAAATTGTAACTATGAGGTGCTACATATGTTAACTAACCTTATTGTGGTAATCATTTCTCTCTATATATATATCATTATATTTGTTGTGCACCTTAAACTCTCACAATGCTACATGTCAATTATATCTTAAAGCTGGGTGAGGGGGAAGGGAAGAAAATTTAAAACATCTTGAAAATAAATGAAATGAAGTGAAAACTTTTACCCCTCCCCTCCCAACACTTTCACTACCCAGAAGCAACTGCTTTTGTAGTTTGGTGTCCATATGTCAGGCTTTTTTCCTACGTTTCTTTTTCTTTTCTTTTTTCTTTTTATCCTCACCCGAGGACATTTTTGCATTTATCTTCAGATAGAACGGGAGGGAGAGAGGAAGGGAGAGAGAGAGAGAAACATCAATGTGAGAGAGACACATCAACTGGTTGCCACCTGCACAACTCCAACCGGGCCGGGGACAAACTGCAACCGAGGTACATGCCCTTATTGGGAACCGAACCCGGGACTCTTTGGTCTGTGGCCTACGCTCTAATGCCCGAGCCAAACTGGCCAGGGCTCCTACATTTCTTTATATTGTCATATATGTCCATAGAGTCATTTTTGTGTTTGTACACATGGGGTCCCATTGTGATCCTTGCATCTTGAGTTTCTCACTGGGCAATATATTACCAACATCTTTTCCAAATAAGTACATAGAAATTGATCTCTCTGTTAATTTTTTTTTTATTAATCCTCACCTGAGGATGTTTTTCCCCATTGATTTTTTTTTTTTATCCTCACCCAAGGACATTCTCCTATTTTTTGTTCAGATAGAGTGGGAGTGAGTGAGAGGAAGAGAGAGAGAGAGAAACATCGATGTGAAAGGGACACATCGAGTGGCTGCCACCCACACGACCAACCAGGGCCGGGGACAAACTGCAACGGAGGTACGTGCCCTTAGCAGGAACCGAACCCAGGTCTCTCTGGACCGCAGGCCCATGCTCTAACTGTTGAGCCAAACCGGCCAGGGCTTTTCCCATTGGTTTTATTTTAGAGATAGTGGAAGGGAGGGAGAGACGGGGAAAGAGAGAGAGAGAGAGAACGATATGAGAGAGACACACCATCTGGTTGCCTCCTGCACATGCCCTGACTGTGGCCAGGGATCAAACCTGCAACCCAGGTATGTGCTCTTGATTGGGAATCAAACTTGCAACCCAATCAAACTTGCTTGGGCTGATGCTCTAACCATTGAGTACACTGGCCAGGGTGAAATTGACCTCATTTTAATGACTCCTTATTATTCCAATTTGTCCCAGAATTTTACCCTTCCTCATGAATGGACATTTCAATTGTGTATTTTGAGAAGAGGAACTATTAAAATAATTGCCACTGTACAGTGAGTACCCTTGTACCTGTACCTCTGCGGCCATTTTGTTTTGAGAGAGAGATTTTTCTCTTCTGTCCATTTGGACTTTATTTTGATGCATGAACTAAGATCTACATGTATTTCTTTGTGTGTTTTATAAATAGCCAACTGGCACAGCACCATCTCCTGAGTATCTTTTTCCTTTTCCTTCAGTATACACACTTCGTTTATCCTCTATTAAGCTCTTGTACATACTAGGATGTCTTCCTGGGCTGTTGGGCAGTGCTGTGTATGGTTCTGATTTGTGTTCAGAGTGTCAGATGTGCGTGGGGGTGGGTGACCTGGGGAGGCAGCTCTGACAGTCTTATGGACAAGACCAGGACTGGCGGGTGCTGACCCTTACTTGTGTCAGAGCCCAGCGCCTAACTCATTTCTTCTTTGTTCCCAGTACCTGTTCCTGACCTTCCCAAGGATTGTCTTCTTGCTGGGCTTTGTCTCGGTGCTGAGCTTCCTCCTTGGTGGCTTCCTGTGCTTTGCTCTATACCTGGCCGCCACCAACCAGACCACGAACGAGTGGTCCAGAGGTGACCGGGCCTGGTGCCAGCACTGCCCCCAAGTGGTGGGGGCCTCATCAACAAGGCCCCAGGTCTACCGGAACATTCACTCCCATGGACTTTGGAGCAACCTTAGAGAGATCTTTCTACCTGCTGCTAAACATTATGGGAGAAAGAAGAAATGAGAACGGGAAGAGTATTACTGCCATTTAAATAGAGTGTATATTTATTTATGCATATGGATACTTCCCAAGCATTTTTTTCCCCCAGTTTTCTGCTCTGAATTTATAAATGGGCTTTCAGTGGTTAAGGAAGGAAGAGAAAGGAGCGTTGACTGAGTGCCCGGCAGAAATCTCCCCTGCTCATCCTTTGTTCACTCAGCTTGTTGGAACAGAGCCTCTCTGGAGTCCTGGTGCCTTCTCAGGGGTTCTAGTTGACCTTGGTCTCCCACTAGACTCTGCTCCTGGACAGGAGGGGCCTCGTGGTTGTGTCCCCTGATGTGTGGGAGGGTTTCAGCGGCTTGGAGTTGTGTCTGGCTGTGCCTTCCTGATGCCTTCCCATCTCCCAGAGAAAGCCCTTGGCGTTTTGTTTTCTTTCATCTCTTTAACCATACCCAGCATCATCAGCTCAGCCTTTGCACAGGCCGATTTCTGTGCTCGTGGCCTCCTGCTCGCTCTCCACTGGCCTTTTGTGGCCATATTCAAGTCTTCTCTGCCCTGTTTAAAAATCCCCAACTAACCCAGGTAATTCAGTTCAGGGAGATGAATGCAGGAAAGGAGATTCACAAAGTGCTGAGGGTTTTTAGGACGGGAGAATCTTTAGGAGCGGAGTACCCAAGCCCTTGGCCCTCCCAGGCCACTGTGAAGGGACTGGGGAGCTGGAGACTCTGGGGACAGGGACTGGCAGTCGGGTAGGGAGATACCAGCTGTCATCGCAGACCCTTGAGTTCAGGCACCATCGCCTATCCTTACTGGTGGGAAAGCACAGTGAAAGCAAACGTTTAGGCTTTGAAGCCAGGCTGGGGAGGCCAGGGGAGGAGCCTCGGGCCGTGCTGCAGGGGGTGGGAGTGGGGGCAGCGCAGGACATGAACGCTCCCTGCGGCTGTGGCACCCGGGCTTGGCCGCTCCGGACCCGCGCGGCCCAAGGTCCGAAGGAAGGCCAGAGGCGCGGGGGCGTGGCCTTCGGGGGCGGGGCGAGCCTCTGGCCGCGGCGGCGCCCTTCCGCGCCCGCGGGCCGAGCCGCCAGGTGGCGCCCTCCCGAGAGCGCGGCCCTCGCCGCGGAACGTGCTTGGCCCCTGCGGGCCGCCGTCGCCGCGCTCGGCATTCCCCCGCCGTTCCCCTCCGCGGCGTCGGGCTCCCGCGGCTCTCGGTGGTGCCGCCGTCGCACACCTGGGTTTCCTGCTGGCCGGCCGCACGGATGGCCCCCTGACCGAGCCCGAGCGGGGAGCGGCGGGCGGGCGGGCGCCGCGGCCCAGGCCCTGCTCGGCGGGCGGCGTGCGGGTCGCGGCCTCTTTGTCTCCAGGGCGGCGGGCGCGGCGGCGGGGCTCGGGGCGGAAGTCCCGCCGCGCTCCTGGAGCCCCGGGCCGCAGCGGCCGCGCCATGAGCGACATCCGCCACTCGCTGCTGCGCCGCGACGCGCTGAGCGCCGCCAAGGAGGTGCTGTACCACCTGGACATCTACTTCAGCAGCCAGCTGCAGAGCGCGCCGCTGCCCATCGTGGACAAGGGCCCGGTGGAGCTGCTGGAGGAGTTCGTGTACCAGGTGCCCAAGGAGCGCGGCGCGCAGCCCAAGGTGCGCGGGCAGGGCGGCCGGCGGGTGATCGCTGCGGAGCCGCACACGCCTGCTGGAGTGTGAGGCCGGGCACAGGCGCCTCCCGGCCGGGCTCCCTTCTTGCCCTTGGTGTTGCCCCTCCAGCGGCAGCCCCAGCTCTACCCCCTCGAGTCCTGAGCTTCGCTCAGCGGCGAGCCTGCTTTGCCGGGCGAGTGACAGCCATGCCTCGGTGGTCTGAAAGGAAGACACTTGAAAGACCTCCGTGGGCATTCTGAGCCCCCGGGATAGTGCATAATGATGTATCATAACATTTCCTGGGATTAACAGTAGAGATCTCCTTCCTGGCACCTGGGTTTTCGAGGGGTGAAACGTTCCCTGGGGAAAATAGCGTATTTTTCTTGATTTCTTCCTGTATGAGTTCATATGCATGTTAAAACTAAATTTCTCTTCGCTTCTCCTGGATTTGTTTTGTAGAGATTGAATTCACTCCAGGAGCTCCAACTTCTTGAAATCATGTGCAATTATTTCCAGGAGCAAACCAAGGACTCTGTCCGGCAGATTATTTTCTCATCCCTTTTCAGCCCCCAAGGGAACAAAGCCGATGACAGTCGGATGAGCTTGTTGGGAAAACTGGTCTCCATGGCAGTGGCTGTGTGTCGAATCCCAGTGTTGGAGTGTGCAGCCTCCTGGCTTCAGGTACTTCTCTAGTAAATGGCTTTTTCCTGAATCTCTAAAGAGCTTAGTGTCAGGAATTTTCAGTTAATTGGATTTTGAGAGGCCTTGGCCATGTAGTTATCTCCTTGATGTCACTACAGTGTATGCTGCTGCACAGACCTATGTTTGTATACAGGTAACAACCATTCTTGAGGAAACGGTAGTTTGTGATGGTAAATTAATTTTAAAAAGAAAAGCTCTATTTTCAGAACAAGTGAAAAAAAATTATTTTTCTTAGTTGAGAATGATAGGTAGGATTTTGAAACAATTGTGCATGCAGCCTCAGTGATAGGATTTGCTTTTTGTTTTTTAAGATCACTACATGTCAAATTTTGGCGTGTTGGCTTGTTTTCTATACAGTTAGGTGTGAGTTGTTTTGCCTTGTTCCAGGATGATATTCAAAAGTGAATGGCTGGTCTAACAAAGGGCATAACAGCTTTCTAGAGTGTTTATATATATCAAAGGAAAAATGTATATTTACAGTAGGTACTGTGGTATTTTGGAAGATTCGTTTTATTTTTCTTTTTTGTTTCTCAGAAGCTTTGAAACTGATAATCCAGTTAGAGTAATTATTAACTGAAAATTTTTTTTTTTTTTTTTTTTATCCTCACCTGAGGACATTTTTCTATTTTTTGTTCAGGTAGAGTGGGAGGGGGAGAGAGGAAGAGAGAGAGAAACATCGATGTGAAAGAAACACATCGAGTGGCTGCCACCTGCACGACCAACCAGGGCCGGGGACAAACTGCAACCGAGGTACATGCCCTTAGCGGGAACGAACCCGGGTCTCTCAGGACCGCAGGCCGACGCTCTAACCGCTGAGCCAAACCGGCCAGGGCTTAACTGAAAATTTTGATTAATAGTCTCAGCTATGTTAACAGAATTGACTGCATTCAGTTTCACAAACCTGTTCATTCTCAAGTTCTTGAAATCATTTTTAAAACTTTATTTAAATGTTTTTCTTTTAACTCTCACCCAAGGATATGTTGTTGTATTTTTTTTTTCCTCACCAGAGGATATTTTTCTATTTATCATTAGCTAGAGTGGGACTGAGGAAGAGAGAGAGAAACATCGATGTGATAGAGCCACATTGACTGGTTGCCTCCTGCATTACCCGACTGGGACCGGGGATTAACCGCAACCGAGGTATGTGCCCTTGGCCAGAATTGAACCCATGACTCATTGGTCTGCAGGCCCGATGCTCTAACCGCTGAGCCAAACTGGCCAGGGCCAAGGATATGTTTTTATTGATATTTTTTTAGAGAGAGGAAGGGAGAGACAGAAAAAAATATCAGTATGAAAGAGAAACATCAATCGTTGCACCTCGACTGGGGATTGGACCTAAAACGTAGGTATGTGCCTGACCGGGAATCAAACTCACAACCTTTTGGTGTATGGGATGATGCTCCCACCAACTGACCCACCCAGCTAGGACATCTTATAATTTTTTTTATCCTTGAAATTTGGCTAGCAAGCCCTGACTGGGTGGCTCAGTTGGTTCAAGTGTCATCTCCATACACCAAGGTTGTGGGTTTGATCCCCATTTGGGCCACATACAAGAATCAACCAATGAATGCATAAATGAGTGGGACAGCAAATCAATATTTTTGTCCCTCCCCCCAAAATCAATAATGATAAAAAAAAATATGGCTAGAAAAAGATAACATTGTTCTTTGTGGTACACAGGTAAATCTCAGTGTAATCTATGCCTTTATTCTCACCAGTATGATTTCTGAGACATCTGAATTGAGTGTGTGTTGTTGTTTTTAACAACATGGTTACCTCTGTCCCTTGGCAGCCTAGTGAAGTCAAGTTTAGTGTCGTGTAACTCGCATGATTTTCCATCTGTCTCTCATGATGCAGTTACTCTGGCAGAATGAGAGCAGATGTGAACAACAGGACTGGTCTTAGTGGTCTGGGTCAGGGTTTGCCACGGGGGTGAGGAATGGCAGAGATGGCTGGTTTGGTGTTGTGGGCAGAGTTCAGTCTGAACGGGCAATCTGGCCTGCTGTCTCCTTGCAGTTTCCCCGGGAGGCCACCTTGGGGCCCTGGCGTCCCGAGCAGCTGCTGAACGTGGCAGTAGTTACAGATCGGCATCTGAGTGAGAAGGAAAAAGGCCAGGGAGTGTGGCGATGTAGGACCTGAAAGTATTATGGACCCTGTAAGAGGATAGACCCGGGAGGGAAGTGGAGAGAATCCTGTGGCAGGTCACAAACGCTCCTGAAGCTCTTTAAAAGGTGGCCGCTGTTAACTTTTACCAGTGGAGTCTCCGCTGCAGCGTTACAGAAGTCGGAAAGGGTCTTTCCTACGTCAGCTTCGGAGCAAGGGCGAGCAGGCCTTTTTTGTAAGGGCAAGATCGTAGTTACATATGGGGTGTCCCAAAACAACATATACACAAAAAAGGTGTAATTATAAAGCCAGTGTTTATTAACATACATTTTATTTTCAAATTGTAATGGAATCCACAACCACTCTGTATACATTTTTGGGGGATACCCTGTATTTTAGGTTTTGCGGGTCCTATCGTGTCTGTAAGAACTGGTCAGCTCTGCCCTAGACATGCAGTGATAGGCTTAGACGATAGGCAGGCATGTGAGCGGGGCAGTGCAGTAAAACTGCGTTCACAAACAGGTGGGGGATGGATTTGGTCTGTGGGCTTGAGTTTGCCAAGCCCTGTGTCAGAGCAAGCTGTTAACCGCCTGGAGGGTTCTGCCAGTGCTGGTGTCTCCACCAGACAGATGTGCATAGCTGCTTGTCGCTAGCTCACGACACCTGTGCTTACACGGACTGTGGCTTCTTTGCAGCGGACGCCTGTGGTCTACTGTGTGAGGCTGGCCAGGGCCCTCGTGGATGACTACTGCTGCCTGGTGCCAGGCTCCGTGCAGACGCTGAAGCAGATATTCAGCGCCAGCCCTCGCTTCTGCTGCCAGTTCATCACTTCCGTCACTGCGCTTTACGACCTGTCGTCAGGTAACCGCCGAACAGGTTGTTGCCACTTTTGTTGCCACTAACACCCAGGTAGAAAAGTGTTCAGTGAGCGTTTTGGTGTTTTGGCTTTTTTTTTTCCCCTCTGAAGTGTGTGTTGTATTTTAGGTTAAAAGCTAAAGGAATGGGCCACCTGGACTTCTGAAATTTGCTAACAGGGAGCTTTCTTTAGTGATTTCCTTCCGTTGCCTGGTTCAGAATGGTCCAAGTGGCAGACAGCTCAAAAAATTAGGGTCTGGTGTCTGGGAAAGATGTGGCTTTCACCATAGGCTTGTTTTTCTTTTTTTTTTTTATCCTCACCCGAGGACATTTTTCCATTTTTTGTACAGATAGAGTGGGAGGGAGAGAGAGGGAGAGAGAGAGAGAGAGAGAGAAACATCGATGTGAAAGGGACACATCGAGTGGCTGCCACCCGCACGACCAACCAGGGCCGGGGACAAACTGCAACCGAGGTACGTGCCCTTAGCGGGAACCGAACCCGGGTCTCTCCGGACCACAGGCCAACGCTCTAACCGCTGAGCCAAACTGGCCAGGGCAGGCTTGTTTTTCTTAATCCTCACCCGAGGATATTTTTCTCTTTATCTTCAGATAGAGTGGGAAGGAGGAGGGGGGAGAGAGAGAGAGAGAGAGAAACATCAATGTGAAAGAGACACATCGAGTGGTTGCCTCCCGCATGACTCCAACCAGGGCCAGGGATGAACTGCAACTGAGGTACGTGCCCTTGACTGGAATTGAACCTGCGACTCCTTGGTCCTTGGTCCGACACTAACCACTGTGATAACCGGCCAGGGCAGACTTGTTATTTTTTTGATTCCTTCTTATTTTGATACATTTAAAAACTTCAGGAAAGTTGCAAGACTGTTACAACAAACACTCCTGTAGCCCACCTAGGTTCACCAAGGACAGCGTTTGCCGAACGTGCTGTTTCTTGCCCTTCCTTCCTCCTTGTCCACACACACTCACAGATATTTTCCCCCTGATCTTTTGAGTTTGTTGCCAGTGTTAAGCACTTAAGCGTGGATTTCCTAAGGACAAGACCATTCTCTTTCATAACCATGGTGTCATTATCACACCTAAGAAATTAAATATTGAGGGAATGCTATTGATTATCTCACACATAGCCTATATTCAGATTCCCCTGATTGGCTCTTGTATAGCCTCCCCTCCCTCCTTCAGGGATCAGGAGATGTCAGCATTCGGCTCAGCGATCATACATTGTACAGGGCTATTATGTCACTTTAGTCTTTAAATCTAGAACAGTTCCCAACATTTAAAAATATGTCTTAAGCCCTGGCCAGTTTGGCTCAGTGATTGGAGCATTGGCCTGCGGACCAGAGAGTCCTGGGTTCAGTTCCCGCTAGGGGCACGTACCAACAAAAATAAAATACAATAACATGTCTTGTGACATTGATTTTTTAAAGAGCTCAAGCCTGTTGTTTTGCAGACTGTCCCTCAGTTTGGATTTCTCTGAGGATTTCCTATGAAAAGATTCGAGTGAGCCCTGGCTGGTTTGGCTCAGCGGTTAGAGCATCAGCCTGCGGTCCAGAGAGACCCGGGTTCGGTTCCTGCTAAGGACGCGGGCCTCGGTTGCGGTTTGTCCCCAGCCCTGGTTGGGTCGTGCGGGTGGCAACCATTCGATGTGTCCCTTTCATGCCAATGTTTCTCCCTCTCCCCCTCCCACTCTATCTGAACAAAAAATGGAAAAATGTCCTCGGGTGAGGATAAAAAAAAAGAAAAGATTCGAGTGAAACATTTTTGGCAACAAGACTCCCTCTTGGTGCTGTGTCCTCGGTGCATCGCACCGGGAGGCGTGCACTCAGGTCTGCTCGTGGCGATGTTTTTGAGACTCCCTTAGCAGGATGCCAGAAGAGGGCCTCAGGTGGCCATTAGATGGCATTTGCCTTCAGCTGGGAGAAGCCCTTGTCCCTGTCCAGCAGCAACAGAGCCCTGGTCAGATCACTTTATGCAGATTCCCAATAAAGGAAACTGATAGCAGCTGCCCAGCTCTGGTTGAACTGGGGCAGGGGTGTGGCCCTTGTTTTCCACACGGGCAGTTAGGGCCTCGCCCTGGTGAGCAGCTTTCTCTGCAGAGCTGTTCAACACCTGCTTTTCTGTTTCAGGTTCCTGCTCTGCCTTCAGGTCTTGCCCTCAGAGGGTTGACAGTTTCCTTTTTTTTTTTAAGTATGTTTTTATTGATTTGAGAGAGAGAGAGGCAGGAAGAAGGAGAGAGAAACATTGATCAGCCGCCTCCTGCACACCCCCTACTGGGGATTGAGCCTGCAACCCAGGCATGTGCCCCGACCGGAAATCAAACCAGTGACCTTTTGGTGCATGGATGACATTCAACCAACTGAGCCACACCAGCCAGGACAACAGTCTCATTCTTATCCCGACCTGGTAGCTAATAGCTGTTAGTAGCTGGGAACAGTATTCAGGCCTTTTGCTTTCCAATAGGAAAGATTTAGTAAAACGTAGCTTACAGCATCGTATTGCTCTTTCAGTCTTCAGTTATTCTAGACCACTGAAGACAGAAATTGGCCTTAGCATTGGGAATGGGTTAGTTAACACATGGAAGAAGAAATCATGTTCGGGAAATACCACTAACATTCTTGAAGTGGATGTGGGACGAGAAGTTTTTCTCTCAGGCAGTCTGATACAACAGTGATTGCTTTTAAGCCACTTGATTGACGTGTGATCTCATAGGAAAAGCTGTACGTAGTTAGTGGGTACAACTTGATGGGTTTGGAGTAACAGGGATCACCAGGCACACAGCAGCCCGAGAAGGGGCTGGGCCTGGAGGCTGCTGTCAGTATGCTGCTGCTGCTGCTCTTGGGCGCTCCTGGTGACAGGAGAGCATTCCTGGGAGTCTGAGCCAGAACCACACCCAGGGAGCCGCTCCCTGAACCCAGCAGGACCTCCTGTGGCCTGAATGGGCTCTGAGTAGGATGGTTGTAGGGATTATTGACTCTCGAGTACACGCTCGTGTACACACATGGCACACATGCACACCCTGCCTTCAGGTTCTTGGAGGTGCCTCAGCTTAGATATAGAGGGAGTGGAATGCCAGAGAAGTGGGCGTTTGGTGTTTCCCAGACACGTGTCTCGGGGGGGATTGGGGACCAGACACAGGATCACCCACTGTTTATTTTGCCATGTAAGGATCACAGACAGCTGCTTCCTGCTGTTACCATCATTTCAGCAGAAGGGTTGGGTGCAGTGGTTTAACACCCAAACAACAGGCAGAATCTCGGTGTCTCCTGAGAAAGAGCACTCAGGAACCTTTCACCGACGTGTCTCCCTCACCCCACACTTTCCCTTGTCATGCTTGGCCCTGGCCGGGGCTCTATCATGAGCTGCGGGGCGCACAGCCCCAGAGACGGGAGGCTGGGGACCTCTCCCGTGCACAGCCACCTAAGGGTATTGCGTGCTGATCCCAGAAAGGGCCGTGGAGCCTCGTGGTTAGGAGCCGGGCCACCTGGCGTTAGGTCTGGGCCCACCATATGCTTTTTTTTTTATAGCATGTTTTTATTGATTTTTTTTTTTTTTAGAAAGAGAGGAAGAGAGAGCTAGAAACATAGTGCACCTCCCCTTTTGGGGATTGAGCCCACAGTTGGGGCATGTGCCCTGGCAGGGAATCAGACCAGAACCTGGCAGTTGACACTAGTCCACTGAGCCACACTGGTCGGCCTGCCACATATTTGATGAGTCTCGGGAAAATGACTTTACGTCACTGAGCCTGTTTCCTCTGGGGTTGTTTGAGGGTTAAATGTGTTAGTCTGTAAAGGAATCAGACCAGTACCTGGAATGTAGTAAGCCCAAAAAGAATGTCAACACATGTATTTATTATTGTTGTTGTCTGTTTAGGCTGTAGAATGTACCCGTTCTAGGGTCACAGGAAATCAGGCTGTTGCTTAGACAAGGGTTCCAGGTTTGGGGCTGGGGTGGCCCTTGGCAGCTGACAGATCATTGACAACGCCAGGCTGTTCCCTGAAGGCCACCAGAACTGTCATGTACCCTGGAGGAGACACCAAACACAGAAATGAAACCTACGCCCAAGGGGAGGGGATGAAGTGTGGTGATAGTTTTACATGTAAGAAGTTTGGAATTTTATTTAAAATGACACGTAGGCCCTGGCCGGTTTGGCTCAGCGGTTAGAGCGTCGGCCTGCGGTCCGAAGAAACCCGGGTTCGGTTCCCGCTAAGGGCACGTACTTCGGTTGCAGTTTGTGCCCAGCCCTGGTTGGTCATGCGGGTGGCAGCCACTCGATGTGTCCCTTTCACGTCGATGTTTCTCTCTCTCTCCCTCCCACTCTATCTGTACAAAAATTGGAAAAATGTCCTCGGGTGAGGATAAAAAAAAAAAAAAAATGACACGTAGGATGAACTTTCAGGTCATGGTGGAGTTCTAGGAGTTGTTGTGTTAACAAGTATTTCTTGAGCCTTCCCTTGGCCAGACAGTCCTGTCACCGGGGATATAACACTGAGGAAGGCGAGAGTCCCAGCCCTCAGGAGGGGATATTCTGGGGAATGAGACAGAAAATAGATGAGGAAAGAAGTAGATAATCGGGCTGTCAGGTGGTAAGTACTGCGAGTTTAGGTGGTCCATCTCCCCATCGCCCACTTCTGTCACGGGCGCTGGAAGCCCCCTGACTTAACGGTGTCTTTGCAGATGACCTCATCCCACCGCTGGACTTGCTTGAAGTGATTGTCACCTGGATTTTTGAGGACTCAAGGTTGATTCTCATCACTTTTTTAAATACTCCGATTGCAGCCAATCTCCCAATAGGATTTTTAGAACTCACCCCGCTCACTGGACTGATTCGCTGGTGTGTGAAGGCCCCTCTGGCTTATAAAAGAAAAAAGAAGCCTTCCTTATCCAATGGCCACGTCACCACCAAAGCTGCCCAGGACTCGGGAGGGATGGACAGAGACTCCCACCTCTTGTACTCAAAACTGCATCTCAGCATCCTGCAGGTGCTCATGGTGCTCCAGGTGCACCTAACCGAGAAGAATCTCTACGGGCGCCTGGGGCTGATCCTGTTTGACCACATGGTCCCGCTGGTAGAGGAGATCAACAGACTGGCAGATGAACTGAACCCCCTCAATGCCTCCCAGGAGATCGAGCTCTCTCTGGACCGCCTCGCACAGGCTTTGCAGGTGGCCATGGCCTCCGGAGCCCTGCTGTGCACAAGAGGTGGGTGCCTTCCTGCCTCCGCCTTCCGGGATGGGGGGTGGGGACACACCACCATCCATCCCAAAGGAAACGGGTTCCTGGACCAGTATGGCCTTCTGCCTCTTTTAAGACTTCTTCCTGTTAGTGACCCTGGGAAGTAGGAGGAGTCTCAGGACACACCCAGGCAGAGCACTGTGACCATGACGTCGCTGTGTCTCCTGACCACCGATGCCCAGGACTGGGACGCCTCGGGAGGTGTGAAAGCTTAGTATCTTTCCTCCTAGGGAATCTTTTCTTTTCTCGTAGTCCTTTATTTATTGAGGCGTAATTGACATGCAGTAAAATGCATAGGTTCAAATGCATAAACATTCCCATCACCTGTTTTGAGGGTTCCTTACATTCTCCTGCATTTTAGTGTTTGCTCCCAGGAGAATAAGCTTGTGCTGATGGCACACCTGTGTTTGCCTTTTTATTTTTTTTAATTGATTTTAGAGAAAGAGGAGGGGGGAGAGAGAGAAACATCAGTGTGAGAAAAACATCAATAGGTTTCCCTGAATGGGGGTTACCCCAACTTAGGTATATGCCCTGACTGGGAATCGAACCCGCAACCTTTTGGTGTATGGGGCGACACTCCAGTCAACTGAGCCACACCAGCGAGGGTTGTGTTTGCCTTTGAACTGTTGGCTCCCAGCAGCTGCTCGTGGCCCCAAGCCATGGTCACTGGTGATGGGTTTCTCTCTTATCACGCTGAGCTCTTAAAGCCTTTGGTGACGATCTGCTCAGTTAGAGCCCTGCCTTAGGGCCCTTTGCCAGCTTTTGACAAATTGCCGATAGAGCTGCCCCTTCCCTAAGTGGTATATTTTATTTTATTAGGGCCCAGTTTATTAAAGCAAAAACTTTAAAAAAAGAGAATAGTCTTGGCTGGTTTGGCTCAGCGGTGAGAGCGTTGCCTTGCGGACCAAAGGGTGGGAGGGTCAATTCGTGGGTTCGGTTCCAGTCAAGGGCACGTGCATGGGTTGCAGGTTTGATCCCCAGCCCCAGTCAGGGTTCTGCAGGGGGCAACCAATCAATGTGTCTCTCTCCCATTGATATTTCTCTCTCTCTCTCCCTCCCTCCCTCCTTTCCACTCTATCTGAAATCAATGGAAAGGTATTCTTGGGTGAGGATTTTTAAAAAAGAAAAGAAAGAATACAGTTTCTACATGATTCTAGGAAAACTTAGTATCAGACAGTAGCACTGTCTCACTGACACTCTCGAAAAGACATCAGTGACCATTTCATCTTGTGTTCTCCACTCCGTCCCTTAATTGTGTATCTTCTTGATTTCAGATGATCTGAGAACCCTGTGCTCCAGGCTGCCTCATAATAAGTAAGTGCTCTCTTAAGACTTCTAGTTGGGTGGGGGTTGCAGGTGGGTGCAAGGCAGGGTGGACCCCTGTCTTGGTGTGCAGGGCCCAGAGCTTCTGTGTATAAGGAGCTCCTTAAGGACTGATAATAAGCGGGGTACAGATTTGATGGCGTGACCCATTTGAGAGGAAGGCCTGGTAGGGGGTAAATCAAAGATTTACTGGAGTCAAGGAAAGAAACCAGTATCAACTTAGGGTGTGATGCTCACTGTGTGCTTGTGCGTACATAGGTTTTGTGGTGACATTGGTGCACAATGTTGGTGACGTGAGTTGCACAGCCATTTGGGAAATACTGCAGAGCCGCAGCCCTGGGGCACCGTGTCGCCCAGGCTGGCGCGTTAGCATCGTTGGGACATTGACCGGTGCTGGGCACGGTTCTGTCTGGTTTGTTGTGATGTTTGGGCCGTCTCTGCCTGTCTGCCTGTCTCTGAGCCTCAGCTGACCCCCTTGTAAAATGGGGGCACTGATTCACCTGCCTCTTGGGGTTGTAGTGAGGATTAAGCTGGGTCACACTTATACATTTCTCAGCATAGTCTATGGCGTAAGGGGCTCTCCATAAAGGGTAGTTATTGTCGTGATTCGGGGAAGCAGTGATGATGGTGGTGGAAAGGAGCTGTGGTCACACAGCTTCTGGGAAGTATTCCAGCCCTGCTACTTTCCGTCTTTGTGCCTGCAGGCAAGTTCCTTATCTCCCACTGCCTCCTTTTCTCTGTAAAGGCAGAAAATAGCGGTACCTGCCTCATGGCCTCTGCCTCCTCCCCATCCTGTTGTAGGAGTCTTGTGAGCATCAAATGAGTAAATACACAGAAAGCACTTGAAACAGTACTTGTTATGTAGCCAAGTGTCTAAGAAGTGTTAGCTGCTGTCACTTTTACTATTACTTCCATAATTTAGGAATTCTACATAACCTAATTAATTTCAGTGACTAAGAAGCAAAAGGCTATGTGTACAAAAATATTTCATGCAAACACTGTATTAGCAAAAACTTGAAAGCAACCTAACTATCCTGCAGGCAGGGATACTTAGTAAGTTTGTAGTGTTACATGAGGATAGAACATTGTATCCATTAAAAGTAGTCACTGGCAACTGGCTGTGGGAAATTAGTAAGTTTGTAGTGTTACATGGTAGAACATTGTTTCTGCCAGAAGTATTCGTTGTGGCAACTGGCTGTGGGAAATTAGTAAGTTTGTAGTGTTACATTGTAGAACATTGTTTCCGCCAGAAGTATTCATTGTGGCAACTGGCTGTGGAGGTGTGTACTGGAGGCAGAACTCCCACGCAGGGCTTACAGAAATGAAACAACCCAGGTACCGAGGTTTGTTGGTTGACATTCTTTTTTCATATGATTGCATTGTTTTTTAAAAAATATGTTTACTTATTTCAGCCCTGGCCAGTTTGGCTCAGTGGTTAGAGCATTGGCCTACGGTCCGGAGAGACCCGGGTTCGGTTCCCGCTAAGGGCACGTGCCTCTGTTGCAGTTTGTCCCCGGCCCTGGTTGGCCGTGCGGTTGGCAGCCACTCGATGTGTCCCTTTCACGTCGATGTTTCTCTCTCTGTTCCTCTCTCCCTCTCCCACTCTACCTGAACAAAAAATGGAAAAATGTCCTCGGGTGAGGATTAAAATATATATATATATATATATATGTATATATATATATATATTTACTTATTTTAAAATTTATTTTAGAGAGGAAGGAAAAGGGAGAGAAAGAGAGAGAGAAACATTGATGTGAGAGAGAAATATTGATCGGTTGCCTCCTGTAGGGGCCACATCTGGGGATTGAACCTGCAACCTGGGTATGTGCCCTGACTGGGAATCGACCCTTCGACCCTTCAGTGCACAGGACAGTGCTCCAACCAGCTGAGCCACACTGATGAGGGCCACATTGGTCTTTAGCAGGGGTGGTAAGGCCCAAGGGCTGGAGTTGGCCGGCAGTGTGGACAGAGGATGAACGAACAGCGCCGTGTGTGCCAGGGCCAGCGAGTCTGGGCAGGGATTGGAGGCTGATACAGAAATGTACGTGATTTGAGGCCAAAAGATCGGCCAGATGCTAATTCATGAGCTACCAGTGAGACAGCTGCAGCCTGGGCACCGTCACCCTCCCGTGTGCCTGGGGGACTCCGTGTCCACTGTGCGGGGGAAGCTCAGTCAGGTCCGGGTAGATATGGAAATTGAGAAGGTGGAGCACAGTAGTTCCTGGCAGGACAAAATGGCCCCGCTTGAGGTTTCTCCATGGTGTGGACAGCTTGTCCAGAGGGCTGCCTTGCCCCCGGAGCCCACACTTCTTTCTTCTGGGCTCCAAGAAAATGCCCTGTCATCTGAGGACGTTAATGGATGCGGGGACCTTTACCCCTCTTACAATAATCCCTTTGTAACATTTCCCTTCTCTGTACACAGCTTTTTTTTTTTTTTTTTTAAGGTTTATTGTTTTCAGGGCCTTAAAATAATGATAGGCTATATATGCTTTGTCATCTGAGTGCCTAACTAGTGCCAGTGGGGACCCCTCTGGGACATTTAACAGCCCCGGCTGGGCCCTGCTTCTGCTGATGTGCCGTCCGAACCCCAGCATCCGGGGCAGCCTGGCCCTGAGGTGGGGAAGGAGAGAGGAAGGTCACTTGGAATACGTCTTTGCTTTCTGATTGTCTCTTTTGTGTTAACTGTCTTTCCAACTAGACTGGAAACTTCTTGAAACCTCGCTGTCTCTGGCAGGGTGTGAAGGAGGTCCAAACTCATGTCCTGAATTTGGCCTCTGTCATTCTCCCCCTTAGGTGTACTCTCTTGTTTATCTCGGTTGAGTTTCCTACGTAGAGCCACAGAAAAGTGACGCAAATGGAAAGGGGCCCCGAAGAGCTTCAGGCCACCGAAAGGCACCCGCTTTCTGCCTACTTGGGTGGGAGTGTCCGAGGGTCAGACTGCAGAAGAGCCAGCCCCTCTCTCAGAGAGGTCACAGGCCGACAGTAGTCAGGGTCCACCCAAAGGCACTGTCGCTGGGGCCAGCAGGACAGTGGCAGGGTAGCGCCCTGAGACAAGGAAGCTGAGAGGTGTGAACGGGACCTGGCAGCTGGGAATTGGTGTGGAGAGAGGGGCATGGACACGGGAACCCGGGAGCCAGCTGGAGCTGAGGCCAGGCTGGGAGGAGGCCTCTGTCCTGGAGGGGGCGCTCCTGAGAAGGTGTTCGGCTGGGGCTGACCTGGAGCTGAGGCCGGGCTGGGAGGAGGCCTCTGTCCTGGAGGGGGCGCTCCTGAGAAGGTGTTCGGCTGGGGCTGACCTGGAGCTGCGAGCAGGGTGGGGCTGAGGCCTGGGAAAGAGAGGTTAGGAATCTCTGTTGCGGGTGCTGGGCTGGCAGAGTGGAGTCAGGAAGGTGAACTAGGAAGAGGAACCCTTTAAGGGGTTTCCGAAGGGACCAGACTGGAAAGGACGCTGAGTTCAGGACGGCAGAGGATTCCTGGGACGGAGGCTACTGACACCTGAGCCAGAGCGAGGAGAGCACGGGCTGGACGAGGTGCTCCGCACCTGGGCGTGGGGTCACGGAGGGTGGAAGGGAGTTGCAGTGGGAAGGGTGGGTACAGAGACCCAGGTATGTTGAAGGAGGGGCGTGCGTATGGGTGGGAGGGGATGCGCCCGAGGCCTGGGAACCTGTTACCCAGGACAGAAGGAGCAAGTGGCCGAACGGAGCTCCTCGGGCAGGAGGGGCAGGGAGTGGGCCCCTGAAGGTGGGTCAGGCTGGGCCTGGCCTGTCCAGGACTCTGGGTGTTGTGTGGCTTTACTGAGAATTCAGTTCGGTCTGTCATTAAGAATGACTGAGGAAAGTGCCTGCTTGCCGCGTGTCTCAGCCCCGCCTCCCCTAAGTGCGGATGGGTGAGGCCGAAACGGGTGCTGGCCTGCAGCCTTGCCCAGGCCCCGAGGTTGCTTTGTGGACTGCAGCCCTCCACCAGGGTCCTGTGGGCCTGCCGCCCCTGCTGGGACACCTGCAGCTTCCTCAGGCTCCTTCCTCCAGTGTCGCCTTGTCCCCTGGAGGATCCTGGCTTTCCTCAGTCCTGGCCCCTCCTTTCTCCTCTGCCCTCCCAGGCTACGTCCATCCACCTCCTCCTGTCCCTGCCCAGCCACAGGCCACCCTCCCTGTTCTCAGTTTCCCCGTCTAGTGCGTCTGTCGGCTCGCGAGTGAGGTCCTGCACATGTCCAGGCCTTCTGTCCTGTCTCCCATGACGCCAAGCCCAGGGAACAGAGCCGGCTTGATGCCACGTGTAGGTGACTGTCACCAGTGGCGCCTGTGTCTGACCCTTCTCCTTGTGTTTGCAGCCTGCTGCAGCTGGTGATCTCGGGCCCCGTGCAGCAGTCGCCACACACCGCGCTGCCCCCCGGCTTCTACCCGCACATCCACACGCCCCCGCTGGGCTACGGGGCCGTGCCTGCCCACCCCGCCGCCCACCCCGCCCTGCCCACACACCCCGGGCACACCTTCCTCTCGGGAATGACGTTTCCGTTCAGGCCCATCCGCTAGGCCTGCCCGCCTGCTGCCGCGTGGCACTGTGCCTTCTGCGCGGGTGGAGGGCCTTGCAGAGCGGGGGGCGACCCCACAGAAGAGGACCTTCGGGAGGCAGCCGGGAGGCCCCTCCTCACCAGCCTGGCTGTCTTGGGGCAGAAGTTTTGTGATGTCACAGGCCTGGTGCCTCCTACCTGGTCACATTCGGGAGCGCCCAGTCCGGGTAGAAGAGGAAGTGTCCTGCCCTCCGCAGAGCGATGTGGGCATCTTCAGAAGGTGCCGCTCCTGAGAGCCTGTTGTCTCGTGTGTCGTTTCAGATGCACACGCTCTGAGCCTGTGCTGCTGGGGACACGGGTGTGCGAGGCGGCATTTGCACGTCCACTTGTCTGCTTCTCTCCTTGCGAAGAGATGTGTCCCTGCACGAACGCAGGTCACCCCAGCTCTGCGAGCTCCCGTGAAGCCTGTGCTGTCGACAGCGCGTGGCGGTTCAAGGGAGCCCGTGGGGATCGCCGTCACCAAGGCAGGGAGCGTCTGTTCCGCTGGGGTCTCTAAAGTTTCTTTCACATGTTCAAATAAATCTTTTCTAAACAGTTTCATAGACTTTATGGCATGTATTGTAAGAACTTACTAAGTGTGAGCTGCAGTGGCTTCCTCCCCAGGCTCTGTGGTCATAGGGAGAGGACTGGATACGTTTTAGCTGCTCTTTCGACAGAAACACCACAAACGGAGGCCCCGCCTGCGCAGGGCGAGGGGCTCCAGGGCGTCGGCTGCTCCCGGTCTGTTTGCTGCCGGTGCAGTTCTTTCCCTCGGGTACAAAGCAGCCCTCAGGAGTGTCCCAGCACCCACTGGAAGGTGTGCGCTTTCAGTTCTCACTTATCCGTTTGGGGAGAAAGAATGACACCAGTAACCACGAGCTCCCCTAGGCCGAAACCGAGGAGTGAGACACGGTCACGGCACACGGTGAGCACCGATGACTAAGGACTCACGGGGACGAGATTTAACCTGGGGTTGGTTTGCCCTTCTGCCGGCTGAGGCCATGACCTGGAAGGTGGGAGCAAACCAGACTGCCTGAGCACTTCTCGTGTGTGTCCGTCCGCTTCAGGTCTGGAGTTGAAGGGTCCCTGCAGGTAAGGGTGCAGGTGCAGTGCGAGGCCTCGGTCGGCCAGGACCTGAGCACAGGTCTTTCCAGGGCCCCAGGGCTCAGCTCCCACAGCCACCGCCGGTGTGAGGACCAGCCTGAGAATGACGCCTGTCTGGAGCCTGTTTTTCAAGTGCTTTCGAATGTGCACATCAGTGGTTTTCAGTAAATTTACAGAGTTTTGCAGCCATCAGTACTATCTACTTTAAAACACTTCACCAGCACCCGGGCTGGTTTGGCACAGCGGTTAGAACATCGGCCTGTGGACCAAAGAGTTGCCGGTTCGATTCCAGCCAGGGGCACGTACCTTGGTTGTGGTTCATCCCCGGCCCCTGGTTGGGGTCATGCAACCAGTCGATGTGTCTCTCTCACGTCCATGTTTCTCTCTCCCACTCTATCTGAAGATCAGGGGAAAACTATCCTTGGGTGAGGATTCAAAACAAAAACAAAAAACATTTCGTCATCCCCCAGAGAAACCCCCACACTCATTAACAGTCACTACCCCTCTCCTCCGAGCCCCTGGCAACCGCTGGTCTACTTGCTGTCTCTGGATTTGCCGCCTCTGGCCACTTCGTGCAAACAGCACACAGGATGTGGTCTCTCGTGCCTGGCTTCCGTGAACCCGGTGTGTTCAGCATTCCTCCATGTCGCAGCAGGGGTCAGTACTTCATGACCTTTGTTTTTCTCCTCACCCTAGGGTATGCTTACTGATTCGAGAGGGAGAGAGAAACATCGATGTGAGAGGACAGCGGTTGGTGGCCTCCACACAGGCCCTGACCGGGAACAGAAGCCACAGCCTTTCAGGGCATGGGTGACGCCCAACAGCCGAGCCACACTGGCCAGGGTGGTACCTCATTACTTTCTGTGGCCCAGTGAGACCATTGTGCGGGTGTGTACCACCTTCTGTTTATCCAGTTTTGAGGAGATGGGTGCTTGAACCCCTTGGCTTCTATGGGTGATGCTGCTACGGACGAGTTCTGCTTCGATTCTCGCAGACATGCACACTGTACACATTTATATGGAAACGCTGTGTGCAGTGTTTTCTCAATGTGGCAAATTCAGAAACAGCTTGAAGAGCCATCGCTGGAGAACCAGCCAGTCCCGGGGTAGGGACGGCGATGGTGCCGTTTCCGGGAGCAGACGGCAGGAGGAGCTGGGGGCCGGGACTGGAGAGGCTGCAGCTGCCGGGTGCTGTCGCTGGGCACTCGGACCCAGCCGAGTGCTGCCAAAACTCGTTTTCAGGAGAAGACAGAAATGCGTTTTCATGCTGTATTTTTTAAATTTAAAAACCACGTTTGGTGTTAGAAGTTGTGGGGGAGTGGGGGGTGGAGAATGGGTAATAATCAGAAGAGGCTTCTTTGGTGCAGGGACAGGTGTGTGCAGTTGGTGTACATGGAAGCTGCGCACCAATGTGCACTTTTCTTTTTCTTTTTTTTATCCTCACCCGAGGACATTTTTCCATTTTTTGTTCAGATAGAGTGGGAGGGAGAGAGAGGAACAGAGAGAGAGAGAGAAACATCGACGTGAAAGGAACACATCGAGTGGCTGCCACCCGCACAACCGACCAGGGCCGGGGACAAACTGCAACCGAGGCACGTGCCCTTTGCGGGAACCGAACCCGGGTCTCTCTGGACCACAGGCCGACGCTCTAACCGCTGAACCAAACCGGCCAGGGCTGATGTGCACTTTTCCATGTGCTATCAGATGCTGACAGAAACGCCCTCCCCCTTTTTCAGGCTGTGCCCTCAAACACAAACAAGAACACCTCACAACACTGGACTAACTGATACGTTCATTAGCCAGATTTTACTGGCGGGCTTCCTGTTTTGGTCCCTGGGCTGCTGACATGGGAAGATCCTCCAGAAATATTGCCACGTTGAAGCATTCATGGCAGTATGGAGAGTGTAATGTCACGTAGGAAAAACAGAACAGGCCCTGGCCGGTTTGGCTCAGCGGTTAGAGCGTTGGACTGTGGTCTGGAGAGACCCGGGTTCAGTTCCCGCTGAGGGCACGTGCCTCAGTTGCAGTTTGTCCCCGGCCCTGGTTGGGTCATGTGGGTGGCGACCACTCGATGTGTCCCTTTCACATCGATGTTTCTCTCTCTCCCTTCCTCTCTCTCCCTCCCACTCTATCTGAACAAAAAATGGAAAAATATCCTCGGGTGAGGATAAAAAAAAAAAAATGAGCCCTGGCCTGTTTGGCTCAGCGGTTAGAGCATCGGCCTGCGGTCCGGAGAGACCCGGGTTCGGTTCCCGCTAAGGGCACATACTTCGGTTGCAGTTTGTCCCTGGCCCTGGTTGGTCGTGTGGTGGCAGCCACTCGATGTGTCCCTTTCACATCGATGTTTCTCTCTCTCTGTCTCTTCCTCTCTCTCCCTCCCACTCTATCTGTACAAAAAATGGAAAAATGTCCTCGGTGAGGATTAAAAAAAAAAAAAAATGACACATACCAAACTGAAACCGGTGGAAACCTCTCGGGATGAGGCTGGGAGTGAGGTCAAGACCAAAGGAGACCTGGCCTTATCTATATAGTTTTAAAGTTTCAATTTTATTTTGAAGTTTTGAATTGAAAACCCAGTCCATCCCTAGTCACCGTGAAAGACTGCAAGAGTTGAGTCACCCCGACTACTGGAAGTTGAGAGAAGCCCCCTCCTGGTGCATATACCAGCCAATACTGCCTGTGTTTTACTTTTTTATAAGAGTGATGTACTCACGTGTTACTTGTCTAATTAAAAGTTGTTTTCTAAGTGCATTTTAGAACTTCTTTGCCGACAGGTTGTAGAGAACTTCCGGGTCAGATGCTGGGAGGCAGGTAAGACAGCACTCAGACTTGCCCCGAAGCCTGAGGGACTCAGGGTCTAGGTGGGAGTCCACTCGGAACCCCTCTCTCCATTGTGCAGGAGCCCTAAGGGCACCATTGGTAAGAACAAAAGACTGGGGAAGGTTCTGGGCCCTAACTGAGCACAGAAAACAGGGGAGGGGGACTTGTTTCTGAGAAGCGAGTGAGAGCTGGTCCTTACCCCAGGCGACAGCATGGGTTACCCCAGGGCATCTCCCGCTGTAACCTCAGTTCATGGGGATCCCTAGACTTGTCCTCTGGAGGAGAGGCATTTGTCCTAGGCCTCAAAGAGCCCACAAACGGTTGTTCAGGGACAACACCACGCAGGGAGAAGTGCCCAGGGCACCATGAGCGGGAACTGTCAGGCAGCCAGCGGCAGAAACAGGCTCAGGCCAACAGGATTGTGGCTCAGACGAAACACTCAGGCTTACTTTGTTTAAAGGAACAAAAGGCGAGGATGGCTGTATCTACAGGGAAAAAGAGCCAGATGGAACTTCTAGAAATGAGAAGTATAATCACACAGAAGTCTTCCAGCCACTTCAAAACGCAGTGTTTTAGTGATATCTATGCCTTCTTCAGCTGAGGAGATGATGCTCAACATCACCAAGAGTTTTTAAAAATGCACACTAAAGCAGTGAAGTAATTTTGCCTGTCACACTGACAGTTGTTAAAAAATTGTTGTCAGCAAGTGTACATGGCAGAGTCATTGGCCAGCTCCTCTTCCTCCATGAAGAACCTCACTTGGGGCAAATACTGCTCACACGCCTGCTCCTAGACCCTGTGTGACTTAAGAAACCCACCCCCAGCCTGGCTGGTGTGGCTCAGTGGTTGAGCATCGATCCATGCACCAAGAGGTCACTGGTTCGATTCCCAGTCAGGGCACGTACCCGGGTTGTAGGCCCGACCCCCAGAGGGGGGCATGCAGGAGGCGGCCAGTCGATGTTCTCTCTCATCAGTGTTTCACTCTCTCCCTCTCCCTTCTTCTCCCTCTCAAATCATTAAAGAAAAACAAAAAACTTCCTTTCATGTACTCAAAGCTGTAAACCTACTTTTGCCCACATATACATATATGGTTTGACCAACAAGTCTTCTGTTAGGGATATGTCTCACAGAAGAACTCTCACAGTTAAATTCAGTTTTAGGTACAAGCATGTTAGTAGCAAAAGAGGAGAAGCAGGTTCATTGGTAGGTACCTGGGTAAGTAAATGAAGGCGTATCTTTGCAATTGGAGGCTGGGGGAGTTTTCCCCAATTAGGTGAATGTCCTATATGGAAAGGTGTCCGGAATATATTTCAAGAGCAAGGTGTTGCCCTGGCCGGTTTGGCTCAGCGGTTAGAGCGTCGGCCTGCGGTCCGGAGAGACCCGGGTTCGGTTCCCGCTAAGGGCACGTACCTCGGTTGCAGTTTGTCCCCGGCCCTGGTTGGTCGTGCAGGTGGCAGCCACTCGATGTGTCCCTTCACGTCGATGTTTCTCTCTCTCTCTCCCTTCCTCTCTCTCCCTCCCACTCTATCTGAACAAAAAATGGAAAAATATCCTCGGGTGAGGATAAAAAAAAAAAAAAGCGCAAGGTGTTGAAGTCCACGTGTGTTATGATCCCAGCCCTGTGAACCCATTATGAACAGCAGTCTATTCTGGTTGTGAAGGTTGTTTCTGCCCACCTCAAACCCAGTCCCTGATGTTACCCCCAAGGCCCTGGCTCCATCTCTGACACCGGCAGGGGGGACAGGCCTGGCAGGGCTGAGCACTGTGAACCCCACAGTGACTGGCTGAACTCATGAACCCAGCAAACCCTAATGAAACCCAATTCCAGAACTTCAGGAGAGAGAATCTCTCTTTGCACTTGAGGCTGGGAGGATGGAAGGGTGTGGGGGTGCTATCACATCGACAGAGGTGGCTGTCACCAAGGAGCATGGGCTGAAAAATGAAGAGCTCCTGAGTCCTGGTGATGTTTTAACCCCGGACCTCAACGTGCCTTGAGACAGTTTCCACACCCTGCCTTTAAACGACGAGCCAAGCCCTGGCCGGTTTGGCTCAGCGGTTAGAGCGTCGGCCTGCGGTCCAGAGAGACCCGGGTTCGGTTCCCGCTAAGGGCGTGTACCTCGGTTGCAGTTTGTCCCCAGCCCTGGTCGGTTGTGTGGGTGGCAGCCACTCGATGTGTTCCTTTCACATCGATGTTTCTCTCTCTCTCTCTGTTCCTCTCTCTCCCTCCCACTCTACCTGAACAAAAAATGGAAAAATGTCCTCGGGTGAGGATAAAAAAAAAAATTAAATAAATAAATAAACGACGAGCCAATAGATGTTTCCCAAACTTTTCTTTTCTTCAGCCACTTTGAGGTGACTTTCTTTCACTCCCAACTGAGAGATTTCTGGTTAATTCACAAATATACACACCTATGTATTTTTTTTTATCCTCACCCAAGGACATTTTCCCATTTTTTTCTTTTTTTTTTTTTTTAATCCTCACCCGAGGACATTTTTCCATTTTTTGTTCAGATAGAGTGGGAGGGAGAGAGAGGAAGAGAGAGACAGAGAGAAACATCGACGTGAAAGAGACACATCGAGTGGCTGCCACCCGCACGACCGACCAGGGCCGGGGACAAACTGCAACCGAAGTACATGCCCTTAGCGGGAACCGAACCTGGGTCTCTCTGGATCGCAGGCCAACGCTCTAACCTCTGAGCCAAACCGGCCAGGGCGCATTTTTTTTGTTCAGATAGAGCGGGAGGGAGAGAGAGGAAGGGAGAGAGAGAGAAACATCGACGTGAAAGGGACACATCGAATGCCTGACACCTGCATGACCCAACCAGGGCCGGGGACAAACTGCAACCGAGGTACATGCCCTTAGCGGGAATCGAACCCGGGTCTCTCTGGACCGCAGGCCGACGCTCCAACCGCTGAGCCAAACCGGCCAGGGCCTCCTATGTATGTTATAGAAAACACCTAGAAGACTGCTCTTAGCGGTTCTCAACCTTCCTAATGCCGTGACCCTTTAACACAGCTCCTCATGTTGTGGTGACCCCCACCACAAAATTATTTTCGTTGCGACTTTATAACTGTAATTTTGCTACTGTTATGTCTTAGGCGACCCCTGTGAAAGGGTCGTTCGACCCCCAAAGGGGTTGCGACCCACAGGTTGAGAACCACACTCTAGAGGTTGGGATTTCAGGAGCCTTAAATCTTCCTGAGTTTATGCTGTCCCATATGGGAACCTCCAGTGGGTGTGACGATTGAGCCCTGGGACTGGGGCTTGGCTGACTGGAGGCGGGCGGTAGGTGTGGAAGACAGATAAAAAAGAACGCAAACCCTGGCCGGTTGCTCAGCGGTTAGAGCTTTGGTCTGCGGACCAGAGAGTCCCAGGTTTGGTTCCCGCTCAGGGCATGTACCTCAGTTGCAGTTTGTCCCCAGCCCTGGTTGGGGTCATGTGGGTGGCAACCACTCAATGTGTCTCTCTCACATTGATATTTCTCTCTCTCTCTCTTCCTCCCTCTCTCCCTCCTGTTCTGAGGATGAATGCAAAAATGTCCTCAGGTGAAGATGAAAAAAAAAAGAATGCAAACGTTCTCAATAATTTTTTTAATCAATTACATGTTGAAATGATACTATTTTGGATATATTGGGTTAAACAAAATATATTGCTAAAATTAAATTTATCTGTTTCCTTTTACTTTTCTAAATGTGGCAACCAAAAGGCTTCCAATTACATTAAAAGTCTGCATCATTTCTATCAGGGCCCGCATAGAGAGCATAGGAAAGTCAACCTGTAAATATTTGGGGAGTGAGTATGTTTAAAATATTTGCAACATACAGCCCTGGCCAGTGTTCTCAGTGGTTAGAGCGCCAGCCCATGGACCAAAGAGTCTTGGGTTCAATTCCTGGTCAAGGGCATGTTACCTCGGTTGCAGATTCGATCCCTGGCCCCGGTAGGGGTGTGTGCAGGAGGCAACCGATAGATGTGTCTCTCTCTTCCCTTCCTACTCCCCCTCTCTTCAACGCTCTCTGAAAAATCAATGGAAAAAATATCCTCAGAGTGAGGATTAACAACAACAAAAAGTGTTTGTAACATTCAGTATTAACTTCGTAATCAGATAAGGAAAGGAAAGTATAGAAATGTTGGACACCGTTGCTTTTACAAAGAGGTGGACTTTTGGAATTCCACTATTTTCATTAGCCCCAACTCCTTAGTATTCTACTGTAATGTATCCTTTAATGTTTTGGCTCTGTGTCTGGTTTTGATTTGTGTTTTCTGAATGTGGTTTTTGTGTGTGTGTTTCTCTGGGAATCATAATGGTACATTCCTAATTGTCACAGTCTACTCAGAGTTTATTAACATTTTAACACTTCAAGTAAAGTATACAAGCCTTACAACTTGAACCCTCCCCCTTTTATGTTACTGTTTTCATATTGTTACATCTCACACACTGAAACCCCACTAGATAATGTTATAATTTTTACCTTCCACATTATACATATTTTAAAGAACTTAGGAGAAAAAGTCTATTCCATTTATGCATATAGTTATAATTTTCGTTGCTTTTTCTTCCGTTCCTGAAGTTTCAAACTTCCCTCTGGTATCCATCTGCCTTTTTCAAAGTGGGGTGTCAACAGATACTACCCACCAAGGAAAATCAAGTGATAGCACCATTAGCACATTATTTAGAAATGTGGCGACACTTACCCAAGGGAATGGGAGTTGCCACTAAAGCCACGGAGAACTACTGGACTTACTCAGTGAGGTACATGTTACCTTGAAAAAGTATAAAGGGAAAACGAGGAGAAAGGATGGCTGTGGGTTGGGTTGCGTGTCCAGGTATGGGCATGAAGAAGACTCTCGGGGGACAGTATAGGTCTGGGAAGACACCGCACTGTGATCTGCATCATGCCAAGGTGAGCAACCAGCCCAGTGAAGGAAGCAGAGCCCTCACAGGAGTCAAAGAGGGGGTGAGGAGAGGCAGGGAACCAAGGCCGTTCTAGAACCTTTGGCAGCCACCAGACAGGTGTCCAATGCTGCCTAGATGTGTAGTCAGATGAGGGACACAGAAGTCCTGTCTGGTAGAGTGATGGGATGGAGGCCAGGTTGGAGAGGGGGAAAGAGAGTAGGCAGATGGGGATGCCGACAGAACCACGATGGGGCATCTTTCCGGGAAGTTTGGCCACCAAGGGCAGGAGAGAGGGGCGTTTGTGTTTTCAAGTGGGAGTGTCGTGAGGACGAGCAAGTGCAGTTAGAAGAACGCAAGCAGAGGGAGAGGTGAAGGATTCAAGGAGGGGCGGCTTCTCTGGACCCTCTGAGCCTGGGGTCTCCCAGGAGGCAGGAGGCAGACAGCCCTGCTCTCAGCCTCCCAGGGAGGGGGGGTGCTGGAAGGAGATGCTCGCTTATCTTTAAACTCCGGGGGCACAGTGCTGTCCCCCTTCCCCAGCTGGAACGTAATCGCTTGTCTCAGGTTTCCCGGCTGGAAGAGGCCGGTGAACCCAGATGTTCCTACCACCAAGGTAGGTTCTAGTTGCTGCCCCTTCGCCTGAGGAGGCAGAGTCTGCGGGCAAAGCCACCAGCAGAGTGCAGGCTTCCCAGGCCAGGGCCAATGGGGACGCCCCGAATTCCAGCGCCTGCGAGGCCAGGAAGAATCAAAAGGTGGAAAAGGGAAGCCGAGTGTGTAAGGAGGGGAGGGGGCTGTGACCACATGAGGGCTCCTGGTCCCCAAGTGAAGCACTCCCGCCCCCCACCCCAGGAGCAGCTCTCTATCCCCAGATCTTCGGGTTTTTCAGAGAACCCAAGTATCTCGATTTTAATGAGAACTCTCTGGATTAGCGAGGTCTGCCTGAGGGCAGTCCAGCCAAGTGATGGGGTCCTGAGCCTGTCAGGTAAGGCCTCTCGGAGGAGAGCCATGACGCAGGCAGGAGGCAGCTGGGAGCCGAGGGGAGAGGGCCGGGAGGGCAGACGGAGGGGCGCGGAGGCCTGGCCACGAGGCTGCACACGGACGAGCAGGGGGTCCGGAGACGGATGCGCTCAGTGAGCGCTCCAGCGAACGAGGGTGGCCTGGACGGCCGGTCTGGCCTTCCGTGTCGCAGCCCACTGCCCAGCCTGGCACAGACTCGTCGCCCCTCAGGCCTGCCCTCGCGTCCCAGGATCCGGGAGGAGGGGTCCGTGGTGTGCAGGGGGAAGCCCCTTCAGAGCCTGCTGGGCCTGGAATGCGGCCTCCTCATTAACTCGGTATCTTCCCATTGAGAGCTAATTGACCACCACTTGTACCCTCCGGAGGCGCCCCGAGGCTGGGCGCCTCCCCCGACACCGGTGCAGGGCTGTCGGTCGCCAAGCCCGGCGCGGGAGCGCGCAGCCGGCGATGCGGGGATGCGGGGATGCGGGACGCGGGGAGCGCGCTGCCTTCTGCACCGCAGGGCCCCCCTCGCGCCCCCCGCGCGCCGGAGCGGCTGGGCCGGGAAGGGTTAAGCCCACCGAGCTCGCGGCTGCCTAGAGCGGCGGCGGCGGGGGCCGGGGCGCGGGGCGCACGGGCGGCGGGCGGGGGACAGGATGCGGATGCCGGGGGTACTTCCTGTGCCGGCCCCCGCCGCCCCCGCCCCGGCCCCGGCCCGGCGGCTGCCCACACGGACGCAGGCCGGCCGGACGCACGCTCGGGCGGGCGGGCGAGCGAACGGGGACCCCTGCCCGGCCGCGCCGCCCGCCCCCCGCCCGAGGCCCGCGGGATCCGGACACCTGTGGCCGCTGGCGGACCCCGGCCCGACCCGGACTGCCCTGGGCTGAGCCGAGACCAGTGTCACCCGGCCACTGCCGACCTCATCCCGGGCCACCCCGCCTGGTCCGCTCTGGTGCTCTCGGCGCGCGCGATGGTCCCCCCGGGCCAGCTCTGAGCCGGCGCTGGATGGGGCTCTGTCTCCTCCCCGCCCCAGGGAGCTGACACCAACTTCTGCTCCTGAACTCTGCTCTGCCGCTTCTTTTGGCCCAGGGCTACCTCGGCAGCCCTGAAAACGCCGACCCTCCCCAGTGCCCAGAAAGGCGCCTGGGTGGCCCAGCGCCTCCCGGGCTCTTTCTGGATGGAGGCGCCTCAGGAAGGAGCTGGCTGCGGGCTCTGGCCTTCACCTTCCAGCCCCTGCTGACCACACCTCCCCTAGTGCAGAGGCTGCGGTGAGGAGCAGGAAATGCTGTACCAGGTGAGGCCCTGTGGGGAGGAGACCTGGGTGAACCTTGGATGCTTCCCTTAAGAGATTTTGGACTGGGTTCTAAAGGCTAGTGGGACCTGGAGTCATCCTGTGGGAGGGGAGGGAGGGCTAGGTGTGGGGACACCTCTGCAGGGGCCAGGGTGGACATGGAGAGGCAAGAACCCTCCAGACCTCAGGAGTCCCTGGCACAGGGCCAGGCTGGCAGCTGGCCAGTTCCATGGGTGCTCTGGAAGCCTGCCTCCCATGGAGCTGAGGCGACATCAGGACACACGTGGCCTGGGGAGGCTGGGAGGTAGGAGACCAGAGAGTGAACAGACCTGTCAGTGCAGGGGATGTGAGATGGATAAAATCTCTTTTTTGCAAACTTCCCACATGTCCCTTTGGGACTTCATCTCCCCATCCTAGTGAGGGTCTGATTTCCCACTATCCTTTCAGAGAGGGCAGCTGCAGGGCTGCCCCTAGGCCTGGGCTGAAGGAGGGTCCTGCAAAAAGTCGGGAGAGGAAAGACCACCTCCGGGGCAGGGGCCTGGGAGCTGAGCCTCCAGGCTGCCCTCGCTCCTCCCATTCCCAGACGTGGGCTGCACTGTCCTTCTCTCCAACGGGGTGGAGCTACCAGCTCCAGGGGGCCCTGGCTCAGATTTGGGGGTTCTCTGGCAGTCAGTGCCATGGGCCGGGGGGGTCACAGCACCACTGTCCACCTGAATAGCGTCTTTCCTTCCTTTCAGCACGGCCGGCTCCCTGGAATCTTGGTCTGACTAACAGGATGGAGCTGGGGCCAGCGGCTGAGACCTTCGTGCTGAAGCTCCGGTGTCTTGAAGATGGGGGCCAAGGGCCTGACACCCTCTCAGGTGAGAGGCTGGGGGGGCCTCTGACCTCCTAAACTAGGAGATCGTCCTCAGGTCCCTGGCAAGGATCCTTTGACACGGCCCTCGGCCTGCCGTGGTGGAGAGAGGGGCCCGAAGGGTGGCAGGCATCCTCCGGGTTATCAGGACTAGTTTTCTAAAAGGAAATCATTTCCATGGAGATATGCCTTGGTTTCATGAAGTCAGTATATTCCTGGGAAAGTGACCAGAAAGGAACGTTTTATCATTCAAACCTCTGCTTTCCATTACGAAACTGAAAACATGTCGAAATCAGAGGTGGGACTGGAGGAAGCCTCAGAGTTTCCGCTAACCCAGTAGTGATGCTCACGATGGGACGCTGCCTGTGGGCGCTGTGCGGCGGGGTGGCTCCTGCTCGGCAGGGCTCCCTGTGTGCCGGAACCACGCTGGGGCTGGGCACTTGTCCTCTCCAGTTCTCAGTGTCCCCGAAAAGGGTCTGTCTTCTTTAGTAGAAGGAGAAACACAGGTTCCCGGAGATTAAGGAGTTGGCCAGTCACCATGTTCACATGGGGCTGTGAGATTTTTCTGTTCCAAAGTAACAGTCTGAAACACTTCCCATCTTTAGGCTGTTTCAGGTGGAGCTAGTTGTATTCCTGGCATTTCCAAACTGCGGGTTAGTTTGCAAACTGATTCCTAGCCCACAGGGCGAGGGACTCCCCAAGTATCTAGCAGGTTGTAGCGGGTGTGCCAGGGCCCTTCCTGCTTCACTCAGGACGCTGTCAGGGTGGGCATCATCAAGCTATTTTGTAGACGAGGAGGGTGTGAGCCTGCAGGAGGCTGGACAGCTGCTAACTGGTAGAGTAAGGGCCAGAGCTGAGTTCTCTGAACTGAGGACTTGCCACTGGAAACCTCGTGTTCTCTTTGAAACGTCGGTGACTTGTAGAAACCGCCTGTAACCCTTCCAGGCAGCTTTACAGAAATGTATTCTTATTTACAGAGAAAGCACGATTCCTTTATTAAGGTGTGACCCTAACTGAGGCCAGAGTGCAGCATGGGCTAGTGGCTTGGAATGGCTGGTTCACTGATCCCCACTGGATGGTGACGGGTACAAGGGACTTCCTGGGAAATGGTGTTGGGGAGCCCAGGCACCCCGGCTGGTGTCACTGCCAAGCTCTAAGCTTGGAGCCTGTGCGGGGGACGGCCCAGAGAGGGGCCAGGGAGCTGGGATCCAGAGTGACACGACCAGCAGTCTTTCGGGCACATTTATTTCTAAGCCAACCCCACACCTCTGGGCATTTCAGTTTCTGCCAAGCTGCCACGGTCACCTGATCCAGTACTTTTGGGTCGCTGCTGAGAGCTCAGTCATGTATCCTAGAATGACGGTACATGGGACAGGGGAAGGGGGCGGTCCTGGGGGTCTGAACCAGAGAGCTGCCTGTGGATCTTTCTCTCCTGGCTTCCTGCCATGTCCACTCCAGGCGGCAGCGGTGGGAGTGAGAGTCAGGAGGAAGAAGAGGCTCAGGAGAGGAGCGGTAGGCCACCACGGCCCGCAGTCTCAGCCCCAAAGGGGGCCAGTGGGATTGCTGAGGACGCCCAGCCAGGACAGCAGGAGTTGCGATGGCAACAGCTAGAGCAGCAGCCAGAGCTGCAACAGCCACAGCAAGAAGAGCTGCGACAGCAGCAGCCATCAGGACACCGGCCAGAACTGCCACCACAGCAGCAGCAAGACAGACAAGAACAGCTGCCTCAACAACAGCAGGAGCTACAGGAAAAACACCAACCCTGGCAACATCAGCAACTAAAGCCACAACTGCGACTGATGCAACAAGTGCAAGAACAACCACTATTGCAGCAACAGCAGGAACAGCCACGGCAGCAGCAGGATGGGCAACAGCAGCTGCCTCAACTACAGCAGGAACGACAGGAAGAACCCCACTCTGTGCAAAATGAGCAACTGAAGCCACAGCTGCCACGGGTGCAGCAGCAGGGAGAGTTACAAGCTCAGCAAGTGCAAGAGCAACAGTGGTTGGAGCAACAGCAGGAACATTTACAACCACCGCAGTTGCCACAACAGCCACAGCAGGAACAGTTACAGCAGGCACAAGTACAGCAGCAGCAGCAGCAGCAAGAGCAACAGGAGCAACAGGACCAAGAACAATTGCAGCAGCAGCAACAACAGTTACAACAGCAGCAGCTGCTACAACAGCAGCAACAGTTACAGCAGCAGCAGCTGATGCAGCAGCAACAAGAACAGTTACAGCAGCAGCTGTTGCAGCAGCAGCAACAGTTACAACAGCAGCTGTTACAGCAACAACAGTTACAGCAGCAGCTACTGCAGCAGCAGCAGCAGCAACAGTTGCAACAGCAGCAGCAGCAACAACAGTTGCAACAGCAGCAGCTGCAGCCCCGGCCGCTGGAGCCAGAGGAGGAGGAAGAGGTGGAGCTGGAGCTCATGCCAGTGGACCTGGCGTCGGAGCAAGAACTGGAACAGCAGAGGCAGGAGCTCCAGCAGCAGCAGGAGCTGGAGAGACAACAGGAACAGCGGCAGCTGCAGCTCAAACTGCAGGAGCAGCTGCAGCAGCTGGAGCAGCAGCTGGAGCAGCAACAGAAGCAGCTGGAACAGCAGCAGGAGGTGCAGCTGGAGCTGACCCCGGTGGAGCTGGGGGCCCAGCAGCAGGAGGTGCAGCTGGAGCTGACCCCGGTACAACCTGAGCTGCAGCTGGAGCTGGTGCCTGCTGCGGGCGGAGGAGCGGCTTCCGGACCAGGGGCTCCAGCCGCGGTCATGGTGGCCCCCTCGGGCTACGTGGTGCTGCAGGAGCTCATGGTGCTGCCGGCCCTGGCCCCGCCGGCTGTAGTGCCCATCTCAGGCCCCGCGGGCAGCGCGGCCCTGACGCCCGCCCGGCAGCGGCGACGGCGGCGCGCCCGCGACAGGCCGACCATCTGCGGGGAGTGCGGCAAGGGCTTCAGCCGCAGCACGGACCTGGTGCGGCACCAGGCCACGCACACGGGCGAGCGGCCGCACCGCTGCGGGGAGTGCGGCAAGGGCTTCTCGCAGCACTCCAACCTGGTGACGCACCAGCGCATCCACACGGGCGAGAAGCCCTACGCCTGCTCCTACTGCTCCAAGCGCTTCAGCGAGAGCTCGGCCCTGGTGCAGCACCAGCGCACGCACACGGGCGAGCGGCCCTACGCCTGCGGGGACTGCGGCAAGCGCTTCAGCGTCTCGTCCAACCTGCTGCGCCACCGGCGCACGCACTCGGGCGAGCGGCCCTACGTCTGCGAGGACTGCGGCGAGCGCTTCCGCCACAAGGTGCAGATCCGCCGCCACGAGCGCCAGCTGCACGGGGCTGGGCGCTCCCGGGGCCTGGGCCTGCTCCGCGGCACCCGCGCGGCCACCGCTGGGCCACCGCGCGCTGAGCAGGCAGCTGGGGACAAGGCTCCGTGACCCGGAGGGGACCGGCTTCTCCGACTGGGGACGGCTCCATCCTGCTCCGTGGCCTTTCGGGCGTCTTGGACTCTCGCTTGGGAAAAGCTTCCTTCTTTCCTCAGGATCACCAGTGGAGTGGGACAGGCTCACCTTCAGAAACAGCCCGCGAGAGGAACGCCGGTGTGGCTGCAACAGCACAGACGCTGCGCATCAGCACGGACAGCACTCGGTGCACATTCGCTGTTCGGCACCGACTGGTGAGAAATCCGCCAAAACGCCTACCCGGGAGAATTGGGCTTCCTTAAAACGAGAGCCACCCGAAAACACTTGCAATGACAGATGGAACAGTTGGTGACGTTGGACACGGATCGAACATGAACCAGGGAGTCAGATGTGCCTGGTGAAATACACAGGAAAATAGATTTGATCCTGGTGAAAATTATTTCAAGGAAATACGGGGGGAAAGGCAACTTGTCTGCACTACGTAGAAAACTGATCAAGGCGTACCATTGCCCTCGGTGGCATGCGCCCTGAAAGTACTTTCTCGAATGGAAATCCATCAGGGTGGATATAATCCTGATTTAAATGTTTGTGTTTATAAACACAGGGTCAGAGTATCTGCTGGGTTAATGTGCAAATGCCAGGAAGTCCCTGCTCTGGGTGGAAGGTAAAACCTTCCCTCTGGGCGGCTCCTGACGGTCCTGGGAGGAAGGCGGTAGGCCTCTGCTGCTGTGTCCCCATGTCCAAGCAGCCCCCTCATGTCCTCTTGAATAGCAGCCTGTGGCTGAGGCAGAGGGCGTTGTGGGAGGGCTACCCAAGGTCCAAGGTAATGCTCCCCACTGGAAAGAGCTCAGAGCCCTCCCCCTTCCCTGCGATCCTCCAGCTTTAGGCTTCTCAGGTGCTGGCCCAGCTACTGAGGCTATGGGGTCGGGCGTGAGAACCAGGGGCAGGGTTCTCCTGGGCCAGGCTATTTAAGGGGCTGGCCTGAGCAGACCCTGCCTCATCGCTGGGGGTCAGAGGGAAAACGTTGGGGACAAGGATGGGAGATATCAGAAATGCTCTTTACATTTACAGAATCATCTGGGGGTCACTGATATGGGAAGGCAGGCCAGTGGGGGAGGCTGCCCACCACCTCTGCCCCCCAAGTGCTTCCTGCTCCTGACTTCCCATGTGTGGCTGCGTAGGTCCTGCCCCCTCTTTTCTCCCTGCTTCTCCTTTACTGACACAACCTGCAACATTTTACAAATGTGTTGGTAAGTGAGGAGCACAAGTGAAAAATAAACTTACATGAAGAAACACATTGTCCCTTCTGTGTTTTCACCTGGAATTTTGTGCGGCTTCATTTCTGGAACATTTTCCTGGTTATTCTGACGTAAGGAACTTCGCCTCCAGGTCCACACCCAGTGCTCCTCACCCAGACCCTTACTTCTGGCTTGAGACCCTCGGCTGGGATGGACTTATGCAGTAAAACCCTGCTGGGTGGAGCCCAGGGGGTAGACGCTTGAAGAGGCCATGCTGGCATTTCCTGAGGACAAGCTCTGAACCAGTCCCTTCCAATTAATACAATTTCCACGTCGCTGTTATGCATGTATAAGCCATTTGGGCAGGCACATCAATGTATTCATGGACCGGTCCACCGGTGGTGCCCTCTGCCTAGTGTCTGCTCTGCCCTCTGTGGTGCGTGCAGGGGGCGAGGAGGCTGTCAGCCCACCCAGTAATTATCATGACACCCATTCTGTGTGTCAGCCTTCCTGTGGCTCACCAGCAGGGACGCTGGGACATGGGAAGTACGAGGACTCTGGGGACGAGTAGGACTCTGAGATCCAGGTCGCCTCTGGTGGAGGCGCCCTGCCTCTGCACAGCCTGCCTGCAGGGCACACTGCCTTCGCCCCCACCGGCTCTCAGCTGCCCCCTCTAGGGAGCCCCTCCTGGGTCCCTCCTGGGCTCACACAGCAGGCAGGAGGGCGGGCTGGCAAGGACCCTGGCACAGAGAGGTGCTGGCCCCACCCAGCCCTCATGTGCTCAGCTCGGGGAGAGCAGAAGAGACTCATCCGGAGCTAGACGGTAGTTCAAGTGGTAAAACATTTTACTCTGGGCCAAATGCAATAGGGGAACAGGGACCTCAGAAAAGCAGTGGACCCAGTTCTGAATTCAGCAAGGACACGTGGGGATTTAGAGCCGAGGAGCAGGGTGTGTGTGTATGGGGGGGCTGGTAGATGGAAAATTACTAAGAGGAGAGAAATATCAGCAGTGGGGGGGGGGGTTCTGGTTGAACAGACCCGACAGGATTCTTGTTGAAGGCAGGCAGGATGGTGGGGTGAGCATTTGGGGGATGGTGGGGTGAGCACTAGAGTCAAATATGGAAGGTAATCAGATATCCAGGGTGGGGATTCTGGCTGAACTGACTTGGCAGGATTTTTGCTAAAACTGGGTGATGAAAAGACAGACACGGAAGCCCAGAAGTGGGGGCCTAGTTGAGATGAGGCTCAGGTGAATAGTTGGGTCAGGCTGAGCATCTGTCACGCCTGCCCCCATGCCTCCTGTCTGTGGTCCAGACCACACCCCTGCTGGGTTCGCTCCGCTTCATTGCAGGGGCCTGTCCCTGTTTTGTGGACACTTCTGTCATCTCTGTCAGCACCTTTTTCCTGCCTTTTGGCAGCCCAGCCTCCCCTCTCCCCAGCCCCAGGGGACCACTCTCTCCCAGCTGGTGGAGGGCAGACCTGAAGGAATGCGGTCTGCTGGGGTCACAAGCATGGGGAATTTAATTTTTTTTTTTATGCTAAAATAAACAGATACCAGGGCTCCTATCAAGTGGTGTAGGCTTCATTCTCACAGAACAGTGGGCGGTCTGCCCCAGCACCTTGCTCCTGACATCACAGGTGCGGGCCAGGGATAGGATAAGCCTAACTGACCTGGGACACGCTGAACCCGGTGAACTGTGAGTCCTCTGTGTGGCTGCATCGCTCAGTGTTCTGGCTGGGACAAGCTTTGAGGACTCTGCCTGTCACAGGGCAGGGGGAGGGAGAGGCTCCTGGGACCATGGGGAGGAGACCCTCCAAGAGGGGAGGAAAGGGGGGCCGAGGGGCAGCAGCCTCTGTGCTCAGCTTCTGGGTGGCTGTGAGCTGAGGGGGGAGATTCAGGTGGTGACCAGATCTCACTGAGGGCAGGCCTGCTGAGTGGGGTGAGTCTGGCACACTCCACGCCCTTGAAAATCTGGTCTTGGGTCAGGTAGTAGGTGGGATGGGCCAAGAGGAGAACAGAGGAGATACTGGGGTAATACTGGGGTGACACTGGCAAGGTGGAGGGTTCGAAGGCAGGAATGGAGCTGTTGGTTCTGTTTCGTCTTCTCCCCCACTGGTTCTTTACCTGGTTCTGGGCACCACTGCAACTGCATCCCTGGGCTCCCGGCCTCCACATTATGAGTGGCTTTGGCTAACGGGCAGAGCTGGTGGGATGGGATGGGAGAGGGCAGGGTTGGGGTATTCTCTCCCCTCCCTCACAGTCACAGACCACCAGCGGCCGCATCCCCACTCCTCCAGCTCTCTGGGCCAACATCTTCCCCTACCTCAGAACCTTCAGGTCCAGGTGCCAGTCTTGGGGTCTCTGTTCCTGTGGCTACTCTGTATCTGGGTTATACTGCTGATGTTAGTTATTCTACATTCTCTCGTGCTTGTAGTGCAGTTAGATTCTCTCACTGCAACCAACTGGGGACGAAGGCTGGGGGGGGGGGCCTAAGCCAGGGGCTGGGGTTCCAAAGCCTAGAGACCCACAGGACCAGACCGGTGATGCCATGCAGAAGTGAGCCTGGTGGGTACTGGGAAAGGCAGGCCGAGTCTCATCCACAGGGACTGGTCACCTCGCAGGCCCCCTTGACCAGTGCCCCACAAACTGGGGGCTCTGTGTTGGCAGAACTTCGGATTTTTTTCTTTTTTCTTTTTTTTTTACACGAGACCCTCCATTTTAGCAGTTAGAGCATCGGCCCCTGGACCAGTGAGTCTCGGGTTCCATTCTGGTCAAGGACGCGTACCTAGGTTGTGGTTTCTCCCCTGCCCTGGTCCGGGTCCTGCAGGAGGCAATCACTGATGTGTCCCTCTCACGTCAATGTTTTTCTCTCCCTCACTCTGTCTGAAGATAAATAGGAAAATATCCTTGGGTGAGGATTAAAAAAATAGAAAGAGCACCGGGAGCCGCACACTCACTGTGAGGAGTGAGATTCTGCTGGAGGGCAGGCACCTGGTGCTCTGGGCTTGGGCACGGAGGCTTCCTGCAGGGGCTGCGCCCCTCTGTGAGACAAGTTTGAGCCCTCCTGCAGGGGCTCGCCAGCCCAGGCTGAGGTTCTGGAGGAGAGAAGCTGTTATTTTAGGCAGGTATGAATTTGCCCTGAACAGAGGGTCCCATGCTGGGAACACTACGGGAAATAGAATAATGGTACCAGTGGGAAGGAACGGGCTACACCACTCCTGACTAGCTGCAGCGAGCCTAAGGGGGCCACCCTCAGTGGGTGCAAGCCTCACCCTCAGACCTCAGCGGTGCACCTGGGGGCAGACGCAGGCAGGTTTGGGAGGGTGCCGCGGGGGCCAGCCAGAGTCCACCGACCTCACCTTATCACAGTGCCTAGGGCCACCTGTCGCTTCACTTCTGACTCCCTCTGCTTGGAGAACCCCTCCCTTCCCAGAGGCAGGCTCTCCCCATGGTCCTGATCAAGGGTCCCTATCTGACCCGAGGCCTTTATTGCTTTTATTCCGCTGCCCCTGCCCCTGAGTAATCGTCCTCATCCATTCAGGGTAACCCTCCGCACCCTCGCCCCTAGTTTCCCTGTCCTTGGCCCTACATGTTCTAGTGTCCCCAGAAGCTGGGCCGGTGAGCTGTGGGCACCCGATCTACCCATTACAGTCCCGCTCAATCGTCCATCACCAGCAAGGGACTGCCCAGCCCACGACCACTGCCAGGCCGACGGTGCGCAGGCGGAGGGCCTCCACGAGGTCCCCGGAGGGGTCCTCTAGTCCCTTCACCATCGTGGGTCCCGGGGAGGGTCCCGAGGCCTAGCGCAGGTCTGGCGTTCAGAGGGTCCCTGAGTCACGCCTGATGGGTTCGGGGAGGGGTTGCGCTCGAGCCGCCGGACCTCGAAGCGGGGGTGGGAGATGGGGTCTCGAGGGTCAGGGCAGGGTGCCCAGGAATGGGGTCAAGTCGGGGGTCTCGGGGCAGGTCGGGGGCTCCGGGGTCCGCGGGGCGGGCCGGCGTCTCGGGTGGGGATCCAGCGTCTTCCGGGACCCGACCCGGGTCGCGGGTGCACACGAGCGCGGGGGCCGGGGCTGAGCGCACCGGGGCACGCAGGGCGCTTCCTCACGCTCCACGCACGCCCCTCCGGGAGCCGCGCTCGACCCCGCGTGACCGGAAGTGCCCCCCCGTGGGCGCGGGCGGGGCGGGGCCGGCGGCGGTACTTCCGGTGCCCACGCGCCGCCGCCGCGCAGCTCCGGGGCCGTCACTTTGTGTAGCGCGGGGCGCGCAGGCCCTGCCCGGCCCCGGCGTCCGGCGGCGGCTCGGCCGGCCCGGCGCGCGGTGAGTGGGTGGCGGGGCCGGCGGGTGGCGGCGCGTGCGGCAGGTGCGGCGTGGGCGTGGGCGTGGGGCTGAGGCTGGGCCGCTCCTCGGCGCCGGGTCGGGGGCTGGGAGGCCGCTGCGCGCGGCGGGGCCGCGGGACCTGGGCCTGCGCCGGCGGGTCGGAGCGGCGCGGGGGCCGGGACCTCGGCAGCCGCGCCCACGCCCGTTGGACCTGCAGCCCCCGCCCAGGCCTGCGCGAGGGGCGAGCTCCGAGCCTCAGGGCCTGTCCCGGGGGGCAGGGCGGGCTGGGGAGGACACGCACGACTCCTCGGGAGGGGGTCGCCGCCGTCTGCGGCGGGGGTTGGGCTGTGGCCGCCCCCGGGGACACACCCATCCAGGAGGGGCTGTCACCGCCAGGGCCTCCGTGGGAGGCCGAGACCGCTGCGCTCTTTGGAGGAACGGAGGGGCTTGGCCTGACCCCCGTGAGCTTGCTTAGAGACCTTGAGGGCCTTGCTGGCTTCTCCCTTGTCTGCAAATGGAGGCCCCAGTGGGCTGCTATGCTGGGTTCTACAGCCAGTACTGGAATTGGATGGGGTCTGGGCTGCCCCATGTGGCCACAGAGGTGGGAGAGGGGCTGGCCTTTGGTGGAGGACCCTGTGTGTGTGGGGGGCAAGGGGAGGTTGTGCAGGGGGATCAGTCCCCTAGCTGCTCCTGTGTGGGGAGACCTTGGCAGTTGATTTGGTTCAACAAGTGTTGATAGGTTTGGGGAGCTGGCCTGCCTGCACCAGGACCAAACCCAGGAGAGCAGGGAAACCCAAATCCATGGTCAGACAGTGAGGACCCTGGTAGTCAGGGCAGGAAGGCTTCCTGGAGGAGGTAAAACCTTGAAGGTCTGAATACAGGGCTGTGCTTAGTAAGGCCACCCAGAGGGAAGGAGTCCATGTACACCCAGTGTGTGGAGCACACCTCCCCTACTTTTGTGTCTACTTACCCACCTTTGTAGAGCATTTCTGACAGTTTTTAAACTTTGCCATTTCTTTCTGTCCTGGGGGCCCTCCTTCTCAGCGTGGAGGGTATCTTGTCACCCCCAGTTCTGATTGTCTGCAGCACCGTATCCTAAGGTGCAGGGCTCCAGCAGAAATAAGGGTCTGGGATGACCCGGGGTTTGTGTTGATGCTGCCGCTTACGTGACCCTCTGTGGCTGCTGACCTGGAATTGAACACTGGGAAGTAAGCAAAGCAAGTTTCTGGGGGGTTGACAGGCTGGGCAGAGAAGAAGGGAGAGTGTGCAGGTCTGGGGAGCATACCCAGCACCCCCCTGGGCTGCGGAGGCAAAGTGAATGTAGTGCTCAAGTTACCGAGGCCCATTTTTCAGAACCACCCTGTTCTGGATTCTGGGTCAGGGTACATGGAGTGTCTGGCTGTGCTGGGCCCCGATCACATCTGCAGGGTGACTGCTGGCCTCCATGGCTGCTGGGCCTTTCCCTTTCCTGGTCACCAGCAGGTGCACTTCTTGGGAGAAGGGACTTCAGACCAAACCTCTTTGGAGGCAGAGACTCTCCAGGGCCTCTGGGATGGAACCCTTGACAGTGGTCAGTCTGTCCTGGAATGCGACAGGCCAAAATACTGAGTTTTTAAAGTTTCACGTGCATCACATTGACAACAGACTGGAGAGTCATTCTTCAATAAATGTTTGAGCACTGTGTCTGGCATGGGGGCATTCAGAGATGAGCAAAGGGAACTTCCGCCTTCTCAGTTGACGGTGTCCCCAGGAGACTGGCAGTGAGCAGACAATTCCATAAGCGTATAAAGTACGGGTGCTGTGAGAGCAGAGGCCAGGTCTCTGCGGGTAACTGGGCCCTTGGAGCTGCCTCCGGAGCATGAGTGAGGAAGAGGGGAAGAGAATTTCAGGGGGAGGGGATGGCACATGCCCCGGTGGTGAGGCAGGACAAGCATAGGGATGATTTATTCCAAAGCCATGGCATTTTTTTTTTTTTTGAGTGTGGGTTCCTGGATCCTGAGACCTGGCCTGTGGGAGTCAGGTCTGGGTGGTGGCCAGGAGGGAGGCATCTCTGCCTGGCTTGGCATGGCCTCTGGGCTCAGCCTGAATTTGCAGCCTGAGGTCTTGGTGAGGAAAGACCCCTCTGAGCCTGAGGCAGGTGGTAGTTGGGAAACCTCTGCTGGTCTCTCATTGCCCCGAGTGCTGGGCAGGGCTGTGTCCTCCTGGAGGTGGCTGGAGTGACAATTGGGGCACCTTCACACACCCAGAGAGCTGTGGAGACCGAGGAGGTCACTTTGGGGCAGGTTGGAGGCTGGGGTTGCGGGGCAGTTCTTTACCTGTGACCTTGGGCTCAGTGATCGTGAATCTAGAATGGGGCTGGAGCCAGCTGGAAGGATCATGAGGGTCAGGACAGGGGTGGCTTCTGCGTGCTAATGAGCCTCAGTTGCTGGACCTGGGCCCTGGTCTCTGGGAGGAGCTGTATGAATGCTCCAGGCTCTCTCACCAGTACAGTGTGGGTTTGAAGCAGCAGCTCAGCGAGTGAGTGTACACTGCCTTATTAGTAGAACAGTGATGAGCTGTGGAGTAAGAGCTCATCGCTGAGCAGTTCTCCTGGGCACCCAGTGGTCTGACCTGTCCTCCTGACCATGGGCATCTTTTTTAATCCTCACCTGAGGATATTTTTCCATTTATCTTCAGATAGAGTGGGAGAGAGTGAGAAGGGAGAGAGAGACAAAGAGAGGCATCGATGTGAAAGAGACACATCAACTGGTTGCTGCAGCACGACCCCGACCAAGGCCAGGAACCAACCACCACCGAGGTGTGTGCCCTTGGCCGGAATCGAACCCGCGACTCTTTGGTCCACAGGCCAGTGCTGTAACTGCTGAGCCAAACCGGCCTTGTCAGACCGTGGGCATCTTTATGCTGGCACTCCTGTCCTGTTTTAGGGGTTCTACGGTAGATGCTGTCCGCTGGGAGAACTGGATGAGCTGGACTGGGCCCAGTTGCCCTGTGTGGCCTGACATTAAAAGACCCTTCCGGGTTCATGTCCTCATCCCAGGATTCTGGGTTTGTTGTGTTTGTAGTGCGCTTGGCTCGTGTCAGAAATGAACCTGTTCGGGTCTGAGCTACTGATGGAGCTGGTGCTGGGTGATGGACCCTGTGTTTAGGTTTATACTCAAGAAGGAACCATCAAAACTGACTCATTGAAATGGACTCTGTCCTGCCCCTCAACTTGGCTGAGGCTGGTGACGTGTTCACAGCTGCGAGGGAAGAGCCGCCCCAGGGCTGGAGGCCTCCCATCTCCGTGAATCCACAGCCCCGGGCTCTGGACCATGCTGCTGCCTGGCTGTGACTCCCCTCAGTGCCTAGGTTGTCTGTGACATTGGTATGAGACTGGGACACCCCCCCACCCCCCCGTAAGCCACTGGGACTTTAACAATTCAGCTCGTAGGATTCTCTGATCTCCAAAATGGAAGAGATGTCCCAGGGTATTTTATTTTACTTTTGCTGATCTGGCGATGATCCAATTCCCATGATCCATTGAGCTCTTTCCAAATGACCTGGACAGAGCAAGGGGTGAGAGAGATGCCGAGGGTGGTGCATGCTCAGGGCCTCTTCTCCGCTGCCTCTCGCAGGCCCCCAGGGGTGAATGACTCAGTTGGTCATACCTGTCACCTCTGCCCTACCCTGTCTCACTGGGTACAGGATGTCTTGTGCCATGTGAGACCGTGGAAAGAGCTCCAGTCCACCCTCCTCTCGCCATCACTGTACAGTGGAGGAAACAGGACTTGCCTCCCTCCCGGGGCCGGGGTGAGGCCCGCGGAGGAGCCCGAGAGCGCGCTGGGGGTGGCTCCTCACCCCGCCCGTCTTGTTTCAGGCCGAGCTGAGGCTATTTCCAGAGAAGATGGCAGCCCATCACACGGCCCAGCTGGAGAGGGCGGAGGACGGGCTGGAATGTGATCCCGAGCAGGAGGAAGAGGAGGAAGAAGAGAAGGGGGACGAGGTGGAGACAGAGAAGGAGGAGAGAGCAGTGGAAGACGAGGAAGAGGAGGACGTGGCGGCGGTGGTACAGGAGCTGCAGGCCAACGGGCCGCAGGCGGGGCAGATAGCGCAGGGGGAGCAGGTGGAGGTGGTGGAGGCCGAGGACGTGGAGGAGGTGGTGGCAGAGGAGCGGAGCCCAGCGTGGGGGACCCAGGAATGCCTTAGCCGTGGGTGTGATGCCAAGTCCCCAGCTCTTCCAGAAAAGGGTAAGAGAAAGGAGCTGGCTCTTGGGGAAGGAAGGAAGGTGGGGGACTTGGGCGGGCAGGCTGGGAGAGCTGTTAGGTCCAACCGGTGGGAGCTGGGATGTCGGGGCCCAGGCTTGGAGGGGAGGGCAGCAGGAGCCCCTGACCCTGCCTGCTGCAGGGCAGCGGTGCCCAGGCGGCGGGGCCCCGGGCCAAGGCAGCTGGCCCCTGAGAGATCTTTCCCTCAGCCCTGCAGGCCTCTCAGGCTCCCGCTGAGCTGAGGGAGGAGGATCTGGAGGACGAGGACGAGGACGAGGAGGAAGAGGACGAGGACGAGGATTTCCTGACAGCTGGGTCTCAAGTGAGCTGTTGTCTCATTTGGAGTTCTGTTAACCAGCCAGGGTTCCCCAGAGGGCTTGGCACCTACTGTCCTGGAGACTCCTGCTGGCAGGGCAGTGGCACCGTGGTCCTCGGGTCAAGCCCAGGCTGTGGAGCCGGGACGTGGCTGCAGAGAGCACCAGGCGTCTCCAGCCCCAAGGCCATGGGGTGTGGTTCTGCTGTCCTGGAACCCACCCCTCCCAGGCCATTGGAATGACCTGAGTGTATTGACCGCCGCCCACTCACCTGCCCTGTGCAGGTTCCTTCAGAAGCCTGGCTCTCCCCTAGGGTCAGGCTGTCCCCCTTACGTGGAGTGCTTGTCACTTGTCCAGGCTCTGGTTTCCTGCTGAGCCCAGTCAGTGCCCACACGTGGGTTAGCTGGTGCCACTTGTCCACCCAACAGTGTGAGGGCCCTCGCTGCTGACGTGACTGCTGGCTTGAGCCAGACGGTGAAGTCCGAGGGGACGAGGCGGCCATACCACAGCCGTCGGGGCTTGAGTGTTGTCGTCCCCTGACCTCCGTGTGGATCGGGCTCTGCCCCACATGAGCTGGGTGTTCACCCTCTCTGAGCCTGGGTTCCTGATCTCTGAATGGGAATGGGGTCCCTGCCTTGAAGGACTGTGGCAAGGCCAGGAAGTCCCCAGTCCTGTTGGGCTTTTGTCAGCCAGCTGGCAATGGGGTTAGGTTGTGTCCCTGTGGGCTCCATGTTTCAGGGCCACAGTCTGTCCTGCTGAGGTCATCTTCCATTGCTCCCTTTGTAGGCCCTGCCCTTCCCCCAGGGCAGTGTAGAGCAGTGACCAGGGCGCTTTGTTTCCCAGGGGCTGGTGACCTTTGAGGATGTGGCTGTGTACTTCTCCCTGGAGGAGTGGGAAAGGCTGGATTTAGAGCAGCGGGACCTGTACAAGGAAGTCATGCAGGAGAACTACGGGGTCCTCGTGTCCTTGGGTAAGCAGAGGCCTTTTGTCCCCAAGAGGCATCCTGGTGCGATGGCTGCCAGGGGCTCATCTGTCTGAGAGGGTCGCAGGGTCTTGGAGAAGCGGGTGCTGGAGCCAGCCCGCCACCCAGGGACAGCCCCGCTTCTGGGTGGGCGGGGTGTCATGGGGGCCCCGCTGTGGCACAGCAGTGCCATGAGCCAGGTGGACATGTTCTGGAGAGCTACCAGGCCTGAAGGGGTGACAGAGGACAGGGGTGGGCACCCTGCAGAAGGTGTGCGGAGGGCTTGGCAGGAGAGCCGGGGGTATCAGGGCAAAGCGCTGGAGAGAAGGGGATCTGGAATTTTCCAGAGTGCAGCAGGGAGGAGGGAGGGCTAGTCCTGGAGAGGACGGAGGAGAGGAGAGGAGCTGGTGGGCGACAGTGCGGAACAGTGTGAGGGCCACAGCCACCTGTTTCTCGCCACACCAGGGTACCCCATCCCCAAGCCAGATCTGATCTTCCGGCTGGAACAAGGAGAGGAGCCTTGGGTGCCAGATAGCCCGCGTCCTGAGGAGGGAGACATTGTCACTGGTGTCTATACAGGTGAGCGTGAGACAGTGTCTCATGGGATCTTTGCCAACACGGCTCCTCAGAGCTTTGCCAGACTTCACCGTCACCTTCGCTCTCTGCTTCGGCCTGGTGCTGGTGGGCTGGGCTGGGGTGGGCTTTGTGGAGAGAGGGTGGCCACCATGGGCTGACCTCTGCCTTCATGGGCTGGCTCCTCTAGGTCTCAGTCTGTGGAGACCTGAGGGCTGGGAGGTCCTTAGAGAAGCTAGAGTTTCCTTTTAGGAGGTTTTAAAAATGACCCCTTGTCCTTGCCTTAGAGCCTCTCAGTGTTTTGTTTATTATTGTTTGTAAATGAGGGCCATTTGTTAAGTTATTGGCTCACGGGGGCTAACTGCAGGTGCAGAGTGGACTGTCGTCCTGGCACTGCACGAGCCGAGCCGGCCCTCTGGCTTCTCCACCCACTGGGCCATCTCCGAACAGCAGGTCCCTCTTAGCCTTCCCTCCGCTCCCCGGAAGGCCCGGAACCAGCCTCTGTCTGGGTGGGCAGCTCTGGATCTTCCAGAGAGAAGATCTTGGAGAGATTCTTACAGGAGGTGCTCAGGGTGGCAGATGTCTCCAGGGACCTGGGACCTGGCTCTGGCTCTGGTTCTGTTCTCCTATCTCTCTGAGCCTAACTTGACTTGTCCGGAGAATAAAGAAGGTGAACCAAATCTGTAGTTTCCAACCTGAGGACGTCGGACTGTTGGTTCTGTGGAGGTGTCTCATCGAGGTCTGTGAGTTATTCTTGGTGTTGCAGAAGGTTCGGGGGAGGCCCTCCCTCAGCACGTGTATTGGGCTTTGGGCTGCAGTGACGCCAGCCTAGTGAAGGTCACGGGATGTCTCATGCCAGTCACGCGCCTGGATAGATTCGGAGTAGCTCATAGACGTGTTTTAAAATAAAAAAATACAGAAAAACACAGACAGTGCTCTGCCTACATGTTTATTCTTCAGAGTATTTCCCCACATACTTTTTATGCTCATAACAGCCCAGTGAACCAGCAGCACGGACATTAGTCTCCCCTCGCACATGCGGAAATTGGCCTTTCGAGGGTGATTGCCTGACTTGCCCGTGCCAGGCTCAGCTTCAGGCCCCACTTTCCGTTGTGTTGCAGGGAGCACTTTCTGCCCAGGTGTCCATTCTCTGGGACCCTCTTGGAATCTTCCCTGGTCTTCAGAATCAGGAGGGCTCTGGCCAGTGAGAAATACTGCCGCTGCCTCCATAATGAGACCGGGATGCCGGTGATGGGTTTCAGAGGGTCTTACAGAGACGTGTCCTGTTCACGGGCACAGCTCAGAAAAGATGCCTGGGGGTGAAGGGCTCACAAGCTGACATTGGCCTGTCTTTTAAAAAAGAAATTCTCACCCGAGGATACTTTTCTCCATATTTATCTTCAGAGAGAGTCGGGGGCAGAGGGAGGGAGAGCGAAAGAGAGAGGCATCGATGTAAGAGAGACACATTGACTGATTGCCTCCCGCATGATCCTGACCAGGGCCGGGGACCAAACCGCAACCAAAGTACGTTCCCTTGGCCGGAATAGAACCTGCGACTCTGGCCCGCAGGCTGACGCTCTACCGCTGGGCCGAATGGCCAGGGCATTGGCCAGTTTTTTGCACGGGGTGTAGATGTGCCCTGTTCTCCGTGGTTCTTCGAGAGTCCTGGGGTGGAGCCACACTGTGCCCGTGAACCAGGCTAGGGGCCTGGAATGCTCTCCACCCCCGCCCCCAGCCCCAGCCATCTGCAGCGTCTGAGGTGCGTAGAATCCAAGCATGGTGTTAGACGTGTCACCTGCTGGCTGGGGTCACTCTTCAGGGTGAGTCCATCTAAGGTCCTTTTTTTTTTTTATCCTCACCCAAGGACATTTTTGCATTTATCTTTAGGTAGAGTGGAAGAGAGCGAGAGAGACATCAATGTGAGAGGACACATCGACTGGTTGCCACCCACATGACCCCAACCGGGGCCAGGGACAAACTGCAACCGAGGTACATGCCCTTATCAGGAACTGAACCCAGGACTCTCCGGTCTGTGGGCCGACGCTCTAACCGCTGAGCCAAACCGGCCAGGGCCTAAGGTCCTCCTTAACCATAACCACAGCCTGTCTGCTAAATGGCCTCACTCCCCTCCCTTCATTTCTGTACAGCTAAGCCAGCTTAAGACGGCTGGGTCTGAGGAGGACAGATGCTGACTGTTCTGAACCCAACAGAGTTTCTGTGTTTCTAGATTGTAGCCTTGCAGAACATAAGCATATCCCTCTATTGTGCATCTTGATAAGTTGGGCCACATCTAAGGCTTGGATTCTGGCCAAATTCTCCCACGCAGGTGGGCTACATCCACTGTTGGACACACACAGCATAACGTGTACATGAGAAAGCATGCAGGTGCTTTGGGACACGTGGGGCCAGGGGTTTTCCCTCTGTTCCCTGTGTGACTTGGTGCTTGCTCCATAAATATTAATTCCCTCCTGGGTGTATCATGATGGCAGGCATACCAGCACTCCCGTGTTACAAAATAGGAAGCTCTGCAGACCTGGCCCCATATCCACACTCTGTGCTGAAGGGAGAGGTTGGGGTGTGGCTTGGTGGAGGGACAGAACAGCAGGAGCTTGAGACTCCTTCTCCTTTGGTGAGAAGTGGCTTGCAGCTCACCTGCAGTCTCAACCAACTAGGGACCATTTCCCAAATGCACAGCTGCTCAGAAAAAGCCAAGCTGGGACATGGCTTACCAGGGAAGCCTGGGCTGTGCCCGCACAGTTGCTGGAGCCTCGAGGTGAGTGGAGAGAGCCCCAGAGTTCCATGGCCCAGGGCGGCCTTTCCTGGTTCTGGTCTGGGGTAGGAGGGAGAGCCCTGGTTGCTGGCCAACCTGAGGCTGGTGGAGAAGAACCCAGAGAGGAAGGAATGCTGAGCAGAGTTTGCAGCAGCAGCTGGTCCCGCAGAAGAGGTTTCCCAGAGCAGAAGCCTGCAAGGGCTCCTGGCACACAGCCTCTCTCAGCTCTCTCCTGGCCTTCCCTTGTTGCCTTCAGGTGCCTGGTTCTGGACCGACGACATGGAGGACCACGAGGAGGAAGATGATGAGGACTTCCTGGCAGAGGTGACCGAGGAAGAGAATGAGCCCCCCGGGTTGTGGTCAGCGGCCTATGGTGTGGGGGACGTGCCTGGGACGTGGGGCCCGGATGACTCGGATTCGGTGCAGACTCCAGAGGGCTGGGGGCTCGACCCAGGCGGCCTCGGGGCCCTGGCCGAGGGATCGGAGGTGAAGCCCTTTCTGCCAGACCAGGAGCCAGGCGTGAACCTGCTGGCGCCTTGGGTGTTCCCAGCTGAAGTGGCTGCTCAGGCAGGGAGACCCGAGACCACGTGCGACGTGTGCGGCAAGGTGTTCCCGCACCGGTCCCGGCTGGCTAAGCACCAGCGCTACCACGCGGCCGTCAAGCCCTTCGGCTGTGACGAGTGCGGCAAGGGCTTCGTGTACCGCTCGCACCTGGCCATCCACCAGCGCACGCATACGGGCGAGAAGCCCTTCCCATGCCCGGACTGCGGCAAGCGCTTCGTCTACAAGTCTCACCTGGTCACGCACCGGCGCATCCACACGGGTGAGCGGCCCTACCGCTGCGCCTTCTGCGGAGCGGGCTTCGGCCGCCGCTCCTACCTGGTCACGCACCAGCGCACGCACACGGGCGAGCGGCCCTACCCGTGTCCGCACTGCGGCCGCAGCTTCAGCCAGAGCTCGGCGCTTGCGCGGCACCAGGCAGTGCACACAGCCGACCGGCCGCACTGCTGCCCCGACTGCGGCCAGGCCTTCCGCCTCCGTGCGGACTTCCAGCGCCACCGGCGCGGCGGCGGCTGCTCCGAGCCCGGCGGTGACGGCCCTCGGCGGGAGCCCTGTGACGCGGTGCCCGCAGCGGGGCCCGAGGAGGCTGAGGCCGGGCAGGAGGGGCCTGAAGTCAGTGAGGTGGACGGAGAGGCCGAAGCTGAGGCCGAGGCCGAGGCCAAGGCCAAGGCCGAGGCGAGAGAGGAGGTTGCAGCTGCAGCGGAGGCGCCCACCCCCGAGACCAAGGAGAACCCTGAGCCGGACAGGCGGTTCCTAGGGCTGGGCAACGGCCTAGGCGAGGGCGAAGGCCCCTCCTCGCACCCGCTTGGCTTCCACTTTCCCGTTCACCCCAAGTCTTGGCTCCATCCGGATGGCTTCCCGATCCTGGGCCTCCCGGACTTCAGGGAGCGGCTGCCGGCCGATGGGCGCCCCCTGTCGGGACCACTGGGGGGCCGGCTCTCCCTGGTGGAGGGCGCAGGGCTGGCCAGCGACCCTTTCCGCGGTGGCGGGCCTGGGGGCGGCGGCGGCGGGCTGCGCGCATTCGGGCCGGCCGTCGGGGGGCTGCTGACTGAGCCGGCTCCCGCCTCCCTGGCCGAGGAGGAGAGCCCGTGGATCTGCTCCGATTGCGGCAAGACGTTTGGGCGCCGTGCCGCCCTGGCCAAGCACCAGCGCTACCACGCGGGCGAGCGGCCGCACCGCTGCGCAGACTGCGGCAAGAGCTTCGTGTACGGCTCGCACCTGGCTCGCCACCGGCGCACGCACACGGGCGAGCGGCCCTTCCCCTGCCCCGAGTGTGGCGCGCGCTTCGCCCGCGGCTCGCACCTGGCGGCCCACGTGCGCGGCCACACCGGCGAGAAGCCCTTCGTGTGCGGCGTGTGCGGCGCGGGCTTCAGCCGGCGCGCACACCTGACGGCGCACGGGCGCGCGCACACCGGCGAGCGGCCCTACGCTTGCGGCGAGTGCGGCCGGCGCTTCGGGCAGAGCGCGGCGCTGACGCGACACCAGTGGGCGCACGCGGAGGAGAAGCCGCACCGCTGCCCCGACTGCGGCAAGGGCTTCGGCCACAGCTCGGACTTCAAGCGGCACCGGCGCACGCACACGGGCGAGAAGCCCTTCCGCTGCTCCGACTGCGGCCGCGGCTTCGCGCAGCGCTCCAACCTGGCCAAGCACCGGCGCGGCCACACGGGCGAGCGGCCCTTCCCGTGCCCCGAGTGCGGCAAGCGCTTCTCGCAGCGCTCCGTGCTGGTCACGCACCAGCGCACGCACACGGGCGAGCGGCCCTACGCCTGCGCCAACTGCGGCCGCCGCTTCTCGCAGAGCTCGCACCTGCTCACCCACATGAAGACGCACCGCGGCGCTGCGGGCGCCCCCGGGCCCGCGGCCGCCGCCCCCGCGCCCAAGGCCGAGGTGCCTGCCAAGGGGCCGCCCGGCGCCAGTGCGGGCGCCCGGCCGGGGGAGCGGGGCAGCACCCTGCTGGAGTTCGCGGGCGGCACGAGCTTCGGCTCGGAGCCCACGGCCACGTTCGCGGGGCCCTCGGGCGCCTACGGGCAGAGCGTCCTCTGAGGCCCGAGGCCGCCGGCCCCTCCCCAGGGCGGCTAGGGTGCCGGCCGCTTCTCGCCAGCCCCTTACCCCTCCGGCCTCTCTGGGTTGAGGGTCCTAGCCCTGGTGCCGTGCCTTCCCTCAGCCCCTGGCCTCAGGCTTCCCTCCTGCCCGCCCGCCCAGCGTGTGAGGGGGCGCAGGTGGCGAGGGGAGCCGCGGGGGAGGCGAGGGCCAGGCGGCCACCCCGACAAAGACTACAACATCCCTGGTTGGTGCTGTGAAGCCAAGTGGGGGGGCTGTCAGGCCATGTTATTTATTTTATTCGGTTTCTGACTTGGTAGCCCTCGGGACAGGTGGCCGATAAGTCTGCATCCGGGTCTTACAGCGAGGGAGGGGGAGCCCTTTTGTCAAGGAGAGGGTGGGGCGGTGGAGGGCCGAGCCTGGGCTACTCTGCGGGTTTGCTGACGACTTCCTCCGTCCCCCAGTGGGAGACAGGGATCTTCTGGTCATTCGAGTACCTCCGGGAAATTTAAGACTGTGCGTGGGGAAGCAGGGGAAGACCGTGGGTTACCAAGGGACAACGCTTGTCCCTAACCCGAGGGATGGAAACGCAGCCGGGAAGCTTTGGTTCTGACTGGCTATTTCTTGCCATCTCTTGTACGGCCTGAGGAGTGGAGTGGAGGAACAAAAGCCAGAAACCTGATCTGTGGCCCTGGGTGGGCAGGCTGCAGGTGTTCGCAGGCCCCCAGGGAGTTTAAAGCCTTATTCTTGGGAGTCCCCCCACTCTCTTCACCCCACTTGAGCACCGAGATGGGTCAGGTGCTAGTTGTCCCGGTCGTTTTAGTCTCAGCCTTCCCTTTGGGCTTTTTAGTACTCACCTCTGGCACTGGAGGTGGCACTCAGAGATCCTTGGGGGCCCTGGGCCCCAGCCTTCAACCCCCTGGACTGCCATCTCTCCTGGAGCAAGTGGACACATGAGGCCCAGTCCTTCTGAGCCCCATGCTCACTTACATTTAATAACCAAGTGTAAAGTTACTGAGGCAGGATCATTTCTCATACCCACAATCAGGGCCCTATGACAACTGCAGGTCCCTTTAACTCTGCTTCTGTCATTATTCTACACCAGAAGCAGTTTTTCTGCTTAGATTCCCATTTCACAGAGCAGGCAGTCTGCACAGTGGTGGTCCGCCTCTGGGGGCGTGGACATGGACCCCTGGTCCCACAACAAACCAAGAACCCAACTATGCAAGGCCCACACCCTCCCCTCCAGGCTGGGCTGTTGGGAACCACTGGGCAGCACAGCTCATGTGAGAACCCTCCCATCATAACGCCTCTTTGGCCAGTGTGAGTGGGGCCAGAAAACCGATTTTGAAGCAACTGCATTCCCTTTTAGACCTAGTTCCTTCTGTTTTAGTGTAGACATGGCCTTGGGGCCTGAGAGCCAGCAGCTGAGCTGCTGGGAGCTGGGAGTAGGAGGCACAGTAGTCAGTGGGTGGGAAAAGGGCCTGGATGGTGGTGGTATGAATTAGCCTGGCTGGGTGAGAGGGTGGGGTGGAATGGTAAGGAGGGTAGGGTTTCTGGTCCCTGGTCTCTCCTCTCCCTGTGGGTCAGGAGCCTCAGAAAGAGCCAAGGGCAAGGTGGGCTGGCCCCGCATGGCTGGGGTCTGGCTCCGGGCTGGCCCTCCTGGCACAGCCTTGAATACATACCTTCGGTGCCCCTCCTGGGCCCAGCTGCTTCTGCCTTGCTCCGAGCGGTGGGCAGGAGGACCTAGCTTTAATAAAGACTGGAGAAACGAGCTTTCTGACTGAGTCCCATGTTGTTGCCACTCCTTGCTGCCCTCGGGGAGGCTCTGCAAGGCCTCGGCCCATCTGGTTTCGGCAAACATTTTTTAGGAGTTTTTCTTTTAGGAGACTAGTATTGGTCCATGAGGAATCAGCCCAAGGTGAGCTTTGTCCCTGCTGTCTGTGTCCACCAAGTGTTTCTGGGAGTCCCCACACTGCCACATACTCCCGTAATACACTCAGCTGTATGGGACAGTAATGTGTTCAGGATTGTTTTGGCCAGCCTTCCCATGGTCCCCTTCCCGGTGGTCCAGAAATGTGCCTGAGTCACGGACCCCCTCCTCGGAGGCCCCAGTGCCATGTACATTTATCCAGGCTTCCCTGCTCTGTGCCAGGGCAAAGTGGGACTCCCCTACCTTTGAACTGATTTATTGACTTCACAGCCCATGGTGTCCCCACAACCAGATCAGACCCCCCACATTCTTTTTCTATGGACTTAGGAACAGTGTAGTAAACTCTTTTCAAATGTGATTTGGGGGCATCAGAACAGAACCCAATATTTCAGATTCAATAAAGACCTAGTCAAAAAAGGATAGCCTTGAGGATCTTAAAGTCTATTTGGGAAAGCTCAATTATTCCCTGGTAGAGCTTACCATTGTCCAGCCAAAAAAAAAATAAAAATTTAATCTTAGGGGAGAAAAACCTCTGGATGGTCATAGAAGAAAAGGATGCAGCCTTCGGGGTTGGAGAGGACTTCCACATTTCTGGAGTCCTGATTCATTCTGCAAGTGTCAGTTTAGCATCTCCCATCATTGCCCAGGAGGGATGGATGCCTGCGAAATGTGACCCATGAAAGGTGGTACTTCGAGAGTCACCAGGCCCTGAGCACCCTTCTGGCCACCTACATTTGTGATTTTCCTGTTCTCTGTTGCTCACATTTCCCCCACCTCCTTTCTTTCTCCTCCCCTTCCACTTAATCTCTTCAAACATTTCCTCCTAACTCTTTTTTCCTTTCTCTCATTGGCTATATATCGAATAAAGTATTTTGAAATTTTGGGTTATATTTATTAAATAAAGCTTCATGATACTGGTTCATTATTTAATTTTTTTTTCTCGATTACGAAATACATATTAGTTGTAAGAATTCTAACAGCACAAAACTTTGTTAAGTACAAACACGTTTCATGTCCTAAAATGTCATACCACGAACAGCCACCGGGCGACACAGTTTCTGCAGGACATGTGGGAGCACATTTCTTCTATGTACATGGAAATATTTTAAAACTAGGAACCTACTTGGCATATTCTCTTGCAACTTGCTTTTATCATTTAACATATATCATGACATTCTTTTCTACCTGACAGAGCTACCTCACTCATTGTAACTGCACCATCACAGTGTTTCATTCTACGCGTGTATCACAATTTATGTCACTCCTCTGTCAATGGGGATTTGGGTTCCAATGTCTCACTATTATAAACAATGCTGCAATGTGGATTCTTGTACATACATACACCTTTGTACAGTTATGCAGATTTTAATATATCTGTCTATGTTGCTGGGTCAAAGGGCATGCATATTAACATTTTTGGATATAACTACATTGCCACCATGAAAGGCTAACTCCAGTCCAACAGCATATTCTCCAGTGCAGTGAGGAGGTGCTGTTGGTCCATGGCCTCAACGACACAGGACATCAACAATTGTTTGAATCTTTGTTCATTCCAGAGAGGTGAATGGCTTGCATTTCTCCATTTCTTTTTATTTATTTATATATTTTTTATCCTCACCCAAGGAAATTTTGTTGTTGTTGTTCAGATAGAGTGGGAGGGAGAGAGAGGAAGAGAGAGAGAGAGAAACATCAACATGAAAGGGACACATCGAGTGGTTGCCACCCGCACGACCCAACCAGGGCAGGGGACAAACTGCAACCAAGGCACGTGCCCTTAGCGGAAACTGAACCCAGGTCTCTGGACCGCAGGCCGACACTCTAACCACTGAGCCAAACCGGCCAGGGCTCCATTTCTTTTTAACATGTAGATACACTACAGTGTTTAAAAAACTCAGGGCCTTTGCCAAGTATTTCTGTGGCTATGGCTATAAAATATCCCCACTTAGGCCAAACATTCTGGTATGAATAGAAGTCTCAGGCTTACCTTAAAATTTCCTCCCCGAAACCTCTAATCAGCCAGTTCTCCAAGGATCCCTGATTCCTTTAGTGGAAAATATTTAGAGACCACAATTTGGGTGCTGGGGTGCTTAATGCCATTGGGTTGATTTTTCCCCCTGAGGAAAATAAACAATTTTCTATCTAGAATTCTATATCCAGCCAAGCTATTCTAGCTATGAGGACAATATTTTTAGTCGTGAAAAAGTTCAGGAAATTTACCACCCATTAATTGATTACTAGCAGGCATATCAGAAAGTGGGAGGATCAACCAAGAAAGAAGATTTGGGATGTAGGAAATAGTGCAGCCAGTCCAGGAGAAAGCTGTCCAGAATGACTGCTATACTTCAGTCCCATTCGAGTAAGAGGATGGGCAGCTTCAGGGAGGGGGCGCTGATAGGGTGGAAAATATGACTGAGAGGTTGGGCATGGAAGGGCAGAGCTGTAGTTAAAGGCAGGTCAGGAGGTAAAAACTGACCTCAGCTTGGAACAGCCAACGTGGGGCTTCTCAGAGCCATTAAGTGAACCGTTTCCAGGCACAAATTGGGTCAGGGAGGAACCAGGGTCTTCCTCCCAACTTGAGACATAGACTGAATGTTGATGCCCCTCCCATGTCTGACCACCGTCAGGTGAGGCTCTGTGCAATTTTTGTTCTGTAATTTTTAAACAAATGTCTTTATTTTTATCTTGGACCATTCTTTTTTTTTTTTTTTTTTTTGCATTTATTTTCAGATAGAGCGGGAGGGAGAGAGGAAGAGAGAGAGAGAAACATCAACATGAGAGAGACACATCGAGTGGCTGCCACCCACACAACCCCAACCAGGGCTGGGGACAAACTGCAACCGAGGTACATGCCCTTAGCGGGAACCGAACCTGGGCCTCTCTGGTCCGTGGGACGACGCTCTAACCACTGAGCCAAACCGGCCAGGGCTTGGACCATTCTTTTTTTTTTTTATCCTCACCCGAGGACATTTTTTCTATTTTTTTGTTCAGGTAGAGTGGGAGGGAGAGAGAGGAAGAGAGAGAGAGAGAGAGAAACATCGACATGAAAGGGACACATCGAGTGGCTGCCACCCGCACGACCAACCAGGGCCGGCGACAAACTGCAACCGAGGTACATGCCCTTAGCGGGAACCGAACCCGGGTCTCTCGGGACCGCAGGCTGATGCTCTAACCGCTGAGCCAAACCGGCCAGGGCTTGGACCATTCTTAACATACTTATTTAAGTTTCTGCCATATTGTTCCAAGAACTTAATTTCTATCTGGAGTGAATTCATGCTTTGATTGGTAAATAAGATTTCTTCATGTTTTGGAAGCCTACTTTGCAGACAGGCTCATCTTGATTAGGAGGGTTATTTTTTATTTTTATTTTTGGGGGCCAGTGTTTCGGTTTTATTCTTTTCCCCCCGTCCAGCAGTCCAGCAGTTGTTGGTTACCTCTGCGGTAACCAGGAGACGTGGTAACAGTGCTCTGGGATGCTGCTCTGTAATGGTACCAGGCATGCTGCTGACCCAGGGAAGAAGGCAGCACGTGTCTGGCCTGGACTCCCCATCATAAAGGTAGCTCTTAGTCCCCTTTGCCCACCTTCCTAGGTCCTCAGCTTCTTATAATCACAGGTCCTAGCAGCAGGGGGCAGCCCTGTTCCCAGTTCTGTTTCACCCAGCGAGCCCGCCTTTGGCTCTTCTTCACCAGGATCTCTTAAAGTGTCCTTTCTCCCCAGAACTGAGCTCCCAGCCCCCCTCACCCCATTCATTTCCAAACCTAGAGCCCAGGAGGCCTTTGCTTCTAACCACTCACATAGTTTTTGCTGATTTTTGGTTTCTGGAGATGTTTACCTTGCGTTATGAGCCTCTTTTTGAGACTTTTACATTTTCTACTTACAGGTGTTATCTTTCACTGCTTTTTTATTGAAGCAGGAATGTGTAGGTAGAAGTGGCCGATTAGATGTAAGATCTTTTTGTGAGGCTTCCAGGAAAGCTTTTGTGTGTGTGTGTGTGTGGGGGGGGGGTTAATTCTCGCCCAAGGGTATTTTCCCATTGAGTTTTAGATAGAGTGGGAGGGAAGGAGGGAGAGAAGGGGGGGGGGCATCGTTGGTTGCCTCCCATACAGTGGGGGGACCAGGGCCAGGGATTGAACCTGCAACCTAGGTATATGGCCTTGATAGGGAATTGAATCTGCAACCCTTTGTTCTGTGAGCCTACGCTCTAACCGCTGAGCCAAACCAGCCAGGGGCGGGAAAGCTCTTTAAAAGAAGCCAATTCACTTGGGCTCTTGCAGTAGACTCATATGAAGATTCCTTTTCCTTTTTTTAAATTGTAAAATTTATGTAACATAAAAATAACCATGTTGAAGTGCACAGTTCAGTGACATACGGTTCTAATCCAAAACATTTTCACCACCTGGAAAGGAAATTCTAAAATTTTACTAATGCGAATTTGCTTTCGAATTTTGAAATCTTGAATCCACATAAAATGTATTTAATATGTGAGCTAGGGCCCTGGCCAGTTTGGATCAGCGGTTGGAGTGTCAGCCTGTGGTCCAGAGAGACCTGGGTTCGGTTCCTGCTAGGGGCGCGTGCCTTGTTGCGGTTTGTCCCGGGCCTTGGTTGGTCCTGCGGGTGGCAGCCACTCGACGTGTCCCTTTCACGTCGATGTTTCTCTCTTCATCTCTCTCCCACTCTATCTGAACAAAAAATGGAAAAATGTCCTCGGGTGAGGATAAAAATATATATATAAATAAATATATATAAATATAAAACCCTAATTGTACTGGAGAGTGGTCACTGGTGGAATATAGGTATTACATATGTATGGAATGTATGGAATACCTTATTCTCCCACAATGCCAAAGGCTCTGTTGTCATTTGGTAAAAAGTTAAGTTCCATTTGTCCCAGGCCTGTTCTCTGGCTCTTCGTGATCCTTTTTAACTTTTTCTTTATGGTAAAAACGTCAGAAAGATGCATACTTTCCGGTTCACACAGTCATCTCTGGGGGAATGTGTGACATATTCTTTTTATTGTTTTTGTTGGTGTGCATTTCGACCTACTTCCAATTTTCGTGTATTGCAATCTAAATTTTGCCCCCGGCCCTTATTTCTTTATCATTCATGTTTTTTAAAATTGCTTGGCTGTGCTAATTTGATTAAATTTTTCATCTGTGTTCCAGAATCTCTCTCCCTTGCTTGGCGGCTGTGAGGAGGCCCCTCATCCCAGGGGCCGGAGTCCCCAAGAGCCGGGACTGGGGGTGACGAAGGGGAGGAGCGAGGTGAACGAAGTGGGGTGTGGGGCGGAGGGGTGATGTGAGGTTGAGGGGTACAGAGAGGGTCCTGCGCAGGCCCCGCCCACGTGTGGGCGGAGCCTCCCTCAAGGTCTGCTTCACGCACAGCCCGGGGCGCGTCGAGCTCTGTGCGCAGGCGCGCGTCGCGTCTCCGCGGGGCGTCCCGGTGGGCTCGGGCCTCCCTCGGCGCTGTCACGCGTGGGGCGGGCGTGGGGCCTGGACGGCAGGCGGCAGGAGGCTACGGGGGCCGTGTCCACACTGAATAGGGGGCCGAGCAAATGCGCTGCAGGTGCCGCGGGGTCTCCAGTCTCATAACCGCCGAGGCGCCAGAACGCCGGCCCAGAGGACGGAGGACGGCCCGGGGCCCCGCCGGCTAGGGAGGTGAGGGTGACCCGGGGTGCGCCCTGCCCTGGGCGCTGCGGCACTCGGGTGGCGCCCCTTCCTCTCTTAAATTTACTTTTTTATCCTCACCCAAGGACATTTTTGCATTTATTTTCAGAGTGGGAGGGAGGGAGAGAGAGAGGGATAAACATCCACGTGAAAGGGACACATCGAGTGGCTGCCACCCGCACAACCCCAAGGGCCGGGACAAACCGCAACCGAGGTCCGTGCCCTTCGCCGGGCCGAACCGGGTCTCTCTGGTCCGCTGGCCGAGCTCTAACGGCTGAGCCAAACTGGCCAGGGCTGGCGCCTCCTTCCTAAGTCCCCAAATGCACACCCGAAGTGTGTGTGCCCAAGGCCTGCCAGGCCGGTTGAGTCCGGAGGCTCCTTTGAGCTTCCTGCGGCCCTGTGGACATCCCGCCCGTGGCCCTCCCGCCCGTGGCCCTCCCGCCCGTGGCCCTCCCGCCCGTGGCCCTCCGCCCGTGGCCCTCCCGCCCGTGGCGCTGCGCGGGCCTGCGGAGCTGCCGGCCCTTAAGGAACAGCCGCACCCGAGGGCGCGCTCCACTGGCGCCGCTGCCGTCCCCAGCCTCCTGCTTTGCGCTTGGGGAAGGGCCGCCTGAGCATTCTGGCAGCTGCGTGTTACTAGACAGGCAGACCTGGGTCCCCTGGTGAAGGTTCCAGCTAAAGTGAATTTGTCCCCTAGGCTCTGCTGGGACCAAGCAACTCGACTGAGGCCAGAAGGAAGGGGCTTCAGGAACCGGACTTTCACCAGGAAGAAACCCTCCTCTCCAGCCCGCCATCAATCAGAGCGTCAGAAGAGGCGGCAGAAACCCAGAAAAGGAGCCTGTCGCTTCGAGGGGCCAAGGCTTGAACGATTTCACCATGTTCAGAAGCTGTGAGTCACTTTGCAGCAGAAAGAAGGGAACTGGGACCGAGAAGGGTGGCTAGGGACACCTGGTGGAAAGGTCACCTTATGGACGTTGGGATGCTGGAGGATTCCAGAGCTGGGAAGCATCTGTCTTCGACCCCCGCCCCCACCCGGCACCCTCCCCTCCCTTTATTCTCCACTGATTCTTTCCAGAAGCTGAGCAGCTTTCTAACCAGTCGTCAGCATGTCAGCATCTGGCTGTGCTGCTGTCTTTCATCTTACCGGGTGGAGAGTAGTCAGGGAGGGTTTGCAGGGTTACTGATTCCGTCTCATTTGAGAAGGAAAAGAGAATGTGAAAGGAGACATGACTCATCCAGGACCAATGAGAGGCAAATGGGGAAAGTCAGTTGCCAACTGCTGTCTTGGTGTCATCCACGCAATCAGACTGAAGCAACTTTCCTCTTAAAAGGTCCTTTTGAGAAACAGCAGTTGAGTTTTTTTGTTTGTTTGTTTTTTTTGTTTGTTTTTTATCCTCACCCGAGGACATTTTTCCATTTTTGTACAGACAGAGTGGGAGGGAGAGAGAGGAAGAGAGAGAGAGGGAAACATCGAGTGGCTGCCACCCGCACGACCACCCAGGGCCGGGGACAAACTGCAACCAAGGTACATGCCCGTAGCGGGAACCGAACCCAGGTCTCTCCGGACCGCAGGTAGACGCTCTAACCGCTGAGCCAAACCGGCCAGGGCAGCAGTTGAGTTTTTAAAGAGACCTTTGTTTAAGGCACCTAGCCCCCTTTCCAAAACTTATGAGGATTCTTGGGTAACAATAGACGTACAAAATAAACCATGTAGGTTTTCCCTCCGGAAATCAGTTTCTTTTTCTTTTTAAAATTTTTCTTCATTGATTTTATTTCATTTTATTTTGATAGAGGGTGATATGATCAAATTGTGTGTGTTTATTTTATTTTATTTTTGTTACAGATGTTTCTCCTTATATTCCCCATTGACACCCTCCTCCCCATCCCCCCACCCCGTCTTCAGCTTGGTTGTCCATGTCCACTGGTTATGCGTATACATGCATATAAGTTCTGAGGTTTATTTCTTCTCTCCCCTCACCACCCCCTCTTCTTCTTTATTGATTTTAGAGAGAGAGGAAGGGAGAGGGAGAGAGATAGAAACATCAATGAGAGAGAACATCGATTGGCTGCCTCCTGCACGCCCCCACTGGGGGTTTGGTCCACAACCTGGACATGTGCCCTGACTGGGAATCAAACCAGTAACCTCTTGGTGCATGGGTCAACACTCAACCACTGAGCCACACTGTCCGGGCCAAATATTCGTTTCAATGATGACATCATATTTCATCTTTTGAGATGCTATTATCTGCCTTGATACTTCAGTTTTAAATGTGTCTGTGTTAGTGAGAAGGGGGCATAAAGAGTTAAAGGAGTTGTGAACACTGCAGGTTTAAAGAGTCACAAAGAGACGGATGTTACCGTCTTCTCCGCCAAGGTTGAAGGTTACCAGCTGGTGTGTAGAAGTTTGTAGGGGGACATTCGAGGGGCTGCAGGGCCAGTCTGCTTTCATTCTGTTCCTCTTTCCTCCTCTTTCCTCCTCTTCCAGATACGCCTTCCCAGGTTTCCACCCTCTTCTGAGAACAGGCAATGAACAAGCCCCAGGTGAGTGGCTTCTTTTCTTGATCCCTTACTTTATTTACCAGTGGAATTCATGGCTTTTGGAAGTGTGTTTGTATGCCAAGATGGAAAAGTAGAAATAGATAAAAAGGCTACTTCCGGGAAAATGAAGTGAGTGAGTGGCACCTGACTAGCAGGCAGAGGTGACTGTCCTCTGCAGGTCACGCGGTCCTACCTCCACCAAAGGTGAGCAGCGCCTTTGTCTTTGACCTACACAGGATTTTCACTGACCACAAAGAGAAGTCAGCCAGGTATTCCCGGGACAGATAGACTTCCTGGCACTGGAGTCTGGAAAAAATGCCTTTGGAGGTGTTCATCAGTGAAGAACCAGTAATTGTTCTTTATTGGAAGTAGAGGGCAGAACTCAGTGGGGTTTTACTAGGGACCAAAGCAGTCACTGCCCTCAGCCCTGCTCTCCTGTTACACTGTGGGTTTCTCACGCCTCTGACGTTGCTTATGCGCTGGTACCACCTTAGTGAAGATCCGCTATTCACAGAGGCCTTGCCTGATAATACAAACCAGAACTATCTTTTCTGCCGTTGTTTAACACCAGCTAGAATGACTCTAGCATAGCTCTCACAATACCTTATTACAGGGGAAATGTTCACAAATAGGGTTGTCTCCTTACTAAGATGTAAGCTCCTTAGGGCTGAAGAAAGGGATTGATTTAGCTCAGTATTCCCGGCCAGCTGGGAGTTTCAGACACATGGTAGGAACTTTCTTTTTTTGATTGTTTGTTTGAATTAATAAGTTAATACACTGCCTGGGTTTTCCTATCAGGATATCACTCTATCCCACAAAGTAAAATAAAACATGGTATAGAATAGACGACCTATATAATATTGATGGTAAACTCTCAACATAAACATGTTAAGAATTATTTTCCAGCCCTGGCCGGTTTGGCTCAGCAGTTAGAGCGTCGGCCTGCGGTCCAGAGAGACCTGGGTTCGGTTCCCACTAAGAGCACGTACCTTGGTTGCAGTTTGTCCCCGGCCCTGGTTGGGTCGTGCGGGTGGCAACCACTCGATGTGTCCCTTTCACATCAATGTTTCTCTCTCTCTCTCTCCCTTCCACTCTATCTGAACAAAAAAATGGAAAAATGTCCTCAGGTGAGGATAAAAAAAATAATTATTTTCCAGGTGTCTCTCGCATGCCACCCAATATTGATCTCTTTGGCTTGAACAGCAATGTGTTGATTAGGGATCTGTGTTATTCAAGGATGTCACTGTGAGCTTCATCCGGGATGAGTGGCTACAGCTGACCCGTGTGCGGAGGACCCTGCACCGGGGACGTGATGTTGGAGAACGACGACCACCTGGTCTCCGCAGGTGAGGAATTTTCCCTGTGCAATGCCTCACAGCAGGTGTTTCTTTTCCTTTCCATCTTAGCTGCCCACCTGTATGGGCCTGTAGAGGAGGTTAACCTTTGTGTGTACATCGAGCACAGAAAGAATGTTTGTGTTCTCACCTCCCTAATGAGGCGTTCAGATGGGCACCTTTATCACGACACCTTCCTCGTCCCTCAGGGGCCCCAAGAGCCAAGCAGCTTGTCAGAGGTCTGACCCCGTGTCTCACTCACAGGGCATTGCATCACCAAACCAGAGGCGATCTGCAAGCTGGAGCAAGAAGAGGGCTCGTGGCCATTGGAGGGAGGATTCCCGGGTTGGAGTGGTCCAGGTGAGTCAGTCATTACCAGAAGAAAAAGAGAAGCCAGTGGAAATCAGGCCCCAGACGGCTGGTTCAGAGGTTGGAGCCTTCCATCTGGAGCTTAGTAATTCTGTTTAGGGCCCTCAGACCTTCGGAAGTAACCCAACAATGAGCCCACACACTTCGGATGACCCAAAGCACACTGCCGTCTGTCCCTCAAATGCAGTGCTCTCCTGTTCTGCCCAACTTCTAGGGAAGCGGACCATTCTTGTGCCCAGTGTTGAACCCCCGCCTGCCTCAGCTCAACCCTTGTTCTTGGTTTCTCTTTCTCTAGTATTTTCCCTCCATTTTCATCGAGTATTTTTTTTAACCCCCCCCCCCCCCCGCAAAGGCTTTCACTCATTCATTCTGCAGATATTTCTAATATGTGCCATGTACATTTTGGTGGTGGGGACGTGCCTGTAAGCAAACGGTATCCCTGAGCTCCTGGAGCTCACAGGCCAGCAGGAGAGCCGGCGTCGTAACCCAGCTTTCTTATCAAGTGGTGACTAACCACGAAGAGAATGAAAGCCACTGGCTGGAGACAGAGGTGGGGTGTGCTCCCTGCAAAGGTCAGAGAGGGCCTTTGGACAAGATCAGCATTAGAGCAGGTAGCTGAACGAAATAAGGAGGTGAAGCACAGGGACTGTGGGGGTCCCGGGCAGAAGGAGCCCGTTCTCATGGCCGGAGGCAGCTGTCGGTGCTGGCTACACGGCTGCGGTAATTCAGAGGGTGCTGCTGGTGTGAAAATCGATGGAGCAGAAATAAGATCCCAGAACCAGCTCCACACGTGTGGAGATCAGAGACGTGAGAGAACAGGCAAAGGGGAGGTTATTCAATAAGTGATGTTGAAATGGTTATTTATCCTCATGGGGGAAAACATTCTGCCTTTACCATTACACAAAAGTGAATTTTAAAAAAACATGTTGCCCTGGCCAGTTTGGCTCAGCGGTTGGAGCATCCACCTGCGGTCCGGAGAGACCCGGGTTCGGTTCCCGATAAGGGCATGTATTTTGGTTGCAGTTTGTCCCCGGCCCTGGTTGGTCGTGCGGGTGGCAGCCACTCGATGTGTCCCTTTCACATCGATGTTTCCCTCTCTCTCTCTTCCTCTCTCTCCCTCCCATTCTGTCTGTACAAAAAATGGAAAAATGTCCTCGGGTGAGGATAAAAAAAAAACCACATGTTATATTTATGTTATATACATTCATTAAATTAATACAAATTCAGTTTTATTTATTATTATTTTTTAGTCCTCACCCAAGGCATTTTTGCATTTATCTTCAGATAGAGCAGGAGGGAGAGAAAGGGGAAGAGAGAGAAAGAAACATCAATGTGAGAGAGACACATCGACTGGTTGCCACGCACACAACCCCAACCAGGACCGGGGACAAACTGCAACTGAGTTATGTGCCCTTATGGCCCTGGCCAGTTTGGTTCAGGAGTTAGAGCATTGGCCCGGGCCTGGGTTCAGTTCCTGCCAAGGGCACGTACCTCGGTTGCAGTTTGTCCCCACCCCGGTTGGGTTCATGTGGGTGGCAACCAGTTGATGTGTCTCTCTCACATTGATGTTTCTCTCTCTTCCTACCTCTCTCCCTCCCACTCTATCTGACGATAAATGCAAAAAAAAAAAGGCCTCGGGTGAGGATAAAAAAAAAAAAGTAAAATATGTAAAACTTGTATAAGAAAGTACAGAAAGTACAGTGGAATATGTTTATAATTACATAGAATGGAAAACATTATGATATTGTTATATAGGTATCATTATCTATATACAATCCTTACGAAAGGATTTCCCCAACGGCATACATACTATTTATAGAAGAAAAGTAGATTAATTATGTTAAGAGGATTCAGTTATCACAGAACACCATAAAAAATTTCAAAAGACATGGCATGCAGTGAGAGAATTAGTTATAATACATATAACCAGCAAAAGTTTAATATCTAACATACATTGACAGCTTTTCTGAAATAAGATGTTTTACATTATTCCTTTGACTTAATTTCTGCTTCCTCCCACTAGATGTAAACCTCACAAGAACAGAATTTGTGTTCATGTCTGTGTCTCCACTGTCTGGGGTAGTGCCAGCCACATTTTAGCATTTGATAAAAGTTTGTTGAATGATGAAATCCTACAAGTTGATAAGAAATAGTAAAACCACCTGACAGAAGAGGGGACAAAAGGCGTACTCAAAGAGGAGGCACGGACAGGAAACAAGCACAAATGATACAATATCTACAATTTCACTGGGACAATGAAATAGCAAATTTGGCAAAAATTAGACAGCTTACAGCCCGGCTGGTGTAGCTCAGTGGTTGAGCATCGACCCATGCACCAAGAGATGGCCAGTTCGATTCCCAGTCAGGTTGTGGGCCAAATCCCTAGTGGGGGGCATGCAGGAGGCGGCCATTCGATGTTCTCTCTCATCCATGTTTCTATCTCTTTCTCCCTCTTCCTTCCTCTCTCTCTCAGATCAATAAAGAAAAAAAAAAAAAAAAAGACAGCTTCCAATACCGAGCAGTTATGATCACATGATCACCGTCCTGGGAACAGTCTGTCGAGACTGGGTCTCCTCATGTTCCTTCTCTGATGGATGCTCCAGCGCCCCAGCCATCTGGAGATTTGAGCACTCTACTGTCCTTGAGGTCTGAACAATCCCCACCTTCTCTGTCCTGTCTTAGTCTCATCTGCAGCCCACTCTCCACTTGATCTGCAGCACTTGTCCTTTCCTCCTCAACGTGGCAGAAACTAGCCCCGAGTCATTTCCTCCGCGGTGTCAGTTCCCACCCCTTGTTTCCACTTCAGGAGGCTCTTTCCCGTGTCTGACAGCATCTAGTCAGGATACTGATCTCTTCATAGTTTCTCTTACTTTCTAGTTTCCTTCTGTAGCTTCTATTCTTACCTTCCCGTGACCTCACTGAAAACCAGAATCTTCCTCTCTGATGCTTCCGTCCCTAATTGTAAATGTGTATCTTTAAAGCTACAGTATCCACTCCGTCTTGTTGCTCACCTTATGTAAATCTATATGATAGGGTTGTCCTCTGTTCCTTAGGACACCTCTTCTTAAAAGGAACGTATCGGTTCACATTCATGCCTTTTTTTTGGTTGCTGTTGCTCAGAAACTCAGGATGCATTCCATTGGCTCGGTCTCATAAGTGAGTATCGCTCTGACCTCCTCTGCGTCGGCGCCTCTTCTGTGTGCGCCTGTCCAGTTCCTAAAGACGGGGTGTGGACTGGGCCTCCATGTCCTTCCCGGTTGTGCTTGTTTTACACGTGTTTACATTTGAGCTAAAGTTTTCACATCCGCTGCTGAATTACTCGAACCAACATTAATCCCTCTCTTCTTAGAATTCTCATTTCACTTGTTGGCTAAGCCACAAGCAGCTCAGACTGGATCATACACTGTGACACCTGAGAGCACCTGGTTCCTTGCATGAGGCTTTTGTCCCCACCTGAAGGATCTCTTTCTTTCCTCCTCTTCAACGCGATGTGCAGTAGATAGGAGATACATTCATCTTTTAATACTGACAGATCTGTTTATTCAGAAAGCATTTTCTGCCCTGACCAGTTTGACTCGGTGGTTAGAACATCCGGCTCGAAGACTGAAAGGTCACAGGTTCGATTCCAGTCGAGGGCACATACCTGGGTTGCAGGTTCGATCTCTGGTCCCGGTCAGGGTTGATATATTTGAAATTCAGTGTTACCAAGTGCTACTTGGATATAGTTCATGCTTTCCAGAGTGTACTAATTAGAAGTATAGGTAGTGACTACTTTCAGTGTTTGAGAAGATGAAGTTTAAGAGACATGATCTGAAAAAGAGCGTGTGGGGGTGGGGGTGGAGGGAGCTGCCTAGGGAGAAATACAATTCCTGGAGGACATCTGAGTTCTTAGTTGAACCAAAGTGGAAAAGCAGGCTAGCTGAGCGTAAGAATCTGTACCAGACTTGTAACTTGTGATTGGGAATGAATATTTTTTAAAATATCGTGTTTTTTTGGTAAGGGTATCTTGAACAGTTGATAGAAATCTTTTCCTGTCCATTGGCATTTGGATAGTGGGCTATATCTACGTAGACATAGATGATCTGTTTTATCCCACACCTAAGACTTCCTGTGATATGTCTCCTGAACATTCATGTACACTAATATTCCTGTCACTCTACTTCCTGGCTGTGGTTTCTGTCGGCCTGACCCCATTCTCCGAGCTCCTGTACAGTGCTTTCCCGCAGTTCTTCATTTCCTGTGTTTAGTTTCCCCTTCTTATTTTATTCCTAAAGGTCATATTTTAAAAATAGCAAATATATATGTGTTCATTGCTAGCTTTGCTCTTTCTTTTCCACTATAGCAGGCATTTTCTATTTTTGTTTTTTTCTGATCCAAGGAGAAATACATGCTTGAGATTTCATCCTAGGCATTTGGGCCTGAAAATTGAAAATTATACTCACATAGGAAATGTGTTAACATTTTGAAAGTATACTTATGTTTTTTATTTCTAGAAGTGAGGAAATTTGGTGGTCAAATAAACAGAAGCCAGGAAAACCAAGATAAACATTTGTGGCAAGTTTCACTCATCAACCAAAAACACTGACTAAGAAGAGAGAGAATGTTTTCAGAAAAACATTTATTCTGGGCACAAACCCAGTTCCTGCAAGAAAAACATCCTGTCAATATGACTCATGTGGAACGAGTTGCAGAAATGTCTCAGAATTAATTACTGGTGATAAAAATCATTCAAGTAAGAAATGTGATGAAATTAATGCATGTGGGAAGTTACTTCTTGAAAATAAGCAAGAAAGCACTCATATTGGAAAGAAATCTGAAAAATACAACGAAGAAGAGAAATCCCTAAGTCATGATAAGGACCTTATTGAGCAACAGAAAATCCAAACGTTGGGACCATCATTTGAAGACAAGGAGTGTGGAGAAGCCGGCCTTAACAAAGCAGCCATCCTTCCACTGAAGAGGGCTCAAACAAGAGAAATCCTGTGATGATAAGGAACATGGGGAAAATATCATTGACAAGTCAGCCCTCAAAGAACATCAGGAAATGCACATAAGGAAGAGTCACTCTGAAGTTACTGAGTACAAGAAGTGCATCCTCTTTAAACATCAGAAAGATAACATGGAGGAGAAAACCCATGAACCTAATGAAAATGAGAATAATTTGAACAAGAAGTCACATCTCATTCAACCTCATAAAACTCACACAGGAGAGAAGACCTTTGAGTGTAGTCATTGTGAGAAATCTTTTGACCAGGAGTACCACCTCATTCAACATCAGAAGACACACAGAAGAGAAACCAGGTGAAAGTAATCAATGTGGGACCACCTCCCAGAAACCACAACTCAGACCCTCAGAGAAATCGCCCAGGAGAGAAACCCAGTGGACGTGACAAAGCCGCTGTGAAGTCGGCCCTAACTGAGCAGCAGAGAACGAAGTCAGAAAAGCTTTATGTGTACAGGGAGGGTAAGAAATCCTTTCGACATAGCTCAGCCCTAAAAGTCCATCAGAGAATTCACTCGGGAGAGAAGACCTATAAATGTACTGAGTGTGGGAAAACCTTCTGCTATAAGTCAGCCTAATATACACCAAGTATCTCATACAGGGAAGAAACACTATGACTAGGATGACTGTGGGAAAACCTGTGTGAAGTCAAATCTCACTGAACATTAGAAAATTCACCCAGGTTTTAGCCCTGGCCAGTTTGGCTCAACGGTTAGAGTGTTGGTCTGTGGTCCAGAGAGACCCGGGTTTGGGTCCCGCTAAGGTCACGTATCTCAGTTGCAGTTTGTCCCCGGCCCTGGTTGGGTCATGCGGGTGGCAACCACTCGATGTGTCCCTTTCACATCGATGTTTCTCTGTCTCTCTCCCTCCCACCCTATCTGAACAAAACACGAAAAAATGTCCACAGGTGAGGATAAAAAAAGAAAAAAATTCACTCAGATTTGAAACCCTACAAATTTAACGAGTGTGGCAAGTCTTTTTCATTGAATTTGATCCTCACTGCACACAAAATCACACAGGGTAAAACCCTATGGATGCAATGACTGTGAGAAGTCCTTCTACAAAAAGTCAGCCCTCACCACACATCAGAGAACCCACACGGGGGAGAAACCACATGGATGTAATGTGGGAAAGCCTTCCATGTGAAGTAAACCTAATCAGGATGAGAACTCACACTGGTGAGAAATCCCTTCCGTGTAATGAATGTGAAACATCATTCTATGTGGTCGCTTGTTCGTATTCACCAGAGAAATCACACAGGAGAGAAACTACATGTAGGCAGTGAATGGGAGAAAGCTTTTCTGTGAAGTCAGCTGATCACCAGAGGACACGTTCAGCAGAGAAGCCCTATGAATGTAATGAATGTCAGACATCCCTTCACCATAAGTCAGTCTAGCTGTTCACCAGAGAACTCACACAGAAGAGAAACGCGGTAAATGTCATGAATGTGGGAAACCCTTCTGTATGAAGTCAGCTCTCAGTCAGCACCAGAGAATACACACAGGGGAGAAACCCTATAAATGTAAAGAGTGTGGGAGAACCTTCCAGAAGTCACAGCTCACTAAATATCAGTGCACGCACACAGGGGAGAAGCCTTGTGAATGTAAGGAATGTGGGAAAACCTTCCAGAAATCACATGTCATTGGACACCAGAGAACACACATTGAGGAGAAGCCCCATGAATGTAATGAATGTGGAAAATATTTCTTTTATAAGTCAGCCTTAACCATACATCAGAGAACTCATACAGAAGAGAAACCCTGTAACTGTAATGGATGTGAGAAATATTCCTGTGTGAAATTAGACTGCACTGTACATCAAGAGAACTCACCCAGGGTAGAAACCCTTCGCATGTGGTGAATATGCAGAAAGCTTTTATGTGACTGGTCAGAGGACTCACACAGGGGTGAAGCCATGCGAAGGTAAGCGGTGTGGGAAGTCCTTCCGTACGAAGCCAGTCGTCACAGCACACCAGCACACAGGAGAGAAGCCTGATGGGAGTCGTGAATGTAGGAACCCCTCTGCGAGAAGTCAGCTCTCATGGAACATCAGGTGATTCACACAGGAGACATACCCTAAATTGCAACAAATGTGGAAAATCCTGTGTGAGGTCAAATTGTGTCACACTGTAGAGAACTCGTGGGAGAAACCTTATGAATGCAGTAATGTGGAGACTCCCTTCGGGGTCAGTTTGGTCCTTAGGTGACACCAGAAAACACACCTGGGGTAGGGGCTGGAGGGCTCCCCATGAATGAAATGAATATTAGAGAACCTGTGTCACACCTTACTAAACATCAGAGAACTCCACACAGAGAGATTCCTGAGAACATCCTGTACTCTAGTATCTACCTATGAGTCAAATATGTACTTCAGAGGAATCGGGGGAAAACAAGAATGCAGCAAGAGTTTTGTTTTGTTTTTTTTATCCTCACCCGAGGATATTTTTCCATTTTTTGTACAGATAGAGTGGGAGGGAGAGAGAGGAAGGGAGAGAGAGAGAAACATCGACGTGAAGGGACACATTGAGTGGCTGCCACCCGCACGACCAACCAGGGCCGAGGACAAACTGCAACCGAAGCACGTGCCCTTAGCGGGAACCAAACCCGGGTCTCTCTGGACCACAGGCCGAGGCTCTAACCGCTGAGCCAAACTAGCCAGGGCTGCAGCAAGAGTATAAAAGCATTTAAAAACTCACAACTTGCTGAATACCAGTTAATTGATACCAGAGTAAAATTATATAAATATTTGATATGCATGAGTGTTCAAGAAAACAACTGTTTGATAAAAAAGGAATTAAGATGGGGGCATCTATCAATTTAGAAAACATGGATATGTTTCTTTTTCTAGAAATAATGTAATATGAGAAGCCATGATTCTAATGAGGTACTGCCTTTTGAAAATGTGACATAGGTGTATCTGATGCTAATGACACTCATTGTTGGAATACAAAGCCTCTTGAAAAACACAAGTTGCAGCAGCAAGGTGACAGCATTAGAACCTTGAGGAATCCTTGAGGTCAGCAAGGCCTAGGCGTGTTAGTACAAATACATATGTTGTGTATGTTTGATTTACGTAGCAGACATCCAGACAGTGGTCAGCCCTGGCCGGTTTGGCGCAGTGATTAAAGCGTCAGCCTGCAGACCAATGAATCTTGCGTTCAATTCCAGTCAAGGACACGTACCTCAGTTGCAGTTCATCCCTGGCCCCTGTTGGGGTCATGCAGGAGGCAGCCAGTAAACATGTCCCTCCCACATCAATGTTTCTCTCTCTCCCCCTTCCTCCCACTCTAAAGATAAATAGAAAAATATCCTCAGGTGAGGATTAAGAAAAAAAAAAACAGTGGTCAGTAGGAAGTATCTCCCCATAGCTTAATAACTATTATGACAGATTTCTCACACTGAATGCCACCAGTGTTTCTTGGTATTTTGACAGTACAATATACACTACAAGTGACATATCTGACCACTTTGAAGTGCTCTATCACAGCATGTTATTAAGTGATAAAAGCAGAGCACAGAAAACTATATATAGCATGCTACCTGCTGTGTGAGAATGAAGAGGAAATGAGCGTGTGTGTGTATATATATCATTGCTTATTTTTGTGAACAGAAACACTAAAAGGATAAACTACAAGCTAATAAAAACGAATACCTGTGGAGATAGGCGTGAGCGGCGTGGTGGGGAGAGGATGGAAGCAAGGTTCTTTGATTAAACTTTTAAATGAAATTTTGGCTTTTGAACAAATGTAAATAATTTACATATTAAAAAAGCAGATTCTAAGGTTGAAAACAGAAACAAATCAACTTTATATCAAATTGGTAGCTTAACCTCAGAAAATCATTTAAGAAACTTTTGAACACGCTATTATGAGTATACATGATACTTAATGGGATGTGTTGAAGGACAAAAAACACCTGCAAAAAATTATAAACACTCATTAATTTTCTTGTTACTAATATTGGTGTCATTTTGAATATTGCATATTTGTGTATATTATAGGATAAAGCAAAAAGAAATTTGCTAAAGATACTGAGAACCAAAATGACCAGTTTGAGAAGACCATAAAAATAAAGGAATTTATGTAAAACTCCCTATAATGATAAATATGAATTGAAAATATTACTCACTAATTTTTAGAATGTGTTTATTTCCTAGCCCAGTCCATGGAGAGGGCCTCGGAGCAGTGGCGCCCCCGCAAGGATGAGCAGACTCAGTCCCCATCGCTGCCCACTACAAGGTCCCGAAGTGTCCAAGGTGAGCCTGGAACCTCTTGTGTCAAAAATCAGGCAAGCACTCAGAGATTAATGGGATGTGCCAGAGGCCACAGCAGCTGGCTAACGGGCTCCCGCTGGCCAGGTGTGAGGGAACCTGATGGTCGAACAGAAGGGCTGTAACCGACTATAACATTTGAATAAACAAAACTCTGCGGCAATACATAAGAAAGGATAAAGGGGTTGAGCTCACTGGAGGCGAATCTTACACAAGCTCCTTACTCTGTCATTAGAGGGAATGAATTTGGTTTTCACCCTGTCCTTTTAGTAGGAGTTGTTCATCTCCAATTATGGGAAGGCTGTTTGTTACAGAAAAATGTCAGCTGACAAATGCAGAAGAAATGGCCGTTCAGAAAGTTGTTAGCGCACCATCCCTAGGCATCTAGGCAGAGATTCTCAGTGGATGCTAAGATCATATGCAGAGGAAACGGTGTTTTTGTGGTGCCAAAGCATCACCCTCAGACACCTCAGTCGCTGAAACTGGGGAAGATGCACCTGTACCTCAGAGTGATTGGGCCCCTTGAACCAGGTGGCCAAACACGGCATAAACAGCGACACTGCGCCTCCTGATGAGATGCTGTGTGAAGGATTCATGTTGTACTGTAGGTGGAATCAAGTGTTTGTAGTCTTCTAGTTTATGGGAAATGCAGGAGATGGAGGCAAGCTTCGGGGGAGAAATTAGACAAATCCTAGACGTGGGACAAAGACAAGACAGCTGGCCTCTGCAGAAAGGCAGTGTCGTTTCAAGAGAGAAGTTTTCCTTCAAAGAGACTGAGACGTAATCAAATGCAGTGCACGAACCCCGATTGGATCCAGACGACACCTCAGTAGATTTGGGGGCAATTGGAGGAATCTGGATGTGGAGTGGGTATTAGGTGGTAGTAGGGAATCAGAGTTCACTTTTTAGGTGTGATCATTGTGGTTATGAACTTCAGCGACCATTTCTAGGACAGGCTGAATACAGACACATGGACTCTCATGATGTCTGCAGCTTTGAAGTGGTTCAGGAAAAACTCATGCATAAGTACATGGAGCAAAAATAGTCAAAAAGTGTCCAACTTCATGGCAGGCACATGGGTGTTCACAATATTTTTCTTAAAAGAGCTCAGAAACTTTTTTAAAATCCTCATTCAAGGATATTTTTCTATTTATATCCAGATAGAGTGGGAGGGAGGGAGAGAGAGAGAAATATCCACATGAGAGGGACACATCGACTGGCTGCCTCCCGCATGACCCTGACCAGGGCCAGAGACAAACCACAACTGAGGTAAGTGCCCTTGATTGGAATCGAGCCCTTGACTCTTTGGTCTGCGGGCCAATGCTCTAACCGCTGTGCCAAACTCACCAGGGCTGAAACTTTTTTAAAAAAATATCCTTTTATTGATTTTTTTTAGGGAGAGATAGAAACATCGATGTGAGAAACATTGATCGCTGCCTCCTGCATGCCCCATACTGGCAATTAAGCCCATAACCCGAGCATGTGCCCTGGCCAGGAATCGAACCAGGACCTCTCAGTCCATGGGACGAGGCCCAGTCCACTGAGCCACACCAGCCGAGCAGAGCTCTGAAATTTATTTATTTATTTTTATCCTCACCCAAGGACATTTTTCCATTTTTTGTTCAGGTAGAGTGGGAGGGAGAGAGAGGAACAGAGAGAGAGAGAGAGAAACATCGACGTGAAAGGGACACATCGAGTGGTTGCCACCCGCACGACTGACCAGGGCCGGGGACAAACTGCAACCGAGGTACATGCCCTTAGCGGGAACCGAACCCGGGTCTCTGTGGACCGCAGGACGACGCTCTAACCGCTGAGCCAAACCGGCCAGGGCAGAGCTCTGAAATTTTTAATGAAAAGTTTCAGAAAAGTATCGTAGCACTTACCTATTCTTTTCCTGGCTTCTGGCACACATAAATTATTCCTGTTGATACTGACCCGCTGTCAGTGACACAGACACTGCCTTTTTTAAAATGGTTTGACTTGTCTTGGGTTTGGCTGGTTTCATGGAAACACGTGGATAAGGTGCACAGGCAGGCACAGCGATGGAAACAGCACAAGCTTGTTCAGAAATAGCTGCGAATGTAGTGCTCATCACGCCCGAAGTAGTGCGGGGATAGAAAACCTTTCTCTCCTGTTCCTGACGGGCTCGGGGCCTCTGGGGCATGGCAGATAGCCCAGGCGGTAGGAGCCCAGGAGGCACTGCTGACAGGGTGCCAGGGGCTGTGGTGATCTCCGCTTCTTCCTTATTGGGGAGACTTGATGTGGCCCATCTTCCCTCTCCTCCCCAGGATGGCTTGGGGTTGGGCACATGACCAAGCGTGGCCTACAGGATGTTTAGGGAAGTATTCAGGGTGACTTTGGGGAAAGGTCTCGTTACTGATAGACATGACAGAATGGCGCTGTCCATCTGGATACCAGCATCAGTTGCATCTTGTGAGTCAGGGCTGGTGGTTCGAGGACAGTGAGCAGAGGGGTCCAGAGGTGTCACCAGCTCTGAAGCGGTGGCGGGAAGACCTGAGGTCAGGAATTTTCCTCATACTTGGAGCTACAATAAGGCATTGGAACAGGGCAGATGTCTTCAAATCATGTCATTCAGAAGTGCTAAATACAGGAATTTGGGGGCAAGAATGATGTGTTTTTGAGAAAATGATTCAGTAACTGCTTTGTGCCTTGTCAATTCCCATGTAATGTTAATTGTAATTTAATGTAAAACTTCCAAGAAATGTTATTTCTTGCTTGAAAGAAATAGAGCACAGGACATTTCCTTCAGGAGCCTAGTCACACATTAAGAATTCTTCCTCTTTATATGAAACAAACATTTCAAAATTTAAATGAATTATTCATTGATATTTTCCTTGACAAGATGTGGCTTGATGAACTGGTCTGATTTTGTTGTTGTTGTTCTTAATTCTCAACCAAGGACATTTTTTCCCACTGATTTTTAGATAGAGTGGAAGGGAGGGGAAAGGGGGGGGCATCAATGTGAGAAAAACATCATTTGGCTGTCTCCTGTACACCCCTACTGGGGATTGAGCCTGCAACGTGGGCATGTGCCTTGACTGGGAATTGAATTGGGACCTCTCAGTCTATGGGACGAAGCTCAGTCCTCTGGGCCACACTGGCTGGGCATAAGATGGTGTTTTAATTGTTCTTATTTTGTAATGATTTTCTATGTATTGAAGAGAAAGCCCCTCTTTATTCTATTTTTAAAAACTTCCTTGGCTTTCCCATTAGTTCTTAGAGGTGACCTATAGAATGGATCTGACTAGGTTTGTGTTTAAACTTAGTCTCAATAACTGACCGAGTGGCGACCAGACACTGTGGGCTCTGCAGTTGGCTTCTGTGAATTCTCTTTCCTGAGAGTGGGCCTTACTTTCTTGTTTCTTTGCATGTTTTATAACTTTTTTTTTTTTTTGGCTCAAAACTGGATTTTTAAAATATTATAATGTGGTTACTATGGAAATCACACATACACCCCACTGCCCCAGGGTTTTTGTTTGTTGTGGCTCCTTGTCATTTGCTTCTTGGTTTTTCTGAACCACTCCAGTGAGCCTGTATTCTTTGTCACATGCAGCCCCTGAATTCCTTGTTCCACTAGATCAGTGGTCAGGTGGGTTTCGCCAATTTCCTTAAACACTTGGAGCCAAAGAAAGCATAACAGAAAGGGGGATACAAAGAAAAAGAGGACAAAATACTCTCCCAGTCTTTGCAGATTGGCTCTGTGTGGGGCCCCCCTGGTTACAGTTCTGCCTCAGCCTTGGCTCCCAGCCTAGACATGGAGCATGACTGGATTGCCCAGCCAGGTATATTGAAATTCAACAAGAATCAGATAGCTGTGGCCGTGTCTTCATTCTGACCTATTTGAGAGGCCACAGGAGCAACTGAACCAACACTTCCCTAACCTTAGGACTGAACACATGTGGGCATCTCACCTCCACCTGCCAGGAGGTGTCGCCCTCCTGCTCAGCCCTTGAAAGTCCTGCTCAGGGTTCCTGATCTGCTCACACCACCAATTATGAGGTCTCTGCTTACAAAGCAAGCAGTCACGTTGTGTCTCAATTGTTTTCAGTTCTTGATGCCCAATAGGTCAACTAGGCCAGGCCCCTGAGGTGCTTTCTTTCACTAACTCCAGCCTGTGTATCTTACATGCTGCCTGAATAGTTCAGACCTTTTCAGATATGCCATCCCATCACATCTGAGTCAAAAATGTTATTTTAAGTACCTCTAAGGAATTGGAAAAACCGGGCCAGTTAAATTAGAACACACTAATTTCAGAGACATAACATGGCAACATGGACATCTGGGAAACTGCAAAGAATTACAAGTCTGGATTACTGAAGAGGCTGTTTAGAACCACTTACACGTACCAGCCCTTGTATGTGCAGGATCTGTCAACGGAAAAGAATGTGGTAAACCACGTAAACTTTTTATTTTTTTTCCTTTTTTTTTTGTTGTTGTTCAGATACAGTGGGAGGGAGAGAGAGGGAGAAAAAAACATCGACGTGAAAGGGACACATCAAGTGGCTGCCGCCGCACGACCAACCAGAGCCGGGGACAAACTGCAACCGAGGTACGTGCCCTTAGCGGGAACCGAACCCGGGTCTCTCTAGACCGCACACCGACGCTCTAACCGCTGAGCCAAACTGGCCAGGGCAACCACGTAAACTTTTCAGATATTTTACTTAAAATGCATACTGTGTATTTAAGCTATAATGGAAGTGTAGGAAACCTTGGTAGATATATCAACAAATATACTGTGAATACATGGTTCCTACACAAAACGACAACCCACCAGACCTTTGAGTCCTGTTATGTGGCACAGTCACAACCACCGAAAAGAACATGGAGGGAAAGTGCTGAGCAACAGAACAGGCACCACCACGAGTGAGGGAAACCCATGAAGATATGGCTGTTCATCTCAGTGATGAAGGGTAAATTATTCAAATAACACAGCATCAGCCTAACAACTGGAAAGCAAGCAAAAGTAGGTCCTTACTTTACACCATACGTTGTCAACTAACATTGGAGCAATGATCCACAAATAAGATAAATTAACCTAAAGGAAATGTATGCCCTGGCCAGTTTTGTTCAGTGGTTAGAGCGTTGGCCCATGGACCAAAGAGTCACAGGTTCAATTCTGGCCAAGAGCACATACCTTGGTTTCGGATCATCCCCGGCCCTGGTCGGGGTCATGTGGGAGGCAGCCAATCGATGCCCCCCTCCACTCTATCTGAAGATATTTGAGAAAATATCGAGTGAGGATTTAAAAAAAAAAGAAGAAAATTTATGTCATGCATTACAAAAAGGAAGATTATATCAGGTTCCAAAGGTCCTTAGGTTAATGATGTAACAATTCAAGAAAACAGACACATTTAATTGTTTCTAATGCTCAAACTACTTACATCAAAATTGACAGAAAATAAGATAAATCTCTATGTCAACATCTCGAAATAAATGATTTACCTAAAGTCCGCTTCTCAATTGTGTAACTCCTACAAAAGTGTAAATTTGTAATTCACTAACAGAGCAACCTAAATCCATTGGCTGAAAAACAAATTGTCTTTCACGGAAGGACAGTCCGGAGGTGCAGTGGCTCCATGGCTGGCCGGTGTGGTGGCTCAGCATCCCCATCCAGGCCCCAGGCTCTTCCAGTCCTTCTGCTCTGCCATGATCCAGTTACACGTCATTGTTGAGACATAACCAGGCATCACCCCAGCAAGGAAACGGAAACGTTCAATGAAAGACTCCACGTTACCCTGCAGGACTCCTTGGATCTTTAAGGAAATCTTTTCCCAAAATAACCCATCAGCTATCTCCTTTGTATATGTGTCTAGAATTGGATCCTATGACCACTCCATTGCTGGTAATGAGAAGGGATTATCATTACTGATTGAAATTGGTCAGGATTTATCCCCTTTCCATAAGCAGAAATGGATACCCTGCCAGCAAACAGTAAGGAGCAAGTGATGAGGGTGGTTACTCAACAGTGTCTACCACAAACCCACATGGAGGTGTTCTTCAATCATTCAGAACAGAAGGAGTCCAGCACAATGTTTAAAAATAGTATCATAGCAAATAAAAACACAGATAGTTCCTAAATTACACTTATATTTGTGTAGGCATCTAAATAAAAATAGTGGATGAAAAAATTAGATAAAAAATGGGAATATTTTAAGTATAATTTAAAACTGTATGGAGTTCATTGAATACTACAGTTGTTTCTCATTACTGGAGACTTCTGGCATTAACAATTTAAAATTTCCTATGCAGTTTTCTACCTATTTTATGCATATGTTTCTTTTTTCTTTTTTTTTCTTTTTTATCCTCACCCGAGGACATTTTTTTGTTCAGATAGAGTGGGAGGGAGAGAGAGGAAGAGAGAGAGAGAGAGAGAAACATCGACATGAAAGGGACACATCGAGTGGCTACCACCCACACAACCAACCAGGGCCGGGGACAAACTGCAACTGAGGTACATGCCCTTAGTGGGAATCGAACCTGGGTCTCTCTGGACCACAGGCCGACATTCTAACCACTGAGCAAAACCGGCCAGGGCTTATGCATACATTTCTATCTCTTGCTGACTCAGATACAGTTGAGAACATTATAAAAAACACTGATTTCTTTATGGAAGATTTAGTTCATTAACAATGATAAAATACATTTATAAGCACTAGAATACAAGAAGAAGCATACTTTATACCTATCAAATATTAGTTCAATGGCAATTCATATTAAGTACTAACATGGTGTGCTATTTAAAATGGGTAATCTTACCATGTCTTACAAATTATTTCAATACGGATACACTGCCTTTTCAAACATGATTCAGAATAAACATATGATTCCTGTAATGACCATCCTAAAAGGCAAGCTAACAAACAAAGGCCTACATTCTCAGGAAACACTCAGGTACGACTTTAATGTGGCTGTTACTGTCTTGATCAGCTATCTGGTTTTACAGTCTCTATTTACAAGGAGTACAATTTATTCACAACATATTATTTTTTAACAAAAAGCTCAATATTATATCAGAAACATAACTTTTAGAATTAATAATTTTCAAAGGAGTGGGTTTTCCACATTCCATAGAATGACACATTTCCCCCTGGTATGAATCCCTGATATGTGAAACAGTTGAACCCACAAAAGTGTATATACATTTTACACATTTATACATTTTACTCCTGTATAGTCGTATCTAACAAGTGATGTGGTCTTGTTGCAGTTGTGGTTTCTACCCTGTGAGTTCTCAGATTACAAGTCTGACTAATGCAGAGGCTGGTCCACATTCCCCCATGGGAATCTGACTTGACCATGGTAGGAGTTTCTTACACATTACAAAGGGTTCTCTGATGTGAAATGAGGCCTGACTTCAGAGAAGCCTTCCCACATCCAGCACATTCACATTCCCTCTCCTATGGATTCTCTGATGGCTATTGAAGGCTGATTTGTGGTAGAATTTTTTCCCACATTCATTACATTCATAGGGTTTCTCTCCTGAATGAGTTCTGTAATGTACAGTGAGGTATGACATTCGAACGAAGGCTTTTCCACATTCATTACATTCAAAGGGTTTCTCTCCCGAATGAATTCTATGATGTATGGTGAGATATGACATCTGAGAGAAGAATTTTCCACATTCATAACACTCATAGGCTTTCTCTCCACTGTGTGTTCTCTGATGTCGATTAAGGGCTGAATTCTGGCAGAAGGTTTTCCCACATTCATTACATTCATAGGGCTTCTCTCCTGAATGGATTCTATGATGTATAGTGAGGTATGACTTCTGAGAGAAGAATTTTCCACATATATAGCATTCATAGGGCTTCTCTCCTTTATGTATTCTCCGATGTCTACAAAGGGCTGAATTCTGGTAGAAGGTTTTCCCACATTCATTACATTCATAGGGTTTCACTCCTGAATGAGTTCCCTGATGTATAGTGAGGTATGACAACTGGGAGAATAGTTTTCCACATTCATTACATTCATACGGCTTCTCTACGGTGTGTACTCTCTGATGTCTCATGAGGGCTGAATTCAGGTAGAAGGTTTTCCCACATTCGTTACATTCATAGGGCTTCTCTCCTGAATGAGTTCTATAATGTACAGTAAGATACGATAACCGAGAGAAAAATTTTCCACATTCGTTACATTCATAGGGTTTCTCTCCTGTGTGTGTCCTCTGATGTGTAGTGAGTGTAGACTTGCGGCAGAAGCATTTCCCACATTCATTACACTTATAGAGTTTCACGCCTGTGTGAATTTTATGATGGTCATTAAGTGCTGACTTCTGGGAAAAGGTTTTTCCACAGTCATGACAAACATAGGGTCTCTCTCCTGAATGTGTTCTCTGGTGTTGGGTGAGGTGTGTCTTCTGGCAAAATGCTTTTCCACAATAACTACATTCATAGGGCTTCTCTCCTGAGTGAGTTCGCTGATGTTGAATGAGGTGTAACTTCTGGTAGAAGGTTTTCCCACATTCGTTACATTCATAGGGCTTCTCCCCTGTGTGTGTTCTCTGATGCACAGTGAGGGTTCCCTTTTGGCAGAAGGATTTCCCACACTGATTACATTCATAAGGTTTCTCTCCTGTGTGAGTCCTCTGATGTATAATGAATTTTGACTTTTTACAAAAGGACTTCCCACATGCACTGCATTCATAGGGCTTCATTTCCATATGAGACGTCGGGTGCACACTGAGGTTTGACATCTGGAGAAAGGCTATTTCAGATTCATTCCATTTATAGGGCTTCTCCTCCATAGGATTAACAAAAACTGCATCCTTTTGAAAGGCTTTCTGGCATTCAATATAGTCAAAGGGTTTCTCCAAAATACGAATGTTCTGATAGATACTTTCTTCATTTAGAGCATAAGCTTCCCCATTTTGATTAAACTCACAAGAATTCTCCCCTGGGTGAGTTTTCTCAAGTTTCACACGGAGACGTGATTTCCCACAGGCACAGCACTCATCAGGCTTCGTTCTTGCATAGCTTCCGTCGCTACTGATGTATTCTGAAGTGGACTTCAAACTCTCTTCGCATGAGTCACATTGATAGGATATTTTTCTTGAAGGAACTAGGTTTGTTTCCACATTAAAAGTCTTACCAAGAACATTACCTCTCTCTTCAATCAGGATTTTGTTGCTGATGGATACAATTTGCTTCGAATGTTTGTCTTCACTTTCCTGGACTCGCTCTGTCAGATCAACTTTCCAGACTTCTTCTAAAAAGAGGCAAAATTAACCAAATGTACATCTTCCTACATAAACTATGGAATGAGACATACACAAACATTTCATGTGGCATAGATGCTAGCTTCATAGACAAGTGCATCCTTTCCCCTTATTCTTTGGTTTGGAATAAACACACACACACACTCCCCAGTGGTGACAAAGGTGAGAAGTAAACTGACAAAAACACAAGCACCTCTAACCTTTACTGCACTATAAGGTCTTGTTCAAAACTGAGTATAGAAGGTAAAATAGGAACAGAGAGCAGTGATCAGAAGACAGGATGCCAGATGAATGACTGACAAGACAGACATGAGAGGACTCCCAGGAGGTGGGTCAAGTGAGGGAAGGGCCTGGAAATTTGAGCTCTGACTTAGAGAAAGTGTCATCTGGCCAAACGAGGTGCACCCCACTGAGACGCAGAGCTGTAGAGACGGTGACCATGTAAACATTTAGGAATATGGACTAAATGGAGTTCAGCAACATTTGGGGAAATAACCGAATATTGATTTTCCAGGTTACACGGAGCTAATATTGTGGTGATTCTTAGAGGATGAGGAATTTAAGTGCCCTCTGGGAATTAACAGGGAAACACCATAGGCTCATCCTGTGAGACAAGTGATAGATCACCTGGAAACTTCGGGTGAACACATCTTGCAAATCCAAGAAGAATGAAGGTGTGCTGTCCCAAGAAATTCTGGACTAGAGGACAGCGGACGAGGCACATAACACAGACCAACAGAAACCCAGAGACCTGAGACAGGAGGAGCCCTTTACAGAACAGATCCCTGAAGGAGGAAACAGATCCTTCAGACACACTTGTGGAGGGGCGGGAGTGTGAATGAGTCAGTTTCTCTCTGTACTTATTGAGCACCTGCTGTGACAGGACATTATGAAGGCACTGGGGACAGAACAGGAAATGAGAGACAAGATGAACAGCATTCAGGAAAAGAGGGAGACCCAGTTCCTGCTGGCACCCCACTTAAGAAGGGCTGGAGCTCAGGAACAGTGAGCAGCACAAGTGCACATGACCACACGGGGAATGGAACTTAATGGTGGAGTTTGGGAAAGAGGATGACAAGTGACACAGGACAGAAACCCATCTGAGGCACTGCACAGTGAAGGAGAAGGAAGGTACTAACATAAGGCCACATAAGTTATTGTTTAGTAATAGACTTATGAACGCCTCCAAACAAAAGGAATCTATGACAACAGGTTACTGAAAATGCCGCAAGAGCGAGTGAGACCCACGGTGTAAGAGGAAGAAGGAAGTGATTACATTTTGGTGCTGGGAGGTAAGCGTGGAAAAGCTCTACAAACATCAGTTTTTGGGAGTGAGAAGCATACAGGTGACTATGTCTAGTCACTTCTAAAAGTTTGAGACCATTAAAAGTCCCTGGGAAAACACTGCCAAGTTAGCAATAACCTCCCCACTGCCTCCCTAACACACCTGGGTGACTCTGAAGTAGGAATTCTCCTTCTACTCTCCATGGCTCTTCTCCTTGCTCCAGCTTGATGATAACTTCCGGTTTGACAATGTGACACCCTGTTAAATGAAAGAGAACTTGAGTCTGGCTGCTGGGTTTCCGATCTCTGCCGTCTGCGGAAAGTACTGCCTTACGAGCTACACAACCAAAGTGCCCATCTGAGCTGTGCCAAAATCAGGACTATTCGTTGGGGAGGTAAAGACCAAAATGCCCTGCCTGGTGCCTAAAACACAGTACTCACGTTCGTCCCATCAAATTCAGTCAGTAAAAGTGAAGGAAATCCCATACGTCTTAGCAACTCAGGAAGCCGCTCTGCTCACCCACGGAGACGAGGTGGCTGTAGTTCTCCAGCATCACATCCCTGTAGGTTGTCTTCTGCTCATGGTCCAGCTGCTGCCACTCCTCCTGGGAGAAGTCCACGGCCACGTCCTTGAATGACACTGGTCCCTGTAATAGCATGATGGGAATTGGGTAATGTGGACAAGACATCTGAAGACTGGTAAAGTCAACTATGAACATTGTATCCCTTTTATGTTACAGGTTATGAAAGGAAAATAAAGCTATCAGACAGACACGGGAAAGAGTTCACTCACTATATATCAAAAAGAAAATGTTGTCTTGCACTACAAGCCAGGAACCATCCTGGCTGTTGGGGACACTAAGACCAGCAGATGCAGCCCTGCCCCCGAGGGCACAGGCCTGAGGGCCACTTGTGGAAACACAGGATGTACTTTGCTCCTTCATTTTGCTTCCACAACATGAACGGTGTGTGTTTGTTCTGCGCGTGCTCCCGGCCACGCCTCCCCTCCAAGTCATCCTGAGCTGTAGGGCCCTGGGCTCCATTCTCAGTCCTTTCCTCTGTGCTTTCTGCACTCCCCGCTTTGATGGTGGTCCCATCCTGCCTCCTGCTTTAATTACCCTCTAAACATTGACATCTCCCAAATTTATATCACCATCCCAGATTCTCTCCTAAATTCCTGATGCACAGGTCCCAGATCTCAAACTCAACATGCCTAAAATTACACTGCTGTTCCTGTCCAAACCTGTTCCTCCTACAGCTCACAGGAGCCAGTCTGCAGTGTCTGCCACAGTTACCAAAGCAACAGGCGAGCCAGGCAACGCCCAGCCTCGTTTTGTATGTTTCTGCACGGGAAGCCTGCAGGTCTGACCACAGCCCGCCACGAGAGCTGTCAGCAACCACCTGTATTTGTGATGCACTGTTGCTGCTTGAAAACAGCACTACCATGACTATTCCAAACCAGGGTTTGATTTGGTGGCAGCTGGAAGTAGCTCGCCCTAGTTCACTTTTTTTTTCTTTCTTTTTCCATTTTAGACAGAGGGAGAGGAAGAGATAGAAACATCGATGAGAGAGAATGTCGACTGGCCATCTCCTGCACACCCCCTACTGGGGATCAGGCCCACAACCTGGGCATGTGCCCCGACCGGTAATTGAACCAGCTACCTCTCGGTGCGGGGGTCGATGCTCAACCACTGAGACGTACCAACCAGGCCAACTTCACTTTTCTGCATAAGGAAAAGGGGAAATTGCACTGTTCTTCCTCTGGCTTAAAAGAAGAAGCTTGACGCGCACTTTTAGCTTTAAACCTGGGTGACATACTAAGAAACCAACAAGAATTGCAGATATTTAGGATTTTAAGTTAGTTACAGAAGATAAGGGAACAGCATATGACAGTGTGTTTTAAAAGATCCCTCTGTTGAGTAACTGTCCAGAGAAAGCTGTGTGATCACAGAATTGGAGCTGCTTATACACTGTCACACAGGGCAGAACATCGGACGTGGCAGGAGGATATTTTGTCACCACTGTCTCAGAGCTAGCTTTCCCTGCTGACGACACCAGCTCACTCACCTGTGGTGGGGGAGGCGACACCAGCTCCTTGCCTTTCTGAGAGGCCAGGAAAGGAAGGAGCACTGGAATTCCATTAGTAAAGACAGGGAGAAAACTGGGATCCCCCAGAGGACTGTAAATGACAAAGACCCAAGAGGACTTTAACAAACAGGCTCAGAAACCTCACAGGCATCACTTGGAAAGGCGAGAGCCTACTGGGGCCAAAGACTGCAGTCCAGGGATCCCCAAGCCAGCAACAGTCTTTCTGTACATCCGGAAAAAGACACTTAGAGACACGCACAGCCTACAGAACAAGAGTCAGTACATCACCTGCGTGGCCTGTCCACAGAAAGGGACTGACGGGGCACTCCAGAGCCACAAGGGGAAGACTAAGAGCAGACAGAAATGTAAGAACTACCTAGATCCACAAATTCCCCCTCCTCACCACCACCACCATCAAAGACGCTACAGTACTCACTGAAGAGGGCGCTCTTGAACTAGGAATCCCACCCATGCAAACTTGCTCCTTTGGGGAAGTTTTATCCTCACCCGAGGATATTTTTCGATATTTTGTTCAGATAGAGGGAGAGGGAGAGGGAGAGAGAGAGAGAGAAACATCGATGTGAAAGGGACACATCGAGTGGTTGCCACCCACACGACCCAACCAGGGCAGGGGACAAACTGCAACCGAGGTACGTGCCCTTAGCGGGAACCGAACCCGGGTCTCTCCGGACCGCAGGCCGACGCTCTAACCGCTGAGCCAAACAGGCCAGGGCTCTTTGGGGAAGTTTTAAAAATACCATGTACTGAAATTCTCAAAATAAAAATATTACAGAATTATATAGTAATCCTGGAAAATAAAGTAAAAAGGCAAATAAATGGGAAAAAAATGTTTACTAACATGACCCAAACTGGAAAAATTTATAAACCTTTAAGACTATAAGTCAGCAAGAAAAGCAAAAGAAAACAAACAGTATCGTGATGAGAAAGATGGGCAGTGGACATGCACAGGCACTTCACATGAAAATAGAAACGGGCCCATCTGAGAAGGCTCCAGACTGCATGGTGCCAACTCCTGACATTCCAGAAAGGGCAAAAACAGACAGTAAAAAGATCAGTCGTCAGGGGCGGGGAAGGGAGGAACAGGTGGCGCTAGGGGACCACCGAGTCCTGAAACTATTCTTTAAGGCACGGTAGTGGTGGATACACGTCGTTATACATGTGTCCGTACCTAAAACATACAACTCGGAGTGAACCCCAATGGAACTACAGACTTTAAACAGTAATGTATTGGTATTGATCCTTCAATTGTAGCAAAGTATCACATGGTAACAATAGGGGAAGCTGAGAGAGAGGAGTATGAGAACTCTGTACTGTCTCCTCAACTTTTCTGTAAACTTAAAACTGCTCAAAAAATAGTCTATTAATGGGGGGGAAACTTCTAAATATGTAGAAATATAAACCTCACTCATGATTAGGAAAAAATCTCAAGCTGACATACTCTTGGGGCCTAGGATCAGCCAGAACACCCCGTCACATTCCTTTTTCTGGCCTCCCACTAGGAACCGGCATCCCCTTGACTCACCCCCACCCCTGCGTTTCATGCCACTCACATGAGCAGCCTCTGCATACGACATCTTTTTATCAGATGACTCATTTGCCCAATGAAAAGGTCTCATTCTCAGGCAGCCCCTCCATGTCATGTCTACCTCCATTCACACACCCCCGTCCTCGGCAGAAGACCCGGTTCTGAGGAGCAAGCATCTTCCCTGCACTTCCAGAGCCGCCTCCAGTCCGCTCATGCTGTCTCTGTCTACGCACCTCACAGCCTCTGCTGCTACTCGGGCCCTGCTCGCTTCAGGGCTGTCACAAACTACCTCGCCGCCTCGCCGCGTGACAGCCGCGTCACCCACAGCAGCTGCAGCCAGGCTGCTTGCCATCACTGCAGCCTCCCACGTACTGACAGACCAGGGTTCCGTGATCTCCCAAAACGAGTTCTATGAATTGCCTCCTCCACGGAGAACAGAAGTTCCCTGAGGGTAAGACCTGCCTCTTGAAATCACCTCCAAGAGAAGATCTTCACAGAAACCAACACGGGGACTGCAGATGGGCAAGGTCCATGGCTAGGACTGGCAGACCTCCATGGGCTTGTACACTAGATCACGGGGACCTTGACAGGGTCAGGTTCAGGGGAGGGGCAGGGGCAGAACCAAGACTATAGGCTGCCAGATGAAACTTGAATGAGAAATAGGGATCTTTGTCAGACACCTCACCTCACGGTCTGCTGTGCAATCCCAACAGACGATCAGAGAAATATTTGGGGAGATTTATTTGATGGGCGAGAGGGCCACTCCTACAGAGAGTCATTGTTTTACCCCTGGATCAAGCAGTAAAAATAATGTATCTATGGGACAACAATGTTTTCGTCACCAGCAAAGGTCTATGCACTGAGAGCTCCCTGGGCAGTATGCCCTTGGATTACAGGAGGCGCGAGGCAGCAATGGTCATGGCTTAGGGCTTGTCACTTAGGAAGGCAAGTCACAATTATAGTGCGATCATCCACAAAATCTTTAAAACCCGTAAGAAAACAAAAGTGTTTCACCTGGTCAGTGTAAGTCAAGTAATGGATGGTATTTGTCATTTTCTGTGACGAATGTCAAGAACACGAGGCATACCTGTACTTTGTCTTTTTTTTTTTTTTTTTTTTTTATCCTCACCCGAGGATATTTTTCCATTTTTTGTACAGATAGAGTGGGAGGGAGAGAGAGGAAGGGAGACAGAGAGAGAGAAACATCGACGTGAAGGGACACATCGAGTGGCTGCCACCCGCACGATCAACCAGGGCTGGGGACAAACTGCAACCGAAGTACGTGCCCTTAGCGGGAACCGAACCCGGGTCTCTCCGGACCGCAGGCCGACGCTCTAACCGCTGAGCCAAACTGGCCAGGGCCTTGTACTTTGTCTTTAAGAGCTCTGAGGATCATGCTATCTATACACATGAACATGACAGAAATGCCTGGTGCTGACCTGCTGCTCTGTGGTTTGTCCGACCATATCTTATATCTGGTCTACTTTCACATTTCAAAGTTTGAACTATTTGTCTCCTAAGGTGTATTATAAAACAAACTAGGGAACACGTAACTAAAAACACTCACCAGAGATTTATTCATTTTCTGCTGCTCTTGGAAAAATATGGAGGGCTGTGAAAGCGGAAGCAACCTGGAGACAGAAAAGGCAACGAAGTTAGGAGGATCTGGCCTGCCAAGAAAGTTCTCTTCCTGCACAAGAACTCACCCAGAAAGTTCCATCAAAGACACCTCTGGGAGACTATCACTTTAAACCTTGGGAAGTGACTGGAAGAATGATAAGGAGGGAGCCCCCATCTGTATGTCTATAATTCCCACATGATTATGTGGTATGTGGTGACTGAGTGGATACATCTCTCATTAGTGAATGAACATCAAAGTCTATTGTAATAATCCTCCATCATTTGCACAAGATAAAAGAAGAAATTTTGTTACAGTCACCTATTTTCTTACTCTTAACATGATCAGCAAGTCAGCAGGATGCTCTGAGTAAAGGGATACACTCAAGCAGGACTAAGTCTTTGCATTATTTGTACAAATGGGTGTGCTGCTCAAAGGGCCTCTTATTAAGAAACTTTGACTTAACAGAAATACAGCGGGCACAACACCTGGCCTGCGAGTCTGAGTGCTGTTAGCAATCCCACCTGCACAGCACACCACCTCCGACAAGTCACCGCCCTTCTCAGGCCCAGCCTCTTCCTCCGGCACCTAGCAGCAGGACGTCGCCTTGCAGACCTGTCCCCGCTGCACTGGCTGCACAGGGCAGGACCCAGGGGAACGGGCACACACTTAGATCAGAGAACAAAGGTCCTGAGGGGCGTTGAGGGGGAAGGGGTGCTGGGTGTGCAGGGAGGAGGGCACACGGCACATCCGCAGCCCAGCCTGGGACCCCAGGTCCCCCAGGAGACCCAGAAGTCACAAGCCCCAGGGGAGCGCCCATTCCGGAGCAGCCTGCCCCTGCCCTCCGGCCCGGACACGGGATCTCCGGGGAGCGCCGGCCGCACACTCTCGTGTCCTCGGCCGGGGCGAGTCCCCAGCACCACCTACCCCGTGGGGACTGCGGATCTGCCCCAAGGCTCCCGAGGCTCCGCCGCTTCTCCCCCGGGGTCCCCGCCTCTGCGCCTCCCCAGGCCGCGTCCCCGAGGACCAGGCTCGGGGCCTACGGGACACACTCACTCAGGAGAATGTCCCTCCCGGGGACGTCACTGTCCCGCGCGCCTCGGTCCGGTCGCCGCGATGCAGACGGGCCGAGCTCGGACCGCGCCGCCGCCGCCGCCCAGCTCCTCGGGCCTGGCCCGCGGGCTCGGGGTCGCCTCGGAGGTCCCGCTCCAGAGTCCGCCCGCGCGCGAGCCGGTCCCGCACAGCCCCGCGCCCGCTGGGTGGCGGCCCGACCCACAGCGCCGGCCCGGCAGGCCCGGGACCCTCGCCCAACCGAGGCCAAAGCCTGGGAACCACGGCCAGCGGTGACCTGGGCACGGACAGGAAGCGACAGCAGCACGGCAGCAGTGCGCCTGCGCGAACACGCACACAGCCCCAGGCGCACATGCGCACGAGGACACCGGAAGTCCGCCTGCCGGAGGCCACCCGGGGCTGTGGGACAACTGCCAGGACTCTATTTCCCATAAGTCTCCGTGCCGTGGAGTTAGGGAGCGTCTCGGTAGTCCCGGCCCTCCCGCATTAGGGGGCGCGTGCGGGGAGAGCTCGCGCCGGAGGGGGCCCCAGTTTCCCGTTTGTCTTGACTCCCGTTAGGGCTCAAGGAAAGGTGTCGCCTGTGTGACTGCGCCCTGGAATCCTGGTCCTTTCCTTGCTCCAAGACCTTTGGGGTTAGGGACTCCCCCACAACCAGGGGAAGGGCAGGGAGGGGGTGTATCATGTCCACGTAACTGAAAAACCAGAAGTTTCACCAAAATGCTAGGAATCAGTAAATGCCCAGCTTATGACATAACATAGTATTGCCCATGGGCATCTGGTTTCTCCAAGGAAGGAAAAGATAATAGAAATTGTAGCTTTTCTAGATTACACAACGAATTCATAGAAACTGTAAAAAGTCAGAAAGTACTCACACACTGAAGAAAGGTGAGCGGATCTTACCTCCTAAAGAGGATGGTTGGGTAAACGTGTCGCTTTTCAAAAATGGAATCATAAGGACAATGATGAACACCTCTTTGTGGTGAAATAATACCGTGTTTGGGGCCAGTTGTTTCTACAAAGCTGTTGTGCGTGTGTGGTGGAGGGGATTAAAAATAATATCTCGAACAACCCAGACAATCATGTCCACAGATGTAGAATAGAGAAGACAATTTTGTTTGTTGTTGAACAGCATTAAACCAGACTGTGCGGGGCATGGCAGGGAGCCACTAGTGAGCTGGCAGGAGAAAGGACCCTCACCTTTGCATGGAGCTCAGCAGGCATAGTCCTTACAGACACACTCTCAAGTTCAACACTAACTCCTCTCACGAGAAAGGACAGTACATTTGCTATACATTCTTCCATTGTCCATTATACATTTACCTGGTCAGCTGAGTGGCCATCCTGCTAGTCAGTTGCCTTTATGCCAAAGGAAAAAGAAAATCTCTCATGTCTCCATGACAAGTAGGTATTTACAGCTCAGAGCAAGGGGCCTGGAGCCTCGCCTCAAGTCCCGGGGTGACTGAGACAGGGATCTTATCTTCCTTGAGCTTGAACTGCAGCATTAAACTTACCCTGCACAAAGCCTGTGCTTGTCCAAAGTTGCTCTTGAAAGTGGCCGTGAAGCCAGGGATGGTCTTTTCCAGCTCTTGCTGCCATTCACCATGGCCTGTGCCTGAATTCTCACCCATGGAAGGCTGGGATGTGAGGAACAGTGACCACACCTCTGGGCCTGAGCCAGGAAAATCACAGGGCTCATTTCTCTATGGTCCTTTCCATTTTCACCAGGTACAGGATGGGAGCTGTGCCAAGCACCCTGGAAGCCCCACGGTGAAGATGAGCAGAGTGCCCATCATCCTGGGCCCCTGGCCTCCAGCTCCCACCTTCCCCACATGCACTAACTGGTGCTCAGTGAAACTCGGGGGTGCCCTCTGCGCCTGGCTCCTCTGTGTGCCCGGCTCCTCTGGTTCTCTGCCCTGCGAACCGCAGCTGCCAGGTCCCCGCAATAACCCATTCTGTCCCTTCAGTTCAAACACGCAGGGTGCAGTGTGTGGCCTGGGCTCTCTATGGGCTGGCTTCTCTCTCCAAATGGCTGAAAACTGTCCTTTTACACACTTCCCTCTTTTTAAAATCTTGTTTAAACTGGGAGGGTAGCCCTGGCCGGTTTGGCTCAGCGGTTAGAGCGTCGGTCTGCGGTACAGAGAGACCCGGGTTCGGTTCCCGCTAAGGGCACGTACCTCGGTTGCAGTTTGTCCCTGGCCCTGGTTGGTCGTGCAGGTGGCAACCACTCGATGTGTCCCTTCACATCAATGTTTCTCTCTCTCTCTTCCTCTCTCTCCCTCCCGCTCTGTCTGAACAAAAAATGCAAAAAAAAAAAAAAAATGTCCTCGGGCGAGGATAAAAAAAATAAATAAATAAAATAAATAAAAAATAAATAAACTGGGAGGGTAATCTGGACCCTGTGATTGGCCAGAAGCAGGAGAAGCCCACCTCTTCCTGCACTTTCATAAAGACCCCTGCATATATTGTAGTTAGAATATAAAGCTTTCTCTTTTTGTATTACTTAAAAATGCAAATATTCCCCCAATTTGTCATCTGTTTTTTCCCAGTAAATTATTTCCAGTTATTTATTCACTTATTTTGGTATTTTTGTGGGCATTATTTCACTTTACACAGTGCAAAAGTACATGAAGATATATAAGCCCCCCCCTACTGCCCTGTAACCCACCCCTCCCCACCAGATACCCCCACACCCATCCACTCCTGCTTCCCATTCCCTAACCCTGAACCCAACCTCCCTAAGTAACCCCTTGTTTGCTAAATGTTTTTCCAGACCTTTTTCTTTGCTTATTCAAACATAAAGCTATAACATAAGGCACACGTAAATCTATAATATACATACCATACATATACACACAATACTTTTGTGGGTTTTGTTTCACAAAAAGCAAAATTAGTCTTTGGTATTTTTTAAACAGTACAATAGACATGCCTCCAGTACAGTACGCAGGGTCTGCCCCTCCTTTTACATGTTTCTTGTATTTTCAAGCTTTCTTCAGCTGTCTCCTTCCCCATGGCTCCAGTTTCTCTCAGATTCTCAAGAACTCTGTCTCAGCTGTGTCTCTCCCCTCCCCCTCCCCCTCCCCTCAGAGCAGGGTCCTGCCCACGGCTCTCCACTGGCTGCACTTCCTCACTCCCTCCTCTCTCCCCACAGCCTATCCACTGGGCTCTGCCCCTCCCCACCTGGATTTGCTCAAAGATCAAAAGTGTTTGCCAGACCCATGGAGCACTTTTCCCTCCTGCCTCAGGGGCCCCCTGCAGTCCTGAGCACTGCTGAGCATGCTCCCCTGGCCACTCTCTTCACCCCATCCTGACTACTCCTAGGTACCTCTCTGCCTCCATGGTACCCAGTGTGGGACGACTTTACTCCCTAGTGGACATGTGGCAATTTCTGGAGACTTTTCTGGTTGTCACAGCTCAGGGGTATGTGCCACTGCATCTGGGTAGAGGCCAGGGATTCTGCCAGACATCCTACAGTGTACCAAACAGTCCCCCGCAGCAGAAATGGTCCAACCCCAAGTGTGAAAGAGCACAGAGGTTGGGAATCCCTGCACTAGAGGGATACAAACAAGCCCAAGGATGAGTCTGACAGGTGCAGGCTAGGTTTTTTGTTTTTTGTCTTTCTCAATCCCTCCACATTCTTATACGATCTTATCATTTCTGCGTTTTTTAAAAGTGATTTTGAAACCTTGAAACTGGGAAACTGGTTGCCAGGTTGGAATGACTGATGACATCAGAGGCTTCCGACCTTCCTGATTGGAAGGACCAGATTCCGTGGTGCTTGGCAGCGAAGGTGGACAACAGCATCTTCTCGGATCCTTTCTCCACTCCCAGTGTCTACTCAGCTCAAAGAAGGGATAAGGGTCTGTGTTCAAATCGAGAACAAGAGTTTGGACAGATCAGAGTCTAGGTTTCTTGAAAAGGAAGAGTTTGGGAGAAATCATGGCCAGTTGTGAACCAAGTTCACATTCTGAGAACCAGAGCCCTCCACCTAACTCCCCAGGGTACCCCTTGGAGGTGAGAGTGGGTGAAGAAGTCCCAGGACCATCAGGTGAGGAAACTAGGTGCAGAAGGGATTTGAGAGGCTTGACCATTACGGAGGAAGGGGAACCTGACTAGGGTGTGTGTGAAAGAAAGGAGAGATTCAGAAAGCCAGGAACTGGAGGAGTGTACAAGAACCGGAGACAGGACTATCCCATGAAAAGAGCCCGGGAAGCCAGGGAGGAGGGTGAGGCGTGAGGTCCGAGGAGAGAATGGACGCGAGGGCACACCAGAGGTTCCCTCCCCCAGCCACGGGAGAAGTGATCTCTAACGAAAGAGTTTTGAGGACAGAGACACAGAACAATGGCAAGATGAATGGGGCAGGGGAGGGTGTGGGGGACAGATGGACATCACCAAAAGAGAGAGAGGCAAAGAGGTCTGGGGAAAAGGCCAGTCGTCCCTGAGACTGGAGAGAATGGAGGGGTTTGTTTTGGGGGGAGATAGGTGGAGTAAAGTGGGGGTGGGGTTTAGGTGAACAGCAGCTGAATTCCAAAGGCAAAAGCATTATATCGTAGCCTGGTTTCTTTATTCAGCACCCTGGGTCAACCCCAGCCCCCTGCCTCAGTCCCCTGACCGGAAGAGGAAGAGGGAGTGGTCCACAGAAGAGGAGCCGGAGGAGGAGGCGGCCCCTGGGGCCCAGGACACCTGGGTTGTGGAGACCCTGTGTGGGCTCAAGATGAAGCTGAAGAGGCAGCGGGTGTCCTCAGTGCTGCCGGAGCACCACGAGGCCTTCACCAGGCTGCTCGGTAGGAAGAAACCCTGGACAGCACCCTCCAGTCCTGTTCTTTAAAAAAACAAAACACTTCCAATAACGACTCTCTTCCAATAGGAAATAATTCCCTGCTAGCTGGTGAGCTTTCTGTCCTAGGAGGACTCTGTACTGACCGCTCATTGGGGACACTTAGGAATGACAGAAGATTGGTCTAGACTTGAAAAGGGTCTGCACTTGGGATCAGAAAGCTTGGGGTTTTTTTGTTTTGTTTTTTATCCTCACCCGAGGACATTTTTCCCATTTTTTGTTCAGATAGAGTGGGAGGGAGGGAGAGAGAGAGAAACATCGACGTGAAAGGGACACATCCATTGGCTGCCATCCACACGACCCAATCAGGGCCGGGAACAAACTGCAGCTGAGGTACATGCCCTTAGCAGGAACCGAACCCCGGTCTCTCTGGACCGCAGGCCGGAGCTCTAACTGCTGAGCCAAACCGGCCAGGGCAGAAAGCTTGGTTTTCACTGCACACTTCGAGACTTCTTAGCTCTGGCCTCGTGAATCTAAATCCTTCATGTGTGTAAGGGGGGTACTAAGGCCACCTTCGCACCCTGACCTGACAGTCAGTTGAGAACATGCCTGAAGGGCTATGGCCTCGGCAGAAGCACATTCGTGCGTGATGAAGGATCATCACTGATTCTTTAGGATCTGAATCGTGCAGATATGCTACTGACCCCCCCCTGTCACTCAGGCACCCTGACCGGGTGGGGCGTGTCACCACTGCTTCCTGGCCCAGGGAGCAGTCTCCTCTGAGCCTCTTCCTGTCAGCCTCACCCTTGGCCACATCCCGAAACTCCCCCAAGAGGCACGTGGCGCTCCTCTTTGCCCTGGACCGCTCCCATGGCAACCCTGTTCCAGCTGTCGAGCTGACCTAGGCCCTCTTTCACAGAGGATCCTGTCGTCAAACGATTCCTGGCCTGGGACACAAAGCTGAGGGTCTCTGACAAGGTAAGATGCACTCCTGCTCCGCCATCTCTCCCAGCCCTCCGTTCTCTCTCCAGTCTGATGCCTTGTCAGGACTTCCCTTCGGGACCGAGGAGTTCTGTGCAGTGTGGACGGGCAGCCCTGCCTCTGCCCGGCTCCTCTGGGACCTGAGCTCAAGGCTCGTCCCTGTGCTTCTGACACATCAAGTCCCTTCTTCTCTCAGCTCCTGGGGACTCCCCTTTGCTCCAGCTTGTCAAAGACCCTCCTGATGCTGGCTGTCCTAACCACATGCCCTCAGACTCTGGCGTCTGCCCTCCTGGGAGCAGCAGCCGGCCCCTTGTCCCTCTGCCCGTCCTCTTTCCCAGTGTGAGTCCTCTTGTTTCCCCCTTTCCCCCAGTACCTCCTGTCCATGGTGGTCGCTTATTTCAGCCGGGCGGGGCTGTTCTCCTGGCAGTACCAGCGCATTCATTTCTTCCTGGCCCTGTGAGTATTCTGCCTAATCCCATCCTCAGTATTCAGCCCCTGGGGGGTGGAGAGAGAGGCGTGGGTCTCTGACCATGCATCTGTTTTTTTAACCTATTTGTACGGTTTAACCTATGTATAAAAATGATAGGATTATAGTATAGTGTTTTTTTTTATACTGTTCTTTGTGAAAACCAACAATCCTAATGTCAGTTAAAAGACTGAACAGAGCCCTGGCCAGTTTGGCTCAGCGGTTAGAGCGTCGGCCTGCGGTCCGGAGAGACCCGGGTTCGGTTCCCGCTAAGGGCACGTACCTCGGTTGCAGTTTGTCCCCGGCCCTGGTTGGTCGTGCGGGTGGCAGCCACTCGATGTGTCCCTTCACGTCGATGTTTCTCTCTCTCTCTCCCTTCCTCTCTCTCCCTCCCACTCTATCTGTACAAAAAATGGAAAAGTGTCCTCGGGTGAGGATTAAAAAAAAATAATAAAAATAAAAAATAAAAGACTGAACAGAGCCCTGGCTGGTTTAGCTCAGTGGTTAGAGCGTCGGCCCGTGGACTGGGGAGTCCCAGGTTCGGTTCCCACTGAGGGCACGTACCCCAGTTGCAGTTTGTCGCCCATCCCCGGTTGGGGTTGTGCAGGTGGCAACCAGTCGAGGTGTCTCTCTCATGTTGATGTTTCTTTCTCTCTCTTCCTCCCTCTCTCCCTCCAGCTCTATCTGAAGGTAAATGCAAAACAATATCCTCAGGCGAGGTTAAAAAAAGACTGAACAGAGCAAAAGAAAACATAAAAGCCTCATAAAGAATTGACACCACCCTGCCCCCAAACAAACAGGCCTGAGACTGACCATTTATCTTTCTTTATTGATTTTAGAGAGAGGAAGGGAGAGGGGGAGAGAGATACACATATTGATTAGAGAGAACATCGATTGGCCGCCTCCTGCACGTCCCCCACTGGATATTTGGTCCACAACCTGGGCATGTGCCCTGACCAGGAATCAAACAGGCGACCTCTCGGTGCATGGGTCAGTGATCAACCACTGAGTCTCACCAGCTGGGCGAGACTGACTATTTCTAATTCCTCTCTCCCACATCAATGCCAAGCGTAATGGTCTTCCTCCTTAATTCATACCCTCATTAAACAACACAGATCTAGTATAAAATGCTCCCCAGGGATGTTTCTTACAAGTTTCTCTGAATATCCTTCCAAAACACAGGCTAACCACTTCACCACCCTCCTCAACGATTTCACTGGGTGATTTCACTCTGGATCAAGGCTGAGTTCTCAGCTGGAATCCAGCTGTTTCTACGATCTCTATCAAACGTGCTTCCACCCTGATAGCTTAGTCTTTGTTTCGCCACGCTTCCCAACACCATGCCCTCTGTTTCCATATTGTTTTCTATCTAGGTGTTTTTTTTTACACATATGTATCTGGAGAAAATGACCTATTCTTAGAATTGATTCAAACACCCAAATCTTCGGATACTGTCTCCAACCCACTAACTTCTGCATCCCAGTAGCACTTTAATTAAAAGTCTATTATAATGTGATATTTTGGATTACAGTTAGTTCTTATCTCCCCTCTTCCTCAGTGCCATTAGAGTAGACACCTGTTGGAAGCAGGTCCTGTCAAAATATCAATGGCTTCTTAAGACACTCAGTATAATTCTTTTTATTTTGCAAACATTTAAGTTATCTGAGTGTGTGAGGTAGTCAGTTTTACACTTGACTATGAGACACAGTATTCATTTTATCATTCTATGAAACCTTGTGAAGTGCCTCTCATGTGTCAGGGATTGTGAGGGCTGGGAGAGAATTCAAGAAGTGCTATTGGGCCCTGGCCGGTTTGGCTCAGCGGTTAGAGCGTCGGCCTGCGGTCCAGAGAGACCCGGGTTCAGTTCCCACTAAGGGCATGTACCTCGGTTGCAGTTTGTCCCCGGCCCTGGTTGGTCGTGCGGGTGGCGACCACTCAATGTGTCCCTTTCACATTGATGTTTCTCTCTCTCTCTGTTCCTCTCTCTCCCTCCCACTCTTCCTGAACGAAAAATGGAAAAATGTCCTCGGGTGAGGATGATTAAAAAAAAAAAAAAAAAGAAGAAGAAGTGCTATTGGGTTGCCCAGCCGGTGTGGCTCAGTGGTTGAGCATTGACCCATGTACCAAGAGGTCACCGGTTCGATTCCCGGTCAGGGCACACGCCAGGTTGTGAGCCCGATCCCCAGTAGGGGGCATGCAGGAGGCAGCCAGTCGATGTTCTCTCTCATCGATGTTTCTATCTCTCTCCCTCTCCGTTCCTCTCTCTCTAAAATCAATAAAGAAACAACAACAACAACAACAAAAATTTTTAAGTGCTATTGGGTCAAGGCACCAATGAACCAAGTCCTCTGTTAGTCATTTCGTAGGAAAGTGGTGCACACGGAAGTGGACCAGTCAGTCCCTGCCCTCGGGAGCTGTGTGGGTACAGAGAGAGAGAGACAGACGTGCGCCCACACAACAGGTTAAAGGGAAGGGGGCCGCCTTCCCCACTGAATTTTATCTTCATCATCAAGATATGAAAGTGCCCTTGAGGTCCCTGCTCAGCAGTGGCTTCTTGATGACTGAATGGCACTCTGTGACACAGGACAGGGCTCCTGTAGGTCCTGTGTGAAGATGACCCGCCGGTGCCCTTTCTGGGAAGCTGACCTCAGACAGGGGTCCTTCCTGTCCTGCTCCTGACTGGCAGCGTGATGTCTTTCCCCAGCTACCTGGCCAATGACATGGAAGAAGATAACCAGGCACCCAAACAAGCCATCTTCTCCTTCCTCTACGGGAAGAACCGCTCCCAGCGTCCCCTGTTCCACAAGCTGCGGCTGCAGTTCGTCCGTTCCATGGGCTGGAGGACGAGGGTCTCCCGGGAAGAATGCGAAGAGGTGGGTGGGCTGTGGGGACTTGGGGGAGGGGGCCAGATTGGAGAGAAGGGATCACGGAGGATCGGAGTTGGAACCTGGGATGAGAAAGAGTTAGGGTTTGCACAGGGGAGGGTGGGAAGTCCCCCTGGAGAGCCATGATCTTTTCAGGGGGCTGTCTGTCTTTCCAGATCCAGACTTTTGACCCAGAGCTCTGGGTGTGGGGGCGAGATCGCGCCCGTATCTCCACGACTGCAGAGGCCTAAGGTAGGTCTGGAGCGGGGCAGGTCTGTGTCCTCACAGGTGCAGACAGAATGATTTGTTGTCTGTTTAGGGAACGTGAGAATGCAATGTCTGGGCCCACACTTGTCATCCCCCACCCCACCCCCTTGCACGCACTGTGAAGTACACCCATAGGCACACAGCCAGGCCCTGACTCAGCTCCCAGCCGTAAGCTGACAGCCCCACACAGGCACCTCGTGGGATGTGTGGGTGCCCGACCTCAAGATTTGGCTAGCATCATTTTAACCAAAGCAACTCAGTTCAAATTGTTGAAATGTTGACTTTTGTGAAAAGTGAATGTTTTACATTTTTTCCCTATATTATGTTTTAACTTTCTCTTGTTAAGTTACTTTGGCCTCTCATCCCTCAGGAATACCAACTGTAGGGACTTATCTAGAATAAAGTCAGTGTTGAACAATAAGATATTAGATGGAACAGTCTCTATATCCAAAAAATAGAAGATAAATCGTGACTAGCTACATTTTCATTCAAATTTGCTCTAGAATAAATGGCTTATGGCCAGCCCACCGGTGTGTTCTTCATTTCCCACTCACCAAGCTCTCCTCTTGTACAATTACACAATTCCCTCGAATTCATGGTCAAGGAGTTTGTCAGAGGAAGCGATGGCTGAAAACTACTAGCTCCAGCATGGCTTATGATCGACACATTCGGGTCACAGATTTGGGCAGAGGATTAAGCCAAGATTTGATTTAAGTCTTGTGAACTAGCTATCTTAGTCCGTTCGGACTCTATGACAACATATCACGGACTGGGTGGCTTGTCAACAGCAGACATTTATTCCTCACAGTCTGGAGGCTGGGAGTCTGAGATCAGGGCCAGCACGGTCGGGTTGGGTGAGGCCCTTCTTCTGTGCTGCAGACAGCCCACTTCTCACCACGTCCTTACACAGCGGAAGGGCGAGGGATCTCTCTGCGGTCGTTTATAAGGGCACTGATCTCATTCGTGAGAGTTCCATCCAGTAACCTCATCACCTTCCACAGGCCTCACCTCCTAATACCATCACCTTAGGATTTGGGGTTTCAACACATGACTACGGGGGACACAAACATTCAGACCATAGTACTAGCCAAGTTTAGACTAGTCACATTATGGTTACACATTAGGATCCAGGGTTAGGATTAGGCATCTGGTCTCGTGGTTTGTGATGCTGACATGTTAGTGATGGTTGCAGTGTGGTTAGAAGTTCAGGTGCTAAGGAGTATGAAAGGACCAAGGTGTGAGCGAGCAAGCACCCTCTCCCTGCGTGTGCTACACCGAGCCCTTGCTGTAGAGCAGATTTCTGGCTGTCTTAAGTCATTTTTGGACTCAGAGTCATCAAAGACTCACATTTGAAAATGATGGTTCAAGATTGGGGTTGAGAATGGAAAGTTAGAGATAAAATTGGATTTATAAATTAGTCTAAACTCTGCTTAGAATTGACCGAGAATTTAAATAATCTTTATATCTGGAGAGTTGCATCTTTGAAAGGTGACATCCTATTTCCTTCTCTTGCATCTAGATCACTGAGCCCAGGGAAGATTCCAGTTTTCAGCAGAAGTCAATCCAGATGCTAATGACAGACCTGAGGGAGGGAAAGAGGAGCCTCCTGTGCAGATCATCTAGCAGAGCCCAGAATGTTCTAGAATGTTCTGAATCATTATCGAGCCATACTCCTGGGAGCACTTTTAGGAGTCCATAGAAGAACAATAAGAAGCCAGGTTTTTTAAAACTTCCATCCCTTCCTAAAGCACCACCCAAAATTTCACCTTGTTTAACTCAAAACTCCCCGGAGGTAGAAGTTGAAGGTTCCTTTTTTTATACACTCGATTGCAACACTACCCCGTCTAAAGGTGGTGTTTAGGGGCTCAGAATAGCAGGGAAATATTTTAAAAGTATAAACTTAGAGCCATAAATTATGATAGCTTAATATATGTCATACCTTTTATTGGTTTATTTTGAAAATGTTGTCCATAGGATTATTATATTTATTCTTATATTTAATATTTATATATTTTAAAGAGTTTGAAATAGTCATAGTTTTGATGTTTTTGATGGTATTATAGCTGTTATATATATGTAAATATAATTTTGTTTACATTTTGAAGGTTTTTGTGTTTTTTATCTATTATATTTATATAATAATAATTATCTTTTTTATAATTAATTCACTTATTTTTGTTACAGATGTTTCTTTTCCCCTCACTGATCCCCCCCCCCGCCCTGTCCCCAGCTTTGTTGTCCATGTCCATTGTCCATGCATACATGCATATAAGTTCTGTGGTTTATCTCTCTCCCACCACCCCCTCTTCTGGGGATTGTCAGTCTGTACCCCACTTCCACGTCTCTGGGACTACCCCATTTCTCAGACTGTTATGTTCATTATATTCCACAAATAAGTGAGATCCTATGATAGTTGTCTTTCTCTGTTTGTCTTGTTTCGCTTAAGATAAATACTTTCCAGGTCCCTCCATGTCATCTTAAAAGATAAGAAATTTTTCTTTCTTATAGCTGCATCGTACTCCTTTGATATCAATTATCTTATAGCTAGTTGGGTAGTTCCCCCATATTCTGGTAACTATAAATTTTTATTTATTTTTTTGTCTTTTTTATTGATGGTGAGAATTGAGTTATAATTTTTTTCTTTATTGATTTTTTAGAGAAAGAGGAAGGGAGAGGGAGAGAGAGAAACATTGATGAGAGAGAACATCGATTGTCCGCCTCCTGCATGCTCCCCACTGGAGATTGTGCTCACAACCTGGGCATGTGCCCTGACCGGGAATCGAACCACCATCCTCTTGGTGCATGGGTCGATGCTCAATCACTGAGCCACACCGGTCAGGTTCAGTTGTAATTTTTTAACTTGCCTGGATGACATATTTGTATATTATTTTAGATCATTAAAGAGCACAGTGCAATGCATTTCTTGAAATATAATAAAGATGAAATTCTCACCTTCACAATGGGTGTGGTCATACCAGTTTGATTAGCCCCTTCACTGTCAAATGATAATGTAGCTTAATGGGGCTGTGATTATTAAACTGAATTTCTTTTTTTTTAATTCTCACTGTAGGCCCTGGCCGGTTTGGCTCAGCGGTTAGAGCGTCGGCCTGCGGTCCGGAGAGACCTGGGTTCAGTTCCCGCTAAGGGCATGTACCTCGGTTGCAGTTTGTCCCCGGCCCTGGTTGGTCGTGCGGGTGGCGGCCACTCGATGTGTCCCTTTCACATCGATGTTTCTCTCTCTCTCTGTGTTCCTCTCTCTCCCTCCCACTCTATCTGAACAAAAAATGGAAAAATGTCCTCGGGTAAGGGTAAAAAAAAATAATAATAATAATCCTGAATTATTTTTCACATTGAAAAAAACAATGGAAATTAAGGCAGATCCTAACGTAGAGTCTGAGTGCAGAAAAGCAGGGGACAATATTGAACGGGAAGACTAAAAAGAAGGAAGAAAGCACCACCGGCACCTATACAATAATCTGAAATTCAAAATAAAGGACAGGTGAACCTAGAGCCCATGGTGAAGTAGGAACCATGGAAAAGAAACCGGGGTATTGTAGGAGTTTTGCAGGGGGCTGGAGGGGGGGGAGGGCGGGGAGAGCTAAAGCTGTTAAAGGAGATGGGCCTCGGGAAAGAGGAACTGCTAAGGTAAATACTGGATTATGGAGGAAAGCATACTGAGAGATGGGAACATCCGAGAAGCTGGGAGAGTCCCAGATACCAAGCTTCCAGAGTCCTCAGGTTGTGCCTCCCTCACAGCACACAGATGTGTTTCACCAACCAGAGAAGCTCACCTGAGCTTTTTTATTGGGATTTCATTGTGTAGGCATGATCTTTACAACCACTGGCCAGGTGATTGAACCCAATCTCCAGCCCTCCTCTCCTCCCCAGAGATGGGTCCCTAATGTAGGACCTGTGACCACAGAGTTGGGCTCTCTGGCTGACTGGCCCCCACCCTGAGTTACCTCGTTAGCATAAACCCAGGTGTGCTCCAAAGGGCTCAGCACAGGTAGCAGACACTCCCCTCGCTCAGGAAATTCCGAAGATTTAGGGGCTGCTTCACAGAACCAGGGATAAGGACCACCAGTGTTCATTATACACCACATTGAGCTGGGCCGGGGGCTCTGTCAGAACTTGGGGTGGCCAGGGAAGGGAAACAGGTGTGCGTGCAGAGCTGTGCCTGGGCAGACAGAAGCTGAAGAAGTGGGGAGTGAAATAATGGGGTGCTCCCAGGCCCCTGGAATAGCTCAGGAGATGCAGAAATTCAGGAGCTGGGATCTCCTGTGTAACCGAGTGAAGAGAAGCCCAGGAGGAAACCTGGTTGTGCGTCGCGGGTGGGTTTCTTTTTCGGAACAAGGGGGGAGGAGGGCATCCAGACGAATACTCTATGTTGTTATGGCAGAACTCTGTTGACTAATGTTTCCATTAAATGTCACACTGCTAAGTGAGCATGCCGCACCCCTTTCCCTTATTTATCAGGGTTGTCTGTGGTCACTGATTCTAATCCTCAAACTCTCCAAGTAAGGAAAGGACTGGGGCTTCGGGACACCTGGTGCAGCGCGACAGTACAAAGGAGTCCTGTGACTTACAGGGGAATACCCAGCCGGTGTGGCTCAGGGGTTGAGCGCGACCCCTGCACCAAGACTCCCGGGTTGGAGTCCAGCTCAGGGCACCCGCCCAGGTTGTGGGCCGAGTCCCCAGTGCGGGGTGGGTGCAGGAGGCGGCCAAGGGATGTTCTCTCTCAACGACATTTCCATCTTCATCTCCCTCTCCCTAAAATAAGTAAAGGAAAAAAATAGTTGATGTTTACCAAATAATAATAATAATCATAATAATAATAAATTACGGGGAAACTGGGGCCCCCTCCGGCGCGACCCCTCCCCGCACGCGCCCCCTAATGCGGGAGGGCCGGGACTACTGAGACGCTCCCTAACTCCACGGCACGGAGACTTATGGGAAATAGAGTCCTGGCAGTTGTCCCACAGCCCCGGGTGGGCCCCGGCAGGCGGACTTCAGGGTCCTCGTGCGCATGTGCGCCTGGGGCTGTGTGCGTGTTCGCGCAGGCGCACTGCTGCCGTGCTGCTGTCGCTTCCTGTCCGTGCCCAGGTGCGGGCTGGCCGCGGTTCCCAGGCTTTGGCCTCGGTTGGGCGAGGGTACCGGGCCTGCCGGGCCGGCGCTGTGGGTCGGGCCGCCACCCAGCGGGCGCGGGGCTGTGCGGGACGGGCTCGCGCGCGGGCGGACTCTGGAGCGGGACCTCCGAGGCGACCCCGAGCCCGCGGGCCAGGCCCGAGGAGCTGGGCGGCGGCGGCGGCGCGGTCCGAGCTCGGCCCGTCTGCATCGCGGCGGCCGGGCCGAGGCGCGAGGGACAGTGACGTCCCCGGGAGGGACATTCTCCTGAGTGAGTTTGTCCCGTAGGCCCCGAGCCTGGTCCTCGGGGACGCGGCCTGGGGAGGCGCAGAGGCGGGGACCCCGGGGGAGAAGCGGCGGAGCCTCGGGAGCCTTGGGGCAGATCAGCAGTCCCCACGGGGTAGGTGGTGCTGGGGACTCGCCCCGGCCGAGGACACGAGAGTGTGCGGCCGGCGCTCCCCGGAGATCCCGTGTCCGGGCCGGAGGGCAGGGGCAGGCTGCTCCGGAATGGGCGCTCCCCTGGGGCTTGTGACTTCTGGGTCTCCTGGGGGACCTGGGGTCCCAGGCTGGGCTGCGGATGTGCCGTGTGCCCTCCTCCCTGCACACCCAGCACCCCTTCCCCCTCAACGCCCCTCAGGACCTTTGTTCTCTGATCTAAGTGTGTGCCCGTTCCCCTGGGTCTGTCCTGTGCAGCCAGTGCAGCGGGGACAGGTCTGCAAGGCGACGTCCTGCTGCTAGGTGCCGGAGGAAGAGGCTGGGCCTGAGAAGGGCGGTGACTTGTCGGAGGTGGTGTGCTGTGCAGGTGGGATTGCTAACAGCACTCAGACTCGCAGGCCAAGTGTTGTGCCCGCTGTATTACCATGTCCTTAATAAAAGATTAAACACAGTGCTAACCAAGTTTAATCAGATAAATAAAACCATGCCTGGATGTATATTTATCCCATTTTTGAGAGCTCCTATTCTGTGTTCCTGTTTATTATTTGATCTTTAACAATTGAAAGAAACAGCAAGAGAATAGGTGAACAGTATGACAGGATCTCCCCCCCCCCCCCGTTTTTTTTTAATGGTGGCCAACTATTTGAAAAAGAGGTCAGTGTTTATGTTAACCAGTAAGAGTAGCCTGTCTAATTACTTCCCACCCATTTGGCGTGTAAGTGGTTCAGGTGTGTATTTCTCCTCTGTCACCCTTTAGCCCCTTTAGAGTGTGCAGGGTATAATTTTATTGCATTTTCTTTGGTGATTCTTATGCAGGAGGTTCCTGGCTAGACAGGCCAGGTTACTCATTACTTCAATTACTTGCTTCTCCTCCCCTAGGTCCACTGTTAAGTCTCTACACTTTTCCAGGAGCGGCAGAAAATGCATGAGTCCCAGGTGAGTTTTCCCACTTTGCTTTGTAATATTTTTTAGGGGGTTCATAAGGATCCATACTTTAAAATGGGAACATAGATAAAAGACGTTATGTATGTTGGATCAGCAACAAGAGTGTTTGTCAAATTCACATGTGCAAGCAGTATGATACTTTAGGGCTATTGAAGTTGAGCTGCAAATATGATCAATGTCCTTGACCATCATAGGAAAAGGAAAACACCATCCATTATGTGATTTGTATAGACTGTAAGAGAAACTGTTTTTGTGGGTTGTAAAGATTTCATAGTACTTGAAAATTTTTCTTTAATAAAGTTGATATACTGTGGATAGCTTTCATAGTAACAACCAGGAAATCATTGCAATGTATGGCTTATGCAACTTTGTGCTTATGATTTTTCCAGGCACCAAAATACTGTGATCCAAATAGACACGTTTCCATTTTTACTGTTTGATCCAGGGATAAAACAGAAGACAAGGACTTACTCTTCCTTCAGATATTTCCGTTAGTCTGAAAAGTATTCTCCAGTCAAGATGTCCTCACTTCCCATTCCCACTGCAGTTCTCAGTGTCTTGGCTTTGTCCTTAAACACTTTCCTGCATCTGTTGGTCAGGATTAGCAGTGACCTAATTATAGTCAAATCCAGTGGACATTTGCCAGTCCTTTTCCTCACGTGACCAACCATTCATCTGCCTTTGACATCTGTTACTTCTAAACATATTTTCTCCCTTTACTTAGCTTTAAAAAAACTGACCTGTATTTCTGTATGTATCTTTGAACGATAAAGAGTCTTTCAGAAGTTGGGTGGGGATAACTCACAATATTATTTTATCTTATATAATATTCTTTCTTATATAATATTCTTATATAATATCTTTTATTATATAAGAAATAATATTTCTTATATAATAAAAGAAAGTTTCACAGTTTTTTTTTAATGTTTTTTGGTTTGTTCTTTTCAGTTAGGATACAAAAAGAGGTCATAGGTTGCAGTTGGTATATAGGTCTTTAAATCTTTTAATAGTAACTTTCTTGTGTTATTTCTTTGTAATTTATTTTTTTAAGAAATTGAGTTGTTTATCCTCAGTTTCCCACAGTCTGGATTGTGCTGATTGCATTGCTATCTGTTTTAACTTTACATTTTATTTTTGTTAATCCTCACCCAAGGATATTTTTTCATTGAATTTTTAGAGCGAGTAGAAGGGGGGGGGGGACATCGATGTGAGAGAGACACATTGATTGGTTGCCTCCTGCACGACACTGACCAGGGCTGGGGATCAAACCTGCAACCCAGGTACGCGTGCCTTTGACTGGGAATCAAACCCACAACCCTTTGGTCCGAGGGCCAATTCTAACAGCTGAGCCAAACCAGCCAGGACTCAACTTTAATTAAAAAAATTTTTTTTCTGTACTGATTTTAGAGAGAGAGGAAGTGAGAGGGAGAGAGAGATAGAAACATCAATGAGAGAACATCCATTGGCTGCCTCCTGCCGGCAACCTCTAGGTGCATGGGTCAGTGCTCAACCACTGAGCCACACCAGCCGGGCCTTTACTTTTTAAAAATTCCCTGGACACCTGGTAAAGTTGGTAGTTAGATCTGGAAATTTATTCAGATTTCGGTTCAATTCTTTTGGCAAGACTGTGTTTTCCATGACATTTGTCTTCTTTCTTCCGGAGGCCCGTAGTATCTTCCTGTCTTTGTTTTGTGGTGTTAGCATCTGTTGATTGATGTTTGTTGCCGTGATCCACTAATTCACTAGGGGTGACCAAATGGTGATGTGCTTCTTTACCATTTCTTCCTTGCTTACTAGCTAGAATCCTTGGCTAAAGAAAAACATCTCTCTACTTGGTTCTGTGATTCATACAGGGAAGACAATTTTCAAAATACTGAACAGGCACCTGAGCGACAGGATTTTTTATGTTTGCTTCATTCTGTTATCATTATGAGCTCATGGTTTTAAACAAATTTTAAGTATTTTGGTATTTTAAAGTTGTTACTCTTTTTAATGTTTAACTGAGTCCATCTTTGAATCCCTTCACGTTAGTTTCTGAGTCCTTTTGAAAACATCCCCTATATATTTGATAACATTCTCTTTTATTCATTTTATTTGTAGAAAATTTCATATTTATAGAACAGTTACAAGGATTGTACAAGAACTCCCAGGTTCCTTTTGCCCAAACACTCCACAGGTTTACATTTTCCACATTTGCTTTATTATTTTCTCTCTGCGTATATATATTTTTTTCTGAGCTATTTGAGAGTTGGTGTCATATGTCATACCCCTTTACTCTTTAATACTTCAAATTTACCCTCCCAAGACCAAGAATATTTTCTTACATAGCCATGGTACAGTTACTGAATTTAGGAAATTTAACATTGATGTAATACTTTTATCTAGTGCACGGTTCATCTTCCAGTTTTGCCAGTTTTCCTAGTAACTTACTTTAAAAATTTTTCTGATATAGAGAATTCAGTCTAGGATTATGAATTTCATGTAGCTTTCATGCTTTTTAAGTCTGTTTAACATGGGATAGTTTCTCAATGCCATTATAATATTCGAGGAATACAGGCTATTTTATAGAATTCTTTGAATTTAGATTTCACTGATGTTCTTCATGATCATGTTTAAACTGTGAATTTTTGGTAGGAATACTACACAAATATGATTCCTTTGAAATCTATGGCACAGCCCTGGCCAGTTTGGCTCAGCGGTTAGAGCGTCGTCGGCCTGCGGTCCGGAGAGACCCGGGTTTGGTTCCCGCTAAGGGCATGTACTTCGGTTGCAGTTTGTCCCCGGCCCTGGTTGGTCGTGTGGGTGGCAGCCACTCGATGTGTCCCTTCACGTAGATGTTTCTCTCTCTCTCTCTCTTCCTCTCTCCCTCCCATTCTATCTGTACAAAAAATGGAAAAATATCCTCGGGTGAGGATTAAAAAAAAAAGAGAGAAATCTATGGCACAGGATAGGGTCTCTCCCCGACAAGTTAACGTGCACTTGAGAAGACTGCCCGTTCTTCTGCTGGTGGGAAGTGTCTGTAAATGTCCCTGAGATCAAGGGGCAGTGTTGTTCAGGTGGACTGTATGCGTGCTGATTTTTTGCCTACTGGTCCTAATCATGAGAGGGGGAAGTCGAAATCTGTGAGTGTGGTTTGTCTATTTCTCCTGCAATTCTATCAGTTTTTGCTTCGTGTATTTTATTAGGTACAAAAACATTTAAGATTGTTAAGCCCTCCTGATTAACTGGCTGCTTTGTCATTGCGAAGTGGCCTCCTTTATCCCTGGAAATACTCCGTGCTGTGCAGTGGCCTTTCTCTGCTATTCGTATCCCCAGTCCAGCTTTCCTTTAAGTAGTGGTGTGTGTGTATCTTACCCAGGCTCCTGCCTTGAACCTATTTGAGCCTGTATATTTCAAGTGCATTTCTTATAGGCAGCATATAGTTGGGTTTTGCTTTTGTATCCAATATGACAATTTCTGACTATTTTCTTTTCCATCACCATTTATTTCCCCTAATTGGGATGTTTAGACCATTTACATGTGATGTGACTATTGATAAAACCAGTTAGGTTATAGTCTGTTGTCCTTGTTTTCTATTGGTCCCATCTCTTTTGTTTCCTTTTTCTTTTTTGTCTTCCTTCTTTTCAGTTAATTATTTTTTATGATTCCATTTTATACCTTTTGTTGGGTTGTTAGCTATCACACTGTTTTGTTATTTTAGTGGATGCTTTGAGGTTTATAGTATGCAACTTTAATTTATCATAGTTTATCTTCAAGTAATAGATCATTTCCTTGAAGTAGAAGTTTACAGATACTTTCCATTTATCTCATCTTGGTCTTTGTCCTATTGTTGCATTTTACTTTTATAGGATGTATCAATCCCATAATACATTGTTATTTTTCATTAAACAGTTATCTTTTTAAGAGACAGTAAGTGTAAGAGAAAATGCATAGTTACCATTTTTGGTATTTTTCTCTTGCTGCCTTTAAACTTTCCTCTTTATCATTGGTTTTGAGCAGTTTGATTGTGATATGTCTTGATTTTTTTTTTTTCCATGGTTCTGTGCTTGAGGAATCATTGAACTTCTTAGATCTGTTCATTCATGGTCTTCATCAACTTTGAAAAAAAACTTGACCATTATTTCTTCAAATATTCCCCTCCCCCCCTCCCCCACAGTGATTACTGTTACCTTTGTGTAATGGTGCTTGAAATTGTCTCAAAGTTCAGGGTTGCTCTTCATTTTCTTTCAATTCTTTTTTTCTCTGTGTGTTTATTTTACATGTGGTAAATGTTTGTCGGTCCTAAAACTGCCCCTTAGCACAGCACTGAAAACTGTGTTTGCTGGTCTCGAATGAGGTGTCCATTTTCCTGCGTTCCTCTTGCTGGTGCTTTTGGGCCTGGTGGAGTACACCTCTCGCTGCTGCAAGGAAACTGTTTTACGAGGTGATAAGTTGTCTTGCTTTTCCGAAAATACCTTTAGAGTATCATTAAGCTTATATGACACTTTGATTTGATATATAGTTCTAGGTTCAAAATCCCTTTTCTTTAAAAAGTGGTAGCAGTTCTCCATGAGAAACAACATCAGTTACCAAGATCTAGTACATTTTTTTTCCTCTGTAACTTTTTCTGGATCTTTTTCTTATCCTTTTGGATATTTTATCAGGGACTTTCGGGCTGTCTGTAGCTTTCCTCCTGTATTCTCTGCACGTTAGATGAGCCTTCTCGATGTGGAGGCTCACGGGGCCTTTAGCTCAGGCATCACTTTCGGTTCCGCCTTTAATATTTCCTGCGGTCCCTCCTCTACAGTCTGTCTGTCTGAAAATGTCGGCTCTGGCCACCTTAAATTTTTTTCATCATTTCAGTTTCTTACTTTCTTTAAAATTTTTTTTTCTTTATTGATTTTGGAGACAGAGGAAGGGAGAAGGAGAGAGAGCTAGAAACATCGATGAGAGAGAACATCGACTGGCCGCCCCCTGCACGCCCCCTACTGGGGATTTGGCCCATAGCCTGGGCATGTGCCCTGACCGGGAATCGAACTGGTGACCTCTTAGTGCACGGGTCAATCAATGCTCAACCACCGAGCCACCCTGCTGGGCTCAGTTTCTTATTTTCTGAGTGACTTCCTTGATTATGTATTCTGTATCTCATTTGTTATTCAAGCTTCTTACTTGAGGATCTTGAAAAAATTCAATAACCCAGTCTTTAATTTCTAAGTATTCTCTGGTGGCTATATCTTAGCAAAATGTTCTCATTTTATGGAAGCAATATCCTGCTTAATTTATTAAAAAATATAAATCAATACAAAATAATGTAAGTTGTTTCTTTTATGAATTTGATTCTATTGTTGGGTTGGGTTAAATATCTTTTATTTATACTGTTCTCCTCAGCTAACGATTGTTGACTTTTTAAATCTCAGCTTTTGAGACAATAATTGAAGCTAGTGTGGATGTGCTCGGTGAACAACCCCGTTTTGCTCCTTGGCGGAGAGGGCGGCTGCAGACGGGGGTGGGCAGGGGTGTGTGTAACTAGATTAGCACCACTTCATTTCCCCCCATTTTCTCATCGTGATGAAATACACATACTACAGAATTTGTATCTTCGCCATCTCTAAGTCCTCATTTAAAGGCTTAGGGCATTGAGCACTTTTCATATTATTGTGCAGCCATCGCCACCGTTCATCTCCAGAACGCTTCTCAGCTTGCGAAACTGCACCTCTGTCCCTGCTAAACACTGACCCCATTTCTTCCCAGCCCCCAGCAGCCTCCCTTCCACTCCCTGTCTCTGTAAACTTAACTCCTCTCAGGACCCTGTCTACATGGAGTCATACGGTATTCGTCTCTGACTGGGCTATTGCACTTAGCGTAATGACCTTGAACTTCTTCATGTTGTAGAATCTCAGAATGTCCTTCTTTTTAAGGCTGAATAATGTTCCATTTGTATCTATACCACATCTTGCTCATCCATTCATCCGTCAGTGACACGGGTCACTTCCCCATCTTAGCTGCTGGAATAATGCTGCTGTGAACACAGGTGTACAAGTATATCTTTCTGTCCTTGCTTTCAGTGTTTGGGGGTACAGACCCAGAGGTAGAATTGCCGGTTCATATGATAACTCTGTTGTTGATTTGTTGAGGAACCATCATATTGTGTCCACAGCAGCTGCACCGTTTTCCATTCCCAGCCACAGTGCCCAGGGTTCCAGTCTCCCCTGCACTTTGGCCAAGCTGAAGTCGCCTTATGTTGAGAGCAGTTCTCTGAGCGTTGCCTCCAGGAAAGACATCCGTGTTCAACGTGGATAGAGTTGAATATATGTCTGGTTTTCCCAAGACGGTCTTGGGTTGCACCTCCATCCCTGGTATCCCATCTGACTTACCATTGTCCTGATGGAGTTTTCTGTTTGGACCGTGAGTCGGTCATCACCTGATTATAGGGGTCTGGAGTGCGATCTGCCCGCTGTCTTGGCCATGGGGTTTTCCCAGGTTCGGCCTTCATCGGCTGCTCTGTGCACGGAAAGCAAGAAGCCGTTTGAGCTGCCCAGGTGGCCCAGTGGCTTATCCGGTCTGCCAGTCCCTGTTTGACGGCCTCTTGATGGGCTGGGGGTGCTCGGCAGCTCTGTTGGCGAGTCTGCTGCTCACGTGTGCTGCGGCCAGTGCCTGCCCTGTACAAACTGCCCTGCAGCTCTGAGCTCTCACCTGCTGTACCCTGTGTCTCAGGCGTTTCCCGGAGAAGTCCTGCTGTCAGTAAGCTCTGTGTTCCAGCGCTCCTGTGAAAATGAACTCAGTTGTCAGATTTCTTTGCATTGGACTTTTTGGGTTTTGTCTTAGGCAGGAAAGTAATTGTCAACTTACTTTGGAATTAGAATCCCTTCTTACTGTGAAAAAGCTGCCCTTAACCAAGTGCCCTCCTGGTCTCTGCCCTGTGCCAACCCCCTAGCACTGAAGCTGCTTCTGTTTTTCCACTGGCGCTTTTCACCCTCACCCCTTCCTTCCCTTTGTCCTGTGGAACACCCAGCAGAGCCGGGAAGCCTAATCCGGCCACAGGAACGTGAGATAACTTGTTTCTCTTTTGTTAAACTACCCTCCACCTTGTATGCATCACCCTAAGAACCCCTCGGGCATTCATGCCAGCAACAGATATTTACTGCTGCGAAAATGAGGTTCTTGAGATAAAAGCCCAAGGAAGTAGAGGGCAGAGATGCAGCGAGCTGCTTGTGAGAACGGGAGTCACAGGCTCAAGGAGCTGACAGTGGGGACCCCCAGGGCAGCGAGTGTGAAAGGAGACCAGGAGGGTCCTAGGGTGTCAGCACGAGCAGGCAGGGAAGAGGAGCAGCCACCAGCAAAGGCGACTGAGGAGAATGACAAGGGATAAAATGAGCACATTCATTCACATGGTGTCTCCTGACCGGGATACATCCAAGGCTTTTAGAGCAGGAGTGAAACTTGACTCATCCGTGTCCCCTAAACCCAGACACTTCCATTGCAAAATCAGAAGACAGTTTCTTTTTGGTTTGAGGGTTTTGTTTTTTGACACAAGAAGGAACCCAAAGGCCATGTGTTTGCATGTGATTTGTTTTCTTTTCACTACCTGTAACATAAAAGGGATACAATGTCCATGGTTGACTTTACCAGTGAGCTCGGGATGCCTTGTCCACGTCACCCAATTCCCATCATGCTGCTGTTACAGGGACCAGTGTCATTCAAGGACGTGGCCGTGGACTTCACCCAGGAGGAGTGGCAGCAGCTGGACCCTGTCGAGAAGACAACCTACAGGGATGTGATGCTGGAGAACTACAGCCACCTCGTCTCCGTGGGTGAGCAGAGCGGCTTCTGAGTTGCTGCTGTGTGAGGGCTTCTAGTTCAATGACTTTTATCCTTGAGTTTGAAGAAATAAGTGATGAGACTATTGAATTCCTTTTGGGCACCAGGTAGAGTATCTGTATCTCTTCTTCTTCATCAAAAAAGTTCTAATTTTGATAAGGTGCAAAACGGCCACCTTATAATGCAGCCTCCAAGGCAGCACCTTCCACCTGGAGACGTGGAGGCCGAGCATCTGGTCCAAGCCCGTCTCCTTCTCCCGTGCACAGGGTACGACAGCACCAAACCCAATGTGATCGTCAAGTTGGAGCAGGGAGAAGAGCCGTGGGTGGCAGAAGGTGACTTTCCTTGCCAGAGCTGTCCAGGTAAGTTAGAATGTTCCAGTTTTAGAAATGGTCCATCAAAAAAAAAAAAAAAGGAGAGACGTCTGTAACATAAATAAATTAATAAAAATTTTAAAAACAAGAAATGGTCCATGAGAACTTTGGGAGTGACCGACGGCATCTCTGCCTCAGATGCCCTGAGTCACAGCCCCCGGACTCAGGCTCTCCCTCCAGCACACGCCCGGTTTCCGTGTGAGTTCACGTGTGATTCCATGTGCAGGGACAGTCCGTGCATCGCCGCCGAGGAGCGGTCACCGCTGGCTCTTGAATTCTCGTGACTGACCTGCTCCCGCGCCGCAGGAGTGCCCGTTTGCAGGCAGTCGGAAGTCGGACAGAGCATCTCCTTGAGATTTGCCTGTTTGTTCTTTTTGTTGTCCATTTACTTTCCTTCCTTCTAGGAAATGCCTCAGGCTTACGTTCTGCCTCCAGTTCCTCTCCCCACCCCATGCGCTCAGGTGTCACCCCCTCGTCCTGTCCCAGAGGCGCGAGGCAGCCCCAGCCCCAGCCCGGTGTGGCTTGCGCTCTGTCTGGAGGAGCTGACCATTGCTCCCGGCCGCGCCCTCGGTCGATGGTGCTGGGACACGAGCTGGGCCCTCCTACCCCAAGCGCTCGCTCACGTCGGCCTGTCCGCCAGCCCCATCCGAAGCAGCTGTTCAGAAAGTCTTTGTCTCATCAGTGGGTTTAGGTTCGTTCTGTTGCCTCCCTCAGGAGCATTGCACCCTGGGACCTGCTTTCCATGTCTTAACTTTTCTTGGGATCCCTTAAAAGGCTTCATCTGGTCTCAACTTTTAGGACTTTGGACTCTGTGTTCATGTTACTGATACAAATTGATGCCTAACCCTAAGCTGTGGTCAAGTGAACTGTTTTACCTGACAGGTGCCAGTGCCAGTGAGCTAGTCCGCTGCCCCTGCCTTCCCAGAAAGACCCTCCCAGGTCACTAGTTCTGGGCACTCTCCTGCCTCTCTTTATTCACTACATGTACAAGTTGCGTGAACAAGAACGTGAGCACTGACTTGCGGTGGGGGGAGGAGCCTAGAATAACTTCTGTTTTTTCTGTCAGTGTTGGGACTCAGGATGTTGTAGATTTCAGAGCACAGAACAGTCAGTGTTGCAGTCAGTGTGGACGAGAGCAGCTGACGGTGGTTTAGCGGATCCCTAAATCTGTAAGATACCTAGATAAAAGTCAGTATTTTAGGGGCAACTTTAGGAATCACGTTTAAGGTTTTACACCAAATGAAACCTGGAGTGTGGGAACTCTTGTTTGTATTCAGAATTAGGTTACAGTGTTCTGTCAGGGTCATGACTGGTTTCAGAACGTTAATGGTGAAATTTAATGCTCATTTGTTTTGTGTCCAACATTCTAAGCAGGTGACATGTGCTAACTAAGTTTGTCCGTTCCCAACCTGTGATTTAGGCACTATTGTCCACGTTTCAGATGAGTGAAACTGCATCAGTTAAGTCACTTGCTCAAGGTCCCCCAGCTTGTAACATGTCTGTGTCGGGGTTATAGTGCTCCTAACCACTGTTCTGTGTTGTGCAGACAAGTTCAGTGAGTGTTAAATAGACCATCAGCCCTTCAGAGAGCTGATCTTATTGGAAAGATCTATTGCTGTCTGGTCTTTCTTACTTCTTGGGGACATTTATGTGCCAGGAACTCTCCTTCCTGGTGAAATGTGACCCGGGCTAGGGAGTTGGGACCCTGCTTGTGGGACTGTCTCTAAACATGAGGAAATGGAGCTTTTTAAATGTTTATTTGGATTTCTTTGCAGAATTGAAAGGCAGAGATTTTGGAAGGAGCTACACTAGTAAGGATGTTGCTGTGGTAATCTTGTTATGAAGTGATATCTTACAGTTTAATATAAGTTGTAATCTCTTTCTCCTAAATGTAAGCCATCCTAGAGTGTTTCCTTTGAATACGCATTCAGCAATTGTTGTCGGTTCTTCCAGTGCCCCCTGTGCTCTGAGCCCTCCGGTTGCTGCCTGGATCTAGCACTCTTTCAAGTCTTTGTCCTCGGCTCATCACTTCTTGTGTTTGTTACCTCTTCCGCCAAGTTTTAAACATGTTTGTAAAGTAACAAAGTCACCTGTGTTCAAAGTAAATTTATTCTTCCTTTATCCACAAACGTTGAGTCCTATCCAACTCTCATCTCTTCCCCATACCTCCCCTAGCTCCACCAGTGTGTGTGTGTGTGTGTGTGTGTGTGTGTGTGTATCTGTCTTGAATGACAGATCAAGGGGAAAAGAGGATTATACACTTGTAATTACTTTTTAGTGGTGGAGATTGGCCTAAAAGCCAGAGTCAACCCCACAGTAGGGCACTTGAGTACCACTCCCATTCTGTAGCTGGTGTATTCAGATTGACAAGGTTTATTTAACTTTATTCCTTTTCAGAAGAAATCTGGAAAGTTGATGACATGTTGGATAGAATCCAAGAAAATGAAGATGAACATTCAAGGCAAGCTATTTATATCAATAGCAAAAGGCTAACTGAAGAGAGAGAGAATGCATTTGATAAAACTTATAATGCAGAAGCAAGCCTCGTTCCTTCAAGCGTATCTCATAATTGTGTCTCATGTGGAAAAAAACTAGAATCTCGTTCAGAATTAATTATTAGTGATGGCAGCTATGCAAGAAAAAGACCTGATGAGTGTAGTGAATGTGGGAAAACATACCATGGAGAGAAACCCTATGAAATTAATCAAAATGGGGAAGGTTTTTCTCAAAATGAAGAAAGTATTCTTCAGAAAATTGACATTTTAGAGAAATCCTTTGAGTATAATGAATGCATAGAAGCCTTGGACAATGAAGCCGTTTTCATTCCTCATGAGAGAGCTTATGTGGGAGAGAAGCCCTGTGAGTGGGGCGATTCTGGACCTGACTTTCTCCAGATGTCAAATTTTAACATGTACCAGAGGTCACAGGTGGAGCTGAAGCCCTTTGAATGCAGCGAGTGTGGGAAGTCCTTCTGTAAGAAGTCAAAATTCATTATACACCAGAGGGCTCACACGGGAGAGAAACCTTATGAATGTAATCAGTGTGGGAAATCCTTCAGCCAAAAGGGAACCCTCACTGTGCATCGGAGATCACACTTAGAGGAGAAACCCTATAAATGTAACGAGTGTGGGAAAACCTTCTGTCAGAAGTTACATCTCACTCAACATTTGAGAACCCATTCAGGAGAGAAACCCTATGAATGTAATGAATGTGGCAAAACCTTCTGCCAGAAGACACATCTCACCCTCCACCAGAGAAATCATTCAGGGGAGAGACCCTATCCATGTACTGAGTGTGGGAAATCCTTCTCCCGCAAGTCAGCCCTCAGTGACCATCAGAGAACGCACACAGGAGAGAAACTTTATAAATGTAATGAATGTGGGAAGTCCTACTACCGAAAATCTACCCTTATTACACATCAGAGAACACACACAGGAGAGAAACCCTATCAGTGTAGTGAGTGTGGAAAATTCTTTTCTCGGGTGTCATACCTCACTATACATTATAGAAGCCATTTAGAAGAGAAACCCTATGAATGTAACGAGTGTGGCAAAACCTTCAATTTAAATTCAGCCTTCATTAGGCATCGGAAAGTACACACAGATGAGAAACCCCTCGAATGTAGTGAATGCGGAAAGTTCTCTCAGTTCTCATATGTTGCTGACCATCATACAACCCCTTTAGGAGAGAAACCCTATGAATGTAATGAATGTGGGAGAACCTTCCTTGAGAATTCAGCCTTTGACGGGCGCCAGTCACTTCCCAAAGGAGAGAAATCTTATGAATGTAATATATGTGGGAAATTGTTCTCTGATTTGTCATATTACACTGTACATTATAGAAGTCATTCGGAAGAGAAGCCCTATGGGTGTAACGAATGTGGGAAAACCTTCTCCCATAATTCATCCCTCTTTAGACATCAGAGAGTACACACAGGAGAGAAGCCCTATGAGTGTTATGAATGCGGAAAGTTCTTTTCTCAGAAGTCATATCTTACCATACATCATAGAATTCATTCGGGAGAGAAACCCTACGAATGTAGTAAATGTGGAAAAGTCTTCTCTCGAATGTCAAACCTCACTGTACACTATAGAAGCCATTCAGGAGAGAAACCCTATGAATGTAACGAATGTGGAAAAGTCTTTTCTCAGAAGTCGTACCTCACTGTGCATTACAGAACTCATTCAGGAGAGAAGCCCTATGAATGTAATGAATGTGGGAAAAAATTCCACCACCGATCAGCCTTCAACAGCCACCAGAGAATCCACAGGAGAGGGGATGTGAATGTACTCGATGGGGGAAATCTCCTGTGAAGTCAGACCTCATTTTAGAAAACCTTCTGAATGTAATGATTTGGAGTCAGATATGATCTGAGAGTTCATGTTTCTGAGTGGGGAACGCATTTAGGCGTTAGATTCATTTCTACCTGAATTTTGGCAGAGGAGGATCCCTAAGAAGGCAACGGGAAGCAACACCTTCAGCAAGACGCTACAACTCATTGGACACTAGATAATTTATACAGGAGTCAACTTTATAAATATTTAATATTTATTTTGGATTCAAATTGTATTTACATGTCAGGGACTCATACCAAGGCGAAGTCTGTCAAAGGGATAAATGTGGAAAAATATTTTTTTGTCTTGGAAATTGTTATACCAAAAGCCATATTTCTGATGTAAAAATCACCTGTTTATAAGAAAGATATCAAAAGCTATCGCCTTTATGTATAAAATGAACTTTTCAAATCATCAGGACTTAATAATGAGATCAGTAGCATTAAATACCTATGTGGAAGTTTCCATCATGTTTTAGAAATGCAATCTAACAATAATCCTATGCAATTCTGTGCAAGTTTGGATTTGAATAATTTGTGAAAAGGCAGCATTCTTATTTGAGTATTAAGATGGCGAAGTGTTGGTGAGATGTTTGCCAGGTCAAAGTAGTTCAATGCATAACCTTCTACTCTTTTGAGGCGCTTACAAATGGATTTCTAATAAATGCCTCACTAATAGTGATTTTTGTATTTTTCAACTACATTTGAGCAAAAATGATTTTTAAAAATACTATTTTCATAAACTGTGTCTAGATAATTGGGAATCAGGTCTGTTTCAGTGAAAAAGGACAACCCTCCTGTTCTCACTCTGTAAAGTAAGCCCAGCTCTCACACCGCTCGTTTCTAACCCCTAAGTTTGACTGTACAGTGTGCCAGCAAAGTGTGATTCAGATTTTGTCTATACTTTCATTTAATATGAATACAGTGTCTTTATTTTGTGCACTGCCTCTTATTTCCAGTATTTTGGAACAAATTGATACAAGTTTCTAGCAGACATTTTTTATTAACTCGATGTCCATGCTCCCCTCTCCTCGATGGAAGAGTTTGGTGTCTGTCATTTCTCCACCTAACTCAGAGGGTAAGTCCTAATTAGTCTAAACCAATCATGATAATTCCATTCTGATTGCCTGTACCTCTTTTGTAGTGGTTACGTGAGCCCGTCCTGGGCGGACAGAGTGATTGCATGTGTCTTACCCCAGGAATGTGGAGGGCATTTTAGTAATTAAGAATCAGTAACTGATACACCACGCGAAGAAAAGTAATCTAGCAGGCAGGGAACTAATAACATGGTAACATCACCATTCATTTTTGTTCTCAGCAAACTGTGGATAGAAAGGAACTTCTTTAATTGGATCAGGAGTGTCTTAAACTAAATCAGCAGCATGCCTAGTGGTGAAATATTGAAAGTTTTCTCCCAAGATCAAAAACAGATAAGGATATCTACAATCACTAATTTTGTTCAGTGTTGTGCAGAAGGTACCCAGCCAGCACTATAAGGGAAGAAACATAAAAGGCATAAGGCTTGGAATGAAGTAAAACTTTTATTTGCAGATGACATGATTTTGTACATAGAAAGTTCTGAGGATTATACAGATAATTAGAATTAATGAGTATAGGTCCCTGCATATAAGTTCATTATGAAAAATTATTTTAATATACCAGCAGTAAACATAGAAAGTGAAAAACTAAGAAGCAATACCACTTACAGTAGCATCAAAAACCCTTAAGTGCCTAGGGGAAAACTTACCTAACCATACTTTCAAGATAATTTTGTTTTAATTGCAAAACAGGAACATACCTACTTTGTGGATTCCCGGATAGTTCTTTAAAAGATGTCAGCTTTCCTCAAATTTCTATATTCAATGCAGTGTCAAAGTCCTAATAAGTTCTTTCACTGAAATGTAGTGAATGCTAACATTCATGTGAAAACTCAAAGGACCGATAGTAGGCAAGGCTGTCTCCTAGAACAGACAGAGCAAGAGGACCTAGGTTTGCAGATATGAAGACCTGTTGTAATGCCACAGGGGTTCTGAGGGTGTGGTGTTGGCACAGAGACAGTTGCCCAGTGGAACAGCCCGTGGAGTGCAGAAGCGCCCATACACAAGCATCCAGTGATGACGAAGATGACAATGCGGTGTCATTTGGGAAAAGGTGTGTTTTGTTTTGTTTTTCCCAATAAATGCTGTCAATTAAAATTCATAATTTAATAGAAAATGGAAAAATTAATTGAGGTGAATTTCAGATCTAAATATGAAATATAAAAATAATAAGGCTAGGAGACTATGTAACCTTATAATAAATAAAATTTTCTCAAAACTCAAAAAACATTAAACCATAAACTAAAATGTGTTAATTTGGATATATTAGGTTTTATTTTTTTTTTTGTTTATGAAAAAGACACCATTAAGGAAGCAAACAGGCAAACCACAGTGGAGAAGAAATTCACAATTCACACACATGGCTACGGACTTGAATGAAGAGGGACTGGTAAATGTTTCTGATAAGAAAGGTAGTAAGTATTCTGGGCTTTGCAGGCTACACTATCTCTGTCACAGCTACTCAATTTGGCTCTTGTATGGTGAAAGCCATATACAATATAGAAACAAATGAATGTGGCTTTGTCCCAATAAAGCTTTATTCACAAACAGGCTGCGATCTGGATTTGGCCTGCAGACCATAGTTGCTGACCCCTGATCTAAAGTGTAAAAAGAACACCTACACATCAACAAAAAATTAGAAAATGGTTAAAAGACTTGGACATCCACCTCACAAAAGAGGATATCCAGATGGCCAACCAACATGAAAAGGTATGTTTGTTTTATTAGTAATCAGGCAAATGCAAATTTTGAAAGTACCCATTGAAATGGTTAGAATTAAAAGCACGAGAAAGCATCAAGTTTTGGCAAGAATGTAAGCGACAGGAAGTCTATGCTGCGGCTGGTGTGGCCAATTGTCACTTCAAGCCGAACATGTGTATATCCTTTTAACCCAAACCTAGCAGAAATGCTCGTGTATGTCCATGAAAAGACATATACAGGAATATTTGTGTAAATGCAAAACCCAGAGCTATCTGAAGGCACATGCAGCAGGGTGTATGAACTTCAGTGGCATATTTCTCCCTAGAATGCTGTGAAGCAAAAAGAATGAACGGTAACAGCTCGATTCACAAACAAGGTTGAATGATGGCATCCAGACACAAAAGTGAACATCATGTATGACTCATCTATATACAGTATAGGAACAGACAAAAGTGTGCAGTTAGGAGTCAGAGGAGCAGTTCATCTGGGCAAAGGCTGAGAAGGGGGGGAATCACTGGTACTGGTAACATTCTGTTTGAAATGTGGGTGCTGGATATCTGAGCATTCTGTGCACTCAGATATGTGTGTTTTTCTGCATGTGTGTTATACTTCCATAAAAAGTGTTTTTAAAATCGCAGGTGTCTACTATTCTTGTTGCACACACTCTTGCCTGCCATCTTTTTCTAGATGGGTCGGAATATGCTGCAGAACTGGAATGATGGTAGAGTTGGCATGATTCTGTGCAGGGAATACTCTTTGTGGTGGTTTTAATGGCAACTGCTAAGATTTCCTACACTGTGACCATAAGGCTTAATTATTATAACGTATACTTCAAGTAAAAGATTTAAAAGGTGATGGAGCCATTACATATTTTGTCATCCTACCCTTTGCATATATAAATGGGTCTGAACTGCCTCTTCAATAAAGAACTGATGTGTGTGAACGTTTTCTATTTTCTCAAACTGTTGTTAACATTTCTGAGTTCGGGGTGCATCATCACCCTGTCACAAGTGGTGGCCTTTCTTTGAGGTAAATAAATATAATGGTGAGTTTGATGAAAAAGTATTTAAAAGGTTTCAGGTAATCCTTTCAGATGCACAGTTACCAGCACCAATGTGAGAGTAAAGAAAATGGTTAACTAAGATTTTGCACCATAAAAAATAAAGCTCTTGGGTCCTGCCGGTGTGGCTCAGTGTTTGAGCATTGACCCATGCACCAAGAGATCGCTGGTTTGATTCCTGGTCAGGGGACATGCCCAAGTTGTGGGCCAAATCCCCCTGGGGGGCATGCAGGAGGTGGCCAATCAATGTTCTCTCGCATTGATGTTTCTGTCTCTCTCCCTCACGCTTCCTCTCTAAAATCAATGAAGGGAAAAAAATTTTTTTAAAGAAATAATAAAGCTCTTGGTTGGAGGGAGGAGACTCAGCTGATGGCACAACAGGAATGAATGATGACATTTGATGCAAGAGTCTGTGTACTTGGTTTTATTTCACCTTTCCCCTACTCCACTGAGCCAAGGGAGAACAGATGAACTGCGCCTTGCAGAGGGGTCACCAAGCAGTTGAGTGGTCCTGGAGGTCTGATCCCCGCATGGGCTGCCTGTTCCCAGTCCTCTGGGCCTAAGTGGGTGAGCGGTCAAGCAAAGCCGAGGCTCCCCTTCTACACGCCTGCCCTTGTCATCATGAGGTCCCCTCCTCCACCCCCATGTTTACTCCTGCTCACCTTGGGGTCAGTTAACTTTTCAAATTTTTCTCTGAAGTCCCTTAAATAGATCAAGACAATGCAAGACCAATTATGCCTGAGGACAAAGGTCAACCACTGTTTCTATTCCGCCCCAAATTATGCCTTGGTATGCTGTCCAACAAGACATTCCTTCAGAGAGGAAATGCGGGACGTGCAGCACCGCAGTGCACAGTGCTCCCGAATTAAATAAGGCGACGGCCACAAAGAGATGCAGCGACGGCCACAAAGAGATGCAGCGAGGAATGTAGTACCCCTTCAAACAGCCACGGGGGTCAGCATGGCCAACAAAAACACCTGCCCTCCACATTAAAGAGCGTCAACTCCTGTGGTTCCTGGCAAACTGGTGAACTGCACTGACTTGCTGACTCGTGGGCGACGGGTGTGCGTGGGAGTGCCGCGAGCGTCCTGCGAGGGAAGGCAGCACCGAGCCCCTGGAGAGCATGCGCGTGGGAGTGGGGAGGCGAGCGCACAGCGGGCGTCTGCTGGGCGAGACGCGAAGGGCGCCTGTTCTCCGCGCGAGCCCCGCGAGCCTGCCGCCCCGGGACGCCCTGGTGTGCAGCTGGCCCATCCTCCGGCGCCCACGGCCACGCTGTCACCACAGCAGGAGAAACCCGACGTTTTCCTGAGGATTCCAAAAAAGGAAGGGCAATCTTTGTAGCGGGCTGTCCGGGAGGGGTGGACAGGTGTAGGTCGTGTGTCCCCGCTGGCCGTGTTTGGGTTTGGGACATGTGTGTCCTCGGTAAACCACACTGAGAGGGGCAGTGCCCTGGGCTTCTCCAGCCAAGATCGCAGGAGCTGCCCCGAGAAAACAGCTCTGGCGGGAAGACATCCAGGGCTTCGGCCACAGAAGACACGGGAGCCGCCTGCGCTAGGAAACTCAGAACCAGTTTTGGTCGTGTGAAGTAGAAAGACACAGTTAAAAAGAGGGGACGTGTCTAGTACAGACCAAGATTCTTATTATTTGTCACTCAGTTTCCAAGGTAACATTTTTTTTTTCCTGCCTAGTAGTGTGATGTGGAATCAGAAAAGAGGGAAAAAAAAGATTCAAAAAATTCATGAGCTGGGAGATACGTGTGGGGAGAGGTTTTGCAGGAGGCTTTAATAAGAATGAAGAAAATGTGATGGGAAAGGATTGAAGTCGAGGTTTGAGCAAGATACCAAGAATCTCCTACTGGGGAAAACGCCATGAATGAAAGGGAAGTGACTTAATTTCACATGGGGGGGGGGAGGGGAGATGTCAAAATGACCTCAAAAGAAAGGTCGGTGCTCTAAACAAATGGTACGGAAATATTCATACTTCACTACAGTGAAATTTAAGAATAGTAAAGATAGCCTGGCAGGTGTGGCACAGTGGTTGAGCATCAGCCCATGAATCAAGAGGTCTTCTGTTTGATTCCCAGTCAGGGCACATGCCCAGGTTGTGGGCCCATCCCCAGTGGGGGGCATGTCAGTCAATGTTCTCTCATTGATGTTTCTGTCTCTCCCGCTCCCTTCCTCTCTCTCCAAATCAATAAAAGAAAAACATATTAAAGAAAATTTTGAAAGTTTCTATAAAGAGGCCATCATCCGAAAGATAACAGATTTCTTATCTTCCGTTTGCAGCCATTATGGAATAACAGAAAACAGATTTACCCTCCTCCTCAAACAGCTAAAAAAAATAGACAAAATAGATGAAATCACAGCGTTCAGACACTGGACATCAAGGTGTGGGACGGTGACCCCTGAGGGAAGAGAAAGTGGTCCCTACGCTTGTCCCAGCGTACTGTCTGGAGAGGCTTTGCAGGGGAGGGCACCCCAAGCTGCTGCGTGGTCTCCCCGAGTGGAGGAGCCAGAATTCAGGAAGGCCGGGGAGCTGGCACGCACAGGACAGTGTGAACAGGAGAGGACTGCACAGATCTTCGAGATCACGACATAGGAGAACCCCCAAACGCAGGGCTTAACTCAGGGATGGGACTCCACCCAGTCTGGGAGGAGAGACAGAGCAGGCTGGGTCTCCAGAGTCTTGCTCAACAAAGAGAAAGTGGCTCTGGCTTAGGTGTGTGGCCTGTTGTGACGGACGTTTCCAGCGAGTGGACTTGTCTTGACTAGGGGTGTGGTTAAAGAACGAGGACGTGGCTAAGTCCTGGGGGCGTGGTCATTGTGAAGAGGAACGGGCGGGTGTAACGGTGGGTGGGCGTGGCTCGGGTAGGGCGTGGTCAGCAGTGGGCGTGGCTTGGGCTCGAGCAGGCATCCAGAGCTCCAGGGGTCGCTCAAGCAACCGTCCGTATCTAACAGTCCCCGGGGAGTCCGAGGTCGGTGACCGGGCTGTGGACAGGTGAAGGGTGACTGAGGCCTGGGCATGAGAGCCGGGCCTCTGGAGCGATGGGCCTGGCACACGAAAGGGGGAGGAGGGGATCATAGACGGCAGTTAGAGGGGTTGAACAGGGTGGGAGGAGGCGACCGGACAGACGGCGGGGTCTCTGACCACCCACCTGTCACCCCCTCTCTTCCTCCCAACAGTCCTGCCTGCCTAGCCATGTGGGGCCCACTGGTTCTGCTGCTGCTGCTGCTTTCTGTCACCACCGTCCCCACGGCCACCGCTGCTCCCATCCCAAATGCCAAAGCCCAGGACACTCAGCAGAACCTGCTCCAAGGTTGCAACCGTTGCCTCTTGTGGGGGGCAGGGTGGAGGGGAGGGAGGAGGACAGAAAGGACCGCCCCGAGCAGACCGCAGGAGAGGGAGTCAGAGGGACTCAGGGAGGGAGACACAGGGACAGGGATATAGGGAGGGGGCCAGTGGGACACAGAGGCAGAATGGAGACAGGGCAGAGGGACAGGAACCCAGATAAGGGGGGACAAGATGCGGGGTGTGGACTGGTTCGGCCCTGAGAGTCGGGGTGGCGAGGGAAGGGGGAGGAAGGGACACCCAGCACTCAGACCACCGCCGGGCGGACCCGCTGTGGAAGCGGGACAGCTGCCCCCTACTCCATGGACTTCAGTGCCTCCCCAGGAACTGCTGCCGCAGAGGGCCAGGGCACTGGCCGGGGCAGCACCCTCGCCAGCTCACAGCACGAGCCCTTCCTGAAGCCAGTTGTTTCCAGCAGGTGTCCAAGCTGGCGGAGAAAGGGAGCCATGGGCGGCGGAGAACCCCGCCCCGCACTCCAGCTGTCCTCCCGGGACATGAGGGGGCTGCGTGGCCGCGCAGCCCGGAAGCCGGGGAGTCGGGCCTGCGGCTCCCTGAGAAGCATCTGTGGCTACAGGCCCTCAAGGCAGGGGGACCTGGCGCCTCCCCTGCCCAAAACAACCCACCCCCAAGACCCACTTCTTATCCCTTCCCAGGCTCAGCATCAGCCATAGCGGCTGGGGGTGGGCATCAGCTCTGGCAGGGAACAGACACGTACCCTCACCCGACCCCACCCCCAGCTCCGGTTAAAAATAAAGTTCTTTCTTACCCCCAGCTGTGCTGTGTCGGTTCCAGACCTGCCCCAACCAGAGAAGTTGCTTTGACCTCATCCCTTTTACAAGCTCCTGGGGCAGGAAAGTGCAATGAAATGCTTCCCAGAGAATGAGGCTCGCATTCAGTTCTCAAAAGGTTTTGTTGTTGAGAATTGGACATGCATGGGGTTGAGTCCCCTGCGTGCTGCCTGGGGGGACACCCTCCCTGGTGCTCCAGCCTCACTTAAAACTGGTACTTTAGAGCAGTCAGAGGTCTTGTTGGAGGTCATCAGGTGGAAGTTCCTGTCCCAGAGAAACAGGCACAGCTGATCTGGTCTCCTGAAGCTTGTCATACTTAGAAAATGGTCCCCTGTAGGTCTGGCTCTGTCCTTGAGGAAGTCACTTGGAATGGGGGCAACTCTCTGCTCTTTGACCCACAAGATGGTGGGGTTTCCCTCTCCCCACTGATACTCCTGGGGGATGCCTGTTTTGGGGAACAGAGCTCTCCAGATCCCTTCTGCTCCCTTGTCCTCGAGCCTGCTGATGCACAGAGACTTTTCAGTCAATGGCACACACTCTGCGTCAGCTATCTCAAAGCTTTTCTTCACTGAGGTGCTACTATTTGCTATGCATCCAGCTCCATCGACCATATTTGGGACTCGTGATGCCCACTCATCTGAGAAGGGGGTGCCAGGGATTCTACTTTTATTACCCTGAGTGTTTTCACCACTGGGGGACAAATTGGGATCTGGGGAAAATCTTATGCCGTAGGCAGCGCTGGGCTTCTAACGTTTCCAGGAAGCGATCCGCACACAAAGCTGATACACGGTGCTAACAAACAACAGTGTTCTCCCTTAGGGAAGAGGGAGCGAAATGGTGAGGGGATGAGCAGGCTTTCTGGAATTCTGGTAATGTTCTGTTTTCTCACTTTGTGAAATTTCATCCAACTGTACCGTTATTTTGCGCACTTTTCTGTAAGTCTATTTGTCATTTTAATGTTTATTTTTTTAAATGATGACTAATGTAAAAATTAAATTAGATTCTTATCCACATCTAAATTGCATATAGATTAAATATTTAATGGGTAAAAAAAACCATAGATGTTTAAGAAGAAAACCTAGGCAAGTATTTTTTTTACTTAGGGTGTGGATAGTCTTCCAAGTATAATGCACAAGCCAGAAGACTTAAGAGAAAATATAAGTCTGACTACATTGAAATAAAAACATTTCTCCAAAGCCCACTATAACATCAGAAGACAAACATCAAATCAGAAAATTAAAAACAAGTTATAACCAATAAGGAAAGAAAGCCAAAGGCAAATAGAAAAAAAAATGAGAAAGAATGAATAATTAGTGCCAAAAATACAAATATCTTTTAAAAATACAAAAAGGTCCATTTTACTCATGAAGTACAAATTAAAGTTATACTGAGATACTTCATTTCTACTGAATTATCAATGACAAAACAAGCTCATTGCTGAGCAGGGGGAGGTGCGGAACACAGGTGTCTCTGTGTACTCCAGATGGAAGCAGCAAGTGCTATGCTAACTATGGAGAGTAACATGTCAATAACTAATAAACTTTAAAATGCACAGACCCTTTGGCCTACTAATTGCATACATACCAAATAACACAGGGACAAGGATATTTGTTGTAATATTGATATGAGCCAAAGATCAGAAACCATCTTGGTGTCCTTCAAAGGGACATGTCAAGTAAATTATGGCACCTGCGTACAATGCACGGGATACAACATGACAAAGAACAGGACACTTGTCGTACGAAGGCAGTACAGCATAGGCAGGGACTGCACTGCAGAGTATTCGAAAGCGTGGGCACACTACCCACTTAGCAGCTGTGTGACCATGGGCAACTCACACCACATCGTTATGCCTTCATGGTGATAATAGCACCTACACAGTAGGGTTATTGTGAGGCTTGACGGAATCAATATTTTTCTATCACCAAAGAACAGTGTTGGTAGATAGTCAACACGACTTAAGTGTTTGTTAAACAAATTAAAATATACTGTTACAGAATGATGTCCAAGGTATACGAAATGAAGAGGACTTATAATAATTTGAGGATGCTGCTAATATTTTGTCCATTAAAAATAGCCAGTGACATATACACATGCATGCTGTCCTGTGTACACCTGGAAGATCTCTGGAAGGACAAATACGAACGTGATCAAAGCTGCTGCCTCGGGTACGTGTGGAGGCAGGGTTCTTGGGGCAGGCTATACTTGTATACCCTTTGAATTTTGAAGAATGTATTTCATGTTTTAAAAAATAAATTAAGCTCTGGCTAGTTTTGCTCAGTGGTTAGAGCGTTGGCCCCCAGACCGATGATTCTCGGGTTCGATTTCAGTCAAACGCACGTACCTCAGTTGCAGTTTGTCCCCGGCCCAGGTTGGGTCTTGCAGGAAGCAACCAGTCGATGTGTCTCACATAGATGTTTCTCTCTCCCTCCCTCCCTCCCACTCTATCTGATAATGAATAGAAAACTATCCTCGGGTGAGGATTTAAAATAATTAATACTTGAAATAGTTAAAGAGAATGAATATGTAGCACATAGAAAATGTGTATAATTCAATATTAAATGGGAATAACGGTACAAAACCATATACTCTGCAATGCTCTCACTTTCTTGGCAAATGGGTAATGAGAACACAAGAAATGGGCAAATTATTGTGTTTTGTTGTTCAGTACTTGAAAGTATTTTCCAGTGATGATGGTGGTGGTGGTAATGGTGGTGGTGGTAATGATGGTGGTGGTAGTGGTGGTAGTTGTGATGATTGTGGTGGTAGTGGTGATGGTAGTGGTGGTGGTGGGGATGATGGTGGGGGTGGTGGTTATGGTGGTGGTGGTAATGATGGTGGTGGTTGTGGTGGTGGTGGTAGTGGAGATGGTAGTGGTGGTGTGGTGGTGGTGGTGGTGGGGATGATGGTGGTGGTGGTGGTTATGGTGGTGGTGGTAATGATGGTGGTGGTGGTGGTTATGGTGGTGGTGGTAGTGGTGGTGGTGGGGATGATGGTGGTGGTGGTGGTAATGATGGTGGTGGTAGTGGTGGTGGTGGTGGAGATGGTACTGGTGGTGTGGTGGTGGTGGGGGGGGGGATGATGGTGGTGATGACAGTGGTGATGGTGGTGGTAGTAGTGGTGGGGGTGGGGATGATGGTGGTGATGACAGTGGTGATGGTGGTGGTGGTGATAATGATAATGATGATGAAAATGATAATGAAGATTTCCACCCCCATCAACTACACCATTCAGTCTAGTCTGCGATCTCTGTCTTCTGGCTACCCTTTGATTCAGACTTTGAGGAAATGTGAAGAAAGCAGTAACCTGCTTCTCCTCGCTCCAGGGACATGTCTCCCAACCTGCTTTGGGAAACATTCTCCCGGGCTCAGGTTGACCCCGAGCTCTTGTTGCAGACAATTTCTTCATCACTGCAGGGAGTTGGCCTCTGTCCCCTTTGCCCAGAAGTTTCATGCTCTCCCAGGAGACCCCTGTTCAGGTTTCCCAAGTCCTCCCCAGTCTCAACCCTTCAGTCCCCAGCCTTCTGAGACCGAATGCTCCTCAGATACCAAAGTTAGGGGAGAAGATCATTAATGAGGCTCTAGGGCTTTGTTGGTGCCAGACCCTTAAGTGGGCCCTGGGAAACCTATTAAGTAACTTCCGTTACTGGGAGTCCCTGGGAACCGAGATCAGAAGAGCCTGACAGAAGAGGGAGATTGGCATGGTGGAGCCTGTCTGCTCTCCATTCTCTATAAAATCCTTCTTCAATCTGCTCTGCCACCTGATTCTTCTTAGTCCCAGAGCCTTGAAGACGCTCAGTCCAGGCCTTGCAGAATGAGTAGGTTTGCAGGTGCGGAGAGGACGGTGGATGGGAGAAGCGAGTGAGGTCAGGGAGAAATGAGTGATGCGGCAAACAGGGAGCTGCGGGGCTATGTGGCAGCGTTGGCGAGGGTGGGAGCAGAAAGGTAAGGGGTCCACACTGTGAGGTCGGAGCTGGCACTTCCCGCCAGAATTCAAGGCAGCTTCTCCTCACCCCAGAGCGGATCTCTCTCTTCCGAGTCCTTGTTGGAACCCTGGGCAATGGGCCTGGTCAACCGAGGAGCTGAGGAGCCGATTCAGGCTGGCATTCGGGTCTGGGGGCCCTGAGTCTGGGTTCTCCTTCAATGAATTTTCATATCCCCATCTTTTCCCTCCAGGGACGCCATGGAAGATGGCTCCTGTGGGGGTGGGGGCCAGGGAGTGCGTGCAGAGCCCCTGCCGAATTCACCAGCTCAAACCCACCTTTGCCTTAGGAAATTCTGTGAGCAGGGAGTTTGAGGTCCAGAAGTCTGGGCGATGTGAGATTCTCTTTCTGTCTCTGTCTCTGTCTCTGTCTCTCTCTGCCCAGAGCCCAGTGAACCACCCAGGCTGGGGACACTCTGCCAAATGGCACATGTCTTCACTTCTCATCTGTCTTCCACCGCGCTGGGCAGGCGCCTCTGCCCGTTTCTGGTCGCACACTGCCTTCATTCTGCTTCAGCGCCTCCGCGCCTCTAAGCCTGCTTCGCTCTCTTTCCTGCAGTCCTGTTCCTTCCCCTTGTTGGGGGTGCGGTGGGGGGACGGACAGATAGGAGAGGTGGAAGAGTGGCCCCTGCATAACATGACAGACCTGGGGACAAATCCCAGCCGAGGGAGACTCCTCGAACAGGCTGATCTCTCTAAGTCTCAGCCTCCTCATCTCTAAACGAAGAATAAGGATAAGGATAAGGATAAGGATAAGGATAAGGATAAGGATAAGGATAAGGATAAGGATAAGGATAAGGATAAGGATAAGGATAAGGATAAGGATAAGGAAGGATAAGGATAAGGATAATAACAATACCGCGCGTTACTGCAGGCCGGCTTGCTGAGATGCAATAGTAGTGTGCGTGTGGAACGCACAGAACACTCTTGCTCATCATCGGCCTCAGCCAAGGGCAGGGATCCTCACGGCAGAGGTAGCTGTTGTTTTGATTCCGATCTCTCGCTCCCATGGGCATTTGGGGGAAATAGCGGGGTATTGCGGGGCGAAGGGTAGGATGGAGGCAGGAGACCATGAGGGGGAGCTGGCAGGAGAGGTTGGGGAGGGGAGACAAGGCTGGAAACTTGAAGGCACAGCGGGTCGGGGAATCCAGCAGCTGGAAAGGTAGCCCCGGTCTGCTGCAGGCCTCTGCCGCCAGGTCCTCTTCCCACCGTTACCTGGTCTCTGCAGGGGACTCTTCCGTCCTGAGATGGTCGGCTGGGCGGAATGTAACGACCACACGAGGAGCCCGGGGCAATGAAAGCACTGAGCGTGGTGGTTTTCACTCAGGAGAACTTCCTAGACGTAGGCCCCGCCGTGCCAGGCACTTTCCATCCCTCGGTTCAGTCTGTCGCTAAAACAGCTCTGCGGGCCAGGAGGCTGCTGGTGCGTCAGGTTACAAACGCTCCCCAGGTTCTCTCCACAGTCAGAGGAGGAGCTGAGATGAAGGCCCAGGCGTGGGTGGACCCGAAGCCCGTCCGTGCCCCTGTGCCACCCCCACTCCACGAGAAACCGAACGATTAGATCTCGGGGCATCAGGGGACAGATGAGGAATGTGAAACCCAGAGAAAGATGTGACTCGGGTGACCTCACAGGCAGGACTAGAAGCCAACCCTCCCGACTCAGCCCCAGACGCCCCTGCTGCCTGAGGCCGCCCAGAGTGAGTGAGGCAGGAGAATGCATCCCACAGTGCACTGCGCACACCCTGCCCGTGGACACGGTGGTTCTCAACCTTCCCGACACCCGGCCCTTTAACACAGCTCCTCGTGTCCTGGTGACCCCAGCCATAACATTATTTTCGTTGCTACTTCATAACTGTAATTTTGCTACTGTTATGTCTTAGGCGGCCCCTGTGAAAGGTTGAGAACCGCTGCTTTACACGAACACACTGGTGCAGCTTAAGGGCCTGTTCTGCCGTGTCACCGGTCCTCGAAGGCCCATAGATGGGCGCCAACTACGTGACACCTAACCTAACGTCTCCCCTACTGACTCAGAATTCGAAATTAACCCACCCCTTCAAACTTCTCTACGGGGTTTTGAAACATCAAAATATCTTTTTTTTTTTTTAATGGTTTACCTTGGGAATAAACACATAGCCACAAACACAACTTTTGATTGAACCATAAGATATCAACCAGAAGAAGAAACTTTAAAGACCGTCTGGTCCAACTCTGTTACCTTCCAGGTGAGGAGACAGGTGCTGGCGCGTGACGACCGGCTCTCCGTCCACGGCAGGTCGTAGGATGGCCGCGTGGTTTGCGACGCAGCGACTGTTGGTCTGTGCGCTATAGAAATGACCTCAGCGCCCTGCCAGCCTCCCGGGAGCAGAGGAGCCATTGGTTAAACACGAAGGAATGATGCCGGCCCGGCCCGGTAGTTTGATGGGCATCACTATGTCACACATGGAAGGTGCTTCGAAGCAGTGTTTCCGCCCAACCGGCTAAGGCTCCTCGGGACAGGTGAGCTTCAAGGAGGCCTCAAAGGCGTCAAGACGTAAGGAGCAGGGTGTGTGAAGAGAAAGAAGAGAAGAGGAAGAACGTGTCTCTCAGCTGAGTGAGTCAAGGGGAAGGCAGGACACTTGAGCTTTGATGGCCAGGTGGGAGGGCGTGCCACTGTGACCCCTCTCCAGCCTGCACCTGACTTCCCCCAGGTCCCAACATGAACCACTGGTCAAACTGGACCAGCCCGCAGGAGTTTGTGATCCTGGGCTTCTCCGGCTGGCCCCAGTGGCTCCGGGCGCTGCTCTTTGCCCTCCTCCTGCCACTGTATGTGGCCACGCTGGCAGGGAACCTGCTGATCGTGGGCCTGGCGGTGGCGGACCCTGCCCTGCACATGCCCATGTACTTCTTCCTGGGGGCCCTGTCCGCGGTGGAGGTGGCCTACACGCTGGTGCTGACCCCACGCATGCTTGCTGGCTTCCTCCTGCCTCCTGGTGGCCAGGAGGTGGCCCCCTCCACCTGTGCGGCCCAGATGGGCCTTTTTGTGGCACTGGGTGGCTCTGAGTGCCTGCTGCTGGCTGCCATGGCCCTGGACCGCTACCTGGCCATCTGCCGCCCTCTCTACTACCCTCAGCTCATGACCACGAGGCTCTGCTGGTGCCTGCTCGCCTCTTGCTGTGCTGGGGGCTCCATCCTGGCCTTAGGCCTCACCACTGCCATATTCCAGCTGCCCTTCTGCCGCGGGGGCGTGGTCAACCACGTCTTCTGCGACCTGCCGGCCGTGCTGGTGTTGGCCTGTGGGAACCGGGACCTGCAGGAGCACGTCCTGCTGGCGGCTTGCCTCCTGCTGCTCGTGCTGCCGCTGGCCCTGATCCTGCTCTCCTACACCAGGGTGCTGCTAATCATTCTGGGCGTTGGTGGGGCCGCAGGCCGCCGCAAGGCCTTCCACACGGTGGCGTCACATCTCACCGTAGCTGTGCTCCACTATGGCTGTGCCACGGCCATGTACGCCAGACCCCTGAGCAGCCGCTCCCTCGAGGAGGACAAGCTGGTGTCCCTCATCTACATCAACTTCACACCACTGCTCTACCCGGCCATCTACACGCTGCGGAACCGGGACATGCAGGGCGCGCTGCAGCGTGTGGTCAGCCACGGGACACCAGGGACCATCCACCAGACTGATGACAACTAGTGCTGGATGCCAGATGGAGTCTGGTCTGAATGTCCCTCACTGATGGAAACCTCACCATCCAGAGCCCCCAAGGCCGCCTGGACACACCCTGAGCAGCTTCTAGGAACCTGGATGGTTCTCCGCTAGGGGAGGACTTCCTATGCAATGTAGGATGCTTAGCAGCATCTCTGTCTCTACCCACTAGATGGCAGTAGCACACATCACATTCAAGCTGGGATCATCAAAAAAGTCATCAGACATTGCCAAATGTCCTCTGGGGGGCAAACTCATCCCTGGTTGAGAACCACTGTTCTAAACTAGCCTTTTGTGAAAGTGTCTTTTGAAGGGAAATGAGTACTAATGTACAAGGAGTTTATGGAAGCATTATTTATAATAGACAAACCCCAAAAGCAATCCAAATGTTCATGAACATGACAGATACAAACAACGCATGGCATAGTCATGCAATGGAATACTACACAGCAATGAAAAAGAATGACCTGTTACCAGCAAAAAAGAGGCATGACAGAGACACAAGACTGAGTATAAGAAGTAAGACACAAAGAGGACAAGGTGTATGCTTTCATTTAAATAAAAGCCAACAGCAAACTAACCTATGGTGGTTGATGTCATGATAGTGGTCACCTAGGGAAGGATTTGGATTGCAGAGGGCACAGGGAGACCACTTGGGCACTGGAAATGTTGTATCTTGGTCTGGGTGATAATTTACTTGGGTTTATATGTGTACAAAACTTCATCAAGATATATACTTGAGCCCAACCAGTGTGGCTCAGTGGTTGAGTGTCGACCTGTGCACCAAGAGGTCACCGGTTTGATTCCCAGTCAGAGCACATGCCCAGGTTGTGAGCCCGACCCCCAGTAGGGGACATGCAGGAGGCAGCTGATGATGTTCTCTCTCATCAATGTTTCTATCTCTCTCTCCCTCTCCCTTCCTCTCTCTCTAGAATCAATAAAGAAAAAATATTTAAATATATATATATATGTATATATATATGTATATATATACTTGAGCCCTGGCTGGTGTGGCTCAGTTGGTTGAGCATCTTCCCATGCACCCGGAGGTCGCCAGTTTGGTTCCAGTCAGGGTGCGTGCCTGGGTTGCAGGCTTGACCTTCCCCAGTGGGGAATGTGTGGCAGGCAGCGGATTGATGTTTTTCTCTCACTGTTTCTAGCTCTCCTTCTCCCTTCCTCTCTCTGAAAACAATAAAAACATATTTTCAAAAACAGATATACACTTGAGATTTGTACACTTTGCCGTATGTAAAACAAGCCACAGTTGACTGAACTATGCACAGGTAAGGCGAGCCTTCCTCGTTGTCAGGCCTTTGCTCCAGCTGCGTTCTGCCCCCGGCGGGCTTTCTTCCCACCTGCGGAAATGCCTTGCGTTATTCAGGGGTGCACCTAAATGCTACACGTGCAGAGACCGAAGGTTTGTGTCCCCCCCAAATTCAGACATTGAATTCTAACCCCAAATGTTACGGTATTAGGAGGGAAAGCTCTGAGAAGTGATTAGGCCATGAGGGTGGAACCCTCATGAATAGAATTAGTGTCCTTATAAAAGAGAGCTCCCCGCCCTTCAGCCATGTGAGGGAACAGGGAGCAGACAGCCACCCACGCGGCGGAAAGTAGGTGCTCAGCAGACACTGAATCTGATCTTAGATTTCCCATCTCTAGAACCAGGAGAAATGAACCTCTGTTCTTCTTCAGCCACTCAGTCTGGTATTATGATATAGCAGCCCGAACAGACTAAGTAAGATAGTACCCTTTCTTTCTCCTCGCAGGTATAATTATTGTCACTCAAAAATATAATTTTAACATCTGCTTCACTTCCCACTCACCTACACCCCGCCCCCCCCCCCCCCCGACACACACACAATTAGACTGTGAGCTCTTTAAAGCCAGATCTCAGACCCTGTTCTTATATTTCAAGACCAATGACCTTGGTAGTTCTTAGTAAATAGCCGACAGAGGAATACGCCGTGGACAAGCTCTAAGTGGTCTGGGGGTTGTAGGGCCAGGGACACAGCTTGAGTCCGACCGAGGGCAAGCATCTAGAAGACTGAATCTTCCCCAGCTGGCATCTCCGGGCCCCAGCTTCCCAAGGCACAGAGCGTCGGAAGCAACGCGGTGGTAGCTTGGCATAATGACTGCATTCAGGAAACGTGGGAGCCCTGCCTGTACCCCAAGGCCAGAGTCCCAAGGTTCCGTGGAAGGGAACGTCTCCTAGAAATATCCTCTGAAGGGTCCATTAAAGAATTTAGTCTTAGAGGCAGTCAGTGCTGGTGAATTCTGCCTACCTAAGTGTGCTTGTGAAGGCTGATCTGGAGTCTGGGAAGCGTTCTATCTGCGCAGGCAACACGGAATGCCAAGAATCAACTGCCCCAGAAGGCTCGCGAAAGGTGACCTCGGTCCATCTGTCCGGGCTGTCTCCGCCCTCACCTTCTGCTTCTCCCTTAGGCTGGTGCTCAGGAGCCTGATGCACACGGGAAGTTCTTGCTACCAAGCACTAGACACCCCTGTCTCCTTCCCAAATTCCATAGGGATGATCATGACAGGTATGACCAGCATGTCTGCTCCTCCAGAGCGACTTAGGGATGCTGGGCCCTGTGTGGTGCAGTTGTGCACAAGGCTCATTTGTTTCAGTGCATTTCCTGAGACAGGTTAGACCCGAGGGGTCCACTAGCAACACAGTGTCTGGCTGTACACCTGAGCGCAACAGCCCCTACCCAGGAGGCCATTTGCACTTGAGTAACTGGCAGGGGGCTCCTTGGGGTGAGCAGTGGGGATATTGAGCAAAGGCAGGTCTGGTTGTTTTGAAGGAAGAGGTTGTTTACCTTTTCACCTAAAGTGGGTTGGGGCCCAACCTCCCTGGCCCTAGGCCCTGGATGCTTTTAAAAGGTCATGCATTGTGGGTCTTTAGCAATACCCCCAGAGGCTGCATTTCTGTGGCTCAGAGCCAGCATTTAACTCTCTAAACAGTCCTTTGGCCCCTTTTTCCTCCCTTCTGCTGTAAAACGTCTTGTTGGATTTTGTTTTGTTTTTTATCCTCGCCTGAGGACATTTTTGCATTTATCTTTAGATAGAGTGAGAGGGAGAGAGGGAGGAAGAAAGAGAAAGAGAAACATCAATGTGAGAGAGACACATCGACTGGTCGCCACCCACACGACCCAACCAGGGCCAGGGACAAACTGTAACTGAGGTTCGTGCCCTTAGCAGGAACTGAACCCCGGGTTCTCAGGTCCGCGGGCCGAGGCTCTAACCACTGAGCAACCGGGCAGGGCTTCTTTTTGGTTTATTTCTTTATAGTTTTTTTCCCTTTTTTTTCTTTGTATTTTTCTTTTTGTTTATTTTTCTTATGTACAAAGTCTTTTCAAATATTTGTAATCTTGAGACACAAAGTTTCTATTTTAGTTTCTTTTTTTATTTATTGAGCTATTATGGACATATGACATTATATTAGTTTCAGTACAACATAGTGATGGACATACGACATTATATTAGTTTCAGTACAACATAGTGATTCTGTACTTGTATATATTGGAAAATGATCACCACATTAATTCTGGTTATCTGTCACCTCACACAGTTACACGTTTTTTTTTCTTGTGATAAGAATTTTTAAGAATAAGAATTTTTAAGATTTCTTTTAGCATCTTTCAAATATACAACATAGTTTCGGGTTTCAGTTTCAAACTTTATAAGCCTCCACTGATTTGTGTTTTTGTTTTTTTTTTTTTTTTAGTACGTGCCCCTAGGAGAATCGAACCGGGACTCTCTGGTCCGCAGGCCAAAGCTCCAACCGCTGAGCCAAACCGGCCAGGGCAAGCCCCCACTGATTTGGATGGCTACCCAAAAGATCTGCTGTGGACCTCCCCTGCAGCTGGACCTGTAGGTGGCCTCCTTCCTCTCCAGGGTGTCCCAGTGCACCTCTGTGGCATCAGGGTCGGCCTCCGCTGCGCAGTGGCAGCGGGCTCACCGGCGTGGCCCCCGACTCCCAGGCAGCACAGGACCAGTGGTTTGGCGCGTGCGTGCACCAAGCGCTGACCAGCGCCCAGGCTGTTTGTATCGGGCCATTAATCTTGTGTCACCATGCACCAGGGTTGGACCTAGAATATCCCCTAGGGTCAGGGGACGAGGGGTGACAGCAGCAAGGTGTGCAGCAACAGGGGGACCGGCCCGGTGCACACTCCTTTGCCTGGAGTTGCGCGTTCCTGGCGAGGGCGCCCCCTACCGTCTGGTTACGACATAAAGTCCCCGTGCCGCCCGCAAGCACAGCGACCCCTTCTCCCTGTCCCCCTTAAGGGCACTGCCTGGCACCTTCACCCGGTAACCTATACCTGGGCAGGGTCGCCACTCTTGTGTGCTAGCCCACACCAGGGCCTTGTGAAAACCATGGCCAATTCCAACAGTCGCCAGCTGGGTCGGTGCTTGCGGTGGAAAAACACACCTTAAGTCTAAGCCCGGGGGTAGCAGTGCTCCAAGGACCAGGAGGACTCGGGGGCTTCTTTGGGAGCTGGCACTGTGTGGGAAGGCGGCCAGCAATCCGTGGGACCCCTGGCGGAGCCAGCCTGCCAGCCGGTTGCCGCTAAAAGGCCTTCCCTGCGGCCAACTGCGAGCCAGGACCGTTCCAGCCGGTCCTTGGGGCCAGCTGTTGTGACTTTGTTCAATTAACACACGTGGTGCCCGGCCGGGAGCTGGTTCAACAGGCGACACCAAGAGAAACTGAAATAGAGAAGTTTCTCACTCATGGCTGGAGGAGGTACATGGCCCGCGTGGAGGGGCCAGCGGGGAGGTCGAGGCAGAGTTGACCCAGAGAGGTAGGGTGGGGTTGGACAAGCCTTTCCTAGGGTCTCTGGGTGGAGCGCTTTGCAGGTCCTGGGCCACCCCGGATTGGTCAGTTCAAACCAAGTGAGCCTGGTCTTGGTAAACTCCGTGGGGGTCTCGGCTAAGGAGGCACAAGGGGTACAGGCGCTGGAGGCAGGGGACACGGTGGATCACAGGGGCTGCTGGGAGCCGCCACAGCGACTTACATTTGCTTGTGACTCTGCCGGGACTAGAGTCTGTTTACGGTTCTGCAGACCGCGGGGCTAGACTACGGATCCAAGGCAGCAATACCAGGGCAGACCTACACTTAGATGTGAATTTATTTTTATTTATCCTGCTAGGCACATATAGTTCCGCCCAAATCTAATTCCTGTCTTTTGTCAAGTCTGAGCCATTATCTCTGAATATTTATTTACTCTCCTTCCATGTTCTCTGTTTTGTGTGTGTGTGTGTGTGTGTGTGTGTGTGTGTGTTCCAGTTTGCTCTGGCATTTCAGTTTGTCTCTCCCGGTCCGTTCACATTCCCATCTCTCTCTGTTGAATTGTTTAGCTCTGTTTATCAGCAAAGTCTATCTACCGTTTGACACATTTGTTGAGTATTTTAACGCTGAGTTTTAAATTTCAGTGACTATGGTTTTCATTTCTGTGTGTTCTGTATGTTTCTTTCTGAAATAAACTAATTATCTTTCTTTGTGCCTTGCTTTCATATGGTTTTCAGTTTTTGTTTTTAATCCTTTTTAAAGATAGTTATTTTAATAGAATTTCTGGTTTTTCTATTACCTAAAATACTTGGGGTTCTTATTTTGTTAAAATGTCTGTTGACTTTCCTGGTGGATTGGTTCCTTGTGTTTTGCAATTTTGCATGATTAACTCATTTTGGGTTGATATGTCAGAATCCTGACAAACATGGGTTGAGTGTCTTCCTCCAAAAATACTGTGTTTGCTTCTGTGAGCTGTTTCAAAGGCCAGGACAGATTTCTATGTTACTTGTTCACTTTTTTGACTGAGACACGAATATACCAATTCAAGATTCTAACTCATGTGAGATGCAGGTCTAGGCTTACAAATCATCAGGATAAACTCTCTCCCACCCAGAACCCAGGGAGAGATAGACAAGCTTCCTGTGCTAATAAGGCTTTTTCTCTAGTCTGCCCTCTCCCCATATGCATAGATTTTTGACATTTCTGAATTTGAGTTATTTCAATGCCAACTCCTTGCCTCGTGTGCCCCAAGGTTGTGTTTCTCATCCTCCGACGGTCTTTAATACTCAAGTTTTTGGGTAAACAAAATTAAATCCACAAGTCAGCTGCAGCATCAATCCACAAACTTAATCCTGGCTTTCAGTTCCCTCTGCCTAGCTGGCAACTGGAACTTTGCGTATTTTCTTGCAAGCTGAATTCTGCATTGAAAACAGTGTTGTTTGTTATTGGTCATCATTTCTACCTGTCTACAGTCAAATGGTTTTCACTTTAGGCAGTCCTCCATATTGCCAGAGAAAGGAGTAGGAGTCCTAAGCTTTTCGTTTAATACAAACGAAACTTATAAACTACTTGATTGAGAGATATCGGGAGATGTCATGAAATTGTTGGTTTCCAGATCCAGGGGGTTCTGTAATACTTGCCAGTAAACAAACAAACAAACACCCATATGGGCCCTGGCTGGCTTGGCTCAGCGGTTAGAGTGTTGGCCCCAGACCAATGAGTCCCAGGTTCGATTCAGGTCAAGGGCATGTACCTCAGCTGAGGTTTGCCCCTGGCCCTGGTTGGGTCATGCAGGAGGCAGCCTGTTGATGTGGCTCTATCACATTGATGTTTCTCTCTGTCTCTCTCTCTCTCCCTCCCACTCTATCTGATGATACATAGAAAAATATCCTCGGGTAAGAAAAACAAAAACAGCCCTGGCCGGTTTGGCTCAGCGGTTAGAGCATTGGCCTGCGGTCCAGAGAGACCCAGGGTTCAGTTCCCACTAAGGGCACATGCCTCGGTTGCAGTTTGTCCCTGGCCCTGGTTGGTCATGTGGGTGGCAGCCACTCGATGTGTCCCTTTCACATCGATGTTTCTCTCTCTCTCTCTCTCTCTCTCTCTCTCCCTCCCCACTCTATCTGAACAAAAAATGAAAAAATGTCCTCACCGAGGATTAAAAAAAAAAACCCAATGGTATGTGGTACAGTGTGTGGCCATCTGGTTTAATAATACGTCATGTTGTCATGCCTTCCCCAGCAGAAACTGACCTCCCTCCCTGTGTCCACTCATCCAGTAAAACTAATTATCAGGGCACCCACACTTGGAAGTCCTCTTTCTGTTCACTGTGACCACATCTCCGTAGGAACCCAGCCAAGGATTGGACCTGTGGCTTCCCCGGAACTCCGCCCCACATTCAATGAAGGTTTGTTGAATGAAGATAGACACTTGCAGATCCCAGAAATAACAATCATTTCGCAGCCTTCACAGCTCAGAGCCTACTGTTGGCTGCGATGTGGGGTCCACAGCAGTGAGGGAGGGTCGGAGAGAAGGGGGGCTTTCCTCCGCCCCGCGCCCCCCCTTCGTCCAAAGGAGGCTTGGACACCTGAGCGGAGTTCAGGGACCTGGGTGAGCAGAGAAGCTCGGGGTTAAGGGACAGAAACAAATACACCATCAGGAAAGAAGGGCGACCATGTGGGGGAGAGCTGGTGTCCAGCTCACCCAGTAAGGCTGCCACTGGGTCCTGAGGATGGTGAACTCCGATGTGACCGAGCTGCGGGAGGACAGAGATGCAGTGAGATCTGACGTGCCTGCGGTCCCCCCACCCGGCCCCAATCCAGACGTCAGATGAGCTGCCCGCCGGACCCCCATGGAGCGCCCGGCGTGGCTGGAGTGTGCCACACGTGTCTGCGCCACAGCCAAGCCCAGGAGCAACGGAGGCCTCAGAACCCACCGGGCCGCAGGTGTCGGCCACCTGAGACCCGCCTGGGACCCGCCTGGGACCCGGAGTGCGCAGATCGCACTCAGAGGCCTCTTAACACTGCGTACGGTCCCCTGGACTTGGGGGGACTACAACCCCCAGGAGCCTCTGCGGCGAGGCGCTTCCGGGAGCTGAGGCACTTCCTGCCACCGTGGCTGCGGGTGCAGGTGGGTGTGGCGCTGAGCACGGGCCGGGAGACCAGCACGGTGGTGGCGGCCCTGGGGCCCGGGGCTGTCCGTGGACGCACGTTTTCCACGTGGCGGCTTCCCACCAGGTCCCATCTGCCCCCAGCCCTGCGCCATCCGGGGAGCGGCCGGGGCTGCCCCAGCGCCGTTAAGTCCAACCTGGGCCGGGCCACAGGCCTCTCATCCCAGAAAGTCCACTGCCTGGGGGGACTTTGTTGTATTTGGAAAAAGGTTTACCCTTCGGTCTTCGTGATAATCCCCGAAATGGGTATCGTTATCCCCACTTCCCAGGTGAAGAATCAGAGGCAACCTTTCTCAGTATCTTTACTCTGAAGGATGCTCAGGTCTCGGGGACCCCTGCCTAAATATTATGTCTGCCCCTCACGGCAGAAAAGGCGGTCATGATACAGGCGACATTTCTGAGATCGAGAAGATACACATGGACCATGGCCAGACCATAGGTGGAAGCAGGACTCTGACCTCCCCCGGCTGCACCTCTGGGGGAACCAGCCCCTTATCTACAATAAACACTCCAGAAAGCCAGATTGCTATCTCTGCAACAATCCAGGAAGTTAACCGGTAACTTCTGTAACAGTCGGCCCCCACTGACTGGGACTTAATCAATAACTTACAGCTTCCCTAATTTTCGTCCCCACTTGTAAGTTAGGACTAACCTGTAAAGTCAAATAGGCACCCCTAACCAGTCACATGGGACGCCCCACTTCTGGTGAGCCTCCTCCAGTTTCCCCAAGCCAACAGCCTCCGGTGAGAGCTGCTCAGAATCCTTGCCTTCTGTCCGCTGGAAGGGGGTTCCCTTTTCCTCTGCCTGCCTTTGAGTCTCTGCCAAAGTGTGAGTGACCCGCATTGATACCTTTGCTATATAGCACACTGAATAATTTGATTGGCTTTCCTTTATTTTCAACAATGTAATTGTCAGTGTTTTCCTGTAGATTCTGTTTATTTTGGCCAACTACTCTTTTTTTTTTCTTTATTGATTTGAGAGAGAGAGAGAAACATCGATGAGAGAACATCAATGAGAGAACATCGATTGGCCGCCTCCTGCATCCCCAGCCTCCTGCGCGCCCCCACTGGGGATCAGGCTCACAACCTGGGCATGTGCCCTGACTGGAAATCGAACCGGGACCTCTTGGTGCATGGGTCGACACTCAACCACTGAGCCACACTGGCCAGGCAATAAATTTATTTACAATGTTGCTGGAATTGCCTGTAGAGTTTCAGTAACCAAATATGTTATTGATCTAACATGTATTCTTTTTTTTTTCTTTATCTTCACCTGGTGATATGTTTATTGGTTTTAGATCAATTTTAGAGAGAGAGAGAATAAGGGAGAGAGAGAGAGAAGGAGAGTGAAACATTCATTGGTTGCCTCCTATACACTCCCCCACCAGGGATGGTACCGGAAACCTTTTTGGTGTATGGGATGGTGCTCCAACCAACTGAGCACCCGACCAGGACAAAATATTCTTTATAACATGTATGGTATGAGAAAGAGAAAGGTTAGGGCAATGAATGTCATCATGTGATTTAAAAACTATTAAAACAGCCCAGCTGGCATGGCTCAGTGGATTGAGCGTCCTGTGGATTGAAGGGTCCCAGTTTGATTCCCAGTCAGAGCACATGCCCAGGTTTCGGGCTTGGTCCCCAGTAGGTGCATGCAGGAGGCAGCCAACAGGTACTTCACATTGATGTTTCTATCTCTCCCTCCCTCTCTCTAAAAAAAAAACAAACAAAAAATCAATAAAAACATATTTTTTAAAAAACTATTAAAACAACTTTAGCTGCTGCTTCTTTTTTTTGATGGTATGTGCCCCTAGTGGGAACCGAACCTGGGACTCTCTGGTCCGCAGATCGACGCTCAACCACTGAGCCAAACTGGCCAGGGTCAGCTTCTTAATTAATATGTTCAAATAGTAAGTTGCATGTCAATACTTTGCATTAATATTGGAAACAACCCATTAGATTCAGCCCATGCTTTTTTTTTATCCTCACCCGAGGACATTTTAACATTTTTTGTTGAGATAGAGTGGGAGGGAGAGAGAGGAAGAGAGAGAGAAACATCGATGTGAAAGGGACACATCCAGTGGCTGCCACCCGCACGACCAACCAGGGTCGGGAACAAACTGCAACCAACCTGCAACCTTAGCAGGAACCGAACCCGGGTCTCTCTGGACCGCAGGCTGACGCTCCAACCGCTGAGCCAAACCGGCCAGGGCAGCCCATGCTTTTTTAGGGGGGAAAAATGATATTCTTTTGTAACATGGAATTGCTTTTCCTTTTGTTACTACTTCCTGTATCAGATTTGGACATCAGCAATTTGAGTCCTTGGAAGATTCATCTACTTAGCTTTCCATCTTTTGGTTTCTTCTATAGAGAATTATAGACAGAAATTGTCTCTAGAAAACTTTCAAAAGATTCATTTGTCAGCCTTTTGAGTATATAACCATTTATTGGATTTTTTTTTTTTTTGTACGTGCCCCTAGCAGGAACTGAACCCAGGACTCTCTGGTCCACAGGCCGACGCTCCAACCGCTGAGCCAAACTGGCCAGGGCTAGAGAGATTTCTAAGAATCAGTATCTCTTTTGTATTGATTAGTACAACCAGAGATTTGTTTATCACTTGTATATTTCTTCCAAAGTCAATGCTCTAGATTTATTAATTCAATGTTTTTCTTTTCTTCTCTAATGAGAGAGAATATTAAGCTCTCACAGTTATCTAACATCAAGATCACAGAGAAACATCTTTCTTTTTTTCTTATCCTCACCCAAGGACATTTTTTCATTTTTTTGTTCAGATAGGAGGGAGAGAGAGGGGGAGAGAGAGAGAGAAAGAGAAACACATCCAGTGGCTGCCACCCACACAACCCAACCAGGGCTGGGGACAAACTGCAACTGAGGTACGTGCCCTTAGCAGGAACCGAACCCGGATTTCTCTGGACCGCAGGCCGACGCTCTAACTGCTGAGCCAAACTGGCCAGTGCGAAACTTCTTTCAAATAAATGGGGAAGGGGAACATTCACTTCGAATTACAAAAGGAAAACCAAGAATGGATGGAACCATGTTATTTTGGACGTGGATAAAACTACTCTAATGGAAATGCCAGAACAACAATGCCTTAAACAATCATAGAGAGTTATTTCTCATAAACCCATTTGGACAGCTCCACAGGACTGAGGAAACTAGGCTCCTTCTAAATTACTACCCTACCATCCCTTGGGTGTTTTCCCCACCTGTATGATTCAAGATGGCCAACACTACATTGGCATCTCAACCAGCAGTTAGAGGGAAAAGGAAATGCATAGAAGGCCCTTTCTTTTCTTTCTTCCTTTTTTTTTTTTTCATCCTCACCCGAGGACATTTTTCCATTTTTTGTTCAGATAGAGCGGGAGGGAGAGAGAGGAAGAGAGAGAAACATCGACGTGAAAGGGACACATCGAGTGGCCGCCACCCGCACGACTCAACCAGGGCTGGGGACAAACTGCAGCCAAGGCACATGCCCTTAGCGGGAACCGAACCCCAGTCTCTGTGGACCGCAGGCCGATGCTCTAACCGCTGAGCCAAACCGGCCAGGGCTGAAGGCCCTTTCTTTTAAGGGCACAATCCAGAAGGAGCACAAGTCACTTCTCTCATCCCATTGGACAGGTCTTAGTCATACGGCCACTGTTATCTACAGAGAAGGCTGGGAAGTGAAGTCTTTGTTCTGGGAGAGCACTGTTTCCAGCTAAACACTGGGGATTCTATTACTTTAGAGGCAGAGAGCAGATATTGGGAGATAACTAGCAGTCTCTGCCGTAGGAGATACGAGAGGATGTGAGATGTTACAGAGAATGCCAGTGAAATGGATCATGACAGCGACATGAACCAACCCCCACTTCACTGAGTTAGACTGTAGATGGCACTGAATTTTGTTTATTTTCTCCATTCCATCAGAGGACACAATTTAATCTGGGGATGGGAGAGGACATGATAAGCAGTAATAGCTACCCAGGATATGCTGGATAGAACTGGAGACAAGGGAATCTAACTGCTCTGATTATAGATTTTCATGTTTTTCAATTTATTTGAAGAACATAATACATGTTTGGTGTAACAAATCAACGCAAGTATATAGAGAAAACTAATCCCCTGCCCCCATATTCCAAAGTAACAAATTTAAACAGCCTAGTATATATTCTTTCATATAATTCTCCTGCCCTGGCTGGTTTGGCTCAGCGGTTAGAGCGTCGGCCTGTGGTCCAGAGAGATGTGGGTTCGGTTCCCGCTAAGGGCACGTACCTCGGTTGCAGTTTGTCTTTGGCCCTGGTTCGGGTTGTGTGGGTGGCAGCCAGTCAGTGTGTCTCTCTCACATCAATGTTTCTCTCTCTCTCTTCCTCCCTCTCTCCCTCTTGCTCTATGCAGAAATGTCCTCGGGTGAGGATAAAAAAATATATATATATATTTTTAAAAATACATATAATTCTCCTACCTCTGTGTATCATATAAAATCATACAAAGACCGATCATGTTAAATATGATTATTAATATGGTTGGGTTTAAATCTCTCATCTTGTTATTTTTTTTTTATTTGTTCTTTGTTCTCTTTTTCATCTTTTCTTTATTTTTATTTTATTTTATTTTTTTTATCCTCACCCGAGGACTCTTTTTTTGCATTTATCTTCAGATAGAGCAGGAGGGAGAGAGGGGGGAAGAGAGAGACAGAGAAACATCGATGTAAGAGAGACACATCGACTGGCTGCCACCCCCACGACCCCAATCGGGGCCGGGGACAAATTGCAACTGAGGTACGTGCCTTTAGCGGGAACCGAACCTGGGACTCTCTGGTCCACAGGCCGATGCTCTAACCGCTGAGCCAAACCGGCCAGGGCTTTTCTTTCTTTATTTTTTATTTTTTAGAGAAGGGGGAGGAGATGGAGAGGAACATCAATGTGAAACATTGGTCAATTGCCTTCCGTACATGCCCTGACTGGGGAAAGAACTGCAGCCTTTTGGTGTACAGGACAATGCTCCAACCACCTAAGCCCCCCTGTCAGGGCTCCTTTTCATCTTTTCCTGACTTCCTTTGGATTAATTGAGTGTTTTTCATGATTCCTTTCTCAGTCCTTTCCAGCTGCTCTCACAGAACACTATTGACTGGCTGGCTTATAACCGACAGAAATTGCTCACCGTTCTAGAGGCCGGGCAGTCCAAGATCAAGCAGATTCAGGGCCTGATAAGAGCCTGCTTTCTGGTTCATAGATGCAGGTCTTTTCTGTGTCCTTGGTAGAAGTGAGGAGGGAGTTCTCTGGGGTCTCTTTAATAAGGCACTAACTCTGCTCATGAGAGCTCTATCCTCATGACCTCCTAAAGGCGCCACCTCCCAATATCATCACATTGGGGGTTAGGGTTTCAACAGAGAAATTTGGGGGGGACACAAACATTCAGTCCATAACAATTCCATTTTGTCTCCCTTGTTGGCTTATTTGCTATAATTCTTGGTGTCTTTTTTCATTTAAGCAGTTGCTTTGGATTCATTGTATCCATTTTAACTTATAACCTATCTTCAGGTGACCTTATGCAACATCATGTAGAGCCTTTTCTGGCACTCTGAGAACTTTGGTCTGCCTGGGCTCTCAGGTCCAGCTCCTCAGTGCAGTGGTCTTCACTTGGGTTACCCTATTTTTTTTTAATCCTCACCCGAGGATATTTTTCCACTTATCTTCAGATAAAGTGGGAGGGAGAGAGAGGGAGAGAAAGGCAGAGAGAGACATTGACATGAGAGAGACACATCGACTGGTTGCCTCCTGCATGACCCCCACCAGGGCCAGGGATGAACCACAACCGAGGCATGTACCGTTGGCCGGAATCGAACCCACGACTCATTGGTCCGTGGGCTGACATCTACCGCTGAGCCAAACCGGCCAGGGTGTGTTGCCCTCTTTGTGCCTGAGTTTTAACACCCTCCCAAGTCTATAAACTAGAACAATCATAGGACTCTTCATTGATTTCCCAGCTCTCAGGAATCACTGTTCATTTCCAGATGTCCAGTGTCTCACAGTAATTGTTTCATATATTTTGTCTGTTTTTTTTTTTCACACTCATCTGTAGAATTAAGATTTTCTACAAATCAGTAAGGAAAAAGCAGATGATGCAATAGAAAAAAGTGAATTAAAAAAGCCCGGCTGGTGTGGCTCAGTGGTTGAGCATGGACCCCTGCAACAGGAGGTCACCGATTCAATTCCCAGTCAGGGCACATGCCCGGGTTGTGGGCCAAATCTCCAGTGGGGGGCCATGTAGGAGGCAGCCAATCAATCTTCTCTCTCATTGATGTTTCTATCTCTCCCTCTCCCTTCCTCTGTCTCTAAAATCAATAAAGGAAAAAAAGAAATTAGAAAAAAAAGTGATAAAAAAAAACAAACTTGAACACTGTGTTGGAGTTATTCCACTACAATGAAACAAAAGAAAGCAAATTAGAGCAAAGAAAGAGATAGAACTATATAATTTCAGCCAACATTTATATTTTTACAATATGCAAAAGAATCTATGGAAAAACTACCACAAAATAATAGAATTTTGTAAAAGAAGCAGGTAATAAAATCAACACAAAAGTCCATATAAGCAAAAGCCATTTAAAAGATATAATGGAAGAAAAAAGATATAATGAAAGAGATGAGCCAATTTATGCTTTAAAAAAAATACAAGCCTTGGCCAGTTTGGTTCAGTGGTTAGAGCGTTGGCCCACGGTCCAGAGAATCCCAGGTTTGGTGCCTGCTAAGGGCATGTACCTCAGTTGCAGTTTGTCCCTGGCCCCGGTTGAGGTCGCGTGGGTGGCAGCCAGTCGATGTGTCTCTCTTGTGTCAATGTTTCTCTCTCTCTCTTCCCCCCTCTCTCCCTCCCGCTCTATCTGAAGATGAATGCAAAAAATGTCCTCGGGTGAGGATAAATAAAAAATACAATACTTAAGCATAATCTTAAAACATCTAAAATCTATATTAAGAAAACTGTAAAAAACACTTTTGAAAGACAAAAAAGGGAGATGAACAAATAAAAAGACATGCCACATTCTTGGGTAGAAATACTTAATTTCGTGAAGATGTCCATTCTCCCTAGGTTAATTTATAAATTTAAAACAATCTCAGTAAAAATGTCATGCATTTTCTTCCCCTGGAATTAAAACCAAGTGATTATACTTTGGAAAAGATCAAACAAGAATAGCTAAACAATGCTTGCAATACAGCCAAATTCCAGTATATTGGAACATATCTGCAGTCTCCACCATTAAAACCAAACACTGGCCCATTTATAGACAGAAGGGAGAGGATCCAGAACAGAACCCACTGCAGGTGCACAATAAGTAAGTTTATGGCAAGGGCAGGACCTCGGGCCAGCGAGAGGGATAAAGGACTTTCTGATATGTGATGCTGGGCTCACTGGCTGACCTTATGGAAATAGATAAAATCAAATATATCTGTCATACCATATGCCCAATAATTTCAAATGAATCAGAGGTTTAAATGTAAAATAAAAAATGAAGCCATAGCCCTGGCCGGTTTGGCTCAACGGTTAGAGCGTCGGCCCACGGACCAGAGAGACTGGGGTTTGGTTCCCACTAAGGGCATGTACCTCGTTGCAGTTTGTCCCCGGCCCCAGTTGGGGTCGTGTGGGTGGTGACCACTCAGTGTGTCTCTCTCACATGGATGTTTCTCTTTCCCTATCTTCCTCCCTCTCTCCCTCCAGCTCTATCTGAAGATAAATGCAAAAAAAAAAAAAAAAAATGAAGCGATAGCCCTGCTGATGTGGCGCAGAGGACTGAGTGTCATCCCATGGACTGAGAGGTCCTGGTTGGATTCCCAGTAAGGACACATGCCTGGGTTTCAGGCTGGATCCCCAGTAGGGGGTGTGCAGGAAACAGCCGATGGATGTTTTTCTCTCACATCTATGTTTCTCTCTCTCTCTCCCTAAAAAAAAATAAAAAATAAAAACATTTTTTTCTAAATGAAGCAACCCTGGCTGGTTTTCTCAGTGGTTAGAGCATCGGCCCGTGGACCAAAGAGTCCCGGGTTTGATTCCAGCCAAGGGCACGTACTGGTTGTAGTTGGCCCCCGACCCTGGTTGGGTTGTGTGGTAGGCAACCAGTCGATGTGTCTCTCTTGAATCACGTTTCCTTCTTTCTCTCTCTCCCTCCCTCCCACTCTATCTGATGATAAATGGAAAAAATAGCCTTGGGTGAGGATTAAAAAAAAAAACACAACTCCTAAAATTAGAGAAAGACAAAAACCCTATATAAACATGTACCCTAGATATGAACTGACAGTTGACAGAAAAAGAAAGGCAAAGTCTTTTAAATATATGAAAAGTTGCTCAATCTCGTTCATTATGAGAAACACAAGCGGCTCTCCCTCACAGGAGCAGGCTCTCACCTTCCCCGTCCCCCTGTCCTTCCCCCGGGCACTTTACCTTTGCCTTTCTCTCTCCTACGCTCCAAGGGCCCTTCTTTTGCTTCTGTAACTTGTTTCCTGAGTCCATGCAGCCCAGCTGGCTCACTTCTACTTCCTCAGTAACTCTCTACATGTGGCTCATTGGTTGAGCGTCGACCCATGCCCCAAGAGGTCACCAGTTCGATTCCCAGTCAGGGCACATGCCCAGGTTGTGGGCCAAATCCCCAGTGGGGGGCTTACAGGAGGTGGCCAATCGATGTTCTCTCTCATTGATGTTTCTGTCTCTCTCTCCCTCTCCCTTTCTCTCTCTCTAAAATCAATAAAGAAAAAAAGTTTTTTAATAAATAAACTTTCTCACCCTGACCAGTTTGGTTCAGCGATTAGAGTGTCAGCCTGAAGACCAAAGAGTTACGGGTTCGATTCTAGCCAAGAGCATGTACCTTGGTTGCGGTTCGGTCCCTGGTCCCCGGCCCTGGCTGGGGTCATGCGGGACATAATCGATATATCTCTCTCACATTGATGTTTCTCTCTCCCCACCCCACCTCCCACTCTACCTGAAGATAAATGGAAAAATATCCTTGGGTGAGGATTTTTTTAAAAAATTAAACTTTCTCTTAGAATGTGAAGAGAAAGCAAAGAGACACACCAGGAGCCTCACGTCTCAGATGGGCAAATCCAACTATTCGGCAACACATTCAAAAATACTTATTAGTTGCCTTTGGAAGATACAAGGAGACCAAGTGATTATTTTGTTTTTTTTTTGTTTTTTTTTGTTTTATCCTCACCCGAGGACATTCTTCGACATTTTGTTCAGATAGAGTGGGAGGGAGAGAGAGAGAGAGAGAGAGAGAGAAACATCAATGTGAAAGGGACACATCGAGTGGTCGCCACCCACACGACCCAACCAGGGCCGGGGGCAAACTGCAACCAAGGTACATGCCCTTAGCGGGAACCGAACCCGGGTCTCTCCAGACCGCAGGCCAACGCTCTAACCGCTGAGCCAAACCAGCCCGGGCCCAAGTGATTATTTTGAAAGCAGGTATATGTAAGGGGAAAAATAAAACATTTATCTTACCTTTCCTATGTAAATAATACCCTTGGGTAACCAAATAACTGATATGGGGTAAGGGGGAATCAATAAATTAAGAATGAATAGAATTATAATATTTATCATTTGGTAATCCCTAATGAGTCCTTAGGCAATGATCCCCAATGACTGCTGGCATATTTTGAAAAAATAAGGAAACCACGCCCTGGCCGGTTTGGCTCAGCAGTTAGAGCGTCGGCCTGCGGTCCAGAGAGACCCGGGTTCGGTTCCCGCTAAGGGCTGGTACTTCAGTTGCAGTTTGTCCCCGGCCCTGGTTGGGTCATGTGGGTGGCAGTCACTCAATGTGTCCCTTTCACATCGATGATTCTCTCTCTCTCCCTCCCACTCTATCTGAACAAAATATGGAAAAATGTTCTTGGGTGAGGATAAAAAATAGTAAGGAAACCACGTATTCTGTTCCTTTATATGGGTGCACACATCACCTATGAGTAATCTTGGGGAAAAAAAACAACAACAGCCAGACCGAGCCTATGGCTCCACCCACGAAATGATAGGAAAACAAGAGGCAGCAGAAAAATATGTCAGATACACCATGACGACACAATCCACAAAATGCAGCTGTGGGGAATTCTACAGCGTCTTCAACACTTACATTCGCTTCTCCACTGCCCTCCTCTCTCCCTCTGGGTTTTCATCGCTGTTCCTCTCACGTTGCAGATGTGCAAACTGTGCTCGGAGAGCTCGGCCCGCACACTGAGCCGCAGGAGGCGCAGCTGGCCTTGGGCTCCATCACCTCATTCTCAAATGCCCCCATGCGGTTTGTTGGTTTGTTTCTTTTTCTTTCTCTCTCTTTTTTTTTTAATCCTCACCCAAGGACATTTTTCGATAGTTTGTTTGGATAGAGTGGGAGGGAGAAGGAGAGAGAGAAACATCGAAGTGCAAGGGATACATCAAGTAGTTGCCACCCACACGACCCAACCAGGACTAGGGACACTGGGGACAAACTGCAACTGAGGTACGTGGCCTTAGCAGGAACCGAACCCGGGTCTCTCGGGACCGCAGGCCGACGCTCTAACCACTGAGCAAACTGGCCAGGGCTTATTTTTATTTTATTTATTTATTTATTTATTTTGGTACATGCCCTTAGCGGGAACCGAACCCAGGACTCTCTGGTCCACAAGCTGACGCTCCAACCGCTGAGCCAAACCGGCCAGGGTTTGTTTTTTTTTTAATGCACACTTGAGGGTGTTTTTCCATTTTTGTTCAGATAGAGTGGGAGGGAAGGAGAGGGAGAGAAACATCAACGTGAAAGGGACACATCTAGTGGTTGCCTCCTGCAGGACCCCAACTAGGGCCAGGGATGAACCGCAACCGAGGTACCTGCCCTTGCCCGAAATCGAACCCGAGACTCATTGGTCCGCGGGCCGAAGCTCTAACTGCTGAGCCAAACCAGCCAGGGCCAGCGTGTTTCTCGATTGCCCTCAAAAGAGAAGCCATAGAGGCCGAGCCCAGACATCTGTGCCTCGTGCCCATGTTCGAAGTCATGGGGCAGCCTCCATGCTCCCCTGCGGAGTTCTCACTCTGGTCCCGCACACTTCCAGTGTACCTTGTCCCCTCCAGGGGCCCCAAGAGTCACTGACCCCACGTGGGGAAGCTGCAGCCCGGAGCAGTTAGCCAGTGCTTGGGGGATTAGAAAGCCCTGCTTCCCTAACTCCTACTCCCGCTGTGCCCTCCTGACACCTTTCCCTGCCAGGGAGGAGGGCAACAAAGAATGGCAAGACTCCCGGTGCTGAGGGAGGACTGTCTCAGAGGCTGGAGCAGGGGTGACAGTGTGCCCGGGCACTAGGGCCCAAGCAGCACGCCCTGCCTGGAAAAAGCGGGCAACGCACACCGCAGCTCGGGCCACCTGTCTGCTCCCCACGGAAGAGTTTTTACGGCCACGCTAGGGCTGCTCTCCCGAGGTTCCCCAGGCGGCTGTCTCTCCCGCTAGACCTGAAGCATTGCTTTTGCTGAGATGAAATTTACATTTTCGGTGAGTGCACAGAACCTGAGTGTGCAGTTTGGCAAGTTTTGGCAAATGCATATACCCATGTAACTAAAACCCGGTCAGGATATGCAGCGGTCCATCCCAGAAACTTCCCTCATGCCCTCATTACTCGGTCTCTACCCTCTTCTTAAACCACAGGTCTGAAAGGTCCTGACCCCTTTAGAAGGCACACGCCAGCCTTCGGGGTCGCTCCGCTCGCCAGTGGCTCCTGGCAAGCCATCCAGCACGGTCCCGCCAGGTCCCTGTGAAATGGCAGTCACTGAGGCCTACCCTGGATCTAGCTTTCTGAAGACACCAGTCACCACACTGTCCATGTTGCTGGTTGTCACCGTGAGGCCACCCATGTCAACGAGCAGGTGGAATTTTTCACTTCCTCCAGAACCTTCCATAGGGCTGATTTTTCCCTTCTCTCTCCCAGCCCCTGAAGCCCCAAGCTCTTTTTATCCCACGGTTAATATCTGTGACAAAGCAGGCCCTGACTGAGAGGGTGAAGATGCCTGTAATTACCTTAGCAACAGAACATGCTGTGCACTTGAATAATTTAATCCCATCCCCATAGCAACACAATCCCAGAATCATGGTCATTTGGAGCCCAGGGGCAACAGTGCTCATTTAGGCCAACCTCTTAGATTCAATCAGAAAAAAAAAAAGTGTCATTTGCTGCTCAGATAGCCTTTTGCATCCTCGTACATATTCTTTGTTTGAATTGTTCACAGTGGATGTTGATTCAAAGAGGATAGACCTGGGAGTGTTCATGTTGGCTGCTGATTCTGGGGCTGATTTCAAGTTCGAAGTTTTGTCCTGCACTGTCAGGGACAAAGGAGGATTGACTGATGGAGGCAGAGCAAGTCTGCCAGAGGAGAATGTTCCTGGGAAATGGGGAGTGGAGATGTTTATACCAGGGCCCCTTATACCAACAGACAAGCAGGCAAAGAAAGGGGTCACTCCTTTGGTGGGGATAACAGACCCAGACGATCATAAGGAGGCATGGTGCTGATACATGTTGGGAGTAGGAAAGAGTATGTCTGGAACGCCAGAGATTCACTGAATTCTGCCTCAGGGCTTCTGAGCCTCGTGATAATCAGGAAAGGCCTAACAAGGGCATTTGGTAGTCAGGGTTCAGACCTCTCAATAAGTAATGTCTCCTTACCCAGCCATCAGTTTAGATCAACGGAAGTGCTGGCTGCAGATGAGGGGTTGGGTGGAAGAAGGGAGAAGCCACACATGTCAACTGCGTCACAAATGGAAGGACCATTTGCAGTAGGGGCATTGTATCTTTTCCCAGGGATACTGTTTTAAGGCTCTTTTTTTAGAAATCATGACCAGCCACCACTTTGAAGAACCAGTGGCAATACAGAATGAGTGGGGGCACAGGTAGATGATGGGAGGAGAAGCTGCCCGAGCCTTACCAGTGCTGCCTTGGCATTCACTTCAAAGGCAGCTGCCGGTGAACGCCTGCAAGCCAGGCCTCGGCGCTTCTTTTGCTGGCGCTGGAGCATCTTGGACAATGCACAGGGCCAGCCAAAGGTACCAGAGAGGAGATGCCCCTGGAAACAGCCCTCAAGCAAAGACAGATGGTGAGTTAGTGAATTGAAAACTCCAGCATCCTCATCTCTTGGGTGGGTTAACTTTGATATGTGTTCTGCGTGTCTCCCAGAGTCCCTGATGGGATTAAGCTTCAAAGGAAAACCAGCTTCATGACACACTTCGTTAGCTACCTTCCCTGCCTCCTTCCCCACTCCCCACTGGGTTTCACTAAGGTCAAGTCCCCAAAATACCACCTGCACTTCAATCTTTGTCTCAGGGTCTTGGGGAAAAACACAGACCAAGATACTATGTCCTATAAATTTTCAAGTTCATTGTCATATTGTTATTGATTATATCCTTGTATATAAGATATATGTATATATTGACTTTTGTCGCATCTGTAATTTATTTGAACCTTAACTTTTATTTTCTTTTTCTTTATCCTCACCCGAGGACATTTTTGCATTTATCTTGAGATAGAGCAGGAGGAAGAGAGAGAGAGAGAAACATCAATGTGAGAGTGACACATCAAGTAGTCACCACCCACCTGACCCCAACCAGGGCAGGGGACAAACTGCAACTGAGGTACGTGCCCTCAGCAGGAACCAGACCCGGGCCTCTCTGGTCTGCGGGCCAACGCTCTAACCGCTGAGCCAAACCCGCCAAGGCTAACTTTTATTTTCTTGATAAGAGGTGTAGTCATCTTCTTAATAGTTTTCAAGAAATCAAAGATTCAAAAAATTGTTTTTTTCCCCCTCTAACATCTATCTGATTGGTTCCTGAGTTGACCTTATCTTCATTATTTTTTTCTTCTTGTTTTTTGGGGTTTGCCTCATGAGTTCAATATTTAGACTTTTTTGTTTCTTAATAATTGTGTTAAAACTAAACAATTGTCATTGTGTACTTCTTTGGTAGTATGTTGACATGAAGCGGTTTTTCTATCAGCCTGTTCTAAATCTTGCTTAGTTTCCATTTTAACTTGAGTTATTTAGTAATATGCTATTTTGTTTTCAAACATGGGAGTTTTCAGCCTGCTTTTATTATTAATTTCAAATTTTATTGCTTTAAGGTTGGATTGAGTATTTTGATTATTCTAGTTCTGCTCCATTAACGTTATGCATAATTTCATTATTCTGTAGTTGTTACCCTTGAGATTACAAAATACATCAGCGAATTATAGTCATTTCATCTGTTCCTGGGACAATGCCAGGACATGAGACTACTCTAAATCCACTTCCCCGACAGAGTGCAATAGAAGTGGTGTTCTGAGAATTCCAAGCTAAGGCCTTCAGACTGGCAGCTTCTGCTTCTCTCTTAGAATGTTTGCTCTTGGGATGGTCCCTTATGGAATCCAGGCATTTTTAAAAAAGAATCATAGACCACAGGGGAGGCCATAGGGAGAAGAACCAAACTCTCTGGTTCACAGCTCCAGCTGAGCTCCCAGCCATCAGCTAACACAGCGGGGAGCCAAGCAAGGGAGCGTGTTAGCTGTTTCAGCCTGGAGGGTGCAGTTCCAGATTGCGTCACGAGGGGCAGAGCTGCCCCGCTGAGCCCAGTCAACCCACAGAGTCAGGAGAGATTCGATGTTTTTGTGCTGTAAGTTGCAGTTTCAAAGCTTATTAGTTCCCATGCCCTGTTTTCTGCGGAAATGGTCACTAGATTTTCATTTACTGGTGACATTATAGATCTTAGTAATTTTTTTTTTTTATCCTCACCCAAGGACATTTTTTGTTCAGGTAGAGTGGGAGGGAGAGAGAGGAAGAGAGAGAGAGAGAAACATCGATGTGAAAGGGGCACATCAAGTGGCTGCCACCCGCACGACCAACCAGGGCCGGGGACAAACTGCAACCAAGGTACATGCCCTTAGCGGGAACCGAACCTGGGTCTCTCGGGACCGCAAGCTGATGCTCTAACCGCTGAGCAAAACCGGCCAGGGCGATCTTAGTAATTTTTAATAAAAGTCCATTTCAAGAGACTAAGTTCTCCACTATCAACTGAAACAGGTCAAGTTAAATGCAAATGAAACTTAGACCTGCAAAAGTATTTGAAATTGTGTTCAGTAAATTATTGCCACAACTATGTTGCAGTTTTTAAGCCGAAGTCATACTTAATTTTAGTCAACAAACAGCTTTTAGTGCCTCATACCTCTATGTCTCCCCAATAACACATTCCTTACTAAGCTTATCATCAAATGCAATTGTAAAATTCATCTAGTTGCAGTTGTTCACATACATCATGATTCTTGAATTTCAAATTCAGGATTGGAAACCATTTTAAATGATCTCAGCCCTAGAAATTCTACTTGACTAATGATAGTGACCAAGAAGGTTATAGTAAAGTTAGGGCAATCTTGACCTGAAGCTGGAATGAAAAAATTCACAGAGAGCAGAAAAGTGGATCAGACATTATCAAGTGGCAAAGGAAAGAAAATTCTGGAAATCAGAGAAATGGTTGGGAGGTAAATCATTGCCTTGCGATGGAAGCCACCTGATTTAATGGTGGGCTAGTAATAGTTTAACTACTGGCTCTCTGGGCAGAAGAGCTGAGGTATATAGCATTTGTTGATTTCTATAGTGTATCGCTCCCACCGTGGCCTACTTCAAGCTACCAGTGTGACCTCACTGAATATAGACGTGGGAAGAACTGCACACAGTGGGCTCTACCCAATCCAACACACCGCTGGCTTGGTGGTCCACTGTACTGAGAAGACTCCATGTTTAGTGAGGGCAGACCAGGTTTCTGGAGTTAGGAAGCAAATGGAGGTTGAGGAAGTGAAAGCAAGGAGCAGGGACTATGTTTTTATGATGTACTTCCAAGGGATGTGAGGCATAGCACAATAGCTAGAGTGGGACCCAGAACTGATGAAGGGTGTATGTGTGTGTTTAAAGAAGGGAGATATGCTGAAGGAAGAACCCAACTGAGAGTGACTGCAGACTGAGAGAGCATGAGTTGCAGTGTTCTCAACACACGTTGCTGTGGGAAGTTTCTCTGCAGCCCATGGGAGGAGCAGAGCTTTTCCAGGCTTTTCTCGGGCTGGATGTGTTCAGTTAGCAGATGTGCAGTTCAGGCAACTGAGCCTCATAGCTCCAGAAAGTCTCCGAAGTGCTGAGTGGTCGAAGAGACTGAGCCAGTACCCTACAGTGGAGGGCCAGCGGTGGGTTGGGGTGGAAAGGTTGAGGATGGATGAGGAAGTTCACAGGGGTACCAGGACTTACCCTAGTGTATCAGAAACAAGACCTGGAATAGCAGGAATGATTTAAGACTCAAGTGGAATAGGAGATTCAAAAATACCTCCTGTCTTGGCAGTGGGCTGCTGGATCCTGCTCACACCACCCTGCAAAGGATGGCTTTTACATTTTAAGGAATTTTGTAAGGCAGCTGACATCAAGTTGATGGTTGAAATCAGCTATGGTGGGAAAATTTGTCCATGGAAGTCACTAAATAATGCAAGTCAATGCTATATTACTCAAAAATAATAAGGAATAGCCTGGCCGGTGTGGTTCAGTGGTTGAGCATCGACCCATGCACCAAGAGGACGCCGGTTCAATTCCCAGTCAGGGCACTTGCCCAGGTTGTGGGCCCGATCCCCAGTGGGGGTATGCAGGAGGCAGCCAATCGATGTTCTCTCTCATCGACGTTTTTCACTCTCTTTCCCTCTCCCTTCCTCTGACTCTAAAATCAATCAATCAATAATAATAATAATAATAAAGAATAAGCTATTGACACATAAACAACATAGAGAAATCTAAAAAACTTATGCTGAGAAAGACTTGCATAATGAAAATAAAACACTGCTGAAAAAAAGACAAATAAATAAATGAAAACAAATCTCATGTTCATGGATTGGAAGACTTAATATTGTTGAGATGTCAATACTACCAGAAGTAATCTACAGATTCAATGCAATCCCTATCAAAATCTCAATTATGTTTTTTACAGAAATAGAAAAACCCATCCTAAATTTCATATGGAATCTCAAGAGACCCTGAATAGTCAAAGCAATCTTGAAAAAGAAAAACAACGCTTTTAAAGAGAAGTCACACTTCCTGATTTCAAAACTGACTACAAAACTATATTAATCAAAATAGCATGGTACTGTCATAAAGACAGAAATATAGACTAATGGAATACAATAAAGAATCTGAAAAAAAAACCTTTGGATATATGGACAAATGATTTTTGACAAGGGTGCCATTCAATGGGCTAAAGGACAGCCTTTCAACAAATGGTGCTGGGAAAATCATATCAACATACAAAAGAATGAAGTTCGCCCTGGCTGGTTTGGCTCAGTGGTTAGAGCGTTGGCCCATGGACCACAGAGTCCCGGGTTCAGTTCCCACTAAGGGCATGTACCTCGGATGCAGTTTGTCCCTGGCCCCAGTTGGGGTCGTGTGGGTGGCAACCACTCAATGTGTCTCTCTCACATTGATGTTTCTCTCTTTCTCTCCTCCCTCTCTCCCTCCCGCTTTATCTTAAGATAAGTGCAAAAATATCCTCAGGTGAGGATTAAAAAAACCCACAAACACAAAAGAATGAAGTTGGACCTTTAACTAATTCCCTATACAAAAATAAACTCATAATGGATCAAAGACTTAAATGTAAGCTCTGAAACTATACAACTCTTAGAAAAAAACACAGAGCAAAACCTTTATGACATTGGATTTGGCAGTGATTTCCTGGCTATGATACCAAAGGCACAGGCAACAACAACAACAAAATAGATGAATTGGACTTCATAAAAAAATTTAATTGTGTATCAAAAACCAGTATCAGCAGAATAAAAATTCAATGCACAGAATGGGAGAAAATATTTGGAAATCATATATCTGATAGGGATAAATATCAAAATATAGAGACCTTCTAAAATTCAACAACAAAGAAACATACACCACCATTCAAAAATGGCCAAGAGACACCCAGCCGGTGTGGCTCAGTGGTTGAGTGTTGACCCGTGTACCAAGAGGCCACTGGTTCAGTTCCTGGTCAGGGCACATGCCCAGGTTGTGGGCGAACTCCCCAGTGGGGGCATGAGGAGGCGGCCAATTGATGTTTTCTCTCATCCATGTTTCTACCTCTCTCTTCCTCTCTCTCTAAAAATCTATTTTAAAAAATGGCGAAGAGATTAAATAGACATTTCTTCAAAGAAAATATACAAATTGCCAATAAAAGAAAAGATGCTGAAGATCTTTAATCTTTAGAGAAATGTAAACCAAAAGTACAGCCCTGGCCAGTTTGGCTCAGCAGTTAGAGCATCAGCCCTCGAAACAGAGTCTCAGGTTTGATACCAGTCAGGCACGTACCTAGGTTGTGGTTCGTCCCCAGCCCTTGTTGAGGTTGTGCAGGAGGCAGCCAATCAGTGTGTCTCTCTCATATTGGTGTTTTTCTCTCCCTCTTGCTCTCTGTCTCTCTATCCTTCCCTCCCACTCTATCTGAAAATAAGGAGAAAAATATCCTAGGGGGAGAATTTAAAAAAAAAGTACAATGAGATACCACCTCACACCCACTTTGATGGCTACTATCCAAATAAATAAACAAATAAAGCAGAAAATAAGAATTGGCAAGAATGTAGAGAAATTGGAACCCTTGTGCACAGTTGGTGGGCATGTCAAATGGTTGAAAACAATGTGGTAGTTCCTCAAAAATTAAAAATAGAATTACCATATGATTCAGCAATTCCACCTCTGGGTGTATAACCAAAAGAATTGAAAGCAGGGGCTCTAAGAGATATTTGTATACCATGTTCATATCAATATTATTCACAATAGCTAAAGGATAGAAGCAACTAAAGTGTCCATCAACAGATGAATGGATAAATAAAATGTGGTCCATTCTTTTATTTTATTATTATTTTTTTTATCCTCACCCGAGGACATTTTTCCATTTTTTGTACAGACAGAGTGGGAGGGAGAGAGAGGAAGAGAGAGAGAGGGAAACATCGATGTGAAAGGGACACATCGAGTGGCTGCCACCCGCACGACCAACCAGGGCTGGGGACAAACTCGCTGAGCCAAACCGGCCAGGGCTGGTCCATTTTTTTTTATTTTTATTTTTATCCTCACCCGAGGACATTTTTCCATTTTTTGTTCAGATAGAGTGGGAGAGAGAGAGAGGAACAGAGAGAGAGAAACATCGACGTGAAAGGGACACATCGAGTGGCTGCCACCCGCACAACCGACCAGTGCCGGGGACAAACTGCAACTGAGGTTCGTGCCCCTAGCGGGAACCGAACCCGGGTCTCCCAGGACCACAGGCCGACGCTCCAACCGCTGAGCCAAACCGGCCAGGGCTGGTCCATTCTTTTAATAGAATATTATTCAGCCTTGAAAAGGAAGAAGATTCTGATACATGCTACAACATAGATTAACCTCGAGGGCATTATGCTTAGTGAAATAAACCAGTCACAAAAGGACAAATATTTATGATTCCATTTACAAGAGGTACTTAAGAGCAGTCAAATTCATAGAAACAAAGTAGAATGGTGGGTACCAGGGGCCGGGGGAAAAGCGAGTTACTATTTAATGGATATAGAATTTTAGTTTTGCAAAATAAAGAGTTATGGTGATGGATAGTGATGTTGGTTATAAAACATTATGAATGCATTTTAATGTATTTGAAATGGTTAAGATGATAAATTTTATGTGTATTTTACACATAAATATCTGAAAAAATAAATATATATTGAGGAAAAGAAATCAGACACAAGAGTACATGCTTTATGATCTCATTTATCTGAAACTACAGAAAAAGCAATTATAATCGAAAGTGTCAGAGAACAGGTAATTGGTTGCCTAGCGCCAGGGATGGGGGTGGTGGATCTACTGGGAATATTTTGGGGTGACAGAAATGATCTCTATCTTGATTATGGTGGTGGCTGCATGTCTAAATTCAAAGAAATGTACACTTAAATTGGGTACACTGTATTGCATATAAATTATACTGCAATAACATTGATTTAAAAAATAAAAAAGCAATGGGCCAGAATGGCAGGAAATTACTACTTCTGAAAGCAGAGTTCAGGAATAATTTCCTCCATGGCAGACTAGCACAGTTTCATCTAGATAAAGCTGATGGCAATACTGTAGGTAAGCTCTTGGGAAAAAGTAACGATGCACAAATTGTGAAGGCAGCAGTCCTCTACTATTATGAATGATTTTACAGGTCATAGGCACATTATACTAATTGTAACCAGAAAATGAAATAAAGGAAGTAGTGCTGTGATGACTCATCGGGAAGGCTCAGAGTGCTCTCGTATGTTTCACACCTCCGCCTTGACTGCAGGATGTAGAGCCAGAGCTAGTACAGATGACATGGAGTTCCACAGATGGACTTTCCATGCTGCTTCCCAGGAAAAGAGCAAAACATCACGTGTTGACAATAGTTTTTCACTTTTAGATTCTTTTTTTTTTTTTTTTTTTTATCCTCACCCGAGGACAATTTTGCATTTATCTTCAGATAGAGCGGGAGGGAGAGTGGGGGGAAAGAGAGAGAGAAACATGGAGGCCAGAGAAACACATCGACTGGTTGCCACCCACACGACCCCAACTGGGGCCAGGGACAAACTGCAACTGAGGTACGGAGGAGGTACGTGCCCTTAGCGGGAACTGAACCTGGGACTCTCTGGTCCACTGGCCGATGCTCTAACTGCTGAGCCAAACTGGCCAGGGCTGCACTTTTAGATTCTTAGTGCTGATAAGAATGTGTGTGTGTGTGTGTGTGTGTGTGTGTGTGTGTGTGTGTGTGTATATATATATATATATTTTTTTTTTACTGAACACTTCCGGCCTGAGCCAGTATTTTATTTTATTTTATTTTATTTTATTTTATTTTATTTATTATTATTATTATTTTTAATCCTCACCCGAGGACATTTTTTCCATTTTTTGTACAGACAGAGTGGGAGCGAGAGAGAGGAAGAGAGAGAGAGGGAAACATCGATGTGAAAGGGACACATCGAGTGGCTGCCACCTGCACGACCAACCAGGGCCGGGGACAAACTGCAACCGAGGTACATGCCCTTAGCGGGAACCGAACCCGGGTCTCTCCGGACCGCAGGCGGACGCTGAGCCAGTATTTTAGTTAGTTAGCTAGTTAGTCCACTAGTTAGTTATTGACTTGCCCGCTAAATATATAAGCTTCATTAGGTCAGGTACCTCTACACCGTTGTATCCCCAAAGCCTAGAACTGTGCCTGGCACACAGGAAGCCCTCTAAAAATATGTGCTGAATGAATGAATGACTTGTCAAAGGCAATGGGTGCAAATAGGTGCCTATCCAGACTTCCATGGCTACCTGCCCCCGTGCCTTTATCCAGTCCAGCGTGCCAGGAACACCTCAAGGGTTTGGGAGAGTCTCAGTTCCTTTCGTCCTCCCGCCTAGAGGGGGAGTCAAGACCCGGTGGGCGGTGAGCGGGCTGGAGCCGCGGATAGGCGGCCCTCTCTATGGTCCTGCTCCCCAAGCCCCTCCTCCCTCGCACCCGGCGTGCCTCTATGGTTCTTCCTGTCATTAGTCGGGAGGGGGCGCTGTGCGCAGGCGCGAGGTGACGCCGCGGCAGGGCCGGAAGGAGCGCAGCTGTGGCCTCCGCGGCGGCGACGGAGCGGTCGGCCGCGGCTTCTGGTGACTGAAAGCCCTGGCGACAGGGACCGCCAAGCCCGCCTCGTGAGCCGGCGAGTTGAGTGGCGAGTAAGTGTCGGCCGCGGGGCGCGCAGCTCCTCCTCAGGTTGTGCGAGGCGAGTGCGTCTCGGCCCGGCGCCTCCTCTAGCCCGGGGTCGGGGTCGGGGCCGGGGCGGGGGCCTCGGCCGTGAGGGGCGGCAGGGCGCGGGGCGGCCGGGGCGCGGGGCCGCGGCGAGGCGGGAGCGACAAAGGCGCGCGGCCGCCGGACCCTCCCCCGCTGCCGGCACTTCGGGAAGTTTCGCGGGCCGGCCCGCCGGCCTGCTGCGCGGAGGCGACAGCGCCGAAAGTCCGAGTTTCCCGGGCGACACCCCCGGGACACGGTGTCCTGGAGCCGAGCGTGGCCGGAGCGCGGGGGCGACGCGCTGGGACCGAACTCGGGGGGCCGGGCCCGGGGCTGGCGGGCCGCGCCGCCGCTCGCTCGGGACTCGGCTCGAGGGGTGTGTCCCCAGCAGCCGGCGACTCCGCAGCCCTCGAGCGGACGTCCAGGGGTGGCCGCGCCGGCCGCGCGGGGACGGCGACCCTGACGGACGCGCCTGCCGCGCCGGGCGCCGACCCAGAGCGACGCTGCCGCGCGTGACGTGGCCGCAGCCCCAGCCCCAGCCCCGGCCCCGTGCAGCGCGGGGGGCCCCCCGCTTCGGGCCGCTCCAGCCTCGTGACGGCGCTGAGCGCTGGCGGGGCCCGCTCGGCTTCCAGGCCGCTCCCCGCAGACGGCAGCCCGGGGCCCCGTGCCCCGCTGGGGCCTGTCCCGGGCACGTCGCCGCCGGAGACCAGCGGCCGTGCCCGCGGTGGAGCGCGGGGCACGTCCTGGCACAGAGCCGGACCCTTGCCCGGGGGAGGGCCGCCCGGAGGTGGCCTTGCCCGGTTTTCCGTGCAGGGGCTCATCAGGCCCGGGCTGGGCAGTGGTTGGACCCGAGCAGATCGCCGAGAGCCAGGGGCCGACTTTGGACCCCCTTGTAAAACCGGAACCGAGGCTTCGGCCCCTGCGGGGAAATCTGATCGGGGAGGATCCGAGAGTCAGGGACTCAGTGTTTGAAGCAGGGTGGGCGAGAGAATCCGAGTTTGCTCACTCTGATGGCTGCAATTTTTTTTGTTTTTGTTTTGTCTTTTAGTAACTTTATTGATTTTTAGAGAGAGAATAAGGGAGAGGGAAACATGGATGTGATCTGATCAGCTTCCCCCCCTCCCCCCGGGATGAACCCACAAGCAGCCTGTGTCCCCTGACCAGGAATCAAACCCACCGCGGTGCATGGGAGGACACGCAGCAAACTGAGCACACCTGCCCGGGCAGCTTTTTTTTTTTTTTTTAAGTCTCTCCTGAGGATATGTTTATTGAGGAACATCCGTTGGTTGCTGGTGCCTCGGTAGGAGCCATAACCAGGGATCCACCCTGAAACCGAGGTATGTGCCCTGGTTGCCCTGACCAGGAATCGAACCCAAAACCCTTTGGTGTACTGGATGAAGCTCCAACCAACTGAGCCACTTGGCCAGACTGATAGCTGCCATTTATAACACTCAATATTCTAGGCTGTTAAGATATTCACAAACATTATAACTAATTTCACACCTAACCATGTTATTTTATCCTCATTGCTAATTATAATAGGACAAAACATGATGATGCTATGTGCCAGATATTGTTCTAAGCGTGTTCCATATAGTAACTCTTAATTCTCAATGGATTTTGTTAGTCTTGTTTTGTTTTGTTTTTTAAATTCACCCAAGGACATTTTTCTTTTTCTTTTTTTTTTTTTTTTTTGCGTTTTATCTTCAGATAGAGCGGGAGGGACAGAGTGGGGAAGAGAGAGAAACATCAATGTGAGAGAGACACATCGATTGGTCGCCACGCACACAACCCCAACTGGGGCCGGGGACAAACTGCAACCGAGATATGTGCCCTTAGTGGGAACCGAACCCAGGACTCTCCGGTCCAAGGGCTGAGGCTCTAACCTCTGAGCAAAACCAGCCAGGGCTCGTTATTCTTGTTTTTAAATGGAAGAAAATGAGTTGCTGAAAAAGAGCTTACCTAATCACAAAGGTTACAAGGGTCTGAGCTGGAACTTGAATTCAGTTTGGTTCCAGAGTTCATGCTCCTAATTATCCCACTATACCTGTGAATATTTATTAAAAAGGCTCTCATGGAGTATTTTCTTTGTGCTGCACAGTGTGCTATGTCCTAAGACTATGAGAACGAATAAGAGGCAGAGTCCCACCTTTTTGGAACTTGTTTTAGCACCGGAGATTGATATTAAACACAACTTCATAAGTAATTGTAGATTATTATTGTGCCAAGTCCTCTTAAGGAGTGAGAGATATGTGCATGAATTCTGGGAATAGTCAGGAGAGGTTTTTGTCTGAGGAAGTGACATTTAAGATGAAGAAGCACGCCCTGGCCAGTTTGGCTCAGTAGTTGGAGCATCAGCCTGTGGACCAGGGAGTCCCGGGTTCGGTTCCCACAAGGGGCACATACCAAAAGTAAAAAAATAAATTAAAAAAAAAGATGAAGAAGCAAAGGATGATAGAGTTCATTTGATCAGAGAGAGGCATGAAGAGTATTCTAGCCAGAGAAAAGAGCCAGAAGTGGAAGGAAGGGGCATGGCATGCTCAAGAAACCAAGCCATTATCGCTGACAAATGGTGAATGGGAGAAAGAGGTACAGGTGAGGCTCTCTGTAAAGGATCATATGAGGCAGCGTTTTGCAGACCTTGGCAAGGATTTTGGTTCTACCGTGATAAGATTGGAGGTTTAAAAAACAAACTCACGCCCTGGCCGGTTTGGCTCAGCGGTTGGAGCGTCGGCCTGCGGTACAGAAAGACCTGGGTTCGGTTCCCGCTAAGGGTACCTCGGTTGCAGATTGTCCCCGGCCCTGGTTGGTCGTGCCGGTGGCAGCCACTCGATGTGTCCCTTCACATCGATGTTTCTCTCTCTCTCTCTCTTCCTCTCTCTCCCTCCCGCTCTATCTGAACAAAAAATGGAAAAATGTCCTCGGGTGAGGATAAAAAAAAAAAAACACACACAAAAAAAATCAAACTCTCACTGAGCCATGTAGTTCAGTGGTTGAGCATTGACCCATGCACCAAGGTTCAGTTCCTGGTCAGGGCACCTGCCCAGGTTGTGGGCCCAATCCCCAGTGGGGGGCATACAGGAGGTGGCCAATTGATGTTCTCTCCCATCGATGTTTCTATCCCTCTCCCTCCCTCTCTCTAAAAATTAATAAAGAAAAAAATTTAAAAACAACAAAACTCTGAGTGCTATATTAAAATATGTTAGGGTAGAACCTATAGGCAGTATTGAGTAGAAAGGACAAGGTGTTAAGAGTTCACAGAGGATTCTTCTATAGAAAGGTCATTGAACCCCTGGCCGGTTTGGCTCAGTGGTTGGAGCGTCAGCCTGCAGTCCAGAGAGACCCGGGTTCGGTTCCCTCCAAGGGCATGTACCTTGGTTGCAGTTTGTCCCCAGCGCTGGTTGGTCATGCGGGTGGCAGCCACTCGATGTGTCCCTTTCACATCAAATGTTTCTCTCTCTTCCTCTCTCTCCCTCCCACTCTATCTGAACAAAAAATGGAAAAATGTCCTAGGGTGAAGATAAAAAAATTTTTTTTAAAAAAAAGGTCATTGAAAACATTGATTTTTTTTTTTACTTTCTCCTTTGTGGATGAGTATGTGCTTACTTAACTATCCTGGTTTCTGTGACAATATTCAGTTGATAGTTAAGGGAAATCTTAATGCTATATGTTAAACTCTTTAGCCCACCCAATGAAGATTTCAAATTTAATTTTTAAATTAAAACCTCTTCTATTGTAGAAAGACACTGATTACAGGATTTCTAGGGTTCTTTTAGACTGCTTAAACTCCAAACTAATTGTTTGCGTAATTATATATGTAATTATGGATGGTATTCTACCTTAATTCTTTCATTTTTGTCTATGCATTAAAATTAACATGCATTGCATTTTCTTCTTCTGAACTCATCACCTGCCCTGTTCTTTCTTAGTAGTATCACCATCCTTCATTCACCCAATCTCAACAACTAAGTCATCTTTGACTTCTTTTTTTCTCTTACCCTGATGGCTAATTACATATAGAAAAAATCCTATTTAATCTAATTCTGTAGTCAGTATCTTGCATCTTTTTCCTCCCCTGTTTACTGTTAGCTCTAGTTAGACTTTAGCTCTTGTTTCTGGGTTTCCTGCCACCAGATGTTTTCTACAGTCTGTCATATATTGCAATTAGGTTGATTTTCCTAAAGTACAACTTGACATTGCTTCCCATTGGATAGAAAATAAAATTAGAACTCTGCTTCAGTTAGCTATTGATGCATAGCAAACCACACCCAAACTTAGTGGCTTCATATAGTTTCATTTGTTAACAGTTTTGTGAGTCAGGAGATTGGGAAGAGCTCACCTGGGTCATTTCTTTTTTCTGATTCACATGCTGTCAGATGAGGTGACTGGAGGACCCACTTCAGAAATGACTCCTTCACTCCCATGCCTTATCAGAGACTGCTGGAAGTCTGGGCTCCCCTGGCCTTTCCCACTCCATGTCATGTGTCAGGGCTTTCCATGTGGTCTCTCCAGCAGGGGAATTAGACTTACAGGGTGACTTCAAGAGCCCTAGATGGAAGCTGCTGCCTCCTTTAAAGGCTAACCCTGGAGCTGGCACAACATTCAGTTTAGCTTAAATACTGCTGTCTCCACATTTCCTGACTTCCTGCCCTTCCACAACTGGAATAGTCTTTTTATTGAACTAATGACTTTATACTTTTTAGTATACTTAATTATACTGCATACTTTCTCTTATTGACGGGACTCCAAGTTCTTTGAGACAAGATCTACATTGAATTTTCTTTGTATTTGTTTACTGTGATGTACAACACGTTATTTACACCATGTGGCAAGCCCATAATAAATATTTGTTGAATTCGTTTAATGTATTTTAATTTTAATTTTAAGTGTTAATGAAAGTAATACCAATTTAACAGAGAAAAATCAGAAAATATAAGGAAACAAAGAATATAAACTACCTTAAACTTATTTAGAAATAATCATTATTAACTTTTTGTTGTGTTGATTTAATATTGACTATTAGTACAGGCTGAGAGGCTAGAATTTGAATGAAAAGCAAAATCATTTATAGGCACTTGTTAAATATGCTAGGAAGAGGCATTGTGCGGGACTGGTGTGATGGGCATGTCAGCTTCTCCCAGCATGTGTTTGACTCTGCTTTGCCTATTTTTCCTTGAGTGTTCAGAGATTAACTCAGTAAATTTGAAGCATCTTTTATTACCCCAGAATCTGTGTTTGCAGCAGTGACAGGGATGTTTATGAGATCACTTTGGAAAGCAGGAACACTACAAAACTCCAGGACCACGCAGTATCATACTAGGAGCACATGGAAGGAAAAATGAAGAGGCAGCACGAATAGGAGGAGGAAAAGAAAATGTTAGAGACAGAACTGTCTGTCTCTTTTCATGAGGAAGCAAAGATGCAATTCTGAAAACTAGAACACTGTGTGAGAGAACCATGAGTGATTCCCCTTTTTTTTTTTTTGGCTTTGTTTTTCGAATTTTCTGTAATGGGCCATACTTTATAACTGAAGAAAATCCTGATAAACTGTTGTCATGTAAGCCCTTTTACCTGACTCTGGTTACGTATGGCTGTGATTCACAGCTCCAGGCTCTGACAGAATGATGTTTTTGGATCTACTCATTTATAAATCAACTGTGAGATGCTGGAAATACAAGTATGAATAAGACATAGTCAAAAGCATAGGGAGTTCACAATTAAAATGTGAACTCTTTCTCGTATATTGATTCATCCATAAAAGGAAGGACAGTTGTAGGAGTGGAAGAGAACATGGAAGAACTGTCATTTACAGGTTTTACTATATAGTAGTACTACCGAAGATTCTCCACAGTTAATGAAGTGATAAATTATGTGCTAATTTTTTGTTTTATTTTGGAAGCATTAACTGATATTTGACTATAAAGTACAGTAATAAACATACATGTAATTTTATAATAAAGGGTAGAGGCAAGAACTGAAATCTTTCTTGGCATTTCTAATTCCTGGACTTCGTTTTTGTTTAACTGTTTTCTTCAGTTGTCTGATCAAGAAGCGAAAAGACATAGATAGCTTCTTGCTACAGCCAGAGGAAAAATGAAGTTTCTTTTATAGAAGTAAGTGTGTATTGTCAATAGTTATAATACTAGTGAAAAGTAACTTATAAGAGGAAAATATACTCCCCTGCCTTGTTTGCCTGTATTACCAACTCTTATTAATAAACACTGCATTTACTGTGTACTTGTGATAAAGTTCTTGCTTTGATGGCTTTTATCATACATAATGTGCCTTCTCATTCATACATATATATACATGTATATATATGTGTGTGTGTATATATATAAAAGTCCTCACTCAAAGATATGTTTTTTTTTATTGATTATTTTTTTAGAGAAAGAGAAACATAGATGTGAGAGAGAAACATCGATTAGTTGCTTCCTGTATGAGCTCCCATCAGGGGGATTCAACCCACCACCTACATATGTGCCCTGACTGGGAAGGAACCCATCACCTTTTAGTGTATGGGATGATGATCCAACCAAATTGAGCCTCCTGTTCTGGGCTACCTTTTTATATTTTATTTACTCTTCAACACAGCCTTATAAAATAAGAATAGTAATTTCTGTTTCACAGATAATAGTCGTGTTGTGACACTTGCTATGTCCCAGGCACTATACTACTTTATACATATTTAACTCAATTGAATTTTAAAATAACTTTTGTCATTTACAATTTTTATTGATTTATTTTTGTTACAGATGTTTCTCCTTTTCCCCCATAGACACCCTCCTCCCGATCAGCCCCCCCCCCCCCCCCGCGCATTGTTGCCGTTGTCCATTAAAATAACTGTATTTTTATTTTACAAATAGAGGAACTAGGCCCTGACCAGTCTGGTTCAGTGGTTAGAGCATCAACCCATGGACCAATGAGTAGCGGGGTCACTTCCAGTCAAGGGCACATACCTTGATTGCGGTTGGTCCCCAGCCCTGACTGATGTCTCTCTCTCCTTTTCTCTTCCCTTTCTCCCACTCTATCTGAAGATAAATAAATAGAAAAATGTCCTCGGGTGAGGATTAAAAAAAAACAAATAGAGGAACTAGGCCCAAGAGGTTAAGCAATTTATGCAGATACTGATTCACTAAATGGTGAAACCAGATTTATACCTAAGCAGTCTGATCTGGAGCCCAGATAAGAGGACTGAATGTCAGGGGCTTGAGTGACCTTTACAGAGAAAGTAGAAATTCCATTAGATTCCTTTTCTCGCTGCAGCTTCGGGTCACTGTGTGCCATTCATGAAGAATTTTGCTTTTATTTTATTTTTAATATATATATATATATTTTATTTCAGAGAGAAGAAGGGAGAGGGAGAGAGAGAAACATCTGTTGGCTGCCTCCTGCATGCCCCTTACTAGGGGTTGAGCCTGCAACCCCGGGCATGTGCCCTGAATGGGAGTTGAACTGGTGCATGGGACTACATATAATAAACCAACTGATCCACACTGGCCAGGGAGGAATCTTGCTGTTAAAGCACCACTAGTAATCTGCTAACTACAAGATTGACATTCTAACTAAATTGGATGTAAAATAACCTTTTGATTTCTAGTGTAAAATTGAAGGAACCGAGTTGTGGTAAAAGAAGAAATAAGAAACTTGGTTAGTGTAATTCAGTGTCCAAAATACTTTTTAAAAATTATATGTGAAAGAAAAGTAAAGTACTTGAATAGATGCAGTTCAAATTTTACACCAGAGCTCTTTCCTTTATATATACCGTGCTATTTATAAGTAACATTACTGTTATTTCAAATGAGAAACCCAAACTTATGCTTGGATGTGTAATTTTTAAAATTTGAGATGCCTTTATCCAGTTATAGATAACAGAAAGTTCTGTTGTAAAACAATCTTGAATATAACTTTGTATTCTCTAAGTTGGAAAATGTTGATATTATTTGATGATTAACTCTTTGTAGACATTAATGAGAAACCAGGGTCTGGAGCTTACCTCCTCTAAAGCACATGGTTTCTCCCAGGAAGGCAAAGAAAATTGAGATTTTCTTAGGGATGAAGAAAAGTGTTGAACAGATAAATTACAGATAGGATCTTGGAACCAAAGAGACCCCATAGCAATTACAGTGATACCCCTTTGGTTCTTATTTATTGATTTTCATTTAATTTTTATCGCTATAAAGCAGGAAAATGGTTCAGAATCAAACTACAGAAAGAATTAAAAGCAATAATCCACCCTGGCTGGTTTGGCTCAGCGGTTAGAGTGTTGGCTTGCAGTCTTGAGAGGTCCAGGTTCGGTTCCCACTAAGGGCACGTACCCTGGTTGCAGTTTGTCCCCGGCCCTGGTTGGGTCGTGTAGGTGGCAACCACTCGATGTGTCCCTTTCACGTCGATGTTTCTTTTCTCTCCCTCCCTCCCTCCCACTCTATCTGAACAAAATATCCAAAAAACAAAAATGTCCTCGGGTGAGGATTTAAAAAAAAACAAAAACCAATAATCCTCGCCTCCTAATCCCCAACTACTGTTTCACATAGGCAACCACGTTTTTCCCTTTATAATCGATTTTGTTTCCCCTAAGTTTTCCATTGTGAAATACAGCACACGCAAATAAGTTTCACCCCAAACAAGTAAGTTTAGGCCTATGCCTAAACTTTATCTAAATAAAGTTTAACCCTGGCCAGTTTGACTCAGTGGTTAGAGCATGGGCCTGCGGACCAATGAGTCCTTGGTTGGGTTCCTGCTAAGGGCATGTACCTTGGTTACGGTTTGTCCCTGCCCCGGTTGGGGTTTTGTGGGTGGCAACCACTCGATATATCTCTTTCACTTCGATGTTTCTCTCTTTCACCCTTTCCCTCTATCTGAAGACATGCAAAAATGTCCTTGGGTGAGGATTTAAAAAAAAAAAATTTATAAATAAATAAAGATTAGATAAGTTGTCTTGTTAGGTGGAGTCATTCAGCATGCATATTTTATGTCTGGATTCCTTCACTCAGTCATTATGTTTTTTTGTTTGTTTTTTATTCTCACCTAAGGACATTTTTTGTTCAGATAGAGTGGGAGGGACACATCGAGTGGTTGCCACCCACCCAATCAACCAGTGCCGGGGACAAACTGCAACCCAGGTCCCTCTGGACCGCAGGCCAAACCGGCCCCGGCAGTCATTATGTTTTAATATCCATGTTATATGTGACTGTAATGGCTTCTCCCTTTTTTGTTTTTTTGGTTTTTTTTTTTGCTGTATAGATTTTAATTGTATGAACATACCATAATGTATTTGTCCATTATATCATTGATGTACATCCCTTTCAGTTTTTGGCTTATAGAATTCATGCTGCTGTGAACATTCTTGTGCATAGACTTGGTGCACATAAACATATGTTTGTATAATATAGATTTCTACTAGTGGATTGCTGGGTCTTTAGGGGATATATATCTTCTACTATAATTGATAAGGTATCAAGCTTTTTTTGCAGTTGTGTTACCAGTTTACATTTCCACCAACAGTGCAGGATCCTCACTAGTACTTGTTGTCTTTTTGATAATAGCCATTCTGATAGGTGTGAGATGATAATCTCATTGTGGTTTTGATTTGAATTTCCCTGATAATTAGTGATGTTGAGTGCCATTTCATGTACCTGTTGGCAATTTGAATATCTAACTTGGAAGAAAGGATTTAGGTCCTTTGCCCATTTTTAAATTGGATTATTTATATTTTGAATGTTGAGTTATATGAGTTCCGTATATATTTTGAATTTTAACCCCTTATCAGATAAATGATAAGCAATATCAGATAAATATTTAGCAAATATTTCCTCCCATTCCACAGGTTGCCATAATTGAATTTTTAAGTATACTTTGTTTTTTTTATATGTCTTATCTGTTCTTTGATCTTTTATTTCTCTTTTATATGTTCTTATGCCGTAGTTGGGTTTTTTTTTTTTTTATTGTTCTATTATTTCCTCTTTTATTAGCTTTTTAGTTAAGCATTCATTTAGGTTTTTTTTTTTACTAGTGTTTTCACCATAAGCTTAGAATGCTACTACCTTGCTATATACATGGGTAGAGTTTTGATACTTCCCTCATTCTTTTTTTTAAATCTTCACCTGAGGACATTTTTCCATTTTTGTTCGGATGGAGAGGGAGGGAGGGAGGGAGGAAGGGAGGGAGGGAGGGAGGGAGGGGGAGAGAGAGAGAGAGAGAGAAACATCTACGTGAAAGGGACACATCGAGTGGCTGCCTCCCGTACAACCCCAACCAGGGCCGGGGACAAACTGCAACCGAGGTACGTGCCCTTAGTGGGAACCGGGACCAGAGACCGGGACCACGAGCTGACGCTCTAACTACTGAGCCTAACCAGCCAGGGCTACTTTCCTCATTCTTAATGTTCTTTTTTCTTCTTTCAGACCCTTTGGAACAGATAGTCACCATGTTTAGATATTAGCAAGCACATATGTGTATGTCCGAATTTGAAAATGGCAGAGGGAAATAACAATGAAGAGGTAATTCACTTGAACAACTTTCACTGCCACCAGGGACAAGGTAAGTGTTGGTTCTCACTTTCTTTGTTTTTTCTCTTAGTATTGTAATTATATTTTTATTTATTTATTTAATTTTTTATCCTCACCTGAGGACATTTTTCCATTTTTGTTCAGATAGAGTGGGAGGGAGAGAAAGAGAGAGAAACATCGACGTGAAAGGGACACATAAAGTGGCTGCCTCCCGCAGAGCCCCAACCGGGGCCAGGGACAAACTGCAACCGAGGTACGTGCCCTTAGCGGGAACCAAACCCTTGTCTCTCTGGACTGCGGGCCGATGCTCTAACCACCTAGCAAACTGTCCAGGGCTACAGTTATATCTTCTGTAAAATGAACCTGTTTTGCACCGTGCAGAATCCAGAAACGTTTCATTTTTAGGCCTCAGCATCAGGTGTAAAGGGACTCATCAGAGTAGATTTTTGTGTCAAATGGTGATACCTGATGGCATGACTGAAGTTCAAGCATCTTTCATCACAAGTAGATTGATAAGCTATGAATTAATAGGCTAAAAAGAGCTATGGATGTCTAATCCTTGGATCTTAAGAGATTGGAGTTTGAGAACAGTGGCAGTTCTCTGTTTGAAGGAATGGTGACTGCAAAGGAATACTCCTTCAGATCTAAAAGGACTAAGACTGCTGCTAAAGCATTTACCAGAAGATACTGGTTTACCCTTATAGGGAATTTTAGGACATGCATTCTTTTGTTTTATAGTGTTTTAAATTTGGGGAAAGTCATGAATTCATAAAGGGAAGGAAGCCTGCATTTCTATACCTTCATTCCTAAATGCATATGAAATTTTCTGCTAAATCCTAATTCACATTTATACATCACTAAAAGAAAAAAATTTCATGCTGATGAGTAGGAAAAGATCATTTTTTGCAACTATAAATTTCATGGGAGAGGTTATACTTTTGTTGTTGTTTTTTCCCCATTGGTTATATTTTGTGCCTATGAAGATGACTTTTTTCTAGCAGAGAGTAAATTATATATATTTGGCTTTTAAAGCATTTAAAATTGAGCAAATTTTATTAAGCAAATAAATTGAGGAAAATAAAACTGCTTAAGGTATGTAAATTATGAGTACTACAAAAGAAATAATTGATTTTTTTAAAAAAGATTTCTTTAATAGTATATTCTAACTTGGTAGTGATTATAGCTCTAATTTATTGTGTTTCCGAAAATTTTTAATCTTAGCTATAATTTATATATATAATTTGTATGTATGTCCCAAATTTTCTTGAATATGTATAAATTAATGTTGTAGTTGTTTTTTAATTGAGTCTTAAATATACGTGAACATTTCTTTAAGAACAATAATTTTCTTTAGGGAAATCATTGACTTTGGAGGCGGTATTTTTGTTGTGTTTTCTTTAAAGCTCTAATTGACTTTATTAAGCAGTTTATGAATCAGGGAGCATCCCATCAAGCAACTAGAAGGGTGGTCCCTGGGGGTACGTTTTTCTGTTAGATAAGTTTTATGTATTCTGCACCCATCATGAGGATTTTTTTAGGCATACAGAGTTGTTTGTTTTTATTAGCTGTTTTAATAATTTTTATTACGTCAACCCCTATATGTTTTTTTGTAATTATCTTTATTGAGCTATAATTTACATATAATAAATTCACACATTTTAAGTGTATAGTTCAGTAAGTTTTGAAAAATGAATATACCCATATAACCATCACCTCAGTAATGTTATAGAACATCTCTATCACCCCAGAAGGATTCCTTTATGCCCCTTTGCAATCAGTCTTCACCTCACTCCTGGACTAAGGAAACCCCTGATCTGCCTTTTGCCACAATACAATTTCATATAAATGGAAGCATGTGGTATATTTTCTTTGTGCCTGAATTCTTCTGCCCAACGTCATTAATTTTGAGATTCATCCATGTGTTGCATATATAAGTAATGCAGTCCTTTTTAATTGCTGAATAATATTCACCTAAAATTCTATACCCAGTGAAAATAGGCTTAAAAATGAAGGTAAAATAAAAGTTAAAAGTACAAGAATGAAAAAGTTACATTATGCAAATAGCAGCTTCAAAAAATAGCTGGTGTGTCTATATATTATCAGGTAAAGTAGACACTTGAGCCAGAAGTATTAATAAAGACTACATAATGATAAAAGAGTCAATGCACTGGAAAGATAAAACGATTCAAGTCCCTACACACTTACTAACATGGTATCAAAATACACAAAGCAAAAATTGGCAGAATTAAGGAAAGAAATGAACAAATCCACAAATCATAATGGGAGATTTTAACATGTTTCTTTCAATAACTGGGAGAGAGCAAGCACACACAAAGATTTGTATGAATATAGAATATTGGAAGAGCATCTTCAACAAACTTGACATAGTAGACATGTGTGAAATATACCCAATGTATTTACCAAAATTGATCATATTTTGAGCCATGAAACAAGTTTCAAGTTTCAGAAGATTGAAATCATATAGATTATGTTCCCTAACAACATTGGAATTAAGCCACAAGTCAATTACAGAATATAATTAGAAAATCCCTATATGTGTGGAAAATAAGAATGCACTTCAAAACAACCCATGGTTCAAAGAAATCACAGTGAAAATTTGGAAAATTTTTGAACTGCAGTATAGTGAAAATACAATCTATTGAAGTTTATGAGATGCATCTAATGTCATGTCTTAAAGCAACTTACATGTGCATAAAAAAAAAACAAGCTAAATGTTAAGAAAATTAAAATGCATATATTGGATAAGAAGTAAAGCTGGGAAATTAATCATCTGTACCTGAGCTCTTCACTGCTAGTTGGAGTGTAAATTGGTACAGACAATTTGGAAAGTTGTTTGGCATTGTCTTCTAAAATTGAACATAAGCTTTCCATATATTCCAGCAAAGAACGTACCCAACTGAAATGAGTATACCCAGAGACATGTCTAAGAATGTTCCTAACAGCATTGTCCAGAATAGTTAAGACTGGAACGACCCAAGAATAAATAACTTACGGGTATAGTCATATAGTGAATTACATACAGCAAGAAAACTACTGCAACATGCAGCAACATGGATACATCTTGGACTTGTTATTTGTAAGAAAGCTAGAAACAAACAAATATACTCAAAAATAAGAAAATGAATCTGTGGAGCTAAGAGGCTCCTAAAGTGCTAGAAATGTTGTATTTACTGACCTTAGTGATGATGGTCCCACAGCTATGGACCTTTTGTATTAGTTCATGGAGTTATACACTTGATTCATAGACTTTGTTATAGTGTAATTTAAATACATACATACATATATGTGTGTGTGTGTGTTTATTGATTTTTTTTAGAGAGAGAGGAAGGGGGAGAGAGGTAGAAACATCAATGTGAGAGAGATACATCAGTCAGCTGCCTTCTGCACATCCCCTACTGGGGATTGAGCCCGCAACCCAGGCATGTGCCCTGACTGGGAATCCAACCGGGACTTCTCAATCTGTGGGACGACACACAATCCACTGAACCACACTGGCTAGGCTTAAAGTACATTTTTAAAAACTAATGTGTTTCCCGACTGGTTTGGCTCAGTGGTTGAGCATTGATCCATGCACCAAGAGGTCGCCAGTTCAATTCCCGGTCAGGGCACATGCCCAGGTTTGGGCCTGATCCCCTGTGGGGGGCATTGCAGGAGGCAGCCAATCAATGTTCTGTCTCATCGATGTTTTTATCTCTCTCTTATCTTTCCTCTCTCTCTAAAATCAATAAAGAAAAAATATTTTTAAAAATTAAAAGTTAATGTGTTGTCCAGTTGGTGTGGTTCAGTGGTTGAGCATCAGCCCATGCACCAAGAGGTCGCCAGTTCAATTCCCAGTCAGGGCACATGTCCAAGTTGTGGGCCAAATCTCCAGTGAGGGGCATGCGTGAGGTAACCTTTGATGTTCTCTTTCATCGATGTTTTCATCTTTCTCTCTCCCTTCCTCTCTCTCTAAAATCAATAAAGACCAAAAAAAATTTTTTTAAAGAAACTCTTTAAGAAAGTTAAATTGTTTATGTTAATAAATGCTATATGGGTGTTTGACTAAAACACTGAAATATGTTTATATAAATGATACCTAAAGCTATGTCTAAGGTGAGCATATTTTAATATTTTAAATATTAAACAAAAATTTACTATTTTTTAGTAACATTGTTTTCAGATTTATCAGTTTGAATGGCAGTGTTTTATTCCCTGGGAGGATTAGACATGAGGTGGATGGGAGGCCATGATTTCACTTTTAAGAAGTTGACAGATTTCATCAGCAGATTTTTTCAGCCTAATAGAGTAAGTTGATACTCTTGAGCAAAGTAATTGTCAGATTTTCTCAAGTGATTCCCAAAATGTGTTGGCAAAGATCAGCATGGAAATATTGCTCTTAATGCTTAGGTATGTGTGTCACTTGAGGCGATACCACTAGCCATGAGCTTGGCTTTAGACTTGACCCTTTGCATACCAAAACTGAATTAAAGGACTGAATGTGAGCCCTGCCGGTGTGGCTCACTGGTTGAGCATTGACCCATACACCAAGAAGAAGTCACTGGTTCGATTCCCAGTCAGGCCTCGTGCCCGGTTGTGGGCCAAATCCCTAGTGGGAGGCATGCAGGAGGTGGCCAGTCAATGTTCTCTCTCATCCTCTCTCTATTTCTCTCTCCCTCTCCCTTCCTCTCTCTCTAAAATCAATAAAGAAAAAAGTTTTAGAAAAAAGGACTGAATGTGATTTTGCCTACCTCCTGGCAACAGTGTTTTCTGCCTATTTTTAGACTGGATCAATCTCAGAGATGGACCCATCACCATATCTGACGACTCTGATGAGGAAGGGGTTCCAATGATGGTCACCCCAGCTCCTCAGCAACATGACGAAGAGGATCTGGATGATGATGTAATCTTGACAGAAGTGAGTTTTCTTAAACTTATCATTATGAGGCATTATTCCAAGTTAGTAATCCGATTCTTCAGCCACTCAGTAGTGGGTACTGGGGCCTTGTTGTAGGATAGTCGAGAGCACTGCTTGTGCTACACATGTAGCACAGCCCCCTCCATCCTTACTTTTAGAAGCCATATGTTTTCATGTTTCTGGGCTTAACTTCTCTGCACTGTTGCTTTATCTGACTATTCGTGTACTAGTCTACACTGTTGTAATTACTACAACCTTATAATGTGTCTTAATCTCAGGTAGCTCTCATCTCCCCTTGTTACTCTACATTTTTCAGAATCCTGAATATTTCTCTGTGTGTGTGTGTGTGTGCGCGCGCGTGTATATATATATATATTTTTTGGTCCTCATTCAAGTATATTTTTTCTATTTATCTTCAGATAGAGTGGGAGGGAGGGAGGGAGAGAGAGAGAGAGAGAGAGAAACATTGACGTGAGAGTGACACATCACCTGGTTGCCTCCCACACAACTACCACCAGGGCTGGAATGAACTACAATCGAGGCACATAACCTTAACCGGAATCAAACCCGCAACTCTTTGGTCCGCGGGCCGATGCTCTAACTGCTGAGCCAAACTGGCCAGGGCTTTCTGCTTATATTTTTATATAAATTTTAAGATCTTTTAAAATTTAGATAGATTAACCATAAATCCTATTGTTACAGCACAATTATAATACTGATCCTTTCTAACTAAGATAAAATTTTGTCAATTTAAAAGTCTGGTGGTTCTGCCATGGGCAGTTTTGCTCAGCGGTTAGAGCATCAGCCTGCGGACCAGAGCGGCCCGGGTTCAGCTCCCACTAAGGGCACATACCTTGGTAGCAGTTTGTCCCCGGCCCCGGTTGGGGTTGTGTGGGTGGCAACCACTCGATGTGTCTCTCTCACATTGATGTTTCTCTCATTCTTCCTTTCTCTCTCCCTCCAGCTCTATCTGAAGATAAATGCAAAAAGTGTCCTCAAGTGAGGATAAAAAAAACAAAAAGTCTGGTGGTTCTTATATTAATTTCATACTCAGTCATCTTATTTTTATTGTTTGTAGTAATCTTTTCAGTTGACTTTTATATTTCTTTTTTTTTTTTAATCCTCACCCGAGGACATTTTTTCATTTTGTGTTCAGATAGAATGGGAGGGAAAAAGAGGATGAGAGAGAGAGAGAAACATTGACGTGAAAGGGGCACATCAAGTGGCTGCCACCCGCACAACCAACCAGGGCCAGGGACAAACTGCAACCGAGGTACGTGCCCTTAGCGGAAATCGAACCCGGGTCTTTCTGGACCACAGGCCGATGCTCTAACCAATGAGCCAAACCGGCCAGGGCGACTTTCGTATTTCTTAAGGGATAATAGCTTATTTATCTGCAAGTAATAATACTTACAGTTTCTTCCTTATCAAATTATGTTAAGTGATAACCATCACTTAAGTAATAGTAGTAATGGATTAAGTAAAATAGCCACCGACATAAATGGGAATACTTTAATGTTTCTTTACTAAGTGCGATGGTGGCTTTTTTACTTGAGATAACTTTTTTTTTTTTTTTTAGTGTTTTTCTTTATTTATTTTAGAAAGAGAGGAAGGGAGAGGGAGAGAGATAGAAACATCGATGAGAGAGAACATCGACTGGCCGCCTTTTGCGTGCCCCCCACTGCGAATGGGGCCCACAACCTGGGCATGTGCCCTGACTGGGAATCGAACCGGCACCCTCTTGGTGCATGGGTCGATGCACTAACCACTGAGAACACTGGCCAGGGTGCCTCTCCTAACTTTTGATGGTTACCTTATTTCCATAAAACTGTCTTAAAACATTTATATTAAAGAGATAATTATTTCATTACTTCTTTGTGTCCTTGTTTTTATATTTTGTCATTATTTCATCTCTGCAGTGCTGATTTTCTAGTATGTGTAACTCATTTACCATTTCTTCTTTTTTTTTTTTGGTATATGCCCCTACTGGGAACCGAACCCAGGATTCTCTGGTCCGCAGGCCGATGCTCCAACTGCTGAGCCAAAACGACCAGGGCTTCTTTTTTCTAATAGTTAGGCATCTTTATATAGTTTCTGGGTTAGCTGTTTGTTATTATTACTCAACTTTGAACGCAATTGAAGTTTTCTTACACCAGTTCTTTATAGGCAGTTATGTTGGGAAAGGTCTCAAGCTAGCAGGAATTCTCCTTATGACAGAGAACGTGCAGGGGAGGGTGTTTGTACACATGTGCTTACATTTATTTAGCCTTTACTTTTTTTGTTAATCCTCACCCAAGGATATTTTTTTCACTAATTTTTAGATAGAGTGAAAGGGAGGGAGGGGGAGAGAGAGAGAAACATCGATGTGAGAGAGACATGTTGATTGGTTGCTCCCACACGACCCTTACTGAGGCCAGGGATTGAACCTGCAACCCAGGTACGTGCCCTTGACTGGGAATTGAACTGGAGATCCTTTGGTCCTTGGGCTGATGCTCTCACCATTAAGCCAAACCAGCCAAGGCTAGCCTTTACTTTGTACCACCTGGCAGAGGTGTCCAGTTCAGAGTTCTCTCCATCCTGTGTTTTGATTTTTTTAAAATAGAATCATTCTGTATATTGTTTTGCAACTTTCTTCATTAATGACATTTCTTTGGTGAGCTTTCCATTTCAATACATATAGGCTACTCTTTGGGGCAGGGAAGTTGGAGAGTATTCTGTAGAGCAGATAAACAGTTTACTTAACTATTCTCTCAGGGACAAATTTTAGAATGTCTCCATTTTTTTTCTTTTTATATTACAAGCATTGTGGCAGTGAAATCCTTGTATATGCCCCTTTTAGATATGTAAGGGGGTATAGGTAGGAAAAAAGTGACATTGATAGCCCTTGCCAGTTTGGCTCGGTAGTTGGAGCATTCAGACCCACGGACTGAAGGGTCACAGGTTCGATCCCCAGTCCCAGTTGGGTCATTTGGGAGGCAACCAATCATTGTGTGTCTCAATCATTGATGTTTCTCTCTCTCTCTCTCCCCCTCCCCCCTCCCTTTCCCTCTCCCTCTCTCCCCTGCCCCCCTCCATCCCTTCTACTTACCTAAAAAAAAAAAAAAAAAAAAATCAATGAAAAAATATCCTTGGGTGAGGATTACCCCCAAAAAAAGTGATATTGATAGAGCATAAGAACATACATTGTTTATTTTATTGATTTTTTAAAAAGAGAAATGGAGAGAGAGAGAGAGAAACATTGACGTGAAAGGGACACATCGAGTAGTTGCCACCCGCACGACCAACCAGGGCTGGGGACAAACTGCAACTGAGGTATGTGCCCTTAGTGGGAACCGAACCCGGGTTTCTCGGGACCGCAGGCCGATGCTCTAACCACTGAGCAAAACCGGCCAGGGCTACTTTTATTCTTATAGTGAATATTGTATGATCAAATTTCAGTGTTACGATAAGTGTGAAGAATAGGTTTTGTGGACAAGGGTGTTTTTGTTTCTTTCCTGTCCTATGTAGAAGCTGTATATAAATACATAAGGAGGCATAGACACAGGAAAGAAATTGAATTATTATTAAAATTTCATTTTTTCTTAGACAAGTAAACCTCAGACATCACGACCCAATCTCATCAAACCAGCTGCCCAGTGGCAAGATCTCAAAAGTTTGGGAGAAGAAAGGCCTAAAAAGTCTAGAGCAGCCTTTGAATCAAATAAGAACAACTATTTTGCAGTGTGTAACAGCTCATTGTTTAATTCTGGGGCACAGGATGATTCTGAGGATGACTACAGTGGATTTCTGGATCTTGGACCTCCTGGAGTTTCTGAATTCATTAAACCAAGTGGACAAACAGAAAGAGAACCCAAGCCTGGACCAAGTCATAACCAAGCAGCAAATGATATTGTCAACCTCGGATCAGGGCCAAAAATCTTTATCTGGAGAAAAAGTGACCTTCTTATTCCAGATAGCGATCCTTTGGACACTCAGAACCAGTCATCTGAAGACTCAGAGACAGACCTTTTATCAAACCTCGGAGAATCGACTGCTATCCTAGATGATCAGACCATCGAAGAAGACTGCTGGTTAGACAACCATCCTTACTTCCAGTCTCTAAACCAGCAGCCCCGTGAGATAACAAACCAGGTTGTTCCTCAGGAGCGGCAGCCTGAAGCAGAACTGGGTCCATTGTTCTATCAGCATGAGCCCCTAGGGCTGGCTTTTCCAAGGCCAGCTTTTCCAAGACCAGAACCCCAGCAGGATGGGATTCCAGGCCCCTCTTCTCCTCAGCCTGCCCATCCTCTAGGAGAGCTTGAAGACCAATTAGCAATAGACGATGAAGAGCCAGGCCCAGCCTTTCCACTACAAGGATCTCAGGAGCCCAATTTGGAAAACCTTTGGGGGCAAGAAGCTACTGAGGTAGACCAAGAAGTCATTGCACTATTAGTGAAAGAAACAGTAAGTTTTATTTTATTAAGTAAATAATTGTAGATACTGAATTTTCTTTTATTGCAGAAACATTGTGTGTATGGACTTCCTTTTTCTTTTTTTTTTTATCCTCACCCGAGGACATTTTTCCATTTCTTGTTCAGGTAGAGTGGGAGGGAGAGAGAGGAACAGAGAGAGAGAGAGAAACATCGATGTGAAAGGAACACATCGAGTGGCTGCCACCCACACAACCGACCAGGGCCGGCGACAAACTGCAACCAAGGTACGCACCCTTAGCGGGAACCGAACCCAGGTCTCTCAGGACCGCAGGCCGACGCTCTAACCGCTGAGCCAAACCGGCCAGGGCTGGACTTCCTTTTTCTAAGGGGTATATAGCTACTTTGAAAACATGTAAATTAAATCAGGATTTCTTAATCTGTTTTTAACCCCCCAGCAAGCCCTTTGGGATTCTAGCTGTAGATTATGGATAACCTGGTGCTGTCATAAGAGCAATCCCCCAGTTTTTAAAAAGGCATTGAGTTAATTCCAAAGTCAAACCCTTAAAGCAGGTTTGCCAAATTACCTAGAGCTGCACTGTCCAATGTGGTAGCATAATGTGGCTGTTTAAGTTTAAATGTCTTACAATTAATAAAATTTAAAGTTTTGTTTGCAGTGGCACCAGTCACATTTTATTTTATTTATTTATTTTTTTATCCTCAGCCAAGGACATTTTTCCATTTTTTGTTCAGGTAGAGTGGGAAGGAGAGAGAGGAAGAGAGAGAGGGAGAAACATTGACGTGAAAGGGACACATCAAGTGGCTGCCACCCACACAACCAACCAGGGCCGGGGACAAACTGCAACTGAGGTATGCGCCCTTAGCGGGAACCAAACCCAGGTCTCTCTGGACCACAGGCTGATGCTCTAACCACTGAGCAAAACCGACCAGGGCGGCACCAGTCACATTTTAAGTGCTTGATAGCCACATGGTACTGGACAGCTGACATATTAGAAAGCACACAGTAGAACATTTCCATTGTTGTAAAAGTTCTGTTGGATAACACTGATCTAAAAAGTGGTGCAGAGCCCTGGCCAGGTAGCTCAGTTGGTTAGAGCATCATCGGATACACCAAGGTTGCAGGCTCAATCCCAGTCAGTCAGTCAATGAATGCATAAATAAATGGAACAACAAATTGATGTCTGTTCCTCTCACTCTCACTCTCCCTCTCTCAAAAAAAAACAGTAGTACAAGGCTTTATGTCCTGGCTCCGCTACCCTTTGCTTTTTAATAGTCTCTTAACCCTTTTTCCCCCAGGTTTTTTTTTTTTTCATTTGTCCTGTGCTGCTTGAGGGTAAGCACTAGATTGTGCTTTATTTGTCTTTGGACTCCCTTTGGGCAGAAATGTTCAATATTTATTGAAAGAATGAAGGACATACAAAATGGGAGCAGAGGACCAGATGATCTCGAGGAACCTTTCTACATTCCATATTCTATGTAGACAGATAAATCAGGGCACCTCCTGTGGAATTTTAAGCCAGAAACAAACAGGCTTTATAGCCCTTTTCTAGTTTGTAGTCATTTATATTCTTTTTGACATCTGGTTTGTATTATAATTTGAAACCATTCTAGTGGCTGAAATATAATGATATTTTTATTCCTTTCCAGGAAGCAAGATTTCCAGATGTGGCAACTGGATATATTGAGGAAATAATTCATTTGAAGAATTACTATGATTTGAATGTGTAAGTATACCACCATGTCTTTTTTTTTTTAATTGTAGTAAAATATACAAAACATAAAAATTTATAATTTAACCATTTTTAAGGGTACAATTGCACTGAGCATATTCACATTTTTACACAACCATCACCACCATCCATCTCCAGAGCTTTCTCATCTTCCCAAACTGAAATTCCATATTAATTAAAAAAACAACCTCTCATCCTGGCTTGGCTCAGCAGTTAGAGCGTCGGCCTGTGGACCAAAGAGCCTCAGGTTTGATTTCAGTCAAGGGCACGAACCTCGGTTGTGGTTTGATCCCCAGCCCTGGTTGGGGTTGTGCAGGGGGTCAAGCAATATATGTTTCTCTCCCCCTCCCTCCCTCTGTCCTACTCTTAACCGAAAAGCAATGGAAAAATATCCTCGGGTGAGCATTAAAAAAAAAACAATTTCCCCTCCTCCAGCCCCTGGCACTCATCATTCTACTTTCTATCTCTATGAATTTGACTGCTCTAGGAACCTCATATAAGTGTAATCACACAGTATATGTCCTTCTGTGACTGGCTTGTTTCACTTAGCATTATGTCTTTTTTAATGATCCTGTTAGAAGAGTTCTAAGTTTAGTCAGATGCGGACTCTTTTTTTGTTTGTTTGTTTATCCTCACCTGAGGACATTTTTCCATTTTTTGTTCAGATAAAGTGGGAGGGGGAGAGAGGACGAGAGAGAGAAAAAAATATCGACGTGAAAGGGACACATCGAGTGGCTGCCTCCCACACGACCCCAACCAGGGCTGGGGACGAATCACAACTGAGGTATGTGCCCTTGGCTGGAATGCTCTAACCACTGAGCTAAATTGGCCGGGGTGAAAGTGGATTCTTAATGGTGGCTAATTTTCAGGGCAGCCTTCAGAGATCTCCATGAGCTATAGTGTTTATCACTTTGACCTAGAACAAAGAATTGCCACCAGTGACGGTGGTTTTAAAGGGAGATGTGCTCAGAATTCTTAACTAGGGGTGTTTCCACATGGCCATAATTATAATATGGGAAGAGGGGCTTTCTCCCTCACTGGGCCTCTGGTAATGTGTTTCAGTGGAGAGAGCATGTTGATAGGAAGAGGGAAGCTTAGAGAGAAGAGGCATCTGGGGCTTTTGGAAGTGATAATGAAGAAAAAGGTGTGGAGGTTTGCTGACCAGTCCTGGAGCAAGATGAGGAGGGGGCTTTGCAGTTGGGCCAGTGCTGAGGATCCTCAGGGTTACAGAGAAAGTATGCTTCCCTATTTTTTGGTCCCCAAACACTTGGGTGAGGAGAGGAGCTGGAGGTGAGTACTTTTCCTCTGTTCTCTTCTCGTTGTACCTGTCTTACTTTAGAGGTTCCACTATGGACTCTGAACAGGAGGAACCTGGAAAGAATGGAGTCAAGTGAGAATTATGGATGGGCACCTATGAGCAGGTGGAGTCAGGATCAGAGAAAGAATCTGCAGGATCAGGAAAATAGGGATGGGGGTAGAGGGAGCCCCGCTTGCCCTTTCTTCATACTGAAGTGACTCATGCTGCACACCACCCAGGCTGACCTTGCACTGTGGAATCTTCCCAGGAGCATAGTTTGTTGCCTTATTTGGTTGTTACAGCCTGAAGAGCCTTGCTAGTTAACATTTGTTAAATCTGGGTGTACTACATGTGTGTGTGTTACCTTATTCTCTGTATTCTCACTGGTGCAGTATTTTGTAGTAGTGATAAAGAGATAAGGCTATGGGTTTGGTGTGAAGAGCAAATATGATCTGTTCCTCAGCCTTGCAGTTGGCTAAATAAACTGTCACTCATGTTGCTTATAGGGATTGATATAACCATAGGGTTACAGAAGTATTCATGATTAACAGGAGGACTTTTATATTGTTTACTTATTAATTCTCTTAGGCAAACTATTTTAATTGTGAATGTGAATACACTTTTTTCCTACCCCTTATTTGTTATATAGTTTTTTGACAAATACATACTTTTTTGTTTTGTTTTGTTTGTTTGTTTGTTTTTGGTACGTGCCCCTAGCGGGAACTGAACCCAGGACTCTCTGGTCTGCAGGCTGACGCTCCATCACTGAGCGACAAATACATACTTTTCATCTAAATTCTCCAGTTCTGTAGTTTAACCACTAAGAATTTCAGTGACTTTGTTGCATTGACACTCCACTAATAGAAAAACTTAAGAGGGCTTTGCATTTATCAGTATGTTTATTGATTTTTTTTTTTCCATCCTCACCCGAGGACATTTTTTCATTTTTTGTTCGGATAGAGTGGGAGGGAGAGAGAGAGAGAGAAACATTGATGTAAACGAGATACATCAGGTGGCTGCCACCCACACGACCCAACCAGGGCCAGGGACAAACTGCAACCGAGGTACATGCCCTTAGTAGGAACCGAACCTGGGTCTCTCTGGACCGCAGGACGATGCTCTAACCGCTGAGCCAAACCGACCTGGGCTATTTATTGATTTTTAAACTAGCAAGCAAAAAAATAAAAATTCAGTGTAATTTTCTTTTGTTTGTCTATTTATTTGTTTTGTTTTTCTGATCAGCAAACATTTTGTTGTTGTACTTGATCTTCACCCAAGGATATTTTTTCATTAATTTTTGGGTAGAATAGAAGGGAGGTAGGGGGAGAGAGAAACATTGATATGAGAGAGACATGTTGATTGGCCTCCTCTCACATGGCCTGGACTGGGGCCAGGGATCAAACCTGCAACCCAGGGTTCAATTCTGACTGGGAGTCAAACCTGAGGCCCTTCATTTTTTGGACCTATGCTCTAACTGCTGAGCCAAAATGGCCAGGCTGATCAACAAACATTTTATGTTATGTTATGTTATGTTATGTTATGTTATGTTATGTTATTTGTGTTTTAATCCTCACCAGAGGATATTTTTTTCATTTATCTTCAGACAGAGTGGGAAGTGGGGGTTGGGGGAGAAAACATTGATATGAGGGAGACACATCAACTGGCTGCCTCCACAACCCCAACCAAGGCCGGGGAGTGAACTGCAACCGAGGTATGAGCCCTTGACCAGAATCGAACCTGCAACTCTTTGGTCCACGGGCCAACGCTCTAACTGCTGAGCCAGATTGGCCAGAGCGATCAACAAACATTTTAATTCCTTGATAGGTCAATTGTAATTTGTAACTGCGGATTTCATTTTTCAAACGTTGTGTTTGAATCAGTGCGCAGGTATGGGATTTGGAAGCAATGTGAATATAACATCATTTGTTTTTGCAGACTTTGTAATTTTCTCCTGGAAAATCCAGATTATCCAAAGAGAGAAGATCGAATCATTATCAACCCCAGTAGCAGCCTGCTTGCTAGCCAGGATGAGACAAAGGCAAGTATCATGCTCTTGTTTTGCAGTCTCTACCTGGAAATGCTTTGCTTTTTTCCATCATCTTTATGGGAAAAAAGTGCCTTGTCAGGACACATTTTTAAAGATTAGCCAGGATCCCCGGCCGATTTGGCTCAGTGGTTGGAGCGTTAGCCTGCAGACCAGAGAGTCCCAGGTTCAGTTCCCGCTAGGGGCACATACCAAAAAAAAAGAATAAGATTAAAGATTAGCCAGGAAAATAGGATTTCAGGATATATTTATACTTTAGTGGGATTTCCCAGTGTGAGCCACTTTGAATTCTGTATTTAACTTTTTTTATTGTAAATCTCTTTTCCCTTTTTCACAAAAAAATAAACAAATTCTCCATATCTTTAATTCAAAGTAAGTTCCTAAAATGAAACAAGCATTGGCCAGGACTTTTTGTATCATCTCAGTAATTTTTTTTAACATTGAAAATTAAAAACATGAAAAAATTTAAATATGTAGTAATGTTGAAAGATTTTATGTTGATCACCTATATACCCAGCAGCAGTACTGTTAAAAGTTAACATTTTACTTTGTCATGTGTCTATCCCTCTGTCCATCAGCATCTCTCTCTTATGTTTCATTTTATTATAATGCATTTAAAAGTAAATTGCCCTCGCTGGTTTGGCTCAGTGGTTGGAGCATTGGCCCGCAGACCAAAGAGTGGCGGGTTCTATTCTAGTCAAGGGCATGTACCTTGGTTGTGGTTCAGTCCCTGGCCGGGGTCATGCAGGAGGCAGCCAGTCGATGTGTTTCTCTCACATCGATGTTTCTCTCTCTCTCTTTCCCTCTCTTTCTCTTCCTCCCACTCTATCTGAAGATAAATGGAAAAATATTCTTGAGTGAGGATTTATTTTTTTTAAAAGTAAGTTGCAAAAACATCAGTATAGTGCCCCAAACATACTTCAGCCTGTAGATCATTGCCTAGTTCAGTATCTGTTCATAGTTTTGTTTGTTTTACCCTCACCCAACGATGTTTATTGATTTTGGGGGGAGGGGGAATCATTGATGTGGGAGGGAAACATCAATCAGTTGCTTCCCACACACGCCCCTAATGGTGATTGAACTCGAAACCCAAGCACATGCCCTGACCAGAAATTGAACTCATAACCTTTTGTTGTGTGGGGTGACACTATAACCAACTGAACCACTCAGCCAGGACTATTTATAGTTTCCATGTAAGATTTACATACAATGCATACACCTGTGTAACCAAATCCTGTATCAAAACATAAACAGTTTGATTTTTTTTAATCCTTACCTGAGGATATTTTCCTATTTATCTTCAGATGGAGTGGGAAGGAGGGAGAGAGAGGGAGAGGGAGAGAAACATGGACATGAGAGGGACACATTGTCTGGTTGCCTCCCACATGACCCTGACCATGGCTAGGGACCGAACTGCCATTGAGGTATGTGCCCTTGACCGGAATCAAACCCATGACTCTTTGGTCTGTGGGCCAGTGCTCTAACCACTGAGCAAAACCGGCCAGGGCAACAGTTTGATTTTTTAAATCTTAATCATTACGACCCTGGCTGGGTGACTCAATTGGTTGGGGCATTGTCCTGCACACTAAAAGGGTCGTGGGTTCAATTCCCGGTGAGGGCATATACCTAGGTTGCAGGTTCAATCCCCAGTCGAGGTGCATATGGGAGGCAACCAGTCAATGTTTCTCACATTGATGTTTCTCTCTCTCTTTCCCTTTGTTTCTCTCTCCGCTTCCTGTCTCTCTAAAATCAATAACCATTTCCTCAGGTGAGGATTTTTTAAAAAATCTTAATCATTATCTTCATTTGTGTTCCAAACGAGCATTTAGGGTAAGTGGTGAAGGAAAATATAGTTCAGAACTGCCTCATTGGGTCTGTGGCTCCATCCTTTTATTCCCCACAAATTTTTTGACTTATCTCTTTTACATATTTTGTAGCAGGAAAATTTAATTTTTCTAAACATTTTGTGGAAAGATGGCTGAATGATTGGGTTCAAATCCCCAGCTGTACCTTTTCACTAGGTCTGAGTGGTTAAACTAGTCTCCAGACTCCAGACAGCCATTTAATCTCTCTGAATCACCATTTTTACATCTCTGTTCAGGGCTGGTAATCTCCTTATGAGTAATTTTGAGTGAGATTATTATATTCTTTAGTAAGTAGTCTTTCAAATGATTTCACTCTGGCCTCTAATGTTGTGCCTCTCTCGTTTCAGTTGCCTAAGATAGACTTTTTTGACTATTCTAAATTGGCTCCTCTTGACCAGCGCTGCTTCATCCAAGCTGCTGACCTCCTGATGGCCGACTTTAAAATGCTCAGCAGTCAGGACATCAAGTGGGCCCTGCATGAGCTCAAAGGACACTATGCAATCACCCGAAAGGTGCTCTACTTGGTCTTCCTGGTGGGGTCATACCTCTTGACTACTTCTTCTTGTGATAACAGAGTGAAGAGTTCAGCTTGCGGAAATTGGGATGGTTTATGATGGCTAAGGAATTTGTCAGGGTGAAGATAAATAGAGGTATCTGCCGATCAGGAAGAACTGAATGAAAAGAAATAATGTATTAGAAGCAGGAAAGTTCTGGCTTAACGATAAAGACATGGAGGGTAATGAATTTTATTGTGGAATACAGGATGACTAGAGTATGAAAGATGAGTTCCAGCACTGCTCCTCTCTGATGTGCTTTTTGGCTTACGGCAGGCTGTACAGTCCTGCCCCAGGTAGCTCAGTGATCAGGTCCATGAGGCAGGGTCTGTGAAGAGCCCAGGAACGCAGCACTGCCGGGTGAGTGGTGGTCTGCCTCAGTGGGCAGCTGCCGAAAGCTCCCACTCCCACCTCCCTCCAGGGTCCTAGATAAGACTCCATTCGAGGGCCTCTGTTTCAAGACTTAGAAGAGTGCTGATCACTAGTGGGTAATGCAGACATGCCTCATTAGTGATGTCCACTGCACAGTGCCTCTTTCATGGTGGTCAGACAGGATAAAAGAGCACCAACATGTCTTTGGCTTTTTCTTCTTTCTCTCTTCTACCACTGTGAAATCCATTTCTCCTGCTAAAGTTCTTACAGTATACTGTTTTCCAAAGAACAAACAAACATGGAGTTATTTTAATAGTTAAAGCACCTACTGTGTCTTAACCTGAAAGATAATGAACCCCAGATGAATGTGAACTCATGCTAAGTCTAAGATCCTTCTACCTTTAGGTTGCCAAGAAGATCCAAGCAACTGTCAACTCCTGATTACAGGTTAATTTTAGGTAAAGTTACTCTGAAAGGAATATAGAGTTAGTGGTTTCTATTTCTGAATCACATTCCCAGGTTAGCTAACTAGGGAATACTTGTACTGTCACTGAAAAGTGAAGGAGCTTTCCCCAAAAAATAGTAACTGCAAAAAAGCTGGGACTCTTTTATCTTGAGGCCCTGCCTGGTATTCTGCTGCAGTGGTGCCTTACACCTTTTCTGAGCTCCCAGGGACCCCAGAGAAGTGAAAGCAGAAGACATTTCCTATGGTCTGGGGGTGAGTGGGTCCTTATTAGTAATGTCCCTGCCAAAGGTTTGATCATCCCATGGCTCACTCATTATTTGGGTGGGAGGTTGTAGCGTTTTGTGACTCAGTTTCCCTCATTTATACCCTCCTTACCCCTTTCCTTATATTTTTGGCCCTTTGTATCTTTTATGGTCTCTGCTTGTTTTGGTGAGTAGTTTGAAATTTTACATGCTATTTGAATGAAAGCAGGGCGTTTAAGGGAAAGTAGCGTTAGCTAGAATCTGGTTTGTTCAGTTAAAACTTAGAATTTCTCTCTGCAGTGTGCACATGGTGCACAAGAGTTCTGCCCTATAGAAAGTGACACTCATGTAGACAGGAATGTAGAAGGCACACCCAGAGACGTTTTGTAATTATAGCAATAACACATCTTTTCTGTACGTGCTGCTCCTCAAATATGACGATAGTTTAGGGCAAAAATGTTCACTGTGAAGACAGTCACATTTCCCTGGATTTTTTTTTTCACTTTTTATTATAAACATCAAACACATATTTTAAAAGAAATTATAATAAGTCCACCCCTACCATCACTCAGCTTCAGTAATTATCAACTACTGCCCAGTGTTGTTTCATCCCCCCACTACCTCCCTCCCAAACTGTTTTGAAGCAGATTCCAAGAATTATTTCATTTTCTCTTCAGTCTATAAGTTCTCACTTTCCCTTCCCCAGGCTCAAGTCTCTATCCATCTATTCCTCAGCTTTTATGTCATCAAATGCCCATTATAGTGTTGTTTTTTAATTCTTTTCCCCCACTTTTTGTTCAGATAGAGTGGGAGGGAGGAAGGGAAAGAAACATCGACGTGAAAGGGACACATCGAGTGGCTGCCACCCGCATGACCAACCAGGGCCGGGGACAAACTGCAACCAAGTTACATGCCCTTAGTGGGAACCAAACCCGGGCATCTCTGGACTGCAGGCCAACGCTCTAACCGCTGAGCCAAACCGGCCAGGACCTGAGTTTTCTTCACATAAAATTTAGTCTTATAGCTGAGTACAGACATGTGACTTTAAGATCAGTGCCTAAAGGTTGGTAGGGAACCCCTGAGGTAGTGGAAATCCCAGGAAAAAGAAACAAAGCAAGGAAGGAGTTACTGCAGCCATAGAGGATGTTGATGGAAGTAGAAAGGTAGCAAGATGAGTGTTGCCATTGGCTAGCTCCTGGTGGGGTTTCGCTGAACCTGTGAGCACATGGGGATGTCAAAGAGGGAGCTTTAGATCTGAGCTGACCTGAGTTCAAGTTCTAGCTTTAATGATGATTTGACTGGGGGTAAGTTCATTCTCTCTAAGCCTTGGTTCCCTCTGCTGTAAGATAAAGAACACTTCCCTCCGAGGATCACTGTGAGAATTGAATGAGATAAGGAGTAGGAAGGGCCATGTGTAGTACTAAGCTCCCAGGAGGTATATGTAGCAAATGGTAAATCCCTTCTAATTCCCAAACCTAGGATCTTGAAAAGGAAGGGGTAGGAAGTAGATTAAGGTAAGAGGTGATTCTTCCCTCTTCTGTACTAAAATACTTTTTCTCTTGTTGTCCTACCTTCTACAGCTCTCTCTAAAATAAACAGACCGGAATCATTAGCAACATCCTATAACACATACACATCCCTATTACCTTTTATTCAACAAATGAGTATTAAATACAAACTATGCAAGTGGCTGAGGATACACCCTGAGCCATGGTAACATTCTGTCTTCTAACATTCTAACATGTCTTCTAACGTGGTAACATTCTGTCATAGTCCAGTGGAGGATATAACATGAACCAGCATCAAACAAATAAGTATATAATTTCAACCATGATAAGTATTTTGAAAGGAAAATACAAGGTGTTTGGAAGGAGTGTAATAGGAGGACCAAAGGGGAACTACGAGGCTTTAGGAGGGCCTCCCTGGGCAAGTGACATTTAATCACAAACCTAAGTGTTATTTAAGTAGGGGTTCTGTAAGGGGTTATGAAAGATGATGGTATAATTTCCTGGGATGAAGAAAACTGTAGGAGAGCTAATTTGGAGGGAAAGGATCATGAATTCAGTCTGGGAAACATTGAATGACCAGCAAGTAAAACTAATTCATTGGGTGGTTGAATAGACACAAAAGGTGAGAAGTAGGAACTAGAGAGAGGATTTTGAGAGTCATCAGCAAATGGAAGGGGTAATCTCCCAGCTTGGATGAGGTACCTAAAGCCTATCAGGTAAGAAGGGACAAAGGCTGCCTTGAGGACTTCCACATGTAAAGACCGAGGAGAGGAGAATGGTAGAGGAAGAGCAGGCAGGGAGGAAGCAGAAGTCAGGAGAGTGAATGGTCAACTTTATCAATACTGAGAGATCAAGTAAGACAAGGACTAAAAACCAGGTGTTTAGCCCTGGCTGGTTTGGCTCAGTGGTAGAGCATCAGCCCTCGGACCAATGTGTCCCAGCTTCAGTGCCAACCAAGGGTACCTCGGTTGCGGTTCATCCCCGACCCTGGTTGGGGTCGTGTGGGAGGCAACCAGTCGCTATGTCTCATGTTGATGTTTCTCTCTCTCTCCCTGTCTCTACCTGAAGATAAATGGAAAAATATTCTCAGGTGAGGATAATAAATAAATTTAAAAAATAAAAGCCAGGTGTTCACCCTGCTGAATGTGGCTCAGTGCCTGAGTGTCGTTCCATGGATTGAGAGGTCCCAGTTAGATTCCTGGTTGGAGCACATGCCTGGGTTGCGGGCTTGATCCCCAGTGTTGGGCATGCAGGAGGCAGCCAATTGATATTTCACGTTGATGTTTCTGTCTCTCTAAAAAATCAATAAAAACATTTTAAAAGCCCTGACCGGTTTGGCTCAGCGGTTAGAGCGTCTGCCTGCGATCTGGAGAGACCCGGGTTCGGTTCCCACTAAGGGCACGTACTTCGGTTGCAGTTTGTCCCTGGCCCTGGTTGGTCGTGCGGGTGGCAGCCACTCGATGTGTCCCTTTCACGTCGATGTTTCTCTCTCTCTCTCCCTCCCACTCTATCTGTACATAAAATGGAAAAATGCCCTCGGGTGAGGATAAAAAAAAAAAAAAACATTTTAAAAAACCAAAAGGTGTTCAGGTTAGCCCTGTGTTATGAAGTAGATTCGCAAGTAGATAGGTGGGGTTCGGTGCTAGTTTAGAAGATGTTGGAAAGTTCATGGGAGGTGAGGTGATAAAACAACATACAGACAGTTCCTCTGATAAGTTTGGCTAAAAAGGAGGAAGAAGAAAGGGGGGCTGGTAGCTGAAAGGGGAAGGAGGCCAAGGGAGGAAGGGTTTTCTTTTTTTAAGATGGCAAAGACTTGAGCACATTTAAATGCTTATTGGAAAGATCTAAAAAAAGGGAGAAGTGGAAAGGTGTAGAAGAAAAGGGATTATCACTGGCATAAGAACTTTGTGCTCTGGGACAAAGGTGAAAGCAGTGAGGAATGTGCGGGGAGTGGAACAGGAGTGTTGGCAAGAGAAACACCATGTAGGTAATGCCTGTGAAGTACAACTCACTAAACATTTGTTTTGTGATTTAACCTGTAAATTATTCAAGGTCAGTTTGAGCAGTTTCTGTTTTCTTCCGTTGCCTTTTGTCAGCAAGCATTTTGGTTCTGCCATTGTAGCAGTTTATGAAAGAGAAAACAAAAATAGTTAAATGCTACCTGTTTATTTTGCCTCTACCTATTTCTGTAAGCCATGCAGGGGAGATAGCTGAAACTGAGTCAAAATGAGATTTGGAAATTGCCCATGTTTTACATATTCTTGTGTCAGATCTATAGAGGTAACCTTTCTCTTTCTCAATTTTTAGGCCTTTTCTGATGCCATTAAAAAGTGGCAGGAGCTATCACCAGAAACCAGTGGAAAAAGAAAAAAGAGAAAAGAAATGAATCAGTATTCTTACATAGATTTCAAGTTTGAACAAGGTAATGGCAAACTGTATAAATCTACTGTGCAGAACTATCCCCTTCCCACACATTTGGAAGGGGTGCCATGGTACAGCTACTTAGGGAATGTCCTCCAGATGAGTCCAAGGAGTGACCCTGATATGGACTGCTTGGACCAGCATATCAATATTTTTTAGAAAGTGGCTACAGTTGTCATCTTCCTTCTTTCTACTTAGGAGATACCATGACAGGGAAATTTAATGCAATGCTAGAGAATTCACTCATGGAAAAGTGTTTGCAGCACCCTTAAGCTTGGGAGAAAACTGGCCTTGGATGTTTGATGAGAATTAGCTTTATCACTAGTAAAAACTGTCTCTAGACTAGAGACTGATTGCTTACTGCTGAGGGGTCACTTATACACCGGAGGGTGTCTTCTCATGAAACAAAACAAACAACTCTGAAGTAGCCACTTGTTTATAAAATTTTTTTATTATTATTGATGAAATAACTGCTGAAAGCTCTTCCAGTCAGGTCTAATCTCCCCCAAAAGGTAAACTTGTTGAATTTTACAACAAATTTTATCTGCGTTGCTTATGTCCAAGAAAATCTTTTAGGTTCGATTCCCTGTCAGGGCACATACCTAGGGTTTCAGGTTTGATCCAGGCTGGTCCGTGGAGCAGTGCTGTCCTGACTTGACATTCTCACAAGTCTGTGGCAGACTGAGAAAGTAGGGACAGTGTGTAAGTGGTTTTTTCATTCAACTAAATGTGTTCACACTTTAGGCATCCCTAATGCACAATCATTTTATATTTATTTCTGACTTCCAGTAGTAGAGAAAGGAAAGTACCACACTGTAGGATGATCCACTCCCTTGTTGGACATCTCTGTCTTTTTTTTTTTTTATCCTCACCCAAGGACATTTTTTTCATCTTTTGTTCAGATAGAGTGGGAGGGAGAGAGAGAGAAACATCGATGTGAAAGGGACACATCAAGTGGCTGCCACCTGCACGACCCAACCAGGACCAGGGACAAACTGCAACCGAGGTACATGCCCTTAGAGGGAACCGAACCTGGGTCTCTCTGGACCGCAGGCCGATGCTCTAACTGTTGAGCCAAACCAGCCAGGGCAACATCTCTGTCTTTTAAAAAATTCTTTTTTAATCAAGTCAAAAGGTTACCTTCCTGAAATGTCCTGCCATGGTTGTAGCTCTTGTCTCTGAAAAGACTTGGAATCTGTCTATTGCCACCATCTTTCTGATTTTTTCTTCTCTGTGTGCCCTTCACTGATTTGTCAGTATCTCTTTGAAAGTTTGGGTGTACCAGGCTAGACAAAGTACTCCAAATAAGGTCTGCTGCCTAAAGACAACAACTGGGATTTAGATTCTGTACTTAAGTCTGTACAGACTAAGAATGTTAGCTTTGTAAAATCAAATATGTCCTACCTTTGGCTCACATTAAGCCCTGGTCTGTTCACCCAACTTGCTTTTTTTTTTTTATCATCCTCACCTGAGGACATTTTTCCATTCTTTGTTCAGATAGAGTGGGATGGAGAGAGAGGAACAGAGAGAGAGAGAAACATCGATGTGAAAGGGACACATCGAGTGGTCGCCACCTGCACAACCAACCAGGGCCGGGGACAAACTGCAACCGAGGTACGTGCCCTTAGCGGGAACCAAACCTGGGTCTCTCCGGACCGCAGGCCGATGCTCTAACCGCTGAGCCAGACCAGCCAGGGCCCAACTTGCTTTTAAGTCACTAATCTTTCTCAGTTTTGATGCAGCTTATATTTTTTCCTGTTAACTTCATCTTCCTAGTTTTAGCCCATTGTTTCAGGTATACTCTTTTTAATTTTAGATTCTGGTTCTTATACTACACTTAATAGATCATTGTTAAGGACACTGGAAGTTAGAAAATATACTTGATTTACATTAGTAGTTTAATATTTATGACTTACAGATACACATATCATTTTTTAAAATTCTTGCCTGAGGATATATATATATATATATTTTTTTTTAATCCTCATCCGAGGACATTTTTCCATTTTTTGTACAGACAGAGTGGGAGGGAGAGAGAGGAAGAGAGAGAGAGGGTAACATCGATGTGAAAGGGACACATCGAGTGGTCGCCACCTGCACGACCAACCAGGGCCGGGGACAAACTGCAACCGAGGTACATGCCCTTAGCGGGAACCGAACCCGGGTCTCTCCGGACCGCAGGCGGACGCTCTAACCGCTGAGCCAAACCGGCCAGGGCTGAGGATATATTTTTATTGATTTGAGAGAGAGAGGAAGGGAGAGGGAGAAACATCGATATGAGAGAGAAACACTATTGGTTGCCTCTCACATGCACCCTGACCGTGGATCAAACCTGAAACCTTAGGTATGTGCCCTGACAGGGAATCGAACCGGTGACCTTTTGGTGCACGGGACAGTGTTCAACCAACTGAACCACACTGCTCCCAAACTTAGGGATAAGGTTGCAGGATATAAGGTCAACCTACAAAAACCAATTATATTTCTATATACTGACAACATATGTAATCAACATTAAAAATACACCACCATTGCCCTGGCTGATTTGGCTCAGCAGTGGAGCATCGGCCTGTGGACCACTGAATCCCATGTTTGATTCCAGCCAAGGGGACATACCTTGGTTGCAATTTGTCCCCAGCCCTGGTCGGAGTTGTGCAGGAGTCAACCAGTTGATGTGTCTCTCTCATGTCGATGTTTCTCTCTCTCTGTCTCCCTCTCTCTCTACTTGAAGATAAATAGAAAAATATACTCGGGTGAGGATAAAAAAACAACATACAACACCATTTACAGCTCCTCCCCAAATTAAATACTTAGGTGTAAATCTAACAAAACATGTATAGGACTTATATATGAAAACTACAAAACTGAAGAAAATCAAAGAAGATATAAATAAATGGAAACACATACTGTGCTCATGGAAGGCTCAACATAGTAAAGATATAAATCCTCCCTTAATTATATACAGGCAAACTTCATTTTATTGCACTTCCTTTTATTGCATTCTGCATTTTCATCAACATTGAGGCAAGACCCTCCACCAGCAAAAGGATAACAGCTTGCCGAAGGCTTACGTGATAGCTGCCATTTTTTAGCAATAAAGTGTTTTTAAATTAAGGTATGTACATATTTTTAGGTATAATGCTATTAAATTTAATTAACTATAGTATAACGTAGATAGAATTTTCATATGCACTGGGAAACCAAAAGGTTTCTGTGACTTTGTTGTGGTATTCACTTTATTGCTGTGGTCTGGAACTAAACCAGCAGTCTCTCTGAGGTATGCATCTACAGGCTCAATGTAATTCCTATTGCATCCCAACAAGATGTTTTGGTAGATAGAGGTAAGATTATCCTGATATGGAAAGGCATGTTACTAGAATAGCTAAAATAATTTTTAAAGTGAGGAAGGTAGGACAAATCAGTCTACCCGATTTCAGGATTTATTATAGAGCTACAGTGATAAGACCAGGTGGTGTTGACAGAAAGGTATACACGTGGATGGATGGAAAGGAATAGAGAACAAAAAACTAGTTTTCTAAATAATAAATTTTAATTTTTAAAAACTAGTGAGAATGAACAAGAAAAAAAATGTATCAGGAATCTGATATAGTAAATATTGATAAAAAGATTTATAAAAGATGGACTTTTGTGGGTAAATAGAAGATCTGGATGGAGTAGACACTTTTCCAGAAAATGAAAATTACCAAATCAAAAGAAATATAAAACCTGATGAACAGACCAATTTTACATGATGTGATACTTATCATTCTGTTTATCTTTTATATCTATTGTAAATCCAGGTTTTATTTTTTCAGCTTTTCTATTTGAAATCCTCAAGATAAAAAGTTTAAAAACATACATAAAACACATGTGCACCTACCAAAATGGCTAAAATTAAAAACTGACAATACCAGGTGCTGATGGGGATGTGGAATGACTGAGACTCGAATACATTGCTGGTGGAGGGAAAGTAAATTGTAAGAATCACACTGGAAAACTGGCACCGTTTTCTAAAGCTGATCCAGCCATTTCATTCCTGTGTGCTCGGCTGAATTGAAGACATATGTTCAGTAGCCCAATTTATACTAACCCCAAACTATAAACCCACCTGTCCTCCATAGTAGAATGGATAATAAACTGGTATATTTACACAGCACAATACTTTCGGGATAGGAGACAGATTCCAATTGGTGTATAAAACGGAGAAAAAACAAAGTCAAAAAGTGCATGTGGGTTAGGGGATGGAATAGAGCCCAATTTCCCCAAATGGTGGCACATACAAGAGAGGAACAAAGTGTGCCTCTAGAAAGCAGTTGGGACCCAGGCCACAGAAGACTGGAATGGCTGGCCTGGGTTCCTAACAAACAGTTGTCTGCATGATAATTACATTGTCATATCTTCTAGGTGACATAAAAATAGAAAAGAGGATGTTCTTTCTGGAAAATAAGCGGAGACATTGTAGGTCCTATGACCGGCGTGCCCTCCTTCCAGCTGTGCAGCAAGAGCAGGAGTTCTATGAACAGAAAATCAAAGAGATGGCAGAGGTAGGAAAAAGTGCCTGGAATGTGTTTCTGAGATTTGGTTTGCTATTAGTATAGAACTACCTTTAAAGATCTGCCTTTTTTTTTTTTTTCCCTAATCCTCACCACAGGATATTTTTTCATTTATCTTTAGATAGAGTGGTAGAGAGAAAGAAACATCGATGTGAGAGAAACACATAGATTGGTTGCCTCCTGCACAACCCAGACTAGGGCTAGGGACCAAACTGCAACTGAGGTACGTGCCCTTGACTGGAATCAAACCCAAGACTCTTTGGTCTGCGGGCCGATGCTCTAACCCCTGAGCCAAACTGTCCAGGGCAGTTTGCCTTTTCTTTTATATGATTGATTTGAATAAATTGTTATGCTTTTAAAAGGAAAACTGGGCCTGGCTGGTGTGGCTCAGTGGTTGAGCATTGACCAATGCACCAAGAGGTCACCAGTTCGATTCCCAGTCAGGGCATATGCCCAGGTTGTGGGCCAAATTCCCAGTGAGGGGTATGCAGGTGGCGGCCAATCCATGTTCTCTCTCACTGATGTTTTTATCTCTCCCTCTCTCTTTCTCTCTCTCTAAAATCAATACAGAAAAAAACATTTTTAATTAAAAGGAAACTGGGATTTGTAATGATACTCACTAAAGTTCACAGTTTCATAAATCAGATTAATGGTAGAGAATTTTAATTGGAATCTAGCACATATTTCTGTTTGACCTCCCTCAGCCTTTAATGGTGGAGAAAAACTAGAGAGAAATGCCATTGAATTCTTTAATTCTTCCAAATATACCATCAAGTGCCAGTCAACCAGAATATGTATATTAGTTGTTTAATATGTATTTTCTAGACCAGCAGCTCTGAAAGGCTGACCCATGAAACACTGGCTTCCCAAAAACGTTTTTTACTAATTTTTTTTTTTAGGAGAGGAAGGGGTGGGGGGGGGAAATAATGATGTGAGAGAGAAACATCAGTCAGTTGCCTTCCACATGTGCCCCAACTGGAGATTAAACCTACATCCCGGGCATGTGCCCTGACCAGGAATCAAACTCATGACCCTTTAGTCCATGGGACAATTATTCCAACCAACTGAGCCACATTGGCCAGAGCCCCAAGACTCTTTAGAGGTTGTGCAAAGTCAGATCTCTTATAATAATGAAAAGACGTTATTTGCCTTTTCACTGTGTTGAATTTATACTGACAGAACAAAAGCAATGGTGCCTTAGCATGAGTCAAACAAGAGACACCACATTGTACCAATAATCATTATTTTCTTCATTACCATGCACTCACATTTTTTCAAAAAGGCAGTGTCACCCTGGCCGGTGTGTCTCAGTGGTTAGAGCATCAGCTCGTGTACCTAAGGGTTGCAGGTTCAATTCCCAGTCAAGGGCACATACTTGAGTTGTAGGTTCATTCCTGTCCTGGTTGAGGTACATGCAGGAGGCAATCAATCAAAGTTTTTTTGTTTCTTTCTCTTCCTCTCTGTCTCTCTCTTTCTCTATCTCTGTCTCCCTTCCTCCCTCTGCCTCCTTCTGTCCCTCCCTTCCACTCTAAAAAAAAGTCAGTGGAGCCCTGGCCAGTTTGGCTCAGTGGTTGGAGCGTCAGCCCACGGACCAAAGAGTCAAGGGTTTGATTGTGGTCAAGGGCACATACCTCAGTTGCGATTCAATCCTCGGCCCTGGTTGGGGTTGTGCAGGAGCCAAGCAATCGATGTTTCTCTCACGTGCGCTCTCTCTCTCTCTCTCCCTCCTACTCTAAAAAGAACATTAGTGGAAAAAGATCCTTGTGTGAGGATCAAAAAAAGGGGAGTGGGGGACAGACAGCCCAGCCAGTGTGGCTTGGTGGTTGAGCGTCAACCCATGCACCAAGAGGTCACCGGTTTGATTCCTGGTCAAGGCATATGCCCAGGTTGTAGGCCAAATCCCCAGTGCGGGGCGTGCAGGAGGCCACCAAGCTATGTTCTCTCTCATTGATGTTTCAGTCTTCTTTCCCTTCCTCTCTCTCTAATAGCAATAAAGAAAAAAAAAATTTTTTTAAAAGGACAACTTCTCCAAATTTCTAATTTCTGCTTAAGATCCAGAATTTTCATTGGCCACAAATAATCACTTCATTCAGTTTTGAGAAAATGTCTGCCAAATACCTAATTTTGAATAATCAGTTTTTCTGTCAGTCATTTTTCACATAAAAATGTAGTCTGTTAAAAAAAAAAAAAAAAAGTGCCTAATTTAGCAGCTTGCAACTCAATGGCACAAGGGCTTTTCCTTGAGACAATCATCATAGTCAGGGTGCATCAGAAATACAGCATATTTTTTCCCATTTTGTCAGAGTATTGAAAAGATGATTTTGAGGGTCAAAATTTGATAAAAATAAATTTTAAACTGCTAAACCACATGACTAAAAAGATGTCTTAGTAACAGTTATTTTATGTCTATGGAAATAAATCTAAATGGATTGTGGAATCTACTAAATTTGTTTCTGCATGTCTGTTTTTTGTTGTTCCTCAGCATGAAGACTTTTTGCTTGCTCTGCAGATGAATGAAGAGCAGTATCAAAAGGTATTTTGAAAATTCACCTAATTCATTTATTCTGGTATTTTTCATGGGCTCTTTTCTCTTATCACATTTCCTGAGCATTTTGATGACACATTGGTTCCTATAATCTTCTGTTGATCTGAGTTTGTAACCACATTATGGTCAGGCACTTGAAACATTGTTGCTCTTAATAGCAGACAGAATGAGAATTGAAGGGATAGAAATGTTCTGGGCATCGCCTAGAAGCTCAGCTGGCATGGCTCAGTGGTTGAGTGTTGACCCATGTACCAAGAGGTTTGTGGTTCTATTCCTGGTCAGGGCATATGCCCAGGTTGTAGCCCCAATCCCCAATGGGGGGCATGCAGGAGGCAGCAGCCAGTTGATGTTCTCTCTCATTGATGTTTCTCTCTCCCTCCCTCTTGCTTCCTCTCTCTCTAAAAAATCAATAAAAAAGAAAAATTTAAAGATAGAAGAAATTTTAGAACTTAGAATTAGAAGGCAAAGATCTGTATAACCTCAGGGCCAGATGGGCCTTTCCTTACATGATAGGAATGTACTTGTGATTGCTGCTGTAGTTAGCTTCAGTGGCTCCTTGAAATAAAGTTTGGGTTGAGCCCTGGCCGGTTTGGCTCAGCAGTTGGAGCGTCAGCCCACAAACCAGTCACAGGTTCGATTCCAGTCAAGGGCATATACCTCAGTTGCAGTTCGTCTCCGGCCCTGGTTGGGGTCGTGTGGAAGGCAGTCAGTCGTCGATGTGTCTCTCTCACATTGATGTTTCTTTCTCTCTCTCTCTCCCTCCCTCCTACTCTATCTGAGATAAATGGAAAAATATCCTCAGGTGAGGATTAAAAAATAAAGTTTGGGTTGGGACATGATCTTCTCACACTCCTATCTTATAACAAGAGAAAAATCCAACTTTTTTTTTTTTTTAAATCCTCACTCAAGGACACCCTTGCATTTATCTTCAGATAGAGCGGGAGGGAGGAAGAGAGAGAGAGAAACATCGACATGAGAGAGAGACATTGAGTGGTTGCCACCCACACGACCCCAACCGGCCTCGGCAGGAACCGAACCCGGGACTCTGGTCCATGGGTTGATGCTCTAATCACTGAGCTAAACTGGCCAGGGTGAAAATCCAACTTTAAAAAAAAAATACATTCCCAATTTCTGGGATGATACATGGAGGAATCTCCAAGGTTTGTGTTTTTTATTTTTTCCTTTATTGATTTGAGAGAGAGAGGAAGGGAGAGGGAAAGAGAGAAAAACATCGACGAAAGCTATCAATTAGCCACCTGTGTGCCCCCCCACTGGGAAATGGGCCCACAACCTGGGCATGTGCCCGGACCAGGAATCGAACTACCTCTTGATGCATGGGTCAGCGTTCAACTGCTGAGCCACACTGGCTGGGCAGAAAATCCAACTTTCAAGGCTTTTTACTTAACATCTGTCACGCCTCTGACCCTGACTCTTATAATCATGTTAGCAATATAATCTGATAGCAGATAGCATAGTTCTGCTGGCAGCATGAAATTCATGAATATGATAACATTAAACAAAGGATGACACCAAAAAATACCAAAAAAAGTGAAAATCTCACTTTCTTCAACTCTATTAATATTTGTACTGGCGTCTTGAGCTATATTTATACCGCAGAAAACAGTTCATTGTTGTTTTGTGGCTTCTAGGGGTTGCTCTTTACCTCTGCATGCAGGTGGGGTGGGGGAATGTGAAAGCTGCTGGCCTCTACTTGAATGTGGGGACTTTCACGTGTGTTTGTGATGACCTGCAGGACGGCCAGCTGATTGAGTGTCGCTGCTGCTATGGGGAATTTCCATTCGAGGAGCTGACTCAATGTGCAGATGCTCACTTGTTCTGCAAAGAGTGTCTCATCAGATATGCCCAGGAGGCAGTCTTTGGATCTGGAAAGGTAAGAACTGTGGAATACACCCATCTGTGGGAAACATTCAGAATCTGAGGAGACCACATTTACAGACAAATGTAAATACCTCTTGGAAGTGCCTTTTCTGGAGTGAGGAAAAACTCTGCTAAGACGTACTAATGTGTGTGGTGATTCCTAGACAGTCCTTATATGTGTGATTATGTTGGTTCCAAACACAGCAGATTTCTTTTGAGGGAGTGGAGTTCTTCCATGCGCCCATCATCCCATGCTATGGGAGCACGTGTTTCTTCCCTCATCTTCCTGTCTGTAACAAAAATGAGGGATGAACTCAAACAGAGAGAATCTTGCAGCCTGTTTGAATGTATGGTAGGTCAAATTAGTAATTTTTAACTGATTTTTAAAGGATTTTATAGTTGTATTAAAATCAATAACTATTCTATACAAGATCATATTTCTCCTTCCAGAGTCAGTTTCTCATGACACTAGCATAACACAATGCAAAAAGGAGTTTTGTTTTCTCTTGATGAATACTTAAAAACCAAAATTGCTTTTCTTTTTTTTTTTATCCTCACCCAAGGACATTTTTGCATTTTATGTTCAGACAGAACACAGGAGGGAGAGAGGGAGGAAGAGAGAGAGAGAAACATCAATGTGAGAGAGACACATCAACTGGTTGCCACCCACATGACCACAACTGGGGCTGGAGACAAACTGCAACAAGGTACATGCCCTTAGTGGGAACTGAACCCAGGACACTGGTCCACTGGCCAACGCTCTAACCACTGAGCCAAACTGGCCAGGGCCCAAAATTGCTTTTCATAAACATCCAACCAATAATCAAATCACTCGACATCAATTATTATAAAGTCAATTGTGGTTTAGTCAAGGACTGAGTAACAATAATGAGAAGAGTGGTTGTGATTGGCAGAATTATGTCCCTCTTCCCTCCAAAGATGTCCTCCTTGTTATCCCCAGAACCTATGCATATGCTACCTTACATGGCAAAGGGAAGTTAAGGTTGCTAATCAGATTACCTTGAAATAGGGAGATTATCCTGGATTATCCAGGTGGGCCTAGTATCATGACAGTGGTCCTTAAAAATGGACAAGAGGAGCAGAATTGGTCAGAGTGCTGTGGTAAGTGGCTTTGATGATGAAGTCCAGAGCCCTCTGGTCCAGCTGTTCCAAAGACTGTCCTTTCTCCTGGAAGAGTTTTAGTCACCTGACTCCAGCTAAAGGGGGTAGGAACTAGAGGCTTTTTAAACAGTCCTCCAGTTTTTAGTTTATATTTCTGTCAGTTCCCTCTCCTCCTACCACGCACATCTGCCTTCCAAAATGTCTATACCTCCAGCCTTCCCAGGGGCTGTTAGGGAAACCAGCTTGCTGCTCAGTATCTCCTTTTCAGACACTGAGCTGTGACCTTCCCCTTCCAGTCTGCTAAGCCTTTCACCCTTCCTCATCCACTTCCATCATCGTGTATTGTGGTTTGGGCTGACAGAGGTCCTTTGGGGGAATCAAAAATGGATTTGTGTTTTTGTTTCATGGTTTCCTTGTTGTTTTGAGTGTGGCTTCCCAGAGAAGAGAGGACAGAGAGATCTTTATCATCTCAGAACCTGTGTTCTTAACCATGATTTATTTGCTTTAGATGCATTAAACCAGTGAGGCTTTTCATTTTTCTGAAACTTGGTTGAGTTTTTTTTTTTTCTTCTCTTTGCCTCCTGACCTTATCATCTTAGTCAGAGCTCAGCTGCATGGAAGGCAGCTGCACATGTTCATTCCCAACCAGCGAACTGGAGAAGGTGCTTCCCCAGACCATCCTGTATAAGTACTATGAGCGGAAAGCTGAAGAAGAGGTCGCTGCAGCCTACGCTGATGAGCTTGTCAGGTGAGTTCTCAGAGTCAGAGAGTGTCATCTATCAACTCATTCTCCATTAGGAAGGCTACTTGAGCACTTCTCTCAGGTGATGTAAATTCTGTAACAAAGCTGTATTTTCCAGGTTTTCTGGCATTTTTTGCTGAGCAATAAAATAATACTTTTATTAATGGAAAAATCTGCAGTTCGTATTTTTGCTACATCCTTTGCATTTCTTACTCATCTGTTTTATAGGTACAAACATTGGGCTGGAGGAAAGGTGACATTTGGGAGGAGTTCTCAGAAAGCTGTTTATTGAATGGTTTGCACTAAGGCAGGGCCCAGAATGGTATCTGCATTTCCTAGTGAGAGCTAGCACAAAAGAGAGCCTCAGTCCATATTTTAATGAAAAGTAAGGGAGAAAAGGACATGTGGCCATCCAGCTGAGAACTCCATTGTAGTATGAACAGTCACATGGAACCACATCAGGGTTTTACTATTCTGAGTAACATTCCTTCTGCCGTTTTGACTCTAGGTGCCCCTCCTGTAGCTTTCCTGCTCTATTGGACAGTGATGTGAAGAGGTTCAGTTGTCCCAATCCTCGCTGCCGAAAGGTAGGAAAGCAAATTTTTTTCTACATTTGTATTTGAATTATTGTGTTATGAGTTATCCTAATGGCACGAATATCTACTGATTATCTTTGTGCTGACCTATGAGAAGGGTTTGAGTGCTCTTTTTATTATGAAAGCAAATGAAGATCAGTACTTTGTGAATGGTGGTTACAGAGATGGGGGCCACTTGTGGAACTGCAATCACAAAGTTCTGGATCTCCGTTTTATGCCGTCTTCCTGTATTGTAATTTGAAATGTGAAGAGTTTTGTGTTTCTTCCACAGTGCCAGCATTATTCTTGGTTCTCCTTCACCATTCTGTTATGCTCAAATAGTTTCATACCCTTCCAATTTCAAAGTCCTAACCTCACTTCTTTTATTAAAGAACTAGGCATCATAGTGTCATCTGTTATGTCTGGTAGATTATTCACTCAGCTGTTCTCATAAGAACTGATTGTGTCAGGTGAGACCAAAGCTATTCATTCAGTCACCTCACTGTTGAAAATCTTTTTAACTAAACTCCTGTTCTGTATACTAAGAATGTCTTAAAATTTGTTGACTGTCAGAGTTGTTGTTTGTTTTTTTATCCTCACTCGAGGACGTTTTTCCATTTTTTGTTCAGATAGAGTGTGTGGGGGAGAGAGAGAGAGAGAGAGAGAGAGAAACATCGACGTGAAAGGGACACATTGAGCAGCTGCCACCCGTACGACCAACCAGGGCCAGGGACAAACTGCAACTGAGGTGCACGCCCCTAGTGGGAACCGAACCCACGTCTCCTTGGACCACAGGCCAACGCTCCAACCGCTGAGCCAAACCAGCCAGGGCAAGTTGTTTTTTTTAAAACTGATTTTTAGAAAGAGAGAAACATTGATTTGTTGTTCCACTTATTTATGCATTCATTGGTTGATTTTTTTTTTTTTTATTGATTTGAGAGAGAGAGAGACAGAGGCAGAGAGAAAGAGAAACATCGATTTATTGTTTCATTTATTTATGTATTCATTGGTTGCTTCTTTTTTTTTTTTTTTTTTGGTATGTGCCCCTAGCGGGAATCGAACCCAGGACTCTGGTCCACAGGCCGACGCTCCAACCACCGAGCCAAACCGGCCAGGGCAGGTTGCTTCTTATATGTGCCCTGACCAGAGATCAGACCCGCAACTTTGGCATATCAGGATGATGTACTAACCAACTGAGCTACCTGGCCAGGATCCTTGGTTGATTTTTGTATGCGTCCTGACCAGGGATTGAACTTGCAACCTTGGTGTATCAGGGCAACTCTCTGATCGGACAGGGCAAGCCACTTAGAGTTTTTAATGAATATTGGCATCCATTTAGACAAGTATCTAAAATAGCATGATCAGAATTTAATATTATATCTCTGCCTGAAATGAAAGTAGATATTGGAAAAGGAAGAAAGAAATTAAACCAGTGGACTAAAACTTTATTTCTTTTGTTTTCAACATTAACATTTCTGTGTAAAATATGGGAATATTCTTATAACTGATGTGTTCATTTAATAATTTGTCCTCCACCTTAGGCTGTTGCTACAACAATTGTTCCAAGAGTCCCTGGCATCTTGGAATTAAGAAAGTGGAGTGAGTAACTGACTGTCCTGAGATACACAGAGCAAGGAAGCAGTAGCCAAGGGAAGGAAAGGGTGGGAAGGAAGTGAAAGTGAAGATGTTGGAATGTTCTGGGTCCAAGGAGCAGTAGTATCCTGGACACTGACTGGTTCTGAGAGTGTGAAGGAAAATATTCATGAGGTAGGTGAGGCTAGAGCGATACGGCCTCAACACCATTCTGAGGTGGAGGGACAAGGGGAGTGAAATATCAGGGAAATCTGTTCTGCTATTGAGTGAAACAAGTAAGAGATGTGTATCGGCACCACCTCATCTGGAGTCTCTGTGAATTGCTAAGATGGAGCTGGGAACTACATTTTCTGGTATGATTCTAAACTGGACCATTATAAGTAGGCATGAGGGCACACACATAATTCTGAAATAGCATGCCATGAATGTCAAGAACATTCAACATGGGATGTCAGTGGAAGCGTCCCAGAGATCCTAAGATCCTAGGCAAAACCTGCAAATATTCTGCTTCCTGTCTGTGGGAGACATATACTTGGAGGTGACCATGTAGCTTCTTTTGGCCAATGAAATGTGAGTGTTGGTGAAATAGTCAGAATAGGCAGCCTCAGAGCCTTCTTCCCTAACTATAACACTGATTCATCGGTACATGGACCAGTTCCCTCTGTGAGAAATCTAGAAACCAGTTAAGAGGCTCTTACACTCCAAACAGTGTAAAGCCAGCTGCAGTGAAGCCTGTAGGAAATTGATGGAATGAACTCACCAGAGCCCTCCCACCGGCTCAGTTGGGAGGAAACTCACAACTCCTACCTTCTCCCTGGGGAGTGAATGAGAAGACTGGAACATATATCTAACTTTCAGACTTTTGTCCTGAATCCATCTTTCCTAAATCCAGCTTTCCTGATAGGAAATGGCACCAGGTTGGGGACCACTGAGAACAAAGGCAATGGTTTGAACTAGCATGCACTCACTCTCCATTGCCATTCCTCTCTGCTTGGTGCGAGAGAAAACCCCCAACTCCTGGCTTCTCCCTAAAGAGGGAAAGTGTTGGAGTGTGTGTCCAGCATTTCAGCTATTGGAGGACTGTGCAAGGGGCTGGTTTCTGTACTACCTGGCTTGGACCACTGACGGGCCTCTGAGAACAAAAAAGCCTCCAGAAAACCTGAAGTACTGTGAAAGACACCAGAGGAAGCAAGAGATTACAAACTCCTGAAAAAGAAAACAGCAAAACCTTGCTAACAGAATTACACACATAAGTCCAAAAGAAGATTCATCCACAGAAAAGGTTTTAGAGGCTTCCAGAATCTATAACCAGGCTGATTGGTGAAGATCTTGCATTGACAACGCCAGTCTGTAAATACTAGGAGAAGTGACTTTTTTCGTATGTATGATTCCAACACAAAGTAACCAAACATAAGAAGAAACTTGGTCCAACAAAAGAACAAAATAGCCCAGCCTATGTGGCTCAGTGGTTAAGTGTCGACCCATGCATCAAGAGATACCCTGTTCAATTTCCTGTCAGGGCACATGCCCAGGTTGTGGGCCACATCTCCAGTGAGGGGCATGCAGGAGGCGGCCAATTGATGTTCTCTCTCATTGATGTTTCTATCTCTCTCTCCCTTCCTCTAGCTCTAAAAATCAATAAGGAAAAAAAAACAATTTAAAAAATAAATAAATCTCTAAAAACTGACCCTAAAGAAATGGAGATATGTGAATTACATGACAAAGAATTCAAAATAATCATATGAAGATGCTCAGTGAGCTCAGGAAAATAGTATGTGAGATGATGACGATAAGAATGTAAGAACATCAACAAAGAGAAAATATTTTTAAAAGAACCAAACAAAATTTGGAGCTGAATAATACAATAAATGATTAAAAATTTCATGAGTAGAGTTTAACAGAAGACTTGATTGAGCAGAAGAAAGAATCAGCAAACTCAGACAGGTCATTTGAAATTATCTAATCAAAGAAGCAAAAAGCAAAAAAGGATGAAGAGTAAGGAAAGTTTAAGGGACGTATGGGACAACATCAAGCAGACCAATATATGCATTTTGAGAATCTCAGAAGGAGAGAGAGAAAAAGAAGTAGAAAGCTTATTTCAAAATGTAATAGACAAAACTTCCAAAGTCTGGGGAAGGAAGTGGACATGTAGGTTCAAGAAGCCAGGTGCATGCCAGTTAGGATGGACTGAGACACTTTATGATCAAGTTGTCAAAAGTAAAAACAGAATTTTTAAAACAGCAAAAGCAACTTGTCATATGCAATGGAACTCCCATAAGAATCTCAGTGAATTTTTTAGCAGAAACCTTGCAGGACAGAAGAGAATAACGATATATTCAAAGTGCTGAAAGAACAAAAGAAAAAAACTGCCAATCAAGAATACTGTATCCAGCATAACTTTTCTTCATTCCCAGGTAAACAAAAACTGAGAGTTTATCACCACTAGACCTGTCTTACAAGAAATGCCTAAGGGACTCCTTCAAGTTGAAAGGATGCTGAATAGCAACACAAAAGCACATAAAGGTATAAACCTCATTGGTAAAAGTAAATATATAGACAAACACGGAATATTGTCATATGTGTATATATAATTGGGGTGTTTTATTTATTTATTTATTTATTTATTTATTTATTTATTTATTTTTTAATCCTCATCCGAGGACATTTTTCCATATTTTGTTCAGATAGAGTGGGAGGAGGAGGAGAGAGAGAGAGAAACATTGATGTGAAAGGGACACATCGAGTGGTTGCCACCTGCACAACCCAACCAGGGTTGGGGACAAACTGCAACCGAGGTACGTGCCCCTAGCGGGAACCGAACCCAGGTCTCACTGGACCGCAGGCTGATGCTTTAACCGTTGAGCCAAACTGGCCAGGGCTATAATTGGTTTTAACTTGTATAAAATTTAAAAGACAAAAGTATTTAACTATAAAATATATTAATGGATATAAAATATTTAAAAATGTAATTTGTGCCCTGGCTGGTTTGGCTCAGCAGTTAGGGTGTTGGCCTGCGGACCAGTGAGTTGCATGTTTGATTCCGGTCAAGGGCATGTACTTGGGTTTCAGTTAGTCCCAGGCCCTGATTGAGGTTGTGCAGGAGGCAACCAGTTGATGTGTCCCTCTCGTGTCAATGTTTCTCTCTCCCTCTCCCTCTCCCTCACCCTTGCCCTCTTCCTTTCTCTGACTCCCATTCAATCTGAACAAAAATATCCTCAGGTGAGGATTAAAAAAATTAAAAAATGTAATTTGTGCCCTGGCCGGTTTGGCTAAGCAGTTAGAGCGTTGGCCCACAGATCAAAGAGTCTCAGGTTCGATTCTGGTCAAGGGCACATATCTACCTCAGTTGCGGTTCAGACCCTGGCCCTGGTCCAGATTGTACGGGAGGCAACCAATCTATATGTCTTTCTCACATCAATATTTCTTTCTCTCTCTATCTCCCCCTCACACATAAATGGAAAAAGATCCTCAGGTGAGGATTTTAAAAAAATAAACGTAATTTCTGCCCGGCCAGTGTGGCTCAGTGGATTGAGCACCGTCCCCTGAACTGAGAGGTCCCAGTTCGATTCTCTGTCAGGACACATGCCTGGGTTGCAGGTTTGATCCCCTGTAGGGGGCATGCAGGAGGCAGCTGATTGATGTCTCTCTCACACATCGACGTTTCTATCTCTCTCTCTCCCTTCCTCTCTCTCTCAAAAAATAAACATTTAAAAAATAAGTAAAAAATAAAAATGTAATTTGTAATGTTAATAACATAAAGAGGATAAAAGAGTAGTTTTTGTATATGGTAGAAGTTACCAGCTTAAAATACATTGTTTAAATATATGCAAGAGAAAGTGAGAAAAAGGAATCAAAGCATGTCACTACCAAAAAAAAGTGAAATTCAAGCCCTGACCGGTTTTGCTCAGTGCTTAGAGCGTCGGCCTGTGGTCCAGAGAGACCCAGGTTCGGTTCCTGCTAGGGGCCTCAGTTGCAGTTTGTCCCCAGCCCTGGTTGGTCGTACGGGTGGTGGCCACTTGATGTGTCCCTTTCATGTCAATGTCTCTCTCTCTCTTTCTTCCTCCTGCTCTATCTGAACAAAAAAGTAGAAAAATGTACTTAGGTGAGGATAAAAAAAAAAAAAGTGAGATTCAAAGGAAGATTGTAAGGGATAGAAAAGCTATAGGATGGAGAACAAAATGGTAATAGTAAGTTCTTCCCTGTGGGTGGTTACTTCAGCTGTAAGTGGATTAAATTCCTCAACCAAAGACATAGAGTGGCTGAATGGATTTTTTTTTTTTTTTTTAAAGAAAAGGACAAGATCCAACTATGTACTCTCTACAAAAAACTCACTTTAGATTTAAGGACATACATGGGCTGGAAGTGAAAGGATGGAAAGATATTCCATGCAAATGGTAACCAAAAGAGAGCTGGGTTAGCTATACTTGATCATACAAAATAGTCTTCAAGTTAAAAACTGTCACAAGAGACAAGGACATTATATAATGATAAAAGGGTCAGTTCACCAAGAAGATATAACAAGGATAAAAATATGTATGCACCCAACATCAGAGCACCCAAACGTGAAGCAAACATTAACAGATCTGAAGGGAGAAATAGACAGCAATTCAATAATGTTGGTTTTAGTACTCCACTTTCAGTAATAGAACAAACAGAAGATCAGTAAGGAAACTGGACTTAAACACTATAGACCAAATGGACCTAACAGAAAAAAAAAGACATGTATAGAACATTCCATTCAACATGGTCAAAATACACATTCTTCTGAATTCAGCATTTATTTTATGAGACCAGCATCATCTTAATACTTATGCCAGACAGAGACACCACAAGAAAAGAAAACTATGGACAATATTCCTGACAAACATAGATGTAAAACTCCTCAACAAAATACTGGGAAACTGAATTCAACAGCACATTAAAAGGATCATATACCACAACCAAATGGGATTTACCCCTGGAATGCAAGGATGGTTCGACAAAAAATTAATCAATGGAGCCCTGGCTGGTTTGGCTCATTGGTTAGAGCATCGGCCAACCGACTGAAGGGTTGCAGGTTTAGTTCCTGATCAAGGGCAAGTACCTGGGTTACTGGTTCGATCCCTGGCCCTGGTCAGGGTCATGCGGGGGGGGGGGGGGGGGCAACCAATCAGTATGTCTTTTACATGATGTTTCCCTCTCTTCCTCCCTCTCCCTCCCTTCCTCCTTCCACTCTGTCTAAAAATCAATGGAAAAATAGTACTGGGTGAGGATTAACCAAAAAAAATTAATGGATATACCACATTAACAGAAGGAAAAATGAAAATTATATTCAATAAATGCAGGAAGAGCATTTGACAAAATTCAACATCCTTTTATAATAAAAAAAAAACCCAACATAATAAAAGCCACATAGAAAAGGCTGTAGCTAACATTATACTCAATGGTGAAAAACTAATAACATCAGCCTGGCCGGTGTGGCTCAGTGGTTGAGCGTCAACCCATGCACCAAGAGGTCTCAAGTTCAATCCCCAATGGGGGGCATGCAGGAGGGGGCCAATCAGTATTCTCTCTCATTGATGTTTCTATCTCTCCCTCTTTCTTCTTCTCTCTCTAAAATCAATAAAGAGAAAATATTTTTAAAATAAACTATTAAAACCAAGAAATTCAGCAGAGTTGCAGGATACTAAATCAACCTGCAGAAATCAGTTGTGTTTCTTTACAGTAACAAATAATCCGAAATTAAGAAAATCGCCATTTATAGTAGTATCAAAAATAATAAAGTACTTAGGAATAAACTTTAACCAAGAAAGCTAAAGATTTGTACACTGAAAACAACAAAACATTGCTGAAAGAAATTAAAGAATACACAAATATGTTGGAAAGATATCCATGTTTGTGGATTGGAAGACCTAATGTTAAAATGCCATACTGCCCAAAGCCATCTACAAATTGAGTGCAATTCCTAAGAAAATCCCAATGGCATTTTGTGCAGAAACAGAAAAAAAATAAAATAAAATTCATATAGAACCACGAAGAACCCAAATAGCCAAAACAATCTTTAGAAAGAACAAAGCTGGAGACCTCACACTTCCTCACTTCAAAGCATATTGCAAAGCTTACAGTAATCAAAACAGTATGGCCCTAGCATAAAGACAGACATAAAGGCCAATAGAACAGAATAGAGAGCCCAGAAATAAACTCATGCATATATAGTCAACGGTGTCAAGATTACACAATGGGGAAAGGATAGTCTGTTCAAATGGTGCTGGGCAAACTGTATATCACGTGCAAAAGAATGAATTTGGACATTACCTTATACCATAATTTAAAACTCACCTCAAGCCCTGGCCAGTTTTGCTCAGCAGTTAGAGCATCACCTCATGGACCAATGAGTCGCATGTTCGATTCCCGAAAAGGGCATGTATCTCCCTTGCGGTTTGTCCCCAGCCCTGGTCAGGTTGTGTGGGAGGCAACCAGTTGATGTGGCTCTATCATATTGATGTTTCTCTCTGTCTCTCTGTTCCTCTCTCCCTCCCTCCCTCTCTCCCACTCTATCTGGTGATAAACAGAAAAATATTCTCTGGTGAAGAATTAAAAGAAAAACAAAAGGTCAAAGGACTTAAATAGACTTTTCTCCAAAGAAGACACAGATGGCCAACAGGTATATGCAAAGGTATCAGCATCACTAATCATCAGGAAAATGCAAATCAATACCACAGTAAGGTATCACCTCACATCTATTAGGATGGCCACTATCAAAAACAAACAGAAAATAACAAGTGTCAGCAAGGATGTGGAGAAATTGAAACTCTTATGCATTTTTGGTGGGAATATAAAATGGTACAGCTATTACAGAAAATAGTATGGAGCATCCTCAAAAGTAAAAAAAATAAAAGTACCAGATGATGCAGCAATCCTACTTTTGGATATTTATCCGAAGGTGTTAAAAGCAGATTTTGAGTCCTGGCCAGTTTGGTTCAGCGGCAAGAGCATTGACCTGTGGACCAAAGGGTCTCAGGTTCGATTCCCAGTCAAGGGCACGTACCTGAGTTGCAGGTTTGATCCCCGGGCCTGGTCAGGGTCATGTGGGAGGCAAACAGTCGATGTGTTTCTCTCACATTGATATTCCTCTCTGTCTCTCTCCCTCCCTCCCCACCCCTTCCATTCTATCTAAAAATCAATGGAAAAATATCCCCTTGGGTAAGGACTAACAAGAACAACAAAACAGATTTTTAAAAAATATTTGCACTACCATTTTCATTGCAGCATTATTCACAATAACAGATATGTAAACAGTCTAAATTTCCATCAGTGCCCTGGCCAGTTTGGCTCAGCGGTTAGAGCATTGGCTCACGGACCAGAGAGTCCAGGTTCAATTCCTGCTAAGGGCACATACCTCGGTTGCAGTTTGTCTCTGGCCCCAGTTGGGGTCATGTGGGTGGCAACCACTCGATGTGTTTCTCTCACATCGATGTTTTGCTCTCTCTCTTCGTCCCTCTCTCCCTCCCGCTCTGTCTGAAAAAAAATTTAAATAAATGTCCATCAGTGAGTGAATGGATAAAGAAAACATGGTCTATCCATAGTGGAATATTATTCAGCATTTAAAAGAGGAAATTTTGACACATGCAACAACATGGATGTTGACAAATGGATGATGAACCTTGAGTACATTATGCTGAGATAAACCTGTGACAAAAAGACAAATATTGTATGGTTCCACTTATGGATGTATCTAAAGTAGTCACAGAAGCAGAAAATAGCCAATGGTTGCCAGAGGTTGGGGGAGGGGGAGATAGAGAGTTGTCATGCAGTGGGTATGGAATGTAAGATCTTTGCAGTATAACTATGAACATATAGTTAACAATACTTAACCGTGCATTTAAAAATGTGTTAATGGGCCTGGCCAGTGTGACTCAGTGATTGAGCGTCAACCTATGCACCAAGAGGTTGCCAGTTTGATTCCCGGTCAGGGTACATGCCCAGGTTGTGGGCCCAATCCCCAATGGGGGACATGCAGGAGGCGGCCAGTCGATGTTCTCTCTCATCAATGTTTCTGTCTCTCCCTCTCACTTTCTCTCTCTCTAAAATCAATAAAGAAAAAAAAGTTTTTAAATGTGTTAATGGGGTAGATTTCATGTTGTGTTTTTTACCACAATAAAAAAAAAAAGAGGACGTTTCACTTGTCTCTTTTCCTTCTGCCAAATGGACTTGTAGAAATAAGTCTTTGTTTTGAGGTACTGAAGTTTGAGTTTGTTCCCAACAGCATCACCTGGCACATCCTGAGTAATGGAGATCATGAGAACCAACACCAATTGTGGGGATGGAGAAAAGAAGCAGATTTGAAAGATAAGAAGGAAATATTCTGACTGGGTTGGGAAGTTCAGATGACTCCTTGCTCTGGTTTGGGCCATTAAGTGGGTGATGATGCACTTCACTCAAAAATTTGTGTTTTTTTTTTATCTTCACCCAAGGACATTTTTCCATTTTTTGTTCAGATAGAGTGGGAGGGAGAGAGAGAGAGAAACATCGATGTGAAAGGGACACATTGAGTGGTTGCCACTCACAGGACCCAACCAGGGCCGGGGACAAACTGCAACCAAGGTACATGCCCTTAGCGGGAACCGAACCCAGATCTCTCTGGACCACAGGCTGACGCTCTAACCGCTGAGCCAAACCCACCAGGGCTTCACTCAAAATTGAAACTAAAATAGAAATAAAGATTCTGGGAGAGAAAATCAATTTTGTTTTGGACATGGTGAGTTTTAAGGAGGGGGGTATTGGGAAGGAAGAGATAAACCACAGAACTTATATGCATGTATGCATAACCAATGGACATGGACAACAAAGCTGGGTACGGGGTGGGGGTGGGGGGTGGGGAGGAGGGTTTCAATGAGGAGAAAAGCAGAAACATCTGTAACAAAAATAAATTAATAAAAAATAAATTAAAAAAAATTTTTAAAAAGGATGGAGGTATTTGGTATGCATATGTTTTTCAATGGCTGGCACATAGTAGGTGCTCAGTAATTATTTGGTAAGTTACTAGCGTCAGGAACACAGGAGGAGAGATCAAGGCTGGAGAAGATGTTGTAGTCTTTGAAAGGGGGCAGGCAGAGAGGACCAGGGAGCTGGGGAAGGCAGTGGGACTCAGCTAGGAGTTAGAGAACAGCTGGTAGCTTTTTTATTAGATATTAAATTTATAGATGAGTTTAGGGAAATTATTACCTTTAAAATGTATCTTACTATCTAAGTTCAAAATATCTCTTTCCGTTTATTCAAATCTTGTTATGTTCCTCAGTAGTGTTTTACATCATAAGGTATTGTCCATTACAGTGTGCTTCAGAACTTGACCCTTGCCTGTGGATAATTCCGTTCACATTCTAGACTTGCTTTCTACTGTTTGGGAAGGTTTTCCAGTGTTTGGCCCACTGTGGAAAATAAAGTTGAAAGTCTCATGGAAATCTGAGGCAGTGACAGCAGGTTGCAGGGAAGTTCCCACCCTGTCTTTAGAATGAGCTGTGGAAAGAGTTACCACTAGGTGGCACTGATGCTCCATGAGGAAAGGTTTTCCTTGTGGGCATTTTAAAATGTATGTGTCAGCAAAACATTGTCCTGTAAGCAGAACTGAAAAATCTTTTAGGCTTAGTACCAAAGCAAACCATTACGTGCATTCAGAATGTAGTGTCAAAGATGTCAGTGTTGTTCAGGCATATGCTTTTTACCTTTTCAGTTGTACTAATTCTCCTTATGACATCCTTTCTCACCATCTAGGTGGCTAAACCAACTGTTAATCCTGGAGGATTCCTAAAGTTTAAGAAATGAGCTAATTTGGGCCCATGTGAGACTAAGGGCATCAGCTTCCTTATTGTAGTGACTTTGCCAGTAATCTAAACTCCAGTTTGAGTTCCAGGAACTTGTCACTCTGAGATGAGGCATTTATATTATTGCATTATCTGGAGGAGGTTGGGAATGGCTGCAGTCATTCCCCTGAAATCCCCAAAGAATAAGACACTCTATCTCTGATGAAATGAGGAAGGAGTCTTTGTTTTGTTGATGTTTTGGAATGCTTTGTCAAGGCCCTCAGTGCCCACCCCGCCTCTGTGTTCGCAGATAAAGGATTCATCTCTTTGTTTTCATTGTGTTCGTTTTAGGAATGAATTGGATGTATTGGGCGTGGGACTGCAGTGTTAGAGAAAAGGAAATTTGAAAGCCATGCTTCTGGAATATTCTTAGGGTCAGAAATTTCCCTGTTTAGCCTTTTCTATCTTTCCAGAACCATAACTTTGCTCCATAAAGTAGAGCTTTCCGGAAAGGTAGCCAGGACCACAAGGTGGAAGGTTAAGAGTACTCACCAAGGAAATGCTATAAAGAAGGGATGCCATTGGGTGGTCAGACTTTTTTTTTTTATCCTCACCCGAGGACATTTTTTCATTTTTTGTTCAGATAGAGTGAGAGAGAGAGAGAGACATCAATGTGAAAGGGACACATCGAGTGGTTGCCACCCGCATGACCTAACACGACCCAACCAGGGCCGGGGACAAACTGCAACCGAGGTACGTGCCCTTAGGGGGAACTGAACCCAGGTCTCTCTGGACCATAGGCCGACGCTCTAACCACTGAGCCAAACCCGCCAGGGCAAGACTTTTTTTTTTTTTTTTTTTTTTTTATCCTCACCCGAGGACATTTTTCGATATTTTGTTCAGATAGAGTGAGAGGGAGAGAGAGAGAGAGAAACATCGACGTGAAAGCGACACATCGAGTGGTTGCCACCCACACGACCCAACCAGGGCCGGGGACAAACTGCAACCAAGGTACGTGCTCTTAGCGGGAACCGAACCCGGGTCTCTCCGGACTGCAGGCCAACGCTCTAACCGCTGAGCCAAACCGGCCAGGGCAAGACTTTTTTTTTTTCCTCTTTATTGATTTGAGAGAGAGAGGAAGTGAGAGGGAGAGAGAGAGAGAAACACTGATGAGAGAGAACACTGATTGGCCGCCTCCTGCATGCCCTCCACTGGGGAGCAGGCCCACAACCCGGGCACGTGCCCTGACTAGGAATCGAACTGGCGACCTCTTGGTGCGTGGGCCGATGCTCAACCACTGAGCCACACCGGGCTGGGCGGTGGTAAGACTTTATTGAGAGTAACTGAAGAACGCTGAGTTTGGTTTCTTTTAGGGGAACCTTAGAATATGAATGTATAACCATTCATCTTTTTTGAATGTCACTTACATTAGTTTTTAATGTATCTTCCTCATCCACCAACTCTCTTCCCTACTCATCTTTTTCCACCCTTTCTATGCCCCTTATTATCCTTTGTAGCATTCAGTGTTATTGACTCTACAGAAGTAAAATATAACAAAAATTCACATCTGCAGTGAACCAGTTTGTTGCTTTAAAAAACCAGGCATCTGCAGCCTCCTACAGTAGCTGAATGGCTGCGTGAAGAGAATGTAAATGAGTCAGGACCAGCTGTCAGTGCCAGGGTGGCTCCAGCTGTGGCAGTGGATGGTTGGCATTTACTAGCAGCACTATAATTTGAGGTCCAGCCAGTCAGCTGACTCCTATGCTGAGCACAGGACTATATTTATCTAGATATGAAGGAAGCTTGATCCTCTTGTTCCAACTGTCAGGGAAGACCTTCTATTCAGGAAGTAACATTAACAAGAACCAAATGTCTAGGTAACAAAAGGAATTTTAAGTCCCCAAACGAGGACTCATTTACTGATGTGGAAGTCCATGCTACTCAATGCAAGTACAACAAAGAGGTGAGGAAGGGAGTCCTTATCTGAAATTCAGCCTGTCCCTGTTCCTCACAAGCTGAGGTGCTTCCTTCAAAGCCAGAGGAGGGTTCAGGCTGAATAGCTTAAGACCTCAGGCCACAGTGATATTCAAGAGTGCCTTGCCCTTGCCTGGCTGGTATGGTTCAGTGTTTTGAGCATCAACCCATGGACCAAGAGGTCTCCGGTTCAATTCCTGGTCAGGACACATTCTCAGATTTCAGGCTTAATTCCCAGTAGAGGGCATGCAGGAAGCAGCTGATCATTGTTTCCCTCTCATCAGTGTTTTTCTCCTTCCTTCCTCTCTCTCTAAAAAATCAGTAAAAACATTTTTTAAAGTACCTTGCAGGGCCCTTTCTCCATTTGGTCCCCACAGCCACCCTGTGAAGTGGACACTGAAGTGTGAAGTGAGGTGATGGTAAATGGTGGAGATAAGAACCCAAAGGGAGGCCTCTCTACTACTACTATTTTTTTTTTGGTATGTGCCCCTAGGGGAACCGAACCCGGGACTCTCTGGTCCGCAGGCTGAAGCTCCAACCACTGAGCCAAACCGGCCAGGGCAAGGCCTCTCTACTTCTACACAGTTCCAGAGTGGATCCCAAACGCCATCCCTGTGAGCCACCCATCAGGCACTGAGCAGAGCTGGCATCATAGCAGTGAGGTTTCAGGATTTCATATTTTTGTCACTTTCCACTGTTTAAAATTCTCCATGGCAAACAGCATAGTGAATCTACTCATCATAGGCCTTATCAGTCCTTGAGAGATTTAGGCTGATAATTGCACATACTTCCTTACTTGACATTGCACATATCAAGCACTATGATTAGAGAACCTGATTCTTTCTGTGTGTGTGTGTGTGTGTGTGTGTGTGTGTGTGTGTGTGTGTTTATGAGGAATAAAGCAAAAGAGACAAATACTGCTTACCTCTCTTCCCACTCTACCTTTCCGGTAAAAGTCAAGTAAATACCCTATCTGCTGTTTGCAGTGCTCACTTAAAAAGGAGATAAACATTTATCCAAAATAGGGAAAGGTAAAAATACACATGTTAAAATAAACTAAAATGCCGATCTGGAGAAAACATTTTGTTTCCGTTGAGTCCCACAGAAATAGTTTTTATTCCTATATTTCATCTTCTTTATCCCTTGATTCAGGCATTGATTGGTGAAAATAACTGCCTCTCCCTCTTGGTCTGCCTTAGAAGAAGGCGGGGGACTGGTGCCCAGCGAGGGCAGCACTAACATGCCTGCCAGTCCTGAGTGGGTACAGCCCTCAGATTCCTCCCCTTGAAACTCCCAGAGGTTGACTGCTCACATTCCACCAGGTGGCGTAGCACACTTCCAAGGGAGGTGGTATGGCAGGCTGAGCTGTCAGTGTCAGTTCCACTTCCCTGACCCCAGTAAATTAGCATTTTCTTCATTGCCCCCAGAGAACATTCTGATGCTTCTTTTCTCACCCAGTGAAGAAAGTTGCCACCTTCCCAGAGACAAATCATAGAATTTCCTATTCTCAGAATGAAGAGGCTTTGAGTTTCTCCTCTGTCAGCATTGCTTGGGAAAAGTCCTTTCGCTGGTCTTGATTAGTGAGTTTTCTGTTTTGCAAGATCTTTTGAAGATAGTATGTGAAAAGTATTTATTGATGTACTTCTCGATCCAGCACTGTGCTGGAATATTAGAGAAATCATGGTTCTCACTTGACATTTCAGCTAAGGAGACAATCTTGCCCAGGGATCAAGACAGGGATTTTGGCATTAAACCTGCTCATGCTTCAATTTCAGCTCTTCCACTTCTTGGCTTCGTGACCTAGGGCAAATACATCATCTTCCTGAGTCACATTTTCTGTCGGTAAAATGAAAACAATCGCCTCCATCATAGAGCTTTGATGGAAAGTAAATGGCATGTCATTTGTATCTCAGTAAAGCTGAGGGTGAGAGGAGTTGAGGGCATGAGGTAGGTAAAGTGCTTACTCCAGTACCTGGCACTTCCTCAGGAAACAAGGAAGACAGAGACTGATGCTGACAGGTGTGCAGATGCCGGCTTAAGTGAGGAAAGGAATTCCTAGAAAGGAAGGACTTCTCCCAAGTTTATCAAATCTGCTACCATAAGAGCATGGAGTTCCCCTAAAGTGGGCAAATGGGGGACCAAAAGATGACTCCTCAGTTACCTTAGTTTTTCAAATCATGTACAGTCATGCAGGTTTGGAGAAATATGTTTAGGCGATTTCATCGTGCAAACATCATGGTGTGCACTTACACACACCTAGACATTACAGCCTACTTCACACCTAGGCTGTGTTGTGTAACCTGCTCCCAGGCCACAAACCTGTACAGCAAGTTACTGTACAAAATCACATGAAATTAAACCAAAGACGAGAAAATGATTCGATCAAGAGACATAGTAAGCACAGAATGTCTGAGGGCAGTTGCTGCTGGCATTCCACAGCATACTGTTTTACAGCAAACAGTATATAGAATATATAAAGTACACTCTAAAATAACAAAAGCATAGTATAGACCAGGTCAGTATGGCTCAGTTGGTTGGATGTCACCCATGCACTGAAATGTTGCTGGTTCAATTCCTGGTCAGGGCACATGCCCAGGTTGCAGGCTCAATTCTCTGGTAGGGGGCCATGCAGGAGGCAGCCAACTGATGTTTTGTTCTTACATCAGTGTTTCTTTCTCTCTCTCTTCCTCTCTCTATATAAATCTTTCTTTTTTAAAAAAAGTATAGCCCAGCCAGTGTGGCTCAGTGGTTGAGCATCCACCCATGCACCAAGAGGTCACTGGTTCGATTCCCGGTCAGGGCACATGCCCAGGTTGTGGGCCAAATCCCCAGTGTGGGGCATGGAGGAGGTAGCCAATTGATATTCTCTCTTATTGATGTTTCTATCTCTCTCTCCCTCTTCCTTCCTCTCTCTCTAAAACCAATAAAGAAAAAAAACTTTTTTTAATTAAATTTTTTTGTTTTATTTTTGAAAAAAAATTTTTTTAAGTATGGTATAATAAATACATAAGCCAGTGTCATAGTTTATTATCAAGTATGTACTGTACATAACTATATGTGCTATACTTTTATGACTGGCAGTACATTAGGGGTTTGTTTATACCAGTGTCACCACAAACATGTAAGTAATGTGTTGCCCTATGACATTACGATGGCTATGACATCACTAAGTGATAGGAATTTTTCAGCTCCATTATACAACGGGGACCACCGTTGTATAATTTGTAGGTGACCAAAATGATATGTGGCACATGGCTGTCTCAAAAAATTCATTTCTTACTAGCATGCTACAGTGTAAAGAGGATAGTATTTTAAGCTAAACTTTTTGCTAACCAGTAAGTTCTATAAGAAATAATTGTTCTCTGCCCTGGCTGGTTTGGCTTGGTGGTAGAGCACCGGTCCACAGACCAATGATTCCTGGGTTCAATTCCAGCCGAGGGCACGTACCTCGCTTACAGTTCGTCCCTGGCCCGGGTCGGGGTCGTGCGGGAGGCATCCAGTTGATGTGTCCCTCTTGCGTCGATGTTTCTCTCTCCCTTTCTCTCCCTCTCTCTGTACCTGAAGATAGATAGAAAAATATCCTCGGATGAGGATTTTTTTTTTTAATGAAATAATTGCTCTCACTTTAGCCCACATTGTTCAAGTTCAGAGAAGCACCCCATGATAACATGTAGAGAGTTGTGTCCTAAAGAAGGCTGCCTGTGGATTTGCCTTCCAAAGTCTCAGTTGCCTGGTTTACAGCACTTCTATGTCCTCTCCTCCTGGGGTTTTCATTGATTTTTGTTTTAATCTGAAGGATTGGTATCTCAAGGAATGATATTCAGAGAATGTACAAAGGGCTTAGAAACAAAAATGATAGTACATTTTGCTGAAGATCTCAGAATTAGTTGCAAAATGAAAATTAAAAACCCATGGTTTGTCTCAGTGACTCATTGGTAATGTTTTTTTGTCTTCCTGGGAGGGCCCTTACCTTTGTGTCCTGACCACCCCACCCACCTCCAATGCAGCCAGCAGGCCTGGAGGTCAGGAGGTTAGGGCTATCACCATGTACTGTCCTTGTAGTGAAAGGACATACTTCCTTGTCTCTCTTGTTTTGATCTCTACAAAAATGCATGGTCTGTAGTACTTAAAGAAAATAGGTTTATGTTATGGGTATTTTATTAAAGTAGAAGTCTGACCCTGTTCCATGGTTTTTGTAGCCACCATTTATCAGTCTTACCACAGCCTAACCTCGTTCACAAACCATAAAGGATCATAAACTTTGAGTGCCTCCTTTCTGTAAACCACACATTAGTTGCTTAATGTTTTTATATGTTTTGCTAAAATAATTTAATGTCGTTTTTCTCTGCCTGTGGCCTCTTCAAAGGAGAGGTGCGTTTTGATTGAAAGTCTTTAGAAATCTCACATTAAACATCCCTCAAGAATTGGTATTTACAAAATATATTTTTATAGTCGTTTGCCTTCTTTTTGTCTTTACACTGATGTGTGTTACCAGGTGTCAGCATCTTAATTTGTTTTAGTGATTCTCATTGTGATGTCCTTGAGGAAAGAGTGTGTGCGTGTGCACATGTGTTGGAGTGCAGAGCAATAGTGTCCCCTCTTTGCATTCTTGGCACAGAGCACTGCAGGGCTTCCAGCCTTCCAGGTAGAAGAGAAAGTGTTGCTATGGTGATAACACAAGCGTGAAAACACCCTTTATCCCTATGGGTGCCTGTGTCAGGGAGGAGGAATGTGGGCAAGGGGAGCTATAGCAAAGAGGAATGTAATGTTCAGAGAGCATTGAGCAGAATCCGAGTGGAGCCTAGGCTAACACTGCTGCTGGGGGGAATTTCTTGTGTTCACTCTGGGGGGAATTTTCTGTGTTTACTATTGAATTCAAGGTCCTTTTCTGATTGCTCTATGGTGGCTGAGAAATGTAAATAGCCTTTTACTCCTCGGTGTCCTCCCCACACGCATAGAGAATGAGAAGGGTCTCTGTCACCTTTCTAGTCCCCATAAGTCACATAACCTTCTCCCAGACCACAGTTAGAAAAGCTGCCTCTATCAGTGGCTAGTGTACCGTTCCATGTGGACTCGACCACCCAGACCCACTGTCCATGTAACCAGCAGAAGAGCCAACCCTGACATCTCTTTGACAACTAAACAGCAACTATATGCTCTCTGTACTATGTGCTAATGTCCATTAAGGACATAGACTCATGCCCTGGCCAGTTGGGCTCAGCAGTTAGAGCATCTGCCCATGGACCAAAGGGTCATGGGTTCGATTTTGGTCAAGGGCACATACCTCGGTTACAGTTCGATCCCTGGCCCTGGTTGGGGTTGTGCAGCAGGCAACCAATCTGGGTATCTCTCTCATGTGGATGTTTTTCTCTCTCCCTCCCTCCCACTCTATAATAATCAATGGAAAAATGTCCTCAGGTGAGGATTTAAAAAAAAAGATAGACTCAACATCTATAATACTTAGAACAATAAAGTTTTTTTTCTTAAAGGAAGAAGAGCCCTGGCCAGTTTGGCTCAGTGGTTAGAGCATTGGTTAGAGCGTCGGCCTGCAGTCCAGAGAGACCAGGGTTTGGTTCCCGCTAAGGTTGCAATTTATCCCCAGCCCCAGTTGGGGTCCTGTGGGTGGCAGCTGGTCCATATGTCTCTCTCATCGATGTTTCTCTCTTTCTTTCTCCCACTTTCTCTAAAGATAAATGCAAAAAAAATGTCCTCGGGTGAGGATAAAAAAATAATTAATTAATTAATTAAAAGGAAAAAGATAGACTTAGAATCACCTTGGTAACTCAGAAGAGCAGTGCTGAGAAACTAAGTCCAGTCCTCTGAGGTTGGGGTGAGGATCACACCACAACCCCAACTAGTGTGCTGTTCTACCAAAAAGTCAGAACAAATGTAGTCAGAATCCCTTGAGATGGGCATTTCACATCATAGTTAAACCAGATAGAAGTCAGGGTACCTGCCTGTAGAACTCTTAGCGGGTTTTAGTGGCTTTCTACTCATCTGCTCAAAGTCACACAGCTAGCAGGTAACATCAGGAGTCAAATCCAGGGCTTCCTCCCTTTTTCAGTTGTGATTTTGGTATGATGGATTGATTTTTAAGAGTCCTTATTTTGTGGAGATACAACCTGAAATACTTACAAATGAAATTATTTGTGATCTGGGATTTGCTTCAAAATTATACTGGAGGGCCCTGGCCGGTTTTGCTCAGCGGTTAGAGCGTCGGCCTGCGGTCCCGAGAGACCGGGGTTCGGTTCCCGCTAAGGGCACGTACCTCGGTTGCAGTTTGTCCCTGGCCCTGGTTGGTCGTGCGGGTGGCAGCCACTCGATGTGTCCCTTCACGTCGATGTTTCTCTCTCTCTCTCTTCCTCTCTCTCCCTCCCACTCTATCTGAACAAAAAATGTCCTCGGGTGAGGATAAAAAAAAAAAAAAATTATACTGGAGGAAAAAGGATAGATAGGGTCTAGATAAGCTAAGATGGGCTATGAGTTGATAATTATTAAACGTGAGTGATGGATACATGGGGTTCATTATATCATCTAGTTTTATATATATTTAAATTTTTTTGTACTAAAGAGTTCATGTTAAGAAACAGCAACTAAAGAGATCTAGGTCTCTTTGACATTCTATATCTGTGCTTTTCTTACGCTGCTTTGCTGCTTTGAGGCACCTCACTCTTGGAAACTGGAAACACCCTTACTCAAATGTTTTACGTGTTTTGTGGCATGGTTACTTATTTATTTATTTATTTTCACCTTTTTAAAAATTGATTTTAAAGGGAGAAGAGAGAGAGAAACATATGTGAGAGAAATGATTGGTTGCCTCCTGTACGCGCCCCGACTAGGGATCAAACCTGCAACCCTTCAGTGCATGGATCGATGCTCTAGACAACTGAGCTACACTGGCCAGGGCAGCATGGTCACTTTTTTAAAATATGAGGAAAATTGGCCCTGGCCAGTTTGGCTCAGCGGTTAGAGCGTCGGCCTGCGGTCTGGAGAGACCCGGGTTCGGTTCCCGCTAAGGGCACGTACTTCGGTTGCAGTTTGTCCCCGGCCCTGGTTGGTCGTGCGGGTGGCAGCCACTCGATGTGTCCCTTCACGTCGATGTTTCTCTCTCTCTCTCCCTTCCTCTCTCTCCCTCTCACTCTATCTGTACAAAAAATGGAAAAATGTCCTCGGGTGAGGATAAAAAAAAATATATGAGGAAAATTGTCTTGCCAGTGTGGCTCAGTGGTTGAGCATTGACCCATGCACCAAGAGGCTGCCGGTTCAATTCCTGGTCAGGACACATGCCTGGTTTGTGGACCAGATCCCCACTGGGGAGCATGCAGTAGGCGGCCAGTCAGTGTTCTCTCTCATTGATGTTTCTGTCTCTCTCTCCCTCTCATTTCCTCTCTCTTTAAAATATATTTTTTATAATATTTCTTTAAAATAAAGATATGAGGAAAATTTGTAACAGAGCAGGAAAATGTCAACAGCTATTTGTGGGAAGATTAAGCTTGTCCTTTTGGAAAAGAAGAGGCTTTATGGGTATAAGGAATCCAGGATGGATCCTAGACCATAATATAACCAGTGAACCAGGCTCCAGGATTCTGGGCCCCTGCGCCCCTGCACCCCTGCGCGGGCACTCTCTGCAAGTTCCTGGACAGCCTTCCCCAGGCTCCTTGCTCTAGCAGGACATCCAGCATGCAGTCCAACCTTGAGGCCAGGAGAGAGACCAGGTGACCTTGCCAAGTGTTCTTCCAGTCCAGAGCCCATAACTTCTAGAATACTGATGGTTTTTAAACTGGCCTTGGTATTTGGTTTTCAAAGAGAAATAAGGTAAGGGAATTTCTTAGATCAAATCCCTATAACCTCATGAAAGCACTTTTCAGTTTTATTTCCCATCAGAAGTTAATATGAAAAGCATTTAAGTTTCAAAAGCTCTCTGTATCCGAGAAGCTGATCCAGATTCTATTCCAAAGAGAGTGAGATAGGTTACAACTTTTTATTCTGTTCCGTCAAATTTTGCAACTAAAAACATCTCCTGTGGCTGCTTCTTGTGTTACCACAATCATCTTAGTACCAAGGCTCTCTCACTTCCCATAAAAACCTCCTTTTTCACCCAAGGCCAGTACCCATGCTGACCTAAACTCATCACTCCCATTTTGGACCTTTTCTCCAGGCAGGCCCCCTGACCATTTCCACCATGGTCCTGCCCGCTGTGTAGCTCCTTCCCTCTCTTCCCCTCTTTTCTTCTCTCTGGACTCACTTTTTCCTAAAAATCCTTTGCCTGGCCATCGTGTAGAAGGTGATGAAGGTCTTGTCCCTCAGACTCCCCAATATTTCTTCTCTCTTTGAACATGTTCATTAGCCACTCCCTCCGCATAGGTTTGTGCCAAAAAAGGTGGGATATCTATCACTGCTTTGGTTGGAATGTGCTCATTCACTCAGCAGCTATTTATTCAGCTCCGTGCCTGAAGAATTACAAAAGGGGCTGCCATAGCCCTGACCTAAGATCTGGACAGGGGAAGTGAACTCAGACCCAGACAGTTAAATAGTGAGATGGTGATGGTGATGGCTATAGGCAGTCAGAATAGGGGACAGTCACTGTGATTTGGCATGATTGGGAAATACTTCATGAAAGAGCTGGGTCTTGGCCTGACTGGGCCCTGATGGAACCTAATGGGTGGAGATAGGGAGTAAGTAAGTACTCCAGGGCCAGGGAGTGACTCAAGCAAAACTGTGTGATGGGTCAGCCAGTAGACAGATGTGACAGAGCAGGCAGAAATAGTACTCCTGAGATAAATAAACCCCAGATGGAAGAGGGCTTTGCAGAGCAGAATAAAGATGGTGAATTTAATTCCAGATACTCCAGGGAGCTGTTGCAGGCCTAACACAAGGACAATGTGATCAGAGTGCTGTTTGGGGAGGATGGACCTTGTAGAGCCATGAAAGGAAGTGGGAGTGAGTGGAGATTAGATATAGGATGTTGGGACAGCTGGCACCTCTTGTCAGTTTAGGTATAACGGGTAATTTCTGGTAACCTGTGACCCGAGACCTGGGAACACACAGTGCTTCTGTAGTCCTCGGTTAACAAATTCCCCAGTCCCAGAACTCATTTGTGTGGTGGCACACGTCTTTGCCGAGGCTCACTTCCCTTCCCCAGAAGACTTCAGTGGGCCTGGATTGGCCTGAAGACCCTGTGTCTCCTGAGAGCTGGTGGGGGCTGCAGGAAAGGCGGGAGCAGTCAGGAGTGATGTTTGGCAGGGTCTGTCCATGGCTAATGGAGAACACAGTGTGGGCATGTGTCCAGGAGGCCACCTCAAGTAGCTCCTCCCACCCATGGTGACTGTCCTTGGAGCACAGCTCGTGGGTAAAGTGAATGGCATGTTGGAGGGAGCCGCATTGCTGCTGCAGAAAAATAAGAGACTTGACCCCACTTTCCTTAGCTGCTGCATCGCTACAGTTGCGTGGCTGGCCTGTGTTTTTAGTGCTCCTGTGCCTTAAATATGGAAGAAGTCATGCAACCATCACAAGTTTTTTTCACCATCCATTTAAAAAGACTTGTTTTCCAGCTGAAAGCATGTTGGATAAGCTTAATTTCTCTCCCTCAGATAAGCTTAATTTTCCTAACTCTGATGTGCGTACAGATAATTGCCTAATTCTCCTTTTGCAACATGTTTTCCCAGCTGCTGGGAGGCCTGCTTTTTTTCTGCGGGCCTCCTGACAGAAATGCAAACAGTTTAAAACGCCATGGTATCAACTGCTGTTTGTTACTATAGGGGCTTGGATGTTGGTGTGTTTTCCCAGGGAACGTAATTCAGCTGGAGTTCGGCTCACGTTCCTGTCCCTGTGAGCTGGACAGGAGAGAGGGATCAAGGCTGGGCTGGGCCACAGCTCCTCTCAGAGTGAGCTCCCCTCCCTGCCCAGCTCCAGTCCTGTGTCCTTGTTGTGCAGGGAAATGAATTCTGTTCCTTGGATGCAATCTAACTAGAACCCTGTTTTCTGGGGCACCTCTGCTTAGATCTGTCAGCAGAACACAGATGGCCTTTTTATACCTTGTTTTGTAAAATGTGCACTTACACAAAAATAAGGCTTGATGCTGCTCATAAACACATCCTTTTGCAGGCAAGGCAGGAGTGGACTGCACTGGGGAGCAATTTGGTGGGGTTTTGCTTTCTATCACTGAGTGCCTGCCTTGCACTGTCCATCCAGGGGTGGCTAAGGGGAGAACACTGTTCTCTTGCTGCCAAAACCACAACAAATAGCAACTTTCCGTTCTGTCATCTCTCTCAGCTCCACTGCTGGGCATGCAATTCATTTTTCTACCATAAAAGGGCAGTGGAGCTTGTGCAGAGCTGCAGCGCCTCCACTGCAGGGAGAGATCAGAAGACAGGGCCTAGGGACGTGCACAGCAGTAGCAGTGCTTACCTGGCTCACAGCGCTGCATAGGCCAGGCTGAAGGCAGCACTGTGAGGTCTGAGCAGACTGCGATGGCATTGGCACTTCACACTCAGCTGTGGCACATGAGTGTGTTGTTCAACCCCTGTTATGAGGAACTGCACAGAACTTGCCCGTTGGTTCTAGATTGTGGGCATTTGGTTCTCTCCATTTGTAATTGCAGGCGCTGGACTTATAAGGGTCCTGGAGATCACATAGCCCAGATGCCTTCCCTGGGCAGATGAAGAAAGAGGTTCAGTGCCAGGTTCAGACAGCTTGAAGAAATTTTCAAACTTCTATCTTCCTGTTATATGTGGACTTTGAGTTCAGGTATAGCTCTCTAACCTGTTTCCTCAATGGTCCAGTAATGTAGTTTGACTCAGTTAATGGTGAGTCACAGAAACCTTAACAGTAGAAATACAGTTTTTAATTGGTGGGTTTGTGTATCAGTCAACCAGGGTCTTCAGAAAGTATCTACAGGGGTGAGCAAAAGTAGGTTTACAGTGAGTACATGTATTTATTAACTTACTTTTGCCCATTGCTGTATTCTTTGTAGTGTTACATGTAAAATTCATGGGTCCTTTAGGTGAGTGTAAATAAGTGTTCAAAGTCAGTACAGGAACAAGTAGAAAGCAAACACTTAGCTATTTGGAAAACACTTAGAGCACTTTGGAGGCAGTGGCTGCAAAACTCCTGCCCCATGGAATCTGACAATGGAACCAGGATCCCAGCTTAACACAGACTGAGTGGCAGCACAGAGAATGTCATTTCAGTAGGAGCCCCATGGTCACCCATGTGGATCTCTGCTCCAGGTCTCTGCCTTCTCTGCCAGAACCTACTGCTGCCCTGGAGAGAACAGCATCTCAGATTCAGCCAAGAACAGGGCAGGCCCGCTTCTTTTTGCCTGGCTCCCTTGAAGCTTTTTCTGTAAAGAACTGAGATTTGTTGTTTAAACTTACCTTGATTCTCACTGCACGTCTGATCTCATAGCAGATGCTGGAACTCAACCAAGCACATTCCTAAGAGAATAAAAACCATGTCCAAGAATCTTGCTGATCTGGAAATTTGGGAGGAAAGCAAGGATTTTTCAAGGTTAAATGTTATTACCCAGATAGTGCTGGTGGTCAGAATAGATTCTGAGCTCATTGGCTCAGAATCAAAAGTTAACTCAGAAGTCATTCCTGAAAGAGAATATCACTTGAGTAGCAATAGCGGAAATCATCTCAGTATGAATGATTCAGTATTGCATTCCTAGACCTTGTTGGAAACTTTAAGACTAGTTTAAAACCTTACTGTTCCAGCAAATAAAGTGATTGAGTAGGCAGCCATCAAATGGAAAGTGTATACAGTTCTTTTTTAGCATGACCTTTCTAAATTATTTTTTTCTCAGTAATATAAAACTGAATAGCTTGTTAATCTATCAAAGAGCTAATTGGTATATTTTTCCCTGTTACTTTTCAAGACTTTCACTGCCCTTGGAATAAACAGAACAATGCCCAAAAGAATTTGTCTCCACTGTGCCTCTCACACATACTTTCCTTGTGAAAACCTTGGAAACTCTGTTGTTTGTCAGCAGCAGCAAATGAATTTTGTCTTATAAAACAATTATTAATTCTTATTCAGTGTAATTTTTATAAGGCTAATTTCTTGAGCAAATAGCATTTCCTTCTTGGACTGAGTTTCTCCTTCCTCATCCATCACTGTCCACGCATGCTGGTGACCAGCTTAGAGACATTAGCCTGCTTGCTTCCTAATTTGGTCACAGTATGCTTCAGGCAGCCTTGCCTAACTTAGAAAAACACAAACACAGGGATTAACTTTGATATAGCAAAGGGGAATTTCCTCTTATCAAAAGACCTACAGTTTGCCTCTTATTTCCTCTAAAAAGAGGAAGTGACACTTTGCGAGGTTAGAGCTCAATCACCCTAAGTTCCTTCTTTAAGCCTGTTTCTTCCTGCCAGCCTCTTCCTAGCTAGTTTTTGCTCTTTCCTTCCCCATCTTTCTTAATGCTTCTCAACATTTGGAGTTTATTCTTAAGGAATTTTAAGGAATGAACATTTATCAACAGGGAACTGGTTAAGTACATTTTGGTACATCCGTACAAGAGCATGCACCCAAGGTCAACAAACATTTTCTATGAAGGGTGACAGGAAATATTTTAGGCTTTTCAGACCACATAGTCTTTGCCACAGCTACTCAGCTCTGCCTTTGTAGTTTGAAAGTAACTGTAGACAATATGTGAACAAATGAGCATGGCTGTGATCCATTAAGATGATATTTACAAAAGCAGGCAGCAGGCCAGATTTGGCCCATGAGCTGTAGTTTGCCAACCCCTGGCATACACCATAGCATTAAAAAGAATGACATGGGCCCAACTGTGCCAGTATGGAGCTGTTTCCAAGATGTATTAAGTGAAAAAAGCAAGATGCAAAATTGTGGGTATAGTGTGCTTCTGTTTGGGTCTCCATTGGGAGGAGGAGGCGGAGGAGATGTGTGCTGACTTGTACCTAAAATCTGTGTGGAAGGGTAGATAAGAAATTGGCTGCAGGGAATTGCTGTGGGAGAGGCTTGGCTCACAGGGGTCTGTGTGTGTGTTACTTTTTCAATTCAAAAAAATTGCACCCATTTTCTTTTTTTGGTATTTGTGTGTGTGTGTGTGTGGTACGTGCCTCTAGCGGGAACCGAACCCGGGACTCTCTGGTCCGCAGGCCAATGCTCAGCCACTGAGCCGAACTGGCCAGGGCATTTGCACCCATTTTCATCAGCCCCTGTCATCTCTGACTTTTTTTTTTATCCTCACCCGAGGACTTTTTTTTTTTATGTTTTGTTCAAATAGAGTGGGAGGGAGAAAGAGAGAAACATCGACGTGAAAGGGACACATTGGGTGGCTGCCACCCACACGACCCGACCAGGGCCGGGGACAAACTGCAACCGAGGTACGTGCCCTTAGCAGGAACCGAACCTGGGTCTCTCCAGACCGCAGGCCAACATTCTAACTGCTGAGCCAAACCAGCCAGGGCCATCTCTGACTTTTAAAGCCAAAGGATTTTATTTTGTATTGTTTAAAAGAACCGGAAAGATAGAAATGTGATTTTTAAAATATGCTTGTATATTTTTAAGTCCATAGTCATTTCTCCTGGATCCCTGTGGGAGGCTGACTTCACTGCCCTCAAAAAGCAATGCCTTGCCTCAGGTGGTAGGTGAGGTGATGGGATTTAGTAGCAAGTAGAAAGAGCTGGAACTCAGCAGCCCTGCCTTTCTTCTTGCTGGCCTTTTTGCAGGAGCCCCGCCTACAGCACATGCTCTGGAATTGCTGGGTGGGTGTGCAGCCAGTGAGAAAACCTTGGCCCAGAACTCAGAGCCCATGGGAATAAACACAGCTCTCAGTAATTGTGATTCAGGACAGCTTCCAACTGCTTCCTTTTCCCACAGAGACTATTTCTGACTAACAAGTAAGGATGGATTCTGAATCACCCAAGCATTTCGATGACCGGTTTTAAAAATGTCTGCTTTGGGTTGTGAGGCCAGATAAAGTTGTTACTTTCCTAGTATGTAAAACAGTTCAGCCCTGGCCAGTTTGGCTCAGCGGTTAGAGCATCGGCCTGCGGTCCGGAGAGACCCGGGTTCGGTTCCCGCTGAGGGCATGTACCTCGGTTGCAGTTTGTCCCCGGCCCTGGTTGGTCGTGCGGGTGGCAGCCACTCGATATGTCCCTTTCACGTCAATGTTTCTCTCTCTCTCTCTCTCTTCCTCTCCCTCCCACTCTATCTGTACAAAAAAATGGAAAAGTGTCCTCGAGTGAGGATAAAAATAAATAAATTAAAAAAATAAAATAAAATAAAACAGTTCACGTTTGGTAGGTGAGGGACATGTGAAAGGATCAGTAGCAAACCCTTCTCTGCTCAGAAGGTGATGTGGATATGAACCGCTCAAGAGTCACCAGTGGTTGTCAGCTTTGCTTCACCACCCCCTCCCCTATCTCCCAAGCAAATATTTTTCATATAGCCCTACTGATCCTTTTCTAGACATGGGTCACAGGCTTAGTGACTGTTATTGTACAAAGCTCTGTGCAGGAATGTCAGATAGTGTACCGTTTGGAATCTCCCTTGGAAACACACTGGTGTGGGGATTTGCAGAGATGCGGAAGCAGTTAAAACAACATAGTCTTCTGTCTCTTTCACTAAAGGAGTTTCTGGTTGCCAAACCCAGGGCCTGTTCTGCACCACTTGTCTTTCCTGTCAAAGCATTAAGTGGGAAGGTACCAGTTCTGCTGAACAAGCAGGTATTGCATTTTATAAGAGAAGTCATTTAAAACACCGAAAATATGTTTGAAAGATACTGGTGTAGTTTCCTCTGACCTCAATTTCATACACTAGTAACTCTCCAGTGCTGAAGACTTAGTGCTGACACACTCCCTGCCAGGTGGCCAGAGACATGTGTCCACTCCACAAGAGAAGAAGCTGTCCTTAGCTTGATCAAGGACACTAAGAAGTTGTGCTTTGCCATACATATTGCCCCTAAGGGGAGCTGGGCGCTTTATAAAGTAGATTTTAAACTAACACGCCCTCTCTCTCAGACAGACAGACACACACACACACACCGTAGCTTTCTGCATTACTGCTTTTAACCTTGAAACCTCTGTTGTACACTTATGCATTCATCCTGTTCCTGCTCTTGAATTATTAATGGGCCTGGAGCAATCCAGCCAGAACACTGACATTGCTAATTACTGCATATAACTGAGAAGTAAGGAGCAGGGAGTAAAGTGGGTCACGAGACAGTGTCATAACAGTAAAATACTGCCTGCTGTCAGGCAAAATTGCTTGGTGTCTGTGCTCTTTTTTTTCAGGGTGGAGGTGGGCCCTCACCAGATACCCATAAGCCAGAGCACCTGCTGGCAGGAGGGGTATTCTGCTCCCTATTGGCCACCCTAGGCTCAAGTCTGTGCACAGGTTAGAGAAGAGGATTTGTTTCTATCAGAATTTACAAACATCTAGAATTTCTACTGTGGCGGAATAAGCCCTTTGAAAACAGCCTCTTTTCTCTAGTCATGTGAGCCAAAAGGAGACTGAAGGGAAAGTTCAGGAGACACTCAGCTGTGTGCTGTGTGCTTGGACTGGCCCTTCACCTCCAGGTCTGAGTCTGCTCACCTACTAATTAAGTCTTCTCATGCCCTCAAGCCCCAACTCCATGACAAGCATGTACATATGTGAAAGACACCATTTGACATGCCATTGTGAACTGGTGTTATGGTTTCTGTGAGAGGTAAGGGCAGCACTTCCTCCCATAGCCTACCTTGTATGTGCTTTAGGGAGAGAATTTTATTCTGCCATACCCACTGATAAAGCTCAGGCTTTTAATGTTACCTGGGGAAACTTAGCAAAACCCACCCAGCTTCTGAGGAACACAGACCACATTTTCTAGAGAAACAGGAAGTAGAGAGGGACTTTAAAGATTTGAGTAAAATAAAATACAGCTGAACTGCACACCTGCCCCCTTGTATACCATTTTCTGAACCCTGAATAACTAAATTATTTTTTTCATGTCTACTATCCTGGAAATATAACCCTGAAACTACATTTCTTATGCTTTAGAACTATACTTGTAGAAAATCCAAGACAAAAGGAAAACTACTTTGAAATAATATTTTAATTGTTGAAAAGGAGGAAAGACCATTTTGAGTCCACATAAAGCTTAGATTTTTCTTGAAAAGAAAACAGCTTTGTAGCCCGGCTGGTGTGGCTCAGTGGTTGAGCATCGACCCATGCACCAAGAGGTCACTGGTTCGATTCCCAGTCAGGGCACATGCCTAGGTTGTGGGCCTGCTCCCCAGTGCAGGGCATGCAGGAGGTAGCCAGTCAGTGTTCTTTCTCATCAATGTTTCTATCTCTCCTTCTCCCTTCCTCTGTTTCTAAAATCAATAAAGGGAAAAAAAATGTTAGAAAAGAAAACAGCTTTGTGAAAGTGACAGATTATTGATCACTTGACAGCAGAACCCAGAGGATGTGGGTTTCTAGGTGCCCTGCTTCCTCGTCTTGAGATGTTCTGCTTTTCTCTTTTCTTTTGCTTTCTTTTTTCTTTTTTAATACTACAAATGTGGCCATAATAGAGAGTGTTAGGGTGAGTCATGGTTCTCAAAACTGAAAGTAAATCCTGTCACTTTTCCCACGTCTCAGACACCAGCAAGATGCTGAAGGCGGTTGTGTTGGAAAGACAGGCACTCTGTGTGGGGGACACCAAGCAGCACTGGCCCAAGGCCTTCCTTGTGGGGCTTTGGGCTCTCCAAGTGTGCACATGTGCGCTGATGGTGGAACTGTGTACTGGGGATTCATTCTGTCTTACAGTCTTGACTTCCTATTCTTCCACAAAAGAATCCCACTACCCAAAGGTTCTCAGATCCACTTAAGGAAAAAAGGGTTATTGCCTTTATTCATTTCTATTAACTTTTTTTTTTTTTTATGTTCCTTCACATTAACATTTGAGTTCAGGGTCTCTTAAATTTTACTTAAAAAGCACAGTGATCTGGATAATAATGTTAGCTGTTATCATTTAAGATCCTGTACTATATTTTATTGAAAGCAGTGCTTTTATTAGTAAGAAAGCTAAGTACATAAATTGAGAATTGCCCGGTGTTAGAAAAAGTCACCAGTAAAATTTCACATAACTGATTCCAAAAAACAAAGACCTATAGGTACTGATCAGGAACTCTACCTAAGAAATGCACTGTCGAGTGAAAGCCAGGTACAGTGGGTACAGTGTGAGCTTTTGGCTCCTTGAATATAAATGTAAACACAAGATGAGTGTTTTTATTGTTCTTGATTCTTCCTTATTTGAGGGCTAAATTTAGTTTCTCTACTTTGGTTTTCTCCTCTGGAGTGAGATCTACTTACCTCAGATCTTGCAAGGGACAGAGGATCTTATCACAGACTTTTGGACCTAGAAGAAACTTAAGATGATGTTTAGATCACAGGTATCAATATGAGAATTCTTTATCCAGAAATTAGATATGAGTAGACTCTTTGGTTTCTAAAAACTCCACATTTTTTTAAAATTTCTAGGTTTTGTTTTTTAATCTGGTATTCCTGACAGTTACATGGTAATGAATCCAATTGGAATAATCAGGGCTTCTGCTTTTGTCTTTTAAGGTCTTCTGTAAGTAAAATTTCATTACCACAAATATCACTACTTTAGCTTTGTTGACAAGTTTTCCAAACCCAGCAGTCTTAGCTCAGACTTCTACAACAGATTATCATAAACTGGGTGGCTTACACAACAGACATATTTCTTAGTCTGGAGTCTGGAAGTCCGCGATCAAGGTATGGGCGGATTCATCGGGTGAGGGACCTCCTCCTGGTTTGCACGTGGCCTTCTTCCCTCTGTCTCCTCGCATGGCATCCAGCAGAGAGCTTGTAATGAGTCCCATTCATGAAGTCCCCCTCCTAATACCATCACATTGAGGGTTAGCATTTCAACATAATAATTTTGGGGGGACACAAACATTTGCTTCATATATATATTTTATTATTTTTTTTTAATCCTCACCCAAGGACATTTTTCCATTTTTGTTCAGGTAGAGTGGGAGGGAGAGAGAGGACCAGAGAGAGAGAGAGAGAAACATCGATGTGAAAGGAACACATCGAGTGGCTGCCACGCGCACAACTGACCAGAGCCGGGGACAAACTGCAACCGAGGTACATGCCCTTAGCGGGAACCGAACCCGGGTCTCTCAGGACCGCAGGCCGACGCTTTAACCGCTGAGCCAAACCGGCCAGGGCCCAACTGATATATATTTTAACAAGTAGTTCATAACTACAGTCCTGGTACCTTGACAGCCTTTCCTGAAAGCTCTGATGGTTGGAACCAATAGCACTTCATCAGATAACTGATAACATTCATACTCTAATCTGCTTGCTTTGTGACCTTCAGCAGATCATTTACTCTTACTTCCTATCAGAAAAATGGACATGTTAATTTCTATTCCAGCTCCCTTTCATTGGGGGTGGGGTGCTCTTTGACATGCTCAGAGAGCACGCGGCAACACACTCTGTTTTAGAAATGGAAGATCGGGGACCTTTCCTCCAAGACACACAGTGTGTTGGGGTAACCAATCTCTAATGGTTGGTTATTAAAGAGAAATTATCCCCAGAAGATGACACAAAGCTGTCCCAAGACAGTAGAAGCAAAGAACTTTCCAAGATGCCGTGGAGGACCTGGAGGGGTGAGGATCAGGGAGAGTTCAAACTAAGTGGAGATTATCATTGGTTAAATAATGTGGAGCCTGAAAGTGAAGATGTTTATCAAGGCACATTTTTCTGAAGGTCAGTATGGATTGAGATTGTATCTGCATTCTTTCTGCCATGTTTTTACAGTGTGTGCTTCACTGAATTTTTTACATAGTTTTCTACGAGATCAGTACTTAGAATACATTATACTGCTATAAATGTAAAGAATTCACATTTTGAAAGCTTTTGTGCAAGCCTTCTTAACATTCATATTTAATTACGAGGCATGAGGATTAATGGGGCTTTGAATATTTAAAGCTCTTTTCCTGAGATCAATCTGATTTAATTACTCCTGAGGTAGATGTTTGCAGCCTTGGTGACTTGCCATTTGGATGTGACTATGAGGAGTGGGGCTAAGCCATGACTTCTGTCAGGTTCGGCCTTTGGGTTTTTACTTCCCTCCCCTCTGCACCACCTCTCCTCCTGTTTTCAGCTCTTCACTTAGTCCTTTCAGTTTGGAGAGGAAAGAGGAAAGGTAATAGAATCTGTTCTATGGAGTCCACCTTGTAGCTTGCTGTTTTCAAAGTGGTAGCAGTTAGTGTGCATCCCTTAGCACTCAGGGAAATAAGGCAACAGAACAGTTCTACAGCCCTGCTCTCCAGACTGGAAAATCCTCTCTTGTACCCTGAGTTCTTTGAACCAAGTGTCCTATGTGGAGCAAAGGAAAAGACACAGGCCCACACCCTGGCTGGTTTGGCTTAGCGGTTAGAGAGAGCATCAGCCCATGTACGAGAGAGTCTCAGGTTCAGTTCCCGCTAAGGGCATGTACTTCGGTGGCAGTTTGTCCCCAGCCCTGGTTGGGGTCGTGTGGGTGGCAACCACTCAGTGTGTCTCTCTCCCTCCCTCTCTTTTTCCCTCCTGCTCTATCTGAAGATAAATGCAAAAATGTCCTCAGGTGAGGATTAAAACAAAAACAAACCACAGGCCCACTAAAGAGCTCGGACCTCAGACCAGGGCCAGTGGGAGTCCACTCACCTAACATTAATCACATTTTACCCATCTAGTTCTGCAAGCAGAGGTCAGGGAGCTTGTGAGGCAGAGGAGATGACTGTTCAAGTTTACTGTGTTCCTTTTCATCTCAGGTGCTACCACCAGCAGAGACACCTCTGTATCCACACATCTGCAGTGGATAATGATCATGGGGAGCTTCCCAGGTTCCTACAGCCTGAGCCCAGTGACTAATTGCTCACCCCTCTTTCTGCAGGGGCCTGGCTCCTTGTAAGAGTCAGAGTGGAGGGATGAGGGCATGAGGTGGGGAAGGAAGAGGAGGCAAAAAAAAAAAGAGAGAGTGGAATGCCCAGCCAGTGGCAAGGTGGCCGGGTCGAGGGGAAGCAGAGGTGTGGCCAGCAATCCCCAGCACCCTCGTTCATACCCGACCTGTGGCTGGGAGCAGCAGCAGACTACCCCGGTGGGTTTTACTTTTCCTTTGTGGGGACATAAATAAGGTGTTTTGCTGATCTCTCCTTTAGCCACCTCAAAAAAAGTGAGGCATATTACTTGATTTGCTGAAGGGAAGTACCCTACAAAAGTAAAGGTTTTCTTTTCCCTTCCCGTTTGTGAGGTGCCACTGGAAGAGCTGTTATAGTGTGTGAGTCTCCTCCCGCCCCTGCCGCTCAGCAGCCAGGGCCCAGGCACTTGGGCCTGAGTGAACTGGGACATAGAGGACCACTTGGGGTAATCTTCACTGCCACTGACATAGCCAAGCATGCATTTCCGGAAATCCCAGGGAGCCTCATGCAATGGAAGTGGTGGCTGGTGCATCCTGGAGCAGGTCAAAGATAACAAAATCTGGCAATAGTTTGAGCCTTGGGATTTTTTTTTTTTTTTTCTTTTTATAATGCAGGGGCTCAGCTTGAAAAGCCCAGCTAATAGAAACTCGTGTTCAGCCATCACAGATCAGTGCCAGCTACTGCCCAGGTATAATTGCTTTTCTGCCCCTTGTTCTTCACACATCACTGTCTACTTTTATCTAGGCCTTAAGTCAGCCATGGCCAGCCTTCTTACCATATGTACCTTGTCATATCATAATGTTACCATATTTCTTTAGACAAAAAAAAGCTACCCCCTTCACCATCCAGAATGAAGCTGGGAAATCCTGTTTCTTGTTTGTCTCTGACAGTGGCCAGAGTAACTGGGCTGTACATTGCTCAGTTCATCATACACTTTTTACAAGTTTATCCCAAGACACTGATTTAATTGCCACCCCTCACCCCCCAATAGTAATTGTATGACTCATTGAGTATCTGCTGCTGTGCCAAGCACTTTAAAAACCATTCTCCATCCTCAGGATAACCTGTAAGAGGCAGCGGTACTATCCCCATTTTAGCAGATGGGGCTCAGGATTTACACACCCTTTTACACACCTGTGAATTGCAGGGCCAGGACTGAGGCCAGCACGTCTGTTTAAAAAGTTCTAGTGAGGCCCAGCCGGTGTGGCTCAGTGGTGGAGCATCAACCCATGCACCAAGAGGTCGCTGGTTCAATTCTTGGTCAGGGCACATGCCCAGGTTGTGGGGCATACAGGAGGCGGCCAGTCGATGTTCTCTCTCATTGATGTTTCTATCTCTCCCTCTCCCTTTCTCTCGCTCTAAAATCAATAAAGAAAAAAATATTTGTTTTTAAAGTTCTAGTGAGATAGTGAAGACCACAATGCCCATGTACTTCTGTCACCTACCTTGGGGTGTAGTGAGGAGTGTGACAGCACTGTCTCTGTCACTGCTGTCATTTTTTGAGCACATACAGTTTCTCATTTATCTTTACAGAAATCCTGCCAGGTACTTGTTTTTCCCGTTTTTATTAATGAGGAAGCAGAGGGCAGGACTTTCTTGGGGTCACACAGAGTTTTTTGGTCCTCTGTCCTCTGCTCCTTCCATCATGTGATGCTGTAACTTTAACTTGTCCAGCATTTGTGGCTGTTTGTTTGTTTGTTTGTTTGTTTTATCTTCACCCAAGGATATGTTTTTCATTGATTTTAGAGAGAGAGGAGAAAGAAACATCAATCAGTTGCCTTCCCTACGTGCCCCGACCAGAGATTGAACCCGTAACCTAGGAATGTGCCCTGACCAGGAATCTAACCCATGACCCTTCAGTGCACTGGATGATGCTCCAACCAACTGAGCCACACTGGCCAAGGCCTGGCATTTGTTTATTGCTATATAATTGTAATCATTCCATATGGACAACATTCTGCCCTGTTTTTTTATTTGTTTGTTTTTTGCTTAACATGACGTGAGTGCCTTCTGCATTCTTTTTTTTTTTAATATTCACCTGAGGACATTTTTCCATTTTTGGTTCAGATAGAGTGGGAGAAGGGAGAGAGAGAGAAACATCGACGTGAAAGGGACACATCGAGTGGCTGCCACCTGCACGACCCAACCAGAGCCAGGGACAAACTGCAACCATGTACATGCCCTTAGCAGGAACCGAACCCCGGTCTCTCTGAATCACAGGCCGACGCTCTAACCGCTGAGCCAAACCAGCTAGGGCGCCTTCTGCGTTCTTAAGCCGTTTGTAAACCTGTGTTGTGTATGGCTGTTGTTCCATCAAACATATCTGCTTTGATTGATTTACACGTATCCCTGAGTTGGAAATGTAGGGTGTTTTCCATTTTTGCTACTGTAAATATGTAGTGCATGGCTTTATACATGAAGCCTTTTCTTCTGGAGAATTAGTCCTGAGGATAGATTCCCTAGAGTAGGACTCAGGGATCCAAGATAATCAACTTTTTAAGAATTTTGAAACAGTTCCAAATTTCTTGCCAAAGGGTTTTACATGGTTATCTTTCCTTCATTACATGCTGATTTATTTTTTTAATCCTCACCCAAGGATATTTTTCCATTTATCTTCAGATAGAGTGGGGGGGGGGGGGGGAGAGAGAGAAACAGAGAAACATTGATATGAGAGAGACATACTGATTGATTGCCTCCTGCACCACCTCGACCAGGGCCGGGGACAAACTGCAACAAGGTACATGCCCTTGACCAGAATCGAACCTGCGACTCTTTGGTCTTCGGGCCAATGCTCTAACCACTGATTCAAAGTGGCCAGGGTATGCTGATTATTTAGCTTTTTATCCTCACCCGAGAACATTTTTCCATTTTTTGTTAAGATAGAGTGGGAGGAAGAGAGAGAGAGGGAGAAACATCAATGTGAAAGGGACACATCGAGTGGCTGCCACCTGCACGACCCAACCAGAGCCAGGGACAAACTGCAACTGAGGTACGCGCCCGTAGCGGGAACCGAACCTGGGTCTCTCTGGACCACAGGCCGACACTCTAACCGCTGAGCCAAACCAGCCAGGGCTATGCTGATTATTTTTAAAGGAAAAATATAGTCTGATCTTTAACCCCAAGCTGAACAGTAACATGGCTGTCCTTCCAGAGAGACATTGTTGCCTGGGATGGACTGATTTGTGATGATTCCAAAGGAATCAAAACAAAATAGGAATTTTCACAGTTCAGATTTGAGCAAAAACAAATGTGGGCCAACACATAGGTGCAAAATCTGACAGCTTTGCAATTTAGAAAAGGGGAAAAGCATACAGACCCAGTTTGTCCTTGCATCATGGCACCCACTGTGGTCTAGGTTGTCCTTCTCCAAGTGGATACTTGTGCTGGCATTTCTTTCTTTTTTTTTATCCTCACCCAAGGACATTTTTGCATTTATCTTCAGATAGAATGGGAGGGAAAGAGGGAGGAAGAGAGAGAGAGAGAAGAGAGAGACACATCGAGTGGTTGCCACTCACACAACCCCAACTGGGGCCGGGGACAAACTGAACCGAGGTACGTGCCTTTAGTGGGAACTGAACTCAGGACTCTCCAGTCCGCGGGCCGACACTCTAACCACTGAGCCAAACTGGCCAGGGCCAGGCATTTCTTGATTATCTCTGCCATGAAAAGAGCAGCTGCTGGGGTGAAGAGACAGCATGAGAAAGAACGGAACCAAACGGGTGTGCCTGTGAAAACCATCATCATGAGCGTGTGTACACGAGTTCTGTCAAGGTTACTGTTGGCTCAGTGTTTGTCACCTTTGGTTACTTTTGTAACATTTTTTTTTTTTTTCTTTATTGATGTTAGAGACAGAGAGGAAGGGAGAGAGAGAGGGAGATAGAACCATCGATGAGAGAGAACATCGGCTGCCTCCTGCACGCCCCCTCTGAGGATCAGGCCCACAACCTGGGCATGTGCCTTTACCAGGAATCAAACTGGCGATTTCTTGGTGCATGGGTTGATGCTCAACCACTGAGCCACACTGGCCGGGCTGTAACATTCTTTAGAAGATCCCTGGGGCCACCACCCTTTTGAGGCTACAGAAATCCTGTCTCAGCTCTGAACTTGCTTTTGAGCTTGGTCTTTTCCTTTTCTGTTCTGGGTCTGTTTCTCATTTGTAAAATCAGGGTTGAGGGGTGGCTTTGATCTAAGTGTTAAAGCTGACCAGTGCTGTATATGTCGTAGGTAAGTTGCGACCAGTGCAACTTGGGCCAACACCCCAGACAGCAAACTGTCCTAAGTTGAGGTATGGGATTCATCATTGATGCTTTTAACTAAGAACAGAGGAAGGGGTGTTGACATGGTCAATTAGTAGGGAGAAGGATGCCTGTCCTTGGTGCTGAGGGTCCTGCCTGACCCTTGAGGCTTTGAGATAACCCATGGAATAAACTAGAGCCCTGTCGGTGTGGCTCAGTGGGTTGAACATTGTCCCATGGACGGAGAGGTCCCAGTTCCATTCCTGGTCAGGTTGTGGGTTCAATCCCCAGTAGAGGGCATGCAGGAGGCAGCCCATCGATGTTTCTATCTCTTCTTCTCTCTAAATAATCAATAAAAAACTAGTTTTTTAAAAAAAATCTGGCTGGCATGGCCCAATGTTTGAGCGTTGACCCATGCACCAAGAGGTCTCCAGTTAGATTCCTAGTCGGAACATATGCCCAGGTTATGGGCCTGATCCCCAGTGGCGGGTATGCAGGAGGCAGCCAGTCGATGTTCTCTTTTATCGATCTATCTCTCTATCTCTTTCTTCCTCTCTCTCTAAAATCAATAAAGAAAAATTATTTTAAAAAACTAGAGATAGATGTGTACCCAGAACAGGGCTAATGGTTTTCTTCCCAGAGGCTTAGAAACTGTTGGAGACATGGAAATCTAGTCATTTCTCTGTAGCTATAAAATGTGACACTTGTGTGAAGCCGAGGATGGCTTTTTTTTTTTGTCCCCAGAAAAAAGGCTAACAGGTGTTTTGGTATTTTTTCCTCAAGTAAAATGACGAAAGATGAAACAGGATTAGAATTTAGTTGCTTGCCCCAGATAATAATAGCTTTTCTGACAGGAAAGATAGATTACTCCATTAGGCATGGTAACAAGAAACATTTGAGCGCTGGTAATGGCTGGGCTGGCTCTTCAGTGCCTCTGAATAACAGCATACAAGTCTGGTACAGTCCAGATTTTATAGCAAGAAAGGGCAGTTTTCTAGTTGGTGTAGTGTGAAGCTAACAGTTAACAACAGGTAACCAGCAGAGGGCCCCAGAGCCTTACAAATACTGTAAGCCTAGACTGGCTTTCTCTGGGATGCTTGCCCACACTGGAGTGCTCATCTCTGAACTGGGAGGAAACTCTAGCACCTTCGAGATCAAGACAGGAGTCAGGTAGAAGGTAGAAATTACAGTTATTTACAGAAGAACAGTTGTACAATCTGGTGACCTGATAGTCATGTGTGGTCTTGCATTGAGGGTAGGGCCTGGGGCTGCTGGGGCTGTGTGCCCTTGTATGTAAAAGAGGAACCCACTGGCCTCTGCAGGAACTGGGAATGGAACAAGAAACTTTATCCAACTTCTACATTCCAGGATCCCCTTGCCCTGATTTTTTTTTTTTACTGAGTCCTGATTCATGTAGTAACCCTAATGGTCTCTGCATGTATGACCCTCCCCTTGGGCAGACTCTTTCCTGGGAGATCCTGAGCAACACTCCCAGGACTATGGATAGTAAATGCCAGAACAGGATTAAGCTGTTTGGCTTTTTAACCCCCAGTATTTAGCAGTTGAGTGGCCAAATTTCGGACTGATTTTTAGTAATTTCTTTCTGAACTGAGGATCCTGAGTATAAGTATGATTGATTGATTGATTGATTGATAGCTTATAACACTGCCTTTATAAGGGTTTGCTATTATTACAATCTACCCAAAACTGTATATGGACCTTTGAATCATGAACTGGATCTTATGTTTCATTCCCTTTCTTTTACATAGAGAGAGATTTCTCTTTTTATTTTCTCCTTTATAGTAGAAAACTTGGAGGAATCTCAGAAACACAAAAGAATGCAAATATATCATTAGCAATCACATTCTACAATGGGTAGAACTTATCTCTTGTTCACCTTTAGTGAATGTAGGAGGCATTACTTGTGCCATCGTGTTCAGAAGTGAAGGAAAACAGAATAATTGGTGACCCCTTGATTGACACAGTGGCAATGTGTGTTCCTCAGTCTCTAAGTGATGTGCACTTGCTCTGAAATGAACATCTTGACGATTTGTTTATTTACTTATTTATTTATTTTAGAGAGAGAGGAAGGGAAAGGGAGAGAAACATCAATGTGAAAACAAAACATCAAGAGAGAAAAAAAGCGAAACATCAGTTGGCTGCCTCCTGCATGCCCCTTACCAGGGATTGAGCCCTAAACCTGGGCATGTGCCCTGACTGGGAATCGAACCAGCAACCTTTAGGTGCACAGGACAACGCCCAGCCAACTGAGCCACACTAGCCAAGGCTAGACAGTTTAGAAATAATGCTAGTACAAAATAAAAATTTGGCCTGGCCGGCATGGCTTAGTGCTTAGAGCATCAGCCCATGCACCAAAGGGTCTCGGGTTCGATTCCAAGTCAAGGGCACGTACCTGGGTTGCAGGCACCCAGTTGGGGTGCATGTGAGAGGCAATCAATCAGTGTGTCTCTCTCACATCAATGTTTTTCTCTCTCTTCTCTCCTCCCCTCCTTTGTTTCACTCCGTCTCTGAAAATCCATGGAAAAAATATCCTTGGGTGAGGATTGACAAAAAAAAAAAACACAATTATTTCCCTACTATGTAAGCTATGTCAGGGTGCCGTCAAAGTGGGTGGGAAGTCCATGCATGCATGCACGTGTGTGTTTTCTGTAGTGGTATTTTTTTTTTTTTTTTTTTTGTGGTACGTGCCCCTAGCGGGAACCAAACCTAGGGCTCTCTGGTCCACAGGCTGTTGCTCAACCGCTGAGCCAAACTGGCCAGGGCGAGTTGGATTTCTTAAGGTCATTTAATATGGTTCAGTTTGTTTGAGTTTGGTTTTGTTTTTAAGAAACAATAACCCTTACCCACTGGAAATATGAGCCTCCTTGGATGAGATTATATCCGGCATTGACTGGTTCCAGTTTGAATCACCCCAGCTGGACACACACCTGGTCATAGGCCCAAGGTCAGCCTTGAAATAATAGCATGGGACAATGGCAGGAGGGGAAGCGCTTTGAACCTGAGGCCCAAGGAAGGCTGATGGTTTTCTAAATGCATGGTTTTCATACTATATTGTGTTTGTGAGTCCTTTATTTATTTCCCACTTGTTAGGCTTGAAGTGCCATTCTTCCAAAGGAATAAGTGCTTTGATTGGACTGGCTTTTTCTGGCTCAAAGCTACTCTTCCCAGTTATATACCTGTCTACCTCCTGTGCCTCTCAGGGTGTCCAGGGCACCATTTGTGTTCCAAGAGTACCACTGAAGCTGCAGTAGCCAGGGCGACAGGACTGAGGCAGTGGGTCTAGAGCGGGCTGCACCATGGTTCCCCAGAGACACGCTATGTGGACAGGGGTGGCAAGAAAGGGGCTCACTAGCTCTGCTGCAACTGCGGCTTATCTCCTCTCAGAGCAGTACTTCTTGCACCTGTCAAAACTTTTACTGCCAGCTTTGTTTTGTGTTAAAGTTTGCATACATTTTTGGGATATGGCACTAGGGAAGAGAGAATTTCTTTGGAATGAGAAGTAAGAGGAGATGCAATGGCAATCAATAGTCCTGCATCTTTATTTATTTTTTTGACAGTTTGAAACGGTCTGTCATTAGAGCCACCACTTTCTAAAATGTTGCTTTGCTACTGAGCCCTCCTGAACGCTGCTGTTCTGCCTGACTCTCATGCATTGTTGGCTCACTAAGAGCATTCCCTCTGGAGAAATCCTGAGCTGGGGTCATTTTTCAATTCTTCACAGTGGTCCCTGGGAGTTCCTACTGTGAGAAAGAGCATCTCTGATCCTTAAAAGAAACTTTAGATTTTGAATTAATGAATGAATCGTAAATTAATGGCTTTCGAACTGTTTTGACACCCAATACATGCATAAAGGTGCATAAATATATGGATGTATAACTGAAACAGTACTTTTACAAAACAAATAACCTGACATGTGGAATGCACTCGAGTTCTAGTTTAAAAACAAAAACGAAAAACCACTGGTCATTATCTACTAAAATGATTTCACAACCCACCAATAGGTTGCAATTCATGGTTGAAAAATCGTAGTTGTAAGTAACTTTGCTTCCACAAATTTGTATTGTGTTGAGTGTCAGCTGTCAGCAAACCCTTTGGGCGGAGTTTAGTCACCACCTCTGCCCTCCTGCCCTTTCAAGCCTTGCATTCAGCAATCACTGGCCTTCTGCCTCCCTACTTGCTATTTCTTAGCCTGGAGTTCTTTCTCCCCAACACCACAAGGCTCACCTCCTCACCTTTCTTAAGTCTGCTTAAATACACCTTCTCAGAGAGGCCTTCCCCAGCACCCACTTTATAATTGTGAATGATTTTCATTCCTGCATCCCCAGCACTAGCATTCTTCCTTCCTGTATTTTTCTCCTTAGCACATAAATGCCCACCTCCTGGCATTGTTGCCAGTGATTCTGTAATATAAATGGGCATTTGAGAGAAACAGTCATCAGTATTAGAATAACTACCACATAGGAATTAGTATTTTTGTTTGTGTTATTCTGATAAGGGTAAAACAGAATTTGTATGTATTCCAGGAAGCATTGATCTCCCACTTTAACTTAAAAGTCCTGGTCCCCATGGTAGTAAAAAGCAGGCAGCTGTGGCTTTCCCAGTCAATACTTCCCAAGCATTGCCCTCTCCCAGGCAGTGTAAACCTGGTAGGTCTCCGTGCCTTTATAATTTACTGTCCCTAGGGGGCAGCATTAGCACAGAAACCAAAGTTGAGGCCACCTGTTTCCATTTGTCACCACCTACTACTAGTGGATCCAAAGAAAGGAGTGTTTGGCTCCTTTCTAATCTGCAGGAGTAAGACTTGGAGATTTCTTTCTTCAAACTCAGCTAGGTAAAGAAAGAAACCCCCACCCTGGCCAGTTTGGCTCAGCAGTTAAAGCGTCAGCCTGTGAACTAAAGAGTCCCGGGTTCAATTCTGGCCAAGGGCCCTTACCTCAGTTGCAGTTTTTCCCCAGCCCTGATTGGGGTCATGTGGGTGGCAACCAATTGATGTGTCTCTCTCCATTGATGTCTCTCTCTCTCTCTCTTCCCCCTCCCTCTCCCTCCCACTCTGAAGATAAAATGTAAAAAATAAAATAAAAAATAAAAATAAAAAACACCTCGACAAAGAGAGCTCATCTTCTTGGAGAAGTGTAATGCAGTCAGATAATTATGGGATGATGCTAAAAGAACTAATGTTTCAATTTTCTTTGTCTTGTAAGAAAAGTGGAACCAGGCAGGCTGGAATTCTTGTTCTGGTTGGTGGGGTGGGAGGAACCTGTGATCTGACCTTGGGTGTCAACACCTCTAGAGCCCCTGAGTGGGGAGGCGGGAATAAGGCTGACTGATTTTTCAGTCCTGACCCCTCTAAACTAGAGGTTCCGGGCCAGGTTTGCAGGTGCTACTATTTGTGAAGCTCCTCTCAGGAAATGAAGAGATCAAGTTCTACGTATTGAAGCTATAGGAGAAAATCAACAGGGAACATCTTAGCTGAAATATATTCAGTACTTTCTCAAGCACCATTTGCAAGCATTTGGCCATTGGCGTCTTGGTAATAACTAATCTTTCCAATTTTTTTTTTTTTTTTTTTTTATCCTCACCCGAGGACGTTTTTCCATTTTTTGTACAGATAGAGTGGGAGGGAGAGATAGGAAAAGAGAGAGAGAGGGAAACATCGATGCGAAAGGGACACATCGAGTGGCTGCCACCCGCACAGCCAACCAGGGCCGGGGACAAACTGCAACCAAGGTACGTGCCCTTAGCGGGAACCGAACCCGGGTCTCTCCGGACCGCAGGCCGACGCTCCAACCGCTGAGCCAAACCGGCCAGGGCTCTTTCCAATTTTGTGCATTAGATTGGGGAAGAGAGTTAGGGAGCAAATAAAGGAACCATGGTGAAAAATACACATATAACCTGTATCCTTAAGACATAAACCATAATGAATTAACCTAAAAGTGTCTTACATATAACTTGACTTTCTCATAATATCACCATTATACTTTACATAATTAAAGTGCTGTAATAGAATGAGAGCCATGTGCTCCAGGAGTCTAGGAAAAGAATGACAACTTTTGCCCAGGTCATTTGAGTTTCCTAGAGCCCCTGGTATTTTATTTTATTTATTTTAAATTCTCACCTGAAGATATTTTTCCATTTATCTTCAGATAGAGTTGGGGGAGCGGGGAGAGAGACATCAATCGGTTGTCTCCTGCACAACCCCAAGCAGGGTCAGGACCAAACCGCAACCAAGGTACGCGCGTGCCCTTGATTGGAATCAAACCCATGACTCTTTGGTCCTCAGGCCGTAGCTCTAATTGCTGAGCCAAACCAGCCAAAGCTACAGCCCCTGGTATTTTGTTTTTATTATTTATTTATTTATTCATTTATTTTGATTTTGAGAGAGAGAGAAATGTCAATGTGAGAGGGACACACCGATTGGTTGCCTCCCACACAACCCCAACCAGGGCTGGGGATCAAACCTGCAACCCAGGTATGTGCCCTTGACTGGGAATCAAACCCATGACCCTTAGTTCCACAGGCTGATGCTCTAACCACTGAGAAAACCAGCCAGGGCTAGAGCCCCTGGTATTTTAAATGAGAACTGATGAGTACGCGTTGCCAAAGGAGAAAGGACATCTAGGCAGAGCATTGCATGGTTGAGGGTGTCGGGTGTGTGGCACTGACAGGAGGCCAACCGTGCTGGCCCTGGAGAAGCTGTGAGGCCTGCTGGGGTGCTGCTTCTCTGAGCTGCTTTCATTTTACTGCTCCCCATTCTGCTTCCACTGTTCTACCCGATAGCCAAAATGCCACCTCTGCAAGGTGTCCTTCACACCAGTGGAAGATGGCAGCCTCCCTGCCTGCACTCCCACTCCACACCACTCCTACAGAGTACAAGTTCATCTGTCTGTTGGTCTACCCATCCAACCCCTCCCAGAATGTAGACTCTAGTTGGGCAGGGACTTTATCTATTCACGGATCCTTTGCTGAGAACAGAGCCTGGTTGCTGTGGATGCTCTAGGAGGTATCTGTTCAAGGGGTGAGAAAGGAAAAGTGAGAGTGCTGTCGTTCCTGTCAGTGCAGGAATCGTCTCCACCACCAGTATCACTCGGAAACAGGACTTGGACCCAGAGCAGTGTTGGTGATGGTGACAATCTCAAGCATCGTCATTAACAAGTGCTCATAGATCATAATCCTGGCTACCTTTAGAGAAATGAGTGGCAAGTATTTACAAGTGAAGGCTCAGGGGATGGTTGAGGGGAGGACCAAGTAAATGATACTTGGTTCTGGTGTGGGTGGAACACTCACATTGAGCCTATCTGTGTCCGTACATCTACTGGGAATCTAAAAACACACTTCCTTCCGTGCCCTGCCAGACATGCAGCTGGCTAAAGATGACAAGAACAGCCACTTCCTCATGTGTCCAGTCTAAGGTTGCTCAGTGATTAGAAGGTTCCTATTATCATTAAGAAGTGCCAGTCCATCCTGCATCTTAATGGGTCATTCCCAGCTCTCCAGGAAGCATGAGGAAGCCAGTGTCCTACACAGCTGCAGCTGGGTGTCCACGCCTTCAATACCCTGACACTCAGTTCTCCTGGCCTTGCTGATCTTTCATCTGTCGTCTCTACACAAGATGCTCATTGTAACCTCAGGGCTTGCTTCATACCCTCGTGCTCTTGAGTTTTCCAGTAAACAATGACCTGTTCTTGCTGGCAAACATGAGAATAGAGGGGAAAGAGTAAGTGGATTTGGAATCAGGCAAACTTGAGTCCATTAGCTTTGTGACCTTAAACAAGTTAATATACCTTTCTGAGCCTTACTTTTCTCATTTTCTTTAAAAAAAAAAAAAATGGGGCCTTGGCCAGTTTGCCCCAGCAGTTAGAGCGTTGGCCCGCGGACCAATGAGACTTGGGTTCGATTCCAGCCAAGTGCATGTACCTCAGTTGCAGTTCACAAGGGAGGCAACTAGTCGATGTATCTCTCTCTCGTCAATGTTTCTCTCTCTCCCTCTCTCCTTCACTCTCCCTCTCTCTCTCTCTCTCTCCCTCCCCTCCCCCCCTCAATCTGTCTGAAGATAAGTGGAAAAATATCCTCGGGTAAGGATTAAAAAAATGGGCCCAGCCAGTGTGGCTCAGTGGTTGAGCATCGACCCACGCACCAAGAGGTCGCCAGTTTGATTCCCAATCAGGGCACATGCCCAGGTTATGGGCCCAATCCCCAGTGGGAGGTATGCAGGAGGTGGCCAATCGATGTCCTCTCTCATCAATGTTTCTATCTCTTTCTCACTCTCCCTTCCTCTCTCTAAAATCAATAAAGAAAGAAAAACAGGGCTAATGTTCCAGTACTTTTCTTGTGGAGTTGTTTGTGAAGATTGGATGAGATGTGTATGTAAAGCACCCTGTACCAGAAGATGTTGAAGCCAGAACTGTGGGGTAGTGGGAGGGGTGTGAGAGTTCAAGGTGCTTGTTAAAGGCACCCTACCTTGTAGATGACATCCAGTGAGAAATTCATCTGAAGAGCCAAAATTGAAAAAGAATCTTTGTAGTCCTTTTCTGAACTGTATAGGAAAAGCAGTCCTCTTATTCCTAACAAGAAAAGATAGGCATGCTGCCATTTCCCCAGTCCCAGAATCAGTGTTGGCACAGCTCAGTTCAGGAAGGAGTTTGTGGAGGAAGTCTGGCCAAGAATAGAATTCAGACTCTAGGGCTTGTTCCCCTAAAAGTTATCCACTTAGCCCTTGTTTAGTGAGGGGGTTGCTGCATGATCCTACAGCCTAGCTGGCTGTATCTCCACCCTCAGCAGACAGAGTGATCTTTTGAAAATGTAAATCAGATAATTTCACTTCACCCACTCAGCCAGGCTTTCCAAATTCCTCCCTCCAGCCTCAGTGCCTGCACGCAGGATTCACCACCGTCCACTCTTAACCACCCACTCACCCAGCCTCTTGGACTCCATTCACACCAACTTCCTCTGAGCTCCTGGAATGAGGCAGGCCCTCTTCCTCACCAAAGCCAGCACACATCCTCTCTTCCCTCTGCCCAGAACACCCTCCCCCACACCTGCTAACTTTGCCCACCCTTCAAGGCTCAGCTTCAGTGTTGCATCCTCAAAAGGCTTTTCTGACCCCTGACTAATTTAGCTATGCTGTTTCACACTTACAGCACCTGATGCTTTTCCTCTGAAACGTTCCTGTCATGGTTGTAGTTATTATATATATTGTTTGTTTAATATCTTTTTTTTTTCAATAGAACATAAGCTCCAAGAAGGTAGAAACTGAGTCTAATTTGCTTATTGCCATATCCCTAACATCTCATACAGCACTTGACAAATGATAGAAATTCATCACCTACTGAGAATGAATAGAGACTGTAGTCTAAAATTCCGTTTATGTTCTCACCTGTCCTCCCACCCTGACTCAGATCTGCTTCTTCTCTTGCATCACTTGATCCAGGTTCATGTTTCCACCAGCCTAGCTGGTGTTCCAAGTTAGAAACTCAGAAGTTACTCTAGACTTCTTTCTCACCACTTTCATAGACTCTTTCAGTTATACTTAACTGTCTTCCTGCGTCTAGTCTCAGTCTCTTTAGTGCACCTAAGCATTCGCAAACCGAGCCCGGACAGCTGGCTGCCTGTTGTGAATTTCCATATCTAGAGCAGTAGGTGCACAAGTCTGTGGTTGCAGTTGCTCACTGTAGCAGAGAAGTTGTGTAGAGCAAAACACCCCCAGTATATGTGTTCATTCATATGTTGTGTGTATTAGTAAGTTGTGTGTATGTACTACTGTTGTAATGTACATTGCCAAACATACAGAAATATAGAAAATTTTAAAAGGTGATTTTAAATAAATCATACTTTTTTTTATCCTCACCCAAGGACATTTTTCCATTTTTTGTTCAGATAGAGTGGGAGGGAAAGAGAGGAAGAGAGAGAGAGAGAAAAACATCGACGTGAAAGGGACACATCGAGTGGCTGCCACCTACATGACCAACCAGGGCCAGGGACAAACTGCAGCCAAGGTACGTGCCCTTAGCGGGAACCGAACTCGGGTCTCTCTGGACCTCAGGCAGACACTCTAACCGCTGAGCCAAACTGGCCAGGGCAATAAATCATACTTTAAAATAATTTTATTTAATGATATAAAATCCTTTTATGCTCTTTAAAATATTAACATATTGAATATGTTTTGTTGTTGAAATGTTTGCTTGAAAGTCTGGTTCTACATTTTAGATACTTGGCTTTAATAGCTGTCATAGCTGGGAAAGGTACTCATTCCACAGAGAGGTGTCAACCCAGATGGGAGAATTTTTTACTGGTTGCCTGGTTGTTCTCACTACTCATGATACATGTTTTATTTAGTCCACTGAAGATGCCAACTCCTCCATCTGATGTAGCCCCCACCCCTTTTCTGCTGTCTCTCCCAGATGTACATGTGTGTATACTACTACATTTAACTCCACTGTGCTCTACTTGGTTTGCTCCAGTATGTCTTCCTCAGGAGACTTGCCTGAGGGAAAATAGGAGTTCACAGATTTTCTTAAAGGAAGGGAAGCCCACTGATTTTGCCTGAGCTTTGACTTGGCTGAGCTTTATTGATTTTCCAGGGTTCCAGCATCTGTCTCATTGTCTGTTTTCCTGTTTTTTTAAAAACTTCTTTATTCCGATAGAGTGGGAAGGAAAGAGGGGGAGGGGGAGGGAGAGGGAGAAAGAGAAACAGCAACGTGAAAGGGACACATCGGTGGCTGCCTCCTGCACAACCCAACCAGGGCCGGAGACAAACTGCAACTGAGGTACATGCCCTTAGCGGGAACCGAACCTGGATCTCTATGGACCGCAGGCCAATGCTCTAACCGCTATGCCAAACCAGCCAGGGCTGTTTTTCTATCTTAAAATTTGTCTCTTTCTGGACTTAACTGGCATCCATATGTCATTTGGGCCTGGAATTTCAAAGCTTAGATTTGGATTGGACACAGGCTCGTGTCCCATGTCTAGATCAGCAGGTTCTCTCCTCTGGAGAGATTCTAGAAGTCTCACCATTCAAAAATTAGTGAGCAGTTTCTGCTATGTTCCACTTCTGAGACAAAGCTGGAAGTCAGGCAGGTAAGATGCAGGGTGCACAGGGAGCCAAGCAACTTCAGAGTAGTCCTGGAGGCATGGTGAGCAAGGAGGGCAGTCTGATGACTTTAACCATTAGTCTCATCTTCTGTCGGCTTCCTTGCCAGCAGCAAGAAGTTCTGCTCTGTGTAGATGAGGTGATGATGGGACAGTGTCTGCTGATCTTTAAGGAACCTATTTATATGAAGAAATGGCAGCTCCCTGGTAGGTTCATATGAAGCCAGACTTAACCTCCTGCCTTACCCATAAAATGTTGATTAAGCAGAAGAAAAAGAATGAAAGGGAGACTGTGGAATATTTTCCTTATATTGCAAAGTTAAGACCTTAATAATGAACAGTCAAAACACCTTGACGCATCTTGAGGTCTAAAGGGCAACATAAAACTTAACCAGAAATCTCTCTGGTGTCATGAAGAACACAGACAGTTAACCAGTGTGTGCACGCCCTTCCTCATTTGGAAGGAAGGAGCTGCCTTCTTTGTTGTATTTGGGTAATGATGAATTTAGTGATTCCTCCTGATCTGTATAGGCACACAAGTGATGAAAAGCATGGTCTCCGATTAGATTTGATAGCCAGGATATGCATGGCCTTTGTGTCTTGAAGTTACTAAAGTGTTTGGCTCAACGGTTAGAGCGTTGGGTCGTGGATTTGATTCCCAGGCAAGGGCACATACCTGATTTGCAGGTTTGATCCCTGGCCCCAGTCAGGGTCCTGCAAAAAGCAACTAATCCATGTGTCTCTCTCAAGTCAATGTTTTTTTTTTCTCTCTCTCTCTCTCCCTCCCTTCCACTCTTATCTAAAAACCAATGGAAAAATACCCTCAGGTGAAGATTAACAAAAAAATACAAGTAAAGTGTACTCTGCCTTCCAAAATGGTCCTTGGGACTTTTTCATTAATCGCACTTTGAAGAATGATTTCTTCATGTTAGAAACGTTCACAAATAGATTGATTCATTTAATAATCATAATAATAATAAATAAATGTTAAATTTTTTTTAAAAGTTCAAGAACATTTCTCCTGCTCTGGCTGGTTTGGCTCAGCGGTTAGAGTGTCAGCCCACGGACCAGAGAGTCCTGGGTTTGGTTCCCGCTCAGGGCACATACCTCAGTTGCAGTTTGTCCCCAGCCCCGGTTAGGTTTGTGTGGGTAGCAACCACTTGATGTGTCTCTCTCACATCGATGTTTTCTCTCTCTTTCTCCTTTTCTTCCTCTGTGCCCTTGACCGGAATCGAACTCACGACTCATTGGTCTGTGGGCCAACGCTGAGCCAAATCGGCCAGGGCCTTCTTCCTAATATTGGTTAAGCATTTGTTGAGTCTAGGAACAAAGCCTAGCTGTGCTTGAGAGGAAAGAATTACAATTTAGTAAAGTATATACTGTACTCTCTTTAGAAGAGAGGGTACATTTTTATTTTTTAACTATGTTTTTACTGGGTTTTTTGTTTTTGTTTTTTTTTTTGTACAGACAGTAGGAGGGAGAGAGAGGAAGAGAGAGAGAGGGAAACATCGATGTGAAAGGGACACATCGAGTGGCTGCCACCCGCACGACCAACCAGGGCCGGGACAAACTGCAACCGAGGTACATGCCCTTAGTGGGAACCGAACCCGGGTCTCTCCGGACCGCAGGCGGACGCTTTAACCGCTGAGCCAAACTGGCCAGGGCTACTGGGTTTTTTTAGAGAGGAAGGGAGAGATAGAAACATCAATGTGAGAGAGAAACATTGATCGGCTGCATCCTGCACGCCCCCTACCAGAGATCGAACCTGTAACCCCGGGCATGTGCCCTGACTGGGAGTTGAACCAGGACTTCTCAGTCCATGGAACAATGCTCAACCCACTGAGCCACACCAGCCAGGCAAGAGGGTACTTTTTTTGTGACAGAGAACATTTTTCCATTTATCTTTAGACAGATTAGGAAGGAGGGAGAGAGGGTGAGAGAGAGACAGAGAAAAATATCGATGCGAGAGAGACACATTGACTGGTTGCCTCCCGCATGACCCTGACCAGGACCGGGGAAGAACTGCAATTGAGGTACGTGCCCCTGGCTGGAATCGAACCCAGGTTTCATTGGTCCACGGGCCGATGCTCCAAAAGCTGAGCCAAACCGGCCAGGGCAAAAGGATACTTTTTTTTTTTCTTTGAGATTTGATATTTTTATTTATTTGTTACTCTTAGAAAAGCTCATTTTCGACTGGACTCAGACTTAGAGGTAGAAGCTCTCAGAGAGGACAGCCCATGTCTCTTGGCGATCTGTTCCTGGCGCTTTTCTTTGTCCTCCTTCATTCTTTTAGCCAAAAGTGTAGCATATTCTGTAGCCTCTTCCTTATTTTTCTTAGTGAGTTGTTTCTTCAGAGCAATACGCTGACGTTTGTGTTGCAGGACACGTGGAGTAACAAGGTGCTGACTCTTGGGTACTTTAGTCCTAGGTTTCTTACCTTCTTTGTTTAGGGGCTTTCTCACAGCATATTGGCAGACATCATCTTCTTTAGACAGATTGAAAAGTGTTCGGATTCTGCTAGCTCTTTTGGGACCCAGGTGACAAGGCACAATAGTGTTAGTGAGACCAGGGATATCTTTCTCCCCTTTTTTTACAACGATCAAATTGAGAACACTGAGATTAGCATCCACAATGCAACCCCGAACAGATATGTGCTTCCTCTCTCCTGTCCTCCTTGGTCAATAGCAGGAATGCCCCTTACTCAGGAGCAGGCGGACATGGCCATAGGTCAAGACACCCTGCTTCATGGGGAAACCTTGTTTGTCATTCCCATCACTGCCCTGGTCAGTTAGGCTCAGCGGTTAGAGTGTCGGCCTGCAGACCAGAGTCCAAAGTTCGGTTCCTGCTAAGGGTCGATTTGAACCACATAGCCCTTCCATTCTTCACCCAGGGCATCAGCAGCAACTTCTGTGGCCATATGCTTCTCATAAAAGGTTCGAAGTTTGCGTTCATCGTCCACTTCAATGAGTTTCTGGCATCCAGTAGCTGGGAAAGAGATGTTCAGCTTCAACCCGAAGCAGCTGACCGCCTCCAAGGCACCATGAAAAAGAGCAAGAGGATACTTTTTTTTTTATTAATTTGTTTTTGTTACAGGTGTTTCTCCTTTTTTCCCCCATTGACATACATTTTTAAAGAGAAAATTCCACGCACTAAATTTACCCACCCTGCTGTTCACTTGCCTTGTTTTTTGTTTGTTTGTTTTTTAATCCTCACCCGAGGACATTTTTCCATATTTTGTTCAGATAGAGTGGAGGGAGGGAGGGAGGGAGGGAGAGAGAGAGAGAGAGAGAGAGAGAAACATCGACGTGAAAGGGACACATTGAGTAGTTGCCACCCGCACGACCCAACCAGGGCCTGGGACAAACTGCAGCTGAGGTACGTGCCCTTAGTGGGAACCAAACCCGGGTCACTCTGGACCGCAGGCCAACGCTCTTACCGCTGAGCCAAACCAGCCAGGATTGCCTTGTTTTAATTGTGGGTTTCAGGGTCTAGCTGGCTAGACTTTTCAAAAGACATTTGAGTTTTATTCTCTGGGACCCCTGGACCCTTTGATGAGAAGTACCATGGCTAAAATTCCACACATGCACCTACAGGAGAACCACTGTGATTTTGCAAGTGAATGGTGACCCCTCACAGTGACCCCTCACAACTGAGTCAGCCTGGCCAGTTCATCTTGCTGTCGTAGACCTATGTCTCACCTGGAAAATGGGTTCTTCCCTTATGAAGAAGTACCCATGAATTAATAACTTGATCACCAGGAATGCTGCAAAGCACTATGTAAATACTGTGGATTGTTTTTAAGCTTCTATTCCTGGTGGGTGGCTAGGTTAGTATTGTTCTGAAGGTTAGGATCCAAACACCAGCTCATCTATTCTCCAGCTGTTGTTTATCCTCCAGTTTCCCAAAATAGTCAGGCACAAGGTCTTTTAAAAATGGGCTTTAGCCCTGGCTGGTGTGGCTCAATTGGTTGAGTGTCATCTCAAGTACCAAGAGGTCGTTGGTTCAATTCCCCATCAGCGCACATACCCAGGTTGCAGGTTGGGGTGCATACAGGAGACAATTAACTGATCAATGTTTTTCTCTAACATCACTGTTTCTCTTCCCTTCTCCCTTCCTCTCTTTCTAAAATCAACTAAAAAAACAAAACATGGTTTTTTTTTGTTTTTTGTTTTTATCCTCACCTGAGGACATTTTTCCATTTTTTTATTCAGACAGAGCAGGAGGGAGAGAGAGAGAGAGAGAAACAGCAACGTGAACGGGACACATCGAGTGGCTGCCACCCGCACGACCTAACCAGGGCTGGGGACAAACTGCAACCGAAGTACATGCCCTTAGCGGGAACCGAACCCGGGTCTCTTAGGACCGCAGGCCAATGCTCTAACTGCTGAGCCAAACCAGCCAGGGCCAAATTCCAGATCTTAAAGCCTGCCCTCCCTCTACCCAAGCCAGGCCTTTCTCACTGTTTCCATGGAACAATGCTCAACCCATCTGTGTTTCTGTTACCTTGTGTTGCACAAATCAGAAACCAGGGTGTCATCCTTGACACCTTCCTCTCCTCACCCTCCTCACCCTCCAGAGCTGGGTCATCACACCAGCCAGTTTTGCTTCCTAAATTTCTCTCAAATCAGTAAACTTTCCTTCATGCCCTCACTTACCTCCCTAAGTCCAGGTGGGCCTCCTTGATCTCTCTCCTGGATGACTTTAATAGCTTCCTGTCTTTTACGTTTCCACTCTTTTCCTCCTGCTACTCTGTTCTCCATGAAGAATGATCTTGTAAAATCACAAAACTGATCATGTTACTTCCATGCTTGACACCTTTGGACACCTTCCTAGTGCTCTTAGGATAAAAGTCAAACTGATAATCACACCCTATAAGGGCCCCGTGGGCCTCACCAGGCCTATTTTCACTGTCTGCAGTCCAGCTGCAGGAACCAGACTTGCCCAGCTTCCCCTGCAGCTTCTCTTACTGCTCCTCCACCTGAATACTGCTCTTTTCACTCTCTTTGACACACTTTTCAGGTCTCGGGCTCTACCTCTTCAAGCCATCACTGCCTCCCTAGACTAGATCAGTCCCCAGTTAAAGCTGACAAGTCTTCTCCTTTATTTATTGGGGTTGTAATTTCCATTTGTGGAAATTAAATTAAATTGGATTAACATTTTAATTCTTATTATTGATGTGAAAGTTTATAAACTACAAATGATCCTAGAATAAAAAGTAGTAATTTTTTAAAATTCATATTTACAAATGAAGTTAAACTATGGAGAATGATTCCATGTTTATGAGGCAGGAATGCCTGAGGGAATGTCTCTCTTAAGGATCCCTAGTAATGCTATGTAGACCATTTTTCAGTTCAGTTCAACAAGAGCACTCTGTGCCAAGACCAACACTGGAACACTGGGCGTAGGGGTTACAGAAATTAATAAGACCCGACAACCCTGCCCTCAAGCAACTTGCAGTATTTTATTTTTTAAAAACAAAAATCTCATAAATTTGTCTTTTATGGGGGTTTTTCCAGTTGGCTCCTGGCATTTTAGAAAACCTTATCCAAATTGGTGTTGGAAGTAGTGCATCCTTTTGGTCTAAAGAGAGGGAATTTTCTCGTGATTTCTTCTTTTTTTATCCTCATCTGAGGACATTTTTTTTTTCCCCCAGATAGAGCAGGAGGGAGAGAGGGAAGGAGAGAGAGAGAAACATCGAGTGGTTGCCACCCACACAACCCCAACCGGGGCAGAGGACAAACTGCAACCAAGGTACGTGCCCTTAGCAGGAATCGAACCCAGGACTCTCTGGTCCACGTGCCGATGCTCTAAACGCTGAGCAAGACTGGCCAGGGCATGATTTCTTCTAATGATTCTTTCTCTTTTGTTGAGATGTCTATAGAAATAACCCCTACTGAAAGGGAGGGAGAGCCTCTGAAAGAATTCAGGCCAAGTGAAGCTTATTTCGTATTCCCTGTTATTGAATAGAAACTTGCATGGGGTCTACTCACCAGGAGCTGTCTGTTTCTCTGCTTTGTCCCCAGGAAACCTGTAGGAAGTGTCAGGGACTCTGGAAAGAGCACAATGGCCTCACCTGTGAAGAGCTGGCTGAAAAAGATGACATCAAGTACCGAACATCTATGTGAGTAAAATAATTCAGAGGGATTTATTGACTAATTTGCCACACACACACACGAACCTGCCTTTTTGTTAGAGAGGGGCGGGCCGTGAGTATTGTGGGGAGAAAAAGTTCTCAAGCTACCCCTGTCTTGAGTGATCTCAAGGAAGTAACCTAACCCTGAGCCTCCATTCCCTCTTCTCTGCAGCCTCATAGAGTTATTCCCAGGGTCAAATGTAACATGATAAATGCCTGGCATGCATATATGAATTCAATATATGTTGGTTCTTCTTATTTTCTAAATAAATAAGCAAGTAACACATTTTAATTAGGTTAGGTGGTACTAATGTTGCTTTATCTGTATTTCCTGTAGGATACTGGTAGCCTGTGACATTGAGTAGAATCACAACCTCCAAAATGCAAATTAATGCAATCAGTAATAAGAGCCATTACTGTGTAGCACTCCCTATGTGGCTAAATGCTTTATAAATACTAATTTATTAAATACATTGACTTAGCCCTGGCCGATTTGGCTCAGCGGTTAGAGCGTCGGCCTGCGGCCCAGAGAGACCTGGGTTCGGTTCTCGCTAAGGGTACGTACTGTGGTTGCAGTTTGTTCCTGGTCCTGGTTGGGTCGTGTAGGAGGCAGCCACTCGATGTGTTCCTTTCACATCGATGTTTCTCTCTCTCTCTTCCTCCTTCTCTCCCTCCTGCTCTATCTCAAGATAAATGCAAAAAAAAAAAAAAAAAATTTGCATTAAATGCAAAAAAAAAATGTCCTCGGGTGAGGATAAAAAAATAAATAAATAAATACATTGACTTAACCCATACAAAAGTCTGTTTCTCTCTCGTATACTAGTCCAGCTTTGCCAGATAGTGGGGCATATCTATCCCATGAGGTCATTCAGAAACATAAGTTCCTTTGTCTTATTACTTTACCATTACCTAAGGGGGTATTCTCACCTGCCTGATTGGGACTAGACTGTAGCCACATTTACACTCCAGCCCTAGGTGAGAAGAAAGAGAGAGAGAGACAAGTTGCCAGGTAGACAGCTTTTCTTTGATTTGTAAGTGATACAGAAAAGATATAGATATAGATATATCACTTCTGCTCGTACCCTATTGATCTAGACTGCGTCACGTGGCCATGGCCTGCTCCAAGGCAAATACTGTATGTAGTCACTAGCTGGGTGATTTTATGTCCAGCTTAAATTTAAAGGAGTAAAGAGCAGGTTTTGTTACTAAAAATAATGAAGTGAGAAATGCCTATTTGGGATAGTTAACAGTCTCCAAATCTGTACCACAAGTAGGTACTATTACCCTCATTTTATAAATGACACAATAGACACACAGCGCCTGGTAACTTACCCATTGCTCACGCAGTTAGTAAGTGGCATAGCAGGAATTGGAAACCTAGGCTTCGTGGCTATGCTTTTACCTCAGACTTTGTAGGAAGAATAATGAGCCCCCCAACATGTCCATGACCTAATCTCCAGAACCTGTGAATGGTGAATATGCTACCTTACATGGCAAAAGGGGCTTTCCAGATGTGATGAAGGTTATGGACTTTGAGATGGGGAGGTTACTCTGGATTATCCAGGTAAACACAATCTAATTACATGACTCCTTAAAAGCAGAGAGAGCCTTTCTCTGGTCAGATGGAGATGCAATGATGGACAGTCAGCGACATGAGAAGGATTCAGCCTCTCATTGCTGGCTTTGAAGATAGAGGAAGAAGGCCATGAGCTAAGGAATGCGACAGCCTCTAGAAGCAGGGAACAACCTTCAGTTTCCAGCCACCAAGAAAACGGAGACCCTGACCTTACAGCTTCAAAGAACTGAATTCTGCTGACAGCCCAAATGAGCAGCAAACAGATTCTCTCCTAGAGCCTCCAGTAGGTAATGCAGCCTGCCAGCACCTTGATTTTGGACTGATGAGACCCATGCTGGATTTCTGACCTATAGAACTATAAAATTATGATTTTGTATTGTATTAAGCTAATAAATTTGTGATAATTTGTTAAAGCAGCAATAGAAAACTGACACAGATTTTTGTATACCAAAAGTGGAGCACTGCTGTAACAAATACCTAAAAATATGGACGTGTGTTTGGATTGCAGTGGGTAGAACCTGGAAGAATTTTGAGAAGCATTACAGCAAAAAAAAACCCAGATTGCCTTGAACAGACCATTAGTAGAAATGTGGACATTAGAAACTCCACAATTGGAGGCCCAGAAGTAAATGTGGAACATTCCGGGCAAAACCTAAATTGCCTTAGAGAATACTTAGATCACCATCAATAGACTTTATAGATATATGAACATTAAAGGCGCTACTGGTGAGGACTCAGAAGGAAATGGGAATGTGTTATTGAAAATTGGAGGAAAGGGAGTTCTTATTATATAATGGCAGAAAGCTTAGCTAATTGTGTCCTGCAAAGTATTGAAGAGTGGAAAATGTAAGTGGAAAGAGATAAATTGAGGAAAGAGCTATTAACAAAAAGGAACGGATGTGATTGTTTCTGAAATTCTCATCCTATCCAGATTATAAAAGACCCTAAAATTGATAGATTCACTGTCAGGGAAAGCTGCTCCAGAGAGAAAAACAAGGATATGTTCAGAATGTTGACAGTACTCAGTCAATACAAAGGCTATTTGAAGAGATTGAGGGAGTGAACCATAGATCCTCACAATCTAACCAGGCAGCCTCTAGGAAGCTCAGGCATTATCCCTCAGCCATCTCACCAGAAGTCAAAAATAGAGGTGGGGTTATCTAGGAAATATCTGTGAGTGAGCTTCATGCCTAATGGAATGAATTCCTGTGACATAAATGGAAGACCCACAAGGTTCTTGAGAATTTTATATCAGCAGAAACATTGCCAGCTTGGACTGGAAGAGACAGGGAGTATGAAATGAAAGAAGTCTGTCAGACCCCTAAGTTCTACAAGCAGGAAACAGGCTAATTAAAAACTGCTCAGCTGCAAGAATACTACCTTTCTTGAAAAAAAGGAGGATTACTCAGAAAGTGGAGCCATGAGCCATGAGGGCAGAGCCTCAAACCACAGAGAGTTATTCTCAAATCTGAAATATAGGAGTTTGCTCGCCTGGATTTCCAAATTGATTGGGAGTGGTGACTTCTCTTTTCCTTCCATTTTCTCCCTTTTTGAACCAGAATACCTATAACTGTTATCTTATACCTGTCCTATCATTGTATTTTAGGAGCAGATAATGTGTTTCTTTAGTTTTTCAGGACACAAATGGAGAGAAAGTGTATCCCAGTGGAACATATCTAGAGTCTTACCTGTACCGGGTTTAGATGATGAGAATTGGGGCTATTGAGCTGAGGGGATTTAGATAAGATTTGGGACTTGAAGTTGATGCTATATTGGATGAGATCTTTGGGGTCCTTAGAAGGGGGGTGACTATAATTTGCATGTGGGATGGATATGAGTCTTTGGAGGCTACAGGACAGACTTTGGTATGCAGAAGAAGGGCCTCCAAAGATGTTCATGCCGTAATCCCCACCACCTCTCAATATTTTTACCTTACATGGCAAAGGGACTTTGCAGATGAAATTAAGGTTATGGTAACAACAGAAAACTAAAAAACAATGTACGTAGAATCACAAATACCGCCCCAACTAGAGAAGTCTAGCATTGTTTCCTTAAATCTAGGCTTTCCCCTGTCTGTCAGCCAGCCTTTATAATTTGGAGTGGCTACCAACCTGACCAGCAGCATGTCTTTAAATTGATTAACATCAAAAATTATTCTTTCTTGAAAGTAGTCCTCTTGCCAGGCAATATACTGATATCAGGAATGCTATTGCCTAAAAACACTTTGAACTTCTCATTCAGACTTGTCTTTCAGCCAGTTTATGAGCCAACTCCCAAAAAATCTGTTCTCGTTTACTATGGACAGTCATTTCTGGTTTGAGTTGGGAGGAGGGGAGGATTTCTGTTGTTGCTGTTTGGGCCTTTGTTTTGCACCTAAGAAGGATGTCTTACTCATGTAGTGAGTGCAGATTTACTGAGTGCTCACTATGGGTTACTATAGTTAAGAACCCTGAGCAAATTTCTTAATTTTTCTGTGCCTCAGTTTCCTTATCTGTAAAGTACAGAGGATAATCCTATCAATCTGTAGGGTTATCGGGAAGAGTAAAGTGCCCAGAATAGTTTTTGCCACATGCTGAGTCTTCCATAAGCAGAAGGCCCTGATTTACAAATGTGACCCAAGGAATAAACATGAATTCTTGCATTCAGGGCCTTTCAGGCCTGGTCACATATATTCTACTTAGAGTTGGTGATGGAGTGCTGCCCAACTCTATACTGGTTCTTGATATACCTCAGGATCAGGCACCTGGACTTCTCTAGGGCTCAGTCATAGGCCAGGAGATGTTTCTTAGAAGAAGAGCTGGCTACTTTTTGAAGCAGAGCCCCCATTCTGGTTGTCCTGTCAGTTCCTGCTACTGGCTGTATTCAGTGTCTGTCTGAGGTAGGCCCTTGGAGCACCACTGGGTCCAGTAGTAACTAGAAGGTCACTCTTGGTCTGAGCCCTACTTAAACCTGGCAGCCTTTATATCAGCAGTAAATGGGCCAGATCAGCGCATCCAAATGTGAAATATGTTGATTCCAAAATCCAGAAAGGCCTCCCAAGTATCTGACTTCTTTCCTTGTGGGTAGGGAATACAAGATCCAGCAACGTGTGCCTAGCTTTGAAAGGAATAGTTTGCTGTGCACACTTGATCTCTAGATCACCAGAACTTGGAGACATTACAGATCTCTATTTTTTTAGGGACTTACCTCCCACTGTCTCACATGCATACACTGTATTAGTGTGTCCTAGAGTACCTGCTACTTCCTATTCACCAGGTTCTATCAGCATATCATTTGAATGGTAGGTCACTGTGTTGTCCTGTTGGACAACAGATGATCAGGGCCCTTCCCAACTGCTTCTGGTCTTCTCTGCTTATTGAACAGAGAATAAAAACATTTTCCAGGTTAATAGCTGCATCCCAGTTGCTAGAGGCTCTGTTTACTTGCTCTGCTGAGAAATGACATCTGGAACCGCAGCTACAGTTAGAGTCAGCATCTAATTAGGCTTCCAGTGATGCACTAGGTTTAGGACCTGTTCTCTGTACAGGCAAGAGAAGTAAAAGGAGATGCGATAGCAGTCAGCAGCCCTGCATCTTTGAAGTCTTGATGGCACCAATCTCAAAGATGCCCACAGAAACCTGGTAGTACTTTTTTGTAGGGTAGGGATGCTCTAGACTCTAGAGCTAAGGAATCCTGCCATTTGTCAGGTGGCAAAAGTAAGAAACAGAAGGGTACACACATTAAATTATAAGTACTTTATTATTGCTGAATCAGCATATTAAATGATATGAAATGAATCAGGTCTTCCAACAAAAAAAGTATACACACTCACAAAGGAAAGCCATTTAAGATTTGAATAGTATATGCCACAAGAATGAAGATAGCTCCGTAAGAGGAGTTCCCAGCATATTTAAATAGTAGTGAGAAAAATAATCATGGAATCGTAGGATCTCTGTTGGTTATGTAGAAGAGGGCAGTGAGCCTTCCTGTTTGAACATGAGGTCAGCAGACACAGCTGCAGCTCAGTCCTCTCTTCCTGTTCTGAACAGGAACACATCCTGTGGGGCTGTTTGTTTCCTGCCCAATTTAGAATCTAGTTGCCAAATCACCTTCCTCCCAAAAGAATCAACTGATTTCTCCCCAGTTCCAGTTTGCATTTTTACATTGCTGGATAGGTGGTCACCACATCCCATAATAGCAATCCTTTTTTGGTTAAAGACCATCCTGGCCTACCTAGTACTGTTCTTTTGCTAAAGCAAAGGACTTGAATGGATATTCATGCAGTGTTGAATAGCTATTTGAACATTGTGGCAATGTTGAGTTACATACAATCTTTACATCTTTTTATCCATTTAGGAGTGCGTTTTCTCCCTTACCACACCCACTATTACGTCACATTGGCAACTGACAGTGTGGTGGAACAGAGCAAGCAAATGCACCCTCTTTCATTTCTTCTTATTTATTTATTTATTTATTTATTTTAATTGTTGAAAGTATTACAGATGTCCCACTTTTATCCCCATTGAGCCCCTGCCACCCCCTTCCTGTCGTCTTCAACTTAATGTCAGTGTCAGTTGGTTGTACATGTATGCATATAAGTTTTTCAGTTTATCTCTACCCACCCCAAATGCATCCATCCTCGTTCCAAACCTTCAGAAACAACTCAGAAACAAATAACCTTGGTTCTTCAGTCACTTCTCTCCCACACTACAGCCTACTAGCTGCCCAGGGAATAAGTCAGCCAGCCCCAGACAACCAAAGTGCAATGGCTGAAAGCCACACCTCAGTTTCAAGGTTGCTCTTACACAGAAAGTCTGTGCTATTGAAAATTGCAATTGTGTTTTGTTTTTTTTTATCCTCATTCAAGGACATTTTTCCATTTTTTGTACAGACAGAGCGGGAGGGGGAGAGAGGAAGAGAGAGAGAGGGAAACATCGATGTGAAAGGGACACATCGAGTGGCTGCCACCCGCACGACCAACCAGGGCCGGGGACAAACTGCAACCGAGGTACGTGCCCTCAGCGGGAACCGAACCCGGGTCTCTCTAGACCGCAGGCGGACGCTCTAACCGCTGAGCCAAACCGGCCAGGGCTACAATTGTGTTTTGATCACAGCTTTTTAAATTGGAAGCTTTTTCATTAGAACCTTACGAGTCTTAACATGGAGCATTGACAGGTGTTTAAAGTTTTCTGAGTAACTGAAATTATGAACATGTGTATTATATTATTTAGTTGACAATAATAAATTCACTTTATTTAAACTTTGTTTTCTTGACAGTGTTTTCTATTCAGCAAAACTTAGAATTCATTTGTTCTTCAGTAACTTGAACTGGGTTTAAATTATTTTCAAGCCAGAGTTCTGCCTTCCTTCATTTTGGGTCATTCAAAAATTTAGACTTAAATGAATAGCAGCCAATTTCCTAATGCATTTTTCTATTTTTGAAGAATGGTCTGGCTTCTGAGGAGCATATTACCACAACAATCTTCTAAATATAAGTAATTAAAAACACTTGCGTGTCCTGGCCAGTTTGGCTCAGCAGTTAGAGTGTTGGCCTGCAGCCCAAAGAGCTGCGGATTCTGTTCCGGTCAAGGACACGTACCGCAGTTGTGGTTTGATCCTGGTCCTGGTTGGGGTCATGCGGGAGGCAACCAATTGATGTGTGTCTTTCTCTCTCCCTTCTTCCTTTCCTCCCACTCTTATCTGAAGATAAATGGAAAAATATCCTCAGGTGAAGATTAAAAAAAATAACGCTTGCCTGCCCCTGACTCATATGGCTACTCTTACTTAGCAGAAAAACTTGGAACAGTAGAAGGAAGAAGGCTGTGTTTTCTCAGCCTTAGGAGAGAATATGCAGGTCAGAACTCATCCCCAGACTATCACAGTCATTACTATGCTTGGAGCAGTGGGATGAGTCCCAACTTCAGGGCTGTCCACCATTTGGGGCCTTAATGCTCTTCCCTAGTCTCAGTAGGCATGCCTTTTTTTTTTTTATCCTCACCTGAGGACACTTTTCCATTTTTTGTTCAGATGGAGTGGGAGGGAGAGAGAGGAAGAGAGAGAGAGAGAAAGGGACACATCGAGTGGCTGCCACCCACACGACCAACCAGAGCCAGGGACAAACTGCAGCCGAGGTACGCGCCCTTAGAGGGAACTGAACCCGGGTCTCTCTGGACCGCTGGCTGATGCTCTAACTGCTGAGCCAAACTGGCCAGGGCAGTAGGCATGCCTTTTGACACCTTCCTGTCAAGACCATACTTCTTCATGCCAGCTGGGTGTTCCAGCACAGCCTCTGCTCTCTACCTTCAAGGAACTCAACTTAGTAGAGGAAAACAGACACATGAACAATTATAAGCCAAGGCAGCAACTGTTATAAACAGAACACCATGGAAGTAACTTAGTTCAGCAGTGCCAGCTTTTGACGAAGAGCCAAGATCTTTCATTTTGACCCTAGTCATCTGCCTTTTCATATCAGTTAAAGTGCTTCTGGAAACAAGTAGCCTCCCATTGAATCATACAGATGTCCGTTCCCTCCCTGCAAGGCAGCCTGGGAATGTGGGATTCCATTGGCTATTGGCTCATCCCCAACTGTGTCTATCCCACACCCATGCCGAGTATTTTGAAATACAAGGTGTGAATATAACAGATTTAAGCTCACTGGCTCTCCATTATCTAGTTTTGTATATGTAAAACACATTGTTTCAGAATATCTTAAGTTTTTTCTCTCCATTTTAAGCCTACAGAGATTCCTATAACAAATAGAATTCATTTTCTAAGTGCTGTGTGCCAGGGTACTTTGTATTTTACCTATAATCCTCCAAACACTATGAGAAAGTTGGGTTTTACTTATTTAAAAATGAGGAAGCGGAGTCTCCATTCAGTTGAGTAATTTACCCAAGCTAAACAACTGATAAACTGAACCCAGTTCTCGGACTCCAAAACATAGGCTCTTTTCACTCTTTGAATGTCACCAAAAAGGTTAGGCAATCATATGTGGAAAGAGATAAATACTTAATAGCCATATTTTTCTTTCTTCTTCATGTTCCCTGCTATCTCCAATCATGTGTTCTTTTTTCAGTGAAGAGAAAATGACTGCTGCTCGCATTAGAAAATGCCACAAGTGTGGGACCGGCCTCATCAAATCTGAAGGCTGCAACCGCATGTCTTGCCGCTGCGGGGCCCAAATGTGCTACCTCTGTCGAGTATCCATCAATGGGTATGACCATTTCTGCCAGCATCCTCGCTCTCCAGGAGCCCCCTGCCAGGAGTGTTCTAGATGTTCTCTTTGGACCGACCCCACCGTAAGTGAATGCATGGCTGCCTATTGCTTTGTAGGGGGAATATCAATAAGGTGCTATATTGAAGTGAGGTTTTATGCATAAGTAACACATTGTGACCGATGAAAAGATAAGGAAATATATAGATCAGTTACCACAGGAAAAAAATTAAGTAATCAAAAAGCTATTCCTCTGCCTGGTTGGTGTGGCTCAGTGGTTGAGCGTCAACCCCTGCACCAAGAGATTGCTGGTTCGATTCCTGGTCAGGGCACATGCCCAGGTTGTAGGACCGATCCCCAGTGTAGGTTATCAGGAGGTGGCCAGTCGATGTTCTCTTTCATCAGTGTCTCTGTCTCTCTCCCTCTCTCTTCCTCTCTCTCTAAAATCAATAAAGAAAAAAAATTTTTTAGGCTACTCAGAAAGCAGCATGCTCAAACAGTGTATGAGCAAATTTTTTCAATCCTTTAGGGAATAAAAAAAAAATTAATATATTTTTATTGATTTTTGAGAGAGAGAGGAAGGGAGATGGGGAGAGAAATAGAAACATCAGTGGGAGAGAAACATCGATCAGTTGCCTCTGGCACTCCCCACACTGGGGATTGAGCTCACAACCAGGCATGAGCCCTGACCAGGAATCAAACCAGCAGCGTCTCGGTGCATGGGATGATGCTCAATTCACTGAGCCACACCAGCCAGGCAGGAATGAAAATTTTTATGCCATCTGAAATATTCCAGAGCATAGAAAAGAAAGGAAAGTTTTACATATTATCTGCATAAAACTTGTATATTGCTGATACCAAAATGCGACATAGATAACCCCAAAAAAGAAAACTACAGATCCCTTCTACTTATGACTATAGGTTTTAAATTCTCTAAATAAAACACCAGGAGATAGAGCCCTGGCCAGCTTGGCTCAGCGGTTACAGCATCGGCCCATGGACCAGAGAGTTCCAGGTTTGTTTCCCGCTAAGGGCACGTACCTCAGTTGCGGTTTGTCCCTAGCCTGGTTGGGGTCGTGTGGGTGGTGACCACTGGATGTATCTCTCTCACGTTGATGTTTCTTTCTCTGTCTCCCTCCCTCTCTCCCCTCCACTCTGTCTGAAAATAAATGCAAAAAAAAATGTCCTCGGGTGAGGATTAAAAAAAAATACCAGCAGATAGAAACCATGACCAAGTGAGATTGTTCCAGAAATGCAAGGATGGTTCAATATTAAGACCTCTTAATATAAGTCACCATGTAATAGCTTTAGATGGGGGGAAAAAATAGCTTTAGATGGTAAAAAAATTAAATTAAATCTGACATCCATTTTTTATTTGAGCTTTAAAAAATAATATTAGAAGGATGCTTTAACTTAATAGTGTGTTTTCAAAGTCCATATTTCAAAATAGTCACGTTAGGATGTATTTAATAGTGAAATACACAGTAGTATTCCCAAAAAGTCAAATGTAAGACTATCACCACTATTTGTTTCTGGAACTGCTAGTTAATACAATTAGCTAAGATAATAAAATAAAAGGTACAGGTATTAGAGAAGATAATTGCTAATGTTTATTGGGCACCCACATGTGTCAGGTGCTATTGTAAGCACTTTGATGTGTATAGAAGAAAAGTAAATCAACCATATTAGACCTGAGAAAAGACAAAATAATCAACTAGAAGACTATTAGAAGAAGTAGATGGCTAGATAAAAAATACATGTGCAGCCCTGGCCGATTTGGCTCAGTGGTAGAGCATCAACCTGCGGACCAATGAGTCGTGGGTTTGATTCCAGTCAAGGGCATGTACCTCCGTTGCAGTTCGTCCCCAGCCCTGGACAGGGTTCTGCAGGAGGCAACCGTCAATGTGTTCCTCTCATGTTGGTGTTTGTATCTCTCTTCCTTTCTCTCTCTCTCTCTCCTACTCTATCTGAAGATAAATAGGAAAAAATATATATCTATATCTATATCTATATCTATCTCTCTCCCCTCAGGTGAGGATTTTTTTTTTTTTTTTTTTTTTTTTTCCTCACCCGAGGACATTTTTCCTTTTTTGTTCTGGTAGAGTGGGAGGGAGAGACAGGAACAGAGAGAGAGAGAGAGAGAAACATCGATGTGAAAGGGACACATCGAGTGGCTGCCACCCGCACGACCAACCAGGGCCGGGGACAAACTGCAACCGAGGTACGCGCCCTTAGCGGGAACCGAACCCGGGCCTCTCGGGACCGCAGGTCGACGCTCTAACCGCTGAGCCAAACTGGCCAGGGCTCAGGTGAAGATTTAAAAATACATGTACAGAATGCCACTCAGTAGCAATGTAAATCATACAGTACTCTAGAAAATAACATTTCTTTAATAAGAAATGTTCACATTTCTTATTAATTCTTCACATTAAAGAAATGTGAAGACAACTATATCAAAGGATATGAAAAAACTTGAACATAAGGACAAATGTGCTTTGTTCTTAAATAGTTTTATATTAAAATGTATCAGTTCTTAAAATTGTTTTAAATTTGAAACTGTCACAGTACATTATAAGTTGATTTATAAGGGTATTAATGTGACATGTGAGGAGACTTGTTCTACCAAAAAGTGATCCAGGCTAACATTGAGTAAGAGCAAATGAAAGTCCTTGAGGAAGTACACCAAAGCCCACTGGGGGCCTAGTGACGGCCAGTTACTCCTCAGCTTCCATTTGAGACAGGTGAAGATGATCTGGATCGTGGAGAAGCATCTAGTCCCTAAAGGGGAGACTTAGTATTATAGAGAGATTAGTTCCCTCCAAAGAAATCTAGACGTTTACTGCAATTCCCATTTAAATTCAGTGGTATTTTTTTCTTAAAAAATTACCTATAGTTTTAAAAATGAGACTAATATTTACTATGAAGCTACACTAATTAAAACCATATATTCTGATACAAGAATAGGCAGATAGATCAAAGGAACAGAATAGAGACCAGAAACAGAACTTAATGTGTGGGAAAAAAATACCATTTCTTTTCTTGTTTTTGAAAATACTATTTTTTATTTATTTATTTATTTATTTATTTATTTTTAATTATAAGTTCTGTGATTTATCTCTTCCCCCTCCCACCCCCTCTTCTGGGGATTGTCAGTCTGTACCCTACTTCCACGTCTCTGGGACTACCCCGTTCCTCAGACTGTTATGTTCATTATATTCCACAAATAAGTGAGATCATGTGATGTTTGTCTTTCTCTGCTTGGCTTGTTTCATTTAGGATAATTCTCTCCAGGTCCCTCCACGTCGTCTCAAAGGATAAGAGATCTTTCTTTCTTACAGCTGCATAGGACTCCATTGTGTATATGTACCACAGCTTTTTTATCCATTTGTCTACTGATGGACATTTGGGCTGTTTCCAGATCTTAGCTATTGTAAATAGTGCTGCTATAAAAATACCATTTCAATAATAGATTCATTCTTTCACTCTTAACTATTTAGTGTTACCAGGACTAGTCTGACAAAAAAGTCCCATCCTCATGAAGTCTAAAATAAGAATCCTTCATTAGTTGGTGCTGTGTAGGAATAATGAAAGTGATGTGATAGTGAATGACAGGAACTGGAGGAGGAGGCCAATCTTAAAGTGATCTGGGAGGCAGCATTTGTATAAGACCTGTGTAAGGAGGAGGAGCAGCAGCAAGGCTAGCTAAGGAAATAAAACAAATTCAGTCCAGACCTGTTTGGCTCAGGTGGTGAGATAGGGAAGGGAAGTGGGAAGTAGGAGAAGCAGGCACAGAACCAGGCTGTGGGTGGATCTCATCGAGTGCAGTGGGTGCTGTTGCCAGGCTTATGTAGGAGAGTGACTTGGTCTGATTTAAGTTTTCAAGGTCACACTGGCTACCATGTCGACTGAGAAATGAGAGAAAATTGTTGTAACATATATATGATATAATAAATTAATATGTTAATATGTAAAGAGTGATGTGACTCAATAAGAAATCAGTAAAAATTGCCCTGGCCAGTTTTACTCAGCGGTTAGAGCGTTACACCTAGTCCAGTGAGTCGCAGGTTCGATTCCAGTCAAGGGCACATACCTCGGTTGCAATTCGTCCCTGGCCCTGGTTTGGGTCGTGCAGGAGGCAACCAGCCGATGTGTCCCTTTCACGTCGATGTTTCTCTCTCTCTCTCTCTTTCTCTCTCTTCCTCTCTCTTCCTTTCACTCTATCTGAACCAAAATGGAGAATATCCTCGAGTAAGGATTTAAAAAAAAAAAAAAGAGGAAAAGAAATCAGTAAAAATCCCTATATTAATAAGGATCATTTTGTCTGTGAATATCAGAAAGCCCAAAAATAACAGTGGCTTCTACAAGGTAGAGGTTTACTTCTCCCTTATCTATAAGTAACGGTGGACAACCCAGGGGTTGGATGATCACATTAATATAGTACACAGTTATAAAAAAACAATGCTCTATATCTATGTTCCAAAACTTGGAGGAAAAACATGGAAATATTTACACATAAAACACAACATGCAGCTGGGGTCACAGACCCAAGTTACCACAGGGGCAAGTGGTAACATAAATGATTGATAAACATGAAGTAGGCCAGATCTGAGAGACAGTAGGGTGTGGTAGGGCCTGCGGCAAACGGGAGGTGTAGGCCCATCTAAGGTGCTACTACTCAACTCCCATAGCTTGTTGCCAGATGAAATTGTACTCAGTTACCATGGGTTTAGATTTTTCAGAGAGGCTGGAAATCTGTATTTTAATGTGAAATCTCCCAGTTTTTAAAGATTGATTAATCCAGGTTATCTTTAAAACACAGTTCAAGCCCTGGACAATTTTGCTCAGCGGTTAGAGCATCGACCTGCAGACCAGAGAATCCCTGGTTTGGTTCCCGCTAAGGGCATGTACCTCAGTTGCAGTTTGTCCCCAGCCCTGGTTGGAGTCGTGTGGGTGGCAACCAGTCAATATGTCTCTCTCACATCGATGTTTCTCTCTCTCTCTTCCCCTCTCTCTCCCTCCTGCCCTATCTGAAGATAAATACAAAAAAAAGTCCTCGGATGAGGATAAAAAAAATCAATAAAACACAGTTCAGCCCTGGCCAGTGTGGCTCAGTGATTGAGCATTGTCCCATGCACCAAAAGGTCACTGGTTCGATTCCCAGTCTGGGTACATACCTGGATTGAGAATTCGATCCCCAGTTGGGGCCCATATGAGAGGCAACCAATCAATGTTTCTCTCCCTCTCTCTCTTCCTCTCCCTTCCTCTCTCTCTAAAATCAGTAAAAAAACATATTTAAAAAAAAAAATCATGGGTCAAGCCAGTACTTTATAAGCCAAAGAAAAGTATTGCTAGCCACCAGTCTTCACCCTGGTGCAGAACATCTTCACTGTGCCTGACAGGAGGTGTCAGGGTAACAGGTAGTCCCTGTGGAACCACAGCAGACTGTGCTGGTGGCCACACCCTAACCCTCAGAGCCACCAGTTTTTAAAAGTGGTGAGTCCTCCGGAAACCAGGTGTCTACATATCAGGAACAACCTCAGTGGTCAGAAAATTGGGCTGAGGCCCCAGGAATTGCTCTTATTCCAGGACTTTGTGACCCCATAGGCCCTTAGCAAACCCCCTTCATCTCCCTCCCTGGGGCTGAAGAAAAATCGTGAAAGAAAGGGGAGACTGCCCTGGCCGGTTTGGCTCAGCGGTTAGAGCGTCGGCCTGCGGTCCGGAGAGACCCGGGTTCGGTTCCCGCTAAGGGCACGTACTTCGGTTGCAGTTTGTCCCCGGCCCTGGTTAGTCGTGCGGTGGCAGCCACTCGATGTGTCCCTTTCACATCGATGTTTCTCTCTCTCTCTCTTCCTCTCTCTCCCTCCCACTCTATCTGTACAAAAAAATGGAAAAATGTCCTCGGGTGAGGATAAAAAAAAAGGGGGGGGGGAGACTTAGTAAATAGTTATCCTTCTGTTCTTGGTTGTGGGGAGGGAGGTGCGGCCACAGTGGGAGCATTTGGGAAGGTGATCCACGATGCTTTTTGTGTCAGAACTTCCCAGGACATGGCAGTTCTGTTGACTCACTCTTCTGTCCCATCCAACTAGCACAGGGGAGCCTGGGCATCTCTAGGAACTTCATGAGGAGATGGGATCCTTTTTTTTCAGCTGCAGCTCCTGAGAGGTATTCCTTCTACCCACCCCATCTTGTCTCTAGAAACAAAGAGCTGAGTGGGAGTTACCATGTGAAGGAGGATGCTTAGCAGTCTGGCCTATCCTGGTCCCTGTTTTTCTTTCTTCTCCCTTCTCCCTGTTCTTATTCCCTCCCCTGCCACTTCCTTTTCTTCCCACGCATGGAATTGATTATAAAGGTTTCTCATGTTCTGTTACCTTGTTTTGGTGCCATACCATGCGACTGCCCCTTGTTTTCTTTTGAATTGTCTTCTACCCTGAGAAAGGTTCTGGGTTTGCTCAAAATAAAGCTGGGAAGGAAGGTCAGGCAAATACAAACCCCTTCGATTTCCTCTGGTAGCCACAGCCAGAGATTTTGTTCCATGTGTCCCGTTCCCATCAAAACTGGGATCAGCCCCGTTTCCTTGATTCTTACCAGGAGACCGATTGAATTCCAACCCAGCATCTGTTGGGGCTTCTGAGAACACAAAGCCATTCAGAAGTTCAGGGAAACAAAGCATGCCCTGTCGACAGAGCCTGTTTTCCGCTTAATGAACCAGTGGGGCCAGGAAGAATCTCATTTGTCAGCAAGGGAGTTGTCCCTTCATGATTTGGAGAGAAGTTGAGATTTCATCCTTAATGACTAGAGATTGCTTGGGAACCCAAACTAACTCCATGTTAGAGAGATGAAATGGTGAATAGTAACATTCTTTTTCTGTTAGTTATCAAAAATAAACCAAAACATTCAACCAAGAGTCTTATAAAAACAATATGTCATTTTAGAAAGAAAAATAAAACTGAAAAGCAAACAGTCACGGCAAACCACAGTTCTCTGGTTTAGGGGTCAGAATGCAAAGCCAAATCTCAACACAGAAATGAACAAACATTATTTTTCAGTGGGAGAAGGGTTCTCCTGGGACTTGACTGTATCCAAATATGCTGACTCTTCTCTTGTCCATGTGCGGCTGCGTGAGTGGTAGGGGCTGACACTTTCGACCTTACTGGTAGAATTCGTGTTCAGAAGAAGTCACCTGGCAGCCTGGAGTCTACAAGGGGGGAAAGTTCCTTAAACACAAAGTCAGTGTTGAGCATGGGTTTGGCTGCCAGAAACTGTACAGAATTGTTTTCTACAACTTTGTTTCCTGAATGTAAGAGTTTGAAACATGTTCAGTTCAAACAAAACCCAAGTCTTTTTAGTCAGTTTATAATTTGGTGCCATTATCTCCTGGCCCTTGGTGAGGAAACCTGTTTATTTTTCCCAAGCCTGCAGTGGACTGGACAGCCATATGTGTTCATAAATTTCATTCTATAGTAGTTCCCTAAGGCAGCTGGATCACCCCTGTTTTACAAACTAGTAAACTTGCTGAAGATTGTGGTCAGTAAAGAGGACCATGGCTTTCCATCCCAGGATATCTGTTCCCAATGTCTTAAATAAGCCGCCCGCCTGCCTCCTCCCCTCAGTAGCTCTAGCTCTATCCCGACTAGACCAATGTGCGGGTCTTCCTGATGGACAGGCGTGCAGAGGGCTCCAGGCAGCTTGGAGACCCTTACTTCAGTGGCCAGGGAAAAGAAGAACTGTTGCAGTAATGAAGGGGGAAGGAGAGTATTTCAGAGAGGACTGAAGAGGAAAAGGTGGAAACTCACCCCAGAGGAAAGATATTCCAGACTTTAGGTTTGTAACTAATTCTTGGCTTCAGCGTTTTTTTTCCCTTAACTTTTTTTTTAATCCTCACCTGAGGACACGCTTAGAGGAAGGAAGAGGGAGTGAGAAACATCAATATGAGAGGGAAACATTGATCAGTTGCCCTACATACATGCCTTTACCAGGAATTGAACTCACAACCCAAGTATGTGCCCTCACCTGGGAATCGAACTGGCAACCTCTTTTGGTGCACAGGATGACACTCAACCGAGCCACATGGCCAGGCTTCCTTAACTTTTTTTTTTTATCCTCATCCGAAGACTTTTTTTTTTTTTAATCTTCAAATAGAGAGGGAGGAAGAGAGAGAAAGAGAAAGATCGATGTGAGAGACACATAGAATGGCTGCCACCCACACAACCCCAACCAGGGCCGGGGACAAACTGCAACCGAGGTACGTTCCCTTAGCGGAAACCGAACCCAGGACTCTCTGGTTTACAGGCTGACGTTCTAACTGCTGAGCCAAACTGGCCAGGGCTTAACTTTTTATTTTTTATTTATTTATTTATTTATTTATTTATTTATTTTTTCCCCTCACCCGAGGACATTTTTCCATTTTTGTTCAGATAGAACGGGAGGGAGAGAGGGGGACGGAGGGAGAGAGAAACATCAACGTGAAAGGGACACATCGAGTGGCTGCCACCCGCACAACCAACCAGGGCCAGGGACAAACTACAACCGAGGTACGCGCCCTTAGCGGGAACCGAACCCAGGTCTCTCTGGACCACAGGCTGATGCTCTAACTGCAGAGCCATACCGGCCAGGGCTATTTATTTACTTTTTAAATACTAGGTTTTGTTTGTTTGTTTGTTTGTTTGTTTGTTTGTTTGTTTGTTTTTTTGGTCCGTGCCCCTAGTGGGAACCAAACCTGGGACTCTCTGGTCTGCAGGCCGATGCTCCAACCGCTGAGCCAAACGGGCCAGGGCCAGGGCTTAACTTTTTAAATTTACATTCTACAGAAGAAAAAGGACAGTCAAGTGAGCCCTCATGTCGCCCATTCCACAATTGGCCATAGCATTTTATTTCTAGTCACTGTTTTAAATATCATTGTTTCCGTTATAACTGGGGGCAGGGCTACTTTCCTGTTGTACAGATGAGGAAAGTGACATTCAGGTCACTTGGTAAAACCGGATGCAAGCCCAGGTCTCGGACCAGATAGAGGCTTTTTCCACTCCAAAAGTCTCCACGCCGTGGAGTGAGAGATCCCAAATATAGGTGCCTCCTATAGGTGCCCACGGGGTCCCTGAGCCCAGTGAACCAAGCCGGCCTCTGCAGGTGTGGGACCCTCACAGGACCCCTTCCCCACTGAGCAAGTTTCAGATGGTAGAAAGGGGGCCTGGCAGCTCCAAAGTGAGTGTCCTTGATCGAGTTTGGATGTCACTACAGGACTTGACCAAGGAGGACAGCCACATGGCTCAGTCCAGTAAACATGGCATGTAGATATGTGTTGTCTTTAGCAAATGCCAGCAGGCCCCGACCCTGGCAGGAGTCAAAACATGGCCACACTCCAGGCTGCCTTCAGATCCCCTGGGGGAGCTCTAGAGAGAACGGTGTTTGGATGCTGGGCCTCTGTGCCCCGAGGAGATAGCCACAGAAGCCAGCCAAGAGCCTCCGGACTGTGCTTCTCCCCAGCAAGTTGTCCAGACCCCAGCTGCACAGCATGTGCCCCTCCAGGCTGCGCTTCACCCTCCTCCCTGCAATTTCCTGTTGCAGGGGACAGCTGGGGCTGAGGGTTAGGGTCTGGTGTTGCTCGGTGATCTGCAGCCGATCTGGGAATAATTTGAAACTAAATCCTCAGCTCTTTGGAAGCCTTTTATGAAATCATTGCAAGTTTATTAACAACAGCTGTGGCCACACATGACCTGGATCCCAACCCCAACCCCACCCCCAATATTGCACAAGGGAAGTAGCAGTTGACTTTGCAATTCCCAGTCACCTTTTTAAGGGGAGAAAAAGTTAAATGAAGAAGAAAAGTCGCCCATCCTTCCTCCCTGGTCACAGGAGGCTGGACAACCGACAGGCAGGCAGCCAGCCCTGGTAACAGAAATGTTGAAGAAAACAGAGGCTCAGAAGAATGTTGAAAGCTTCAACAAAACAGCCCTGTGCCAAGTGCTAAATGTCTGTTTTAGGCACCTTCGGCCTGTGGCTGGCAGTCATTGTTAATACCCGATGCGGGAAACGCGCTCGCTCCCCGTGAACCACTTGCAGTTTCTCTACCTTCAAGTTCTCCTGTCCAGACCCTGCTGTCCTGGCAGAGTTGCAGGCTTGTTGAGAAAAAAGAAGTTGGGTTTTGTGGCAGTTTTTTTCTTAATTGGAACCTTAGGTGAATTCTACCTCACTTCCTGCTGGCGCCTGCATGCTGAGTCGGTATTTGGCAAGGCTGGGCCCTGCCGTCCACCTCATGCTCCTGCCAGGCCTCACTCCCCACCCACCTCCCTGTGAAGCTCGTGAAGCAGGCCTGCCTGAGTCTCGATGTCAGGCCAGCACTTTCTGCATCCTGCCGAGCTCAGGAATTCGGGGAAAAGAAGGAAATAAACCCTTCTCCCTGTTAAGATGCAACCCGCCCAGATCTGCTGGGCAGTGTGACTCCATGTCCCATTCTGCGTTAGTGCTTTGTCCCATGCACTGGCCCACTGTGAGTGCTTTGCATGTTCCCCTCAGGGTCTGAGAGTAGCATGCATGGCTCACTTCTTCTCCACCTGCTGTTTTGTTTACACTCAGTCTTTTGAGACCTACCCATCTTGGGACTTCTTGATCCCTCACCAGTGTCTGCCCCCTCCCATCTCGGCCTAGCCTTGCTTATATGCACACTTTGTGGATCTCTTGGAAAGTTTTCACTGAGATTAGGAGGGGCCAGAAAGAGGGCAGAGAAGAGGACTTGTCCATACCTACTGGCTAAGGAGTGTCGTGCTGGGTAGGGGGGATGTGACCCTCGGTAGCCATTCACTGGGGCTGTTTGGGTCTCCAGCACAGTGAGTACAGACAGAGCTGTCTGTTCCTCTTGAAATTCCCTACTGACTGGGGCAGACAGGGTGTGAAGGGGAGCTCAGGTCTCTAGCAAGTTCAGTTTACCCTCCAACCCTATTGAGGGCAGAGCAGTTGGAGGGGTCGTAACAGCTCACTCCAGGGCCTGAAGCCTCTGACTGCTTACAGAGTCCAGAAGTGATCAGGTACCCCTCGGTAAGCCCAGAAGGAATGCCTCACACTGCCCTGGTCCTGATTTCACTCCTCACCACTCCATGTCTTTGACATGTAACCACATTCTCAGAGCCGGTTGCTGCTGGGTAGAGAGAGTCCCTGCCAGCCCTGTGTGGCCTGGAGAGGTGCTGGAGAGTGGGCCTGTGTGAACAGGAGCAGCACACATAGGGAAAGGGACGTGCAGAGACAGCCTTCTAGAAGGGAACCTGGGGGCTTGGTGAAAGTGAGATGTGGATACAAAACCAGTGGGAATTAGGCCAAAATATTACCCTGGAGTTATCTCTGGTGAAGTTAATGTCTAAAAATGAAAACCCTGGGTTTTTTGAGGCAGAAGGAGAGAATTTCATGGGACATCATGGTATGTTCACAAATAACTTCAGTGGCCTCATGAGAAAACATGTCGGACAGGGAAATTCGGAAGTGTTCTTTCCACGTTCAAGGTGGGCCAAGAACAGCATCCAGTCAGGGGCAATGGGAGACTCATTTGCCATGAGCCAGCAAGTCCTTCAGCCTCAGGGATGGAACTCAGCCTGCACCTGAGGTTTCTGGGCTCCCTGAGCTCCCAGCTCCCACTCTGGGTCAGAGGAGTCTGCTGGTTTCATCTCAGAGGCTAAGTGCCAGAGAGGCCAGTCAGAGATCTTCAGATGGGTCATTTAAGGGATGGTACATGCACTTCTAGGTGAGCTGATGCCAAAAAAATAAGATTTCCCTAAAACTTTCCAGGAATGTGCCCCTCCCCTTGCCGTATTGGCTATTTATCTGTTGAATGGAGGCGTTTTGCCTGTTTTGCCCTATTCTGTATTTAGTGGAGAAAGGACATTTCAGAGTTCTGCCCATCCCAAAAAGAAAGAATCCTCTTGTATTTCAAGAAGGGTAAGATACACTCTTTGTAGAACAAAGGGCCTTAAAATAGTCACCTCTGACAGTGATGAGGGTGGGGCAGGCAGGGTTCCCAGGCCTCCAGTCACACTGCTTCAGAAGCCTGTGGTTTGTGTGGTGAGCTCAGGCCCCAAGACTGGGCCTCAGTTTTCTCATCTGTGATATGGGGATTAGTGAATAGTACCTAACTCGTGGAGTTGTTACTAAGATTATTTCTGTGGCCCTGGCCAGTTTGTCTCAGTGGTTAGAGTGTCAGCCTGCGGACCAGAGAGTACCGGGTTCAGTTTCCACTAAAGTCACGTGCCTTGGTTGCGGTTTGTCCCCAGCCCCAGTTGGGGTTGTGTGGGTGGCGGCCAGTCGATGTGTCTCTCTCACATCGATGTTTCTCTCTCTCTCTGTTCTTCCCTCTCTCCCTCCTGCTCTATCTGAAGATAAATGCAAAAAGTGTCCTCCAGTGAGGATTCAAAAAAAAAATTACTTCTGTGTGAGGTGCTTAGCATAAAAGCTGACCCACAGTCCCCCAGTGTGCTGGGCTTCCTGTGAGTGACTCAGCCCCTGCAGGAGGTCTGGAGGACAATCCAGTCTGTGATCCAGCCCACGCACCTGGCCTCCACATCATCTTCTTTCCTCCCATTGTTCTCCATTTCCAGCAGCCTAGGTGTGTCCTAGATTTGCAGAATGGCAAGCCTTTTTCACAAGTGTCCTTATTCACTGTGAATGATGACAATCAGGGTGCCTAGAATGTTTCCCGAGGGAACTCACCACCAGGAGGGCTTCAGTAGCCCCCGTCTGTCACTCAGGCCCAAACCCAGCAAGTGTTTTGATGAAGGCCAGTCTTTATGTTTATCTCAGTATAACCCCTACACTTGCCTTCTCTTTTTTTTAACATTAACTTTTTTTTTCCTTTGTTGATTTTTTTATTATTTTTTTAATTTAGAGAGAGAGGAAGGGAGAGGGAGAGAGAGCTAGAAACATCAAGGAGAGAGAACATCAAATTAGCCACCTCCTGCATGCCCCACACTGGGGATCGGGCCCATAACCTGGGCATATGCCCTGCCTGGGAATCAAATCAGCGACCTCTTGGTGCATGGATCTACACTCAACCACTGAGCCATACCGGCAGGGCAAAACTTGCCATTTTTAAAGTGTACAATTCAGCCCAGGCCGGTTTGGCTCAGCGGTTAGAGAGTCGACCTACGGTCCAGAGAGACCTGGGTTCGGTTCCCGCTAAGGGCGCATACCTCGGTTGCAGTTTGTCCCTGGCCCTGGTTGGTCATGCCGGTGGCAGCCACTCGATATGTCCCTTTCATGTCAATGTTTCTCTCTCTCTCTCTCTCTTCCTCTCTTTCCCTCCCACTCTATCTGAACAAAAAATGGAAAAATGTTCTCGGATGAGGATTAAATAAATAAATAAATAAAGTGTACAGTTCAGTCCTGGCCTGTTTGGCTCAGCAGTCAAAGCATTGCCTACAGACCAAAGGGTTGAGGGTTAGATTCCCAGTCAGAGGCACATAGCTGAGTTGCAGGTTCGATCCTGGGCCCTGGTCGGGGTCATGCAGAAGGAAACCAATTGATGTGTCTCTCTCACATCAAGGTCTCCCCCCACCACTCTATCTAAAAAGATCAATGGAAAAATAATCAAGTGAGGATTAACCTCCCAAAAAACATTATATGAAGTGTACAGTTTAGTCTGCCTTCACTCTTTACTTGAGGAATTTATTTATTTTTTATTGATTTTAGAGAGGAAGGAAGAGGGAGAGAGAAACATCAATGAGAAAGAACATCAATTGGCTGCCTCCCACCTGCCCCCCACTGGGGATTGGGCCTACAACCTGGGCGTGTGCCCTGACCAGGAATTGAACCGGTGACATTTTGGTGCATGGGTCGACACTCAACCACTGAGCCACACCAGCCAGTCCTACTTGAGAAATTTAAAATACTTAAGGGACACTGCTTGTGGAAGGAACTTACACTCCAGATGAAGTAAGAAATCTTCCCTTTATATTCTAACATATTTGGTTGAAAATATAATTTTAAAAATATATATTAGGCAGTGTTTTAGTTCTTAGTTTTTAAACACAGTGTCCTGTGACTCCAACCAGTTGGAGAAAGTTGAAATCTAAAACTCCTGACCCATATTCTAGGTGTAATTGACAATTTACTCATGATTTATGCTAACAATCACTGCTCAAAATAGTTGAGCGCTGACATTTTCTGTTGAAATACAGACTGAATTCAGACTCTGTGGGCACTGCCTACCAGGGGGGAGGACAGGGCTTAAGGACAAATGGTCTTGAGTCCACTCATCAGATCAGGAGTGATCAGAGCAAAGGAAGAAAGGGAAGAAGCTCCAGGTGGCTTTCTTCAAAAGGTGAAGAACTCAGGGCTCGCAGGCTCCTTCCCCCTCCTCCAGGAAGTCTCAGTGGCAGCGAAGGCATTTCTGCCAGCGGGTGCACCTGGCCCTCTGTCCTCCAGAAGCTGCAGATCCGTATCAGGAAGCTCCACTCACATTTCCTGTGCAGAGCCTCGGACCGCCTAAGGGGACTCTCACACTGCGTTTATTCAGGGCTGAGCCTCCACCTGGAGCATTTGGGTCTGTCACAGGAAACGGCGCAGGTAGCAGGCCAGTGCCCTGCCCGCCCTCCCTCTCAGCGGTTCGATAGGGGACCTGGAAACTTCTACCCAAAAGAGAAACCTCTCTTACCTCTCATTCTTGGTTTATCCTGACAGAAATATGGAGAATGCCAGCTAAAACTGATCCCAGCACAAGGGGAGGGCCCAGGTCTGCAGGTCTGCCTCATGCTGTGCGCCCCGCACAGGGCCTGATGCGTACTGGATACTCACTACTGACTCTTTTTTTTTTTTTTATGAATTTTTTTTTTAAGAGAGAGGAAGGGAACGGGGGGAGAGAGTAACATCTATGTGAGAGAGAAAGTTGCCTCCTGTACTAGGGATAAAACCCACAACCTGGGCACGTGCCCTGGGAGTTAAACCAACAGCCTTTCGGTGCACAGTACAGCACTTATCCAACTGAGCCACACTGACCAGGGCTCGATAAGTACTGACTCTAAAGAAGCGGTGCACACACCCTCCAGATTTCCCATCAGACCAGCAATGGGGACAAGGAAACCATGGACTTCTCAGCAGGTTTCTCGGGGAAAGCTGTTTGAATGACACTGCGGAACGATGTAAAGCATTTGCCTCGTCCTCCAGCCGTGACGTGAACAACTCACTTTCACTGGCACCTGTTTCTGTGCTGTGAGGAGGTTGGGATGGGAGATTTCTAAGATACCTCTGTGCCATCAGAGGCCTTGAGCTTCCTCGAGAGACTGATGGGCACAAGCACATGTAGGTGATGTGAGAGAAACAGGTGGTAGTGAAGGTGCTGTAGTGCTAATAGTTACCATCCGTAAATGACCATATTCAGGAAATCTGTCTCTTATGCCATAAAGAAGCCACTGAGAGAAATGTTGGGGGCATCTCCCAATCTGTACCACTTTTTCTTGAAACTTCTCATCTTTCTGAACTCTGTCCTACCATTTGTCAGACTTTCCTACCTTTAATAATGATGAGTGCTTACTTTGTGCTGAGACCTTTCCACCCGTGAGCTCAGCCCTTCCAACGGCCTGTTTTACGCATGAGGTGTGAGACGCATGTGTTCAGGAACTTGCCCCAGGTCGCTGCTGAGAGAGGTAGGCCACTGCGCTCCCACTTTCTTTCGTCTTGACCACTTTCCCTTTCGATTTTGTTTTGTTTTGTTTTATCTTTTTTTCCTAGGCATGCTGCTGGCACCAAAATACAGAGGTTTGCCAGCTCCTAATCTGAGCAATTGGTAGAATTTATCTTGACATTCACATGGAGACCTTCAGACTGTCCACCAAACCCTGAGTTACTGGAGTCCTTTGTGTTGATTGACTTGCTGAGTACATTGTAGAGCAGTGAGTTCTTCCTGTGGAGTGTTTGCAAAGAGGCTGGATGATCATGTCTTGGATTTTGTAGCATTTTTATGCATTACCTGGGGGTGGGAAGACCCCCACCACAATTCCTCCTGGATATGATTCTCTGATGTGTGCAAGTACTTGGCATCTTCTGAAATGCTTGATGGAATCTTAGCCTTTATCACCTCTCCTCTTTCCCTTGCCTTGCTCAAAACACCTGGTCAGGTGAGGCTGGAAAAGACTGGGTGTATGATAAGAATTTCCAAATGTCATAGTTGGGAAGAGCCCTTGAGACCATTGAGTCTAGACCATCATTTGGTATCTGAGGCCTGAAGAATTAAGCAAAGTTTATGGGGCCTGCAGAGCCCAGTGTCCAGGAACTCTGTCCTGAAATTTTTATCTACCAAACAAAGGAAAATATTATGTAGCTACTTACTCATTCCATCAGTTTCATTGTTCATCAGAAGTTTAACCAGTAAACTTAGAACAGTGTCTGGCATAGATTAGGTATCTGACACGTGCTAATTGAATGAAATCGTGACCCCAGAATCAGTGAGGGCTCACAGCTATATGGTGCAATCACACATTGCTATCTTGGCTGCGACCTTAATAATATGCTAAGTAAATCTGCAAACTGTTCATTGCTCAGCTCCACAGTGGGGCAGCCACACTCTCCTCTGGTCCAGGGATTTCCAGGGGTCCTTTCCAGCTCATGTGCTCTGTTCTGTGGCTCCATTCACATCTGAGAAGTTCCATGGGTGTCAGCAGCCAGTCAGGGCCTCAGGTCAGCATGAAAAATCCAGACTTAACCACTGATAGTGTTCCACCCGGGACACACAGCCGTGCACACAGGCTCTTGCGCCTGGTCTGGGGAAACAGGTTTCCAGCAGGCTCTTGGAGTACTGAAATTTGCTTGTGCCCTCCTGCCCCCATGTTGGACACCACTGCTCTTCCCCATACTTCTTTTAGCTTGGCTGTTCTAACTCCTAGAGAAATGTCTGGAAGACGACAAACCACAGACCAGGCCTGCCTGTCACTGTTTGAACCGGTGCAGCTGACGCAGTCAGGTTTGAGCTGCGATGTCCTGTTCTGCTCCGCACTGAGCCTCACCCTGACGGCAGGGCCTTACTGCCACTGCTCCACGTCATCTGCTCGCGGCAGCAGCCTGCTATTAGCCAGCAAGGACGAGCATCTTGGAGGGTTTCAATCCAGGGCATGTCTCTGCAGACTCAAGATCATTGAAAAGCCTCTACTAGGCTGCTGAGCAGTGGGTGAACTTAGCACATAACACAAGGCAGGCATAGTTGGGGTGGTCTGTCTGGGCCAGCAGCCCTGTGCTGCCACCACGGTGCCCAGGTCAGGTGAAGATGTGGGAACTGCACAGACTGGTTCCCGGTTTGCCCCGCGTGACCCCCAGAGCTTTCCTGGTGCCCAGAGCCCCTCTTTGGTTCCTGTCCCCAGGATAATCCAAGTTTGAAATACCAGTTAGCATTGCAGGCCCACCAGGTGTCGAGTTTGGAAAGGGGAAGTGGCAAGGTCTGTTCTGAAACTGCTGTGCCCTTCCTCCTGTCCCGAGACCTGGCCCAGGCCACCGTTCCTCTGGCAGGGTGCTGCTGCTTCTAAAGCCCACCATCCGCCAAGGAGCTAAAGGCCAACTCGGGGCTCAGCGGGCCTGAATGGAAGTCAGGAAGACTGCTGGGCTTCGAGTCTATAAGCTCAGGGTCCATCAAGACCTGCCTGCTCCAGACTTACCAACTTCCCAAAGCCTCAGAACTGCACGAGAGAGGTTCTGCCTCTGCTCACCCTCCAGCTGAGTGAACAGCAGGCTCAGCCCAGCCCCAGAGGGCTGCCTGCCAGGCACAGATCCTGCTCCTTCGCTCCTTCACGCCTTTACCCCAGCCTTCCAGATGGCTTCCTCCTGGGCCCCTGCAGTGGGGAAGGAAGAAGATTCTCAGGGACTTGGGAATGAGTAACATGCAGGCCCAAGACCCCGCTGGTCAGCAGCAGATTTCTGACTTCACCCCATTGCTGGTATCCCAGTGGGGCCCCCGGTATCCCAGTGGGGTCTCCACAGTACATGCAGCTGGGTGAGAGCCCCCTTATCATCATGTTCTTCTTCTAGGAAGATGACGAGAAGCTAATTGAGGAAATCCAGAAGGAAGCCGAAGAGGAGCAGAAGAGAAAGAATGGAGGCAAGTGCTGCCCCACACACACAGGCCCTGCGCCCAGCCTGCTCCCTGCTTGCTGGTCCTCCCTGGGGACCCTGGCACTCTTCCCAGCCAGGGACCTCCCAGGGAGTGCAGGCCCTCAGTGCCTATCGAGAGGCTTCAGCCCTATGTCCTGCTCCCTGTGGGAAAAATCATGAAAGCTTTGGTACAGTTTCAGAATCTCTCTGATGGCAAGACGGTGCCAAGGGTAGGTTTCAGCTTAGGAAGCAAGTAGCAGCCAAACCAGACTAAGAAGACAGTAGGCCCATCCTGAGGTTACAAGGAATGAAATGGCATTCCTGTGAGTGGCCCTTCAGGCTCTGGCTCTAAAGGGGAGTCTCAGGAGCTCAGCCTGCTCCCAACTGATCAGTCCCTCGCCTTCCAAGGTGATTGCTGTGGCTGTAGCACTCGGATGGAAGAAGGTTTTTTTCCTTCGTGACAGCTGGCGGGGGTGGGGGGGGCCACGTGTCTGCTGTGTTTTATACTTTAATCAGCTTCATTATGGCCTGGCCAGCCCTCCTTTGTGCCCAGGTAAGAAGGATGCTAAAGGTCACAGGTCTCTGGCCTCGCCTTCTTCTCCAGGCTCTCAACCCCCAGTTCAGGGCAGGGGGGACCAGGGTCAGGATATATACGCCAGGTCCCAAGCCAGATCCAGGCACAGTTGACTTTAACAGTTTTCTCTACAAAATCCTCTCTCCTTTTCAGAGAACACCTTCAAACGCATCGGGCCCCCCTTGGAGAAGCCTCCAGAGAAAGTCCAGAGAATCGAAGCCCTGCCCAGACCCGTCCCGCAGAACCTGCACCAGCCGCCAATCCCCCCCTATGCCTTTGTGCACCCGCCCTTCCCCCTGCCTCCTGTCCGACCCATGTTCAACAACTTCCCCCTCAACATGGGTCCCATCCCGGCACCCTATGTGCCTCCTCTGCCTAATGTGCGGGTCAACTACGAGTTTGCCCCCGTCCACCTGCCCCTGGAGCACAATTTGCCCATGCACTTTGGTCCCCAGCCGCGCCATCGCTTCTGACACCTGAGCCCTGCCCCTTCTAGGAGCCCCACTGTGCAGGCAGGGGTTGAATAGATTCCCCTGTTTACCCCCAAAGCCAGTGGCTCTGCCCGTGCTTTCCAGATAGGGATGATGGGCTTGACTCTTAAAAGCATAGATTGGTCTTCCCACCCCTTCCCGGGAAGGGCCACTTCCCCTTGAAGAGTGCCTGGCAAGCTAGTTCTTGCTGGCCAGAGATAAGGGGGCAGGAACACCCTCTTCCAAAGAGTTCTGCCATCCTAGCAGCCAGTGCAGTGGCCCTGGCCACAAGGCAGTCATCTCTGCTGTTACCCACCTCCCTGCAGAAGGAGACAAGGGAAATGTTTGCCTCCATTGCCTCGCCCACTAGACAACAGAAGTCTCAGTAAAACCACATAGGCCTTCCCTACCACAGCACTGTCTGGTTCATAATAAAGCTGAAGTGACAAGTAGTGCCGTTGAAGAGAGGTGTGAGCCATGTTCCCAAGGCCAGGGCCTGCAGCTGAGGTTCCCTGCTGCCTCGAGCTGGCTGGTCCAAGTGAGGAGGGCAGGTGGTGGCCACAGCTCCAAGAGCACCACACACGGCGGGGAAGCGACAGACTGTCCCCCATGTCCAGAGCCACAGGACGCCAGCCTGGTGACAGTTCAGGGTGAGCTGGCCCTCTTGGCCCACTCAGATGACCATCTTGTGCTTTGGGCTCTGTTTTGTAATTTATCTAAAATGTTTGCTGTTTACTCACTTTGAATTTAATTTTCTGTGTCCCACTAGACTCTCCCTCAGTCTCTGGAAAGTCACATGTTCTCCCAAATCAGGCAGCCTGTGCAGTCCAGATGGTCCTGAAACCAAATAAAAGGTCCTTTTGAGGCAGCTGTCACAGGTCTAGTGGCTTTCCCAGGCAGCAATTACTGGGGAGCCTTCTCTGTCACCAACTAGGCTCCCCTAAGATTTGGTGGGCAGTGGGTGTCCCCAGGGGGACAGGTGACTCAGACTGTGCTAAGCACCTGCCCAGTACGCTGCCCCACCAGGCGCTCTGCAGGCCTGGAGCTGCCTTCCTGAGGTTGGGTGGGGCTCCTGAGTCCGCTGTGGTCTCTGCCATGCCCTCACTCCCTTTTCCTGTCCAGTCCCAGCCTGGGGTTTGAGCCACATCTGAGGCTTTGCCCTACCCCCGTCATTCGTCATTCGCTTTGTGGCATGTCACACCCCAGCGTGTGTGCAGAGCAGAGGCCTCAGTGGAGACTGAGCCTGCCTGCCTGCCTGCCTCCCTGTGTTGGCCTCTGTTTCTGCTGCTGTATCTCTGAGTCTGTGGGGTTCGCAGGAGTTCAGAGCGCGCCATAGGCCTCAGAGAGGAGGGTGAGCCAGTGACCCCTCCCTGAGCTTGTTCTGCTCTCCTGCAGCCAGAAGACTGCCCTGCCCAGGTCTACTCGCTGCTGTCCTGTTGTCGGGACAGGAGCATCACTGTGGTCACCTGCTGCCAGCAGCTTCTCAGATGTATTTCAAAAATTAAAATGGAGTGAATCTGCTAAGCTGCCCCTTGCTGCCTTTCCTCTGGCGGAGGGCTTTGCAGGCAGCCGGTCACTGGGCATGAGATGGGGCCCATAGCACAGGCCTGTACCGAATCTCCACTTCCCAGAACTTCTTGGGGGAGCGGTTGCCAGCCTGAGTGGCAGTGACAGGTGCCTTGAAAGCATGTGCCCGGTGCTCCCCAAGGAGCGTCTCTGAGAGCAGTGAGCCCCCATCAGACAGATATCCCACCAAATGGGGAGAGTGACCCCACTCACTGTCCTGCCCCACGAGTGACAGTGCTCACCGTGGCCTCCTGAGCAGATTCATTCCACCTCTGCCCCACGCCCAGGGTGTGCAGCTCCATGGAGAGCTGAGGAAGGTGGCGTGCTCCTGTCACTGTCATTAGCACAGCCTCTAGGACCTGGCGTGCAAAGGACTGGAATAATGGTCCCCCAAGGCCAAACCAAGGACCTGTCCTTTGAGATGAATTTTGGCTATTTCTAGGCCCACACAGCTGCTCAGGAGGGCACCCTGCCAGTACCTGGTTCTAATGTTCTGCTCGGCAGATGGGGGCACTCACCGGTGAGGAAGACGGTCACTGCCGTGAGTCATGACCCTCTAGGTGCCTCAGTGTCCCAGAGGCAGGACCTGGATTCTGGGCTCTTCAAGAAGCAGTTTATACTAGTGATGGGATTTGGAGAGATGGGGCCACAATCATCTGGCAAGCCAGCAAGTGGCTGCAAGCTGCAAACAGCCAGAAACCTGCAGAGATCAGCCCCTTTCTGGGGGACAAAGCGGGACGCCCAGAGGCGCCTGGCACCTTCCCCTCTCTGTGCCGAGTGCTCGCTCCGGAGCGTGAGACTGCCTGCAGCAGTCCCGTTCCACTTGCCTTAAACTGGAGAGGAACCTAGTATTTGCACTTAGCAAAAGATTTTAAAATTTTAAAAGAGGTGCATGACCTGTCACTTTGTATAAAAATAGCAAAAATAATTACTAAATTTTTTTCTTTACTTTCTGGTAGTAAAAAATACATAAAATAATTGTTATAACTACTGTGTGTAAAAAGCCTGTATCATATGTACCTTGGACTTTTTGTAAATAAATGTTTGTCCACTGCTCTCCTTGTGGTTTTGTTCCCTCACATGGAATCAGACAGGCCCCCGCTCCCACGAAATCACAGGCTGCAGACAGGTTCCCCAGATTCCCAGGGTGATTGGATCTAAACCCCACTCAACGGAGAGATCGTGGCAAGATTTGATCCCAACCTAGCAGCCCTGCTCTGGAAGGAGGCTTTGTCTCCGCTCCCTGCCCCTACCCGGGAGGAAAATGGGTGATCTACTATGCCAGCTCTGCTTGTGTGCCTTCCAGGCCGCTGCAGAAGATCCCCCTGGAGAGCAACTTGCAGAAGCTCTGCCCCCATCTCCCTGAAGGTTGGGTACAAATGGAGAAACCTGGCCCTCTTGAGACCTGGAGACAGGGCTGGAGAACAGAGCAGAGCGCCTGGGCAGAGGAGCACAGCCTTGGGACCTGCCATACCACCAGAGGGCCACCTCCCTCTGCCCACTGCCCCCAGCCAGGGGCAGGCCCACCCCATCACAGCACCTCCTGTTGGGTGCCAGGCTCCCACCTGCAGGAATCGACCCCAAGTCCTGGAGGCCATTCTGGGCACAGGTGGACCACAGCACACTCCAGCTCAAACTGAGCTCAAAACTTTAGTAGAACACAGGTCTATCTGCCCCAGCCAGTTTGGCTCAGCGGTTAGAGCATCTGCTCTTGGATCAATGAGTCACGGGTTCTATTCTGGTCAAGGGCACACACCTCGGTTGCAGTTTGTCCCTGGCCCTGGTCCAATCACGCAGGAGGCAGCCAGTTGATGTGGCTCTATCACATTGATGTTTCTCTCTCTCCCTCCCTCCCTCCATCCTACTCTAGCTGGTGATAAATGGAAGAATATCCTCGGCTGAGGAATAAAAAACAGACAAAAAATGCAGGTCTATCCTGTTGTTTGCAACTTTTTACTGAATGATTCTTTTTTCATTTTTTGTATGTTTGAAAAAAGTACAGCTGAACTTTGAACAATGCGGTAAGGGGGCACCAATGGCCCACACAAGCAGAAATCGGAGTCTAATTCCAGTTGTCCCTCCAGTTGTCAACCGCCAGTTGACTCTTGAACAGTGCAGGTTGGAGCTGAGAGGGTCAGGTGAAAATAGTCCGCACGTAGGTGGACCTGCACAGTTCAAACCCATACTGTTGAGGGTCACCTGTAGACTGAAAGAAATCCAAGATAAAAGTGACCTGTTGCCCAGCCAGTGTGGCTCAGTGGTTGAGCATCGACCCAAGCACCAAGAGGCCGCTGGTTCAATTCCTGGTCAGAGCACATGCCCAGGTTGTGGGCCCAATCCCCAGTGGGGGGCGTGCAGGAGGCGGCTAATCGATGTTCTCTCATTTATGTTTCTCTCTCCTTTCCTCTCTCTAAAATCAATAAAGAAAAAACATTTAAAAAAGAAAGTGACCTGTATTTTCACTTTCTGAATGAGGTATTGTGTTTCTATTTATATATATATATAAATTATTTAAAAATATATATATATTTTTATAAATTATTTAAAAATATATATATATATATTTTTTTAATCCTCACTCGATATTTTTCTATTATTATTCAGATAGAGTAGGAGGGAGAGGGAGAGAGAGAGAAACATTGACATGAGAAGGACACATCGACTGGTTGCCTCCTGCACGACCCTGACCAGAGCCGGGGATAAACCACAACCGAGGTACATGCCCTTGACTGGAATCAAACCCACGTCTCATTGGTCTGTGGGCCGACACTCTAATGCTGAGCCAAACCGGCCAGGACAGGGGCGGTGTGTTTTAAATTTGCCTGTGCCATCTAGTCCTTATTCCTGGGCATGCTACATATTTTGCATGTTTTCTACAGTTTCAATAATTTAACAACAACACAAATGGAGGCACTTTAAAATTGAACCAAAGACCTGGCCAGTTTGGCTCAGCGGTTAGAGCGTCGGCCTGCGGTCCAGAGAGACCCGGGTTCGATTCCCGCTAAGGGCACTTGCCTTGATTACAGTTTGTCCCCGGCCCTGGTTGGTCGTGCAGGTGGCAACCAATCAATGTGTCCCTTTCACGTCAATGTTTCTCTCCCTCTCTCTCTCCTCTCCCCGCCCCCCCCATCTGAACAAAAAATGGAAAAGATGTCCTCAGGTCAGGATAAAATAAATAAAATTGAACCAGAGTCCTTCTGGTGTTGCTCAGTGGTTAAGCGTCGACCCTGCACCAAGAGGTTGCCGGTTCAATTCCCAGTCAGGGCACATGCCCAGGTTGTGGGCCGGATCCCCAGTGGGGGGCATGCAGGAGGCAGCCAGTCGATGTTCTCTCTCATTATTGTTTCTCTCTCTCCCTCTCCTTTCCTCTCTCTCTAAAAATCAATAAAAGGAAAAAAAAATATTTTTAATAATAATAAAATGGAACCAGAGCTGCCATCCCAGAGGAACTAACTGCCTTGGTTACTTAGGCCTCAAATCTTTGGAATTTTAAAATGGCAAAAAATAACCTTTGGACTGGGCCTAGAGCAACACTGTGTCCCAAATAACTGTTTGCAAAGATACAAGAAAGCAGACATGGCTACCTGAGATAACTGAAACTTAAAAAACACGTTTTTTATCCTCTGCAGAGGATATTTTTCCATTGATTTCTAGACAGAGTGTCAGGGAGAGAGGGAGAGGGAGCAAAAGAGGAACTATTGGTCGCCTCCCACAGGACCCCAGCTGGGGCCAGGGATCAAACCTGTGCCCTTGACTGGGAATCAAACCCACGACCCTGCATTCCCCAGGCCGACGCTCTAACCACTGAGCTAAACTGGCCAGGGCCAAAACAATTTTTATTAACATCACTATGTCAGCTTATCTGCACCTACAGCAATACCTTTCTACTCTGGATATAACTGTCCCCTTCCCCTTCTCATAAATACCCCTTGCTTTTGTCTCCTCATCGGAACACAATTTTGGCTTCTGCCTGAATGAATGATTCTTAAATAGCTATTCTTATTGATTTCAAATAAAGGCTTGTTGTCTCTCACTTTGAAAGACCTTTTTTTTATTTTTTAATCCTCACTCGAGGGTATTTTTCTGTTGATTTTCAAATAGAGTGGGAAGGAGGGACAGAGAGAGAAACATTGATGTGAAAGAGACACATCAATTGGTTGCCTCCTGCACAACCCCAACCAGGACCGGGGATCAAACCACAACCCAAATAAGTACCCTTGACCAGAATTGAACTGAGACTCTAGTCTTCAGGTTGACGCCGCTCTAACCATTGTTCAAACCGGCCAGGGCTGAAAGGTCTTATTTTTTTTATTTTTTACTTTTTTTAAACTTACCTTTATTGTTGAATGTAGTACAGATGTCCCTCTTTCCCCCCTCCCTTGACCCCCTCCTCTCCAATCCCGCCCCCTCCTGCCTCCCCACACTGTTGTCTGTGTCTGTCGGTCATGCACATACACACAGAAGGTCTTTGGTTTCTCTCTTCCCGCCCCACCTCCCCCTTCCCTTCGGGGTTCCTCAGTCTAACAGCCGATTTGTACTTCCCGATCCCTTCATCTTTTGCACCCAACTCCCCTCCCATCTGGCAACCCACAAAAAGTTCTCTGAATCTGAGTCTGTTTCTGTTCTGCTTGCTCATTTTGTTTGTAGATTCCATTGTAGATATGTATTTATTGCCATTTTATTGTTTATATTTTTTTATCTTTTTTTTTTTTATCCTCACCCGAGGACATTTTTTCCATTTTTCGTTCAGATAGAGTGGGAGGGAGGGAGGGAAGGAGGGAGAGAGAGAGAGAGAGAGAGAGAAACATCGACGAAAAAGGGACACATCGAGTGGTTGCCACCCGCACAACCCAACCAGGGCTGGGGACAAACTGCAACCGAGGTACGTGCCCTTAGGGGGAACCGAACCTGGGTCTCTCTGGACCACAGGCTGACGCTCCAACCACTGAGCCAAACCAGCCAGGGTTTTATATATATATTTTTTTTTTTTTTTTTCAAATCTTTTTTTTTTTTTTTTTTAATCCTCACCCGAGGACATTTTTCCATTTTTTGTTCAGGTAGAGTGGGAGGGAGAGAGAGAGGAACAGAGAGAGAGAGAGAAACATCGATGTGAAGGGACACATCGAGTGGCTGCCACCCACACGACCAACCAGGGCCGGGGACAAACTGCAACCGAGGTACGTGCCCTTAGCGGGAACCGAACCCGGGTCTCTCCAGACCGCAGGCCGACGCTCTAACCGCTGAGCCAAACCAGCCAGGGCTCTAATCTTTATTGTTGGATGTAAAATGTATTACAGATGTTCCACATTTTTCCCCCATTGACCCCCTCCTCCCCACTCCTGCCCCCCTCCCACCTTTTCCCACACTATTGTCTGTGTCCATTGGTTATGCATATAAGTTCTTTGGTTTATTTCTTCCCACCCCCCACCCCAACCTCTTTCCCTTTGAGGTTTGTCAGTCTAGCAATGAATTTGTGCTTCTTAATCCCTTCACCTTTTTCACCCATTCCCCCAACCCCCTTCCCAACTGGCAACCAACAAAATGTTCTCTGTATCTATGAGAATGTTTCTGTTCTTCCTGTTCATTTTGTTTGTAGATTCCATTGTTGATAGATATGTATTCATTGCCATTTTGTTTGTTCATACATTTTATCTTTTTCTTCAAAAAGACCCTTCATCATTTCATATAATAACGGTTTGGTAGTGATGAACTCCTTTAACTTTTTCTTGTCTGGGAAAGTTTTTATATGTCCATCGATTCTAAATGACAGCTTTGCAGGATAGAGTAATTTTGGTTGTAGGTTCTTGGTTTTCATCACTCTGAATATTTCTTGCCACTCCCTTCTGGCCTGCAAAGTTTCTTTTGAGAAATCAGTTGACAGCCTAATGGGAACTCCCTTGTAGGTAACTAGCTGCCTTTCTCTTGCTGCTTTTAAGATTCTCTCTTTGTCTTGAACCTTTTGCATTTTGATGATGATGTGTCTTGGTGTGGGCCTCTTGGGGTTCATCTTGTTTGGGACTCTCTGTGCTTCCTAGACTTGTATGTCTGTTTCCTTCACCAAGTTAGGGAAGATTTCTGCCATTATTGTTTCAAATAGGTTTTCGATTTCTTGTTCTCTCTCTCCTCCTTCTGGCACCCCCAAGATGCGAATGTTGGCACACTTGAAGTTGTCCCAGAGGCTCCTTACACTATCCTCATTTTTTTGGATTCATTTTTCTTTTTGCTGTTCTGATTGGGGGTTTTTTGCATCCTTATATTCCAAATTGATGGTTTGCTCCTTGGATTTACATACTCTATTATTGAAGCTGTGTAAATTATTCTTTATTTCAGTTAATGCCTCCTTCAATTCTAACTGTGCATCCATGATTTCTAACTGGTCCTTTTTGATGCTCTTGAGGCCCTCCCTAAGTTCACTGAGGTTCTCACTAAGTTCATTGAGCATCCTTATAAGCAGTATTTTGAACTCAGTATCTGTTAGGTTGCTTATCACCATTTCGCTCAGTTCTTTTATTGGGGTTTTCTTCTGTTCTTTCATTTGGGACCTGTTTCGTTGTCTCCTCATTTTGGCTGTCTCCCTGTGTTTGTTTCTGTGTATTACTTAATGAGGGGTATGGGGCTCGCTGAGACCAGATGCTGCTCGTTTGAAAGAATTTAGGAAAAACCTGAAGCAGGATCCAAGACCAGCCAATCCTATGGTTAAGCAAGTGGCAACAGCTTGGGTGGGCTTGAAAGTTGTGTGGGGTGGGGCGGGGCCTCAGGGAGTCAGCAGGGCGGGGCTACCAGTGTGAGCCAGGTTGCTGGAGTCCCAGATATGGCTTCTGTCTGCCGCCCCCGGGAAGGGCTCACCAAAGGAACAAAGGCCTCTGACAGCACGTCTGTCCCCGAGGAAGCCCCCTCTCCAGCCCTCGCTCCAGTGCCAAACAGCTCAGTTCTTCCCTGTATGTCTCTGGTGCCCCTCGAGCTGCCTTCCCTCCAAGCTTAGAGGGAGACAGTCCGATAAGTCTGTGCGCGGGCCCTTTAAGGAGCTGCCTGGGGCTCCAGCCACCTCAGCCTCCCTGAGCCTCAGTTCCCGCTGGTTTTTCCAGCCAGAAGTGATGGGGATTCTCTTCCTGGCACTGGAACCCTGAGCGGGGCACCTGGTGTGGGACGGGGACCCCTCAGTCCTCAGGAACGACCTTCCCAGCCACGGGAGCCTCCTGATTTTTATCCGCCACACGTGGGTGTGGGAGCAGCCCGTCCCCTCCGCCCCTCCTACCAGTCTGGATGTAGCTGCTTTTTTTAATTCCGTGGTTGTAGGACTTCCATTCAGCTTGATTTCAGGCGGTTTTGAATGATGGTTGTTCTGTAGTTTAGTTGTAACTTTGATGTGGTTGTGGGAGGACGCGATACCGCGTTTACCTACGCCGCCATCTTGACCGGAAGTCCCGGGGCTATATTTTTTATCTTCTTCTTCAAGAAGACCCGTCAACATTTCATATAACACTGGTTTAGTGGTGATGAACTCCTTTAGGTTTTTCTTGTCTGGGAAACTCTTTATTTGTCCACCAATTCTAAATGATAACTTTGCAGGATAGAGTAATCTTGGTTGTAGGTTCTTGCTTTTCATCACTTTAAATACTTCTTGTCACTCCCTCCTGGCCTGCAAAGTTTCTTTTGGAAATTAGCTGACAGTCTTATGGGAGCTCCGTTGTAGGTAACTAACTGCTTTTCTCTTGCAGATTCTCTCTTTGTCTTTAACCTTTTGTATTTTGATGATGATGTGTCTTGGTGTGGACCTCTTTGGGTTCATCTTGTTTGAGACTCTCTGTGCTACCTGGACTTGTATGTCTGTTTCCTTCACCAAGTTAGGGAAGTTTTCTGTCATTATTTTTTCAAATAGGTTTTTAATTTCTTGCCCTCTCTCTTCTCCTTCTGGCACTCCCATGATGCGAATGTTGGCATGTTTGAAGTTGTCCACAGGCTCCTTATACAATCCTTATTTATTTATTTTTTTTATTCTTTTTTCTTTTTTTCTTTTTGCTGTTCTGATTGGGTGTTTTTTGCTTTCTTATATTCTGAATCGATGGTTTGCTTCTTGGCTTCATCTACTCTACTCTTGATTCCCTGTAAATTATTCTTTATTTCAGTTAGTGCCTCCTTCATTTCTGACTTCATTATTATGCTCTTGAGGTCCTCATGAAGTTCCTTAAAATTCTCACTAAAGTTCACTGAGCATCCTTATAAGCAGTGTTGTGAACTCTGCATCTGTTAGATTGCTTATCTTTGTTTCATTTAGTTCTTTTCCTGGAGTTTTGTTCTGTTCTTTCATCTGGGACATGTTTCTTTGTCTCCTCATTTTGGCTGCCTCCCTGTGTTTATTTCTATGTATTTGGTAGAGTTGCTATGTCTCCTGGGCTTCCTAGGGTGGCCTGTTGTAGTAGGTGTCCTGTAGGGTCCAGTGGCACAGCCTCCCTGATCACCCAGCTGGGCCCTTGAGGTACACCCCTCATGTAGACTTTACATCCTTCTGTTGTAATTGAGTCATGATTACTGTTGGCACATCAGTGGGAGGGTTTTACTCAGGCTGATCAGCTGCAAGGTCTGGCTGTGCCCACTGCCCACTGACCTCTGACTACTTTGGAGGATCAGCTGTGCAGGGCCCACCACACACAGCAAGACTTACTTCAGCAGGGCTCTGTACCCACTAAGTCCACTCATTGAGTGTGTCACTTGTGGAGGTGGTTGGGTGGTGGTGCTTTGACGTGATCTGAAGCTGTTCCCAGGGTGTGCTGGCTCTGGGGCCAGGTCAGCCACTGCCTGTGCTCTACCCGGGGCACCAGGCATAAGTTACAAAGCAATCTGCAGATGGCTGCTTCTTGTGCTGGGCTTGGAGGTGCCCAGGCAAAGCGAGCTGTGAACCAAGGCTGGCTGCTTCTAGTGTCAGGCCTGGGGCCACTTAGTGAGAGGTACGGGGCTCGCTGAGGCCAGATGCTGCTTGTTTGAGAGAATTTAGGAAAATCTGAAGCAGGAGCCAAATCAGGCGAATCCTATGGTAAAGCCACTGAAAACAGTTTGAGTGGGCCTGAAAGTTGGGTGGGGCAGGGCCTCAGGGAATCACCAGGGTGAGGCAAACAGTGTGAGCCAGGTTGCCGGAGTCCCAGATAAGGTGGCCCTGGACTGCCCTGTGGGGAAGGGTTCCCCAAAGAACAACAGCCTCCACCACACGTCTGTCCAGGAGAAAGCTGCCCCTGCAGTCCTTACCCTGATGCCAAACAGCTCAGTTCTTCCCCGTATGTCTCTGGTGCCTTTCAAGCTGCCTCCCCTCTGCACTGGAGCCCAGAAGGAGCGAGTCCGAGTAAGTCCGTGTGCGGGCCCTTTAAGAGGAGCTGCCTGGGGCTCCAGAAGCCACAGCCTCGCTTAGCCTCAGTTCCCAGCACTGGAACCCTGAGCAGAGCGCCCGGTGTGGGACGGGCATCCCTCAGTCCTCAGGGAGGACCTTCCCAGCCGAGGTGTCCTCCTGATTTTTATCCGCCACACGTGGGTTGGGACCAGCCGTCTGCCCCCACCCCTCCCACCAGTCTCGATGTGGCTGCTGCTTTAATTCCGTAGTTGTAGGACTGCCATCCAGCTCGGTGTCAGGCGGTTCTCAAGGATGTTTTTCTGTAGTTCAGTTGTGATTTTGATGTGTTGTGGGAGGACGGATACTGCGTTTACCTGCCTGCTAGCTTGACCAGAAGTCCATACGGCCTTTTTATCTCTTTATCCTCACCCGAGGACATTTTTCCATTTTTGTTCAGATAGAGTGGGGGGGAGGGAGAGATATGAACATGAAAGGGACACATCGAGTGGTTGCCACCCGCACAACCCAACCAGGGCCAGGGACAAACCGCAACCGAGGTACATGCCCTTGATTGGAATCGAACCCGGGACTCATTGGTCCACAGGCCGATGCTCTAACCACAGAGCCAAACCGGCCAGGGCAAGGCCTTTTTATTTTGAGGTTTAGCAATAAGTACATAATAAATGGCTATGGCCCTGGGCGGTTTGGCCCAGCGGTTAGAGCGTCGGCCTGCGGTCCAGAGAGATCCGGGTTTGGTTCCCGCTAAGGGCACGTACCTCAGTTGCAGTTTGTCCCCGGCCCTGGTTGGTCGTGCGGGTGGCGGCCACTCGATGTGTCCCTTTCACGTCAATGTTTCTTTCTCTCTCTCCCTCCCACTCTATCTGAACAAAAAATGGAAAAATGTCCTCTGGTGAGAATAAAATTTAAAAAAAAAGAAAGAAATGGCTATGTTCCTAAACTGCTACAGTCGTCTTTTTTGTTGTTTTTTTTTATCCAGGTAACCAGAGTCACACGTACCTGGTGGCACATTGCAATGTGACGACTTGTGGAGGGGCTCAGGCCTTTGTGTTCACAGAAGTGATTTCATGCCTTTTCCTGCAACTTGCTCTCCTCCTTCGCAGTCAAGGGTGCTCTCCACGTCTGCCTGTTCCGTGCCTTCTGTGCGATTCTGGGCAGACTTGTACGAGTGATTCAGCCAGTGCCCGTTAGGGGAATCCAGGGCCTCGGAAGGGCTGCACCACACACACCTCCAGGCATGTCCCCTTGTGTCAGCAGGTGTATCTCCAGCTGAAAATCGAAGTGTTGGGGAAGGTTTTGGCGACGTTAGCCGGATCCCTCTCGTGCAAAGCCGTGTGACTGCACCGCGGCTGAGAGCCCGGGCCGCCCCTCGCTGCACCCCCACGGTCTGCCTGCTGTCGCCAGGCTCCCCCTCTGGGACTGACTCCACGGAGCGTCGCCGGGATCGACGCCCCTTTCTCAGATGGAGCTGCTTCAGGGCAGGAGCATTTGTAATTGTACTGCCCAAACTTTTCATTTTCCATCCTTCGAAGTCTCTCTTTATATATACACATTTGCCAGTTATAGATGCTTCAAAATAGAAAAAACTTGAAAACATAGAACAGTGTGAATGCCCGACCAGTGTAGCTCAGTGGTTGAGTGTCAACCCTGCACCAAGAGGTCATGGGTTCGATTCCGTCAGGACACATGCCCAGGTTGTGGGCCTAATTCCCAGTGGGGGGCCTGCAGGAGGCGCCCAATCGAGGTTCTCTCTCATTGATGTTTCTACCTCTCTCTCCCTCTCACTCTAAAAAATCAATAAAAAAAAAATTTTTTTTTTAGAAGAAAAAAAAGTGCTTTGGCCCTGGCTGGTTTGGCTGAGCGGTTAGAGCGTCGGCCCACGGACCAGAGAGTCCCGGGTTGGATTCTGGTCAAGGGCACGTACCTGGTTGCGGTTCATCGTCCGCCCTGGTCAGGTTGTGTGGGAGGCAAACAGTCGATGTGTCTCTCTCCCATGAATGTTTCTCTCTCTCTCCCTCCCTCCCACTCTGTCTGAAGATAAATGTAAAAATATCCTCGGGTGAGAGTTGATAAAAAAAATTTAAAAAAAGAGCCCTGGCCGGTTTGGCTCAGCGGTTGGAGCGTTGGCCTGCGGTCCAGAGAGGCCCAGGTTCGGTTCCCACTTAGGGCACGTACCTCGGTTGCAGTTTGTCCCCGGCCCTGTTGGGTCAAGCAGGTGGCAGCCACTCGATGTGTCCTTTTCACGTCAATGTTTCTCTTTCTCTCTCTCCCTCCCACTTTACCTGAACAAAAAAATGGAAAAATGTCCTCGAGTGAGGATTAAAAAAAAAAAAAAAGAAGTGCTTTGTTGGCCAAAGGTAACTACTGATAGCCCTGGCCGGTGTGGCTCAGTTGGTTGGTGGGAGCATCCTTCTCTCTCACATGAATGTTTCTTCCTGTCTCCCTTTCAATGAAAATAAATCCTCGAGGGAGAATTAAAAAAAAAAAAAGTTAACAACTGATAATATTTTGATGCATTTCCTTCCAGTGTGGGTTTTTAAGTTTTTACCTATAATTAAACAATATGTTTTAAAAAATTGGAAAACCAGGTGTGCAGGTTTTCATCCTGGCTCCAGAGCCAAGAACAGCGCTTCCGACTCATGGTTGTCGACTAGCGCTGTTGCAGCCTCTGCCCCGGGCTTCCTTAGCCTTCTCTTTGGACTTCTCAAAATCACTCTTCTCTAGGCTGCTGCAGACTACCCCTGCTCAGACTACTGCCCTTTGTTCCCATGACCTCTGGGGGAGATGGTCACATCTAAATCCCAAACTGTGTCTTCCGACTCCCTCAGGATTAAGATGTAGAACCATTTTCTCTAGTAGCCTCCTCTGCCTTCATCAGCACGTTGTGGCAAAGGCAGCCCGGAGAACTGATCACTGGCTGTGCTTTGCTTGGCAGCTAAAACCCTCAAGAGGGGCTGGAGCCAGCACAGGCTGCCATCAGGGTCGCCTCTTCCCTAAGTGGGGATGGTGAGTCGGCCGGGCTGTCCTGGCGTGTGGTGTTCGGAATGTTCCCAGCTCTGCCCCGTCCAGCTGGAAAGGGGGTGTAAGCACAGCACCTTTTCATCGGGCGGGGAGAACTAGACGAGACAGAAGTGCTTGACCTGGTGAGGATGGAGTAGGGAGCAAGGCTGTGTGATTGATCCCCTTCTCGCTCGCTCGCTGGTCCTTAGAATCCTCTCCCAGGTCCCAGCTCGGCCCTCGAGCCTCCACAGGCTGTTGTCCCTCACCACTCTGTGAGTGGCTCTTTGGGGACAATATGATTGTCACTCCTGACATGTCTGGTGCATCTGAGACTGCATTAACCCCCATGCAGGAATCTTGAGCACTGAGTCCATGTGCACACCCCGCACACATCCACACCCACCCACGCCCCTGTGCACGTGCTGGGAGGGGAACAAGCCTGGGCTGGACCGTGGAAAGACACCACTCCACTGGGCAGTGGGGCTGCCAGACCTTTGCTGGAGCATTTCCCCCCACCAGGTCGCCCTTCCTATCGTCCTGTCCCTACTACTGTGTTAGGTTCTCTTCCCCTCCCCCCCCACAGGTGCGAGTGCCTCCCCCATCAGCTTGAGCCTCATTCTCCCTTGGAACCCACAAGCCCCCGAATGCACAGCCACATGGCAGGCCCCCATTTTTGCAGAACCCGCGTTATTCAAAATCAGTGCCTGGCTGGAGGATGCAGAGGGGACCCTGGAGTCATCGTAGGGTCATTCCTGCCCCCGCGGGGCGGGACAGCCTGGTCCTTTGGCACCCAGGTGACGGCCTCATCCCACAGGATGTACAACTGCCCGACTGGGGACCCCCACCCTGCACGATCCCCTTCCAGCGCGTCCCCCACCCCCGGGTCTGAGGGGCTTGGCCGTCTGGAACATTCAGCTGTTCCTCCACGTCACTGGGCCGTCACTGAGCCGTCCCTGGCTCCCGGCCTGGCTTTAACGGGTGGAGGGTGGGTGGGCCGCCAGGACCCCGCTGCAGGCCCAGCATCCCTTTGCAGCCCGCATCTGCTCTTGTCAATCCCCAGACTCCCCCCAGGGACCACCAATCACTGCGCAGGCATCTCCGTTTCGTCATCAGCAGCCAATCGGCGCTCCGGCTGGCGGCTCCCGCAGCGAGGTGGGACCCGGCGGCTCCAGGCTGGCGGCACCGTCCTGGCAGCCCCGCTGCCTCCCGCCCAGCCCGCCCCAAATCACCCCGTACTGGACAGGCTCGTGGCCCCCTCTTCCAGCCCCAAGGCTGTCTCTGCTCTGACCCCTGTAAGAAGGGAGCCCAGCTCCCCCACCCGGGGGTGCCTGGCTTAAATGAGACAGGAGGGCCGGCCCAGTCTGCCTCCCTGGAGCCCCCGCTGGCCAAGTGTGGTCAACCGGGCCCTCAGGACCTAGGTCCTCCTTGCAGCTGGGAACTTCCTCGGCTTCTTGTCCGCGGATGGGAAAATGCCTCCCTCCCTCCCTCCCTCCCACCCAGAACTGGGTCAGGGGCCCTGCTCTGATGTAGGGACCCACCCTGATCTCCAAGCTGAGCCAACCAGCCCACCCCTCCAGGCTCTGGGCTCAGCAGACCTCCCAGCTGGAGGGAGACCTGAGCCCCCTTGGAACCGCTGGAAGGGGCCAGCCAGGGCCCACACCTCCAAATTCCAGTCCAGACGCACCTACAGGTGCTCTCCTGCTTGGCGGTTGGTTTGATCTTACCTCCACATGCAGGCGCAGGCCCCCCTCAGTGGCCTCCTACTCCAGGACTCATGAATATTGGAGGCAGGACAGTGAGAAACCACGGAGTCAGCCACCTCCCAACCATGGAGCTCCAGTGCCCAGCTGCTGGGGACACCAGTGTGCCGAGCAGACCTGGGGCCGCCCCGGGTCGACACCTTGGCAGGGCCCTCCACAGCCCTGGGCCGCCCTTCCCCGCTGCCTCCGTCCCCAGACACACACAGACCGCCCCGTGCTGGATGTTATTTTATTTTGCTCTTTCCAGTCTGAAGCTACTATCATGGGCATTTAGAGTTATACAAATGACACTTACAAAAAAATAAAAGACCAAGACACCCAGAGTGAGATGCATGGTGGAGATGAACCACGGTCCAATGAGAGGGGCAGGGCAGGCGCGGACAGGGTTGGGCGCCGAGGGTCGGGGGCTGGGTGGCTCCTCACAGGCTCCCAGCTGAGGTGACACCCAGCTTCATCCCACCCGGAGACCCCGAGTCCAGTCAGACCAGGAGCACCGATCATGCTGGCTAGAGGCTCTGGCTGAGGCCGTGAAGGGCCCAGCAGCACCAGGTCGGGACACAGGTGGGCAGATGCAGGCCAGTGAGAGCCCCTGGGGGGTGGGGGCAGTTCTGGATTTGGGGAAGTACCCTACCTGCCCCACCACTAGCGAGCGGAGGGCGCCAAGGCCTGGAGATGCTGTCCCAAGACCCCTTGAGAGCCACTCATGACTCTAACTAGGCCTGCCTGAGCCACCTCCAACAATAACATTTCATTTAAAAAAAATACTGATTTGGTCATTTTCTGCTTCCAGTTAGGCCAGAGTGAAAGAAAGAGACAGGAGCAGGGTCCCCAAAGACCGGGGACACGCAATGGGCAGGCCTGCTCCGTGCAAAGGAGACAAGTGACGGGCATTCTAGTCTCAGCACCCTGCCCTGCAGGCTTTCCTCCCGACGCGGAGCCGGTGCACCGAGGGGCCATCGAAGGGCTCGGGCCACGTGCCCAGCTCCCGGGAAGCCGGCGGGGCCCTCCGCTCGGGGGCAGGAGATTCCAGTTACACCCCCACCACGCGCGAGGGCTCCTAGCCTCCACTGCTCCTCGGCCGCTTTGGGAAAATAAGGCTCAGAGTTGTCTGAGGTCAGAAGAAAGAGGTGCCAGCCTCGCCCACGCGGAGAAGGGGGGGGGGCAAAGGGTCCACAATCCCGCGAAGGACCAGGCCGCAGCCGCTGACCCGCCTGGGGGGAGGCCACCCGGGGCAGCGGGTGGGGACACCGTTTCTCTGGGTTCCAGTTTGAAAGGCAAGGGGCTGGCCACCCTGGGTGGTGCCCACCTGGAGAAGAATTAGCAGGAGGGGTCAGGACGGGGTGGGGATGGGGACATGGGTGGCGGGGCCTAGTACTCCCACAGGGTGGCAGGGTCGATGGTCTCAGCACAGGCCTTCAGGACCCCGGCGTGGTCCCCCTTCAGGTAGCGCCCGCCCACCTTGATGGCCACCTTGTTGTAGTCGCAGAACTCGAAGAAGAAGTCGACAGGGGTGTCGCTGCTGCTGGTGACCAAGGAGTCGGCACCCACCATCCAGTACTTGCCGGTAGAGTCTGGGGGTGGGGGGGTACCCAGTCAGGGCTGTTCTCCACCCTGCGACCACAGACTCCAGAATGGTAGGTGAGGGGGGGCCCACGCAGGGCCCCGACCCATCCATTCGGGATGGGGCCCACCCCCCTGCCCCCAGGGTTTTGGTCTTGTTCTCGGGTGTGTGTCCTCCCCTGCCCCCCCGTTCCTGAACCTGGCCCCCTATCGGCCCCAGCTCCGTCTGGTCTGGGGTGAGCTGAGAGGTCTCCCTCCTATACAGACAAGAGGGGAAGGAGGGGCCCTGCCGGTTTGGCTCAGCGGTTACGGCGTCGGCTCCTGGACCAAAGGGTTTCAGGTTCGATTCCCAGTCAAGGGATACATACCTGGGTTGCAGGTTTCGATCCCCGGCCTGGACTAGGTTGTGCGGGAGGCAACCAACTGATGTATCTCTTTCACATCAATGTTTCTCTCTCTCTCCCTCCCTCCCTCCCTCCCACTCTATCTAAAAAAATCAATGGAGCCCTGGCTGGTTTTGCTCAGTGGTTAGAGCGTCAGCCCGTGGACCAGAGAGACCCGGGTTCGGTTCCCACTAAGGGCATGTACCTCGGTTGCAGTTTGTCCCCCGCCCTGGTTGGGGTCTTGTGGGTGGCAACCAGTCGATGTATCTCTCTCACATTGATGTTTCTCTCTCTCTTCCCCCCTCTCTCCATCCCGCTCTATCTAAAGATAAATATAAAAATGTCCTCAGATGAGAATAAATAAATAAATGGAAAAATATCCTCGGGTGAGGATAAGATAAATAAGTAAAAATAAAAGGGGGAAGGAAAAAAAGGGGGGAAGGGACTGTTCCCAGTCCAGAGTCTCTGGTGGCCTCAGGACATTTGTCCCCCTGGTGCTTGGAATGGCCCAAGCCAAGTCACAGGGAGGCCAGGCCCAAAGCAAAGGCCACTCACAGCAGGGCAGGGGGACCCACCTGGCCTGGACACTGGCCCCCCAGAGCCCACCCAGTGATCGCCCTCAGGAGAACCTACCTTTGATGTTGTAGGCACCGTCGTTGAACTCGAGCTGGAAGACGTCGTAGTTGGAGCGGTTGGCGTCCAGGGTGCCCGTGACCTTGCGGCAGCCGATGAAGCCGTGCTCCCCACGGAACACGATGATGGGGCGGTTGATCAGCTTCATGAGGAAGAGCTCTGTGTCCCCTGTCCCAGAAAGGGGAGGGGCCGTGAGCCTCGTGGGGGTGTGGCTGGGACGTTCAGACAGAGCAGGAGCCTGGGGCCACACAGCATGCCAGCCCTGGGGTGAGACTGGGCGGGGACAGTCTGGGGGACACCCGGCACAGGTGGGCCTCAGGGGGTTGGTGAGTGACCACACGGCTAGACCCTGGGAGGGGGGCCTGGTGGGTGGCGCCCAGCGGCAACCAGGTACCTGCTGTCTCCACAGACGCAGCCAGCTGCCCGTTCTTCTTGGCAGTCACAAACTTGCCGTTGGACGCTCGCAGTGTGATCCGCCGATCGCACCACTCAATGTCGAAGTAGCAGCTGGCGTTCCTGGGCGCGGGGGACAGAGTCAGGGGAGCCGCCCAGGTCCCACAGGAAGGGCTGGCGGGGCAGGGGCAGGGGCAGGGACGGCAGGCAGCGCACGTACTTGGCGGAGGCGGTGGACTGTATGCCGCCGGTGGCCGTCAGCGTCCAGTACTTGCCCGTGTGGGTGCGGAAGGCGCACTTTTTGGTGTCACGGTCGATCTCCAGTTGGAAAGTCTCCTGGTCGGTCTCTTCGTCCTGATTGGCCGACAGGTCCATACCTGGGGGGAGAGCCCGCAGCTGGTACCACGGCAGCCAGCCTAGGAGCAGGCCACTGCATCCGTGTCCACATCACCTTCTGACACAACCCGTACCTTCCAACAAGCCAGCTGCAGAAAGGCACCCCAGAACCCCCGGCACCGTCGTCACATGGCCCGTAATTAGACAGTGAGCAGTAACTACTGGTTTTGTTTGTTTTTTTTTATGGGAAGGAGAGATAGAGAGAGAGCGAGACGCCTCGACTGGTTGCTTCCTGCAAGACCCCAACCAGGGCCGGGAATTGAACCTGCAACCCAGGTACCTGACCTTGACGGGAAACGGAACCTAAGACCCTTCAGTCCGTGGGCCGACGCCCTAACCACTGAGCCAGCTAGCCAAGGCCAGGATTAATTATTGTTAATCATGTTGCGGTTATGTAAGAAAATGACCTCATTTTTTCAGATACACACACAAACATTTTGAGAGGAAATACCCTCATGTCAGGGATTTGCTTTAAATACAACCAACAACCATGGCTACAGGGACAGATGGAGAACATGGCACAACACTGCTCTGGGGGGTCGGTGGACAGGGTCCTGGAACCCTTCCCGCTTCGGTACAGGGGGGGGGGTAAGAGCTACAGGTGAAACCTGAGAGCTCAGGTTCTCAGGTAAGTCAGGAAACCACCACACCTGGACAGCAGGAAGGGGGGGGGCTCCGCTTCCTCCGCAGACCCATAAGCCCCTCCACACCTTGATTTGCATATCATCTGCATCGTTTTGCATACCAGTGTTGACTCCTCCACGGAAAACCTAGAGCTGGTGTTTGTCCCAACAGAACCAATTCACACCCCCAAGCACCCTGGGTTCTAAGAACCACAGCCACAGGACACCTGCCCAGGGCTAGAGGCGTGGTGGTGAGTGCAAGTGTCGCTTTAGATGAGGCGCTGGGGGCTGGAGGGCAGCAGAGCCCGGGCCTGGGGCCCATCCTCCGTTCTCCAGCCACCACTCCAAGGGCCTGAAAGGTGCCGGCCACTTCGCAACCTAACGGTGTGTCTCCACATCAGCACCAGGGGGTGGGAACCCTCACCCCCACTTCACAAAGAGGGAAACTGAGGCAGGGAGGTGGTGTCCTTGTCCAAAGTCACCCAGAGAGGAGGTCGGGTCCTGGTGGCTCTCAAGAGGGAAGGTGGGCACACTCAGACTCCTGCCAGCCCCCCCCACAGCCATCCCTCCTCTCTACGGACTAGTGGACGTGGCCTCTGTGGGCCCCAATGTCAGGGATCTACTGCCAGCTGGGACCCAGGAGGTGAGCAGGGCCCACCATCACACCCCAGGAAAGCACTGAGCCAGGACGGAGGGCAACAGGGGCCACCACCAAGAATGGACCACCTGGCAATAACACACCTTGGGACTGGGCCCCTCCTTGCTCAGACCGCACCTGGCGCCCAGACCACCCGGCCAGCCCCACCCCCACGCTGCAGCATGGCCACACCCTGTCTGCAGAGGCCCACCCTGTGCCGCCAGTCCACGCAGGGCTGGCCGATGGGGAGGGAGGGAGGGAGGGAACGACGAGAGGAAAAGCCCCTCTGGGTACACCCAGCAGCAGCAAAGACGGAGGGGACTCCCCAGAAAAAGGAGTGAAGGGGGCCAGCGAGGCGCTCGCCTGCCGGCCTGAGCTCACGGCCTCACCAGTGGACCAGGGCTCAGTGGGACCGCTGGTCCCGGAGCGTGGCCAGGGCACACGTGGGCGTGAACCATGGAACTGTCACCAACATCCTCCCTCCCCCGAGGAACAAAGGGAGGCCCCACAGTGCGTTCTTCGCCCAGGGCCATAGCCACCGCCATCTGCTCCCTTACTCAGACCCCATCAGTGCGAAACGGGGTGGATGGGCAGCCGGCCTGGGAGGGACCCAAAGCAGCGCCAGGCAGGCACCCCTGGGCGGGGCCTTCCTCTCGCTCAGCCTCAGCCTCTCTGCCTGCAGGGCCCAGTCCCTCCCCTCTGCCGGGAGGTTGAGATTCAGGGGCCTGGTACCAGACCCCAGGCCTCCCAACCCCAACAGGAAGGGTGGGGGAAGGGGAGCTGTCCCCCCACCATCCAGCAAGGTCCCTCCTGGCTCCAAGGCCAGGCCCAGACAGGAAACGCCCCTCTTGGCCTTGGAGTCTCTAATTGGAGCCGAGTTACTATGGAAACAGGGTTTTCTTTGGGATTTTTCTTTTTTTGTTGTTTGTATTATTTATTTATTTATTTAACGTTTATTATTATTATTATTATTACTATGAATATTTTTCAGACAGAATGGAAGGGACTGGGGCCAGGGATTGAACCTGAACCCTTCTGTCTACAGGCCGAGGTTCTAACAGCTGAGCCAGACCGGCCAGGGCTGGGGTTTTTCTTTTCATCAAAAGCAGCTCAGAAAACCTGAGTCACAGGCCCACAGGAGCCCTGGGGAGGCAGGAGATGGGGGCTCACAGGGGCCCTGGGGAGGCAGGAGATGGGGGCTCACAGGGGCCCTGGGGAGGCAGGAGATGGGGGGCTCACAGGGGCCCTGGGGAGGCAGGAGATGGGGGGCCCACAGGGGCCCTGGGGAGGCAGGAGATGGGGGCTCACAGGGGCCCTGGGGAGGCAGGAGATGGGGGGCCCACAGGGGCCCTGGGGAGGCAGGAGATGGGGGGCTCACAGGGGCCCTGGGGAGGCAGGAGATGGGGGCTCACAGGGGCCCTGGGGAGGCAGGAGATGGGGGGCTCACAGGAACCCTGGGGAGGCAGGAGATGGGGGCCTCACAGGGGCCCTGGGGAGGCAGGAGATGGGGGGCTCACAGGAACCCTGGGGAGGCAGGAGATGGGGGCTCACAGGAACCCTGGGGAGGCAGGAGATGGGGGCTCACAGGAACCCTGGGGAGGCAGGAGATGGGGGCTCACAGGGGCCCTGGGGAGGCAGGAGATGGGGGCTCACAGGGGCCCCTGGGCACATCCCTCCATTCCTCCAGAGACCTAGACACCTGGAACCCCCAGCCCCACCATGGCTCTCTCTGACCCCATCCACCCCCTCCTTGGCTGACACCCCACCCCGGCCCCCGCCCTCCTCAGCCTTGGCAGTTCCCTACCTCCCCAGGTGCTCCCCACCCGTCCAGTCTAGGGGAGGGTCTGGAAGCACCTGTGGCCTCCTCACCTCTCGTCACTCTTGCCAGTGCCTGACCCTGAATCCCTCCTCTACCTTCCAGTGAGCCATTCCCCGAAAGGGGCCCCTTTTTTTTTTTTTTTTTTTTTTGGTTAATCCTCACCCCAGGATACTTTTCCATTGATTTTTAGATAGAGTGGGGGGCAGGGACTGCTGAGCCAAACCGGCCTGGGCGGAGGACAACTCTTACACATCCTGCAAAGCCCAGCTTGACCAGCCTCACTTGAGTGGCCGGGACGGGGCACTTCCTGAGCATGGGGTCTCCAGGGCGCAGCTGGCAAGATACGAGGAGGCTGTGGGACCAGCTGGAAATGGGGTGAGGTGCTGCCCGCAGTCTGGCTGGAGCCCAGGGCAGGTGAGGTTCCCAAGGAGCAGTGCCCACACCATCCTCCAACCCTTCCCAAGCCCACCTGTCACTCACATCAGCTCTGGGGCACCAGGACCCCACGCCCTGGGGCAAACCCAATAGCGGCTGTGATGGCCTCCTCAGAGAAATAAACCTGCCCGGCACTGTGCCCAGGGCAGCCTGGGGCCAGCCCTCTCCAGATGGGTAAACTGAGGCAGGAGACCAGGCTGCAATTGCAGCAGGGAGCACCCCACCCCCACCAAGGCAGCGGGGGAGGCCTTTGGATGATTCACATCCCTCAGCCACTAAGCCCAGGATCCTCCTCCTTCCTGGCTGGTGGTTCCCAGCGTGTGTCGGAAGCTGCCTCCTTGCCACGCAGGCCTGTCCAAAATGGCCTCTGCAGGCACACCCCAACACACCGGTGCCAGCCTTGGGTCCTTCAGTCATCCTCTGTCCCGCCGAGAAGACCCAAGTTCAGCTAACATGAGAACCAGATGAAGACCCCAAGATCTGAAGCCGGCAGAGCCCCAATATCAATCCCCAAAGTCCCCTCCCCCCAGTTCCATGTCCCCCTAAACTCATAGATGAGCCAACATACCTCTCTTGGCCCAATTTCCGGTTGCTTCCGCCCCGTCAGCCTGAATCACTTCAGGACACCCTTAGCAAGCTTTCCTAGGAGGAGCGGGGCATCTGTCCAGGCTCGCCAGTGGCTGCCAGAAACACCCTCAAGCTCACTCTGGCTTTCTGCTCCTTCCCGCCCCGGGGCCTTTGCACACGCTGTGCGACAGCACCACTCCCCACTTGCTACCTTCTACTCATCCTTCAGCTGGAGCATCCGCTTCAGAAAGGGCCCACCATCTCATCTGGAAACCTGATGTCCTTCCTGGACGCCAGGCCTTTGATGGACACCTCTGGGATGTTGTCATGTCCCAGGGAGAACATCAGCCCAACCAGGGAAGGGTCCAGGACATGCCCACTTGCTCACCACTCAGGCCTCAGCGTGTCTCACTTGGCAGGGGCTCAATGTCTGCTGAACAGGTGGGCAGCCCTGCCCCACCCAGCACAGTGTCAGAACAGAAAGGAGAAGCCCACCTACCCAGGCTGGAGGCAGCAGGGGGTCCAGATAAGAGCCCATTCTAGAGTAAGAAAGCCCCAGTTCTGCATGCTGCTTCCTAGCTGTGTGACCTTGGGCACAAGGGTTCACCTCTCTGGGCCCAAACCCACCCATCTGTAGGATGGAAGCCCTCCTGCCCATGTCCACCGGCAAACTCGGGCACAAAACTGACGTGACCTCCACTGCCACAGGAGCCCGGTCAGGAGAACGGCCCTAGAGGGCGGCCTCCTTCGGCAGGAGAGGCCACTGACTGGCTCCTGTACAGCTGCCGCCAGAGGCGGGGGTCCACTTCCTGTCCAGGAGAACAAGACCCCCAACAGTGGGGCCTCTGGCCACCAGGAGTCAACTTCCTTCTTCACCAAAGGGGCAGGGGCGCCAGAAGGAAGAGAAGGCGCCTGGGGAGAATCTAGGAGGAAAAGGGGGGGGCTCACTCCTGGCTCGGAAATGGCCCGGTCAGCGGGAGGCACCCGGAGAGGACACAACGGACTGCAGCCCACTGTTCCGGGCCGGAACCTCGCGGGTGGGTTCACTGGAGAATAAGGGGCTTCCAGAGGGAGCTGGGCTGTCGCTGAGGCTGCCCTCGGACGCCTGCAGAGCAGCGCGCGCCGGTCCGGGTACACGCGGCGGGCGCAGGGCGGGGCGCCTGGCAGGCCGCCGTCCGAGCCACGCCGTCCCGGGTCCCAGACGCAAGGAGGGAGGCCACCTCCAGGGGAAACTCCAGAACCGGGCACTGGGTCCGGGGTCGGCGTGGGGGAAGTGCTCAGCTGGGGGGACCCGCAGAAAGCCGACTCCCCTCCCCCGCCTCGCTGCATCTGGTTTTCCCATCTGCAGAGACCGTGCAGGACAAAGGGGGAGAGGGAGGACCCTGTCGAGGAACCCGCCTCCCTGTTCACAAAGGCCGCGGCCTCTATCGAGGGCAGACGCGGGAGGAGGGGCGGGGGGGAAGGGCATACACTCGGGGCCCCCACCCCAGCAGAGGCCGACCCCTCCCGACAGCAAGAGGTGGAGAAAGGCCGGGAGGGCGGGGAGGCGGCGCGCACCCTGCGAACATCAAAGACCTCCCTCCCGCCTATCCAGTGGGGGTTGGGGTCGCGCCCAGGGCGTGTGACGACCCTCGCCTCCGCCCTGGAGCTAAAGGCCCGCTGACGGGGGGAGGGGCTCGAGGGAACTGGGAAGGGGTGTCCCCTCTCCAAGGCTGGGCCGGCCGATCCAAGGGATCACCGCGCGTGGGGACAACTCCGATTGGGCGAGGGGGTCGGAGAATGGCACATAGGGCGGCGCACGCCGGGCCCTGAGCTACAAACCCACCAGAGTGGGTGGGGGTTGCGCAGCGGCGCTCAGAGCTGGGCAGAGCCCCACCCCTCGCCCCCTCCCTCGGGCCCGAGCGCGCGTCCCGCGGCGTACGAGGTGGCCCGCGCGCCTAGCGGGGGCGCACCGGGCATCGCTCGGAATTGCAGCGGCGCCGCGGGCGAGAAAGGGCGGGAGGCTGGAGGGCCGGGGGTGGGGGGCGCTTTGTGCCAGGACCCGGGGAGGCGGGGGAGGCGTCCCCACTCACCCTGGCGCGTGGACACGTTCCTCTCGTTGGCGGCCTGCAGCACGACCTGGGCGCAGCTCTGCTCCAGGGCGAAGAGCTCGTCCTTGCCCACCTTGGTGGCCTTGCCCGCCTTGAGCGTGCCGCTGGGCCCCGACGGCGCCAGGTAGCGGCCTTCACAGTCGCGGAAGGCCACCTTCCCGGAGCGGAACTCGAGCGTGTAGCCGGTGGCGGGCTCCGGGCGCGCCACCAGGCGCCCGTCGTGGCGCAGGAAGCGGTGGTCGGCGGTCTGCACGCTGTAGCGCTGGTCCTGGAAGGCCAGCGTGATGAGCGAGTCGACGCCCCAGGGCACGTCGCGGTCCACGGCGATCTCGTCCGCCGGCCGCGCGCTCAGGTGCGCGTAGCGCTTGCGGGTCAGGCTGTAGATGTTGACCTGCGGGTGCATGGCGATGTGCACGCTCCACTTCTCGGCCGGCGACACGGTCTGCGCGAAGCACGACAGGCGGTCCTCCGTGCCGCCGAAGTAGCGCCGGTGCGCCTCGGACTGCAGCGACCAGCGGCCGTCGTCGTGCGCCACGACCAGAAAGCGGCAGTCGGCGCCGGGCGCCTCGCGCTCGCAGGTCACGTTGCCGTCCTTGTCCGCCGCCAGGTAGCGGCCCAGGTGGCTGCGCAGGCACACGGCCGCGCTGCCCGCCTCGTCGGGCGGCTGCTCTAGCGTCCAGATCTGCTTCTTCTTCAGGCTGCTGGCCGACGCATTCACCTTGAAGCCGAACGCCTCGGCCGTCAGGTACTTGTTGCCGCAGTTGATGAGGCCGAACTGGATCTGCACCGCCTCGGCCGTGCCGTTGGCGGTCATGGTGGTGGCGGGCGGCAGGCCCCGGCCAGGCCCGGGGGTGAGTGGCGGGTCTCCGCGGCGGCCCTCGGCTCCTTTGTTCGGCGACCCGGCCCGCGCGCACTCTCCGCAGCGCTCCACAAAGCCGGCTGGGGCGCCCCAGCCCCTTTATAGGCGGGGTGACGTCAGCGCCGCCAGGCCCCGCCCCGCCTCCCCGCGGGGCTCGGCGTGGGAGGGGGCTCGGTGCCGGAGCGAGCCAGCTCAGCAGCTCTGGGGCCCCCAGGGGCGCGGGGGGTGCCTCGGCTGGCACTGTCCCCTCCTTTTGCACGGCGGGCTTCTGGAGCCCCCCACCTCGGCCGGCCGCCACCCCTACCCCCAGTGCCAGGGCCCCACCGCCGCAGCGCCGCGTACGGAGGACTCGCGGGGAGCTCGGGACCCCTCGGAGGCCCCCTACCCCAAGCCTAGCAGGGAGGAAGCACGAGCCAGGTTGGAGGCTGTGACAGAAGCGCTGTAACTGGGTGGAGGCGGTCCCAGGCTGCTTGGAGGAGGCGGCCTTAGAGCAGAGCCTGGAAGGAGCCGAGAGAAGCCCCTTCAAGGGCCTGTGGGTCGATGGGGTGTGGGGCGGGCAGGCCAGCAGCTGAGGAGGGGTCTGCAGACCCCAACTCACCCGACCCAGGCCTTGCAGTCAGGCCTTCCAGAGGGGGCTTTGATTCCTTGAAGCTTCGCTCCCAGGACACTGCCTTGAAGGCCAACGAGACCCCTCCCAGTGGCCCAGGCACCCAGCCTGGCTGGCCAAATAGGTCTCCCTGGCCGTGGCCGCAACAAGGGACCAGCGTCCTCACTGTGGGGACGCAGAAGCCGCAGGGTTGTGGTCCTCCCGGCAGTGAGGGGAATAGTGTGCCCTTACACTGGGCAGCCCGGAAGCTCTGTGCCCAGGTTCCGCCTCTAGGGCCAGTGGGCCTTCCACTTTGTGCCCCAGACCCCCATGTCACAGATCACTGAGCCAACGCCCAGGAGGGATGACACCCCCATCATTCAGGACCCAACTCTCCATTCTCCATCAGAGGGGACTTTTTCTACAGAAACCCACCTCAACCCTGTCTAGGAACACTTCCCTTTTCTGCGCCTCTCTGGAGGCCCAGACTTTTGCTGGGACATTCCCCACATGCCAGGCAGGCCCCTGGAATGCCAGTGTGACCACAGGCTGCCCACGAGGTCTCCAGGCATAAACAGAGGGCACTGCACTAGCTCCCCAGCTGGTCGTCAGAGCCTGGGCCTCTCCCAGGAAACCCCCTCCGGGGAGTTTCATCTTCCAGGGGTAAGATGAAGGTCACTTGGTGTGACCTCACCTTTGAGGGGCCTTGAGCCCCGGCTGGCACACCTATAGCACCCCCTCCCACAAGGAACACCCGCTGGAGCGCTGGGAATCTCGGTTCTCATTTTGAGGTCATCTGATAGGCTTGAAACAGGTTCTCACTGGCTGGGTGACTTAGGCAAGTTACTTAACTTCTCGTAGCCTCAGTTTCTCCATTTGTAGAAGAGATACAGTTCCCCCACTGAGGGTGGTCAGAGCGTCCCTGGGGACACTCTCAGACACTGTTTCTGACCACTGTCCGGACCCAGGAAGTCCTGTGTTTTGTTAGGGAGACCCCAAACATCTAGCCAACTACTAGACTGGGTGACAGGGGCTGAGGAACAGCAGGTATTTAGGGACAGCTATGGGGCCAGGCTGAGTGTTGGCGGCATGGCTGGAGTATGCTGAGAGCAAAGTTTTCTTCCAAATAGACAATACATGCATGTAGCTCCAAAGTCCAAGAATGTGAAAAGGCCTTCGTCCCTCCTCCCTGTTCCCAGTCCATCACCTGGGTATCTGTTGTTGGATTTCCTTCTTCTCCTTCTCTTCCTCCTCCTCCCTCCTCTCAATTTTTAAACAGTATTTTCAGCCCTGCTTTCATTACCTGATGTGTCTTAGCACAGTTTTTGCTTCAGCACGTAAGCAGCGTCCTTGTTCTTTTTCACAGCTGCGCAGTATTCCATTGACTGACCGTGCCAGGGTTGTTTGACTGGGACTGTGTGGATAGACATTGGGGTTGCTGCTGGGGATGTCCTGCTTTGGTCCAAACAAGCCGACTCTCATTTTGTGCTTCTCTTTGCCCAGCCATGGCCCATGTACCACGTAAAAAATTAAGGCTGTTCAGCCCTGGGTTGAATGCCTCTGGTGATGGGGAGTTCACTAGTCTTTGTCCATGGCAATCAAGCGTCAAAGCCACCTGACTCTGGTATCTGATCCGGCTTGTGTGCCAGGGTGCGCCTTGTCCGTTCAGACAGCCCCTGCTGGTCAGTGGTGAGTGCGAGGAATTCTCTGAGGCTGCTTGGCTGGGGAGAAGGGGTCTCAGTCTCCAAGGCTCAGGAAACTGGGTTCAGGGCTGGCTGAGCAGCCCTTCCCAGTGGCCTCATTTCCCTCCCCAGATCAGGCAGTAGGGTCCCAGTGGCCAGCCCAGGAGTGGTTCAGGCCTGGCCCCAGCCATGCCCTGGTTCCAGGGCAGCTCAGGTGGTGCCGCGGTTCCTTCGGGGCCAGGAACAATAGCGCCCGTGTTCCCATCCTTCCCCAGAGAGGCCCAAGGCGGAGCCTACGAACAGGACTGTGTGACCTCACCGGACACAGAGGTGCCCTTGTAACGGAGACTCAGGGAAGGCCAGAGGAGGGAACCCAGAATGCTGCAGAGCAGGGAGTGTGTTTTGATTGACTGATTGATTGATTGATCGATGGGTAGCCGGCTCCATGGGCGGTACTGATAGGTACTTAGAGAAAGGCACAGCTCTTTCTGAGGATTTTTGTTCTGTTTATTCGGTTTGAGCTTCGGCGTTTTTGCTCTGCCTCCTGCTTCCAAGCCTTGGGGATTCGTCCCAGGGAGTCCCTCTGTCACCCTGGCTACTTCCACCCCGTCGCTGTGGCATATGGATGGTCCTCCTCCTGTGCTTCCAGCTCGATCCTGGGGCCAGGACGGCCTGGACCAGCTGGGCCCTGCCTCCGCCTGCCCCCCAAACCTCACTGTCCCAGCCCCAGAGAAGTGGGTCCTGAAACTAGGCTCCAGCTCCCACCAGCTTCTGGAGTCCCTCCTCCTGGCCTCTGCCCTCAGGGAGCGGAGTCTGTCTGGAGGGGGACAGGCATGAAATCACTAACAATCGGGAGAATTCCAGGCATTGTGCAGGGGCCTCTATCTGCCTGACTTCCACCAACAAACCATTGTTACCCCACTTCACAGATAAGGAGACTGAGGGTGAAGAAACAGGAACACCTAGAAAGCCCATTGCTGACCCTGGGGCTGGGGCAGGAGGCTGGGGAGCAACTTAACGGGACTGATGGGCCGGGCACCTTTGGGAGGGATGGAAATGCTTTGGATCTTGGTAGGTGTGATCTGATCACACAGCATTGTGAATGTACTAACTGCTACAAAATGTACACTTTAAAATAGTTAATTTTAGCCCTGGCCAGTTTGGCTCAGCGGTTAGAGCGTCGGCCTGCGGTCCGCAGAGAGCCGGGTTCGGTTCCCGCTAAGGGCACGTACCTCGGTTGCAGTGTGTCCCCGGCCCTGGTTGGTCGTGCGGGTGGCAGCCACTCGATGTGTCCCTTTCACGTCGATGTTTCTCTCTCTCTGTCTCTTCCTCTCTCTCCCTCCCACTCTATCTGTACAAAAAATGGAAAAATGTCCTCGGGTGAGGATAAAAAAAAAAAAAAAAGAAAGAAAGCCCATTGGTGACCCTGGGGCTGGGGGAGGAGGCCGGGGAGCAACTTAATGGGACTGACGGGCGGGGCGCCTTTGGGAGGGATAGAAATGCTTTGGAACTTGGTAGGCGTGATCTGATCACACAGCATTGTGAATGTACTAACTGCTAATTTTATGTTACATGAATTTTACTGTAATTAAAAAATGCATCAATCTTGGAGAAAAGAAAAAGACAGCCCTGGCCAGTTTGGCTCAGCGGTTAGAGCGTCAGCCTGTGGACCAGAGAGTCCCAGGTTCGGTTCCCCTAAGAGCATGTACCTCGGTTGCAGTTTGTCCCGACCCTGGTTGGGGTCCAGTGGGTGGCAACCACCTAGTCCATGTGTCTCTCTCAGGTCTCACGTCAATATTTCTCTCTCCCTCTCTTCCCCTCTCTCTCCCTCCCGCTCTATCTGAAGATAAATGCAAAAATGTCCTCAGGTGAGGATAAAAAAAAAGAAAAAGACAGCTAAACTCTGCAGTGGGGAGGTGACAGAGGCAGAACTTGAACCCAGACCTTCAGCTGTCAACTGCCACTCCTGTTGCTGAGCACCCTCCCTCCCTGACAGTGCTTCCCTGTGTCTCCCCGCTGGGGTGGCCCCACACCTCCTGCTCCTTCCTGGGCCCCCCCTTCATGCCCGCTCTGCCTCTCAGCTTCCAGTGAGGTGTGGGAACCTCACCCTGCACCTGCCCAGGCCTTTGCCCGTTTTCTTCGTGGGCCATCCAGACACCAGGGTTTGGGGCCCCCCAGGCGGCCGTGGGCAAATCGCAGCCTCCATCTGTGAAAGGACAGGGATGTGATGTCGTCCTGGGAGCTTCCTGCCAGCACCACCTAGAGCTGTGTGATGGGGAGCAAGTCCTTATCTCCCCAAGCCTCAGTTTCCCTCTTCTCGGGTTTGCATAAGGGGCAGAAGCACCGGCCGCATGACAGATGCGCTGACGGCCCGTCCGCCGTGAATGGCCGCCTCGGGCCCAGGCCGCTGAATGGTGCCTTTGTGGTCTTGCTGCTGCTGGGTCCTGTCAGTGCAGGCTGGCACGGCCTGCGCCGCTCGAGGGTGCCTCTCAAGTGGGCAGAACCGATTCCAGGGTCAGGCTCCTGGCTCCCCTGCAGGCCAGCCGTGCCATCCAGGCCACAGGCTGCGCCCAGCACCATCAGGTTCGAGCCAAGGAGGACCCGGCGAGGCCGTCGCCCCGTCGCCCCGTCTCTGCAAACAGCCCTGCCAATCGCTGGCTTCAGAGCCTTCAGGTTACAAATAGGGAAACTGAGGCATGGATAGACTAAAGGCTCTGGCCAAACTTTAAGGAGAGATGTACAGTTTTCAAGGGGCCCAGGTTCATAACTCTCATCAGATTTGCCAAGAGATTTGTGACCCCCCCCCAAACACCTTCCCCAAACGATAACCCCTCAAAGGCAGGAACCAAACCTGTGAGTGGCCAGAGCATGGCCCATATGTCTTGGGTATGGGGGGGCCCCAGAGTTACCTGTGAGCTCCAGGAAGACCTCCGGGAGGAGGTGATGCCTATGCTGGGTGAGTAGGAGTTTAGCTGGGCGGAGTCAGGCTCCGATGGAGTGAAGGTATGACATCTGGCCTGGCCTGTGTCTGTTACTGAAAAAGTGTCCCTAGAAATTGTGTCTCTCTCTGCCATCCACCTGGATGGTGATGTCCTGAGGGAGACCTGGGCTGGTCTCCGCAGGCAGCTCAGGCCCCACCTGGCCATCCACCCAACTCACAGTGTGGCAGCTGCTGGTCGGGCTCCGAGGCCCGAGCACGTTCTGCAAAGTGAAGCCGTGGGAGCGGGTGCCTGGCTAATTAAGAGGACATTAGCACCCCGGGCAGAGCCCCGCTGCTGCCAAGATGTCCTTGCCAGGAGCAGGGCCAGATCCCCTGGCCACGGAGAGGCCGCTGGCTAGTGCCAGGCCTTGGCCTGGCCGCCTGCTCTGGCCAGCCCCCCGTTCCTACTCTGGCCAGCCTGCACCTGCCTCGGGGCTCCCCGCACCCCTCACCGGTGCTGTGAAACCGCAGCGGCACAGGCCTGTCCCGGGCACAGCTCCATCGGCCACATGGCGAGGCGGCCACTCCTCCCTGAGTCTGCAGGGAACCCGCTCCGCCACCAGTGCCCGTAGGTGCAGGGTCAGCTGCAAGGAGCTCGTCCCCGGCCCAGCGTCCTGAGCTGTCTGACCAACTCCTGATGCACGGGCAGGAACAAGCAGCAGCTCTCACTGGTCCAGCTGCCCAGCCTCCGCCCTCAGGCCTCCCGTGCAGCCCCAGGCAGCCGGGTGGCTCCCTCGGTGGCAGACCTGCCCTGCCCCTTGCAGGATATCTGGGCCCCAGTGCCCGAAGCCCAGAGCCTCAGGGCCCGTGGTCTGGCCTCTGCTCAGCTCTTCCCCTTCACTCACTCGCACCCTGTCTGCAGGGTTGCCGCTCGCTCCCAGCCTCAGTGCCCTTGCACGTGCTGTTCCCGGTAGCTGCTTCGCCCTTCCCTGTGCTCTCCAGCTGCCAGGCCCCGCTCAGACCTCACCCGCTCCTCTGGGGAGCTCCCAGCTCCTTCCCTGAGCGCCCACAGAGGGGAGCTTTGGCACTTTGACCCAGGTCTAGGTGTCCCAGGGCTCAGGGAAGGCATCCGGTCCAGGGCCATCCAATAGAACTTTTGCAGTGACGGAATGTTCTAGAATCTGCTCTGTCCAATACAAGAGCCTCCGGTCACACATGTGGCTACTGAACACTTGAAATGTGGCTCGTGCGACTGAGGAGCTGAACTTTCCATTTCACTTCACTGGGATGAACTTACACGGAAGAAGCCGTGTGTGACGAGTCCACGGTACCGGGCAGCACCGGCCTGGGCACACCCGCCCGCACCCACCGCAGCCTGGGCAGCCCCTAGGAGGCTGGAGCAAAGTTTGGGGACGGGAAGGAAGTCCCGTGAGTTACAGATGTTGGCACCCCAACAACTGTGGGTGACTTTGTTCTTTTGTCCCCCTGCCACCCCAGTGGGCAAGGCTGTGCGTGTCTCTGTGCCAGGCTGCCACACCCACATTAGGCCTGTGGAGACACAGAGGGACACAGAGAGGCAGGAAGGGGCCACGAGGCCCAGGCAGCCCCCCCCTCCTGAGCCTCACGTGGTTCGAACCTCCCCGGCCCTCGGACCTCCTGGACTCCAGACCCCGACAGCTCCCTCAGCGGGCATGTCCCCAGCCCAGCGCTCCGACTGCTTCCCTGAGAGAGCCTGCAGCTGGGCTCTGCCCACAAAGCCTGGCATTTCAGGATGTGCCAGCGGACCCGGGACACAGGCCAGGAAATGCGCACGTTGGGACCGAGGAAACATTTACTCTCTGCCTGGCCCAGGGGTCCCGAGCTGGCATCCTCAGCCCTTCCCTGCCCTCACCCAGTGCATGTGCAGGACACTGCCAGGGTCTGGGGCATTGATGGGGTCCTCGAGTGCGGATAAGGGCAGTTTGGGGGCACGAACAAGAGGCCCATCTGCAGGTCGGTCCCTGGCGGAGGAGACGAGGCCTCACCACAGGTGTGGGGGGTGCGGGCGTGCAGCTCACAGCGTGGCCTGTCCTCACCGCTGCCCTCCATGAAGCCCGCCTGCTGACTCGGCCTGGGGACTGCACAGGCTGTACCCCCACAGGGGCCAGCTGACACCCCTAGACCAGCCCTGCACCCTAGCCTGGGGGCTGTGGCAGCCGGGAGGGAAAAGGGCTTTTACAGTCGCTAGTCACAGCCCCAGTCGGCACTTGGGACGCACCCAGAGGAGGCCGCAGGACAGGTCCTCACCCGCTCGCCCTAAACCTCTGGAAACACCCTTTTTCAGCCGTGAGGCCTTCAATGCAAAAAGAAAACTAGGCTCAGCTGCTTAAACAAGGCCATAAATTATGGCAAAAAAATAAGAAGTCCCGAAGAAGGGAGTTTCCAGGCGTGGTTAATTCCGATATTAGCTTGAAGCGACCCTGGAACATCCCCCATCCTCACTCTGCCATCTTGTCCAGTCAACTTTGCCCTCGGGCTGAGCCCCTCAGGGTCGCAAGGTGGCTGCCAGGCCTCCAGATATCAAATCTCCCCAACGTTATCTAAACTAGGCCATGACCACTTCTGCAGAGAAGAAAACACAAACAACAGCGAAGGAAATCAGTTACAGTGAAGTTGTCAGCACATTGTTGAACTGGGACACGCTGACATACGCTTCTTATGAATGCATTAAATAAAAGTAGCTAGTGGTGAATTTAAAAACTACTGCGATTTGAATCAAACTGCTGCAGTAATGTAATGTGGTCCGAAGCCATCAGTGACACGGCTGGGGACAAAGCCACAGGCCCCGCCGCGGTTTGTTGCTCGCATCCCGCGCGGAGGGAAATGCTGACTCCAGCCAGAGACCGTCAGGACGCCAGTGTTTTCTCGTCCAGTTCCACAGGCAGTTTGCGGAAGAGTCTTTGTAAATAAAGCAAGCTTTCCCAGAGCCATCCCGCCAGCCACATCGTGGAGCCGGCCCTCTTGAAGCCACGCCCCCGTGGCCAGAAGCTGCAGCAACTCCACCCCTGGCTACACCCTGAAACCCTGAAAGCAGGGCCTGGAGCAGATACGTGCACACCTGTGTTCAGAGCAGCTCACAATAGTCAAAAGGCAGGAGCACCAGGTGTGTTCATTGTCAGCTAAATGGGTAAGCAAAATGGGATACATGCATACAATAGAATACTATTCGGCCTTCAAAAGAAAAAGATTATTGCCTGGCGGTGTGGCTCAGTGGTTGAGCAGCGACCCATGCACCAAGAGGTCACCTGTTCGATTCCCGGTCAGGGCACATGTCCAGGTTGTGGGCCTGATCCCCAGTGCGGGGCATGCAGGAGGCGGCCAATGTTCTCTCTCATGGATGTTTCTATCTCTCTCCTTCTCCCTTCCTTTCTCTCTCTCAAATCAATAAAGAAAAAGAAAATTTAAAGAAAGAGATTATTTAGCCAGGCCGGTGTGGCTCAGTGGTTGAGCATTGACCCACACACCAAGAGGTCGCCGGTTTGATTCCCGGTCAGGGCACATGCCCAGGTTGTGGGCCCGATCCCTAGTGGGGGGCCTGCAGGAAGCGGTCAATCGGTGTTCTCTCTCATTGATGTTTCTCTCTCTCCCTCTCTCTCTAAAATCAATAAAGAAAATTTATTTTTTTAAAAACGGAAGGACATTCTGACACACGCCACAGCATGAATGAACCTTGAAGACATCACCCTAAGTGAAATAAGCCAGATAAAAGGACACACACTCCACGATTCCATTTATCTGAGATCCCTGGAGGAGTTACATTCAGAGACAGTAGACGGGTGAGAGGGGACGGGAGAGGGGCGAATGGAACCGCGCTGGCGGACTGGCTGGGCCTGACTTGGTGACGGCTAAGATGTCACAGCAGGGAGGACAGTGAAGGTCTGGAAGAGCACCAACGCGCAGGTCGCTGGAGTGGAGAGCTCAGATGGACGTGTCAGTCCATTTTCGACACAGAAACGGGTCTGCAGTGGACTCAGAGAGCCACCCACTGCGTGGGGCAGTGGGGCGAGCATGGCCACCTGGGTTCGAGCCCTTGCCCAGCCTCTAAATTCCTTCCTTCCTCTCACCTCAATGTTGTCATCCGTGAAATGGGTACAACACTGCTCCCTTCACGGGGTTGTGGGGAAATGTTCTGAAAAGGGTGATGCATCTCCCGGAGCCAGCAGGTGAGGAGGAGTCCAAGGGCCTGGGCGGAGGGGAGGGGAGAGGTGTCAGACCCCGTGGGTCTGAGCTCGGGTTATCCCGAGGGCACGGGAGCCAGGTGCAGGGTGCAGGCTTGAGCCTGGCAGCAGGGAACAGGAGCAGGGCGGAGACAGCCCTTGGGAGCCACGCCCTGCTGAGATCAAGGCCGCGGCTGGACCCCACCATGCCTCTGGCTCCCACTGCCCCTCGATCCCATCAGCCCCCTCCCCGGAGGCCACGATGGAGAGGAAGGCAGCCGACTGGAGGATGGGGGTACAGGCCCAGAATGCCCACAGTGGCCCCTTCCCCCCGCAGCTGGGCCAGCCATGGCAGGGGTCATGGAGGGGCCAGAGGGCTGCAGGGCCCCCAGCCTGGTCTGTGGCCCAGCTATGGGGTTTTCTGGTAAAACCAACACAAGGTGAAATCCCAACAGAGGGCCCCTTAGAAGCGTCTCGCCCCGTCCCCGGGCTCCAGGCTGGCTGCGTAGACTGTGGTCCCTTCTCATTTCTGAAGCATCAGGAGCCGGGCTGGGAGCACCTCTGGGTTCAGGGCCACAGATGCCCGCTCCCTGCCGTCTGCAGTGCCGTCCAGCCCTGGGTCTGCGTCCACCCTGAGCAGGGCTCTGCCGGGGGGACAGCGGGGCTCAGAGAGATGCAGTGACCTGCTCGGGGAGGCCCAGCTAGTCAGGGTGGGGTCAGGGTGGAGCCAGGGTCCCAAACCTGTGTGCTGTGAGGAGTCCTCCCTGGCTCACCCCCAGGTCCTCAGTTTCCCTCCTGTTCCTGGTGAGCGTTGCTCCAGGGCCCGGCTCCATGTCTGAGCTCCCTGGGCTGCCGAGGTGAAGACAACAGAAATGTATTTCTCAGTCTGGGGGCCAGAAGTCGGGAATCAAGGTGTGTGGGAGCGTGGCTCTGGGGACCCTTCCTGTCTCCTCACCCCGTTTCTGCCTCCGTCTTCAGACCTTTCTCCTATGGCTGTCCATGTCCGAAGGCACATCTACAAAGACCCTATTTCTGAAGAGGTCACATTCCGATATTGCAGGGGGACATGCGTTTTGGCAGGTCACAGTTCCGCCCAGTCCAGTCCAGATGTAGCCTTGCCCAGCTCAGTGCTCCCCTTGCTGCCCCTCGGGCCCTCTGCCATCACTCCCACCCTCTGTGAGCTCCCGGAGGCCAGGCATCGCGGTGGCCGCTGTGATCCATGCCCCGCCCCGGACCTGGCTTGTTCAGTTCCCTGCGAGTGTGCCCCGATGTGAATGCCAGGGACACCTCCACAGACAGGAAAGAGCACTTGCAATGTGACCCCACGTGCCTGAAGTTCAGGGTCAGGCTAGCCCTGGCCAGTGTGGCTCAGTTGGTTGAGCATCACCCCAGTCACCGAAAGGTCACTGGTTCGAATCCCAGTCAGGGCACATGCCCAAGTTTTGGGTTCAGTCCCAGGTCAGGGTACATGGCAACCGATCGATGTTTCTCTCTCTCTCTCCCTTCCTCTCTAAAATCAATTTTTAAAAATATTTAAAACAGCCCTGGCCGGTTTGGCTCAGCGGTTAGAGCGTCGGCCTGCGGTCCAGAGAGACCCGGGTTCGGTTCCCGCTAAGGGCACGTACCTCGGTTGCAGTTTGTCCCCGGCCCTGGTCGGTTGTGCGGGTGGCAGCCACTCGATGTGTTCCTTTCACATCGATGTTTCTCTCTCTCTCTCTGTTCCTCTCTCTCCCTCCCGCTCTATCTGAACAAAAAAAAAAATGGAAAAATGTCCTCAGGTGAGGATAAAAAAATAAAATAAATAAAAATATTTAAAACAAAAACAGGTTAGTCTGCAGTGACAGCAGCCAAGAGACCTCTGGGGAGGGGGAGGTGCTGGCCAGTGGGGCTTGGGGGCTTTAGGGTCTGAAAAAGCTCCATACCTGCCCCCAGATACAACTGAATGTTCAGCAACCATATCAAAAAAAGTCCAAATACATAAGTCAAATCAGCTTTAATAATATATTTTACCTAACCCATTAATATGTCTAAAATATGGCCATTTCAACATGTAATCAATATAAATACTATTGAGAAATTTTTATTTACTTTTTGTTTGTTTTTTTATCCTCACCCGAGGACATTTTTCCACTTTTTGTTCAGATAGAGTGGGAGGGAGGGAGAGGAAGAGAGAGAGAGAGAGAGAGAGAGAGAGAGAGAAATGTCGACGTGAAAGGGACACATTGAGTGGCTGCCACCCACATGACCAACCAGGGCCGGGGACAAACTGCAACCGAGGTACATGCCCTTAGCGGGAACCGAACCGGGTTCTCTCTGCACCGCAGGCCGACGCCCCAACCATTGAGCCAAACTGGCCAGGGCTATTTACTTTTTGTTAATCTTCTTGAGGATATTTTCCACTGACTTTTATTTATTTATTTATTTTAATGTTTTTTTTTTCTTTATTGATTTTAGAGAGAGAGGAAGGGAGAGAGCGAGATGGAAACTTCGACCTCCCGCATGCCCCCCACTGGGGATTGGGCCCACAACCTGAGCATGTGCCCTGACCAGGAATTAAACCAGTGACCTCTTGGTACATGGGCTGACGCTCAACCACTGAGCCACACTGGCCGGGCTCCACTGACTTTTAGATAGAGGGGAAGGGAGGGAAGAAGTGAGTAAATCAATATAAGGAATTGAACCTGAGACTCTTTGGTCTATGGGCCAACACTTAACCACTGAGCCACAGGGTTATACTGAGGCTCTGTGTACTCTGTGTTAAGTCTCAATGGAAAAAGAAAAGAAAGAAAGAAAAAAAGACATTCTGCTTGTGAGTGACTGAGTCCGGGGGCCAGGGAAGGGCCTGGGCACCGGCTCAAAGTGCAGAGTGACAGAGCCCGAGGCTGTGGCCAGCTGCCCTCCCAGACAGCAGCGGGAGGCTGTGATTCCACCCAGACTGGGCCCCTTATCTCCAAGGCACAGAGGAGGGGCCGCCCATTGTCTCCGGCAGGAAGGGAAGCGGAGAGCTTAGGAGGCCTGTCTCCCAAGGTGGGGCCTGCCCAGCGCCCCCAGGCGCCGCATCCCCTCCCTGCCCCTCCAGCCACGCTGCGTCCGGTCTCCGGCCCAGGCACCCGCCCGGGCACGATTCTACCTGGACGTGGGTCGCAGAGACCCTGTGTCGCGGCAAAGCCAAAGGAAGCGCATCCGTCACAGTAAAAGACAACAGAGAAGACCTCTTCCCTCGGCCAGTCCCTCCCTCCCTGCCAGAACAACTCGGTCCTAAAGCCTCAGCCAGGGCGAGGCAGACGCCCAGGCACAGGCTGGGGAGCCCCGGTGCGGGGGGCAGGAGGGGGGGTGCAGGACGGGCCGGCGGCTCGGGGAGGAGGCTGGGGGTGGGGAGCGCATCTGGGCAGGGGAGCCAGGGTGCACGCCCAGGAGGGTGCGGGGCTCGCGGCCCGGGGGGCGCAGCGGATGGAGAGAACAAGCAGGCGCATCAGGACAGCAGCGGGGTTCCCTCCGGCCGGCGGAGGAGGGAGTTAGCTAAGGGGGGGGGTGCTGGGGTGAAGCCGGGAGCCATCGGAGCAAACACACTTTCAATCCCTGCAGAGATGTCCTCGGTTCTCCAGTGGGTTCTCAGTGGCAAAATCCGGACCAGGGCCTGGGATTTCCTGACCCGCTGGGGGTGTCTCCTCCACCAGGGTGGGCGATGCGCCACGCTCCCCCCGGCGCCCTCGGCTTGCTCCCTGGGCCTCTGAGTTTGTTTCCACTGTGTTTGTTCATTTATCTGGTTTTTCAGATTTCACATAGGAGTGAACTTAAGAGGTGTGTGTCTTTCTGTCTTATTTCACTCAGCATAATACCTTCTAGGTCCATTTATTTGTTTTTTTTTTCTAGGTCCATTTATGTTGTTGCAAATGGTAAGATCTTATTACTTTTTATTGCTGAGTGATATTCCATTGTATATATATCACATTTTCTTCTTTTTTAATGTTTCTATTGATTTTGGGGGGGGAGGAAGAGGGAGAGAGAGAAGCATCCCACACCCTCCACTGGAGATCGTGCACGCCCCCTACTGGGGATTGAGCCCGAAACCCAGGCCCCCCCTCCAACCTCCAACCGGAATCCAACCAGTGACCTCTGGGTGCCTGGGACAATGCTCAGTCCACTGAACCACACCAGCTGGGCCACATCTTCTTTATCCACTGCTCTAGGGATGGGCACCTAGGCTGCTTCCTACCTTGGTCACTGCACAGTGTTGCAGTGAACACGGGTGCATATATCTTTTCCATTCGTTTTTCATTTTCTTCCGATAAACACCCAGCAGTGGAATTGCAGGGGCTGTATCCTAGGGTAGTGCTATTTTTAATTTTTTTAGAAACCTCCATAGTGGTTGCACTAATTTACATTCCCACCAACATTGCTCAAGGGGTCCCTTTTCTCCAGATCCTCACCAACACTTGTTATTTCTTCTCTTTTTTAGAACAGCCCTTCTGATAGGTGTGAGGTGGTACCTCATTGTGGTTTTGATTTTCATTTCCCTGATGATCGGTGCTGAGCATCTTTTCCTGTGTCTGTTGGCCACCTTGGGAGAAATGTGTATTCAGGTCCTCTTTAGGAATCTGCTGTTTGCCTGCTGTTTACTTTTAATTAAGGACTCAGATCTGGTGAAGTTACAGGTTAACTTGTGGATTTGTATGTGACACACAAAAATAACACTAAAGGTTACTCTTTTTTTTATTTTCTTTATTGATTTTAGAGAGAGAAGAGGAAGAAAGGGAAGGAGATAGAAACATCAATGAGAACATTGAATGGCCACCTTCTGCATGCCCCCCAACTGGGGATTTGGCCCACAACCTGGGCATGTGCCCTGACCGGGAATCGAACCAATGACCTCTTGGTGCATGGGTCAATGCTCAACCACTGAGTCACACCAGCCTGGCTAAAGATTCCTCTTTTTTTTTCATCCTCACCCGAGGACATTTTTCCATTTTTTATTCAGATAGAGAGGGAGGGAGAGAGAGAGAGAGAAACATTGATGTGAAAGGGACACATCAAGTGGCTGCCACCCGCACGACCCAACCAGGGGCGGGGACAAACTGCAACCGAGGTACATGCCCTTAGCAGGAACCGAACCTGGGTCTCTCTGGACCGCAGGCCAATGCTCTAACCGCTGAGCCAAACCTGCCAGGGCTAAAGATTCCTCTTAATTGTCTCACAGGACAATCAGATTTTTTTTTTAATTTTTTAATTTTTTTATCCTCACCTGAGGACACCTTTGCATTCATTTTCAGATAGAGCGGGAGGGAGAGAGGGAGGAAAAGAGAGAGAGGAAGAGACATGAGAGACACATCGAGTGGCCGCTACCCACACGACCCCAACTGGGCCGGGGACAAACTGCAACCGAGGTACGTGCCCTTAGCGGGAACTGAACCCAGGACTCTCTGGTCCACTGGCTGGTGCTCTAACTGCTGAGCCAAACCAGCCAGGGCAGGACAATCAGATTTTTAAAAATTGAATTTAGGTCCTGCTGGTTTTGTTTGGCTCAGCGGTTAGAGTGTTGGCCTGAGGACTGGAGATTTCAGGTTTGATCCCCGACACCAGTTAGGGTTGTGTGGGAGGCAACCAATCCATGTGGCTCTTTCACATTGATATGTCTCTCTCTCTCCCTTCCTTCCTCCCACTCTATTTGAAAAAGTCACTGGAGCCCTGGCTGGTTTGGCTCAGCAGTTAGAGCGTCGGCCCGTGGACCAATGAGTCATGGGTTCGATTCCAGGCAATGGCGCATACCTTGGTTGCAGTTGGTCCCTGGCCCTGGTCAGGTTGTGCGGAAGGCAACCAGTCGATGTGGCTCTATCACATCGATGTTTCTCTCTGTCTCTCTCCCTCCCTCCTACTGATGCTAAATAGAAAAATATCCTTATGTGAAAAATAAATATATATATATTTTAAAAAAAAAAGAAAAGAAAAAGTCACTGGAAAAATATGCTTGGGTAAGGATTAAACATAATAATAAAGCCCTGGCCAGTTGCTCAGTGGTTAGAGCTCTGGCCCGTGGACCAGAGAGTCCTGGGTTCAGTTCCTGCGAAGGGCACATACCTTGGTTATGGTTTGTCCCCACCTCGGTTGGGGTCGTGTGGCTGGCAACCACTCGATGTGTCTCTCTCACATCGATGTTTCTCTCTCTCTCTTCCCCCTTTCTCCCTCCCTCTCTGAGGATAAATGCAAAAATGTCCTCGGGTGAAGATAAAAATAAATAAATAAATAAATAAATAAATAAATAAATAAATTGAATTTAGGAATCTTATCCTGGCATTTTAAAATGGACTACACTAACCCCAGTTCCACAAATGCTCTTTGCATCAATTTTATCATCTTACTGTTCCCTCATTAATTAATGCATTGAATTAAATCTTTGACAAATGTTCATTCTCTGATTGTACGAGAGTCACGAGTTCAGCTTTCTGGAAATGGTGCTCCGGCACCTGGCTCTCCGCACAGGGCCCTTCCCCCTCCTCCCACCTTGGGTCTCCCTGGATGACTCCCCGCTTTGCTCCCAAGTCAGAGACACTGCCCAGTTCACCCTAACATCTGGGCAGAGACCTCCTTATTTACACCCTTCTGACCCAAGGAGCTTGGAGGTCACTCTTGGTCCAGCGGCCCTCAGACACAGTTCCCTGACCGCCATCTGCCAGGTGATGTCCGGCTGCCATTGGCAAGAAGGCTCAGGCCAAGGCCCCGGATCTTGTCTCAAGGGCCCTGGGGAGCTATGGATGATGTTAGGTTGGGGAAGACAGGCAGGCCTACTGTATCTCCAGGACCAGCATGGCCCATAGTGACCCCTCAGTATCTGTTAAGGCCAAGTGTGATGCCAGTGGAGCCAGGACACCATGGTGATGGTCACCTCCTCTAATGTCCCTGAGACCACTCTGGGACAAACCAAACCGTGGCCAGTCCCAAGCTGGGCAAGACGGGGACCTGACCCCCACGCCCATCTCCTCCACTTGCCAAACTCCACCCTCTTACCCAGCAGGATGGCTCCTGCTCTGGACCTGCAGGGACCAGTCCCAGCCCCCAGCCTAGAATTCCCTTCCCTACTCTCCAGATTCTGCCCACTTCTCATGGCCGCTTAAAGCTTAAACCTGTGTCCTCTGGGAACACCCCGCACAGCTGTTTCCTCTAACCCAGCCAGGTAGGGTCCGTACCTCTGAGAGAAGAGGCAAATTCAGTTGTAACGTCACTGCATACATATGTGACTGGTGGTTTTTAAAAATGTATCTTTGTTGTTGAATTGCAGATATCCCCCCTTTTTTCCCTCATTGCTCCCCTCCACCTATCTACCACCCCACCCCAGGCCTTTACCACAGTACTGTCAGGGTCCATGGGCAATGCGTATATGCATATAAATTCTTTGATTCTTTGGTTAATCTCTTTCTGCCCCCCACCCTTCCTTCTGGGGTTTGTCAGTCTGTTCCATTCATCCATGTCTCTGGATCTATTTTGTTCATTAATTTATTTTGTTTATTAGATTCCTCGTATAAGCGAGATCATGTGATATTTGTCTTTCTCTGCCTGGCTTATTTCGCTTAGCATGATAATCTCCAGGTCCCTCTATGCTGTCTCAAAGGGTAAGAAAACTTTCTCCTTTTTACAGCTGCATAGTGTTCCATCATGTAAACTTACAGCAGCATTTTTGTCCATTCATCTACTGATTGGTGTTTCAGGATTCTTAGGATATATTCCTAGAAGTGGGTCACAGGGTCAAATGGCAGTTCCATTTTTATTTTTATTATTTATTTATTTGTTTGTTTGTTTTGGGATTTTTTTTTGGTACGTGCCCTTAGTGGGAACTGAACCCAGGACTCTCTGATCCACAGGGTGATGCTCTAACCACTGAGCCAAACCGGCCAGGGCTCCATTTTTAATTTTTTGAAGAAACTCCACATTGTTTTCCATAGTGGCTGCACCAGTCTGCATTCCCACCAGCAGTGTACAAGGGTTCCTTTTTCTCCACACCCTCGCCAACACTTGTTATTTGTTGATTTATTGATGGCAGCCATTCTGACAGGTGTGAGGTGATACCTCATTGTTGTTTTAATTTGCATCTCTCTGAGGATTAGTGATGTTGAGCATTTTTTCATATGTCTCTTGGCCATCTATATGTCCTCTTTGGATACGTGTCTATTTAGGTCCTTCGCCCATTTTTGTTGTTGTTAATCCTCACCTGAGGATATTTTTTCTATTGGTTTTCAGAAAGAGTGGAAGGGATGGGGAGCGGGGAAGAGAGGGAGAGAGAAACGTGTGTGAGAGACACATCAATTGGTTGCCTCCTAGGTGCGCACCACGACCACAGCTGGGGATCAAGAGGGATCAAACCTGCAACTCAGGTAGGTGCCCTTGACGGGGAATTGAACCTGAGACCCTTCAGGTTCAATTTTGCTCATTTTTAAATTGTATTGTTTCTCTTCCTCTTATCAGATGTATCATTGGCCAATATGTTGGGTTCCCTTTTCATGTTGATATGGTTTCTTTTGATTAGTGGTTGTTAACTAAACTTGTATTGACTCTTATTTCCCATCTTTGAATCCATCACTTTTTTCTTTTGTTTTTTTGTTCAATAAGCTTCTAAATGGGTCTGGGAACTCTTCTGGAGACTTCGCCAGGAAGAGCCCAGCCCCGCCCAGCTTGGCGTGGCAGGCGCGTCTCCAGTGCCACCTGGTGGTCGCCAGGTGCCCACGCAGCCTAATCGGGAGGTGTTCTTCCGGGGCTGCGGGGTCCTAGGTGGTATCCTCCCCGCCTCCGCCCCTAGGAGGAAACAGGCCGGCTCTTTTGTCTCGGTAGTAGTGACAGCTTCCTTAAGGAGGACAAACTGGAGCTGGGCCATGCAGGTCACATTAATTCTCTTACTCAGTCCAGCCACCCCGGGGTGCAGGGGCCAGAACGTGGTCTTGCCCTGAAACAGGAGGAGAGAGTGCGGCGCGCACTAACTACAGCAAGCCTCATTCTTGGGGTCGTTGTACCCAGTTTATGCATTGGAGAACTGAGGTTCAGCTCTGAGAATACTGGCGCCGCCGCCCTGGTCCTGCGCTCAGACCTCACTCAAGCCTGCCCCGACAACGCCCTCTCCCCACAATAATGCCCAGTCTGCCACCGGGGAATTTATGACCACGCTTGAAGTCTTGCTTATTGAAAGATTCCCGTTATTTAGAGGAAAGGAATTAGTCCCGGAGAGGGCCTGACCCCAGCTGAGTCATTCAGGAAATCCAGATGGGGCCAACTCTGCTCGCCCAGCCACCTGCCAAACGCCTGGGCCCCGGGATTGAAAACAGAACCAGCTCCCACCCCACTCCAGATCCTTCCACTATGCCTCACCCCGACTCCCTACTCTGGCCAGGGTCAGAGATGGAGGCTCCATGAGGATGGGGAGAAATCCCCGCCACCCCACCCCACCCCGTTTCCACCTCCCTTCCTTCCCTAAATCCTCAGGTTGCGTTCCCATCGCCAACGACACCCCCCGAACCCCCACCCCAGCTGGTGCCCGCGGAAGCCTGGAGGGGGTGGGGAACGTTCGAGGGTAGGCGTGCCCCGCGGTCCGCGAGGGCTTGGGGGCGGGGCCTCTGCGAGGGTAACGCCCCCTCCCAGCCCACGTGGAGCATCCCTCCCAGTCAGACCCAGTTCCCAGGAATTCCGCTGAGTCACTTCCGAGGCCGCAGCTGCAAGCGCAGTGGGAACAGTGAGTGTCATTCAGCTCCAAGCGGAGACCCGGCCGCGGTCTCGTCTAACGCCTCCTCCTGGGCTCGGGAGGCCAACCCCACCTCATCTCCAGTCGCCCCCCCAGCCGTCCTACGGTGGCCCAGGCTTCCGCCTCAGCTGTGCACTCGCTGTGCCTTCCGCCTGGCACTGCCCCCAGGCACCTGCAGCCTGCGCGTCCTGCCCACGGTCACGCCAGCCCTCCGCCAGCGGGGCCGGGGCCGTGTCGGGATATCCGCGAGCCTGGCCCGCAGACGCTCGGACGGGCACTTAAGCCGGCAAAGATGCCCAGGTGCCAACAGCAAGCCGGAGCGCCACCTGCTTCATGGTGCAAGTGAACAGGTGTGCGCCCCCCTCCGTGCAGCCGTGTGCGAGGCTGCCGTGCGCGGCGAGAACACGCGTGCCCAGCGGGCGTCCGGCGCAGTCCCTGCGGGCGCGGAGGTCGGCGCGGGCCCTGCTGCCTCCCAGCTCCAAGCCCACCCTGCGCGGCGAAGCTCCGGCCGGAGGCTGCGAACTACGGTTCCCAGCATCCCCGGGCGCCCCGGAATTCCTGCTGGGCTCGGCCAATAGGGGGCCCCGGAGCTCCTAACCTTTCGGATCCCCAGGACCCCTGCGGACCGTTTAGCGTGTGATGGCCCAGGGACCTCGGCTAAGAATGATGCTGGAAAATGTTTTTAAGCGTTTACGTTGTGTTTTTAGCGCATCCTGTATTTTTTTTTAATTGTGGTAAAAGACACAGCGTGAAATTTGCCCTTTTAACCACTTTTCACTTTGGGATTTAGTCCCATTAAGTACATTCACACTGTCGTGAACACAGCGACACAGACCTTTTTCATCTTGCAAATGTGAAACTCCCTTTAAAGTCCCCTCTCCCCTTCCCCCTGGTCACCACCCTTCTACTTTCTGTTTCTATGAGTTTGGCGCCTTCACTGCCTCATGTAGGTGGGATCACAGTATTTGTCCTTTTGTCTGGCGTATGCACTTCGCAAGTGTCCTCAAGGCCCAGCCTGCTGGAGCAGGAGTCAGAATTTCCCTCCCTTCAAAGGTGGAACTACGCCTTCCACTGTCCGTATATGCCACATTTTGTTTATCCATTCATCCACTGGGCAGAATGGAGCTTTTATTTTTACGTTTTACTTATATAAGAGAAAGTCTACATAGAAAGTCACAGAGGTAGAAGTGAGCCGTGGAAGAAATTGGCTCAGGAGACACGGTGCGGAGGCCAAAGAGGGGCCCCTGGAGCTCAGGAGAAAGAGAGACTAGGAAACCGAGCCTGGAGGAAGCCGGTGGGGAATGCGCAGGCCTGCTCCACAGAGAAAGCCGCACCCAGAATCTCACTTTTAATTTTTTTTTTTTAGAGAGAGGGGAAGTGAGAGGGAGAGAGATAGAAACATCGGTGAGAGAGAACATCCAGCAGTCGCTTCCCGCATGCCCCCCACTGAGGATCAGGCTCACAACCTGGGCATGTGCCCTGACCGGGAATCAGAAATCGAACCAGCAACCTCTTGGTGCAGGGGTCGATGCTCAACCACTCAGCCACACTGGCTGGGCCGGAATATCACTTTTACCTTTTTTGTTTTAATCCTCACCCAAGGATATCTTCCCATTTATTTTCAGATAGAGTGGGAGGAAGAGAAAGAACGAGAGAGAGAAACATCGATGTGAAAGGGACACATCAAGCCCTGGCCAGTTTGGCTCAGCGGTTGAGCATCAGCCTGAGGACCAGAGAGTCCCCGGTTCGGTTCCCGCTAGGGGCACGTATCACCAAAAAGGAAAAAAAAAAAAGAAAGGGACACATCAAGTGGCTGCCTCCCGCATGACCCAACCAGGGCCGGGGACAAACTGCAACTGAGGTACATGCTCTTAGCAGAAACGGAACCCGGGTCTCTCTGGACTGCAGGCCGATGCTCTAACCGCTGAGCCAAACCAGCCAGGGGCAGAATCTCACTTTGAAATGCATAAAATAAAATTCATAGAATTGCAAAGGAAACTTACAATTTTGATTAGAGTTGTCAACAAGTTGAAAGAACAGACTGTGGGACAATGATATATATGCATTTCTCCATTCGCGCATTAAATTACATCTCTCAAGCCTAGAAACTAGACTGTTTATAGACAGGCTTCCGTCCACCAGACCTTGAGTTTTCCTGTTATATATTCAAGTGATGCTTTAGTATGTGCTCACCTACTTCATTCCTAAGAACACCACGCTTGTCCGGCCGGTATGGCTCAGTGGTTGAGTGTCGACCCATGCACCAAGAGGTCGCCTGTTCGATTCCCGGTCAGGACACATGCCCAGGTTGTGGGCCTGATCCCCAGTGGGGGGCATGCAGGAGGTGGCCAATCCATGTTCTCTCTCATCGATGTTTCTGTCTCGCTCTCCCTCTCATTTCCTCTCTCTGTAAAATCAATAAAGGAAAACAATTAAAAAAAAAAGAACACCATGCTTGCCCTGGCTGGTTTGGCTCAGTGGCAGAGCATTGGCCTGTGGACCAATGAGTCCCGGGTTCGATTACAGTCAAGGACACGTACCTCGGTTACAGTTTGTCCCTGGCCCTGGTCGGGTTGTGTGGGAGGCAACCAGTCGATGTGTCCCTCTCACGTCGATGTTTGTCTCTTTCTCCCTGTCTCTCCCTCTCTACCGGAAGATAAAAAGAAAAATATCCTCGGGTGAGGATTAAAAAAAAAACAAAACACCGTGCTCATTGAACCTCCATCAAAGATTCCTATGAGTCATACTTTCTGGAAGTGGCTCCATCTCTTCGTAATTTGCCCACCTTGTCTCTCGTGCTTAAGGATGGCCACCCAGCCTCTGCATTTGGGGTGCCCTCAGCCCTCTGACATCAGGAGCCCATCTGAGTGAAGCAACTCCGCTTGCAGCAGCCCCAGAGTCCAGGGACGGCGGCACTGCCTCACCCGTAGGTTTCTCAAAGGCATGCAGGTCACCCATGACAAATCACTGCTTTGGGTGCTTCCTCCCAATCGTGCCAGGGACATTCTGGAACATCTGCCTCACGGAATGTAGGCCACTGATGGGTGAAACTTCAATCCACGGCCAAGCCAACTGTTGGAGGCCCTGCCCCGGCACCAGCTGGCTCTGGGATACCGCTCATACCTGTCAATCCAGCCCGATGCAGTGGCACATCCATCCGCCTACTTGCCTACTGATGCAAATTAGCAACATCTGTCCTTCCTTGGGAGTAGAAGCTATTTCCTCCAGGGTCAACCTTGCCCTCTGAGCCCTGGGGCATGCTGGAATCTGACCCTAATTCAGGGGCTGAATGTCACAAGGGGTGGAGTCTGCACGAGGGTCCCTCAGGTGAGTGATACTGGGGAAGGCTGGAGTCCTCAGAGGCTGGAGGAAGGGACTGCTGCACCCAGATGTCCAGACTCCGGGCACCCATTCCCACAGCGTGACTGTGTGCACGTCTGCACACCAGCAGGTGTGCCTGCACACACCCTAGATCTCAATTTCCTCCTCTGGGAGAGAAATGACCAACAGGGGCACTGGGAGGCTGCAGATGGACCATTTGGTGGGTAGGTGACAGCGGGGGCCCGGGACATCTAAGGACGTTCCTCTTGCCTGATGTTTTCCCTCTGCTACTTCTTGTCCAGCAGAGCCCACGGAAGTGAGGGAGAGTGGGAAAAGGGGAGCTATGGATGGGGGTGGCTGTGGTGGGCTGGGTGGCGCAGGGAGAATCCAGCCAGTCCCTAATGGACAGCCTAGATCCACCTTGCCAGGTGTGAATGTCCCCACTAGAGGGCACCCGGGAGGGAGGAGTGTCTTCCAGCGAGTCCTGCCCTCATCCTGCCCCAGCCCCTGTTATTTACTTCTTTCTTCCCCCCTCCTTTTCTGCCCCCCCTTTCTCTCACGGCCTCCTGTTCACTTGACAGCCCCTACCAAGGGCTCTGTTGTCCCCGCACCAACCCCACAAGTCTCTCAATCTCTTGCTCGCACTTCCCCTGACCTTGCCCTTCTCAGCGGGGTCACCTTGGCCTAGTCACCTAACCTGACTGTATTTGGAGATCTTCATTCCCGGGGGCGTCGTGGGCGGCGTTTAGAAAGCCTGAGCGTGGTGCTCACCCGTGGGTGCTCACAGATAATGGCAGGAAGTCAGCCCACCCTCCTTTGCTTTCTCCTTCTTCTCCCCTCCTTTGCCAGATGCCCCTTCTTAACCCTACCCGCCACGCCCCCGTCCTTCCTTCCTGCTGGCTCCAGTTGGGTTGCCCACAGCCCTCTGGGGCTCTCTGAGCTCTGCACCCCAACAGTGCTCTGGGACAGGACTCCAGGCCTCACCTGCTGGCGCCCAGCATCCCTGCGTGTCCTTGCCGCGGACACGGGCTGCCTGCGGATCTGGCCACTGGAACCAGAGGCCAGGTGACCTGCCGGCGTGTGTCCTGCTGAGTATGCTGGCCCTGAGCCTTACCTGGAGTGACCCTGGCCCCGGGGACAGGACAGTCAGGACAGGAGAGGATGGACAGGGCATGGGGTTGGCTGGCCCCATTTGTCAGAAACACAAGCCTTCCCGGCCAGGCCAGGCCAGGCCATTGGGCTAAAGGAGCTGCGGATGAAGACCTCCCCACCCTGGCCCTCCACCCCAGCAAGTCCTCCCTTCTCCCAGGGGGCTGACACCAGACTCCTTTACTGAGCGCCTACTCAGTGCCTGGGGCTCATGCACCCCAAAGGAACTGACTGCCGCACTGTCCAGAACAAGAAACTGAGGGTCGGAGAGGCTGGCCCCCATCTCCAACTCCCAGGCCTTGTCTCCCCGACCCTGCTTCTTTCTGAAAAGTGTGAACTATTTCAAACATGCAGAGAAATATTGAGAGGAACCCAATGCCCTTCCAGACCTAGTCATTATTTCGCCATATTCCCTCCAGCTTTGTTTTCTCAAACAAGTGGAGGCTATGGAATCACTGGGCACTCCCCTCCCCTGCTTCTCCCGGTGCCCCCACCTCTGCGCCGATGTCCCAGGACAATATGCGAGTGTCCTGTGTGGGGGGGTCTAATTTCCCTCCGGTAGGGACACCAGCCTTGGTGTACAGCGCCCTCTCGGCTGTCCGGCCCCCACAGAACATTTCCCTTCCCGGGAGGCTCCGGTGCCCCCCCCCCGTTATTACCTGCGCGCCCCAAGACCGCCACCCTGACTGTCACCAGAAGAGAGCTTTGCATGTAAGTGGGACCTGGGCCAGACAGCCGAGGGTGCTTGCATCTGGGCTCCGAGGTTCCTGGAGGGGCAGAGGGCACTCCCCCTCCCTCCCGCCGACCTGGACTCGGTGGGCCCAGCTTCCCCCCGCATTCCTTAGCCCTGCCCCGGCCCCGGCCCCTGCCCTGGCCCCGGCCCCGACGGTGTCTGCCGGGCTCACCCCGGCTGTTCTTACATTTTACAGCCAGCACGTGGCCACGTTGCACTTTTCTCCCCAGGGGCCTTCGCTGAGATTCATCTGAGCGGCCTCCGGGCCTCCGGGCCGGTCACCCCTCGGCAGCCGGGGCCCCTCCCTGCCCCCCCCCCGCCCGCCCGCGCCGGTGCCGGCCGGCGGGGGGAGGGGGCTCCTGCGCAGGTCCCCGGGTCCGAGACGCCCCAGCTCTCCCAGGGCGCCCCCCCCACCGGCCGGCACCCACCTCCAGGCGAGGCCCCCGCCTCCCGATCGCCCCCGCCCCGGGGCGCGGCCGCCCTTCGGAGAAGCAGGGCGTTTCGAAAGGCCAGCACCCCTGGGACCCCTCCCCCGGCCCCTCGGCCAACGGGAAGCTCGGGAGGAAGCTGTGCGCCCGCGACGGGCGGCCTGCGGGCCGATGACTAAGTTGGGCTCCCAGACCTGCCACCGTTTGCCTTTTATGGCGGCCTCGGGGGCCGCGGCCGCGGTGCGAGGGGAGGCAGTGACCGCAGGCTGGGCGCGAGCAAGGGCGCCCCGCCGAGGGCTGCAGCGCCCATCCTACCCCCGGGCTCCCGTCCCCGCCCCCGCCTGGCCTGGCCCAGCCACCCCTGGATTTACAGAGAGGGAAACTGAGGCCTGGAGAGGGATGGATACTGTCAGGGTCACATACCTCGGCGGGGTGGAGCCAGATGACACCCAAAGGCCCTCTTCCGAGCCCAGAGCCAACACACAGACAGATGACTCACTCCCTGGGGGGGATGGGCTGCTGCCTTTATTGAGCACCCACTGTTGTCTCCTGCCGTCTATTATTCCTCTGCTCCGCAGGAGCCCCGGAGGGAGGATGGGCTTGGACCCCGCGCACTGCACCCCAGATGCGGCTCTCCTGGGAGGGGTGCTCCAGTGGGGGTGGTGCCCCGCACGAAGCAGCGGCGCCCCCTCCCCATTCCTTCCCTCTAACCGGCGCCAGGCCCCCGCTGGGTGTCCTACTTTATATTTGCACAAACTCGGGGGGTAAAAGACATCTCCCCCATTTAACATCTGGGGAAAGCGAGGCTGTGAGCAAAGGTAGCGGAGACCAAGGTCACAGGACACTTCAGTGGCATTGCTAAGGGTCTGATTGCAGTGTGCCTGGGAGAGGGTCCCCGGCCCCCGACTGCCGAGTGTCAACAGGCACAGGCACCCCACGTGAGGTTAGAGCTGCTGCGAACTACCCTGGCTGAGTGGCAACGCGACCCTCAGGGCACATTTGCAGTTTGCGGATCTTCGGTGCCCCACTCCGGCCCGGCCCTACTCAGCTGTGGGTCTCGTTTCGTTCGAAGGCGAGTTGGGGACAGAGTGAATGGTTCGCTGCGACACTGTACACAGCGGGGCGGAGGGCTTGGGGCAGTGCCCAGGAAGAAGGTGGTCAGGGTCCTGGTCTGGGGCCCAGCAGGAGGGACAGGCAGGGATTTAGGAACCCCAGAGGCTGGGCCTTCAGGTGGATGTAGGCCCCCTGGGAAAGGGGAACCGGGAGGGGCGGCCCAGGCAAACCTCCACAGCAGCCCAACGCCCCTCCAGGGGCGCTCCCAAACCTCTCCTTTTATGGAGAGGAAGTTGGGCCAAGTGGGCCGGGCCGCGGGAGGGGCGGGGTGGGGTGGCTGGAGCCTGCAGAGAGCTCTGGCCTGGAGCAGCCCGTGCTGGACACCGGCTGGGGGTAGCCAGCTTATCTCCAAGCTAGGCCACGTGAGCCCTGCGGGCCTGGGAGCAGCAGATAATAGCCACCCCACCCCCAGCAGCCCAGGCCGGGGCAGCCTGGACCTGGACCCCAGCACTGAGCCAGCCCCCGGCCCTGGGCTGGACGGCCTGTCTGTAAATAGGTCTGACCAGGCTCACCTTGAGCGCCAGGCAGTTACCCTGTCCAGATGGGCCCTCCACCCTCTGATTTGCTCAGACTTAGACCCCTCCCTCCTGCCAACCTGGCAGAGTGGGAGCCTCTGTTCTGGAACCCAGGACCTGGGCCCAGATTCCCAGCGAAGAAGGTCTTCCTTCACCCTCAACTGCCACCACCTCCAGCCTTGGCCGCTCGGCAGGAGGACGGCTGTGATTCTCTAGGATTCTGAGAACCCAGTATTTTGCCTCATCAGGAGGTCCAGAGTCCACCTGGGACCCTGGGAGTCCAGTCTGAGGCCCCTGGGCTCCATTATGCAGATGGGCAGACTGAGGCCCACAGTGGTACAGAGGTCCTGCTTTTCTGCTGTGAGGCCTGTCAACTCCAGCCAGAGGGCTTTGGACACTGGAATGCTGCCCCAGGTATTCCCAAGGGGGATCCCCATGAGTGGCCTGTGACAGGCTGTGAGTCTCCCAGAAATCCCCAGGTCTCAAAGCTGAAGAGCCAGGGTGTGGCGAGGGCTCTTCTGGTTTCTCCACTAGGGGTCCCGGCCTTCCCGAAGGCAGCTGGATCTCTTCTTCCCGTGACAGAGACCTGCCTCCTGCCCCGCCCAGGCCTGGGGGCCGGGGCTGAGGGAGAAAGGGGAGGTGGGGGCAGTGCTTACAGGCTCTGAGTTGCTGAGCTGGAAGGTGACACCACACCCGGAGCACCCTCAGGTCAAGGTGGTGGCTGTCCTGATTAGGTTTAGATAACGCCTACCAGTGGCCCCTGATGACAGGGAGGGGCCGGACTATAGCCCCTGCTTTTTGCCCTTTGCTCTTTGTCCTCTGTTCAGGGGGCTCTTGGGAACAGCTCACCAGCTAATGTCTGCATACCCTTCTCCTCTTCCCTCCATTCTCCTCCCCCTCCCCCAAAGCCCACCGCGGGTGGCACCTCGGAATGGCCACTGGCCTCAGTTCTCCCCTGGGAACCAGAGTAGTCACCACAGCAGACATTTCCCAGCCCGGGAGCCTGCCACCACCAGTTCCATCCTCCCAGCAGCCCCCACAGTTTTCACCCCATTTTGCAGGTGAGAAAACCGAGGCCCTTCCAGGTAGAGTGACCTGCCCTCAGTCACAGAGATGGCAGCTGCCCCATCTCACCATCTTCCCTTAGCGTGTGTGTGTGTGTGTGACCTTGGGCATGTCCCCTCACCTCTGAGCTGTGTTTTGGGGAACCACCAAGTCCCCTGCCTCATGGGGCAAATGACTGGGAGTGAGCAGGACAAGGCTTGGCTCCTGGAGGCCAGGAAGGGACGGTGGGCCTCGCTGGGGTTCACCTCCCCTCCACCAGCGGAGCCGGCCCTGCTGAGAGCGGGAGCTGCACACGCCCCAGGTGGGTCCCCGGCCGGCCCCGCTGTCAGCCTTGGTTCCCGCAGTGATAAAACTATAAGGAAAGCTGCCCTACCTACCTCTTGGGGTGGCCATCGGGACAGAGTCAAACCCCAGAGCATGAGAAAAGTCAAAGAGCACCCCAGGTGCTCGGGTGATTATTCTCACTACTGTTAGCATTATTCTCAGAGCGCTGGGATTGCTAATGCAAACTTCTACTTGGCCAGAGACAGCGAGAAAACTGAGCTCTGAGGCTGCAGAATTGGTTCGAGGGCCCTCCTGGACCCTCTGCTGCCACATCAGACCTGGCCCATCCCTCTCCTGTGCCTGCAGCCTCTAGGGCTCCCCAACACCCTTGCAGGACAAAGTCCCAGCTCCTTACTTTATGGCAGTCCTCCGAGAACACGCCTGCCCCAGGCATTCTGGGCGCCAGCCTACTGCCCGGCTTATGAAGTACTTTGCCACCTCCTGACTGGACTCCAGGCTGCTCCCGCTGTGTGCCCTGCAGCTTGCTGCCCTCTCTGGGCCAGGCTTCGGCTGCTGAGGCGAGGAAGGGGCACCTGACCAGCTTTGGGGGGAGGAAGCTGTCACCTGGGAGGCCTGGTCCAGATCCCAGTTCCCACCCAGTTCCTTGGAGGGTCTTGTGATACTCCCCGTGCTGGGTCCCGGAGGCTGGCCCAGTAAACTTGTGTCTGTGGGGTGCCCAGCCCCCAAGAGGGTCTGTCTCTTGTACTCTGAGCTCTAGAACCGAAGCTTAACCCAGGTATGTGAGTCTAGGCTATGTCCCTGTCCACCTCAGTGTCCCCATCTGTACAACGGGGCCTGAATCAAGGCCCAGTACATTCTTCCCAAAGGGTAAGGGCTCACAGCCTCCTCTGACCTTTCCTCCAGGCTGTGTCCTGGGGCTAAGAGGGCTCCCCGACCTCATGCCCACCCCACCCAGCTCACTCAGTTGGAGCCTCCATGCACTGCACTGGGTGTTAGCCAGAACGAAAACGGGGTTGAGCCCAGATCTCCCCTCTGAGATTCCCACAAACTCAATTTCCAAAGTGCCCAGTCACACCAAATGTTTGCAGTTCTCCCAACATAACCTCTGTCAACGTCCTCTCTAGCCCTGGCTGGTTTGGCTCAGCAGTGGAGTGTTGGCCCATGGACTGGAGAGTCCCAGGTTCGGTTCCCGCTAAGGGCAAGTACCTTGGTTGCAGTTTGTCCTGGGCCCCGGTTGGGGTCATGTGGGTGGCAGCCACTCGATGTGTCTCTCTCACATCGATGTTTCTCTCTCTCTCTTCCTCCCTCTCTCCCTCCCGCTCTATCTGAAGATAAATGCAAAATTGTCCTCAGGTGAGGATAAAAAAAAGTCCTCTCTAGATTGTCTCCTTGGTGGACTCCTATTCAAACTTTAAGACCCAGCTCTAAAAACCCCTCCTCTGGAAAAAAGCCGTGCCAGACCCTCAGGTTGGCCCTCCTTCAGGTCAGCCCCCACACATTCAGAGCGTGACAGTCCTTTCCCCTGGGATCTGGAGAACAAGGCTGGAGGCTGCCCTGTGAGTACTATCAGAGACTGGCTGAGTCAGCTGCAGCCCAGAGACCTGAGGACTTCCTGTGATACTCACCCTTCCCACTCCCCTGCTGCCAACATCCGCTGGAAGGTGTGAGCCCTCCGCCGGCGGCCCCTTCCTCCCTGGCCTATTCCTCATCAGCTTTGGCAGTCCCAGCACAGGGCTCCTGCCAGAGCCGTGCCACGCCCTCCTGGGACAGGATGCTCACACCCTCAAGAGACAAGGCATCCATCCTACCGTCTGCCTCCCTTCTGCACAGAACTAGGTCCCTTCCTTCCTTCCTTCCCTCTCCCTCCCTCTCCTCTCCTTCCTTCCTTCCTTCTTCTGTCCATCTGCAGATGAAAGCTGAAAACATCACTAACTACACACCATGAGGTGGGGATCCCACAGTGAGCAAAATAGATGTGGCCGCTGCCTGTGGAGCATGGGGAGAGTAACCTGTAATCACACAGCCACATCTAATGATCAGCTGTGGGGACAGGGCAAGTGCAGGGGCCACAAGAGCCCATTCCGTGCCTGGGGATCAGGGAGGGCTTCCTGGAGGCGTCGCTGTTCCCGCTGAGCCCTGAAGAATAAGCAGAACTTGACGAAGCAAAAAGGGTGTGGTGGGGGGAGAAGGGTCCCTCAGGGACTGAGAACAGCAAGTACAAAGGCCTGAGACAGGCAGGACTCTGGGCAGGTCGGCCACGCTCCCAACTAGCTGCTGCCTTGGAAAGTGCACACATCGTTTGTGGGCAGCTACATGAATCGCCTCCGGCTGGCTACTCCCATATGCCCAGCACCCAGATGGAGAGACAGTTCCAGCTCCCAGGGGCCCCCCTCATGCCTTATCTAGTCAGGGCTCCCTAAGGCAACTGCTGTCCTGCCTCCAGCCCGATTCGCTCCCATCCTTCGCCCTGAACTCGGAGTCGCACACAGCACTTTTCTGCCTCCTGTGCTCAGCACTGTTGGCGAGACGCACCGGCGGGCCATGGTTTACTCCCGCCTAGGAGTGCACCACCGCATTCTCTGAACGTCTGTCCACCCGGCGGCTGCTGTGCCCTGGGGTGTTCGGGTTTGGGCCTGTCATGAATGTACGTACAGTGTCCATGAATCTAGAGGACCATCCCCATATATGTCTTTTGGTGGACCCGTGGACCCATTTCCCTTGGATAAATACCTAGCGCTGGAATTGCTGGGTCAAACTTTAAACAGATAATACAGCCCTGGCCGGTTTGGCTCAGCGGTTAGAGCGTCGGCCTGCGGTCCGGAGAGACCCGGGTTCGGTTCCCGCTAGGGGCACGTACCTTGGTTGCAGTTTGTCCCCGGCCCTGGTTGGCAACCACTCGATGTGTCCCTTTCACATCGATGTTTCTCTCTCTCTCCCCCTCCCACTCTATCTGAACAGAAGATGGAAAAATGTCCTCAGGTGAGGATAAAAAAACAAAACAACAAAACAAAATAAACAGATTATACAGTTCCCCATCCACCCCGCAGTCCTGCCCTGTGGAGGTCACAGGTGCTCCCCCCTCGCCCCCGGGGGTCAGCGGCTCCCTTTCACCGCTGTGGGGAAGGGCACTATGCTATCTCAGTGTGGTTTGGGTTTGCATTTTCCGGACGACCCCATGATGTTGAGCATCTATTTCTTTTTAACGGTTTATTTTATTTATTTTTTTATTTTATCCTCACCCGAGGACTTTTTATTTTTTTGCATTTGCATTTATCTTCAGATAGAACGGGGGGGGGGGGGGAGAGAGAGAGAGAGAATCATCACATGAGACAGATGCATCCAATGGTCGCCACCCACATGACCCCAACTGGGGCCGGGGACAAACTGCAACCGAGGTACGTGCCCTTAGCGGAACCGAACCCGGGACTCTCTGGTCCCCGGGCTGAAGTTCTAACTGCTGAGCCAAACCGGCCAGGGCGAGCATCTTTTTATCGTTAAAGATTTGGAGATCTGGGTGGCCTCTTGTTTCAAGCCTTGGAGGCTTCTGCTCCCCCTGCCCCCTGCTTGGCCACAAGCTGCCAGGCTTCTCTCCTGGGAGGAGGACTAGACTATCCAGACCCAGACCGAGGGGAAAGCGCCGGACACCGGCTCCCTCCTCTTCGCCACCCACCCGTCCGGGGGGCCCCCCCCCCCCCCCCCGCTCTGTGTGCTGGCTGAGGAGGGCAGACACCCACCTGGAGGCGGCCGCAGGGCTGGTGGGCACACTCCTGTCCCCTGTCCGAGCCCCTGGAGTCCCCCAGCAAGCCCGGGAGGAAGTTGAGGTGTCAGGGCCTTCATGCCACAGAAACATGGTGTGTCTGGCCCCAGGTCACTGGCGTATGGTCCCCTGTACTTGCTCTGGGCAGGCCCAGTCTGAGCAGGTCTCTTCATTGTCCAGTCCCCTCCCTACCACTTGGCGACGTGGGTGAGCCCAAAGCCCCACCCACAGTCAGCTCGGCTGTGTCCTCCGTAGGGGAGATGACAGAGCTGGACACTCGCAACCGTCCGTCTGGGTCTGCAGTCCCCACTGCTGCCCGCTGCGTGCCGGAGCCACCAGGAACCAACCTGGGTCCTGCCCCTCCCCCGCCTGCAGAGAGGGCACAATGGGGCCTCAGGGCCAGAAGGGGTTGGCAGGGACCATCCCCAAACCCGAGCCTGACCCTCGAGGGACCTGAAGTCCATCCGACTCGGGGAGGGGCGAGGCTGAGGCTGTGCCGGTAGGCAGGGCTGGGTTGGACCAGGCTGAGGGAGCCGGCCACAGTCCTTCCTGGCCTTCGAGAGAGTCCTGTGCCCATGTTGGACAGACCAGCCTGGCCCTCCCAGGGGCACACGGAGTGCCCGCCCCAGCCTCCAGGCCTGGCCTATGGCTGCCATGTGCTGTGATGGGCCGGCCTCCGCCGGCTCTCGGCCTTGGTTTCTGCTCAGCAAGGGGATGCGCGGTGGCCAGCTTCCAGGATGTCTGTGACAAGCCCCTGAAAGGCCCAGAAGGCCACCCAGGAGGTGCCATCCCACATGTCGGTCTGACCCTGGTGGACTCGAGACGCTGAGTCATTTTCCAGGACACCCAGGGGCTGAGTGACAGCAGGGAGTCCCCCTTAACACAGAGCCGGGCAGTGGTCCGGAGAAAGATGGAGTCGGGGGAGGACACTACCTTCCTTCCTGGGACACCTTCTGCTCTGGGGCTCCCTTCCCTCTGGCTTCACTGAACGCACAGCGTGCCCACCCCTGTCCCATCCCCCTCGCACCCGGCCCCGCCCTGGCTCTGCATACTCAGGACCAAGCCCCCTCTTTGTCCTTGTTTTCTGGTACATGTGTCCTCAGGCACAACTTTGTGCCTCCCACGCTATCATCCCCAATGCTATGGGTCTCAGCAGCCCAGGTGACCTCAGTAGACAGCCAAAATTACTCCCTAGTGACCCAGGAAATGAGGGAGGAGGACCCTGGCTGTTGCCCCCAGCCCCTAACAGCGGCCAGTGTGCTGGGGAACCCTCCACGCCTGGCACATCAAACCCAAGCCTTAGAGTTCGGGGCCTTCTCTGGTCCTGCACAGGACCAGTGTCACCGAGTCAGGCCTATCCCCAGTGGACAGTGCAGACGTGGGGCTGGGGATGAGGGGGACATCGGGAGCCCCGGCCACGGGACCTGCTCGGGTTCCTGGCGAGCCCAGTGGCGGCTGAGATTTCTGGCGGAGGAGGGCCTGGTTACACAGCTACGTGGCCGTGGCGATCAGGTTTCCACTTGGATGGGCCCCAGGCCCCGCGGCTAGAGGAGTGGCACCAGCTGACATGCACCCCATGTGGAGCCCCGTCTGGGCCCCGCGGCCAGGAAGGGTGCCTGGGGCGCGCCTCTGCTACTGCCGGAACCTCAGTTTGCCCATCTGGACATGGGGCTGAGAACAGTGAGCACTGAGGCTGGAGGACTCGGGGCCCCGAGCAAGGCCCTGGACTCCGAGGCTCCAGGACACTCGGTAATGGTGGTACCGGCCGCGGGACAGTCTCCCACTCTCACTGGCCTCAGTTCGCTTGTCTGAGAAGTGGGGAGATTCCAGCTGAGCAGCGAGCTTTCTGACACAGGCCCGGCTCGGGCCGCAGCAGCTCCAGGTACTGCCTGTCCTTGTCCTCTTGTCCTCACAGGATTTCGGAGGCCAGGCTGCGCCCTGAGGTAGGTGAGCTGGTGACCCCTGTGAGTCAGCTGCCCAGAGTCCCACAGCCCCACCCACCTGCACTTTCCCAATACCTCCCTCCCCACACCTTCCCCTTTCACTTCCTCGGTCCTCCCCTCCCCCAGCTCCCAGGATGATTCTGAGCCCCTGGCCAGGCCGGGGAGGGGTAGGGATGAAGCCACCCAGCTTGAAAGCTACTGAGTCCCTAACACTGCCCGTGTCCTCCCTGGGTGCCCAGCCCAGGGCCTGGGACTTCAGACCCACGTCACTGACTGCTCCTGGGCCCCTGGGTGCCAGACAGCCCTCTGCCTTTTCCACAGTCCAGGGACACAGGCCTGCGGGCCAGGACCATACGATACCCCAGCTGTCAGGGCCCAGGCTTCAGGACCTCTCCTGGCCTGAACTTGAAGTTGACCCCATCCCACTTGGTCCAACCTGTCACCTTGCCTCCCAGGCCCTTGTGGGAAGCCTGATTTCTGAGGGCTGCCTTGACCTCTAGGTGACTTTGGGCGGGTCCTCACCTGTGCCAGGCCAGTTGCTGTGGGTCCGGGGAGGAGTGGGCTTCAAGAATCTCCTGGAGCCTCCCCACACCCCCCAGTCCGCTGGGAAGGTCTTCGGGCCCCCGAGGGGTCCTCTCCTTCCTAGCACTCCGGTCTGTCTGGGATACCTCGGTTTCTCACCTGGAGAATGGGGACAACTAGCCCCCCAGCAGGAGGGTCTGGGAAGAAGGAAGGGCTCAGCTGGTGTGTGTGGGGGGAAGCCCAGGGTACCTTGTTCTCTGTTTCTGAAAAACTCAGTCAAGTAGGCCAGGCTGGGAACTCCCCAGGAGGGCCATGGGCATTTCTCTGAGTGCCCTGGGGGACAGGAAGAAAGGAGGTAATTTTTTAAGGATTTTTTAAAACTCTCCCAAGAATCATCATAAGTTCCCAGTTTCTCCAGGGCAGGGATCCCCCTTTCTCGGATGACTCCCAGGGAGCAGGGGAGGCCCAGGGCAGGCTGAGCCGCTGACAGCTCTGGGAGGGACTCTGGCTGGCAGCCAGGCTTGGGTGGGGACCAAGGTCTTGGCTGCTGTCCAGGAGAGCACACTGGGTCCTGCCCCTCCCTTCTGCTCTGGGCCCCACTTCAGGGGCTGGTCACCTCCAGGGGGCAAGGGGGGCTTCCCTGACTGCCCTTTAAGAAGCTCCCTCCTTCTGAAGGAAGCCCGCTGCTTCCCTTTGCAGGCCACCAGGACTCCGTCGCTTCTGCTGTCTTGTTTGAGGTCTGTCTCAGGAATCACACCTGCTGTGTCCAGGGTGTTGCTGAAAACAGCCTCTGGTGCTGTCCGCTCTGGAAGCTGCTCGACTGGTTGGTGCCGGCTAGCTGGATGCAGGCGCAGTCTGTTCCCCCAGGTTCAGCTCCTTGGCTGCGCCTTGCTGTGTGATCCTAGCTGGGTGGCTTCCCCTCTCTGAGCAGGAAAGCTACAGCTGTTATGATAGAGGGCAGAGGAAGTGATGGCGGGTTTCCTAGAGGGGCAGCCCAAGAGCTGACCCGGAAAGCTGAGGTCACGTTGGACAGGAGGCAGCTGAACCCAAGCCCAGTCCCTCCAGGACCTCAGGTCCAAGATCTCTTCTTGAGCCAATCCTGGGGGCAGGGGAGGGTCCCAGGGGAAAGAGGCCTCTGGAAAGAGCAGGCTTAGGCCCTCAGGGCCCACTGCTGTGTGACTAAGAGCAGGTGGCTGTCCTCTCTGGGCCTCAGGAGATAAGCACTGAGGATGGAGGTGGGGCCCAGGAATTCAGACCTTGGAACAGCCTTTGGACCCAGTCTCCGGGCACTCCAGGGACACTTGACCCAGGCAGGGACAGTGTGAGGCCTCTGGAGGCCTGAGCCTAGAGGCTGGACACTGCACGCTGGGCCTGGGCAGGTCACCAGTCCTGCCTCAGTTTCCTCCTCAGTAAAAAGGGCGTGTGTCTTCTGGTTCTGGAACGTCTTGTCCCCTCATTCACTGTTACCCCTCACTGAGCACTTACTGTGTGCGGGTGGGGTGGGTGGTGTTCTCCCCTTTCTCAGCCCCACCGCCGCTTCTTCCTCTGAAATATGGAGCTTGGGGGTCCCTGTCGAGTGGGGTGGGGGTGGGGCAGTGGAATCCAACCCCCAGGGCAAGGGCAAGGTGGCTGGTTCTAGCAAGAGCATGAGGGAGTGTCCTTTGGTAAGGACGGTACAGTCCCCTGGCCTGGAGATCTCCTAAGGGTGGAGAACTGCAAGAGGAAAAGAAGACCAGAAAGGCGGCTGAAGTCCATTGGCTGAGCTGTGGGGGCTGTGCCGCCCGACTGCTCTGAAACTCCCTGCAAGGGCAAAGTTCCCAGTGAAGAAGAACCTGTCCGCTTCCTGTGGCGCCTGTCTCCGCCCCCTTCCTGCGGCTCCACTTCCTCTTTTCCTCCTCCGGCTGCCTTTCCTTCTCGGCTCCTCCCCGCCCGGGGCTGGCGCCCCCCACCCAACCCCCATCTGTCCAGGGCCCTTCTCCCGAAGACACCCAGGCAGTCACTCCTGCAACAGAGCAGGGCCCTGGGCTGGGCACAGTGGGAGGAGGTGGGTGTGACCAAGACCCTGCAAAGGCTGGCTGAGCATGGACCCCAAGCTCCATTTTTCAGAGGAAGAAACTGAGGGGGGCTGAGAAGGGAAAGAGTCTCCTCCCCTCCCCCCCAGCACAGAGTAGTAGGTGCCCAGGGAGGGGAACTGAGTGAATGAGGGGAGGAAACAAACATTCAGCAGTCTGGTGGGGGAAGCTGATGCATGCATGCCAACCCGGTGCAGTGGTCCTGAGTGGGGGGGGGGAGGGGGCTTACTGCAGATGCTGCAAGGCTCCCACTGAGGAGGGGCTTTCTGGGCTGGGCCTTGAAGGTTGCGCCTGGAAATGGCTGCCGCAGAGGGCCCGGAGTGTTCCAGTCTGAGGGCAGGTGGCCCTGGTGCCCCTGCCCCTTGGCCAGCCCTGGTTCAGAGGTGAGGTGGCAGCACAAGTCCTGCTTGGGGACCAGGCCTACTCTCCACTGCAGCTTCCTGGGGCCACTCAAGTCTCCCCTCCCTTGCCCTGCAGCCCTGGTCCCAGCCTGCCCAGCAACCCTCCAGGCTCATCAACAGGCAGCAAAAAGTGTCACCCCCCCCCCCACCCCCAGTCCTTGAATCACAGGGTTGGCAGGTCCCAAGGTGGCTGGCTAGATGCCCATGACTGAGAGACACAAGGCCAGGAACAGGGCAGTCCGGCCCTCAGGAGGCAGGAATGGAAGGGTTGGGAATATTCGCCCAGGGCTGGGGCGTGCCTGGGGAGCTGCAGCGAGTTTTTTGGCAGTTCCCTGGAATGCTAGCATGTGGCTCTGAGCCTGTGGGCTCCGCTGTGTCCACCTGGCTGTGGCCTCAGCAACCTTCCGAGAGACCTGCCACCAGCCTCCTACATTGGGCTGGACCTAGCCACCTCTCCCCTGGACACACATTCCACATCCATATATGGACTAGCTGGTCACTGGTTTCAACACAGTCAATGAACACTTATTGTATGCTGCAAAGCCGGGGGGCAGGTTGGAGACAGACCGGTGGTGACAGGCCAGTGCCCCCAGCTAGCCCACCTTTCCTGTTTTCCATTATGTGAAAATTTATCTTCTTGTCACCACCTCTGAGAAGGTGAGTGTCCTCTCTGCTGGGCCAGATGCCACTCTGGAGTCCCACAGCCCCTGGGCTTCCGTCTGCCATGCACTGATCACTGTTGGCCACCATCTGGATACAGGCTCTGCCTGCCAAACTGGCAGTTCTCAGAGCAGGGAACCACCCAGAACAGGGCACCCAGGTTCTGCCAAGTGTTTGGAGAGACCCAGGGTAGTGAAGGTTGACAAGGAGAGAGTCTTCTCGAGGGCAGCTGGCCTTTAGTTACCACTCCCCCAACTCATCTCTGGCCCACTGAGTGCCCTTCCCCAGTCCTTGGGGACCTCCAGATGGCCCAGGAGGGCAGTTCAGCTGTGGCTACATATGACAGATGACGGATGGTGGGCCCCAGAGCTGTGCTGAGCAGTCCTGCCTGCCCGAACCCTGCAGTGCCTGGTAGCTGCCTAGGTCACTGGCTAACGGCCCAGGACTGGCCTTGGCTGGGTGTGACCAGGCAGCCCTCAGAGGCAGCTGGCTCCATGGGAACAGTCTCTCTGCTCTACAGAGCCCACCTCTCCCGGGGCCTGCAGCAGAGGAGCCTGGAGCCCTCTTCACAGGCAACTTCCAGGCACTGGCCCCTGGGGCCTGCCTGTTCCTGGGGACTGTGGCCCTAAGGCCCCTGTTAAGTGGCTACAAGCCCCCGACTCCCCCATACCACACCATACTCCTCAGCCCCAGGTCTCTGGGTAGTAATGACCCCCCACTTAGTAATCTGAGCACCCGCAGCCAGAGCCCCCATTCCCACCCAGGCTTTCTGGGCAGTTGAGCTACTGTTGGCAAGAGGGGGTGACTCCCTGACCACCCCTTGGCCCACAACTGGTACTTCAACTGAAGCATGCACCCACAGCAACCAGGGACCTTCGCATCCCTGTCGCCCCGTGTGCCCACCGGGGAGCTCACTGCTATGTGACATGCACACCCGGAGGGTCCCGGGGTGGGGGCCCACGGAGAGCAGGAGGCCGGACCGAGCAGTGCCCCGCGGGGCGGCGGCCCCAGCGCGCCCCCTCGGCCCGCAGGCCCAGCACCCTGGGGCGGCCAACGGGCAAAACTCTCTCTCCCCTCCTCTTCCTCAATCTTGCTCTCGCTCTCTCAGTCCATTCCCCCCCCCCTTTTTTTTTTCAAAAGGAGGGGAGAGGGGGTGAAAAAATGCTGCACTGTGCGGCGAGGCCGGTGAGTGAGCGGCGCGCGGCCAATCAGCGCTCGCTGTTCCGAAAGTTGCCTTTTATGGCTCGAGCGGCCGCGGCGCCGCCCTATAAAACCCGGCGGCGCGACGCGCAGCCACTGCTGCGACCGCGTCCACCCGCTCACACAGGCCCCTCGGCTCCGCTGCTCCTCCGCCTTCGCCGGTCTCCACCGCCTCCAGGTAGGTCCCCGGCCGGCCGGCCCCGCGCCCGCGCCGCGCCCTCGCCTGCCCGGGCCGGCGGCGCCCCTCGCCGGGGCCCCGTGCACAGCGCGGGGAGTGGAGCTTATGCCCTCGCTCCTCGGGGCCCGGCTGCGCTGCCGCGCTTGGGGCGAGCTCCGAGGGTGGTGCCGACGGCCCGGCGCGGCCGCGGCCTCGGGCAGTTAGTTAGCTGGGCGGCCGGGTGGTGGGTGGGAGCGGTGGGAACACACGGACCTGGTGGGGGCTGGGGGACAAGTGCGCGTGCTCGTGAGCTGGCGCGTGCGCGTTTGAAGCCGGGAGCCGAGGCCGGCTGGCCGGCCGGAAGGGGTGGGGTTGCCACGGCGCGTAAGCGCCTGCGCACACTTGGCCGGGTCGCCGGCTCCCGTGGGTGTGGCCTCCGCGCGTCCGGCCGGCTCTTTTTGAACGGGGCTGGGGCGGGGCTGAGGGCCTGGCTTCCTGCCGCGCGCCGCGGGGCCGCCTCTACCCAGCGTTTGCCTTTTATGGTAATAATGCAGCCGGCCTGGCTTCCTTTGTCCCCAATCTGGGCGCTCGCCGGCGCCCCCTGGCGGCTCGAAGGCACGGCGCGCCGGAAGTGGGCAGGGCGGGGGCGGCCCCACCCGACCCCGGGCTCATGGCCTTGCTCTCTCCGCAGCTCGACATGGATGACGATATTGCTGCGCTCGTGGTCGACAACGGCTCCGGCATGTGCAAAGCCGGCTTCGCAGGGGACGATGCCCCCAGGGCTGTCTTCCCCTCCATCGTGGGGCGCCCCCGGCACCAGGTAGGGCGCCGACCTCGGGTCTGATTTGGTGGGTGGGGCCCCCTCTTGGAGCAGGTGGAGGGTGAGGCACAGTTCCTCCACGAGAGTCCTTTGGTTTTCTGGGTGGGGGTCGGTGGGACCTTTCCCACGCTGAGGGCACCTGGCTCCTCCTCCTGCAGGGCGTGATGGTGGGCATGGGCCAGAAGGACTCCTACGTGGGCGATGAGGCCCAGAGCAAGAGAGGCATCCTCACCCTGAAGTACCCTATTGAGCACGGCATCGTCACCAACTGGGACGACATGGAGAAGATCTGGCATCACACCTTCTACAATGAGCTGCGTGTGGCCCCCGAGGAGCACCCTGTCCTGCTCACCGAGGCCCCCCTGAACCCCAAGGCCAACCGTGAGAAGATGACCCAGGTTAGTAGCCCGTTGGCCTTCCCTGGGTAGCTACCCTGTCCTTTCCTGTCCCTTCTGTGCCACACCCTTTCTCACTTGTTCTTTCTTCTGCCATTCTCCTAGGACTCTCTTCTCTGACCTGAGTCTCCTTTGGAACTCTGCAGGTTCTATTTGCTTTTCTCCAGATGGAATCTTTTTCTGGTGTTTGCTTTTCTGACTAGGTGTTAAAGTATAAAGTGCTGTGGGTGTAGGTACTAACACTTGGCTTGTGTGACAAAGCCAACGAGGCTGATGTAAAGTGGCCTTGGAGTGTGTATTCAGTAGGTGCACATAGCTGTGAAGTGAATCCCCGTCCTGGGGTCCCCAGCACACTTAGCGTGTTTCTTGCGCACTCTGCATGTCCCTGGTCTGGCCTGACTGCCTGCTCCTGGTGGCTTCCCGAGTGTGATGGGCCCGTTTCTCCCTGTAGATCATGTTCGAGACCTTCAACACCCCCGCCATGTATGTGGCCATCCAGGCTGTGCTGTCCTTGTACGCCTCTGGCCGTACCACTGGCATTGTGATGGACTCCGGTGACGGGGTCACCCACACTGTGCCCATCTATGAGGGGTATGCCCTCCCCCACGCCATCCTGCGTCTGGACCTGGCTGGCCGGGACCTGACAGACTACCTCATGAAGATCCTCACGGAGCGTGGCTACAGCTTCACCACCACAGCCGAACGGGAAATTGTGCGTGACATCAAGGAGAAGCTGTGCTATGTCGCCCTGGACTTCGAGCAGGAGATGGCCACTGCAGCCTCCAGCTCCTCCCTGGAGAAGAGCTACGAGCTGCCCGACGGTCAGGTCATCACCATCGGCAATGAGCGGTTCCGCTGCCCCGAGGCCCTCTTCCAGCCTTCCTTCCTGGGTGAGTAAGGCCTCTCCCTGCCCCCCACAGAGGCAACCCTTGTGGCCACGCAGGAAGCTAAGTGCCTTCATTCCCTTCAGGCATGGAATCCTGTGGCATCCACGAAACTACCTTTAACTCCATCATGAAGTGTGACGTCGACATCCGAAAGGACCTCTACGCCAACACGGTGCTCTCTGGTGGGACCACCATGTACCCAGGCATCGCTGACAGGATGCAGAAGGAGATCACCGCCCTGGCTCCCAGCACGATGAAGATCAAGGTGAGTGTCTGCCCAGCCTGAGCTGGCCTGGTTGCGTGGAGTGCGTCCAGCTGGACTTGGTGGGATGGGCCCCTTTGGTTGTCACCCAGGGTCCTTATGCTAACTTTCATTCTCTCTCTAGATCATTGCTCCCCCTGAGCGCAAGTACTCCGTATGGATCGGCGGCTCCATCCTGGCCTCGCTGTCCACCTTCCAGCAGATGTGGATCAGCAAGCAGGAGTACGACGAGTCCGGCCCCTCCATCGTCCACCGCAAATGCTTCTAGGCTTCTAGGCGGACTGTTACTTAGTTGGTTACACCCTTTCTTGACAAAAACCTAACTTGCGCAGAAAACGAGATGAGATTGGCATGGCTTTATTTGTTTTTTTTTTTGTTTGTTTTCTTGGTTTTTTTTTTTTTTTTTTTTTTTTTTGGCGCTTGACTCAGGATTTAAAAACTGGAACGGTGAAGGTGACAGTCTGTTGGAGCGAGCATCCCCAAAGTTCTACAATGTGGCCGAGGACTTTGATTGTACATTGTTCTTTTTTTTTAACAGTCATTCCAAATATCGTGAGATGCATTGTTACAGGAAGTCCCTTGCCTGCCCCAAAGCCTCCCACTTCTCCCTAAAAAGGGCCAGTCCTTGCCCCGAGTCCACACGGGGAGGGTGATAGCATTGCTTTTGTGTAAATTATGTAATCCAAATTTTTTAATCTTCGCCTTAATACTTGTTCTTTTTGTTGTTTTTGAATGGTCAGCCGTCATGGCCCCCCTTTTTGTCCCCAACTTGAGATGTATGAAGGCTTTTGGTCCCCCTTGGGAGTGGGTTGAGGTGTGGAGGCAGCCAAGCCAGGGCTTACCTGTACACTGACTTGAGACCAGTTCAATAAAGTGCACACCTTAAAGAAACTTGCCTTTCTGGCCTGGATGAGTTTTGGATAACAAGGTGTAGGGAGAGGGGTGGGGCCAGGCCACCCCTACTTCCAAGGGGAGTGGTTGAGCAGCCAGCAAAGGCTAACACTGAACAGTCTTGGGGTAGGGGACTCTGGAGAGGTTAAGGGTTCTGGCCTCTAGGCCTTTAAAAGGAATTCCTTGCGCTGGTCCTTCACCTGTCCCCCAAGTCACCCCTACTTGACTTGCTGGGTTCTGAAGTGCAGGTGGCTTTGAGTCTGTTCCAGGAACCACATGCCTCTGGGGTTGGGTGGGTACCTGTGTTACCACCTGTGAGTGGGGCTCCCTCACAACTGGGCCACAACCCTGTACTGCCAGCTCACCTGGAGGGACAACCTGCATAGCCAAAGCGGGGGTTTCCCTAGGGGTCTGCAAGGCAGCGTCCTGGGTCCAGGGCTGGGGTGAAGGTGTCAGGTTGGCAGAGATGGCTCTGGTTGGCTCTGGGATGTCAGGACTCCCTTGTGGCTGGGAGTAGATGCCTTCCTGTGCATCCTGTTCTGGTCTAATCCCAAGACCCTGCAGGGAGGTGCAGCAGCCAGGCTCTTGGAGCAGGGTTTTCCCTACGCATGTCAGCATCTTGCTCTCAGGGCTCCGATCAACTTGAAAACCAAGCATGACCTACCCTTTGACTGCAGCTGCTGCTTCTACCAGCAGAGAATGAGGGAGGGGAAGGGTGAGGCCCCCCATGAGGGATTTTGTCTCCATTTCTCCAGAGGGAAACAGTTGGATCCCCATCAATCCAGGTTTGAGGCTTGAGGAGCAACCCCCCCCTTGGAGGGGCACTGTGGCCCTTGGAAGGGTCATTTCCCAGAGGAAGAGTAGAGATTTATCTTCTGCCAGTGGGAAGGACACTGTCTTAAGATCTCGTGATGGCTTCCAAAACCAAACGAGCCTGTGGTCCCCTAGCTCACCTAGGCAGGTTTTCCTAGTCTGATTCTAGAACACCACAGCAGGTGACTGGCTCCCCCATGAGGCAGCTCAGGCTACCCGAGGTTCACCTCTTTAAGGAGCTAGAATGTCCTTACTCTGCAAAGCAAGCTGCAACAACTGGTCCAGAGGAGGTGGCAGCACGGTGACCAGTATGCTTCTGTGGCTGCCCACCAACCCCACACAGTCTAGAGGCCTGGGAAGCAGGGTCCGTGAAAGGGAAGTCCAACCTGGGCCAGTTCCAGCTCTCTTGAGCCAATGAGGTAATGGTGCTCCCTGAGCTCTTGGAGCTACAAGTAAGTTTTCAACATAGACCACTTACTCATTCCACAGACTTATTGAGGGCCTGGGGCTACTGAGATGGCCTGGACTCAAACCCTGTCCTGAAGAGCTGTCAGTCTGGAAAGAAAGACCCTCCCTTTTTCTTTCCTTCCTTCCTCCAACCACTATTTGACCCAGGCATGGTGCTATGGACCGAGGTGCAGTGGAGAAGAAACCAGATGTGTTTCCTGCCCTCAAGAGGTGCCCAGTTTAATGGGGGAGACATAATATATATGTAGGCAAAGAAATAAATATGCAATTAGTTGTGATAATAAAAAGGAAGAGTTAGGGGCTGCATGGGAGAAAGAAGACAGGAGCATGGTGATGGGGAGATGGTCATCATATCCACTGTGATTGTGTCACGGGTGTACACACTCATCAGTAGAATGGGAAAATAATGAAGAAATACAGATAAAGAGAAACAATAATCATTTTGCCATTTTTGAACAACAGAAAAGGTAGTAAAAGACCACAAACCTTTACCCAGCTGGTGTGGCTCACTAGTTGAGCATTGACCCATACACCAAGAGGTCGCAGGTTCAATTCCTGGTCAGGGCACATGCATTACGGGCTCGATCCCCCGTAGGGGGCATGCGTGTGGGAGGCAGCTGACCAATATTTCTCTCTCATGGATGTTTCTCTCCCTCTCCAAAAATATCAACAACAATAATATTCATCATCATCATCATAAAAAGACTATAAACCCAGATGACTGGTGAGTGGGGAGCATCACCCTAGAGTGGGAGGCTTCCCCAGAAGGCTTCCTGTGGCAAGGATGCCTGAGCTGGCCCAGTAGGCCAGTCACCTGGGTAGGTGGAGGTTTGGGCATGCTTGTCTCAAACAGCCCTGGACTGACAGGACAGAAGCCCAGGTTGAGAGACAACCCTTGGAGAAGAATGGGACCAGTGGTTGGGGCCAGACACCTCGAGAAGTCACATCATTGTCCATATGCACAACTGAAAAATGGGAACAGGAGAACAACTGGAGGGGTGGGTGTTCTATCCATCTTTTCTTTTGAAAAGTTCTGGAAATGCAGCTGAGACACACAGTTGACTTTGAGAGTCCTTTAGGCCCTGCTTCTTCCCTTTGAGGCCTGCAGGTGGGCTCACCATCTGAAGTCTGGCTTGGAGCAAAGGCCCAGCATCACCCAACCCAAGCCAGGCTAAGTGAGAGCATGTCACACTGCCTCTCTTCTCCTCTTAGCACACATTTTACAGGTTTGGAAAAAGGGCTGAGAGAGGACAGGTGGCTGGCCCCAGGTTACACAAATTGTAAGTGAGGAAACCGGAGTTTGATCCTAACATTGAGGCAGTCCGATCACTGCCGGCTTCATTGCTTCTTCCCTGGACAGATCATTGGTCCAGATGCACTCAAGTTCACTGTCAACAGGACTATTCTGTTTCACAGAAATGGCAGAATTTCCTTCTAACTCTGCAGTTTCCCCTGCCCTGGGATGGGAACTACTGGCTTTCTCAGGTGACTGGCTCCCCCATGAGGCGGCTCTGACTACCTGAGGTTCCCCTGTTTAATGAGCTGGAATGACCCTCCTGTGCAAAGCAGCTCTGCTTGGACAGACTGCACCCCAGGGAGCCTCTCTGAGAGAAGGGGAATCCAGGTTAGTGGAGGGGCGAGGAACCAGTGGTCCTTCCCTTCATCTTGACACCTTCCTGGAGCCAGGGGGTGAGGACGCCGGGAGGATGCTCTTGGTCATACTGATGCAGGGCAGCCGTCTTCCTTATGGGGAAACTGAGGCTTGGAGGGTGAGACAGCTTTGAAATGTCAAGATTCAGACACGTGTTCTGGCCTGGAATCCACCAAAGGACACAGAGGCTGGAATCATCCAGAAACCCCTGTCAGGGGCTAGTGCCCCCCTTCACTGCCTTTCATCATTCAGCTTGTATTTAAAATATATATATATATTTTTTTTTTCTTTATTGATTTTTAGAGAGAGGAAGGGAGAGAGAGAAACGTCGATGAGGGAGAACATCAATTGGTCCACTGGCCACCCCCTGCATGCTCCCCACTGGGGATTTGGTCTACAACCCCAGCGTGGGTCCTGACCGGAAGTCGAACCCGTGACCTCTTGGTGCCTGGTCCGCGCTCAACCACTGGGCCACACCAGCCACACCAGCCACACCAGCCAGGGGAATTCAGGTTGTCGTCTGAGCAGCCACACAGTGCCACGGGCCGGGGTAGGGCAGTAACGTGGAGACACCGTCCCTGCCCTCGTTAAACATCCCACCGGGGACCACTAGCCCCGTGTGGCGATCTAAATTAAATCAAGTTGAGTGCTGAGGTCAGAGAGCAAGCAGGGACGCCTGGGGGTCCTCCCGGCTTCAACCCGCACCTGAGCCGGGTCTTGGCAGCGCCGCACCCAACATGGCGGCCACGCAGAGCGAGCCGGCGGGCGAGCGGAAGTGCGTGTCGGAGAGCGCCGGAAGTGGCGCGAGGCCCCGCCCCCGCCGGGGTCTCTGTGGAGCCGCGGACGCGCCGGCTTTGAGCGTCCCGGTCGGCGAGGCGGCAGGCCCTGGGGCTGCGGCTCCAGCGGCCGCGGCTCGATCTCCCTCGACATGGCCAGCTCCGGAGAGGTACGGCGGGCGCCTCCCTCCGCTCTCCTCCCTGCCTGGCGGCCTCGGCCCTCCTCGGTCTCTCCCATCCCGACCCCGCTTCCCCTGCATCCTTTTCATCCCGCCCCTTATCCCGCTCCGTCCTTCCCGAACCGACCCCGGCCCGCTTGGTTCTGTCGACCTCGACCCTGACGTCGGTGGGGGTTGGTCCTTCCTGTCCCGACCCCGAACTCGGCCTCTCCCGGTCGCCCATCCGGACCCTGGCCTTGCCCCATCGCGCCCTCCAGGCCTTCGCCCTGATCAGCTCTCTCCCCGTTCGCGTTTCCCTGCCTTCCTGGTCGCCAGGGGCTTCCCCTCCTCTCCGCCGCGGTTCCACTCCCAGGCCTCCCGGGCACGTCTTCCCGGCCTCCAAGACCTGCGCCCTCCGCCACCTCTTCGCACCCCATCCTCTTTCTCTGAACGCGGAGCCCAGCCCCTTTCTCTCCGAGACTACTTGTTGTGTGACTTGGGGGCGGTAGTAAAAGAAAAGCCATTTCACCTGGGGGACTTAGGAGTTACCCAGAATTCCTCCCCCGACTCTCCGCACATTTGGTGCCAGTGGAGAGTCCCACCGACTCCCTGGAAAGTATTGCCAGGTATTTTCTTTGCAGACCAGGGTATGGGCGGATCTGGACTCTGACCAGTGTCTTCCCTTTTGTTGCTCCCCACCGACCTTTCTGTGCACCCGTGTTTCTGTCAGCCATCCGGGACTTGGGGGCGTACTTTCCGTCTTAGGGGCTGGCCTGGGGCTTGGGTATATGGAAGGTGGTTGGGAGTAGCTGACAGCTCCTCTAAATTTGAAGTGAATTTGGCTCAGAAGTGGCCCCTGTGGCTCCTTGATTTGGGGAGGGGGCCGTGGGGCCCACCCGTAGATGGTAGTGGAAAGTTGCACAAGAGTTGCAGCTCCCTGAGGAAGAGTCCTAGGCAGCCTGGCTGTGTTAGCTGATTCTGGGGAGTGGTGTGTACTTGAGGCGGGAGGGGTGGGATGGGTAGGGGGGTGGTGGAGGGGATGGGAGGTGTCTGGTATCTTGGTCTTATGGGGTTCTGTTGCAGAGGCTCCCCTGCTCCTTGAAACACATGTTGGGAAACTGGCCAATGAGGCTGCTTCTTGTTGTGGGCATCTCTTGGGTCGAGAGGAGAGAGCAGTCTTCATTCACCGTGGATGTGGAGATCAAGGTCCCCTTTTCTCAGATGGTCTAATTTTTTATTTATTGATGGAGATATAGTTCACATACTATAAAATTCACACTTTTATTTTTTTTCTAAGATTTTTTTTTTTATCCTCACCCGAGGACATTTTTTCCAGTTTTTGTTCAAATAGAGTGGGAGAGAGAGGAAGAGAGGGAGAGAGAGAAACATCGATGTGAAAGGGACACATCGAGTGGCTGCCACCCAACCAGGGCCAGGGACAAACTGCAACCAAGGTACGTGCCCTTAGCGGGAACCAAAAGCGGGTCTCTCTGGACCGCAGGCCGACGCTCTAACTGCTGAGCCAAACCAGCCAGGGCCTAAGATTTTTTAATTATTATTATTATTATTATTTTTGGTACGTGCCCGTAGCAGGAACCGAACCCAGGACTCTGGTCCACAGGCCAACACTCCAACTGCTGAGCCAAACTGGCCAGGGCTAATTATTATTATTTTTTAAATTTATCTTTTATTTATTTATTTATTTATTTATTTTATCCTCACCCGAGGATATTTTTCCATTTTTTGTACAGATAGAGTGGGAGGGAGAGAGAGGAAGGGAGAGAGAGAGAGAAACATCGATGTGAAGGGACACATCGAGTGGCTGCCACCCGCACGACCAACCAGGGCTGGGGACAAACTGCAACCGAAGTACGTGCCCTTAGCGGGAACCGAACCCAGGTCTCTCCGGACCGCAGGCCGACGCTCTAACCGCTGAGCCAAACTGGCCAGGGCTATCTTCTATCTTTTATCTTTTATTTTTTATTTTTGGTACATGACCCTAGTGGGAACCGTACCCGGGACTCTCTGGTCTGCAGGCTGAAGCTCCAACCGCTGAGCCAAACCGGCCAGGACTTATTTTTTTTCTAAGATTTATTTATTTATATTTTAAAATATCTTTTTATTGATTTCTAAATTTTACTTATTTTTTTATTCCTCACCCAAGGATATTTTTCTACTTACTATCAGATAGAGTGGGAGGGAGGGGGAGAGAGAGACAGAAACTTCCGATGTGATAGAGCCGCATAGACTGCCTCCACCATGAACTGACCAGGGCCCGAACCGACCAGGGCCCGAACCGACTAGGGCCCGAACCGACTAGGGCCCGGATGAACTGCAACCAAGGTACGTGCCCTTGACCGGAATCGAACCCTTGACTCATTGGTCCGCGGGCCAACACTCTAACTGCTGGGCCAAACCAGCCAGGGCTTTTTTATTGATTTTTTTAGAGAGGGGAAGGGAAAAAGAGATAGAAACATCGATGTAATGCCTGGCCAGTGTGGCTCAGTGGTTGAGTGTTGACCCATGCACCATGAGGTCGCTGGTTTGATTCCCGGTCAAGGCACAAGCCTGGGTTGTGGGCCCAATCCCCAGTTGGGGGCACGCAGGAGGCAGCCAGTTGATGTTCTCTCTTGTCGATGTTTCTATCTCTCCTTCTCCCTGCCTCTCTCTCTAAAATCAATAAAGAAAAAAAAAGAAAGAAACATCGATGTGAGAGAGAAACATCAATCGGCTGCTTCCTGCATGCGCCCCACTGGGGATCCAGCCTGCAACCGAGGCATGTGCTCTGACTGGGAATCAAACTGGGACCTGTCAGTCCATGGGACAATGCTCAACCCACTGAGCCACACCAGCAGAGCTAAAATTCACACTTTTGTTATTTATGTATTTTTTTTTTAATATGTTTTTATTGATTTTTTTAGAGAGAGAGGAAGGGGAAAGAGACAGAAGCATTGATGTGAGAGATAAACATCGATTGGCTGCTCCCCCTATACTTCCCACTGGGGATCCGGCCTTCAACCTAGGCACGTGCCCTGACCAGGAATAGAACTGGGACGTCTCTGTCCATGGGACAACACTCAATCCACTGAGCCAAACCAGCCAGGCTAAAATTCACACTTTTTTAAAATTTTTATTATTATTATTTTTTAATGTCTTAAAAAATATATATTTTTTCCCTTTATTTAATTTGAGAGGGAGAGAGAGATATAAATGTCGATTGGCCACCTCCTGTATGCCCCCAACTGGGGATCAGGCCCACAACCCAGGCATGTGCCCTGACTGGGAATGGAACTGGCAGCCTCTTGGTGCAGGGTTGATGCTCAACCACTGTGCCACATTGGCCAGACTAAAGTGCACAGTTCAGCCCTGGCCAGTTTGGCTCAGCGGTTAGAGCATCCGTCCTTGGACCGAAGGGTTTCAGGTCAATCCCCAGTCCCAGTCAGGGTCCTGTGGGAGACAACCAATCAATGTGTTTCTCTCACATTAGTGTCTCTCTCTCCCTCCCTCGTTTCCATTCCATCTAAAAATCAATAAAAAATTACCCTCTAGTGAGGATTTAAAAAAATGTACAATTCAATGGTTTTAAAAAATATATTCATAAAGTTGTGCAACTGTCCCCACTATCTGATTCCAGAGTGGGCTGTTCTGATTTTGCACGTCATTGCTAGTTTTAAAGTTTGGATGCCCAGGCTCCTCTCACAGTTTCTGAGGAGTCGAGTTTCCATTTTTGTTTGTTTGTTGCTTTTGTTAATCCTCACTCGAGGTTTTTTTTTAATCCTCACCCAAGGATATTTTTCTGTTTATCATCAGATAGAGTGGGAGGGAGGGAGAGAGTGGGACAGAGAGAGAGAGAAACATCAATGTGAGATGGTTGCCTGGTTGCCTCCCACACCACCCCAGGCTGGGGACGAACCACAACCCAGATACGTGCCCTTGATCGGAATTGAATCAGAGACTCATTGGTCCATTGACTCAGGTCAATGTTCCAAACACTGAGCCAAACCAGGCAGGTCCCAAGGATGTTTTTCCATTGACTTTTAAGTTTTCTTTTTTTTGGGTACGTGCCCCTAGTGGGAACCGAACCCAGGACTCTCTGGTCCGCAGGCCAACGCTCCATCCAACCACTGAGCCAAACCGTCCAGGGCTCTATTGACTTTTAGACAGAGTGGAAGGGAGGGAGGTAGAGGGGGAGAGAGAGAAACATTGATGTGAGAGAGACATATCAATTGGTTGCCTCCTGCACTACCCTGACCAAAGCAGGGATGGATTGAACCTGCAGCCCAGGTACATGCTCCTGACTGGGAATAGAACCCACTACCTTTTGGTCCCTAGGCTGTTGCTCTAACTGCTGAGCCAAACCAGCCAGAGCTACAGTTCCATGTTTAATACCACTTCAGATGATTCTGAAGCAGGTGATTAGTTGACTCACCTGGTTCAGTGCCTCTTTCTCTTGGGTGTTAAAAAATAATCCTTGGGCCCTGGCCGGTTTGGCTCAGCGGTTGGAGCGTCGGCCTGCGGTCCAGAGAGACCCGGGTTCGGTTCCCGCTAAGGGCACGTACCTTGGTTGCAGTTTGTCCCCGGCCCTGGTCGGTCGTGCGGGTGGCAGCCACTCGATGTGTCCCTTCACGTCGATGTTTCTCTCTCTCTCTCTCCCTCCCGCTCTACCTGAACAACAACAACAAAAAATAGTCCTTGTTCAGGAGCCATTCCTGGTCTAGTGAGGAGATAAATGAGCAAGCAAATTGTTACATTTCATCTGATGAGACTGTGGTCTGGAGGGGGAGGAGAGTACCTGGGGTAGCTCAGGAGGGGGAGTTAAGTGTGTTGGGGATGCTGGGAGGGCTTCACTGAGGAGGGAGCATTTGAGCTGCAGTTCAGAGACCCATGGTGAGCGAGCCATGAGCCAAATGACCTGCTGCCTGGGTGGCTCCTTCTCCTCCAGGCTGGCCCAGCGTTGGGGGGATGTACTGAGGCTGGACAGAGGGAGCTGGGGCTTGGTTCCTGGCTTCTTCTTCTTCTTCTTCTTCTTCTTCTTCTTATTATTATTATTATTATTTTTTTTTTATCCTCACCCGAGGACATTTTTCCATTTTTTGTTCAGGTAGAGTGGGAGGGAGAGAGAGGAACAGAGAGAGAGAGAGAAACATCGACGTGAAAGGAACACATCGAGTGGCTGCCACCCGCACAACCGACCAGGGCCGGGGACAAACTGCAACCGATGTACGCGCCCTTAGCGGGAACCGAACCCGGGTCTCTCAGGACCGCAGGCCGACCCTCTAACCGCTGAACCAAACCGGCCAGGGCATTATTTTTAATTCTTGTAATTTCTAGGTGGTTTTAAGAGAAATTTAGTATTAGTAGCATAACTGGTAATGATATGATTTGGCATTTTGTACAGTGTTTTGCCCTGTGTTCTCATCACTCTCTGGTGGTATTCTTACTTTGGCAAATCTGCAAATAAGGGTACAGGAGGAGTAAACCTCAGGCCCCTCCATATTGTCCCCAGGCCCTGTTGGTGCCAGAGCCCTGTTTGCCAGCTTCCTGCTGAGGATTATCCCTGTTCAAGCCTCTTCCTGGAGATTGAGTCCTTAGGTTGAGGATGAGCTCTGGGAGTCTGTTTTTTTATTATTTTTTTAAATGGTTTTTATTAATTATTTTTGTTACAGATATTTCTCCTTTTCCCCCCATTGACACCCTCCTTCTGGGAATCTGTTTTTTTTTTTTTTAATTTTTTTTTTTTTATCCTCACCCGAGGATATTTTTCCATTTTTTGTACAGATAGAGTGGGAGGGAGAGAGAGGAAGGGAGAGAGAGAGAGAGACATCGATGTGAAGGGACACATCGAGTGGCTGCCACCCGCACGACCAACCAGGGCCGGGGACAAACTGCAACCGAAGCACGCGCCCTTAGCGGGAACCGAACCCGGGTCTCTCCGGACCGCAGGCCGACGCTCTAACCGCTGAGCCAAACTGGCCAGGGCTGGGAATCTGTTTTTTAACAGGTGCCTGAGTGATCTCAGGTGATTGGGTCTGGGAAATTTCTAAGGAAACGCCCTATGATTCAAAACATAAAGACCAGAATGCAGCAACCCAGGTAGCTGTGGACCTGGGTCTGATGGCTGCCTCCTGTCCATGTAACTGGGGGAGTAGGGAGCTGGGATTGAGGGCAGGTCAGGTGGGAAGAGAAGGCACATCTGTCTGCTGCCTCTTAGGAAGAAGAGAATGTGGCGAGGCCCAGCTGTTGAGCAGGTGGGATGTGTCCCCGGAAACCCTTCCCTGGCCTGGCAGGGGTTTGCAGGTGCAGAGCCTGTCAGGAAGGGTGGAACCCCACAGTGCCTGCGATGGGGGTGTAGACAGGCTCTTCCTCCTCAGACTTCACAGTTGCCATGGCAGCAGCAGGGCTTTCCAAGCCTCAGTGCTTCCATCCATGAAAATATGTGCAGAAAAGGTAGGCTGGAGGAGGGGCTTGGAGGAAGAATCACTGGAAAAGGCAGTAGAGAATTCTGGGTACTCTCCTGGGAATGGTCAGAGAGGGGCCCCCTCACATTTTAGAGGCAGGAGGGTCCGTTTGGGGAGGTGTTGGGAACACATGGATTCCTTCCCTCACGGGCTTCCCTTAGACTGGAGCATCTGAATTCCCTTGGCCTTGATTTGGGGATTCCGTGTCACACTGATAGGTGGGGCCCCTCCCGCTCGGTTGTGTGCATCAGAAAGGCACTGACGGTGGATGGAAGGGCCAGTCCGGGAAGAGATCTCTGCAGAGATCTACAAAAGCACAGTGGAATGTGTGCGCCTCTCACTGAAACACCAGGAGTTTCTTTCTTTTTATAATGTATTTTTATTGATTTTTAGAGAGAGAGGAAGGGAGAGGGAGAGAGAGAAACATTGATGAGAGAGAAACATCAGTTGGCTGCCTCCTGCATGTCCCCTACTGGAGATTAAGCCCAAAACCTGGGCATGTGCCCTGACTGGAATCAAACCAGTGACCTCTTGGTGCATGGGATCAACACTCAGCCATTGAGCCACACTGGTTGGGCAACACCACGAGTTTCTAACCAGACGCATGATAAATGGAGTAGATTGTGCAGTCCCTGTGGTTTATTACAATTCTGACATTGAAAAATGTTACCAGTCTCCCTGGCCTGTTTTGCTCAGTGGTTAGAGCCTCGGCCCACAGACCAGTGAGTGACGGGTTCAGTTCTGGTCAAGGGTTCGTCCCTGGCCCTGGTCCGGGTCATGTGGCCTTGGTCGGGGTTGTGCGGTAGGCAGTCAGTTGATGTGTCCCTCTCACGTTGATGTTTCTCTCTCCCTCCCTCCCACTCTGTCTGAAGTTAAATAGAAAAGTATACTTGGGTGAGGATTAAAAGCAAAGAACATTGTCTCCAGTCTACTTGTGCTGTTCTTGTTTGTAAGGACGTACAGTGTAATTCTCAGTGGCCATCCCTCTCTGTTTACTTGCCCTTAACGACCGTGCTGAGAAGAGTTACTGTCCCACACGACTTGCAGATGGTATGCGTCAACTAGTTTACCCATCACGGTGGCTCTGTGAGGGGAAGGCCTCAGGAATATCCCTAGTTACTGTTGTTTCCTGACAGAATTCTCCTGCCCAAGGTTCCAGTACAGCTTGACATTTGGGGCCGAGTAGGGGGATGGGCAGCAGCTTTCACAAACGAAGAACCTTGACCAGTGGTTGAGTATGAAATGTGCCAGACTTGACCAAAGATCTTTAGCAGGAATAATCTCTTTGAAGTTTCAAACACATTTGAAATTGCCTTTTGAATGCATTGCTTTTGAAGAGAGATCCTGGTGTGCAAATCAAAAAGAGCTTTTGAAGAATGACATGAGTTCTTGCTCTGCAGTTAAGGCTGTGGTAAAAGCACATTCTTTCCCATGGACAGTGGTAAGGGCTTCTCTTGGCTTCTCTCCCTGGCTGGGGAGGCTGGGCCAAGGGCCGCCCTTGGGGATCCCATGGGAATTGCACGCCTCCTTATTTTCAGGACCTGTCCAATGATGGTGACGTGCCCCCTGCAGCTGCCGCGATGGCGGGCAGTGCCCACCTGCTGGGCTTCTCCGACGAGATCCTCCTGCACATCTTGAGCCACGTGCCTAGCACGGACTTGGTTGTGAACGTCCGGCGCACCTGCCGCAAGCTCGCAGAGCTGTGCCTGGACAAGAGCCTCACCCACACCGTGCTGCTGCAGAAGAACTACGAGGTGAGGCGTGTGCGGGCGCTGGCGCGGTGCGGGCAGGAGATGGGGAGCAACACGTGCCCATTTTCACAGAGGGGCACCATCAGAGTCCTGACTAGGACAGCCCCCGAGATACCTACATGAGAAAAGCTAGGGACCAAAAAGTGCATGTCACCTGGGGGGAAGGTGCAAGTATTGGGGACATTGTTTTAGGAGGGCTTTGGGCTAAGAGGGAGACTTACTTTGCTGTTGATCCAGGGGTGGAATTGCCGGCCCCTGATAGGTGTGGGAACTTTCCTATGAAGTTAAACATGGGCTCTGAGTGGTGCAGGGGAGGCGCCATTGACACCCACCAGCAGGGTGCCTGTGGTTTGGTGGCCTGGTGTTGTCACTGTTTGAAGTTTCAGCCATTCTGATGGATGAGACATGTTATTTCACTGTGGTTTTCACTTGCGTTTACCTGATGGAGGCTGTTGTCGATTATGTTTTCATCAACTGTGGGCCATTTGTATATCTTTTTTTTTTAAATGTTTTTATTGATTTTTTTGGAGAAAGAGGAGGGAAAAGAGAGAAACATCGGTGTGAGAGAGATCCATCGATCGCCTTTTCCTGCACACACACCCCTGCCCCCGCTGGGGATGGAGCCTACAACCTGGGCATGTGCCCTGACCGAGAATCGAACCAGGTCCTCTCAGTCCATGGGACGACACTCAGGCCACTGAGCCACACCAGCCAGGCATTTGTATATCTTTTCAGAAGTGATTGTGCAAGGCTTTTGCCATTTATAATTGTCTCTCTCTTTCTTAGTGAGTTACAAGAGTTCTGTGTATATTCTGGATACAAATCCTTTGTCAGATACACATATTGTGACTACTTTTCCCTCATAGTCTGTGGCTTGCCATTTCATTTTCTTAACAGTGACTTTTGAAGAGTGTAAGTTTTAAATTTTGGTGTAGTCCAATTTATTGAATTTTTGAATTCATGCTTTCTGTATTCTATTAAAGAAATCTTTGTGAAACCTGAGGTCATAAAATTTCCTCCTTAGGTTATCATCATCTTTTTAATATATTTCTTTCTTTTTATTGATTTTAGAGAGAGAGGAAGGGAGAGGGAGAGAGAGATAGAAACATCGATGAAAGAGAACATTGATTGGTCACCACCTGCATGCCCCGCACTGGGGATTTGGCCCACAACCTGGGCATGTGCCCTGACCGGAATCGAACCGGCGAACTCTTGGTACATGGGTCGATGCCCAACCACTGAGCCACACCAGCCGGACTAGTTATACAATTTTTTTCTTTTAATGACAACTTTTAAAATTTACTCTATTGGTAACTTTCTTTTTTTTTTTAATTTTCACCTGAGGACATTTTTCAGTATTTTGTTCAGATAGAGTGGAGGGAGCGAGAGAGAGAGAGAGCGAGAAACATTGATGTGAAAGAGACACATCGAGTGGTTGCCACTCACACGACCCAACCAGGGCTGGGGACAAACTGCAACCGAGGTACGTGCCCTTAGCGGGAACCGAACCCGGGTCTCTCTGGACCGCAGGCCGACGCTCTAACCTCTGAACCAAACTGGCCAGGGCTCTCTTAGCAACTTTCACGTAGGCAGTGCGGTGGTTGCCGTATTGGACATTACAGCCCATGACTTCTTATCTCATAACTGGAGGGTTGTACCTTTTGACTGCTCTCATTTCATCCCCTTTCACCCCTCCCTCTGGCAACCACCAATCTGCTCTACCTATGAGTGTGGTTTTTATTTTAATTTGGTTTTTTTAGATTCCACATATAAGTGAGATCATATGGTGTATGGTGTATGTCTTTCTTAGACTTATTTCACTCAGCATAATGTCCTTGAGGTCCATCTGTGGCCTCAGCAGGTCCTCATGTGCCCTGATGTTCTAGAGGCGAGGGTGACCTGAGGGGTGATGGTGAGGGAGACACCTGGGTGCCTTCAGCCTCTCTCCTTCCTGTCCCTGCCCCATCCTGTCCTGCAGGCGAGCGAGGACAAGGTGAAGCAGCTTGTGAAGGAGATCGGCCGGGAGATCCAGCAGCTCAACATGGCTGGCTGCTACTGGCTGTCAGGCTCCACCATCGAGCGTGTGGCCCACTGCCGCAGCCTGGTGAAGGTGAACCTGTCGGGCTGCCACCTGACCTCTGTGCGCCTCTCCAAGGTGCTGTCGCCCTTGCAGCACCTGCGCTCCCTGGCCATCGATGTGAGCCCTGGCTTCGATGCCAGCCAGCTGAGCAGCGAGTGCAAGGCCACGCTGAGCCGCGTGCGGGAGCTCAAGCAGACGCTGTTCACGCCCTCCTACGGTGTGGTGCCCTGCTGCACCAGCCTTGAGAAGCTGCTGCTGTACTTCGAGATCCTGGACCGCACGCGCGAGGGTGCCATCCTCTCAGGGCAGCTCATGGTGGGCCAGAGCAGCGTGCCCCACTACCAGAGCCTGCGGGTCTTCTACGCCCGCCTGGCGCCCGGCCACATCAACCAGGAGGTGGTGCGGCTCTACCTGGCCGTGCTCAGTGACCGCACGCCCGAGAACCTGCACGCCTTCCTCATCTCTGTGCCCGGCAGCTTCGCCGAGAGCGGGGCCACCAAGAACCTCCTGGACTCCATGGCCCGCAACGTCGTGCTGGATGCCCTGCAGCTGCCCAAGTCCTGGCTCAATGGCTCGTCCCTGCTCCAGCACATGAAGTTCAACAACCCCTTTTACTTCAGCTTCAGCCGGTGCACCCTGTCTGGCAGCCACCTGATCCAGTGCGTCATCAATGGTGGCAAGGAACTCCACAGCCTGGCGAGCCTGAACCTCAGCGGCTGCGTCCACTGCCTGTCCCCAGACTCCTTGCTGCGCAAGGCGGAGCACGACATCGACAGCAGCATCCTGGAGACGCTGGTAGTGGCCTGCTGCAACCTGCAGCACCTCAACCTCTCAGCTGCCCACCACCACAGCTCCGAGGGCCCGGGCAGGCACCTGTGCCAGCTGCTGGCCCGGCTGCGCCACCTGCGCTCCCTTGCCCTGCCTGTCTGCTCTGTGGCCGACTCGGCGCCACGGGCTGACCGCAAGCCCGCCCAGCCCACTATGCACGCTGTGCCCTGCGGGTTTGGCAAGAAGGTCCGCATTGGTGTGCAGTCGTGTCCCAGCCCCTTCTCGGGGCAGGCGGGCCCCCAGCCTTCCTCCGTGTTCTGGTCTCTGCTGAGGAACCTGCCTTATCTGGAACGCCTTGAGCTGATTGGGTCCAACTTCTCCTCGGCCATGCCACGCAACGAGCCTGCCATCCGCAACCCCCTCCCACCCTGCATCCGGGCACAGAATGTCGGGGACTTGGAGGTGGCCGCCATCGGCCAGCTGGCCTTCCTGAGGCACCTGACGCTGGCCCAGCTGCCCAGCATTCTGACAGGCTCCGGGCTGGTCAGCATCGGCCTGCAGTGTCAGCAGCTCCAGTCCCTCTCGCTGGCCAACCTGGGCACGATGGGGAAGATGGCCTACATGTCCGCCCTCTCAGACATGCTGAAGCACTGCAAGCAGCTGAAGGATCTCAGGTGAGGGGCCGGCTGCCCCTCCATGGTCTTGGCTGCCCTCTGGAGGCCTGGAGGCAGCAGAGGGGAGGAGAGCCGAGCCTTGCATTGGCGAGCGTCTGCATACCTACTGTGTGCCTGCCCAGACGAACCAGATGCAGGCCTCCCTCCAGGAGCTGAGTCCGGGGTGGGGGTGCTTGTCCAGGGCCCGTGTGCAGTGATGGGACTCAGGGCGGTGTGGACATCAGGGGAGCTGCAGTTGCGGAGCGGGGCAGGGTGAGGAGAGGCAGTGGTCCCTGAGCTCCTGCCTTGTCCTCATGACCATGGCTGTGTGAGCGGTTGCACCGTGATGCTGCGGTGTACCGAGTCTTCAGCATCACAGGGTGGGGTTGGATTTCCAGTTCGGAAAAGTCCCTTTGCACCCCACCTGGGCTGCAAGGACGAGGATGGGAAGGTAGGCAGGTGGGCTCAGAAGGGGGACTGCACACTACTGGGAGGTGACGCCGGTCCCCTCTGGGGCAGGATGGCAGGGCCGATCCCAGAGTGAGATGAGGGAGAACCCACAGCCTCAGAGAACCCACTTCAGGCTCTTACCGTGGCACAGCAAAGATCCCACTGAACCACGCTGTGCACTAAAGGATGTTAATGTGAGGGCCCAGCAGTTAAAGGGTGTGCTTTTATTAACAAGACATTTGAAAACCTTCACAGATCTGATCTTGAAAAATTTTATCATTTTGCCCTGTCTGGTGTTGCTAAGTGATTAGAGCTTTGGCCTGCACACTGAAGGGTCATGGATTTGATTCCCAGTCAGGGGCATGTACTTGGGTTGCAGGTTTGATTCCCCCGCCCCAGTTGGGGCATGTTTGGGAGGCAACCAATCGATGTGTCTCTCTCACATCTCTCTGTCTCTGCCTCTCTCCCTCCCTTCCCCCTGCCCCCCTCCCTCCCTTCCCCTCTCTAAAAACCAATGGAAAAAATATCCTTGGGTGAGCCCTGGCCGGTTTTTCTCAGTGGTTAGAGCATTGGCCTGCGGTCTGGAGAGACCCAGGTTCGGTTCCCGCTAAGGGCATGTACTTCGGTTGCAGTTTGTCCCCGGCCCTGGTTGGTCGTGCGGGTGGCATCCACTTGATGTGTCCCTTTCACGTCGATGTTTCTCTTTCTCTCTCTCTGCCTCCCACTCTATCTGAACAAAAATATATCGAGAAATGTTCTCGGGTGAGGATAAAAAAAAAATCCTTGGGTGAGGATTAACAATAATAACAAAAAAATTGTATCATTTCCGAGAAACAACCCAAAATGTGGTGGCAGCAGAGCTTGGCTCTAGGAGGGCTTTGGGTTGGGCAGGAAATGGCAGCGGGTCTTTGGTCACTTAGCTGGTCTCTCAGGGGCCATAGCCAGAGAGGCACTGAGACAGTTGTGTCATTGTCCCCACAATGGTTAGTGCTCACTTTGTGCTGAGGGCCAGGGCCAAGGCCTTTCAGGCACGGCCTGTGATTCATTCCCCACAACATCGTTCCCATTTCACAGACGAGACAGTGGCAACTCGGGGGAGGGTCTGAATGCACGATTTACCTGGGTCAGTCTAGCTCCAGAGCTTGTCTTGGCCCTTGGGTCATGGAAAATGGAGACAAGTGTATGCTTTGCAGACTTCCACTCTCCCCCTCAGAAGGTTTCCTATGATAGGAAATGAGCCAGATTTGAGCCGAAGCCTTCCAGAGCATCTGCCAGGCTGCATGCAGTCCTCCCGCTGCCTCCCCTCCAAGCCCAGCAAGCACAACCCTGGCCTTCCAGGGGGCAGAGCAGGTCACGTGAGCCTACGTTTCCTGCTGTGTTGAATCGGCGTGGCCTGGATTCAGAGCATCGGTTCTCAGCCTGAGCGTCCACAGAGCCCCTGTCTGGGGAGGGGACGGTCATTTATGCTGGGTCCTGTGCATTCCAGCCACACTTGCTTTGAGAACTATAATGCTGTTCCCAGAATCCCTGGGTTTAGAAATCTGAGTCGGGGTTGACTTAACGCAAGTTGTGAGGCTGGTTTACTGAACCGCAGCAGTGCGCTGGGGTCCTGCACTTCCACGGTGCTGGGTGCTCGGGTGGCCACCCCACCAGCACTTTCTTTTTTGTTTTTATGTTAATGTTTTGTTAATCCTCACTCAAGGATATTTTTTCCATTGATTTTTAGAGAGAGTAGAAGAGAGGGAGGGAGACAGGAGAGAGAGAGAGAGAAACATCAACGTGAGAAATATTGATTGGTTTCTTCCTTCACCTACTCTGACCGGGGCTGGGGATTGAACCTGCAACCCAGGTACGTGCCCTTGACTGGGAATCAAACCCACAACCTTTTGGTTTATGGGACGGTGCTCCATCTGACTGAGCCACCCGGCCAGGGCTATTGACCTGTTTTGCAGATGAGGAAAGTGAGGCCCAGAAGTTTAATGAACTTTCCTGGGTGACACAGCTGGTCAGTGAGCAGTTGGGAATGTTTTCTGCCTCATGGACCATTGGGCATTGAACAGGGTAACGCAGCACATTTAGTGCTCACTGGGTGGCTTCCCACTCTGGGATACGATCCCTGTGGCCGAAGTCTTCCCCAGGAACAGAGTTGTATACGCGACATGTGGCTGGAGAGGCCGGCAGGACTCAGATAGATGGGTTTTGTAGGCTGCCTGAGAACCTGACCATAGCTCATAATGGCCTCTCTGTGCACGCGGTACTGAGAACCCCGTCCGACCAGGACTGGGTACTGCCTGTTCAGAACAAACACCAGTTTTTCCTCCATGCGGCCAAGTGGCCCCATCCCTCTGGATCCCTGCCTTCTGCGAAGAGGCTGGAGTGAGAGGAGCAGGTGGTGCCTGCCATGTGGGCAGGAGCCGGAGGAGGAGATGGTGCTCCGTGCTCAGCAGAGACTGGCATGAGGCAGCTCCTGCGCGTCCCAGCGGGTATTCTGAGATGGCAGCCCTCGGGATCCCAGGCCGCTGCCGCCGCTGTCCCCACCAGTGGGCCCATGAATCTGAGCTTGTGCGAGGTGGGGCCCCGGGCTGGGGGCTGCTTCCGTGCAGCAGGGCTGCTTCTGTGGGGAGGTGGCGTGGGAACATGTTCTGCTGGGGCCTTGCCGGCTCTGGATTTGTGGCACACCTCAGCAGGGAGAGGTTTACAAGTTGGACAGAGAAGGGCATCTTTTTTTATTTTTTAATTTTTTTTTTATCCTCACCCAGGGACATTTTTCCATGTTTTGTTCAGATAGAGTGGGAGGGAGAGAGAGAAACATCGACATGAAAGGGACACATCAAATGGCTGCCACCCACATGACCAACCAGGGCCGGGGACAAACTGCAACCGAGGTACGTGCCCTTAGCGGGAACTGAACCTGGGTTTCTGGACCGCAGGCCGATGCTCTAACCGCTGAGCCAAACTGGCCAGGGCGAAGGGCATCTTCTTTCCTGAGACTGATTAAGCCCTGCCTTGTGGAGGAGGGAGGAGGGACAGGGAGCATTACCCTGAGTCCCCGTAGGCTGCCTGTGACCCGGAATCAGGGAAGCATCTGGGCAGAAGTGAGAGAGCCTTTGGGAGCCAGGCCCTGGAGGCTGTCCCACGATCACCCTAGAGCCTGGGTATTGCTGGGGCCTGAGGTGGGTGGGCAGATGAGAGGTGGAGGCCTGAGCTCTGTCTTTGTCCACAGAGCAGAGTCCAGGAGTAGGGTCGGAGGGCAGATCCTTACTGGTTGGGAGGTGGGGCGTGGCTAGGAGGGGGGAGAAGGGCTGCAGGGCCCCAAGGCAAAGCCAGTCACGGGAGTACCTTTTCCTCATCCTCTGCCCAGACCACAGATCCCGTAGGCTACCTATCAGGTTCACTCTGCTGGCCCACCCAGGAGATGGGGGAAGGTTTGGACATACCAGCCCCACCTGCCCTGACAATGGAGTGGACAGGACACTCCCACCAGGCCTGCCCCACCCGGAACACCTGTGACAGGTGCTTCCTTCTAGGTGGGGAAATCTGGAAGTGGCTGGCTAGTTGAAAATACATTTATTTAGTTATTTAAAACTTTTTTTATTAATTGAGAGAGAGAAACATCAATGAGAGAACATCGATTGGCCGCCTCCTGCATGCCCCTCACTGGGGATTGGCCCCACAACCCGGGCATGTGCCCTGACCAGGAATCAAACTGGTGACCTCTTGGTGCATGGGTCGACGCTCAACCACTTGAGCCACACCAGCCAGACTGAAAACACATTTGAAGTGTGTATGTACACAATACAGCTCCCTCGCTCTCTGCCTATTTGGTCTGTAACCCAGGAGGTTGGCCCCGGGCTTGGCGGATAACGCAGATCTGCATCGCCATCTAGTGACCAGGTGGGGCCTGACCCCTCTCCTGGCCTGCCCGGCCCCACCCAGCCCTGCTCCAGGGCAGCTTCCAGTCAGGTGACTTGCAGCTCAGCAGTCCCGATACTGGATGTTGGCCCCTCCAGGGGTCCCACTCTAAGCTCTGCAAAGAAATGCTTGCCTGAGGGATTTTTCAAAATTTGTTTTTGAAAGAACTAAGTAGTGTGTTCAGGCATTTTCTTGAGGAAAAATTCACGGCCATAGTGGGAACACACCTGCTTAGCCTCCGCTCTCTGCACCTCGACTGCTGCCTTACCCTGTTGGTGAGTTTGCGTCTCACAGGCTGCTCTCCACTCATGACTTCGAATTCCCAGGTTTTTTAGGATGAAATTCAGTCAGTGGAGTCCAGGGACAGGCTTGTGCTCCGTGTGACATCTCACTGACGGCTGTGGCCGCCGGGGCAGTTCTTTACCTGGTGCCCACGCCCAGACAGCCCGCTGAGGGCCTCCTTCCTGCGCACTGGGAACGACGGCAGGGAGGGAACGGTCAGGTTTTTCCAAATTGCAGCCAGAAGGACCCACATTTCCCTCCTCCAGTCTTAGCACAGGAGCTCACTAGTATTTCTGCTCACATTTTAGTAAAACAAAGTTGAGGCCCAGTCTCACTGGCCGCGTTTCAGTTCCTGGTGGCTCCCAGACAGGGCGGCTCAGTGCAGGAGCTCCTGTGGGGCTCCCAGACCTGACTTCAAAACCCCTGGCCTGCCCCTGGCCGGTTTGGCTCAGTGGTGAGCGTGTCGGCCCGTGGACCAGAGAGTTTCGGTTCAGTTCCTGCTAAGGGCACGCACCTCGGTTGTGGTTTGTCCCTGGCCCCAGTTGGGGTCGTGTGGGTGGTGGCCACTCGATGTGTCTCTCACATCGATGTTTCCCTCTCTCTCTCTCTTCCTCTCTCCCTCCTGCTCTATCTGAAGACAAATGCAAAAAAAAATGTCCTCGGGTGGGGATAAAAAAACAAAAGAAAACCCTGGCCTGTCATGTGACTCAGTGTCCCTGGGTGTGAGGGTGACGGAGACTAGTGCGAGGCCTGTGCAGCCTTCTTTGGGGTTTGGGACTGGAGGGGCGCCTGCTGACTGCTCCTTCCTAACCTGCATCCCGGTTGGGTCAGCTTCTCTCACTGTGTCACTGTGCTCAGAGCACTGGAGCTCACCTTCCACCTGGGGACTTGGGGAGGCCTGGACAGGGACCCTCTGGGGGTGGGACTGGGCATTTCCTGCTCATACTGGCAGCTTCTCTCCTTTTATGATGAGAGCTCACAGCTGCAGACCACCTTTCAGGGCCACCAACCTGGCCTCATCAGTTTACAACCTTTCGGGTGTTACATGCCAATGGAGGTCTTGCCCTGGCCCACCCAGGGATGTGTTTGCTCTGTGGGCAGGGCCATGGCCCAGAGAGACATGGTCCCAGGTGTGACACAGTGTTTTCACAGTGAGTGATTTCCACAGCACCTGGGCCTTGGAGAGTCGGGCGGCCAAATGGATTTGCTTGGCTGGCCTTGGGGAACACTCTGAATGTGGAGGGAAGAGAACAGTGTCACCCCAGCCTGCAGCAGTATCCCCACAAGTGGGGCTGCAGCCTGGCCAGCACTGTCCTGTGCCTGGTGTCAGGGTCTGGTTACTTGTTAAAGAGGGCTGGGTCCCTACTGCTCGGGGGCCCTAGACCAGGAGGCCCTGTCCCCAGTGCCAGCAGCACGCGGCAGGCCCTCCTGCGGGACTGACACTGCCCTCTCTCTGCAGGCTGGAGCAGCCCTACTTCAGCGCCAACGCCCAGTTCTTCCAGGCCCTGAGCCAGTGCTCCGCGCTGCAGCGCCTGTGCCTGGTCTCCCGCAGCGGCACCCTGCAGCCCGAGGCTGTGCTGGCCTTCATGGCCCGCTGCCTGCAAGTCGTCGTGTGCCACATGTTCACTGGGGAGTCCCTCGCCACCTGCAAGAGCCTACAGCAGACTCTCCTCCGCAGGTGAGTGGGCGTGGTCAGGCGGGGCTGCTGGTGCCAGGAGGCCTGGGCAGCAGCTCCATCCCAGCCACCCTCCCGAAGGGGCCTGGTTGCTGTCCCTCCCTCAGGCTCCATTGAATGATGCCCCACAATTATTTTCTGGAATTAAATACCATTGGGCAGCCCGGCTGGTGTGGCTCAATGGATTGAGTGTTGAGATTCCCAGTCAGGGCACATGCCCGGGTTGCAGGCTCGATCCTTGGTTGTAGGTGTGTGCAGGAGGCAACTGCTCAATGTTTCTCTCACATCAATGTTTCTATCTCTCCCTTCCTCTCTCTCTTAAAAAAAGTCAATAAAAACATTAACAAAAACAACAAAACAAAATCACAGGGCAGAGATGGGGTGAGAACCAAGGGTTGATTTCCATTCACACCAGGACCTCATCTCCCTGGGCATTCTCTCTGCCACGTGTTAATTTCCAGAGTTGAAGCCCCTCACCCCTGAGGGCAGAAGTATTCTTGTCGTCCTGCAGCTTCCTGTAATGTCACCTCCTGAGTTCCCATAGTGCCATCATCAGACCGGGTGAACAGTGCAGAATTGCCTCAGTTTCCCCACTGACCCTCCTGTTTCAGGACTCCATGCAGAACCCTCGTCAGGCTCAGCTGCCACGTCTCCTTAGTTTCCAGTCTGTGATTGTCCTCAGTCTGGCCTGGTCTTTCATGACCTTGACACTTTTGAAGAGCACTGGCGAGGTATTTGGCAGAGTGTCCATCAGTTTGGGTTTGTCTGATGTCTTTTGGCCAGAAGGTGATGCTGTGTCCTTCTCACTGTAGCATTTCAGGGACACGTGGTGTTCTCGTGTCTTATCACTGCTGAGGTTAACCTTGACCACTGGGTAGTGTCTGCCAGCCCTCCTGCTGTGAAGGCACTGTTGTTCCCTTCTGACTGAGAAACATCTTGTGGGAGACACATCAAGAGTCCGGTGCTGTTTCCCGTCAGACCGCCCACCACTCTTACCCCACCAGGGATCTGGTGACAGCTAACACTTGGACGTTCGCCCAGCGATGGTTTCGTTTCCTTCATTCCTTCTGCGTGACAACAGGAACTCTGCTGTGAGGGAGACCTGTCCCTTCTCCCACTGACTTATTCATTCGTTCACATATTTCCTTGCGTCGTGGATCTTGATCTTTAGTGGGTTTCAGGCCAGTCGTTCCAGATGTGGCTGTGGGCTGTCCTCTCAGATTGGGGCCTGTGCCCTTGCAACGTGCCCCTTTCTTTGCTGTGCACTTTCTGTCACTACAGGACATTCCAGGCTCGTCTGGTATTTTCCCTGCCCCAGCCCTGGAACTGAACAGTTCTCCAAGGAAACCTGGTTCCTTGTATGGGAGAGGAGTATTTAGAAACCAAGAGAGGGGCTTTAGGTGTGTTCATTGCTACTGGGGTGTCATCGCCTCTAGGCCCTCTCCTGGACAGAGTAGTAAATTGATCGACGTACCGCACATATATTTATTTCCATACTGTCCATGTGCATTTATATTGAAAGCGAGTTCATACTGACATCTTCGATTCCAACCAGCATCACAGGATTCCTCATAGTTTACCCCTTCCTGACTTGTGACCTCCTCCAACAGCAAAGAGCCTGGCCCTTGTCATTCAGTTTATTTGCTGGTTTGTTTAGCCCTAGTGGGCGTGTGAGGCCGTTTCAGAACTGCTAGCTCACTGTGCTGAGAGACAACCCTGGAAGATGTTTGTGCCATTTTCTGTCTGGGCCTCAGTCTCCAGTCAAAATACCGCTTTCCCATGTTCTCAGGGCTGTTCTTGCCTCCCGCCTCTCCAGTGTGGTCACGTCACTCCTCTGGAATGCAGTCAGGGTCTGCGTTGCCACTGGGCAACCTGCTTCACATTCACCCGTATCCTGTTTGGTTTGTTTCTCTGTGTTTTGGTGTGTGAAGTCTTCCTGTGGTTCCGAGTCAGCTCTAAAAGGGGTGCTTGGAGAAGTCGGCCCTTGGCTCTCCCCCCATTCCCCCTCCCCACCCCACCCCCGTCACCAGTCCCACCAGTCTCGTTCATCCTCTCTGTGTGTCGTTTGCACAGAGGAGCATGTACATGCGTCTTTTCTCCTACCCACTTCTCATGCATGCCTTGCTTTTCCACTTAATGTATATCTTGGAAACCACTCCTTACCAGTTCGTTCTTTTTATATGGTGGTGAAATATGTATAACAAGATTGACCGTTTTACCTGTTTTCAGGTGCTCAGTTCAGGGGCAGAACACATTCACACTGTTGTGTGACTGTCACCACCGCCCACCCACGGACCGTTCTCATCTTCCCAGCTGAGACCCTGTCCCCATGAAACACGAGCTCCCCGTCCCCTCCCAGTCCTGCGACCCCTTATTCCACTTTCTGTTTCTATGAATTGACGCAAAGATCTTTGAACTAAAATTTTCGAGTCTCTGCACTTTGTTTAGGTTTAGTAGCAGTGTTTACCTGGATGGCGGTGGGTAAAGCTGGTGGATATAAAAACAACTCTCCTCCCTGGGGCTGCTTTTCCCCTCCATGCCCTCTGCGGGCCGAATTTCCCTTCCAGCCCTGTCGGGGACTTTGTGAAAGGTGTCTGGGACCCAGCTTCCCCTAGGGAGGGTGGCCTTCCTGGAGTTGGAGCTGGGACTTAGATGAGCACCCGGAATTGAATACAGGTCAGGAGGAATGCTTCCCGGAGAACTTGACTGGAGCAGAACTTGTTTGGGGGGTGAAGCATTCAGAGACCACTCCTGAGGAAATGCACAGTGCCCCTGATAGAGGGTTGATGGTGGATACCCTCACTTCAGCATGGCTGGGAGGGTCCAAGCTCCTCCTTCAGCTGTGTCCCCGCTGGTGGGGGAGATGACAGGGAGGCGGCCCAGATGTTCTCAGATGTCTGAGAAGAGCCATTAGCCAGGCTCCAGGATCAGTGGCCCCATGGGCAAGACCGCATGTGGTCTGCTGTCTGCAGTTTGCCACCGACTTTCCCAGGAGAAATCCTGGCTACAGTTTCCCCTCTTTGGTTATAAAAATAATATGTGTTGATAATATTTCTAAAAATTTAGACTATGTATCAAGCTCTTTTGAAGTGACAGCTCCCCGCAGTTCCACCAAGTGGAGGTCACAGCAACCCGCAGGCTGGAATGGAGCGCTCAGGTGGTTTCCTCGTCTTATTTGTTAATTTAATGCTAAATCATGGAGGGAGGGGGAAAGAGAGACAAACATCCATGTGAGAGCGACACATCGACTGGTTGCCTCTGCACGACCCTGATCAGCGCCGGGGATTGAACCTGCAACCCAGGTACGTGCCCTTGACTGAGAATTGAACCCATGACCCCTTGGTTCTCGGGCCGACGCTCTAACTGCTGAGCCATACCGGCCAGGGCCCAGATGATCTTTCCAAATGCTGTTTGGCACCTGTCATGAGGGGATTGCTAGGGTCAATGGCCAGCCAGAGCCACCTCTGATCAGTGACTTCCTGCACCTCAGACTGGTTCTCTGGCTGTGGAACCGGAGGGGCCGGGTGGTGCAGGGCACGCCCACTGCTCACGGAGTCCCCTCACCTGGGCATCCTTGTTCTGGGATGTGGAGTTGATGCCAGCTGGGGTGCTCACTTGTCAGAGGGCTGGCTGCGGTACAGGCTGGGCAGTGCACAGTGTGAGGGCTTCAGGAGCTGGGGTGCAGCTGCTCTGCACAGCACTGCCCCTCTCCACCTGCTCTCTGCCTGCTGGAGGGGGCAGAGGTAGCCTTCTTTGTGGCGGTGAGCGTGTTGCCGGTTCTGTGGGCCCCGCGTGCTCCTCTAGAAGTCATTGGATTCCGGGGCCTGGCTGGCTCCTCTTCACCAAGCACCTGTCCGTGCGGGTACTGTGTACCGCCTCTCTTGTTCAGACCTCACGGAAGCCCTGTGAGATACGTCCCATTAGCCCCCGTGTACAGATGGGGAAACCGAGGCTCCGCGAGGTGAGCGAACAGTGCAGCCAGGACCCTAGCAGTGGAAAAATGGAGGGGAGAAGGGCACCCACACCCTCCAGGGGCCGTGCTAAGCTGCTGTGTGCAACTGTCCCCTGCTCCCCTGCCCCCCTGCCCCCCCACATCCTGATGGAGGTTCACAGGCTACAGAATCTTCTGCGTTCAGCAGGACTGTGTTCAAGTCTGCCTTTCTCCTCCAGCCCCAGAGACAGATGGGAGAGGCTTCTTGGTGTACATCTTCCTGGTGGCCTCTGTGGCCCATAATTCTCTGCTGTGTGGCCCTCGCCATGGATCTGGGCCATCCAGAGAGGCCTTTCCTGGCTGGGAGACAGGGCGGTCCAGGCAGCTGTCTGCTCAGAGGGGACCTGCTGGCCTACCTGCCACTTTCAGGTCTGGCCCTCCTGCTGCCCTGCCCTTAAGGCCTTTGATGTGGCAGTGAGGTTCCCTGCTGCTTTTCTGTGAGTGCCCAGCAGATGGTGCCATGGCTCCCAGGAACCAGGGCTGGGCCCCAGAGCTGCTGGTTTGTCTGCTCCAGGCCTGCTGGTCACCAAATGGAGAACAGAAAAGCAAGAAGCTGGACTTTGCTGTCACTTCTTCTTATGCTTATCTTTTTTCTCAACCCTTTCCCTGCCTCAAGCTCAGAATTATTGAGCAGGAGGAAACACCTGGTGTGTCACCTGCCCGCTCACCTGCCTGGTGTTGAAGTGTAGCCTGTACCCGTGATAAGCAGGGCTGGTCATGTCTGCAGTGCTGTCGCTGGGGGAAGTGTCACCTCTTCACATGTGGCCAGTCTCAGCATCTCAGTGGGTGGTCATCCACAGTCACTTCTTATTGCCAGGCCTTTGCAAGTTTAGCACCAGGACCTGCTGCTCCAGCCCTGCTGGGACCTGGTTTTGGGTCCCTGCCTCTCGGAAGCTCTGGCCTCAGGTGGCTGCTTCCTCAATTGCAAGCTAGCTTGAGACAGGCCGGGAGGTCGTCGTAACGGTGGGAGGTGTGTGTCCAGCCCTGAGTGCCGCACCCTGACCAGCGTTCATTCTCTATCCTCCGTGTCTAGGCTGTGCTCTTCGAACTTGGAACCTTTGTCTGACTTCCTGTGGTAGCCAGCCTCCACTAGGTTTTGGATCGGCCTTCTGCATCTTCTCCCCTTCAGGCCCTTCTGGAGGCCCTAGCAACTGGTCTGAGTTAGAGTTTGGGACAGTGCCCTGAAGAGCAGCGACTCCTTGTGGGTCGGGGAGGCTCTGCATCCCACGTTCCCTGGGTTGGGATGTTTGCCTCCAGGGACATCCTGCCCAGTGACAGAACCTGCCTCTGTTTCATTTCCTGTCTCTCCTAGAAGCCCTGAGTCCTGTCCCAGTCACATTAATAACACGTAGCCCTCCTGCTACTGCCAGCACACCGAGGGCCATCTGGGCCCTGGAGGAGTGAGGATGGGCCGAGCGCCCTCTGTCGGGATCGCCCTCTGGTTCCCTCTCCGTGCCGCGCTCTCCCCTTTCCCCTGATGTCGTACTGGGTGGGGAGCACCCTTTCGAGGGCATCTCAGTTTTTGCGATTTCCTTTGATTCTCCCACTCCTTCGAGTTTCCTGTGAGGCCTGCTGACACCTGGGGTTGGCCGAGGGCAGTGTCAGCACTCAGGTTCTCTTTTGGTTTCCTACACAGAGTGACAACAGGTAGCTTTGGTCTCCGTGGCATCCTGCTGAGGTCAGACCTACCTTATGCCCTCAGATCCTAGGACCTGGGCTCACAGCTGGCCTCTTTTACTGGCTCTGTGACTTTGAATCACTTCCCTCCAAGCTGAGTTTCTTGTCTGTAAAGTCACAGCCGTTGTCCCTGCCTCCTGGCACTGCTGTAACCTTCTGGTGGTGGCATCAGCACTGACTCTGTCCCTGACAGTTGCATGGTGGTAGTGCCTTCTCCACTGTGTAGATGATGCAGCCCAGCGTTGTGAGGTTTGGAGGTTGCCGAGGCCATCCCGCGAGTAAGTGGCTGGCTGTCCCACCACCCTCCACCGTCCCGCCTTGATTCACAGTGCCTGTTGCAGTGGCAGAGGGGGCTGTGCCCTGACCCTTCTCTGTCTGGTTAGAGCCGTCTGAAGTGAGGATGTGCTGCACTGAACGTGGTGGCATTCCTGGTGCCAGCTTCCACAGGCCTGGTTTTTCCTGATGCTGTCACCTGTCAGCCCGAGGGCTCCGGGGTGGCTGCAGCCTCCTTTCTCGGGAACGCCAAGGACCCTGTCTTCCTCCGTGTCTCTGCAGGCAGGTTCTGCTCTTCTTTTCAAATTTTTATTGTGGTAAATTACCTGTAACATAATATTTATCATGCTAACCATTCGTAAGTATGCAGTTTAGTGGCGTTAAATGCTGGGTACCCCACCACCACTGTCCACACCCAAAACCTCATTGTCCCTACAAGAAACTCCGTGTATATTACACAGTACTTCCCATCTCTTCCCCCAGCTCTGCTGTCCACCTTTCTCCTGTGTCTACGGACCTGACTCCTCTGTTGACCTCAAAGGAGAGGAGTCACATGGTGTTTGTCCTTGTGTGATTGGCTTGTTTCACTCAGCGCACCGTCCGCAAGGTCCGCCCATGTTACAGCCTGTGTCAGACTTTCCTTTTTCTGGTTGACTATTTCATTGTAGGGAAAGACCAATTTTTTTGTCCATTCATCTGTTGATGGACACTTACTGTATTTTAATATACTATATTTCTATGAGTAAATTGAATACCTGCATGTTTTTTTTTACTTTTATTTATTATTAAATTTTTTTTTAATACTCACCTGAGGACATTTTTCTATTTTTTGTTGAGATAGAGTGATGGGGGGGAGAGAGAGAGAGAGAAACATTGACGTGAAGGGACACATCGAGCGGCTGCCACCCGCACAATCCAACCAGGGCCGGGGACAATCTGCAACCGAGGTACGTGCCCTTAGCGGGAACCGAACACGGGTCTCTCTGGACCGTAGGCCGACGCTCCAACTGCTGAGCCAGACCGGCCAGGGCTAGCTACGTGTTTTTAAAAGTCGTTTATGCCTAGCTGATGTGGCTCAGTGGGTTGAGCATCATTCCATGGACTGAGTGGTCCCTGTTTGATTTCCTGTTCAGGCACATGCCTGGGTTGCGGGCTCCATCCCCGATAGGGGGCGTGCAGGAGGCAGTCGATCAATGTTTCTCTCTCACATCGATGTTTCTATTTCTCTCTCCAAAAAAATCAATGAAAACATTTTTAAAAACTTGTTTATAAAAAATGAAAAACTAAGAAAAACCGGCAAGTCACATCACAGGCAAAGGTCTGATTCCATCGGCAGCCTACACCTCAGTGAGGACCAATAGGCACAGAGCCCGAGGGCACTGGGCAGGGCTGCAGGTGACCCTTAGACCCAGGAGAAAACAGCCTCTCCTGAAAGAAAAACAACTCCAACTACACTCTGTTCCCGGGAAATGCAAAAGCAGGTGCTGGTCCGCGCTGGCAGAGCTGAGGTGGGCCCTCGGGACAGTGCGTGGGGTCACGGGCTGGTGTCTCTCAGTGTGGGTGCTGGTCTGCGCTGGCAGAGCTGAGGTGGGCCCTCGGGACAGTGGGTGGCGTCACGGGCTGGTGTCTCTCAGTGTGGGTGCTGGTCTGCGCTGGCAGAGCTGAGGTGGGCCCTCGGGACAGTGGGTGGGGTCACGGGCTGGTGTCTCTCAGTGTGGGTGCTGGTCCGCGCTGGCAGAGCTGAGGTGGGCCCTCGGGACAGTGGGTGGCGTCACGGGCTGGTGTCTCTCAGTGTGGATGCTGGTCTGTGACACTCAGAGCACACATTGTCCTTCAGTGTGAGGTCAGCAGCCCCACCTAGCGAAGACCACGCGTGTTGGTGGAGAGGGGACAGGCCCTGTCGCCTGGGCAGGTGGCCTTCTGTGTGGAGGCCGAGCTGGCAGCAGGTCTGACCCACACGTCCCCACCGCACGGCTGGTTCTGCAGACGGCTCGTCCGCCGGCTCTCCATGGCAGCGCTGTCCGCGTCAGCTGAGGACTGAGCGCGAGCCAAGAGCCGGCAGCTGTGACGGGGAAGGGAGGGTGATGGTGCGGTCAGACCTCGAAGGAGGTGTCTCGTTGGGAAAACAGGGGTGTTCAGAAACCAAGGTTTTTTGCCTTCATGTGCATGAAGGGTTTCTGGGAGGATTTGTGAAATGTTTATTGTTGCCCCAGAGAAGCACTGGGGACACCCTAACCGACTCCCCTGTACTCTAGCTGTGCAGAAGGCACGGTTGTCCATCAGGCCTCTCCAGGCCTGGAGCCTTTGACTCACGCTCCTGGCTCCAGGGCCCAGGGCCTGCCCTCTTGTCCCTCAGAGTAGGGGCCTGAGCACTGTCGGTGACCGCTGACTGGGCCTTCTGACCCCGGTCCTTCCTGCGTGAGGCCGACTGGGCAGAGGGGTCTGGGCAGCTCCGGGTGGGCTGGGGTCTCCCTGCAGCGCCACCTTCAGTGAGCCTCAGTGGGCGTTCCTGCTCGGCCGCCATCGCCTGGGGCTTCTGGAACCTGGTTGTTTCAGCACCAGTGACTGAGAAAATGTCTTATCACTTCAGCTTTTCTGTAAGATCTTTATTCCGCCCTGGCCGGTGTTGCTCAGTGGTTAGAGTGTCGGCCCGTGGTCCAGAGAGACCCAGGTTCAGTTCCCGTTAAGGGCACGTACCTCGGCTGCAGTTTGTCCCCGGCCCTGGTTGGTTGTGTGGGTGGCAGCCACTCGAAGTGTCCCTTTCACGTCGATGTTTCTCTCTCTCTCCCACCCACTCTATCTGAACAAAAAATGGGAAAATGTCCTTGGGTGAGGATAAAAAAAAAGATCTTTATTTAGGGGGGAAGAAGTTGTAAACTTTAATTTTGTTTCTACTTTGTCAGGCAAAGAAACAAACCCAACAGGTGTTTCTTAGGTAGGAAACCCTTCCTGCTCCCTGGAGCAGCCTGAGCAGCCGTCTGGGTGGCCGAGTCTGTCACTGCGCTTTGTCTGCGTTCAAGGCCGCGGGCAGGAGTTCTCTTCAGCAGGACCCCCTCCAGCCATGGTAAATGCAGAGGTGGCTCCACTTTCCTCAGACTCCCCGAAAGCGCTGGTGAATGCCCTGGACCTCCTTGAGGAGCAGGCATTCTGCCCAGATCGCCATGACCCCTGAGTGACCTGCTCCTCAGGGTCTCCTCTGCCCCTCGGCTGTCACTTCTTGCTGCCTCCTTGGGAGCCAGGCGCTGATCTTGAAGGTGCTGGTTTCAGAAGCCGAAGGTAGGCCCTGTGTGAAGGTCTCTGTAGGCCTTGCCTCTGGTCCCTAGGTGGCGGTCCTGGGGAGCATGGTTCTGGGAGGCCAGGGCCCTCATCCCAAACCTGCGGGCGGAGCAAGGGCTTGGGTGTGCACTAGGAGGCTCTGTGGGGCGACCCTGTCAGCTCACAGGCCTGGCTTTTGTCCTGGTGACTGCAGGCCAGAGGCTGTTGGAGATGTGATCAGTCCCAGCCAGGGGAGGGTCCTGAGGGGTGACCTGTCCTGCCTGCAGTAACCAGCCCAGCCTGGCTTCTAAACGAGGAACTTTGTTTTATCTCATCAAATCTGTTTCCTTAAACTGGGTTTGAGTCATACGAAAGCACATTGTAGCATGTACGTGAGTCACACGGCAGAGTACATGGAGTAGCACGTGGTTCGCGCACATCCCTCCCGGCCAAGAGGATGCCTCCCTGCCCAGTCCCAACCCTGCGCTGGGCGGTGAGCGATTTCCTTCTCTGCACTGGCCGTCTCCCCACTTTCTTGTCACCGACTCCAGCCTTCACTCCTTGCAGGGCCTCCTCTGTGTGGGGACAGTGAGGGTCCAGCCGGGAGTGTGGCAGCTCCTCGAGGACCAGGGATGGGCTTTACGAAGAGAGCACTGTGCTCGCTGGAGGTCTGTCCCAGTTCAGGGTAATCAGGGTCCAGCTGAAGGGAGAGGCTTCAGAGGGAAGTGGGTCTAATTCTGGTGGTGGCACCTCCACCCACGCCCTTCTGTGCAGTCTCCATTGCGGCCACCTGGACAGCTGCAGCGCCCAGAGCCGCCCTGGGCCGCGTGGGGGCGGAGCCTGCGGCCCTGCATTCCTGGGTTTGCGAGAAATCCATCCCCTCCAGCAAACTGACAGCTTGTTACAGCCCTGGGAGGAGGGGAGGCAGGCAGGCAGGCCTTTTGCACACAGGTCCCACATCTGAGATGCTTTGTTTCCAGCCCAGTCCGCGGCGCAGCGGGTGTGCAGGCAGGGACTTGCTGTGAGGTTCCCGGTCAGACAGTGCTGCCCGCGAGCGAGCGCCGTGCGCAGAACTGGAGGCGTGTTTGCTCGGCATTGTTATTGCCCAAACATCCAGCTTTATGGGTGCTTTCCTGGCGTCCACTCCGCACAAGCCATTGACCCAGTGCTGGGCCGGGGAGGCTGGGCCGGGGTTCCCCCCTTCCTTGCAGCAGGCACCGCGTGGGGGACTTGCTCTAGTTTTGGCAAATGCCCAGGTTTCCTGTTGTGTGACTGGTCCCCGCCTCTTGCCAGCTGAGACCTGAGAGTCTGGGTGTCTTCTGTCTTGCTCCTGGGGGCCCCCCTTCTTGAGCTCTGGGTGGCCCTAGGTTTTGTCTCTGGCTGCTGCATGTGGGCCGGTCCTAACCTGACCGGGGCAGGGGGCACTCTGCTGAGGGACTGGCCCGGGCATCACGTTCCCAGCCCCGCTGCCTCCGGGACCAGCCAGCTGCGCGCAGTGTAGGGGAGGCGTCAGGAATGTCTGTTGGCTCCTAGGACAGTGCCTGGCCTGGCTGAGGCTCCATGAAAATTGTCCACTTGTGCCTTTTGTCCCCTGCGCCGAGGGGCCCCGTGGGTGCAGCCTGGAGAGGTGCTGTGACAGTTGCTTGTCACACATTCAGATGGTGGCTCCTGCCTCCCAGTGTCTGCTGCCCGCCTGCCTTGGGAGTCTGTGCCCTCCAGGATGGCCTGTGGGCCTGGCCCTTGTCCCTTCTCTCTGGGCCCCTGCAGGTGCTGTCCTTGGTTCTGCCACTCCTTGTGTTGCCCCTCCCCTTCCCGGGACAGCCGCCACCCTCTGCCCAGGAAAGCAGGGGCTGTTTGGACAGGCTGGCCCCAATCTGGCTCCTCTGCCTGGCGCCCAATGGGTGCCTCCTCTCTGCCCAGACAGAAGTGTGACAACCCCCCATAAGCAAGGCTCTCTGTGTGCCCCGCCCCTTCGGACCTCTCTTCCCGCCCCAGCGGGAAGGGCCCCCAGGCACATCGCCGCAGTGGGAGTCGGTAGCCGCTTGAGCCCGCAGCTCTGCCGCTCCTGGGCCCTGCTAACAGCTTGCCTCTGGTTCAGTTTCCAGGCTGAGCGGCCCGCGCTGAACGTCGTCATCTTCCCCCTGCTCCGTAAGGGCCTGACTGATGTCATCCGGGACGTCCCCATGGTGCACCTGGACGAGATCACCTTATTTAAAAGCAGAGTGGCCGAGGAGCCACCGAACCTGTGGTGGTGACGGATGGCTAGCGCCAGGCAAGCCCCTTCCGTGGCCGCCTCCCCGCCTGCTGCTCTTGTTTCGTGGCCGAGGAAGCAGGACTGCTCGGACGGCGTGTGGCCTCGGGCCCTGCCTGGGCCGCCATCCATGCTCACCGCCTGTCTGCAAACCCCCGGGTTGCCTGCCAGACACCAGGACCCCTGGGTGGTCACGAGAGGAAGGGAGGCCTCTCCCTGGCCGTCCTGCACCCCGGCCCCCGGGGACTTCCGATGCTTCCTCTTGCTTTCTCCCGTGAGGACTGGTCGCCTGTTGGACGTTGGGTCGTGATGGTGTGAGGAGGATGAACAGAAGGGCTGGCGGTCAGCGCCTCAGGCTGGCCCTGGGCACTTTTTCACAGGCACGGACTGTGGTGCCTGACTCCGTGGGGCTCTGACCAGGTCCCCAGAGCACCGGGTGGCCCCAGTGTGGCCCCTCACTTCAGCCCCTGGGAGTGTCCCTCTGCTCATGTGTTCCTGGTCACCTGCCACCAGGCTACATGGAGGGGTGGCCTGAGGCCCAGGGCTGGGGGTGACCACGCGCACCCTGGGAGGAGAGCCTTCCTGCAGGTCCGCTGGAGCTGGACGGTGAGGCGCTCGGGCTGTGTGGCTGCAGGGGCTCTGTGGTAAGACACGTTCACCAGCCACGTCCCGGTGCGTTTCCAGCCCGATGACGCCGGGCAGGTGCAGGGCTGGTGCTGGCGGCCCGGAGGAAGGCTCCCAGGCGGCTGGCACTCAGCGTTGGAGACTGCAGCTCCCCGGGGAGGTCTGTGTTTCTGGGGAAACAGATGTATGTGGTTTCATTAGAAAAACTTGAGAGGACGTTCAAGGCCGGAGTAGTGATCAGATCACCCCGTTTCAGACAGCTTTACGTAGCACTTTAATAAGCCCAGCGCAGCTATTCCAAAGACGAGGGCTGACCTCCGAGTGTGCAGGGTCTGCCCTGTGCCCAGCTGCCACCTCTGCCTTCTCAACCATGAGACCCTCCAGCACTGGGCATTGTCAGGTGGCTCCCTGCGTTGGGCTTGACTCCCCCACCTCCCTCTCCCTCTGGGCTGGGGGTGCAGAGCCCACAAGGCCCTGCTCACATTCCTGCTGCCCATCCTGGCCCTCAGCTCGGCTGTCTTCCCACTGCTTCCTCCGTGACAGTCACCCCCATTCCGTGTAGCGCATCCTGCTGTTCACCTGCTGTTGAAGGACTAGGGACCTGGCCCCGTGCGTCTTTGGATGCCCTTCCCTGGGACAGAAGGGCAAGCAGCTCAGCAGCCCCAGCCTGCCAGGCAAGGGGTCCAAAGACTCTGGTGGCAGCTGCGGGAGGCAAGTAGTCCTGGCCCCGGGCACACAGACCTCGGTGCTCTGCTGCTCCCTGAGCTCAGCCTGTCTGGTCCCTGGCCGCCCGGCGGCCCCGGGTCTGCTCTGCCTGTCCTGACCGAGTGGGCACTCTGCTTCCTTCCCCCTGCTTTTCCTGCACAGGGCAGTTGTTTCCTCCGGAGCACAGGGCCTGTCCTGGGTTGCAGCTGGGGGCCCCCTGCTCCAGGGAGTGCCCTACAACAGCACCCCCACCAGACCTGCAGCCTTCACCTTCGAGACCTGGCCCAGCCTGAGAGCTGCAGCCGGGTCCTGTCTTCCTGGTCTCGGAGGCCACCGGACAGGCAGGGCTGTGGACCCAGGTGGGACCACATGCTACAGATGGAGGTCTGAGAGGTGGTGGGAGCACCCACTCCCCAATTTCTGGGCATTTCTTTTAGGTGGCACCTAGAGACCACTAGGCAAGATGATCAGGAGGAATAGGACGCAGCCCAGGAGGAAGGCAGGTGGCCTGGCTGTCTCTGGGACCCCCGAGGGCCAGGCCCTGCCCCGGCCCCAGGTGGCTCTGGGTGTCCTTTCATCCAGAGCCCCTGGGTCCAGGCACGAGAGTGACCTTCCCACCAGGAGTTGATCCAGAGGCTGCGGTTGTGTTGTCGAGGTCTTGCCAGGCGGGCTGTTCTCCTGAGCGAGCACTTCTACCAGCAGCGTCGCTCACCCCGAGGGTTGCTGGGAGGGGCGGCTCCCTGGAGGCTGGGCGCGAGCTGCTCGGGAAGCGGGAGATCTGTGTTCTCAGTGTCCCCTGCAACCATCCTTTTACTTCAAGCCAGACTTGCCGCCACTCCCACGCCAAGACATTCGCCAGATGTTAGTAATGTGCTGCTTTTTGCTAAGTGCTGTTTGGCACCAGTGTTGATTGCAATTTATTTCTTTTATTTTTTATTTTTTTTAATCCTCACCCAAGATATTTTTCTGTTTATCTTCAGATAGAGTGGGAGGGAGGGAGGGAGGGAGGGAGAAGGAGAGAAAGAGAGATAAATCAATGTGAAAGGGACACATCAACTGTTTGCCTCCCACACGACCCCAATCAGGGCCAGGAATGAACTGCAACCCAGGTATGTGCCCTTGGCTGGAATCGAACCCGTGACTCATTGGTCCACGGGCCAATGCTCTAACCACTGAGCAAAATCAGCCAGGGCTAATTGCAGTTTACATTCTGCAGCACTTTACACTGGGAAAAGAACCCACCCTACTGGTCCCTGATTGGCAGAGCTGGGCTGTTAAGCAGCAGACCACATGCTGCCTGCTGAGAGGGCCTGGTCAGCACTGGCACGTGTGCTTGTGTCTGCATCCACCTGTATGTGTAGTCCGCTGTTCAGTGTGCATGGTGTGTGTGTGTGTGCACAGCTCTGTATGTGTGGTCAAGTATGTGCGTGCATGCACACTTGTGTGCGCGCACAGCTCTGCTCAAGTGTGTGCATGGTGTGTGTGTGCTCAAGTGTGTGCATGGTGTGTGTGTGCACAGCTCTGTGTGATCAAGTGTCTGCATACATGCACGTGTGTGTATGGGGTGTGTGTGTGAGAGAGTGACAGGGGAGAGGGAATGAGGAAGGCGGGATCTGGCATTTGTCCCTTTGTTAAAAGAGAGACCTCCGCCCCACCCCCAAGGCTACCCTCCTGACTGCCACACAGGCCTGCAGGTGTTCCCAGGGGCCAGACTGCCGCTCCTTCCCTGCTCTCGGTGGCTTTGCTTGTTCCCACTGCCAGTGTGTTTCTGCTCCAAGCCCAAGAGGCTGACCAGGATTCTCCGCTCTTCCGTGCAACCAGGGTCTTCTCCCTGCCTCTCGGCTGCCTGGCCAAGAACCGGGGAAGTGCAGGCTCCAGCGTCCTTTCTCTGCCAGGCCTCCGGGGGACCCATGTGTGCACGGAGCGGGACGGCTGGTCGGGGCACAGGGGCACACCCCCTTCGTGGGCCAGGGGTCCTGGGCCGGAAGGGCTGGGTGGAGAGTGGAGCCACAGGAGGGCCCGCAGCCGGTGCCCACGGGTCCACGCCAACCAGCCCCTGTCCTGAGGGTTCCACCCTCCGGTCCTCAGTGGTGCTGCCTTTCGCCCTTAGGATTGGCTCCTTTAGGATTTGAAACTGTCTGAGACCTTGTAAGAAAGAAGTAAGTTAGTGCATGAGGGTGAAGTGTGGCCGCTGGCAGCAGGTTCCAGCGGGCTCAGCCACAGGACTCGAGGTGAGGGAGACGCGGATGGGACGTGGGTGCCCGTGGTTCTCATGGCCTCACCTGAGTCCCCCTCTTGACAGGAAGGGGACAGGATTGTGAGGGAGGGGCCAGGGTTCTAGTTAGAAGTGCCCCAGGTCTACTGGGCACGAGGAACAAATACCCACAGAAGTTAAAAACCCAGCTGTGGGTCTGACTCAGGCCTACCAGTGTAAACTCTCCTTAGCCACCCAAGTGGAGTTTGTGCTAGTGTCGCAGGGTCGAGGCACCTGCTGCGCTCTGCTCAGGCCCCGGCAGACCTGGGGGCGCAGTGACCGTGAGCTGCTCGCCACCACGCTTGCTCCCAGCGCTGAGGCCAGGGCCTGGCAGGGGGTCCAAGGGGGGCGATGCTGCTGTGCTCGCCCCACGTGCAGGGGCTTCCGCAGGCCATCGGGGTGAGCTGCCCTGCTGTGCTCCGGGCAGGCGTGTGCACGGCCCGTGGCAGCCCGGGGGCGTTCCCAGCGCTGGCACTAGCTGTCCCTCTGACCACTGTCATCTGAGTGCAGCTCTGAGTGGAAGCAGTGGCGCCTGGCATGTTTCTAGGGGGTGGGGTTAGCTGCTGGGGGTCTCCATGGCTTGTGTGTGACCAGGCACCAAATGACAAGAACGTGTCACCTGCCCTTCAGTGAAAGACTGTGCCCATCTGGTAATGCCTACTCCTGAGTTTTGTGTTCAAACTACGTTTTGAATGGGTATTTTCATGTAAATTTGTGGCATGTGAAAAGTTTCAAATAAAGTGGACTTGATTTAGAAAACCAGGTAGCTGAGTGGTCCTTCCAGTAGGGACACGACCAGCCTTTCCCCAGTGACCCCGTCCCCAGCCCCAAAGGGTGGCAGAGTGGCTGTCACCCACTGCTAGTCTCGTGGTGAGGATGGAGGCCTTGCTTGGCTGGATCAGGAGTACCTGGGTGGGGGTGTGGGACCCAGAGAGGGGCGCAGACACTGCCCAGGGCCGGCGCAGGCAGCTGCTGAGCCAGCCTTTGCCGGCTGGGGAAACAGAGGCTGTGAGCATGTGGGGGGCCAGCGTGGGGCTGGCGGGTGGGGCGCAGGGACGCCCGCCTGGCCTGAAGCTGCTCTCTGCACAGAGGCTCGGTGCGGCCTGATGGCAGTTTGGGCACGAATAGGGCCTGGTGACCGTGGCCAGCTGAAGGCAGGCAGGCTCACGTCGCTGTGTGTGGTCTCGTACGATAGTTGGGCTTCTTCACAGCGTGGTGGCTGGATCCCATAGCATCCCCACCACACTTCTTACAATTTTAAAATTTTTTTTTTTTTTTTTATCCTTACCCGAGGACATTTTCCCATTTTTTGTTCAGATAGAGTGGGAGGGAGAGAGAGGAACAGAGAGAGAAACATCAATGTGAAAGGGACACATCGAGTGGCTGCCACCCGCATGACCAACCAGGGCCGGGGACAAACTGCAACCGAGGTACGCGCCCTTAGCGGGAACCGAACCCGGGTCTCTCAGGACCGCAGGCCGACGCTCTAACCGCTGAGCCAAACCGGCCAGGGCACAATTTTTACATTTTTATTCTGGAGTGTAAAGCTCTTTTTTATAAAAAATTATCTTTATGGTTGAAAGTGTTACAGATGTTCCTCCTTTTTCCCGCATTGACCCCCTCCTGCCTTCCCCACACTACTGTCTGTGTCCGTTGGTTACGTACACATGCATGTAAGTTTCAAGCTCTTTTAATTATAGCTCATACAGTCTTAGCTTCAGGGGTGCACCACACTGACTCGATGTTTGTATGCGCCTCCCCAGGGCCGCACAGCAGTTGGTTGGTTCGTTTGCTGGCCGGGGTGTCTGGCCACGGAGCCCAGGCCAGAAGTCGGCCGGCTTCACAGAGGCTCGTCCCCTCCGCTTTTCCCGTCAGATCTGCTGCCAGAGCCGAGAGTGGGTTTTGCCCTTTGCTTTCGAGACAGTACACAGCGAAGTGAGTGGCAGTCTGTCAGAGGACACGCCTCCCACCTGACCCCCGAGGAAGGAGAGGGAGGGTCCTTCAAGGACTCAGACCGTGGCCTGGCCCTTGGACCCCACAGTTGGCTGGGACCCCAGGCCCAGGGGCAGGAGTTGGCGGAAGAGGGAACCGGAGCAGGGCTGGTCCTCCCAGGTACTGGATGCCCACCTGAGCTGAGTCCCAGGCCAAGGTAAATGGCACCCAGGAGGGGACAGGCCTGGGGGAGGGGAAGGGGCTGCAGTCTGGGCTGGGGTCAGGGACACCTCTGTGGAATGGCCAGTCCCTCTTCTCAGACGGGCCTTTCTCTCAAAAATGCCCTGATGCCTCTTGCTCTGCTTCCCCATGGGAGCCCAGCACCCTCCACTTCAGGACAGGCGACGGGCAGGGACTGGCCGGCCCTTCCTCTGGTCTCCTCTGTGCGACTCCGCATCAGGGTTGTTACAGGGCTTGTGTTCAGCGGAAGCCCAGGCTCCCTGGCCGCTCCGGTGTGGAGGAGTCGCCGCGGCGGGGTCAGGAGCAGGGCTGCTCTGGGCCACGCTGGGCCTCCCGTCCGGGGCAGCGGGGATGGACAGGTGTGGAGGGCACAGCACGTGTAGACGGGGTGCCAGGGCCGCTCCTGGGGCAGCGGGAGCTGGGCTCGAGCCGAACCCGCAGGGCTGGCCTGGCCCCAGCAGCTCGCCCCACTGCTGCCCCCCAGACACCGTCGGTCACGCCCACAGGCAGCGTGCACGCCCACGTGGACCCCCATGTCATCCACAGCTGCGCCCTCACAGGTCCGCTCACGTTCACACTGGAGCACACGCCTGACCTTCACATCACAGGCACTCAGCCCCACACTCACATCACACGTGCTCACGCGTGTGCTCACGTCACGTGTGTTCACAGTCCCACCCATTCGCACAAGCACGAGCATGGGTCCACACCCACGTTCACACACACCGCCCTTCACGCAGACCCCATCCATCTAATCCACACCGCGTCTTGGACACACTCCCGCACCCCCATCTCCCACTGACATGTGTTCACACATGAGTGTCACATGCACACACTCACACAAAGGCGCTGTATTCATTTTACACACCAATGAGTTAACACAACCGGCTCAGCGAAAGGCCAGCGTTTCCACCGTGTTCATCCTTGGACACCCGAAAACTTCGGAGAAGGACCCAGGAGAAAGGAAGGCGGCCCGACCTCTCCAGCCCCAGAACCTCGGCCTGGGTCTAGGTCCCGTCCTTTGAGTCCTGGTTTCAGGCTTTTAAAAAACGTGCGTAGCTGTGCTCATCCGGCGCGGGGCTTGCTCTCCGCCCCGCGCCAGGGAAGTCTGGCCGTGTTCTTCCAGAGGCACATCTGATGATGCCGTCACACGCCTGAGGCCCACCCGCTGTCCCACAATTAGCTTGTCTCTAATTAGCCGCTCTTCCCAGGAAGGCTGCTCCCAAACCCTTGTGCGGGAGCGCTTTTCTATATTTAGAGTTATTTCCTTAGGAGAGACTGTCGTTAGTGAAGTTTCTGGGTCTGCGGATGAATTTTTAAGGCTGGAAGGAGCTTGCAGGGGGCTGTCAGAGCAGAGCTGTATTGGGGTGTGGGCGTGGCATCTGCCTGCAGAAGGAGCTGGCCCGGGTCTCAGTCCCTGGGGTTCCCCTCCCGACCACTAAGTTCACTGATCTCAAATGAACTGGTTGCCCAGGACATACATGATTATTAAGGCATACAAAGCACACGCAGATAAACTAAAATTAATAAATTTCAGATGCTTCAGTCCTATCCAGTGGGGATTCCCCACAACCCCCAAGTTGGTGCCCAGGGGACAGCTACCTCTGGCTGGCTCTGCCGGACCAGTGTGGTCTCAGGCAGGCCCAGGCACCTCCCTCCCGTCTCCTACAGGGGCCTCAGACCTGGATTCCGGCGGCGTCACACCAGGCGATCTGTGGAGGTAGAATATGGCCCCCCGAGATGTCCACGCCCGTATCCTCAGATCCCGTGACCATGTTAGGTTACTGGCAAAGGGAATTCAGTTTGCTGACCAGCAGACTTTGAGATGGGAGATGATCCTGGTGGGCCCTGCGTGATCACAGGGGCCCTGATGGCGGTAGAGGAGGGAGCGGGAGGGAGAAGCCAGGGCAGCGTGACAACGGCTCCACCCACGTTGCCCCTGGAGGGGCCACGAGACCAGGAGTGTACGCGTCTCTAGAAGGTGGAAAAGGCGAGGACACGCTTCTCCCCTGGAACCTCCAGGCGGAAGAGGCCCACGCCGGACCTCCAGAACTGTAAGAGCGTGACCTCGTGTTGTCCTTAGTCCTGATGATCGACACCACGTCGGCAACAGGAAATGAACGCGGTCCATGGATCTGGGTCCCGAAGGCCCGCTGCAGGGCACCGCACGAGGCGGGATGACCTGTTTGGGTTAGAAAAGGTCCTATCGGGATAAATTGGTGCGCAGCAGAATCTGGACCACCACGGTTTACTCCAGCTGTTAGTGGAACTGGTGGGTCAAAGGACCTGTGCATTTGTAATTTTATTTTATCACTTGATTGTTTAAAAGTCCTCACCCGAGAATATTTTTCTAATTATCTTCAGATAGAGTGGGAGGGAGGGAGGGAAAGAGAAACATCAATGTGAAAGGGGCACACCGACTGGCTGCCTCCCGCACGACCCCACCAGGGCCGGGGACGAACTGCAACCGAGGTACGTGCCCTTGACCGGAATCGAACCCGCAACTCTTTGGTCCGTGGGCCGACGCTCTACCGCTGAGCCAAACCGGCCAGGGCTGCATTTGTAACTTTGATGGATACTGCCCAAATTGTCTTCCACGGGGGTCGATGGAACCTGTTCCTACTAACCATGTGTGAGGGTATCTGTTTCCCAGTCTTGCCAATGGAAGATGTTCTCCAGCTTGTGCATTTTGCCAAGTCGGTGGGTGAAAAAAAATAGTATCTCATTGTAATTTTACTGAGCATTTCTCTCGTGAGCAAATTTCTCATTTCTCTCACGAGTATCTCTTTATATATTTTAAAGATCATGGGGATTTTCCTTTTTCTGTTATTTATTTATAGATGCCCTCTGTATTAGGGAGGCAAGGGTCTTTATTTTCATATAAATAAATGTGTGCACCCTGGCCGGTTTGGCTCAGCAGTTAGAACATTGGCCGGTGGACCAAAGAGTCGCGGGTTCGATTCCGGTCAAGAGCATGTACCTTGGTTGCAGTTCATCCCCTGTCCTGGTCGGGGTCGTGCGGAGGTGGCCAGTTGATGCGTCTCTCTCACATCGATGTTTCTCTCTCTCTCTCCCTCTCTCCCTCCCACTCTGTCTGAAGATGGAAAAATATCCTCAGGTGAGAATTTAGAAGAGAATAAATAAAAATAAATAAATGAGCCCTGGCCAGTTTGGCTCAGCAGTTAGAGCGTCGGCCTGCGGTACAGAGAGACCCGGGTTCGGTTCCCGCTAAGGGCACGTACCTCGGTTGCAGTTTGTCCCCGGCCCTGGTTGGTCCTGCGGGTGGCAGCCACTCGATGTGTCCCTTTCATGTCGATGTTTCTCTCTCTCTCTCTCTCCCCCAATCTATCTGAACAAAAAAAAAAAAAAGGAAAAATGTCCTTGAGTGAGGATAAAACATAAAAAAAAAAATTAATAAATAAATGAGTGCCTCCCACCGTTCGCATGTCTTGCTGCCGATGGACCTGGATGCCGGGGAGAAGAGTCTGTAAGCACCCACGTGGGCTGCTCCTGCCCCGAGGCCCAGGCCCTGGGCCCTCCGGGGGTCTTGGCTGCCTGGTGAGTCACGTTGTGTCCTGTCAGTTGGACACCCCTTTCCCTCGGCGGCTGTCCTCCTCCTGTGACGTCAGCCTTCTTCGCTGCGTCCCTCACAATGCAGAGGACGTGGACGGCAGCCTCGGGGAGCTGTCCCCCGGCCCCAGCCCTCGCAAACAGGACAACTTACGTTTCTGACCTTGCTCACACTTGACTTTAGGTTTTCTATCTGTTTCCCTAGTAACATAATGCTCACGGAAACATAGTGACTATAGATAAACAAAAGGAAAAGAATTTCATTCCAACATTACCATTGTGCCTTTCTAGCCTCTCTCTTTGGACTTACACGTCAGTGTGTATCGAAAAACGACAGCGGGGTTCTGCCCCACGGACCACTTTGCCCCTGTGTTTAGGGGGCACCCGTGTTTCTGCCTCACGTGACCTACACCCCAGTTTTCAACAGTTTTAATTTCACCCAGGTTACTTCACGGATCCCTGGGGATGAGGATGAGACACTCCCGGTTTTTAACCTTTGGTTTTTATGAACAGAGGTGCGGTGACGTTCTTGTAAGCTGAATGTTTGTGCGTAACTCTTTCTTCAGGACAGAAAGCACCCTTCGGAAGAAAATGGCCAGGTCCAGCGTCAGTTCGAATTGGAGGTGTCCACGCACACCGCTCGCCCAGGGAGAGCGAGCCCCGCCCCGGGGCAGGCGGCCCATCGGCTCAGCTGTGCCCTCTCGGGGGGTCAGGTCCTCCGGGAAGGTGCGGTCCTGTCCGCCCCCGCCTGGGCGGGGTGGGCTGGCTGCCAAAGGTCTGCAGTGTAGATTCCGTCGTCAGGCTCTGGAACACTCGTGTCGGACAAAACTCGGATGGTGGGGGTTTGGTTCCTAAAATGGGTTTAAAATGCTGAATGTTGAAACACACCAGCAAACAAGGAGACATACCTTGGGGGCAGGACTGCGTTTGTTTTTACACACAAGGTTGTCTTCCTAGGGTGATAGGCTTTCTCGGTGGAGAAGCCCGCGGGTGGGTGAGTGACGGACTCACGGACCCCCTTCCGGAGGGCAGAGCTGGTGCATGGCCCCTGGGCGGGCTGCAGGCTGTCCAGGTCCCTCGCCCACCGGGCCCTCCTGAGCTTGCAGTCTCGGCTGTGCCTGCCCTGGGCCAGCCCTGGTCCTGAGTAGCGCGGGGCTGGACCTGGTGAGGCAGGGTGAAGTGTGTGCCCGTGTGGGGTCTCCCCAGGGAGACCTGGAGCCACGTGCTGCGGTCCCGGTCAGAGACAGGGAAACCGAGGCCCACCCCAGGCCGTCCAGCTCACACGGGCCCCTTGCTGGTCCGCCCTCCTGGCGGGAGCCAGGCCGAACTCGGGAGGTGGGGACAGAGGCCAGGGAAGGGTGGGTAGCCGACAAGGGTACAGGGGCGAGCGGTGGTGTGAGCGCTCACTTGCGTGTGGAAGAAAAATATCTTCTCTGGACAAACAGGATCTCAGCCTAGTTTCCCAGAAGCACTGTCATCAGAAAGCGCTGCTTCCACAGAAGAAAGGACCTGCGGCGAGGGGGCGGGGGAGGGACGGCCGCGGAGGGCCCGTTGCAGATGGCAGAGGCAGGCTGGGGGACAGGGGCAGGCTGGGGGACAGAGGCAGGCTGGGGGACAGGGGCAGGCTGGGGGAGAGACGCAGGCTGGGGGACAGAGGCAGGCTGGGGGACAGGGGCAGGCTGGGGGAGAGACGCAGGCTGGGGGACAGGGGCAGGCTGGGGGACAGAGGCAGGCTGGGGGAGAGGCAGGCTGGGGGACAGAGACAGGCTGGGGGACAGGGGCAGGCTGGGGGACAGAGGCAGGCTGGGGGACAGAGGCAGGCTGGGGGACAGAGGCAGGCTGGGGGAGAGACAGGCTGGGGGACAGGCAGGCTGGGGGACAGAGGCAGGCTGGGGGACAGAGGCAGGCTGGGGGACAGGGGCAGGCTGGGGGACAGAGGCAGGCTGGGGGACAGAGGCAGGCTGGGGGACAGGGGCAGGCTGGGGGACAGACGCAGGCTGGGGGACAGAGGCAGGCTGGGGGACAGAGGCAGGCTGGGGGACAGACGCAGGCTGGGGGACAGAGGCAGGCTGGGGGACAGACGCAGGCTGGGGGACAGACGCAGGGTGGGGGACGAAGGCCCGGCGCTGCCCACGGGCAGTTAGGCTTCAAGTCTGTTACAAACACATTTGCTGATGGGGACCAGGGCAGAGGCCCCACATGACACCGAGTGCCCTGCACAGTTGGTTTTGTTGGGCAGCGTGAGAATCCAGGTGGTCTCGGTCTCTGGCTTCTGCACTAGCGCTGCACGTGATCAAGCAACGTCTGTGCCCTCCTGCCAACCATGCAGTGGACAGAGCTGGGCCCTGGCAGGGCCCTGGGGCTCAGCTCCGTAGGCATCTCCAGTATGTCCCCCAGGAACCCCCAGTGAAGTCCTGGCCCCGGTTTGTGTTCCCAAATCAGACGTACATTTGCTCACGAATGCTTTCGGTGCCCGGCCCCTCGCCCCGAGAGCAGTGTGTCGGCATTTCTGCTCCGCGGAGGCGAGCCACCGTTCTGCTTAGTGGGTTCCTTTCTCCTGCTCCCTGCCCTCCTGGCCCTCAGCACTTAGGGGGGAAACCTCTCCAGCGAGCAAGGCCTTGGGGCGCGCTGGGCCTGCCGGGCAGTGGGATGCCCCGGAGACCCTGGCACTTGTCCCCGTGGGTGCCCTGCTGTTCCGGGCAACCGGCTGCTCCCTTATCAGCTCCCAGACGAGCTCCAGCCAAATCCTGAAGCGGCCCCACCTGTTTTTCAGTTTGTGGTCTAGGTTTTTACATTTTATTTTAGGAAGTGAAGTGAACAACACTCGCTCTGGAAGGGGAAGATAAGGCTCGGGTCTGCCGGAGCGATGTCTGCTGGAAAGAAATCTCTTTTAACTTGTGGGCAATTTTCCAGCGCAGCTCGGGTGCCGGGGAAGGTGGCAGCACTCGCTGGGAGAAGTGGCTGGCGGCGGCGCGGTGCTGCTCGCCTGCCCGGGCCAGGGCCCAGCGATCTGGTGAACAAGAGGCCTGGCCCCGTCCCGGGCCAGCCTCCCACCCAGCCACAAGGCGTTGTAGACCTTGGCTATGCAAGAGCAAACTTTCTCAGGCCTTCTGGTGCTTTTAAACATATAGCATGATCCTCCTTGGTGCTGGAGAGGCATTCTTGCATTATTGCTACCTGAAAACTGTTCTGTCTGGCTTCCGAGGGGTCTCATTGTCAATACTGAGTCTCAGGGGAAACTCAGCCCCGCCTCCTGTGTTAGGATGTGTTTGGGAGCAAATAATAATAATAAAAAAACCTAGCTCAGGCCAGTTTAACAATAAAGAGGGTTTATTGTAATGAACACATGATATGGGTGGACTTCAGGTCAGGTTTGATCCAGCAGCTCAGTAGTGCCTCTAAGACAGGGGTGGGGACCCTTTTTTCTGCCAAGGGCCATTTGGATATTTATAACATCTTTCATGGGCTATACAAAATTGTCAAGTTAAAAATCAGCCTTCTATATTTGGTCAGGCTCATTTGGTGAGGTGTGTGATGTCAGCTGGTATTGATTTCACGGGCCTTATGTGGCCCGTGGGCTGGGCATCCCCCACCCCTGCTCTAAGGACTCAGTTTGGAATATACTGGCCAGCTGGGCTGTGGGTTCCTTCTTTATTCCCGTCCCTGAAGCGTTCACCAGGGGAATGAGCACACCCTGATTTGCTTAGACCAACCGGGCTTAGACCGCAAGCATGTGGCTACTACAGAATGGGGCAGATTGGACTGTGAGGAGCACACAGACCCTGATCCCTTTCTCATATGCAAGGACGGTGACTGCTGTGCTGTCTTGAGCTGCTCGGATCCCACCTGACCTCCAGCAGGGGAGGACTGCTCAGTGCCGTCCCCGCCCCGCACACCCTCCCCTCATGCCTTCCTCTGCTGTGACTGCCTCCTGGTCAGCAAACACTCCACAGTGCTCAGCTGGGACACAACAGGGACCCCACAACCATGCAGTACCATGGGGGCACCTTGACGGGGAGACAGACCTGGCGAGGTCATAGCTGGTCGAAGGTTCTGGAGGGGATTGCTGGCGACAGAGTAAACTGGGAAAAGCATTCTGGGAAGGGGGGACGGCGTGTTTAGGCCTGTGTGGCCCAGCCTTTGCCTGTGGCGCTCACAGGGCCACAGAGGAGTTGGGGACCCAGCCTGGCTGTGACAGCCTCCCAGCTGCGACGCTGGTGAAATGTGGCAGCTGTCCAGGTGATTGCTGTCCAGGCGAGGGGTGACAGCTGCCTAGGTGAGGGGTTTCGGATGCCCAGGCTCGGGTTAGGACAGAGAAAAGAAGATGGGGTGTAGTTAGCAGAGGCCAGAGGGGTGGAGGAAGGGACACCCAGAGGATCTGGGGTGGGCCGGTGGGAGGTCCTCCCACCTCTGGGGGTGCAAGTGGGAGGGGGCGCTGCCGAGATGGAAACCCTGGAAGCCCGGGGGGAGATGAAGGTTGAATTGGGACTTCCGATTAAGGCTTGTGGGGACGCCTGGGGGCTGGGCGCAGACCCCGCTCTCTGGGGGTGTCAGGCAGGAGAGGGCAGGGGCAGGAGGTGGTGGAAGAGGGGGAGCTGGTTGTGGGTGGGTGTGGCGTGAGGAGCAGTGAGGGTGGCTGGGGTGGGGCAGCAGCACTTGAGAGGGGAGGGGAGGGAGCTGCTCCCAGAAGAGCCGCCACTGCTGGGGGGCCTCCCTTGTGCAGCCACGTGCCCACCATCCTCCCCTCTGCCCCTTGCTGGGAGCTGGGAGCCCAGCTGGGTTGCTATGGTGATGGGATGCATGGCCAGCAGGTGTCAGCAGAGCCTCCAGGAATGAGAAGAGCAGGTGTGGGTGGGTGGAGGACACTGTGGCCCCTCTCCTGGGCCCTCCCCCAGCTGTGCCAGGAGGGACCCCCCCCAGCACCGCCAGGCTCAGAGCCACCTCTGCCAGGAGCCTTGGGCAGCTGCCCTGCCATTGCCATGGGGCACACAGCTGGGACAGCAGGACCCTGGGGTGGAGTTTCTCCCCAGAGCAGGCTGGAGAACCGGGGCTCCACTAGTGTGGGATCTGGGGCAGGCACCGTTCCCTCTGAGCCTCAGTTTCCCCATCTGTAAAATCGTTCCAAGGAGGATCAGGGGCCCAGCACAAGTTGCTGTCTGTTTACCCACCAGCTAGAATCATCTCTGCCCCAGGGACGAGGCGCCTGCGGCCCACACACAGGGCACACGTGCCTATACATGCACGTGGGTGACCCACCCGATGCACAGTCCACCTTTCACCCCAAGGCTCCTTGAACCGCTCGTCCCATCGCCCAGAACAGGCACCGAGGCCCAGGGAAGCAGAGTCCCTGCCGGGTGCCTCTGAGCCTCAGGAGGGTCCTGGCCCAGGGGCTCTGCTCTGTGGGAGGAGCTCAGGACCCCACGCTTTCCCACTGGGACATGTGGCTGCAAGATGGGGACACGGAGGCCATGTGGCTGATAGATGGGGACACGGAGGCCACGTGGCTGATAGATGGGGACACGGAGGCCATGTGGCTGATAGATGGGGACACGGAGGCCACGTGGCTGATAGATGGGGACACGGAGGCCACGTGGCTGATAGATGGGGACACGGAGGCCATGTGGCTGATAGATGGGGACACGGAGGCAAGCTGGCTCCAGGGCGAGTGGTGGAGGGAGCATCCAGGAGTGAGTCCCCGCAGGAACTGGATGAAGCCACAGGGCTCCCTGTTCCCACTCCCTCCTCGCTCCCTCCCCTCCCTGCCGAGTGCTGCTGATGGAAATGCTGAGGCAGCTCTTTCCCTAAATGGTCTTCACTGCCTCCATTAGTGGATTTTCTACAGAAGCAAATTAAAGACGCTGCAGAGGGAGCTGGGGTTGGGTGGTGGGGGCTACTCCCACCAAGTCCCTGCACCTGTCTGGGTGGGTGTGCTTGGTCTGGTGGCCTCCATGGCCCCTGGGGCCCATTTGGGTCGGGGAGGGCCTGGCTCATAGTCCAGTGGTTCAAATTCTAGATCTCCAGCCGGAGCCTTGGAGGGTGGAGGACATGCTCCCTCCCCAGCCACATGGGAGGGCTGACAGCTGTCACCTGCCTGAAGCTTGCTTCCCCAGACAGGCTGAGAGAGGAGAGGCTCAGAGGCTCTCACTGGTCTCCTGCCAGGGAGGAGGTTGGAGGCAGGCTTCCTGGGGCCCTATAGTTCCACCCAGCTGGGGAGGTGCTTTCAGGCCAGGTCAGGGAAAGAAAGGTCTGGTCCACCCACCCCATCCACTCATCCATCCACACATCCATCCATCCATCCATCCACCCACCACCCCATCCACTCATCCATCCACACATCCATCCATCCATCCATCCATCCATCCACCCACCACCCCATCCACTCATCCATCCACACATCCATCCATCCATCCATCCACCCACCACCCCATCCACTCATCCATCCACACATCCATCCATCCATCCATCCATCCATCCATCCATCCATCCACCCACCACCCCATCCACTCATCCATCCACACATCCATCCATCCATCCATCCATCCACCCACCCACCCATCCAAGCATCCATCCATCCATCCATCCATCCATCCATCCATCTCATCCATCTGCCCATCCATCCATCCACCCACCTATCCAACTCATCCATCCATCCATCCACCATCCATCATCCACCATCCATCCATCCACCATCCATCCATCCATCCACCATCCATCCATCCAACATCCATCCATCCACCATCCATCCATCCATCCATCCATCCATCCAACATCCATCCATCCACCATCCATCTATCCATCCACCATCCATCCATCCACCATCCATCCACCATCCATCCATCCATCCATCCATCCATCCATCCATCCACCCATCCACTCATCCATCCATCCATCCATCCATCCATCCATCCATCCGCCCATCCGTCCATCCATCTCATCCATCCGCCCATCCATCCATCCATCTCATCCATCCGCCCATCCATCCATCCATCCATATATCCAACTCATCCATCCACACATCCACTCACCTACCCACCCATCCACCCATCTACCCATCCATCCACCCACCCATCCACCCACCCAGGCATTTGTCTATCCGTCTGTCCATCCATCCGTCCACTTATCCGCCCACCCACTCATCCGACTGACACCTACTGCTGACATCTACTGTCTTCGGCCGGGCCTGAGGCAGGGGCTCTGTGCAAGGGCTCCCCTGCGGGCAGGCTCTCAGGCGAGGCCTGTCGGGCAGAGGGAAGAGGGCAGGGGACAGCTCAGTGGAAGGTGACTTTGGCTGGAGCTGTCTGTCCTCAGCTGGTAGCTCTGTGGTGCTTGCGCCCCGTCATCACTGCCCTGAGGCGGGGCCGGTGCTAGAAACCCCATGTCGGGCCACCACTGGTGCCGTCCCTGTGGCTGCCGTGACTGGCAAAGGGCACAGAAACCTGTCTCGCAGCTCGAGAGCTGCAAGTCTGGACTCCCGGTGGCAGCAGCACCCTCTGAAGCCTGTCGGGGAGGACGCTTCCTGGCTGTCCAGCGTCTGGTGGTGGCCGCCATCCTTGGCGTTCCTTGTTCCCATCACCGCAGTCTCTGCCTCCATCACCTCGTGGCCTTCTTCCTCTTCCTACAGGGACACGATCATGTGGACTGGGGTTCACCCTGATTACCTTAACTCGATCATCTGCAAAGACCCTATTTCCATCCATAGGCACGGGGATTAGGACCTCAACATATCTTTTCGGGGGCACACAATTCAACCCATAGCATTGGCGATGGGCACCCGCAGGCCTGGGGGGGAGGGGAGGGCTGCAGGGCTGTGGGACCTCGGCCGAGGGCAGCTTCTGGGGAAGGGGCCGCTGTGAGGCCGTGGCTGCTAAGCCGCAGAAGCCAGAGCTCCTGTCCGTCACACCAGGGGGCTGTTGGCTCCTGTGGCGGAGATGGTGAGCAGCTGGCAGAGAAGGGGCCTTCGAAGAGGAAGAACACAGTCCGGACCCGCTGACAGGTAAGAAAGTGGGGTCACCCACAGCCAGAGACTGGGCGGGGTGGAGGCGCTGGGCGCCGTCGGGTGGGGCAGCTGCTGGGTTGCTTGGCCCAGGAGCCCCCTGGGGCGTGGTGCCAGCCGGCCCAGCCTGTCCCCCCAGCCCTCCCTGAGCAGTTTCCTCTCTAGCAAAGTGGAGGGGCCGCAGGAAGGCAGCAGCCCCCACGGACATGCCGGAGGGCGAGCTGTGCCTTGGGAAAGGTGGTTTGGTTTTGGAAACTGCCAGGGAAATGGGGCTCCCGTGATTTGTTCCCAGAACAGCCTCCGGGGGGGCCCAGCGTAGCTCCTGGGGAAGCCCGTGCCCCCCCAGCTAGGCCCCCGGAGGGGCCAGGGCACCGTGCGAGGGCTGGAAGGGCCCAGACTGGGCATCGCGTCCTGCCCTGCAGCCCGGGAGCCTGCTGCCTCCCCTCTCTGCCCTGCTCCCTGGGGGCAGGACCCACTGGCACAGTCCATTGGCCCAAGTTCATTAGAGGAAGGTAAGGAGGGACAGATAACACCAAAAAAAACCCAAACTCTCAACAAACCACAGAAGTCTCTCCTCCCCCAACACTCCCCACCCTGAGGCTGGCGTTCTCTTCAGACTCTTTCCTTGGGTGAGAAAAATGAAATTCGGTTCAAAACAGTGTTGATGGAAAACAGATTCTGTGCCCAGCGCTGACGGCGCCAGGAAGCTTGGCCCTGGGGAGCCCTCGGCGGGGGCAGGAGGGACCCCTTCCTGTGCCCCTCAAAGGTCCCAGAAGGGGGCCCCCGGGCCGGGCTTCAGATGTATCCTCTCCCACCACGGAGGCCAGAAGTACCAGACAAGGAGAGTTTCCTTCTGGAGGGTCTGAGGCAGAAACTGGTAGCAACGGTGGGGGAGGGGCGGGAGAGGTAGCCCTTGGCATTCTGTACCTCTGTCTTCACACACTGTGCGTGTGTGCGTGTGTGTGTGTGTGTGTGTGTTTTAATTTTTTCTTTATTGATTTTAGGGAGAGAGGAAGGGAGAGGGGGAAAGAGAGAGAAACACTGATGAGAGAGAACATTGATCGGCCGCCTCCTGCACGCCCCCCACTGGAGATCAGGCCCACAACCTGGGCATGTGCCCTGACCGGGAAGCGAACCAGCGACCTCTTGGTGCAGGGGTCGACGCTCACCCACTGAGCCACACCGGCCGGGCTGCATGACACTCGTCATTGAATTTGAGACCCATCCTAATCCAGGATAGTCACTTCTTGAGACCCTTACCTTAAGTACATCTGCAAAGGCCTATTTCCAAACAGGGTCACATTCTGAGTGTCCAGGTGGACATATCTTTTGGGGGGACACCACTCAATCCACTACAGCACTTGGCTGGGGTGGCAGGGTGACCCACTCGGGGGCCGCGAAGCTGCCTGGACAAGAGGCGATCAGAGCTAGCAGTGGATAGTCGGGCCAGCGGGGCCCATGGTCTCAGCAGTACTGAGGGGTCTGGGAGTGGGGCTTGGTATAATCAGTGGTGTGTTCCTGCCTGCCCAGAGCCCCCCAGAAGCCTCCTGCTGCTCAGCTGCGGGGGGCGAGGGCACCCCATGCCCTGCCTGTAGAATGGGAGCCCGTGGGGATGTGGGGACTCAGAGATGGGGGGTGGGGGCCCTGGGCACAGGGCTGGCACACATCCCTCATTCCTGTGCACATTGGGAGAGATGCCCCCGGCCTTTGGGTGCCTCCTGCCCAGGCTAAAAATGCTCTTAATTAAAATGGAAGGCTAGCGTTGCCTGGGGCCAGGAGCTGGCCCCTCCCTTGGCAAGTTGCAGCTTTTAGCTCCCAGGACGGACTAGGTCGCCAGAGAGGATCTGGTTCCAGGAGGGGAGAACCAAACCGAGCTCGCCAGGGTGCTCCCCAGGCAGCCGGACTCCTGCAGGGCTCCCCAGCCTCTATCTCCGCCCGTGGGCCAGGCCAGGGCTGAGGCTCCGCCGGCTGGCCCGCAGGGGCTCCTGGGGACAAGCACCGCAGGAGATGGAGGCCCTCTTCCTGGGCAGGGGGCGGCTTGAGGGGAGCCCTCAAGGCACAGGGCTCGGGGTCAGACCTCTGTGACCTGCAGGCCATGGCCCTGTTCAGGGAAGGACGTGGGTGTGCGGGACTGACCTCGGGATTTCCGTTATTCTCCGGGGGGTTCTCCTCCTCGTGTCCACTTTACAGACAGGGACACTGAGGCCCAGAGACGCGGAGACCTCTCCTAGGCAGACGGAATAGAGCAGGACCTGTGCCCCTGCGGCTTGGCACAGGCAGCTCCTCACCCGCCCCAGGGTGGAGCTGAGGTGGAATTCCAGGCATGAGGGGGCAGTGGGAAGGCGTGTGTGTGTGTGTGTGTGTGTGTGTGTGTGTGTGTGTGTGGAGCGGGGAGAGGGGAGAGGGGGGAGGGGCGGAGACGGAGGAGGGGGCGGAGACACTCATGCTGCCAGGGACAGTCAGGCCCCTCCACCCACCCTGGCCCCACCCAGTGCCTCTGAGACCCCCCTACTTCAGGGTGGTGCTGGCTCCACTCCCTGCCTACTCCTTTGGGTGGGGGAGGGGTGGGAGAGGTGAGGCCACAGCGACCTGGGTCCTTCCGCAGCCTCAGTCCTTCACCCCGGAACTGGGTGGCCCCGAAGCCTGGTGTGGCCTGGGGTGTTTGGTGAGCTCATAGGTACAGGCCTGCCAGAGCCAGCAGGCGGCGGTGCCCCCTGTGCCTCCGCTTCCTTCCTGCTTCCCACCCTGTTAAATTCTCATTGCCCCCCAGTTCCCAGTAAGCTCTCCGAGGGGGGGGAAGGAAGGACAGACTGACAGCTGAGAGCTGGTGCGGTTCATGCCCCTGCACCCTGGATCACCTCATCTCAGCCACGTTCCCGCACGCCCCCCACAGGACATCACCTCCGACAGGTGGTCCTTGCAGCCCCCGTCACAGGAGTGGGGACCAGGTCCCAGGGCCGCTGTGCAGGTCTGGGCTGGCTCTCGGCACGCGGCCCACTGAGCTGTCCCAAGGCGGCGGCGGCCACGACCAGGGTCCAGGTAGCCCCGTCTTGTCTTACACACTGGTCTGAGCATGGGGTCCCCAGAGGAGGCCCTAGCACAAGGATTGGAGGGCAGGAGAGAGACCCCCCGGGAAATGGTAGTGAGGCAGGGATGGGAAGGAGCCGTGTGACCGGGTGACCATTTGGGTAACTAGAACTCAAGCCCCCCGAGGCCCTCAGGGAGACGGGGACTCTGCCACCCAAGGGCGAGGGAACTGGGGAACTGACCCAGAACTACGGGTTACAGTTGAGGGCTGCCCCCGGAGGGTGTTAATCCCCACCCCCTTGAGGGTGATATTCAGCCTCTGGATGTGGAGGAAGCCCCCAGATTAAGAAGTGCGGATGCTGGCAGACTGTGAGAGAGCAGATGTCCCTTGTTTTAAGCTGCCCCGCATGGTGGACTTGGTTACAGCAGCCCCAGGACACTAACCCTGATGTGGAGGGTTGGTGGAGCCGGCGGGACAGGGACAGGGCTGCTCCAGAGCCTCGGGCCACCTCCCCCGGCTCTCAGAGGAGGCCGGTGGTGCATGTGACAGGCAGGTGTGCGCCCGGGCCTCTGCTGCACTTTAGGAAGGACAGGTTCTCAGCACTGGCCTTTAAATCCTGACCAGGCAGCCTGGGAGCAGCCAGTGGGCAGGGCTGCGCTGCAGACAAAATAGAGACCTGGTGGCTGCTATTTTAAACCAGGGCCCGGCCGCTTGTCTTGGCCCCTCCACCCTGCGTCTGCGGCGCTGCGGGCTGGGTGTGTGTTTGGTGTGGCAGCGGTTGGCATGGGTGTGAAGAGAATCCAGACACGGGCGATTTGCCCACACCCTCCCCCACTCCCACCAAAACCCCTCCAGGGGCTGTCTCCCCAGGAGCAGAGCCGCTGTGGCCCATGAGAGACCCTCCCAGATGCTTTCAGCCTGAGGCAGGGTCTTGGCAGGGTAGGAGCAAGTCAGACCGCCCCGGTTCTCCCAGCTGGTGGAGGTGGAGAAGGGCACTCGGCCTGGCCTGGCGGCCCTCCACGTAAGTGTCACCCCACACCGAGCACCGTGGCCACAGTTACCTGGGAGCTCAGCAGGCTTTGGGGGCCTCGGGAGAGGCTGCCGGCTGTGGTCTGTGGGGAGCTCTCGGGGAGCTGTCAACCAGACACCTCCCTGTGACCTTCCCTGGAGGCGGGGCTTCCTCACAGTGGGGGCCCCAGGCTACCGACGGGGATTCCTCTTCAGCCCCTGCCCGGGAAGTGAGTGAGCCCTGGAAATGGTGTGGCCTTTTGGGACCAGCCTCCGCCATCGGATGTCTCCTGTGACACCTCCTGCTCTTCGGGCAGAGCAGTCACAGGCTGCGTGCTCCCGGCGGAGGGGGTGTGGACCCCACCTCTTGACCGGCGTGTGGAAAGACCTTGGGGGCACGGTTTTATTTTTATTTATTTTAAAATATTTTTTATTGATTTTTTTTTTTAGAGAGAGAGGAAGGGAGAGGGAGAGAGAGGTAGAAACATCGATGAGAGAGAACATCAACTGGCCGCCTCCTACACCCCACCCCCTGGGGATTGACCCACAACCTGGGCATGTGCCCTGCCCCGGGATAGAACTGGGACCTCTCAGTCATGGGACTGATCACCGGCCGGGCTGTAATCATCTTAATAACATCCACAAAGGCCCTGCTTTAGAATAACGTCACATTTTGAGGTTCCACAGACGTGAATTTGGGGGGGACACCACTCACCCCACGAGCTGAGGTGCCCCTGCCTCTGCCCCGTGGCCCCCAGGATACGACCAAGTTGCTTCCCTAAGGGAGGTTTTCTGAGAGCCCCATCTTGGAGGCATCTGGTGTTTTCCCTGCCCAGCCTGGCCTGCCAAGTCATTTCCCTCGAGAATCTTCGGTTTCCGGGCGCTCCAGTCTGCGCCAAGTGAGATAAGGCAGAGGAGCAGGTGAGATGGCGGTCAGGCCTCTGGACCGTTGCCCGGGCCGGCCGTCTACCCCAGAGCCTCTCCCCGTCTGCTTTCTGCAGCTGCCTCCGCTGCCCCTCATTCCTGGGCTCGGGGCTGTGACGGGCTGAGTTGTAGCCCCTAAAATGCGTATGTTGGAGTCCCAACCCCTGTTCCTCAGAATGTCACTGTAGTTGGAGATGAGGCCTTTACAGAGGTGATTAAAGTAAAATGAGGTGGCCCTGGCCGGGTAGCTCCGTTGGTGGGAGCATCCTCCCAAAATGCCCAGGTTGGGGGGTTGATCCTTAATCAGGGCACATATAAGAATCAACCAATAGCCCTGGCCGGTTTGGCTCAGCGGTTAGAGCGTCCGCTTGCGGTCCGGAGAGACCCGGGTTCGGTTCCCGCTAAGGGCACATACCTCGGTTGCAGTTTGTCCCCAGCCCTGGTTGGTCGTGCGGGTGGCAGCCACTCGATGTGTCCCTTCACGTCGATGTTTCCCTCTCTCTCTCTTTTCCTATCTCTCTCCCCCACTCTATCTGTACAAAAAATGGAAAAACGTCCTCGGGTGAAGATAAAAAAAAAAAAAAAAAAAAAAGAATCAACCAATAGCCCTGGCCGGTTTGGCTCAGCGGTTAGAGCGTCGGCCTGCGGTCCAGAGACCCGGGTTCGGTTCCCGCTAAGGGCACGTACCTCTGTTGCAGTCTGTCCCCGGCCCTGGTTGGGTTGTGCGGGTGGCAACCACTCGATGTGTCCCTTTCACCTTGATGTTTCTCTCTCTCTCTCTCTCCCTCCCACTCTATCTGAACAAAAAGTGGAAAAATGTCCTCGGGCGAGGATTAAAAAAAAATAAAAAAGAATCAACCAATAAATGCTTCAAGGAGTGGAACAACAAATCAGTGTTTCTCTCTCTCTCTCTCTCTCATTAATAAATAAAAATTTAACAGGCAGCCCTGGCCCTGGCTGGTTTGGCTCAGCAGTTAGAGTGGCAGCCTGTGGGCCAATGAGTCTTGGGTTCGATTCCAGCCAAGGGCACATACCTCGGTTGCGGTTCGTCCCCGGGCCTGGTTGGGGTCATGCAGGAGCCAACTAGTCGATGTGTCCTGCTCACATTGATGTTTCTGTCTCTCTTTCTCCCTCCCTCCCACTCTATCTGAAGATAAACAGAAATAAATACAATAAAATAAAATAAAATAAAATAAAATAAAATAAAGCCCTGACCGGTTTGGCTCAGCCTTTAGAGTGTCCCGTGGACCAAAGGGTTGCACGTTTGATGCCCAGCCCCCGTCGAGGTCGTGCAGGAGGCAACCAATCGATGTGTCTCTCTCATATCAATGTTTTTCTCTCTCTCTCTTTCCCTCTCTCTCCCCCTCCCTTCCCTTCCACTCTCTAAATAGCAATGGAAAAATATCCTGGGGTGAAGATTAACAAAAACAACAAAACAAAACAAAACAAATTGGCCAGTTTGGCTCAGCAGTTGGAGCATCGGCCTGTGGACCAGAGAGTCTCGGGTTCGGTTCCCGCTAGGGGCACATACCAAAAATAAATAAATAAATAAAAAATAAAAGGAAAAAAAAAGTAAAAGGAGGTCATTGGGGTGGGGCCCTGATCCCACATGGCTGGTGTCCCTTTAAGAAGATGTTAGGGTGCAGGCACGCACAGCAGAGGATCGGGTGAGAAGACAGCGTCCGCAAGCCAAGGAGAGAGGCCTCAGGAGAAACGCTTCTAGAGCCAGACGGTGAGAAAATGCGTTTCTGCTGTTTAAGCCACTGGTCTGCGGGGTTGGTTCCTGCAGCCCCAGCTGACAGGGGGCGTTAGGGGAAAACGAGGTGCGCCTGGACACGCAGACAGGTAAGGACGTTTTCGCTGTTCTGGAGACCCAACAGGTATCGAACAAACCCACGGATGTGTCAGTGGGTGTGGGCCCAGAGAGAGGTGAGCAAAGGGCCACACTGACCAGTGGAGACCCCGAGGCCCCGGGGACTCTACACACCCCTGTGGGAGCTGTTACAGGGGCTCATTGGCTGTTCCTAATGGAAAACGAACTCAATTAAAAACCCTCGCCCTGGCCGGTTTGGCTCAGCGGCTAGAGCGTCGGCCTGCGGTCTGGAGAGACCCGGGTTCGGTTCCCGCTAAGGGCATGTACCTTGGCTGCAGTTTGTCCCCGGCCCTGGTTGGTTCGTGTGGGTGGCGGCCACTCGATGTGTCCCTTTCACGTCGATGTTTCTCTCTCTTCCTCTCTCTCCTTCCCGCTCTATCTGAGTAAAAAATGGAAAAATGTCCTCCGATGAGGATAAAAAACAAAACAAAACAAAAAAAAAACCCTCCATCCTGCCCGGCCGGTTTGACTCAGTGGTTGAGCGTCGACCCTGCACCAGGAGGTCGCTGGTTCGATTCCCGATCAGGACACATGCCCAGGTGGTGGGCCCCATCCCCAGTGGGGGGCATGCAGGAGACGGCCAGTCGATGTTCTCTCTCATCCATGTTTCTATCTCTGTCTCCCTCTCACTTCCTCTCTCTCTCTCTAAAAATCAATAAAGGAAAAATTTTAAAAATAAATAAATAAAAAATAAAATCAATAAAGAAGAAAACAAAAAAAACCCCCCAAAACCCTCCATTCTGCCGCCCCCTCCAGGACCCCCTCGTCGTGGGCACCCAGGATGGGCTTGGGGCTTTCCCTGCCACCCGCACCACTGGCTTTCTCTTTACCTGGCATGGAATCACCTCAGGTCTGTCTACCCCCCGAGGGCTCCCCGAGGGCAAGGCACCAGGGTGGGCACCTGTGTCCCCAGTGGCCCCAAGATGGTCTGATGGAGGCTGGAGATGGGAAGGGCCAGGAGAAGCCTGGTGTCCTGCTCCCTGGTGCGAGAGTGGGTCCCTGAGACACACCATTCCCACACTCAGACAGGCCAGGGCTGAGCCTTGGGTCTTGGCGGCTCACAGAGGACTAGGCAGGGCTGGGCGAGGGCTTGGACCCTGGTCCTCCCGCGGTGGAGTCCCGTGTCCCACAGTGTGGCCCAGAGGAGCCGTGAGCAGGGCCGCTGGTGGGGCAGCGCTGACGACACAGGTGGCTGTTCGACCAGCTGTTGGCAGGCCCCGGGCACAGGGGATAATCCCACCCCCACCCTCATGCCTGCCTTTGGGGCATTGCTCTGGCACCTTCTGGAGTTGAGGGCCCTGGACAGCGGTCATGGCAGCCAGATGGGAGACACACCAGTGGAAAGTGATGGGCATGGTGCCCTGTGCCCAACACTAACCAGCGCCCACTTCACAGACGAGAAGACCGAGCCTGAGCAGGATCACAGAGGAGGAGGGAAAGAGCTGGGATTTGCTCCCTACTCACCCCTCCTTGTACCCCAGCCCCGTCCTAGCCTTAGTGACTTGGGGACCGTGACCCATTCAGGCCCCCACTGCCTCCAGCCAGAGCTGGCTTCCGGAGTATTCGGAGCCTCCAAGGCCGCCTCTGATTGACGGTGAATGGAGTTGACATGTAATTTGCACCTCGAGTACGAAGAAGGTACGGTCATTGCCAGAGGAGAACCAAAACCAGCTATGAATAATTCCTGTGCTTTCAACAAAAACACCAATAAAATGAAAGTTTGAATAAATACCACTCAACCCACCCAGGCATGAAGGGAAAATGGCACACTGCAAATCATCTGAGCTGGGCTCTCGCAGCAGAAGTGGGGGGCCCGCTCCTCGTGGGGGCTGGACGGGCCCCAGCTCGTGGGCCGGAGTCAACAGGGCTGCAGTGGGCGGCCCAGGGATGTCGCCTGGACGGGAGGCCTTGCCTGGCTCTCCCCTCCCTGGCCCAGCATGGCACCTGTGAGCCAGGCAGGCCCTGCTGGGGTCTCCAGGCCTTGGCATAGGCTGTTCCTTCAGTTTGGAATGCTTGCCTCTGCCTCCCCTAGCAAACTTCTGTTCATCCTTGAAAACCCTACCAAAGTGATGTCCTTTCATTCATTCATCGAGTGGACATTCACTGTGTGTGAGGGCTGGGCATGGTGGGGAGGGCCCCTGGTGTGGGCTGTATTATAGAACTGAAGGTTTGTGCGCCCCCCGATTCATACGTTGAGTTCCTAATCCCCAATGTGACGGCGGTGGGCGGTGGGCCTTTAGGAGGTGATTAAGTCACGAGGTTGGAGGCCTCAGGAATGTGATTAGTGTCCTTATAACAAAGATGCCAGAGAGCTGGCTCCCACCTTCTGCTGAGGACAGAGCCCCAAACCTGACGTCATAAACCAGGAAGTGGGCCCTTGACAGTCACTGAGTCTGCCAGCACCTTGACCTTGGACTTTTTTTTATGTTTCTTATTGATTTTTTTTTAGAGAGAGGAAGGGAGAGGGAGAGAGAGAGACAGAAACATCAATTGGCTGTCTCCTTCACGCCCCCTACTGGGGATGGAGCCCGCAGCCCCCAGCATGTGCCTTGACCAGGAATAGAACCAGCGACCTCTGGGTTCTGGAGAGGACACTCAGCCAACTGCGCCACACCAGCCAGGTGACCTTGAACTGTGAGTACTAAATTTCGGTTGTTTAAGCTTCCCTGTCTTTGTTTGTTTGTTTGTTTTTAATCTTCACCCGAGGACATTTTCTATTTATCTTCAAATAGAGTGGGAGGGAGGGAGAGAGAGAGAGAGAAACATTGATGTGACAGGGACACATCAACTGGTTGCCTTCCGCACCACCCCGACCAGGGCCTGGGACAAACCACAACTGAGGTATGTGCCGTTGACCAGAATCGAACCCCAGAATCTTTGGTCCATGGGCTAACACTCTAACCGCTGAGCCAAACCAGCCAGGGCAGGCTGTCCTGTCTTTGATACAGCAGCACAAGCTGACTGATACCTGTAGGGGACAATTGTAAGAGGGGTGATGGGGGCCACTGGGAGAGAATAACAGCTGGAAGGATCTGAGTTCAAGTCCCTTTTCCATCACCATTCATCTACGTGACCTTGGACAAGTCACTTCCCCTGTCGGGGCTGCTATTTCTACATCATTTCAGGACCCCTCTCTTGGAGCCCCAGGGTCCAGCTGCACTTGACATGGAAGGGCGGCCACCTGGGTGCATGCTCATGACAGCAGTGCCTCAGCCCCACACCCCGGGGCTGTGCTGGGGGCGCTCTGGGCCAGAGGGTGGGGCTTCGGGGTGTGTCCCAGCCAAGGGTCCAGGGTTGATGCTGAAGGTTGAATTGTTCGGCCCAAAAAGAGATGTTAAAGTCCTGCCCTGTGGCACCTCGGAATCTGGCCTTATTTGGAAATAGGGTCATTGCAGATGTCGTCAAGAAGATGAGGTCACACTAGAGTAGGGGAGCCTCTACCCAGTGGGCCTGGGGTGCCTAGAAGAGGAGACACAGACAGACACACAGAGGGGAAGACCATGTGAAGACAGGCACAGGGAAGACAGCTGTGTGATGATGGGCGCAGAGATGGGGGTGACGCAGCTTCGGGTCACTGAACCCCAGGATTGCTGGCCGTGGGCAGCTGTGACTCTCCGTCACAGCCCCCAAGGAGGAGCCAACCCTGTTGACACTGATTTTGAACCTCTGACATCCTAAACTAAGAGAGTACGTTTCTGTTGTCTAAAGCCACCCAGTCTGAGGCCATTTGTCACGGCAGACCCAGGAAAGCGACATAGTTGGCTCCCGCCCCGTCCTGGTCAGGCAGCTTCGGGGCAGTGGCTTGGCGTCGGAGCTGACCCTGGGCCCCTGCAGTGCCAGTGGAAACCAGCCTTTCCTGCTTGGTACTCAGCTCTCACCAGTGGGGGAGTGAGGTGGGCGTCACCCTGGGGCAATGGGGCTCCTGGGTCCCTAGGCTCCCCCAACACCTGCTGGTGTTGCTTCCCAATGGTGAGCCTCTCCGCCACCATCTACACCCCAATACAGGCGCACACACCCTCACTTGATCCTAGGAAAAGAAGTCTGTCCAGCCCCACTTTACAGACAGGTAAACTGAGGTTCATGGAGGGGAAGTGGCTTTGCAAATGTCACCCATCAAGTGAGTGGCAGTCCAGGACTCAAAGCCAGGCTGGCTGGCTCCACAGTCCAGCTCCTTCCCTTCACCGAATCGGCACCCGCCCACGAGGGCACCTGGCCGGGGTGGCGGAGCTGAGTTCCGACCCCAGCTTGGCCACTCCGTGGGACCCGGACAGTCGCAGAGCTCGGCTGCTCTCCCGCAGCTCTGAGGAGCTTGCCGCTGCACTCAGTCCTCTGGGGCGGGGCCGCGGTGAGGACCTCGCTGGGGCTCTGTCGCCGGAAGACCCCACGGCCTGTGCCAGACCTTCTCAGGAGCCCTTTGGCACGTGGCAGCCTCCGCAGTCCAGCTCTTCGCCGGCGCCCAGGGCTCCCCATGTGAGCGCCCCGAGCACGTGGTGACGTCTCCTTTTCTGACTTCGACTTGGAAGTCACAGTGTCATTGCTCTGCATCTGGCTCTAGGACACAAGGTTCCATCTCCAGTGGGAGGAATGTGAGGTCACATTGTAGAAGGGAGATGCTGTGTGGCCATCCTCAGAGGACTCAATGTCATGACAGCCTCTTGGGAAGCCAGGCCAGGCCGTTGTGTGGCAACTGATCTTCTGGAACCAAATTGTGACCTGGCCAGGGCAGGTGGAGAGGGGGTGGGGAGGGGACCGGAGGAGGAGACGGGGAAGCTGCTCAAGCCTGTGGCCCGCATGGCCTGTGCTGTCTGGTCAGTCCCCGCTCAGGTCCGGTGACCGTCCCCCGGGGAAGAGCTGGCAGGCTGAGCACTTCCCTGTGGGGTTCTCTGCCCGGCTTCGCCCGTCAGAGCCGACTCTCCCAGGCCCTTTGGGCACCTGCCTCTTTCTCGCTGCCAACCTGAGGGTGGCCACGTCCCCCCAGAGAGGACAGTGGCGTTCCTAGGAGGAGGAAGATGAGAGGGAGAAGGAGACAGAGAAAGGGCCGTGTCCTTCTGTACCTGAAAGCCGTCCACTTTTGGGCTTCGTCCTGGGGGGCCCCGCATTCTGGCTGCTGAAGACAGATGGATCCCAACCACTGGTGATGTCGCCCCCTTCCTCCCTGGGACAAGCTCCCAGCGCTCCGGCCCTGTCCTTACCCTGGGGGTGTCGCTGCACTTCCCGATCTCTGTGGACCACCCGTCCCACTGTAAGGTCTGTGAGGACGGGACTCTGGTCTGTTCTACCACCTGAGCCTCAGGGCCTAGCACAGGGCCTGACCCGGTCGGTGTTTGTTAAACACGAGTGGGGACCTGTGAGGAAATGGGTGTGTGGCCATCAGGGGTGTCTGAGCAGAAGCTACGGGAGCTGCAAACTGAGGACCCGCAGGTGCCCTACCCAGGTGTCTTATTGTGGCCAGCCTAGTGTTAAAAATAGTGCCAAGGAGCCCTGACAGGGTTGGCTCAGAGGTTGGGGCGTCGGCCCGAGGACCAGAGTTGCAGCTTCGATTCTGGCCAAGGGCACGTACCTCAGTTGTGGTTCTTCCCCAGCCCTGGCTGGGGTCATGCGGGAGGCAACTGGTTGATGTGTCTCTCTCGCATCAGTGTTTCTCTCTCTCTCTCCTTCCCTCCCTCTCTATCTGAAGATAAATGGGAAAAAAATATCCTCGGGTGAGGATTAAAAAAAAAATAGTGCCAAGGAGCCACCACATGAGGCCAGCTGTCCTGAGGGTCACCCAGGCTCAGAGCAGACAATGTGTCAGGGAGAATACATTTTTGTGTGTTGTGTGGGGGAGTTTTGTCACTGCAGCATCACTGGGCCCATCCTGACTAAGACACCAGCTTCCCATGAAGAGCAGACCTCTGGCTCTCCCACTTCTGCTCACCTGTGTCCTGTCCGACTCTTACGTGCCCTTGGCCAGAATTGAAGCTGCAACCCTTTGGTCCTCGGGCCGACGCCCCAACCTCTGAGCCAACCCTGTCAGGGTTCCTTGGCACTATTTTTAACACTAGGCTGGCCACAATAAGACACCTGGGTAGGTGCTTTCAATTTGGGATGATGTATTAGTTTGCTTGGGTGGCCATAACAAAGGACCACAGAGTGGGTGTGAACCAGAAATGTATTGTCTATCAGTTCTGAAGGCCAGGAGCTCAAGGTCAAGGTGTGGACAGGGTTGGTCCCTCCTGGACTGTGAGGAGGGATCTGATCCAGGCCTCCTCCTTTGCCTCGAACATGGCTGTCTCCTTTCTGTCTTTCCACGGTTTGCCCTTCTATCTATGCCCCTTTCAGGACACCAGTCACATTGGAGTCGCCCTACTCCAGTGTGACCTCATCTGAACTAATTACCTGCAGTGACCCTGTTTCCAAAGGTCACACTCTGAGGGACTGGGGGTTAGGACCTGACATATCGGTTGGGGTGTCCATCCATCACAGAAGGCCCCAAGACGAGGGTCTGCGGGAGCCAGCCTAGGTGAGCAGGGCTGGACAGGGGCATGTGAGGGAGGTCGCAGACAGCTCCCTTTTGGTGGGGCTGGTTCCAGAAGGTTCTTAAGAGACTCCTTGTGGCTACAGAAGATGTGGGAGTGCATGTGTGTACTTGTTGGCGGGGGGCTGCCTCCTGCTCATGTCCAGGTGGAGACAGACCAAGACACCCACAGAAAGTGGGGGGACGTGGGAAGGGGGCCTGTCAGGCTTGATTGTGCAGGTTTGATTTTGACTTTACGCTGACTCTGACAATGGATTGATGTAGGGGTGGGAGCAAGAGAGGCAGAAAGGAGAGGGAAGCTTTCAAAGCTATAGCCACGGGAAATGTTTTTATTTTCTGCTTGAAAGAAAATGCCAAAGAAGTATTTTTTTAAAAAAGGGAAGGAGGTGAAGAGAGAGACTCTGTGTGTGTGTGTGAGAGAGAAGAGAGAGAGAGAGAGAGAGAGAGAGAGAAAGACCTGTGGGTGTGGGAGGCCCTGGAGACCTGGGAAGAAGGCTCTGCTGTCCCCTCCCTAGAAATGCCACCATGGAGCACCAACGGGGAGCGCAGAAGGTGGAGGGCTAGGCTTGCTTGCTGCCACACGAGCCTGGTGACCTTAGGAGAGTAACCCATTTCTCTGTGTACAGGGACCCTCTTGAAGAGTGTGTCTGTAGCAGGAAGAATACAGAATGGATCACTAGGGATTGTGTGCGTGTCAGAAACCAGAGGCTCAGGGAGATGGGGAATGGGATTCTTTAGGTGTGCCTCGAGGGGGGATTCTTTAGGTGTGCCTCGAGGGGGGATTCTTTAGGTGCGCCTCGAGGGGGGATTCTTCAGGTGCGCCTCGAGGGGGGAAGGTGTGCCTCGAGGGGGCTGGACGGCAGGTAAAGGAGCTCCTGGCCAGGCCTCCTGAACTGACCACAGCCCCCTCCAGCCAGGAATGCGCCCTGGGTCGGCCTGACCTCACCAGGCCCCAGGCCAAATGGACTCCCATTGACCTCTGACCTGTCACCTCCCCGGAGGCGAGGACAGGAGAGGCCCTAGTGAAGGTAGAGGATTGATGGGAAGGGCAGTAAAGGGGGTGGCAGGGTGGAGGGTGGGTTCTCGCCGGGGCCATTCACCTTGTCTAAGCTAGTCTGGGTTGGGCTGGGCTCCTGGGGTGCTGGAGCTCCACGTCTGTCCCCCCCGCCCCCCTCCCCGCCCTAGCTGCCACTTCTTAGTTGTATGAATATGTCACCTCTTTCTGCACCTTGAGTTTGTCATCTGTGAAACTACAGGACAGTATCAAAGTCAGAGGGTCATCAGAGCCGGCTCAAAAGAGGGGCCAGTTTGCACAAAAGGAATTTTCAGACTATAAAAGAGGAAACTGGGAGGATTCTGCAGGAAGGGGGTGGGACTGGCAGGGGCCACATGGGTCAGGGCAGTGGAAAGGGACGGAGGCCCCTCTGGGAGCCAGGCTGGCGCTGGAATTTGCTCCAGAATTCTCAGCTTGCACAGGCCTGCCAGGGAGGGCATGAGGGGCCCCTGACTCCGCTGCAGCAGGAGAGGCAGACCTGGAGAGCCCAGGCAGCCCCCTCCTGGGGCACTGTCTCCCCACCTGGGTGCAGCGCCCTCCCCCACAGGCAGCCCCTCCCCCCCACACGTGCTGCCAAGCCCTCCATTAGTCACCCTGGCACTGACATAACATAAATCCCATTAGTCACACCCGCACAAACTCGCCTGCAGAACACACCCAGGCACACCCAGACAAAGAAGGGGGCCCCCCAAAAGGCCTTGTTTGTCCCTCTGTGTCTTCCCTAGTGCCTAGAACAGTGCAGGCAGGCACCCTAGGCGCTCCATGAACACGTGGTCAGCCTGCCCCAAAGCAGCCAACTCCCACAGTGAGTCCCCACGACCCGGTGCTGCGGGCTTCCCCAGTAACCAGTGCCCCCTCCAGGCACTCCAAACCTCCCATCCCGTCTGGGCACACCAGAACCACAATAGACGCCCACGAACGCCCTTGGCCATCCCCTCTTCTGCCCCTCTCTGGAGGGGCACGGCGGCATCGTGTTCGCCCTCCCCGTGCCTGTCCTCCAACGGTCTGGAAGGAAAACCATTCCCCAAGGTCAGCAGAGCGCTTCAGCAGGCAGCCGGGAGCTGATTTATTGGCGGTTTATTTGGAGAAATGCTATCGCTCTTAGATTCCAGGGGAGAAAAACGCTCACGGTGGACTTTAACCTTGGGCTGAAACCGCAGCGCTTTGTTTTCAGAGGCGCTTCCTGGGGCGCAGCCGCGGAGCCGGCCGAGGGGGGCGGCGCGGCGGGAATGCGGCCCGGCAGCCGTTCCACGCCCCGGCTGCGCTCCCGCCGCCCGCCCAGGCCGGCCTCACGGTCTTCGGGGCCGGCTGGAAGGTTTCGGTCCTTTCGAATGTGCTAGAAATTCTGAGAAGGAGCCGAAGCTCCCAGGGGGAGAGCGTTGGGGAGGGCGGCAAACCCCTGCCACCGGCCTCTGCCACTGACGCTTGGCACAGTGAAGTCCTCGGGAGGCACCCAGGAGGGGGCGAATGCCTCCCTCTTCCGTGGCTGTCCCGGCCCGAATTCCTGAGCAAAGATGCTCCGAAGCGGTGGTCTCTGAGGCCCGGCAGCCTGCTCCGCGGATGCAGGACCCCAGCTCGAAGGCTTGTTCCCCGCCCCTCTGGCAAAGAGACAATGCTGGTGACATTAAGCGTTATTACTGCAAATGCACCCTCTCCGCGCGCCCCTTGACTGTTTGGGTAGAAAGACTGCTTTCCCTGCCAGACTGCCACCGGCGCCCGACTGGTTCCTATTTGCCGATGGCCGTACTATTTGTATCAAATCCTGCCGCCGACAAGGGCCCCAGCCGGGTGGGCGGCGAAAAGCCGGGGGTATCCCGGGCATGGAGGGGAAGACGGGCTGGCGCGGGGTGGGAACCAGATGAGCCCCCACCTCCAGGTGCAGCGCCGCAAACACCCTGCTAGGTCCTAGCCTTGCCGAAATAAAATCTAAAAAGCCCTCCTCCCCGCATCGCGCGGTCGCAGAGGGCTCTAGGGTCAGGACGACGGCGCCGAATCACGCCAGGGTCTTTGGAGAGGGGTGGCGGGCTAGGTTCTGAGAAGCCGCTCAGACCCCGACCCTACCATCGCTCCTAGACGGTGCGGGTGGCGCCGGAGTTGGGCTCAAGCGGGTGGCCGCGCGCCCATCCCAGCCTCAGCGAACCTTCACAGGAGTAAATGCCCCGCCCGGGCGTCGCGACCCCTGGCAGCGATCCGGTGAGGCTCAGGCCACCTCGGGTCTGGCGACTGCGGGGATGGATGTGATGGCACTGAGTGGGCGAGGCTGTTCCCTCTCCGGCGGCGAAAGGGGATGCTCCTGGCTTGACTCCCCTCGCTGTCTCCGGGTGTCCAGACCGCGGCCGGGAAAGCAGGGCACCCGGTGCGGCCCGGGACGCGAGGCCAGCCGGGAGCCTCCGCGCGTGAGCAGCGGGAAGGAGGGCCCACACGGAGATTTATGGCCACAGTTGGCCCCCTGCGCACCCAGCGCGTCTTCGTCCTTCCTGAGCCAAACAGTGGAGTGGAAGACGCGACCCGAGCCGGGGAAAAAGCCAGGGCCAGAGGAGGAGCCGAGAGGCGCCGGGATCCGCCGGGGCCCGGCCTGGAACTTCAGCCCTGGCTCTGCCCGCCGTGCGCCCTGGCCCCGGCGCCCGAAGGGGCCCTGGCGCCGAGTCCCCGGTGTTCCTGGAAGACCGGGGCTGCTCTTGCCTGGGCAGGCCGAACCTCGGGGCGCCGAGTCGTGGTTGGGCCACTATCAGCATGGGGATGGCGAGCATGGCTTTCCCGGGCGGGGCCTCTCCGGGTTTTAGCGGCGTCCAGGCCGGGAGCTCCCTGTGCCGGACCTGGGACTTGGACACTGGCGCTTAAAAGATCCGGCCAGATCTTCCTTGCCGGCAGCAGAGGCCGGCGGCCGCCCAGGCTCCCTTCCCCGAGAGCCTGGCGGAGCGCGGGGACTTCGGTCCCTGCTGGGAAAGGCGGTTCGGGCGAAGGGTGGAGGTGGCGCGGGTGTCCTCGCCTAGGAAAGCATGCTGTCTTTTGGTTTGTTTTTCCCTGGGCAAGGGGTAAGGGAAGAACGTGTCCATGCGGCCAGCAACGCCGGGGTTCCGGGAAGCGCCAGGTTCGGCGCTGAATAGGGGGGCCGAGCCGGATGGACCCAGGCGCAGCTGGGGAGAGCTGGGCTCAAGGTTGGCCTGTCCTTTGGTTTTAAAACAAAGGGGACATTTTGTCAGTCGGGTCGCCACAGAGCCGGAGCCAGCGGCCTGGGAATATACAAAAGGCCTCGGCCCCGGCAGCCCAGGCAGGGCGCAGGCCTGGGCGGGTTCTGCGGGAACTGAGGTTTGGGGTTTCGAGCCTCCCCCTTCCAGCCGATTTTCCGCTCAGTCAGTACAAAACACACACATACACACACACACTGCGTCAACACTCTTTTTGGCCCTGGCTCCCGCCGGGTAGACAGAAGTATGTGGGGGGAGGGGACGAAGATGGCGGCCAGGCTGCGGGCTGCGCGCCTGTCACCCGCTCCGCGTAGGGCGCCCAGGCCCGGTTTTTACATTTCAATGTGCCCCACTAGAGTGGGGAGGGCGTCTCCCCAGACCTGGACGACGGGTAAGGGGTGCCCCAGAGGTCCCCTGCGCGCGGCAAGTGTCAGCAAAGGAGCCCGGGCAGCGCCCACTACTCGGCGGGGATCCGTCCCCCGCCCTAAGATGGCTCCCGGCCGCTGTTTATCCAGCGACAGCGGGGGCCACCAGGGCTTGGGGCCCGCGAGGGGGCAAAGATCAGGGCGCGCACAGGACTGCCGGGGTGGGTGGCTCATCGGCGTGGCCGGCTCTCGCCCCAACGCACGCTGCAGCCTGGAGGACCGGCGCGGCCAGCGTCGGTGCTGCGGTCCCGCCCGGCGGCCAGGAACCAGGAGCCGCCGCCTCCGCTCCCCCAGGCCCCGCGCCTGAGCGGGGCTCCGCGGGCGAGGGTGTAAGTGTACGCAGGAGACCGGCGCAAGGGGGCTGGAGTCGACAAAGCCCTAGGAAGAGGGGGCTGGGGAGAAGGGGCCTCGTCTGCCCTAAACCTCGGCTCTAATGAAACGCAGGCTCGGTTCGTCACACCGATGAGGCGCACACTTGGAAAATGCAAACGCCATTGGCAAATCCAGGGCAAACAGGCAGAATTTTTATTAGCAACTAAATGATTTATGGCACACATACCCCGCCGTCACAATTACGGCGTCTTGGAGCATCCAGGGGTGAAAACATTAAACATTTATAAAAATAGGGTTTTGTTATTTTCCACCCTGCAAGCGCTTTGTATTCCCCACCCCAGCTCTCTCAAGATACTTTTTTTTTCTCTTGAGCTATATTAAAATAAAGGAAAACATTCCAGATCTAGGGCGGGGACACAGGGTGGGGGAATCAGGGTCTGAGCTCCGAATATTGGAGGGCAACCAGGGGGGTGGGGAAGCGATGGGGGCTCTGGCGTGGGAGGGCTTACTTAGGAACCCACAAAGGCCTCTGGATAAGACTGGAGGACTGCTCGCGCCCACCAGGGCTGCGCCCCCACGCTCGGCCCCTTCCCCTGCCTTGGCTTCCAGCGGCCTCGCGCAGCACAACTGCGTTTATTTTATTTCTGCAGTCATCCCCCTCCCCCAAGGAACACAGACACAATACCTCCTTTCTCTAACCCCCTCTCTCCTCTCCGTCTTTGCTCCTGGCTGTCCAGGGCCGCACCGGGAGCCTCCCGCTGCCCCGGCCGCCCCTGAGACCTGTGCGCCCTGCTCCAAGCGCGGACACGGCCGCTTGTTCCCCTCGGATCCGGCTATTTTCGTTCCTTTCTTTGCTTCTCACCCCCTTCTCCCCCTGCAGAGCTTCTGCTTCCCAAAGAGGGCAGCCTAGAAACCAGCGCTGGAGGCTTTAGAAAGGGCAACTTGAAACTGTCCTCAAGAGGCTGAACTTTCCCCCCCCAAATTTATATTGGAATTAAATTAGACACCCTAGTTAGCTCTCGAAGCTTACCCCCCCTTTTTTTCTAAAGGTGGATTAAAAAAAACACAGAACGAATGGGCGCTAACTAGCTCATTCTTCCCCTTCCAGAAAAGTTGCCTTAAAAATGGATTTAAAAAAATAGAAAGAGCTATGCCAAAACGCTGAGTCCGCAGCGCCGGGCGAAAGAGCGGGCTCCTCTTGTTTTAATTAAAATCCAATAAAAAATCCAGTCACCGCGGTAGCTCTCCGAGGCAGGATCTGCAAGGATTTCTGCCCTTCCAAGCTTCCTATTGAGGGTACGTAATGCCTTGCCGGGCAAGGGTCCCTGCCGGGCTGCGGAGAGGGTGCGGGGGCCCTCCGACCGCGTCCGCACTCCTCGCGTCCGCAGCCAAGTAGGTTGCCGCGGGCAGCTCCCAGCGACTCAACCCAGAAAAGATTTTGCTGAAAGCGCAAAATAAAAGTACAAAGTCTGGGGGATTGAGTCTCCCCTCCCCCTCAGGCCACCGCGGCTAGCCAAGCACTTTTTGGGCTTGGCTGCTGCTTCCTCTGAGCTCAACAGATTTTTTTTCCCGGTCTCGCCCTCCCTGGAGGGGGCGCGGCGGATTGAAGGCGAGAGAGGCCCCCAGCCAAGAGGTTTTTAATATTACACTTTAATAGGTTTCAGAAGGCCCCGTGGAGAAATGCTAATAGGCTGAAATGTCAGAATCGAGAGGGAGTCAGTTCGCGCTCAGCCGATCTAATCCCTTTTTCTGCTCTGATTTTTTTTGGGGGGGAAGGGAAAGGGTGGGTAGTGCCCACGCAAAAAGAGGCTTTGGGGAGGGGCGCGCGGAGCAAAGCACCGAAGCCCCGGCTGGGGCTGGGGGGGGAGCGCGCCCAGGCCCTCGTTTCTATAGGAACCCCTTTTAGAAGATTAGAGACTCACCCGCTGCCGGCCGCCGTGGCCTCTCCAAAATATTAATCAGTAACCATCTGACACCGCATTTCAGGGAGGGACCCGCAGGCCGGGGCTAGGAAAACGGCCTTCTCGCCAGCCCATCCTACCCAACCGCGCTGCTGGGGGAGAGGGAATGAATCGCTGCTTTGTTTTATAAGGGGGGAGGTTGGAAAAAGCAGCCCTAGTCTGTTTTGGCGTCGCCACCGCCGTTCTAGAAGGCGCGCCCCAAGGGAGGTGGGGGGCCAGGGCCCGGGCGCCGAGTGCAGCCTGCTGGACCCCAGGCCCTTCCCGGCTCGCTCGGCTTGTCACCTCCTCCTGCGAGCAGGAAGCTGACAGGCGGCCCATTAAACCGCGCCTTGCAAAGCCCAGGATTGCGGCGACAACCATCTTCCTCTATTTTGATCACTAAGCCCAGACGCTGGGGGAGGGGGGAGGAAAAGGGAGGAGGAGGAGTAAGGGGGGAGTTGTCGGAGCTGGTGGAGGGGGAGGGCTGCCTAGAAACGGCCCGGAAAAATTCTCACCACCAGTTTTGATCATTCAGCCCCGCCGAGGGGAGCCTGGAAACTGCTGGAGCCCCTTGGTCCGTAATTGGTTTTATAGGAATGGCTGAGGGCCAAGTGTTTACATGCGCGTGACTGGCGGCGCGCGCGGCCAATGGGTGGCGGCCGGGGGCCGGCCTGGGGGGAGGCGGGCACCCGGGAACAATGCGTGTTTCTTCCGTGAAGAGTGCTCCCTTCCCCCAGCCGCCCCTTCCCCCCCGCTGGTTTTTTTTTTTTTTTTTTTTAGATCCAGCGAGAGGAACTTGAAAGGGGGGTTGTGTAATGTACCTTTTCCAATCCCGGGCTGTATATGGAGATTTGGGATTCTTTAAACCGGCGCTACCTGGATTTTATTAAAAAGCGGGGAGCTCGGCGGGAGGAAAGCTGGCTTTTCCGGGGGCTGCGGGAGCCTGGCCGCGGGAGGGCGGAGGAGTTGGCGCGCCGAGCGCTCGGCCCGGGGAGCGGTTTTCAACCAAAAAAAGGAAAGGCGGGCAAAAAGTGTGAGGAGGCTGCGGGTGGCGAAGGGGAGCAGCGGCCGTGGGATGGCGGGCAGCACGGGCGCCTAGCCGCGTCAGGAGCCGGGGCCACCGCCGGAGTCGCCGTCGCCAGACCCCGGAGCCGGGAGCCCCGCCGCGCCAGGTACGCCGCCGGGTCTCAAGTCCGCCCCTGGCCGGGCGCGATGGTCTCCAAACTTCTCCAGCTGGCCCTCCACCCCACCTCACCCTCGGGTTGTGTCGGGAGATCCCCGCAGCTTTCCAGCCCCCGAGAATGTAATCAGGGTCCGGGGCCGGCGAGGTGGGGGAGCCACGGGAGGGGTGGGGGTGAGTCGATTCTCCCAGGGCTCCCACTTGAGTCCCCTGCCCTGCTCCAGCCCGCCCGGCTGGGCCCAGGGGCGTCGGTTCCTTTCTCGGTTCCCAGCAGGCGGCGGGCGAGCCAGGGACACCGAGACGTTTTCGATTATAGGCTGTTTTTAATTAAAAGCCGGAATTCAGCCATTTTAACTACATTTAAGATGGGGAGAAAGTAGGGAGAACGCAGTGGAGCCCGCAGATGGCCGAGCCAGCTTCTCTACCAGAGCGAGGGTGTTCCGGGGGGCTTCACCTCGACTTCCCTAAAGTGAGGCGCCGGGGTATATCCAGAAGCGCTGGCTTTTAAAAGAAAGCTACACAAAGAACATTTTTTTAAAAAAAATCACGGGAAGCTCATCGCCTCCTTAAGACAAGTATCCTCGGATGTGGCGATCTTAGATTTTTCCAAAGTAAACGCGGATCTGGTAACCAGAGCCTGATGGGAGAGAGCGAGGGAGGGAGGGAGGGAGGGAGGAAGGGGGTGGTTGTAACCAAAACCGGGTTAAAATAAGCCCCTTTAGCAAAGTTGTGGAGGAAGGCTGGAGGAGGAGGTGGGGGGATTGGCGGCCAAGGGGTCTGCAGCTCGCGGCGCCGGGCGCAGGGCGGGCGGGCACTCGAGAGCCGGTGGCTCTGGCGTGATCAGCGGCTCTAGGAGCGCCCCGGCCTCCCGGATCAGGAATCCGAGCTGCTGCGGACAGAGCGAGGGCAGGATTGGCTCCAAGACCCCCCTACTGCCCCCACGGGAATCAGCAACTGGCAAATCTTTTAAACAAACAGCTTTAAACTGGAACTATAGGGGGATTTGCCCAATGCTGGGGGAGGCGCCCCTCGGTGTGAAGGTTTCTTTGTAGATTATTTTTGGGGTTGGGGGAAACTAAGGTAGTCGTGAGCCCCTTCCGTCCCCTCTGACACCCCCTATATCCCCCCGCCTCAGGCCACGTCCTCGGGCCCCAGGACTCCCAGGCCAGGGCGTTGGAAAATGAAACCAAAGCTTGTTTGGAAGGATTCTTTTCAGTCCTCGGGCGAGAATGCCACGTCTCGGGTCCTCGGACTTAGACTCTGCAACTCACAGTGGCTCGAGGGGGGCGGCGAGTCTCTCTAAAAATAATAAACCCGCTTTGCACCCTCTCTCCCGAAAAATTCACGAGTTCGGCGCTTAGGGACGAGCTCAGGGAAACCAAACTCTGAAAAGGAAGGCGAGGGCCCCCAAAGGTTAAATATTAAACTTTCCGGATCAGATAGTAACAGTGTTAGACATTTCGAACTGCTCTTGGAAAGATTTCACGGTTTGAAAGCCTGGAGCATGTGACGCCCAGGAATCAAACACACTTGGGAGGTTTGTATTTGCGCGGTCCGGGCGCCTCGGAGGGGCCTTCCCAGTTTGGAGGATCGGTGAACTGCCAAGGCAGTCGGGCTGGTGCGCAGCGCGCCACCCGCCACTTGCTGAGTCGGGGCCCCGGGAGCCTGAAGCCGCCAGAGGAAGGAGCATGGATTTTTACTTTTTATGGAAAAGGGGCTATTCCCGATTTTATCTCTGGCCACCACATCGGCAGCCCCCGACCCCGAACGGCAAAACGACTTTCTGAAACTTGTTTTTGTTTTTTCCTTCCCCATTTTTCTTTTCTCCCTTCTGTTCCTTCCGCGGCCCGTCTCCTCTCCCCGCAAAGACGCCGAGTGCGCCTCCTCGCGCAGCTCCGCCTGGCCTCCGGGAGGGGCTCTACCGCCGGCCCCTTGTGCGCCCGGGGCCGCGGGCCCGCCGCCGAGCGCAAGCCCCGCTGGCCGCCGCCGCCATGCACACCGCGGAGCCCCCGCCGCCGGAGGACTCTGGGACTACGCGGAGGCCGAACTTTTAGGTCCCACTGAGCGAGGCCCGCGGGCCGGGTGGGGGGCTGGCTGCGGCACTCCCGCGGAGGATGGATGGCCGAGACTTCGGGCCCCCGCGGTCCGTGCACGGCCCCCCGCCGCCGCTGCTGTCCGGCCTGGCGATGGACAGCCACCGCGTGGGCGCGGCCACCGCAGGACGCCTGCCCGCCTCGGGCTTGCCGGGCCCGCTGCCGCCCGGGAAGTACATGGCCGGCCTCAACCTCCACCCTCACCCGGGTAAGTGCTCTGCGCTGTGCTCGTCCCAGCTTGCGCCCCGGGATCCTGGGGAGGGAGGCCCGGGATACAGTATTTGTTCTGTTCTCCATCGTTCGTGACGGGGGTGCGGTGCCTCCCCCTGCCGCGGCGGGTCCATGTGGGTGCGGGCATTCTCAGTTTCCGAGGCGGGGAGACCCTGGGATCCGGGCAGAGGCCAGTCCCGAGGCGCCGGAGGCGGAGAGGGGTGCGCGGCTCTGCTGCCGCCTCCGGCGCGCAGGGTTCTCCCTAGGCGCACCCCTCTGCCGAAAATGGAGCCACCAGGGACGACTCGAATCCCTGCGGCTGAGGCTGGGCTGAAGTTTTCAAAATCTGGGCGAAAAAAGAGCAAACCAGCCCACACCCTTTGAGACATCGGTTCCCGGAGCTTGAATCTATTTCTTGGCAAACGCCCTAGCCGGCGCCCGTGGCCCCCGGGATCCGTTCCTAGCACCTCCACTCGCACGGTGCGGGGTCTCCAGCTAGCCCTGAGCGCCTGGGGGTGCGGGGAGGACGGAGACCCCAGCCTGGGACTTTGGCCTCCGGCGGGTGGGCGGCGGCCCTAGGGAGACCCCTCGTCCTCCAAAAGGAGCACAGCAGTTTCAGGACCCACACACCCTGGTAGGAGAGCAGCGACCCCGGCCCCGGGGACCCCTTGTACTCCGGCGGGAAGGCGCGAGCGCGGCGGGAACACGAACTGGGCCGCCGCCACCTAGGAGCTGGGGGAAGAAAGCAGTGCGGGAGCGGACCGGGCCGGGCTCGAGAGGCGGAGGGAAAGTCTTGAGCCTGACGTTTCACTGCGGGAAGAGGTGGCCGAGAAGACCCGGCGGCCTTCGCCATTTCCCGAGAGGGGCCGCCCAGGCTCATGGGCACGGCGCCGGGGACAGAGAAGGTTGCCCAGCGGGCCGCGGCCGCTGCAGGCGCGCGCGGAGGGAAGGAAGTCGCGGGGCCTCCAGACCTGCCACTGGCCTCGGCGTGAGACCGGGTCCCGCCTCCCGGGCTGCCTTTGGCCTCTGTGCCGGGCGTCCCTTGGGCTTCGACTTTGGGAAAATCCACCTTTCCCACTCCAGAGTGTCGTCTAGGGGGTTGTGATTTCTCGAGGAGCCTCTGATGCTTCCCTCGGCCTTTGGGGTGTTGGAGGGGACGCATCTGGCCGCTGGGCCGCCTTGGCCCTGCCCCACTGACCCTGCCCGCCCTGCCGTGCTCACGGTTTTCGCCTATCTCTTCGGTTTTTCTCCCGGAACTTTTCAGGAACCGGAGTCCCGGGACTCGGCGGGACAAAGGGCCTTTGTGAGGCGCCGGGCGGGGGAGGGGCGGCGCGGGGGCCGGGAGCGCCCAGATCCCCGCCGGCCAGGGCTCGAGGACCGGGTCGCAGACTCGGGGTGCTAGTGTCCCCCGAGAGTTGGGGGCTGCATTCCGCCCCTAGGGGCCGCGAGGAGGGCGAGGGAAGGGCCCGGAGACCTTAGAGAAAGGATTGGGGCGGCCCTGGGGTACAAAGGGCCGGTCGGGCCGTCCTCTTTTGTGCCCCTTCAGAGCCCGCGGTGATTTCGGTGTGCGTGTTTTTAGGGCTCATTAGGCCTCCCAGTCCAGCCCGGGGTGGTAGCAGGGGGTCCGCGGGACTCTGGGTCTCTCTGGCTGGCAGGGCCTCCGCTTCCTTTCGGGGAGTCAGGGGGAGAGGGCGCTGCGGGCTCCCCGTCTCAGACCTGGCTGGGGGGGCAGAGGCCAGGCGCTCGCCTCGGAAGCAGTGAAGAAGCCACTCTTGGGGCGAATGCCCGCTGAACCGCAGCAGGGAGCCCGCCCAACGCCCATTAGGTAGATGGGGAGGTCGAGGCGGGCGAGGGGAAGGGACTTGAGGCGAGGCAGGCAGGATGAGGAAGTCCAGCGGGACGTGGCCGCAGAAGCCTGCCCCCGCGCCTCCCGCGTTAGGATCGGCCGTACTTCTGCGTGCTCTGCGGCTGAGGTCATGGAGGAAATAGCAGGCGGGCTCGGGAAACACTGCCAGGGCCCCAGGCCACCCCCAGGCCGTACTCACCTAGGAGGAAAGGGTAGCGGGCTGGCGCAGGCCCTTGCTGACCAGACCTTGAATGGCCTCACTGAGACCTCGGACCCCAAGCCAAAGCCCAGATCAGAGCCCTGTGCTAATCCCATTACCCAGGAGGAGGGGAGCTGCTCCCTAGTCACTGCTTGGGTGGGGCTGGATTAGGAATTCCTCAACCCAGCTCCCTTCCCCCTCTTTTTATGGGGTGCAGGTGCTAAATTTTCTCTTTCAACGCCCTGGCCTTCTTGGCTGTCATCTCCTTAGCTCTGGCCAGAGTTATCAGCCCCATCTTTGTTTATTTTTGTACTGGGAAGCCCGAGAGGCTGAGCCATTTGCCCTGGGTCACACAGCTAGGGAGTGAGAAGCCATCCCTGTTACCTCTGGACTCCAGCTGGGTGGGGTCCTGGTTGATCCATGGAGCCTACTAGGCAAGGGAGCTGCCCTGGGAGCCAGTGCTCACAACCTGAGGCAGTGACCCTGGCTGCCAGGATGCTGGCACCCCATCCAGGTAGGTACTGACGAGCGTTGCTGTGCCCGAGGCGGCTGCCCTTCTCCAGCATGGGTCTAGACCAGGGAATTTAGCTCTTTCCTCTGCAGAATAGGAAGTGAAATAGAGAATAAATGGGGCTTGGGATAAAAGGTGGTGATTACCTTTCCCATAATTTTGAATATTGATATATGTGTGAGCCCTGAATGTTCACAGCCCTCAGGGAAATGAATGAGCAAGTGACCATCGCCTGGTAGGCTTGACTCTGTTCTTGGGTTAGGAGGCTGGGACTCAGTCCTGCTTAGTTGCAATTAAAGAGCTATTAGCAGAATTTTGTACTTGGATGTTGATTCTCCCTGCCCCCACACCCTGGGCCGGGCCCCTGGAGGGTATGTGAATGGGGGTGGGAACCAGGGATGGGAGGCCTTGCACTTTGGACTGGGCCCTGGTCAGCAGGGGCTGCAGCCTGCTTCAGGGTCCATCAGCTCTATCTTGGAATTCAGCCCTGCAGCCTACTGGGATGGATTTTAAAAGGTTAATCAGTGTGGGTTGGCTAGGGGAGTGATGTGATCCCAAAGATAAGGGAGATTTGCTGGGTGCTTCCTCCTCTGGCCTGGGGGAGGTTCTGGAATCTGTTAGAGCCTCTCTGAGCCTCCCGGTTCTTTAGCACTTTCTCTCCTGGCTTGTTCCTTTACTCTGCAAATGATTTCCAAGTGCCTCCTGTGTGCCAGGCACTGCTCTGGCCCTGGGAATCCAGCAGTGACCAGACAGACAGACAGACAGACAGACATCTTTGCCTCCACTGGAGCTCAGGTCCCTAGTGTGGGGCCAGGCAGTAAACACAAACCAGGGAAGGAAATAATTTTAAACAGAGATACAGGCTGCGAAGGACAGAGAATACTGAGGGTCTGTTTTGGCGGGAGTAGTGAGGGGCTGTGAGCTTGATAATTGCTGGGGGGGGGGGGGGCTGGGATGGGGAAGGTGGGAGGAGGGTGGGACCTCTAATGAGGTCTTGGAATTCAAGCTGTGAGGCCTGAGAAGGCAGTGGAGGGTTTTAAATGGAGGGAGTGACTCAAATTGAGGGACATTTTACAGAACTGGGCTGGACTCTTAAAAAATGTCAGTGCAGGCAAGACAAAGGAAGGCCAAGAACTATTCCTGATTACAAGAGACTAAAAAAATGTGACAGCAAAAGGCAACGTATGGCCCTCGATTAGATCTTGGGTCAGGGAAAAAATTGCTCTAAAGGATATCATTGGGGTAATTGACGAAATTGGAATATGGACTGTAGATTAGCTGATAGGATCAAATCAATATTATGTTTTGTGAAGTTGATAACTGTACTGTGGTTATGTAAGAGAATGTCCTTGCTCTTAGGGAGTAAGAACACTTAGGGAGTAAGAACTCTGTTGGGGACAGAGAGAAACACAGTAGCTATACTTTATGTGTTCTATGGGAGACAATGAAACATCGGATTGAATCACACACAGGGTAAGATGGCGGTTCAGTTGCCAGACCTGGGGAAGGTCATCTGGAAGTTCATTGTACTATTTCAAACTTTTCTCTGAGTTTGAAATGATTTCACAATCAGCATTTAACAAAATGAGTGTGGATTGCTGGCTAGGGATGTCTGGTAGATGGGGAGAGAAGCAGGTGATCAGTCAGTGGCCAGGTGGCTTTAAGGAGATGGTATCACCAGGGGAGGGAGGCTGCAGGTGGCCAGGGTTTGGTGCTTTGTGGGGGCTGGGGTGCTTAGAGATGTGGAGGGGCAGAGAAGGGGGACAACACCTGGATTTTTGGAAAGTGCAACTTGTGGAGCAATGGGGAGGACTAGATGTGGGGAGGAGGACAGGGATTGGGTGTTCTTGATTTGGATGTGGCTGGCTTGGGATGCTCTTGGCTTCTGGCATGGACCTGCCAGCTGTCTGATCTGATTTAACGCCCAGCTGGTCACGTGCGGTCCTGTCTTCCTCCTGGACCCCAGCCCCATCACTGTGACACTCTGTCCTTTACTTCCCAGTCCAACTTCTGAGAGCCCAGGGGGAGCTATTGTCAGGTCAGGTCTTGGGGCTCCCCAGGGGCTGCTGGGAGTCCTGGCCAGCGGTCAGTCTTGACCCACAGGGCTAGGGTCCTTAGCATACCAGCTATCCATAGAGGCCTGGCCTCTGACTTTGGAGGGAGTCAAAGCCACGAGGTAGGAACCAGCGAAGCTCCTTGCCACCTTTGCCGGCCACGACTACACCCACTGCCCGCACGGGCTATTCCTGCAGGAGTTCCCGAAAGCCGGGCCCTCAGCCCGCAACAGGAAACCCGCCTCGCACAATACGCACCCTGCCGGTTGTGCAGAGTCTGGGCTTCTGGGAGTCGGCGGAGGTTCCCGTCCTGCAGTCTCCAGATACATCAGTCCAGACACTTCAGTCGAGGCAGGGTGGCCTGCAGGCTGAGGTCAGCATGCTGGCTCCTCCACTTACTGGCTGTGCGATGATTCTCTAAGCTTCGATTTCCTCGTCTATAAAATGGGTCCATGAGTGGTGACTGAATTCATTGGATTGTTGTGAAGTTTAAAAGAGCAAGTGCAGCCCTGGCCTGTTTGGCTCAGTGGTCAGAGCATCAGCCTGAGGACCCATGAGTCACGGGTTCAATTCCGGCCAAGGGCATGAACCTGGGTTGCAGTTCATCCCAGCCCTGGTCGGGTTGTGCGGGAGGCAACCAGTCAATGTGTCTGACTCACATCGATGTTCTCTCTGCCTTTCCCTCCCTCCCACTCTGTCTGAAAATAAATAGAAAAATATTCTCAGGTGAGGATGCAAAAAATAAAAGAGCAAGTGCGGCCCTGGCCTGTTTGGCTCAGTGGTTAGAACGTCGGCCTGTGGATCAAAGAGTCCCAGGTTCATTCTGGCCAAGGGCACATGCTTCGGTTGCAGTTCGTCCCCAGCCGGGTTGGAGTGGTGCGGGAGGAAGCCAATCGATGTGTCTCTCTTACATTGAGGCTTCTCTCTCTCCTTGTCTCTCTCTCCCTCCCACTCTATCTGAAGATAAATGGGAAAAAACAAATATCCTCAGGTGAGGATTAAAAAAGTAAAAGAGCAAGTGCAGGTGCCTAGCACAGTTACAACCCTCTGCAGGAGTGATGGCAAAAGTGGTTGCTGTCATTATAATGATCATTAACTCCTGACTCATGGGTGCCTCGCTTTCGTCCAGATCTGGCTCAGGGCCTCTAGAATTGGATGGTCCACGGGCCCCTTAGACTCCAGGGTCCCAACCTCAATTTGTCATTTTTATTCTATTTTCCTCCTTTTTATGGCATAGCAGCTATACTGTAAAGTGCTTCAATCTTTAGTGTTTGGTTCACTGAATTTTTACAAAAAGAACCCACCCGTGTAACCACCAGCCAGCTCAGGATGAGGACATTTCCAGCATCCAGAGGGCTTCCCAACACTCTCTCCTCGTCACTGTCCCCCCCCCCCCCCATCATCTTCCTTCTGTTACCTCAGGTAGCTTTGCCTGTTTGTGAGCTTCCTGTGAGTGGAACCCTACCGCACGCCCCTTTATTCCTGCCGCTTTCACTCAGCGTAATGTTCGTGAGACTCATCCATATAGTGGCGCGTGGCAGGTCTCGTTGCTGTTGGTGTTCGACCTCATGAGTACAGCACAGTTTGTCCACCCTGCTGTGGGCGGACAGTTAGGTTGTTTCCAGTGTTTGCTATGAAAAGCACTGTGAACATGGCCTTTGGGTGCACACATGTCTGCATTTCCCTGGATAGATGTCTAGTACCCGAGAGCGGACTTGCTCGCTCACAGATTTGTGTCATGAGTCTGCCAGTGGTGCACCTTGTGCGTGCCTCCCGCAGGGTTCCAGTGGCCCTGGTCTTCATCCACACGCGATAGTGTCAATTTCTTTTTTCATCCTCACCCGAGGACATTTTCCCATTTTTTATTCAGATAGAGCGGGAAGAAGAGAGAGGAAGAGAGAGAAACATCGATGTGAAAGGGACACATCGAGTGGCCGCCACCCACATGACCCAACTAGGGCCGGGGACAAACGGCAGCCAAGGTACATGCCCTTAGCGGGAACCGAACCCGGGTCTCTCTGGACCGCAGGCCGACGCTCTAACCGCTGAGCCAAACTGGCCAGGGCTAGTGTCAATTTCTTTAACTTCTGTTCGCTCTGGCGCATTTGTAGCAGTGTCTATTGTGTGTGCATTTTTAAACGTTTCTCCTCATTTACATCTTGAAGCTTTGTTGAGAAGTACTTTGCATACCACAACATCCACCCACTGAAAGAGCACAGTTCTGCTTTTGGCTGAATGTAAACTTTAGAAGAAAAATCATACATGGGTTAAAAAGTCAGGTAGCATTAGAAGGGTTCTAAAGAAAATCAGCAATTCCCTGCCTCATGTCTCCCATTCCTGACTCCCATTTAAGAAAAAATTATTACCGCCCTGGCTGGTTTGGCTCAGCGGTTGGAGAGCGTTGGCCTGTGGACCAGAGAGTACCGGGTTCGGTTCCCACTAGGGGCACACCAGAAAAAAAAAAAAAAATTATTACTGATTTTCGAGAGAGAGGAAGGGAGAGGGAGAGAAACATGGAGGCAGAGCCCAGATCTGGGATCTACAACCTGGGTATGTTCCCTGACCAGGTTGGGAATCAGACTGGTGATTGTTTGGTGCACATGAGGATGCTCTAACCATCTGAACCACATCGGCCAGGGCTGATTCCCACTTACAAAATACTCTTTCGGCTTTTGATCCATATTTCTAAGGAATAACCTGTTTCTGCTGCTAGTTTTGTGGTTTTTGAGATTTTCTGTTGACTTTTATGGAAGGTGAGAATTTTGCATGGACTGAGTCTGAATCATGACTCTCCCATTCATTAGTGGGAGACTGAGGGCAAGTTTCTTTACCTCTTGTACCTTGGTTTTCTCATCTGTAAAATGGGCATAATAATAGTACCTATTTCATGAGATTGTTGGGAGGATTAAATATTTATACATGTAAAGCATTTAGAATAGTACCAAATATAATAAGCACTTAGTAAATATTTATTACTGTTCACCTCTCCCCGTGTTTACTTCCCCTGTCCTCCAAATACATGTGAAATACAGTTTAAACTGGTTTTATTTTTATGGCTTTAACTTCGTGAATATTGTCTACATTTGAGCTGAGCAGTATAATAAAATTTATTTTATTTCCTGCAGTTATTTTTTATTTTTATTTTATTTTTTTAATCCTCACCCGAGGACATTTTTTTTCCATTTTTTGTTCGATAGAGTGGGAGGGAGAGAGAGGAAGAGAGAGAGAGAGAAACATCGACGTGAAGGGACACATCGAGTGGCTGCCACCCACACAACCCCAACCAGGGCCGGGGACAAACTGCAACCGAGGTACATGCCCTTAGCGGGAACCGAACCCGGATCTCTCTGGACTGCAGGCTGACGCTCTAACCGCTGAGCCAAACTGGCCAGGGCTCCTGCAGTTATTAATTGCCCCTCTTATTTATTTATTTATTTATTTATTTATTTATTTATTTATTTGCTGGTGTTTCTTAGAATCCCTCTATTCTAGTCTCTTGGTACACTTTTCATTTGGTCAAATCTATTGAATGAGCTGCCTCTCTCTTTTCTTGGAAATTTATTTCCTGGAATTTTTCATCTTCCTGCTCTTGTCTGGTTTGCCTGGTATTTGGGTCTGTGGTAGAGCCATCATCCTTCAAACTCCCTTTGCCTCTCTGTTGCGATCTCCTGTTTCCCGATTCCCAGGCCTTTTTTTCCCCCCTGCTTTACTTTTTTGTTTTGGTGGAGCACATCCTGCAGTAGCTTTCTATGAAAGAGTATATAACAGGCAAAACCTTTCAAGGTCTACTTCGTATACCTGAAATGCCTTTATTCTATTGTCACACTTGACTGGCATTTAGGAAATAATTTTGCCTCCGTGTTTTGAAAGAATTGTAACCTCACCTTCTAAATTCTGGTGTAACTTTTTTTTTTTTAATCCTCACCCTAGGACAATTTTTCATTTATCCTCAGATAGAGTAGGAGGGAGGGGGAGAGAGGGAGAGAGAGAGAAACAGCGATGTGAGAGAGAGACACTGACTGGCTGCCTCCTTCACGACCCTGACCAGGGCCGGGGAGGAACCACAACTGAGGTGCGTGCCCTTGACCGGAATTGAACCTGCACCTCATTGGTCTGTGGGCCAGCGCTCCAACCGCTGAGCCAAATTGGCCAGGGCAATTTCAGTGTAATTTTTGAGATGTGTTGATGCCATTTTGGTCCTTGATCTTCGTATGTGAACTTTTTTTAACCTTTTCCAAATGCTTAAAATCTTTTGGAACCACGTATGCGGGCTCTGAAATTCATATCCAGATATACAAATATATGAATAGCTGTGTGGCCTTGGACATGTTACCTAACCTTCTGTGCTTCCGTTTTTTCTTGTAAAGTGAATAATAATAAGCCTTACCTTTTATGGTTTGTGTGAGGACTAAATGAGTTTATGTACATAAACGCCTAGAACATTGCTTGGTGAAAAGTAAGCCTCGTCGATGTTATTACTGTTCTTTTATCACTGGCATTACGAAATTTCATGTTGACGTGGCGCTCTCTGGGTCCTTTTGTATTTTCTGTGTGGCTGCTGCTTCGGCCAAATCAATCTGGAAATAAAACCTTCAGTCTGAAATGTTTTTGAATCACTATTAATTTAATGAGTATTTTATAATTTCCTTCCCAGCATTTTTGCTGTTCTCTCTAGTACTATTAGATGTTGGCTCTCCTGAACTGATCATCAGCTTTTCTTATTTTCACCTCTTTTTGCTCTTTTCTGCTTTCTAGGAGATGTTCTCAACTGTGTTTTCTTCTAAGTCTTCAGGTTAATTTTTAGTTAGGTGTCATATTTGTAATTTCTAGGAGCCGTTTTTTATAGTCTGGATGCTTTTTTTTCTTTTTCAGTAGCATCCTGTTCTTGTTTCACAGATGCATTCTTTTTTTATTTTTTAATTGATTTTAGAGAGACAGAAAGTGAGAGGGAGAGAGAAACATCGATGAGCGAGAACATCGATTGGCCGCCTCCTGCACGCCCCCAACTGGGGATCGGGCCCACAGCCTGGGCATGTGCCCTGACCGGGAATTGAACCGGCAGCCTCTTGGTGCATGGGTTGACACTCAACCACTGAGACACACTGGCTGGACCACAGATGCATTCTTTCTCATCACTTGGAGGTTTGAGGATATTTTCCCACTGATTTTTAGACAGAGTGGGGGAGGGAGGGAGAGAGAGAGAGAGAAACATCCATGTGAGAGAGACACACCAATTGGTTGCTTCCTGAGCGACCCCAACCAGCAGCCATGCCCCTGACAGAAATCGAACCCGAGACTTTGGTTCTCAGGCTCACGCTCTAACAGCTGAGCCAAACAGGCCAGGGCCACTTGGGGGATATTAATTGCATTTTTCTCTTGGAGTTTTTTTCTCTCGTGCATTGTTTCTCTTTCTCTGGATCTTCCCCCCCCTTTGTCTTTCATGCCGGAGACTCGGAGGGTGTTTGGAGATTTCTGTGCTGCCTCTGCACATTTCACAAAGGCCAGTCAAGCCGACAGGACCCAGATCCAGGGGCGGGACGTATTGGCTACGTGTAACCCCTGAATGTGTCGGCAGGTCTTTCCTTTCTGACTTTGTGTCCTGAGCACTTTCAACCTGGTTGCTGCTCTTCTGAGAGCTGAGTGAAAAGATAAAGATGTGCACTTAGATCCCATGTTCTGTTGGTCCCACCCCAGCCCTAAGAATCCTTCCCAAGACCCTCAGCGGGTTCATTGAGTCAACTGTTTTCCTAACAAGGCGTGTGAGGGGCTCTCCATTCGTCTTCTGCTTGCTCTGTGCCCTGGCCTTAAGCAGTCAGGGGTCTCGGGATTGCTTGTTTGCTGATGATCCCCCTCCAAGCTTAGGGTTCAGTGTCCCTACTCCCCACCCTGCCCAGTTACGCACCTCTTGTTACTCCACTGTCCCCGCCTCTTAAATGTGGAGTTGTCTCCTTTTCCGTTTCTCTCTCATTCTGTTTTCTCTTCCTTTTACACCCTTTCACTGTCATTTTTGTAAGGTTCTGGCGTTTGGGAAAGGATCTGTCCTGATAGATAGAGCCCTGAGCCACCTCTTCTGGGTCAGCCCCTCTCCTCCCCACCGGCTGTGTTTCTGTCTTCCCCGCGCAGAGGCCTCGGGGCTTTGCAGGGAGCAGAAGTTCCTAGAAGGCCTGCCCTCCATCACAACCTTTTCCTTTAGGCCCAGATCTCCGTTAGGGGAAGGAGAATCTGAGGGGAAATCCTCTGTAATTGCTTTAGAATCAGACGTCTGGAGCCCTGGAGGGAGGCTGGGCGGATGCATTTACATTTCTCTGGGGGGGGGGTGCTCAAGGCCTTGACCTACCTGGGCAGCCTTGGGGTTCCCTTTATTTAGATTTGAGCACCCACTTTGTGGGCTGGACATCTGGGTGGGGCAAGGCAAGGTCCCATCCCACAACCAGCCCAAATTCCAGCACGGGGAGGGGCTAGAGTTAAACCCAGATTGCTCTTCCCCAGCTGGCTGCGGCTGCCGCTTGCGACCTCTGGTGGGGAGGAGCTGGGGGCTGTAGGATGCTAAAAGATGCCTGCTGGGATCTGACCCCCTTGGGGTGGGGGTCAGGGCGGGCTCCCAGCTGGAGGGGACAGCACTGGCTGAGTGAGGGAGCTGGAGGGACAAAGCCCTGCAGCTGGGGCCAGCCCCCAGACCTGGCTAGACCCCTCCCCTCCTGACGGTGGGGCCTGGCGGGGTGATCTGGCCTGGTGGCCCCGAGGCTCCTGGGCATCTGCTTGGTTTAGAGGAACCTCTGCACTTCTAGCCACTCAGGCACCTCTGCTGTATCGATGGGAGCGTGGGGAGGGTGGCAGCAGCCGCAGGTCCTTGGCCAGGCCACAGCACCAAGATTGTGCAGGGTAAGTCCCCAGGGCGCCCCCACCCACGGCCCCAGCTGTACTTTCCTCCCGGAGAAGGGATTGCCACAGTGTGGCCCCAGTCTTCGCTCGCTTGCGGCCTTCATTTCACTTTAGAGGGAAGGAGGGCACAGAAAGGTTGTGTTATTTTCCCAAGGTCACACAGTGGGGAAGTGAAGGATCTAGGAGCATGGCCTGAAAAAAAGCCAGGGGCCAGGGAGAGGTGGGGTATTGAAAGGAGTTGTTTTTTCTCTTTTCTTTTTCCTCTCTCGGCATTTATTTACTAGTTTGGTTTTTGCAAATTTTGTCAATGTGAGACTTCCATGAAAATTACCATAAATGCAACGCATACTGTGCTTGCCTTTAGATCACCCTCCCCCACCATCGATATCTCTTTTTATTTTTATTTTTTTTCCTTTTTATTTATTTATTATTTATTTTGGTGGTATGTGCCCCTAGCGGGAACCGAACCTAGGACTCTCTGGTCCACAGGCCGACGCTCAACCGCTGAGCCAAACTGGTCAGGGCCATCGATCTCTTTTTAAAGAATATTAAAAAAATTTTTTTATTGCCCTGGCCAGTTTGGCTCAGCGGTTAGAGCGTCGGCCTGCGGTCCGGAGAGACCCGGGTTCGGTTCCCGCTAAGGGCACGTACTTCGGTTGCAGTTTGTCCCTGGCTCTGGTTGGTCGTGCAGGTGGCAGCCACTCGATGTGTCCCTTCACGTCGATGTTTCTCACTCTCTCTCCCTCCCACTCTATCTGTACAAAAAATGGAAAAATGTCCTCGGGTGAGGATAAAAAAAAAAAAATTTATTGATTTTTATTTTTATTAAAAATTTTTTTTATTGATTTTTAGAGAGAGAGGAAAGGAGAGGGAGAGATAGAAACATTGATGAGAGAGAATATCGACTGGCCACCTCCTGCACGCCCCCCCAAGGGGGATCGGGCCCACAACCTGGGCATGTGCCCTGACTGGGAATCAAACCCGTGACCTCTTGGTGCACAGGTCAACGCTCAACCACTGAGCCACACTGGCCCTGGGAAAAGGATATTTTTTATTGGGGTTTAAGATATACAGAGAAATGAGCACAGATTGTATATGTACAGTTCAGTTATTTTTTTCACAAACTGAACCCACCAGTGTAACCATCAGTCAGGTTTAAAAAGAATCCTAGACGCCCCGTTCTTCACTTCGCCCTCCCTGCGCACCGGGGCCCCTGTCCCCACCTGTGTGTGCAGTCACACTGGTGGGTGCACGCAGTGTGTTCTTTTGTGAGGTCCTGAGGTTGATCGTGATGTGTTCTGTGTGTTGGAATTCTCCGCGCTAAAGGTGTTCCATTGCAGGATCATGTCCCAGTTTGTTTACCCAGCTGCTGATGGACATTTGGGTGGTTTTCCCATGTTGGCCATTGTCGGTGGGAAGCTCTGGCAGTCGGGCTTGCACACACCTGTGAGGGCGAGGCTGGGTCTGAAGGGCGGCAGGCTCTGCAAAACTTTGAGAGTAGCTGTGCCAACTCACGCTCCCTCTGGCTGTGTCTTAATATGGTCCTTTCCTTTGTGAGATTTTAACCCTTCTGGTGTATGTGTAGTAGTGTTTTTTTTTATTTTAATTTCTTTTTCTTTATTTATTTTTAGGGAGAGGAAGGGAGAGGGAGAGAGAGATAGAAACATCGATTGGCTGCCTCCTGCACGCCCCCAACTGGGGATCGGGCCCACAACCTGGGCATGTGCCCTGACCGGGTGTCGAACCGGCAGCCTCCTGGTGCAGGGTCCACGCTCAACCACTTAGCCACACCGGCCGGGCGGATGTGTAGTAGTTTTAATTTATATTTCCTTCATTGTTTAGGAGGCTGAGTACCTTGTCATGGGTTTACTAGCCTTTTTTTTTTTCATCCTCACCTGAGGACATTTTTCCATTTTTTACTCAGAGCGGGAAGGAGAGAGAGGAAGAGAGAGAAACATCAATGTGAAAGGGACACATCGAGTGGCCGCCACCCACACGACCCAACCAGGGCCGGGGACAAACTGCAGCCAAGGTACGTGCCCTTAGCGGGAACCGAACCCGGGTCTCTGTGGACCGCAGGCTGACGCTCTAACCGCTGAGCCAAACCGGCCAGGGCGCCTTTTTTTTTTTTTAATTCCTCACCCGAGGATACTTTTCTATTTATCATCAGAGAGTGGGAGGGAAGGAGAGAGAGAGAGAGACAGAGAGAAACATCCATGCGATAGATTCATATCGACTTGTTGCCTCCTGCACAACCCCAACCAGGGCCGAAGACGAATTGCAACCAAGGTACATGCCTCTGACCAGAATCGAACCTGAGACTCATTGGTCTGTGTGCCGACGCCCTAACCGCTGAGCCAAACCGGCCAGGGCCCATTGGGCATTTTTATTTGTGACCCTCTCGTCAAGTCTTTTTGCCATTTTTACTTTGAGTGACCTTTCTCTTTTCTTTTTTTGAGTGGTCTGTCTTTTTCTCATTGCCTTGAAGGAATTCTTTATTCTGAATACAAGCTGCACAGGGGACATCCTGGTGACGTTCTACACGGGTCTTTCTCCAGGTGGTGGGTCACCTGTTCTTTCTCCTAATGGTGGTGCATGACGAATAGAAGTCCATTTCAGCAGGAATCCAGTATGTCGGTCTGATCTTCCTGGTTGGTGCTACTTGGGTGGTCTTTCAGAGACCTTTGCCTGCCTGCCCTCAGGTGTTTCCCAGTGTTCCTTGCAGGAGATTTCTCCTGTTGCCTTTCACGCGTAGGTCTGCAGTCCACCTGCAGCTGACTTGTGTGTGTGGTGTGCAGGGGGTGGTCAAGTCATGGCTTTTCCCATAAGGAGATCCAAGCTGGCCAGTAGCATCGATTATAGAACCGCCCTTTCTGCACCTTGTGCCCCTGCGGGCCTGTTTCTGGAGGTCGGCCCCTAGTCTGTTCGTTGCTGTGCCCTTGCCCCGTGGCTTTACTGTAGGTGCACCCATTGTGGTCTTTGAGAGCGTAAGTCCTCACACCCTGTTCTTCATCTTCAAGGCTGCCTTAGCTGTTCTTGATCCTTTGCTTCTCCCTAACTTCTTTTTTAACTGGTAAAATACATGTAACATGAAGTTGACTGTTTTTTTTTTTTTTATCCTCACCCGAGGACATTTTTTCCATTTTTTGTTCAGATAGAGTGTGAGGGAGAGAGAGAGAGAGAGAGAAACATCGACGTGAAAGGGACACATCGAGTGGTTGCCACCCGCACGACCCAACCAGGGCTGGGGACAAACTGCAACCGAGGTACGTGCCCTTAGCGGGAACCGAACCCGGGTCTCTCAGGACCGTAGGCCGACGCTCTAACCACTGAGCCAAACCGGGCTGGGCTGAAGTTGACTATTTTAACCAGTTTTAGGTGCACAGTTCAGTGGCATTTATTTGGTACACTCGCACTTTGTGTAGTCACCACCGCCATCCATCCTCACGGTTCCCTTGTCCCACCTCGAAACCCTGTCCCCATGAAACAACAACTCCCCCTCCACATCCCCTAGCCCCTGGCCTCCCCACTTCCACTTTCTGTCTCCAAGAACTTGACTCCTCTAGGTCCTCATATAAGAGGAATCTCACAGTGCCTGTCCCTCTGGGGTTTGATTGGTATCGCATTGAGTCTGTGGATGACTTTGTCCTGACCATCCTTGTAAGTCATCTTTGCCCACAGGTCTGGTGACTTCCCCCCCAAGGTGGGTCTGTGCCTTCCTGGGCCTTGATAAGCTCTGCTCTTTTGTTTTCCAAAAAGCTGGGGTGGGTTGGCTCTGCCCTCACCCTCCCTGCCTCCCACCCGCCCTTCCACAACCAAACGGAACACTGATTTGATGGCTGAAAATGACATCATCCGTTTTGAGAGTTCCTTGTAACACTAACAGCAGTTAACTTTTTACTGAATTCAGCTATTTACCATAGTTCTTTTTTTGTTTGTAACCTTTTTTGTGTTTGTAACATGTCGTGGTTGGGAGTTGGACCGAATGATAAAATTCCTCGTAGGACAAGAGCTTTAACCCATTCTCTGGCTCAGCTAGTACAGAAATCTCCAAATGGAACTGGATCATCAGGAGTCTCAAGGTCATTTCATCCAGAGGGTCCTCTGGCTGTTTTCAGCTGCTGTCATAGAAACGCCCAAGTCACGTGCTCTGGGCTGGAGTGAGCTCTTTTCCGAGTGATAGCCCTGATTTGATCTTGCTGATCAGATGCTCTGATAGATATCTTAGCAGATGTTCTTCCTGGCTTGTGAGGCCCGAATGTTTTTAAAGAGAAAGGGGGAATATATGTGTTCTGTGTTTGGTGGCGGGGGGTGGTCTTTGGGAGTGAAAATATGAAAATAGGGTCTAGTGTCTGCGTTGGCGTGGCTGAGTGAAAAAGTGTAGATTTTGGAATCAGCCTCAGTTTTCTTATCTGTAAAAGGGACAAGAATATACCCTCCCAGAGTTGGGGTGGGGGGATAGTGAAGCAAAAGCTTTGAAGCCTTTTTATTTATTTATTAAATAATTTTTTCTTTATTGATTTTAGAGAGAGAAGAAGGGAGAGGGAGAGAAAGATAGAAACATTGATGAAAGAGAACATTGATTGGCTCCCTCCTGCACGGCCCCCACTGGGGATGGGGCCACAACCTGGGCATGTGCCCTGACTGGGAGTGGAACCGGCGACCTCCTGAAGCATGGGTCGACGCTCAACCACTGAGCCACACCAGCCGAATTTGAAGCCTTTAAAAAATAATAATAATAGCCCTGGCCGGTTTGGCTCAGCGGTTGGAGCATCGGCCTGGGGTACAGAGAGACCCGGGTTCGGTTCCCGCTGGTACCTCGGTTGCAGTTTGTCCCCGGCCCTGGTTGGTCGTGCCGGTGGCAGCCACTCGATGTGTCCCTTCACATCGATGTTTCTCTCTCTCTCCCTCCCGCTCTATCTGAACAAAAAATGGAAAAATGTCCTCAGGTGAGGATAAAAAAAAAAAATAATAATAATAATAAATTTAAATTTACAGTTGACATACATACAATATTATATTACTTTCAGGTGTACAACAGTGACTGGACGTTTATGCAATAAATCTAATACCTATCTGACACCGTACATAGTTATTACAATATTATTGACTGTAATTCCTGTGGAACCCTTGAAGCCTTTAGGGAGCCCCATGCTGGCTGGCAGGTAGGGCCCCCTTCCTCCTTCCTCAGCTCAGCTGGTCCTGACCTTGCCCATCCCCCATCATAAGTATTAACTGAGCACCTACTGTGTGCATTGTATGGGGCACCGAGGATGGAGGAAACCCATAGTGTGACGCAGATGTTTGCAAACTGGGGCCAAAGCTGACCCGCCTCCCATTTTTGTAAATAAAGTTTTATTGGAACACAGCCCAGTCATTGAAGCATTGTCTGTGGCTGCTTTCTCTGCAGCAGGTGGAACAGGCCTGCAAGGCCTCAAGTATTTATTACCTGGCCCTTTCAAGGCAAAGCTTGCCGACTCCTGTTCCAGTGGGTGGAGAGGGACAATAAACACGGAAATACAATGAAGAAGGAACTAGTGTGTATGTGGTGTGATGGACAGTGATAAGCACTGTGGAGAAAACAATCCTCCCGGGAGGGGGGAGGGGTGGGTGGCTAGGGAAGGCGCCTTCATCCAGGGTCACCTGCCTGAGATGTTTGCACGTCGTGTGCCCGAGGAATGGAGTCCAGGCTGTTCCGTATTCCAGCCGGGAGAGCGTCCTCAGCCCTTGCCCATTTACCAGACCTTGGCACCCACCCGTAATCTCGTGAGTTCCCCGCTGTCGGCCAGGATGTTAGGTGCCCACTTTTTAGTCAGCTCCAGAAAGGTCCCCAGCTACTTCATTCACTGGCTGGCGAGGTGGCCTCGTCATCACCTTCTGTGGGGACCTGTCAGCAGATAGTACAGGGCACGCCCGGATGGCTCTCATTCCCCAACCCCTAAGGGCATGCAGGGGCCCTGCTTAAGTGTTGAGGGAGGAGAGGAAGGAAGGAGGGAGGGAGGAAGGAGGGAGGGAGGAGGGAGGGAGGGAGGGAGGAGGGAGGGAGGGAGGAGGGAGGGAGGGAGGGAGGGAGGAACAAACCAACCAACAAACCGAGGAGTCTTGTTTGGATTTGAGTTCTACCTTCTGGTGACCTTGGCCAGCCTCTGAGTCTGCAGACCCCTCCTGTGTTCTGGGTGTTGGTGGAGGGGGTGGCAATGTCTGAGACAGGCTGCCCCACATCTCCAAACTCAGGGTTCCTTCTGGCTTCCCAAGGAGCTTGCCCATGGCCGTTGGCATGTGGTGTGTGTGGGGGGGGTGTTGGTGGGGCCGAGGCCTGCTAGCTCAGTGCAGAGGGAGTGGGGTATTTATGCCCAGCTCCCTGCTGCTAATGCTCCCAGAGGGACCCTGGACCCCTCTTCTGGGCAGTGGCAGGTGGGGGCACGCTGCTCCCACAGCCAGCCTTGGTGTCCCCTTTCTTGCCCCTCTCCCTGGACACCTAGGATTGGAGAAAGAAGACCATTCTCCAAGCACCTCCGAGGGCCAGGACCTTGCTGGGGTGGGGGGTGGCTTCCCTTGATCTGGGTCTGAGGGACCAAGCCTGATGGAGCGAAGGGACTGATGGTGGGGTTCCCAGGCCCGGTGTGGCCGATTCCTTGTAGCGCTGGCGGAGCCACTTGGTCACCCAGGCTCAGTAACCTGGGCATCCTCTCAGCCTCAGATTTTCACCCTGTAAAATGGGGAAACCAGCCGTGGCCGGTTTTGCTCAGTGGTTAGAGCGTTGGCCTGTGGACGAATGAGTCTCGGGTTCGATTCCAGTCAAAGGCATGTACCTCGGTTGCGGTTAGTCCCCAGCTCCGGTCCAGGGTTGTGCAGGAGGCAACCAGTTGATGTGTCTCTCTCACATCGATGTTTCGCCCCCCTCTCCCTCCCACTCTATCTGAAGATAAATAGAAAAATATCCTCGGGTGAGGATTAAAAAAAAGAGGGGGTAACCAGACTCCCTCATTCCCAGGACTGTGGGGGGGCGAGCCGGGAGGGGAAGGTGCCGGCCTGAGACCCACTGTGCCCCTGGGACCCGCTCTGCTCTGGGCCCCGGGCGGTGCAGCTGCACCTGGAGGCAGAGAGCAGATCGTACCTGTTGCTCTTGTGCGGAATCGAGGTGAGATTCCGTAGTGCGCAATGAAGCGTTTGGAGGTGCGTTGCAGAGGGATTTAGTGCATTCGCAATGGGTCACCAGCAGCTCTCCCTAGTTTCAGAGCTAACGTTGTATTTTAAGATAGGGATTTGGGTAGAGGAAGTGGTCCTGCTCGGACCCTGACTTTGAGCAGTGGCTCAAACCTCAGGTTTTGTAACTGTAGGTAATGAGAGGAACAGTAATAACGACAGCCGACCTTGCATGGCACTTCGTGAAAGCATTTAAAATTTTTTCTTTTTCATCCTCACCCGAGGACATTTTTTGCATTTATCTTCAGAAGGAGCAGGAGGGAGAGACAGGGAAAGAGAGAGAGAAACATCAATGTGAGAGAAACACATGGACTGGCTGCCACCCGCACGACCAACCGGGGCCGGGGACAAACTGCAACCGAGGGACGTGCCCTTAGCGGGAACTGAACCCGGGTCTCTCCGGTCCGCGATCTGACGCCCTAACTGCTGAGCCACACCGGCCAGGGCATGAAAGCATTTTAAAACTATGAACACTGCTCTGGCCGGTGTGGCTCAGCGGTTAGAGCAGCAGCCCTTGGACTGAAGGGTCCCGGGTTCAGTTCCGGTCAAGGGCACGTACCTGGGTTGCAGGTGCGATCCCTGGCCCTGGTCTGGGTCGTACGGGAGGTTATTTGATGGGTCTGTCACATTGATGTTTCTCTCTCTCTCTCCTCCCCCTCCCTTCCTTCCACTCTGTCTAAAAAAATTCAATGGAAAAATATCCATGAGTGAGGATGAAAAAATACAAAAGTGTGGACACCCACTCCTGGAGGCAGAGGTCCCTGTGCCGTACATCTCCCACAGCCTGTGGAAATCAAGTCACAGAGCCAGTGGGCACCGGAGGCAGGGTTCGTTTCTCTGTCCTCCCCTAGGGACCCTTCTGTCGAATCCCTCCCTCTGGTGGCAGACTGGCCTGCCCCAGGCCCGGTCCCTGGTCCCACGCCAGTTTCCGACCGTGAGGGGCCTCCAGCCTAGACTGTGGCTAAATTAAGTCTAAATCCATTAAAATTTAATAAAATTTGAGATGTGGTTCCTCAGCCTCCCCAGCCACATTCTAAATCACCACGAGTGGCCAGTGGCTATTGTAGTGTCCAGGGCAGGTCTAGAACGGCGTCGGGCACCGTGGTTACAGGGCAGGCAGGACAGCTGTCCCAGGGTCTCCTGGCGGCCGAGTGTGACTGCCCTCAGGAGGGGTGTAGGGCTAGCTTGCTGGGCGCTGGGGCCTGCCTCAGCCCTGTCCCTGTGCCATGTGAATCGTGGTTGTCTGTGGTCCTCGGTGCCCCACGAAGGGCTGAGTGACTTCTGTGAAGGTGAAGCACACGGCGTCGGTGCCTCTGGGGGCTGGGTCGGCGCTGGCCATCGTCACCATGAAGGATGATAACTGGTCATGGTGACCCGCACGTGTTCTAGGTTTCCACTCACTGGTCTTTGCTCCCGAGGCGTCGAGTGAGATGCTCATGTGGATGAGCAGGTGGCCCAGAGGCTGTGGTCACCAAGGGGTGGCCTGGGACCCAGGGTGGGGGCCAGGCCTTCAGCTCAGCAAGTGGTGGGAGGAAGAAAGACCCCTGCCACCTCAGGCCGTGCTGGAGGATTTGACTGTCACTGTCCTTTGAGCCCGGAGGTCCATGCCCTTCTTGGTGAACTCAGGTGGTCACTGCTGGGCCCTGGGGGTGGGGGTGAGGGTGGGGCCCAGAAAGCAGTCTGGAGATGCTGGTGACATGGAGTAGGGTCAGCTGCCAGTGCCCGAGACAACCAGCCAGGAGGGCCTGGGGTGGCACGTGGCGTCTTTGGGGGTCAGGAGCTGGGTTTACCTTCCATCCTGATGCTGTCCATCTGCTCCTGTCGTGTGAAGTTGACAGCAGTGTTCAGGTGCTCAGCTGTGTGCCAGGATGTGGCCGGAGTGAGGCCCCCATCCCCACCCGAGGGGAGGGCTCCAGCCGCCCGGGACAAGGTCTGTGCTTCCAGGTTGTCCGAGGTGGGGACAGTGATTGGGGCTGGGATGTCTTGGCCGGAGGACGCACGGAAGAGGCCTCGGGGTGGAATGAGCGAGGAGGGGTCTAGAAGGAGGCCTGGGGGCTGGCACCTGAGGACCAGGTGGAAAGGGAGGCAGGCACCCGGGCTTCCAACAATCCCAAATTTATCTTTTAAAAAAAAAATGTTTTTTCTTTATTGATTTTAGAGAGAGAGAGAGAAACATCAAAGAGACAGAACACTGACTGGCTGCCTCCTGCAGGCCCTCCACTGGGGATTGAGCTACAGTCTGGGCATGTGCCCTGACCAGTTATCAAACCAGCGACCCTTGGTGCGTGGGTGGACGCCAGACCACTGAGCCACGCCAGCCGGGCCCAGATTTATCTTAACTTGTGTCTGAGAGCCGTCACTTGGCCGCTTGGGGAGGATAATTTGGGGAGGGGCGGGGGCAGTGAATTTGTGCAAATAGATGCTTGTCATGCTTGCTGTCCCGGGGGAGGGAGTCTGGGCACCGTTGAGCCCCAAACTGCGGCGGGCTCCGCAGGCTCCAGCCGTTGGCAACATCTGGGCCTGGGGTGCTGCTGGGCGGGTTTCACAAGCATGGGCATGAGCAGGCCGGGCCGCCAGGCTTCCGCGCGGCCTGAGGCAGGAAGACCTGGCGGCTGATGTAAGCCCCGGCTGCCGGCTTCCGGGGCATTGTGCCCGCCTGCCTGACAAAGAGGAAGCCTGGGGCTTGGCAGGGCCCAGTGGCCCTGATGCCTGGGTGTGGACCGCATGGGTGGACTGACCGGCCATCATGGCCCTGGGTCCCGAGACCTCGGCGCTGGAGTCCGGTGAGGGGCCGTGCAGGGCTGGGCTGCAGTCTGGGGGCCCGGACGTGGGGTGGTGGTGACAGCGCTGTGTCCTCCCATCATGCAGCCTGTTGCCGACACCACTCTAGGGAACCAGGGTGGAGGCCCTGCCCCTTGCAGCCTCAGTTTGTCTGTGTGCCCCAAAGGGACAGGGTGGTGTTTGGGGATCCTGTGTCCCTGAGAGGTGGTGAATGAGCACCTGTTGTATGCAGGCCCTGCCCTCGGGGCTGCTGGGAACCCACAGGTTGGGTGGAGCTCAGTGAGCCACTGAGGGCCGGGCTGGGGCCTCTGCGGTCACTTCACTCTGGTCCCAAACAGTTCCCGCCTCACAGGCTTGGAGAGTTTACTCCAGGGGCACGTGGGAAGCTCTTAGGTGGGGTGGCCAGAGCTGGCCCCTGCTGGGGGTGACACTGGTGCCCAGCTCCGTGTGCAGGCCTCTGCCCCTCCTGAGGGTATTTAGGGAGGACTGAAGTCACTCAGCTGGTGCTCTCAGGGCATGGGTGCTGCCGCGTTTATGGTTGTTGTTGTTGTTATTGGCAAATGCATGCTTCTTCTTCATTACAAGTCTCAAGGGGCATTATCCCCATTTTGCTGATGAGCAAACTGAGGCCAGGTCAGGGAAGACCCTTGCCCGAGTCTTGTAGACTCCCTCTGGCCTGTGACTGGGAGGCTATCCCGGGTCTTCCCTTGGAGGGTGGGGTGCATGGATCTTGAGGGCCAGCGCCCTGGGTGGGGGGAGTGAGGAGGCCCCTCTTTGAGCCTGGCCAGATGGGGTGAGGCAGCAGTAAGTGTGGTTTCCACCCTGGCCCCAGTAACTGTCCTGCCAAGCAGCAGCCACTGCATCCCCCATTCAAGGGACTCTGGGTGGGGGGCTCTGCTCTTTGAAGGGATGGCCCACTGGCTGGGGGGGCTTCCCGGTACCAACATCAGCTCTCATGCTCACGACTTCATTCATTCACTAAGTTACAGTAGTTCTGGGATCCTCTGTGGGCGTGCACTGAGTCACTGTTCACAGGCTGTGGGGTCAGGCACTTCCCACCTCTGAGCCTCAGCTTGTGTATCCATTAAATGGGTACACGGGGCTGGCTGAGGACTTGGGAGTCTGGGCCTGGCCAGGGCTGCTATGGGTTCCTTGGGGAGGTCATTCTCCGACTCGTGGTTGTCCTTCCTGGTCTAGGAGCCCAGAACAGGAGTAAGGGTTGAGGACGTGAGCCCCCCCCCACTAAGTGGCCTTGGGAGGTCCCTGCTCTCCACTAAGCCTCTGCTTTCATCTGTAGATGGAGGAGCACTGTATCCCCCTCTGGGGCCGAGTGCTGGGGCACTGCCCCTGGGGCGCCGTCCGCTTGATGATTTCCTCTTGGGTCTTCTAGAGTTGACCCAGGCCCATCCTGAGGCCGAAGGGCAGGGGTGGGGCGGCCAGTGTCAGCTCCTCACAGTGGGGAGAGACAGGGAGAGACGGGGATCCTGGGGCTGTGGGCCAGGCAGCGGCGGCCTGGTGGCTGCCTGACAGCCCCCTTCTCTCTGCAGGCGAGGCCTTCTTGGGCAGCTTTGTGGCCAGCGGGATGGGGCCCTCAGCCTCATCCCATGGGAGCCCGGTGCCCCTGCCCTCTGACCTCTCCTTCCGCTCCCCCACCCCCAGCAACCTGCCCATGGTGCAGCTGTGGGCCGCCCATGCCCATGAAGGTAAGGAGTGTGTCAGGCGGGTGGGGTGAGGGCTGCTGGGCTGCTGTCCCCAGCACCTCCCGAGTCTGCCCCTCCACCTCCACAGTCACCTCTCTGGGCTGTGGCAGGCATAACCATGTCACTGGGCACCCCTGCTGTTTTTCAGATGCTCAGTGCTTCCTCTTGTCACTGTCGCAGGGCCTTTGCACGAGCTGTTTCCCTGGCTGCAGCCTCTCACCCCACCCCACTGGCTGTCTCCTGTGCACCCTTCAGGACTCACCACCCCTCCCTCCATCGCCTCTCACTTGTGCTGGCAGATTTGTCTGTGTATTTGTTCGCACATACCCGTTGGCACGGCAGGGCCCAGTTTGTTCTGCTTGCCTATCTCCCTGGCGCAGTCAGCTCATTAATAATTGTGGGAGCAGTGGGGCCAGGGGCCACTGGGCTTTCCTGTTGCAGTTCTGCAGTGATGCCCCTAAATGTGTGTGGGGTCTATGGGTGTGGCTGTCTGCTGGCCCTGAGCAAATCTGGATTCACTGCCTCAGTTTCCCCTCTGTCAGTGGAGGGATGGGTCTGGGGGACTCTGTGTTCCTCCCCCACCTCTGGCTCTGGTGCATTTTGGATGCTGGGTGCTAGCTGGCTCCCTCCGCCTGCCTCCTAGGTGTGCTGTGTGCTCCTGGTGCTGCAAGATTAGGGTTCTGGGAGCACCCACTGAAGGCCAAGTCCACATTCTCCCCATTTCCTCTCTGTGCCAGATTCTCAGCGAGTGCTCCTGCCATCAACCCCCATCGTGCGTGCCCTGCACAGAGGGGTGGTCCTGACTCCAGGCCTGGGATGGTGGGCATCCCTTCTGGGTGGGGTCTCATCTGCCTACTGTAGCTCCCTAGGGGCTGCCTCTGGTCCTGCCTGCCATCAGCCCTCTGCCCTCTCTGGCATTCCCATTTTTACCTCTGCCAACAAGTACCACTGCTGCTACTACTGACAGCAAACATAAGGTGCTCACTGTGTACCAGGCACTGCATACGTGAACTCATTTATCCTCAGAACAAGCCGGGAGGTGAGGACATTTATACCCATTTTACAGACTGGAAAACAAGGAACCCAGTAACTATGTAGGAGCGCTGTTTCAATGACATAACACGAGGGGTCCTGATTATTTAGTGATTACTGTTCATGTCATTATCAGATGGCACTGTGGGAGAACCGTGGTCCCAGTGTGGCCATGGGAAACAGTCCCTCAGGGTTGTCCAGTGGGACTGTGGTCCTGTAGGACCCACAGCCTAGGCAGAGCGTCAGGACCCTCCCTGTGCCCAGTGCCCTCTGAGTCCTGCCAAGCGGCTCTCGAGCCTCCATTCCCTGTGTGTCCCCTGAGGTGTCTTGTTTCTCCCTCTGTGGCTGCTCTTTCCTGTCTTCTCTGTCCTGCAGGCCCTGATTCTGGGCATCACTGGTAGGGCCTGGTGGGGGGCTGGGAGGACCCTTGGCAGGAGGAATTCCTTCCTGGCGGCCAGAGATGTTGGGTGAGCTGAGGTTCAGAGACTAGTGACCTGCTCGAGGTCCCACAGCAGGGAAGGGGCCGATGAACCAGTTAAACCAGGTCTGTGTTGGGTTGAGATTAGGAGTCCTGGTGACTTCAGTTCAAAACCAGGCTCCGCTGCTGTGTGACCTTGGGCAAGTGGTCCCCTCCCAGCCTCAGTGCCCTCATGTATAAAATGAGGGTATTGAGTATCACTGTTCTTTCTGAGGTATAAATGAGAATAACAAAAGCAAAGCAGTTGACAGTGGCCTGGGATGAGACCTGCCGTCCGCATCACCATCCTCCTAGTTGGATGCATCTGATGCTCTTTCTGGTGGATTTCAGAACCCAAGTCCCCAAGGGCTGTGGGGCTGAAGGGAGGGAGGCCTGAGGCCCCTGGGTTGGGAGGGGCAGGCCTCACCCTGGGGAGCTGGTGTTAACCCCCAGGCTCCTTGTCCTGGAGGCCGACCGCGAAGGGAAGGCCGGCCGGAAGGCGAGAGCACCAGGTGGTCCAGCCCGGCTTTTCTTCTTTCTCTTCCAGGCTTCTCCCACCTGCCCAGTGGGCTGTACCCATCCTACCTCCACCTGAACCACCTGGAGCCCCCCAGCAGTGGGAGCCCCCTCCTCAGCCAGCTGGGTCAGCCCAGCATTTTCGATACCCAGAAAGGTCAGGAGGCTGGAGTGGGGAGACGGGGGTTGTGGGGACGGAGGATCAGAAGGGTTTCTCTGGGGCCCCCACCACTGCCCAGTCAGTAATCCAGGCAGCACCCATCCCCCAAGGGCCCCCACAGGCTCTCTGGCAGCCCCCAGCCTTCTGGAACCTTCTAGTTGTGCTCTGCTAGGTCACCTTCTTGGGCTCTGGGCGGCTCTTACAACAACACTGCCCTCTGCCCCTTCCACGATGGGAAAACCCAGGCCAGGAAGGTCAGTGGCCCAGGGAGGTTTAAGTTGGGTTCTCTCCACTTCCAGAGCCTGCCCTCCGAAGGGCTGCTCTGTGCAGGGCCTTTCTCAGCCCGGGGTCTCAGGGCACCCTTTGGCACCCGGCAGGGGCTTCCTTCAGCTGCCCGGGCAGGGGCCCCGCTCACCCCCGCTCTCTTCTCCGCAGACGGCTTCTACCTGCCTGCCCCCGGGGCCCCGGGCGCCCTGCACTCCCAGGCGCCCTCCTCCAGGACCCCAGGGAGCCACTCCTCCGGCGCCCCAACCAAAGGCTCCTCCCGGGAAGGCGCAGCCAAGGAGCGCGCGGGCCGCTGCGGGGAGCCGCCCCCGCTGTTCAGCAAGAAGGACGCCAGGGCCCGGGAGGAGGCGGCCGGGCCGCGCGGCGTGGTGGACCTGACCCAGGAGGCGCGGGCCGAGGGCCGCCAGGACCGCGGGCACCCCCGCCTCGCAGAGCGCCTGTCGCCCTTCCTGGCCGAGCCAGGGCCACCTCGGGCCCCAGGCGGGGCCCCGGCCGAGCCCAAGGGCAAGAACCCGCCGCCGCCGCCCGCCCTGAGCCTCTGCAACGGCGCGGGGGACGCGGGGCTGCCCGCGCTCATGGAGGCGGCCCGCGGCGCCAAGGACGCGGCGCGCCAGGACGACGGCGCGAGGCTGCGGCGCGCGGAGGCCCTGCTGCCCGGGCCGTGCCCCTGCCCGTCCCCGCTGCCGCCGCTGCCGCCGGGCAAGGGCCCGCCCGCGCCCCCCGCCGCCGCGGCCGGCGCGTTCGCCTCGCAGCCGGGCCCCGCCGGCGTCTACACCATCTTCCCCACGGCGGCCGTGCGCGAGCCGGGCCGCGAGCACCGCGTGGTGGCGCCCACCTTCGTGCCTTCCGTGGAGGCCTTCGACGAGCGCCCGGGCCCCATCCAGATCGCCTCGCAGGCGCGCGACGCCCGCGCCCGGGAGCGCGAGGCGGGCAGGCCCGGCGTCCTGCAGGCGCCGCCCGGGTCCCCGCGCCCCGCGCCCGAGCGGCCCGACGCGCTGCGCGAGAAGAGCTCGGTGATCCGCTCGCTCAAGCGGCCGCCGCCCGCCGAGGCCCCGCCGGCGCGGGCCGCGCGCGCCTCCCCGGACCCCCGGGCCTACCTCCCCGCCAAGGAGCTACTCAAGCCCGAGGCGGAGCCGCGGCCCTGTGAGCGCAGTGCGCGCGGGGCCGCCGCCTCCCAGCCGGCCTCCAAGCTCTTCGGGCCGCCGCCGCCCGCCGGCCCCGAGCCCAAGTGGAAGCCTTTCGAGCTGGGCAACTTCGCCACGACTCAGATGGCCGTGCTGGCGGCGCAGCACCACCACGCCAGCCGCGCGGAGGAGGAGGCGGCGGCCTCCAAGAAGGCCTACCTGGACCCGGGGGGCGCGCTGCCCCGCGCGGCGGCCGCCTGCGCCCGGCCCGGCGCCGACCTGCACGCCGCGGCCCACGGCCCCGGCGAGGCCTCGGCCATGCAGAGCCTCATCAAGTACAGCGGCAGCTTCGCCCGCGAGGCGGGCACGGGGCGCCCCGGCGGCTGCGGCAAGAAGAGCCCCTTCGGAGGCCTGGGCACCATGAAACCCGAGCCCGCCCCCGCGGCCCCGGGGGCTCCCCGCGCCCAGGCCCGCCTTTCACACCCGGGGGGCCCGGCCCCTGCGGGGGGCCGGCAGCTGAAGCGGGACCCGGAAAGGCCTGAGAGCGCCAAGGCCTTCAGTCGGGAGGGCTCCGGCGCCCAGGGCGAGGTAGAGGTTCGACACCCACCTGTGGGCATTGCCGTGGCCGTGGCCCGGCAGAAGGACAGTGGTGGCGGTGGCCGGCTGGGGACCGGGCTGGCGGACCAGGAGCGCTCGCTGTCCCTGAGCAACGTCAAAGGTGGGTCCTGAACCCCACCCTCCCCTCTCCTCCTCACACCCTGTCCCTCTCCCGCCTTGCTGCCCCAGCCTCCTTGCACCCCTGCTCTCCCGCCTTTATCCTCTGGGGCTGCAGCTGCTATTTAAAGTTTATTGCTTTTTCCATTGTGCACATAGAAAAATGGGTAAGATGCAGAAGGAGAAGGAGGAAGAAGGACCATTCTGTTTTCCAACACCCTGAGCACTTTAGGTCTTTCCCAGGTTCCTATTTCTGTGCGATTTGCTTCTACTGCAGCGGACTAGTGCGCGTGGGATCGTGGGCCCCTGGGTGTCTCACATGTTCACAGGGTGTTGTCCCCCCACTAGTACAAACTTTATACGTGTCAATTTTATCCTCACCCAAGGATATTTTTCCATTTTTTGTACAGATAGAATGGGAGGGAAAGAGAGGAAGGGAGAGAGAGAGAGAGAGAAACATCGACGTGAAGGGACACATCAAGTGGCTGCCACCCGCACGACCCAACCAGGGCCGGGGACAAACTGCAACCGAAGTACGTGCCCTTAGCGGAAACTGAACCCGGGTCTCTCCGGACCACAGGCCAACGCTCTAACCGCTGAGCCAAACCGGCCAGGGCTATACGTGTCAATTTAAAAAAAATTTTTATTCTCACCCGAGGACATTTTTCCATGTTTTGTTCAGAGAGAGTAGGAGGGAGAGAAACATCGATGTGAAAGGGACACATCAAGTGGCTGCCTCCCGCAGGGCCCAACCAGGGCCGGGGACAAACTGCTACCGAGGTACGTGGGAACCGAACGCGGGTCTCTCTGGACCGCAGGCCGACGCCCTAACCGCTGAGCCAAACCGGCCAGGGCTGTACATGTCATTTTTTTTATTGACCTTTACTCTTCCATCAGGCACCGTAGTTCAGCTAGCCCCCTCATAGGCATTTTGGCTTCCCTTCTCTGGTGCTTTCCGCGTTTAGGGTATTGCATGGAATATTCTTGCATTGCCCCTTCATGGTGTTTTGAGTCGTCTTCTAAGAATAGGTTCCTAGGAATAGAGTAGCTTCAAGTTCTTCCATTCTAAGTCCTTGAGGGTGGTAACTGTGCCCTTACTAGTTCACTGTCCCCAGGACCTAGCATGGGGCCTGGTGTATACTGGGTGTTTGATAAATTAGTGAATGGGTGACTGAGTGTGACAGGTGGAAATTAGGGCCCCGGTGTTCTTATGGGTCTTAATGACTTCTTAGGTAGTTATTTATATGCCTGTTAGTGGTGTATATCTTTTTCATTTTAGACTCCTCAGAATTGTGTTTTAATATTATTAGAAAACTGTTGCTAAGTTTGGTAGAGATGGATGGTGCATTTCTTTTCTTTTTTTTTTTTTCGGTACGTGCCCCTAGCGGGAACCGAACCTGGGACTCTCTGGCCCGCAGGCCGATGCTCTAACCACTGAGCCAAACCGGCCAGGGCATGTGGCAGTTTTGTTGGGACCCTGGACTTGCTCAGGCTTGGCCCGCATCCATGGCCCCGTCTGTGGCACCCACATGACTTCCTTCCCTGCACCTCCCAGACTTTATTGCTGTAGGCTTCGTAGGCATCTTGGGTACATATCTCCTGGGTCCCCCTCTCTCCCTCCCTCCCTCGTGCTGGCCCTCCTGTGCCCAGCCTTGCTGTCTCCAGGGCTCTGGCCACTGCTGTGAGCTCTCACTACTGCCTCCTGGACGCAGTGTCTCAGCTCTGCTCTCCAGGGGAACCCTGTAAGGCACCGGCTGCCCTGGGCCTCACACCGGCCGCCTGTCTGCATGCACTGTGGCTGCGGAGGGGCCCCAGGGGCCTGGGTGGATCAGTGAGTCACCTTAGGGGGTGTTTGTTGAATGACTGAGTGAGCCCATTGTGTTGTGTGAGCCCCTCCCCCTCCAGCCAGGGAAGCCCCATCCTTTGCCCCTTAGGGGCCTCCCACCAGGCCCTGCCTTAGTCTGGGACTGGGCGGTAGCCCTTGGCTTGGAGGTGGCCAGCTCAGTGGTGGACACGTCCTCCTTCTGGGATCAGAGGGTTGGGGCTGTGGACTCCTCTGGGAGGCACACCATCCTTTGGGGTCCTTTCCCTTAAAGGATGCTCACGTGACGTGGCACCCCTGTCGGGGGCTCCCAGTGGCCAGCACCCATCCTGGAGCCCCGAGTACCTGCCCTTCCCAAGGAAACCGTGTCCACGGGGTCGGAGTGTGTGTGTGACAATGTGTGAGACAGGGAGGGTGGAGGCAGCTTGTGTGTGAGAATGTATTTGTGTGTGTGTGACCAGGAGTGTGGGAGTGGGGAGAGAGAGGATGTGACAGGTTGGGGACGGGACCTTGGGGATTAGTCTGAAGCTGCCTTTCTCTGTTGCTACTGACAGTTGGAAGTAGGTGGCTGGATTCTTCCCTCCTGAAAATAAACTCTCGTGAGCAGGGCTGGTGGTTGCTCTCCAATCTGGGCCTTTGAGAGGGGAGGCGTTGGGGTATCCCAGCCAAGTGGGCGGTCACCAGCCCCAAGTTTCCAAGTCTCGTCCCCCCTGCTTTGTGGAGTGAGCCCTGAACCTGCCGGGGGTTCCGGATCCAGGCCCTGCCTCGTGCAGCTGTGTGACCTTAAACGAGAGGCGCAAGCCCCTAGGGTCCCGGTTTCCACGTTTACCACCGAGCGGCAGTGGCGAGGGCCGCCTCCGGCCTTGAGGCCAGGGGGGCATCCTAACCAGGTCTGCCTTTTTTCTGCTCACATGCAAGGTGTTAGGATCTTGGGATTCTGCATTGTCTATGAGGCCTAGATCTTTCTGGAGAAAGGCCCCTGAGTCCTCACATGGGGTCTGGTCTGGTTTCTGGGGGAGCTTAGACCCTGAGATGGACTAAGGGCAGGTATGGGCTACACCTGGGCACCAGTGCAGGTGCCCAGCAGACAAGCGGTCAGCCCACGTGCGGCCACCCTACAGGACACTGTCGTTACCCCTGTTGGGACGTTCTGTCTGCGTAGACCCTGTCCTGGTGTCCTCCTGCAGCCCTGGGGACGAGCATCTGTCCCTCCCAGCTGCACAGATGAGGCACGGGAACCACAGTGATGCCGGAGGCCAGGGGCACCCTGCCTGGGTTGCACCCAAACCGGGCAGCACTGCCGTCCTGCCACCTGCCTCCTTGCTTTGCTCCCTCCGCTGCCTGCCACACACTGGGAACTGCGTGGTGACTTCCCTGTGGTGCAGACCGTGGCCGCGCCAAATGGCTCAGCAGACGGCCAGCAATGACCTCTTGTCCCAAGAGGGCAAGTCAGGAAGTCGGGAAGACAGGACAGCCGTCCCCCTTGCCTGCCCCCGCTCCTTCCCTGACGTGCTGGCTTTTCTCTGCTCAAACGTGCTCTGTGCTTCCCTGTCGTCCTGGGCTGGAGACTTTCCAGACCTCCGGAGCCTTCAGGTCAGCCTCTCAGGTGGCCAGCTGCCTCCAGGGACGGGCCTTCTCCCCGTGCTGGGCTGCCTGCCTGCCTGCCTGCATTCTGTCTGCCAGGCGCCTCCCTGCACCCTGGACTAGCTCCTCGCCTGAACCCCAACCTCATGGGGCTGGGGGTTCCCACCTTCCTGAAGCCTCTCCTGGGGGCTTTGTTCTTGGTGAGCTCCTGGTTTGGGGGCTGCAGGAAGGGAGAAATGAGGAGGGAGATGTCCAGTAGCAGCATTGTAAATGGGGTTCCTGGCCATGAGGTTGGGGTGCTGGTGGACCCCGGCAGGGGGCTGGGATGGCTTCCTCCCGGAGTGTACCTCCTGAGATGCTGGGTCTTGGGGACCCAGGCCGCCTGAGGTTTGCGGGATCCTGAGGATGGGTGGGCATGTCCTGTGGGCGGGGCCCTGGGCTCGTGCCCGCCTGCCACCCCCAGCAGCCCCAGGAGACCAGCTCTGAGAATAGTTAGTTCAGCTTGCTCGGATTTCTCCTTGAAGACAAGTCTCAGCCACTTGCTGTGTGGACTCTGCCGGCAGGGACAGTGACTCCTGTGCCCTGGCCGGCCCGGGCTGCGGCATCGCGCTGATTTCTTGCTCACGGTGTGGAGAACACCCAGGACCGGGGTGTGGGGTAGGGGATGGCGGAAGGTGCAGGCGGGGATGGACGATGGTGGGGGCCCTGGGGCTCCTGCCCTCTGCATCCTGCCCCACGTGTGCCAGGCTGGACTTGGGAACCCACCTTCTCTGCTCTGGAGGTGAAACTGAGCCAGGCACAGGTGGGGGGGTACCTGTGGGGCACCAGGGCAGGATGGGCGAGCTGGGTGGCAGCTCCCACCGGCTCCACACACCCACCTGGACCGTGTTCTCTGGTTTTACTCCTCTGTCTCGGCTGTTGAAGGGTTAGCCACCTGTGTGAGACAGAACTGAGGCAGGGCCTCAGTGTGGCAGCTGGTCGCCTGCCGCCCGGGTCTGTCTGAGCTTCTGACCGGTGGCCACTTTTTGGGGTGCGGTTTCCCCTCTACTCTCACTACCCTGCCCTGCCCCCGAGCCCGCCTCGCCGCCGTTAAGGCCGTGAGTGGTGTGAGGGAAGGCCCCGCGGCCTCGCGCCGGGGGTCACGGGGTCCGTTTCTGATATTTCACCGTAGAGGCTCTGGGGTGATGGCGGGATGCTTCCTGGCACAGAGGACGCCTGGCAGGCTTTGGAAGGGCAGGTGCATCATGAAGACAGGCTCAGCTGTGGAGGACTTGGGGGGCTCCTGGAGTGGGGCTCACTGCCTACCTGCTCCCCACAGGGCATAGCCGGGCCGACGAGGACTGTGGGGATGAGCGGGCCCGACACCGGGAGGAGCGGCTGCTGGGGGCGCGGCTGGACCGGGACCAGGAGAAGCTGCTGAGGTGAGGGCTTGGCGGTCTGGGAGCCCCCCCAGCCGTAGGGGTGACTGGGATGACCATAGATGGGCATGGCCCCTTGACCATGGGGCCACGTGCTGAAGTGGGAGCTGCCCCAGCCCAGGACCGTGACCCGCTGCCCCTCTCCAGGAGAATGCCCTGGGGACCCTTTCCTGAGCCTGCGCACACGCTCTGTAGTCTGGGTGCAGTGTTGTCCCGACAGCGCCCTGGTTGTCCACCGGTTACTTGGGACCATGTCCCTGGGGCCGTTGGGCTACTGCTGATGCCTTGTTTCCTTCCAGAGAGAGTAAGGAGCTGGCTGACCTGGCCCGGCTGCACCCCACCAGCTGTGCTGCTAATGGCCTGAACCCCAACCTCATGGTGACCGGGGGCCCGCCGCTGACAGGCTCAGGCCGCTGGTCCGCCGACCCCGCAGCCCACCTGGCCACCCACCCCTGGCTGCCCCGTTCGGGCAGCACGTCCATGTGGCTGGCTGGGCACCCCTACGGTGAGTGGGGTTCTGTCTCCCTTGCTTGGTAGGAGGAGTGGGGCAGCAGGTGGGGACAGAGTAGGCCCGGGTGATTCCGGGTGGAGCTGGCGCAGGGGCGGGACGGTGGGTGGAGGAGAGCCAGGACCCATGCTCAGAGCAGGCCGCTGCCTCCCTGTGGCGGGGGGCGTGCTTCCTGTCCTCCCCACGCTTCGGCTCCCTCGTCTGTCCGAGGAGGGTAGTTACGATGGCACCAGCCTTGTGGCCTTTCTCTGCTGTGAGCCTGTCTGGTCGGCGCCCAGGGGCGGGCGGGCGGCTGTGGGCGTCGGTGTAGTCAGCCAGCCTCGCCCCTCGGCTTCCCGCTAGGGGGTCCCAGCAGGTGAGGGACTGGGGCTGGGCAGGGTAGGGGTCCCTGGCACCGACTCAGGCCTGGGTCTCTCCTAGGCTTGGGTCCCCCCTCTCTGCACCAGGGCATGGCGCCCGCCTTCCCACCCAGCCTTGGGGGCTCCCTGCCGTCAGCCTACCAGTTCGTCAGGGACCCGCAGTCAGGTCAGCTGGTGGTCATTCCCAGCGAGCACCTGCCTCACTTTGGTAAGTGGTGGCCTCCCCCAGAGGGAGACGTACTAAATGCCAAGGGCTTCCTGGGGAGGCCCCCAGCAGGACAGATGGCAGGCAGGCGGGCTCAGGGACAGTGTGATGTCCGTCGGTGGTTTCCATGTGTGATAAAACCACAGGTCCTTGTGATAAGCTCCTACCCAGAAACCATGTGGAAAAACCAAAGCAGGGCCACCCTGGGAGGGCACAAACCCCCCCTTTTGGTGCCCCTCATCCCTTGGAATCCACTCTGCAGGCCCCTGGGTGTGTGGGGGAGGAGCTGGGAGTTCCCGTGTTGGCACACCCAGCTGTGAGGCCTCGGGGACATGCCAGGTGGGGTGTGGACAGGGCCCGTGTGTGAAGGCCCCTCTGGCTCAGCTCCCCGACCTGTCCGGTGCGGGGTGCAGGGTCTCAGCCTCGCTGTCTGTGTCGCCCCCAGCGGAGCTGATGGAGCGGGCTGCAGTGCCGCCCCTCTGGCCTGCCCTGTACCCCCCCGGCCGCAGCTCCCTGCACCACGCCCAGCAGCTGCAGCTCTTCTCCCAGCAGCACTTTCTGCGGCAGCAGGAGTTCCTGTACCTGCAGCAGCAGGCTGCCCAGGCCCTGGAGCTGCAGAGGAGCGCCCAGCTGGTGGTGAGTCCGGTGGACAGCCGCGCGTCTGTGGGGCCGTGAAGGCCCCTCCCCGCATCGATGGCGGGGCGCTCAGGCCAGCCAGCAGAGACTCCGGACAACTTTCCGCTCTGGGGGAGGAAAAATGAGAGAGCCTGGTGGTCAGAGAGGGCCTCCTGGAGGAGGTGACATCTGCCCAGAGACCTGGAGGCACAGTAGTGTGAGCAAGGCCCAGAGGTGGACAGAGCCTGGCAGGGTTAGGGTATAGGGAGCAGTGGGGAAACTGAGGCAGGAGAGGGGGCCTTGCGAATTGGGGAAGTTTGGTTGGGGCAGTGAAGGGATCCCAGCAGGCTCCTGCTGTGTCCTGAGCCCAGCCTGGCCTGGCTGCCTACTTGATGGGCCTGGGTTCTCCTCGGGCTGGGGCTGGCCTCTGGCATCCACGTTGCCTGATTCCATACGATAAGCTCCCCAAAGCCCACTGCTTTCCGGCGTCCTTGAAGGCATCCTGGGGCGTCTGTCCTCTGCGGCTCGTCCCTCTTCCTCGTGTGGCAGCCACTCAGGAGGAGTTGGCAGAGGTGGCGTGTGCAGCGAGCGGTGCCCTGGGTCTGGCCCTTGGCTCTGTCACGTCTGGCTTTTCACCCTCGGACGGTGGCTTCACCGCTCTGGACTTCGAGTTTCCTCTGGAGATGGGGGATGCTAGTCCCCCCGTGTCATCAGGGTTGTTCAGGGAGATTGAATGATCGTGCGCGATCGACCTCTCTCCCCGTGGGTTTTGTGGGGGCTGCCTGGCCCCTGCGAGCACCGGCTGCCCTCGAGCCAGACCCCTCCCCTTTCCTCAAGTCACCAAAGACGGGAGAAGGCTTCCCCTGCCCGCCTTGAGGTCTCTCGAGACCTACATGTGAAAGGCAGGAGAGCACTCGGCAGGTAGTGAGCTCCCCATGGCTGTCGCTATCCTAATGCCGGGAAGGTGCCGGAAGCAGGGCGGTTCCTTCACCTTTGGGAGCCTCGCCTCTGCCTTGGCTCCCCTCGCCCTCCTGTGAGGGTCCCGGTGGGACCAGGGTCTGGACTGGAGGTCCCCACAGCTCAGTCTGCTGGGTTCTATAAAGAAACACTTTCTTACACATGTGCTGGGATGGAGCGTCCACCTCAGGCTAGTGGAGGGATGGGAGACCTGGACCCTGGGCCCTGCCCGGGGTTCTCTGTGGGCTGGGGGGATCCTGCCGTGCTGACCTTGCCTGCTGGTCCCCCCCCCCCCAGCAGGAGCGGCTGAAGGCCCAGGAGCACCGGGCGGAGATGGAGGAGAAAGTCAACAAGCGGAGCCTGGAGGCCACGGGCAAGGCCGGCCTGGCCGCTGCGGGCCCTGGGCTGCTACCTCGGAAGCCCCCTGGCCTGGCCGCTGGCCCTGCGGGCACCTATGGCAAAGCCATGAGCCCACCACCGTCTCCCCGCGCGTCCCCTGTGGCTGCCCTGAAGGCCAAAGTCATCCAGAAGCTGGAGGACGTGACGAAGCCACCGCCCACCTATGCCTACCCCGCCACGCCGAGCGCCCACCCCACCAGCCCGCCCCCCGCCTCCCCACCGCCCACGCCCGGCATCGCCCGCAAGGAGGAGGCGCCTGAGAACGTTGTGGAGAAGAAGGACTTGGAGCTGGAGAAGGGAGCCTCCAGCCCCTTCCAGGCCTTGTTCTCAGGTAGGAGCGTGGCTGAGACCCAGGGACTGTGCACTGCCTGGGAAGCTTCTCCCCATCTGTTCGTTTAGTCTTTGGTTCACGCACCCTTTCGTTTCTCTGTCTCTGCCGCGCCCCTGCTGTTTGGTCTGGAGTGAACGCGGGAGCACAGTCAGACTCTCCCCGCCCTCCTCAGTGGTAGTGTCAGGGGAAATGGGCGTCATCCGCAGGGCCTGCCTCCGGAGGACGCCAGCTGAGCGCTGAGCAAAGCGAGACCGTTCACGTTCAGCACCGTGCCTGGCATGCAGCAGGTGCTAAGTTGTCATGTTGGTGATACCAGTTCAGGGACACCATTCTGGGCTGTACGCCCACCCCTTGAGCTACGGGCGCCACGTGCTCTTCCCGTCCGGGGTCAGTGGGGCATGCAGTTCGTGGCCTGCGGCTTACGTTCCTCCTCCCTGGTGGCTAAGAGTGTGGGCTTGTGCATGGGACCACTTGAGTTTGAATTCATTCTGCCACCAAGATTCTGTGTGATCTTGACAAGGGGCTGCCCCTTTCTGGGGAGATCCGGTGCAGTGCTGATGTCCAGCACTGAGCATGTACCTGGCCCTGGGGGCTGCTGAGCATCTGTCTCCCCCTGGCGGGATCCTGCCAACCACCTGCCCCTCGCCCTGCTGTGGGCAGGGCCTGGGGGCACTGCACAGATTCGGGTTCCCGCCATCCTGCTCTCGGAGATGTCGCTCCGGGGCAGGAGTTTGGAGTGAAAACGCTGGGGTGGCAGCGTTGTAGTACGGTTATCTCTTGGACAACTCGATTTCCCAGCTCTGCCTTAATGGGGCGGGGCAGGCGGTTCTTGTGAAATGAAGGCCAGAGACACACAGGCTGGGTGGGGACTCTCTGCGGGTCTTACTAGGCATTTGCTTCGGGACCAGCCTTGCTCTGGGTGCTGCCGGGGAGGGGCTAGAGAAAGGCTGACTGTGGTTTCTGCCTGTGAGTCTGAAGACCCCTGGGGGCAGGAAGGTGGGCGATTTTCCCGGGGTTGCCCGGATGTTGCCTCAGTGAGATCCCAGCAAGCAGAGGAGGGGGCTGTGGGCCTGTCCTGGCTGGTGGGAGGGCGTAGATGGGGGCTCGGGGATGACACACGGCAGAAGGAGGGGTCCCACTGACCCTCAGTGCCCTTGGTAGATATCCCACCCAGGTACCCCTTTCCAGCCCTGCCGCCGCACTACGGGAGGCCCTACCCGTTCCTGCTGCAGCCCACCGCGGCCGCCGATGCTGATGGCCTGGCCCCCGACGTGCCGCTTCCGGCTGATGGGCCCGAGCGCCTGGCGCTCTCGCCTGAAGACAAGCCCATCCGCTTGTCCCCCTCCAAGATCCCGGAGCCGCTGCGGGAGGGCCCAGACCAGGAGCCCTTGGTGGAGCGGGAGGTGAAGGCGGAGGTGGAGGACATGGACGAAGGCCCTGCGGAGCTGCCCTCCATGGAGTCACCGCTGGCTTTGTGCCCTGAGGAAGCCATGGCAGCCCCAAGCCCCGAGGGCAGCTGTAGGGGTGGCCTGCTGGAGGCCCAGGTGCTGGGCGCCAGTGGGCAGGGGGGCGTGGAGCCCTCTGGTTGCCTGGACTTTGCTGAGGGGGCCAAAGCACCGGTTGACTCACCGGGTCGGACAGTACCCTGCACGGCTGCCCTGGACATGGGGGGGCGGCTGACCCCCGAGACGCTGGTCGAGGCGAAGGAGGAGCCGGTGGAGGTGCCCGTTGATGTGCCTGTGGCCATGGCCTTGGCGGAGGCAGTGCCCGAGGAAGGCTTGGCCCAGGCGGCTCTGAGCGAGCCCCTGCCCAGCCTGGACCTGGGAGACTGTGACCTGCCCACTGGGGAGGCCCAGGAGGCCACACCTGTGCCTAGCAGGGCCTGCCTCCTGGAAGAGGAAGGCTCCGACCCGTTCCCACCCAGCCCGGAGGACCCGCTGGCTGGCATGAACGCCCTGGCAGCGGCTGCAGAGCTGCCCCAGGCCAGGCCTCTGCCCTCCCCTGGCGCCGGAGCCCAGACCCTGGAGAAGCTGGAGGCACAGAGCCTGGTCCTGGAGCAGAGCTTCCTGCACGGCATCACCCTGCTGAGCGAGATCGCGGAGCTGGAGCTGGAGAAGAGGAGCCAGGAGATGGGAGGTGAGCCGTGCTGGGGGCGGGTCCATGTGGTGTCGGTGTTTAAAAAACGTTTTATAAGATTTAAACATTTTGGCCCAGCCGCTGTGGCTCAGCGGATCGAGTGCTGTCCCATGGACTGAGAGGTCCTGGTTCGGTTCCCAGTCAGGGCACGTGTCCCAGTTGTGGGCGCGATCTGTTAGGGGGTGTGCAGGAGGCAGCCGATCAATGTTTCTCTCTCTCTCTCCAAAAAAAAAAAAAAAAAAATCATTAAAAACATTTTTTTTTGGAAAACACCCAGGATATGGTTTATTCATATTTACTTCTCAAAATCTTTGTTTATAAAATACACGTAACATAAAATTTATCATCTTGCCCTGGCTGGTTTGGCTCAGTGGTTAAGAGCGTTGGCCTGCGGACCAAAGAGTCCCGGGTTCGATTCCGGCCAAGGGCATGTACCTCCCTTGCAGTTTGTCCCCGGCCCTGGTTGGGGTTGTGCGGGAGGCGACTAGTCGATGTGTCCCTTTCACATCGATGTTTCTCTCTTCCTTCCTCCTCTCCCTCCCGCTCTATCTGAAAATAAATGTTAAAATATCCTCGGGTGAGGATAAAAAAAAAAAATTATCATGTTGACTGTTTCCAAATGTATAGTTAAGTAGGTTGTGGATATTCACGTAGTTCATCCAATCTGTGGGTTTCTCAGTGGTGAAATTTTGTCTTGTTCTGTCAGTGAGTTTTGTATTTGCAGGATTCTTTGGGTTGCAACAGAAACTCATTCTAACCGGCTTAGGACAAGGCAGGAAATTTATTGGGTCGTAGAACCGAAGTAGAGCAGCAGTTAGGTAGTTAGCTTCAGGTATGGCTGAATCCAGGTGCTCAAACCAAGTCATCGGAGTTTCTTTTTCTACCTATCCTCTTCCCCATCCCTCTTTCCTTGTTCCATTTTCCTCTGTTGGCCTCATTCAAGGCAGGCCCACCATTCTCACAGGGGGAAGGGAGGTCCCCAGTACCTACCCCAGGCCCATGGGTCTGCTCAGCTCAGACTCTCAAAAGAGGTCACGACCTCTTTCTTGGTAGCTCTGGCAAAGATGCCACGATTTATTCTCATTGGCTCCTTGGGGTTCACACTTTTTTTGCAGAAGCAAACCCTGTGGCCCAGGAGATGGGAGGGACCAGACTGGTCCTGCTCCACCCTCGATGGAGTGTCACCTCCGGGGTGGAGGGGAAGGGTGGGCCTCTGAAGGAAGCAGGGTGCTTTCAGCAAAAGGGGCAGTGAAATCTGGGCGGGACACAAAAATGATGTTCAGTGGAGAAAATCGGGGTGCCCCAAGAAACGTGTGAAGAAGGGGTCGTGGGTCCGACCCTGCCTCGCCACCCCACGTGCGGCCTAGCACGGCAGAGAGGGGCCCGGCGACAGCTGCCAGGAGTTGGTAACGGCGGTGAGCATGCTGTGGACGTCCTCTAGGACTTGTCCACACACGTCTCTGAAATGAAGGCCGTGTGTAGACCGTGTTCTGTCACCTGCCCTTTTCGCTTAGTGTGGTCTCTTCACTAACCGGTTTCCAGGTTTTCTGAAAACGTTGTAAATGGTTTTGATTTAATGGCTGAGCCAAACCGGCCAGGGCCTGAATGTTTTTTGTTTTTTTTTTAAATTAATTTTATTTTTTTATTATTATTATTTTTTTTATCCTCACCCGAGGACATTTTTCCATTTTTTGTTCACATAGAGCGGGAGGGAGAGAGAGGAAGAGAGAGAGAGAGAGAAAAATCGACGTGAAGGGACACATCGAGTGGCTGCCACCCGCACGACCAACCAGGGCCGGGGACAAACTGCAACCGAGGTACATGCCCTTAGCGGGAACCGAACCCGGGTCTCTCTGGACCGCAGGCCGACGCTCCAACCGCTGAGCCAAACCAGCCAGGGCCTGAATGTTTTTGATTTAAGACATCTGTGTCTTTTAAAATATTTTGTTTTAAGGACTACCCAGTTTTCTGCCCATCAGAGGCCCCAGCCTTCCATGAGCCAATCCCAGACTGTCAGGCATTTTCCTCTGTCTTTCTGATTTTATTTTATTTTTTGTGGTTGTAAAGAAGGTGGCTTTCCCTTGGGAAGAACCCTTTGCCTATATCTCCTTCTGCTGGGGCTCTGTCCCCGGGGTGGAATGGCCGGGTCAGAGCAAGGCCACATACTCGAGACTTTGTCGCTGTTGTGGTCAGTGGCCCCCAGGAAGCTGGGACAAGGGACACCTTCTCCATTGCGGCTGTGTGTTGTGTTGTTCTTCTAAAGTTCATTGATGCTTTTCTTTCATTTAAATGGTTTGGTATAAAAAAGTTATTTTATTCAGAGGAAAACAAAAACCCTCTCAATACTACAGCTGGTGGAAGGTTTTCAGGGGGTCCGCAGTGGGCCAGGGGCATCTGGGCAGAGGGGGCTGAGGAGGGGTCCCCAGTTTGGTGGCTGCTGCCCTTTCCACACTCCTGCCTCATTTTCTGTTTGGAAAATGTACCCTCATTTTCCAAATGTACCCTCTATACCCTCATTCAGCAAAAATACTTAAGCATCTACTGTGTTCCTGGCGCGGTTTTGCTGCTGGGGTCCAGCCATGACTAGGCCATCCATGTCCAGGTGGGAAGGGTGGTCTCAGAGGGGATGGCCAGGGAAGCCCCTCTTGATAAGGGGACCTGAGGAAGGCGGGGAAGGAAGGATCTTCTGGGGGGAAACCACTCAGGTCAAAGGAACAGCACGTGCAAAGGCCCTGACTGACAGCATCTGGCATGTTGGAACAAGAGCGAGGCCAGGGGCAGGGGGCCTGGGAGGGGAGAGGTGGTGAGGTCAGCAGGTGGGGGCAGTCCTGGGGGCTCTCACTTTGAGTGAAATGGAGAGGCTTTGGAAGATGGTTCTGAGCTGGGCTGATAGGATCGGACTTCAGTAGGGTGGTTGTGAGGCTGTGTGGGGGCGGGGAGACCCTGGGGAAGGCTCCTGGCGGGTCCAGGCCTGGGGTGGGGGTGGCGGGAGGTGAGGAGCAGGAGGTTTCTGGGGGAAGTGAAGGTGGGGCCTCAGGCCCTGCTGACGGACTGGATGGGGATGTGGAGGGACTATCCAAGGATGAGGCCTGTTTCTGAGCAGGTTTTGGGGGAAGATCAGCAGTTGGTTTGGACATTGACCTCTGAGATGCTCCTGAGCGCTGTGCATGGGGTGTGGACTTGGGGCTGGGTGGAGTTGGGGCTAGAAAGTGTACCCCGAGGCGGGGTGGGGTGCAGGGGTCCTGGTGGCCCTCTCTTTGCAGTCACTGATGGAGTACTGAGCACCGGCCCCTGCGGTCCCCCTCAGGGCGGGCAGTGAGTGGCCGGCAGGCCAGCAGGCAGAGCCTTCCTCGCACCCACGCCGCTTCCTGGAGCAGCCGCCACCCACTGCCCCTCCTCCCCCCACAGCTACGAGCACCGGCCATCCTTCCCTCCCTCCTGCGGGCCTTCGGCCTCTGTGACTGACCCTGGTCCCATGGGGGTCTGGCGAACATCTGGTTTCTGATCCCGGGTCACCCCCACCTCTGTAAAGCCACGAGGCTGAGGTCCCCGAGGCTGGAAGTCGGACCAGTGTCTGCAGGGTTGGTTCCTCAGGCCTCTCTCCTTGGCGTGCAGACAGACGTCTCCTCCCTGGGTCTTCCCATGGTTGTCCCTCTGTGTGTCTTCTTACAAGGACTTACTTAGTCAGATTGGATTAGGGCCACCCTGATGACTTCACTTTAACTTGATCACATCTTTCAAGACTATCTCCAAATAAGGTCACATTCTAAGGTACCAGGAGACTTCAACATGTGGCTGTGGGGGGACACAAGTCAACCCATAGCATCTGGCACTGCAGTCACCGGGCTGCCTGGGCTGGCAGTCCCGAGAGCCCCAGCAAGACTTGGCCATTGGAGGGTGAAGGAGGTGACAAAGCCCCACCTTGGTCCCCTCCTCTGTCCTGGAGCAGCCTTACCCAACAACTAAAGATCTTCTGAGGGCCTTGAAAGGTGTCACACAGACGGCAACTCGGGGTGGGCCATAGGTTCCCTCTAATACCACCCACAGGAGACGCTGGGGGTCACGTTGGTGGCCTCAGTTTCCAGTGGGACAGAGAAGAGCAAAACCAGTGCCTCTGAGCTGGCAGTTCTCGTGGAGCGCTGCTGACACCTAGTGGGCAAAGGCCAGGATGCGCCTAATGCCCTCAAGGCAGCCAGGGACCATGTGCAGCAGCCGAGCCCACCTGGGGAGGAAGTGGCACCCAGGTTGAGAGCCCTGATCTGGTGGCGTAATTATTAACGTTGGCGTCATGGAAATGCACACGTTGGTAGGAAAGAAGCACGTGGGATGGTCACAAAAATGATGAGGTGTCACATCACAGAAAACTAATTAAACCAAAACTCAGGTTAATTTGGTAGCAATCTAATAGATGGTTATTTGGGTCTCTTTCTCCTCCCCGTCGGGGGTCTGAGGTGGGTTGGCTGCAGCGCCTGACAGTCCTGTCCCCGGGCAGCACAGGCGAGGCGGGTGGCTCACCTGCCTCCCGTCTACAGGTGCCGAGCGGGGGCTGGCGGTGCGGCCCTCGCTGGAGAGCCTGCTGGCGGCCAGCAGCCACATGCTGAAGGAGGTGCTGGACGGCCCTTTCGTGGACCCGCTCAAGAGCCTGCGGCTTCCGCGGGAGCTGAACCCCAACAAGAAGTACAGCTGGATGCAGAAGAAGGAGGAGCGGGTGAGGTGTTCTCGGCCCACGTTTCCTGCCTGTGGCCTGTGCAGTTGGTGGGGAGACGGGTCCCCTCCAGAGATACCACCTTTCCTGGGGCATGGCTGGCTTTGGAGTCAGAAGGGCTGATGTGGATCCAGCTTCCACCACCGACTTGCTGTGCCATCCTGGGGAAGCTGTTTTTTTTTTTTTTTTCCTGGGTCTCAGTTTACCTGTTTGATAACGTGTCAAAAGCATGTCCCATGGGTGGCAGCTTGACAGATCCGGAAGAGTAGAGCGGGCTGTGCCCCTCACTTCCTGGGGCCTGGGCAGTGGCTCTGCGTCTCTGCCCCTCCAGCTGTGACAGATACTGTGTTGGCTGCACAGATAGCTGTTGTCACGGGCCAGTTGGCCTTGATGCGGTTGGCAAAGTTGGTCTCTTGGTCCCTGCCGTGCAGATGAGAGGTGTTTGCATTTTTCCAAAGGCCGTAGCTAGTCGATGGCAGAAATGGGATTGGAACCGGGCACCTGGTCTTGGCCATGAAGGCTCGCCCCCACCCCCCTCTGACCGGGCACCTGATAAGGCGGTGGGAGCTGGCGGGCATCAGTGTCCTCACCCCTCCTCTCTCCCCAGATGTTCGCCATGAAGTCCTCCTTGGATCACATGGATGCCATGGAGCTGGACTTCCGGATGCGGCTGGCCGAGGTGCAGCGGCAGTACAAGGAGAAGCAGCGGGAGCTGGTGAAGCTGCAGCGACGCCGCGAGTCCGAGTGAGTGCGTGCCTGTGCCCGGCCCAGCCCTGGCAGGGTGCCCGTCGGGCTCTGTAGGCGTGGCGCTCAGTAGGTCCGCTGTGGTAGGCCGCCAGAGGTGTGTGTGGACCCGAGTGATGTGGGCGCATCGTCTACCCCCCAGTTCACAGCCAAGCGTGTGATTCTTTTTAAGGGACAGGCACGAGGAACCCCATAGAAGCTTGGCACGCAGAGGCCCTGGCAGGCCGCGGAAACGGACCCACGCCCTGAGCGCCCTGTCGCCCCCCCGCAAGAGAGGGAAGAGCCGCAACAGTAGCGGAAAGTAAGGCTGGCCCCTCGGTGGGTCGGGAACTGGCACAGAGCTCGGAGGGGAGGAGCGCGGGCCCATGCAGGGCCTGCATCTGGGCGCTGGGGACCTTGAGTCCCTTGGGCTCTGACCCACCCAGGGAGCCCGGAGGGTGAGCCAGGCGAGTGGCGGATCGGACAGGCAGACTCATCCAGCTAGGACCGAGCGGGCGGGTGACCCCAGTGAGAGGTTTCCAGGCTGTCACCAAGCTACTGCTTTCACCCGTCGTCCCGGCGCGCCTGCGTCCTCTGTGGCTAGGGACCAACTCTCACTCTTCTCCATGCCCCTCCTCCCTGTGGAGGGCCCACTGAGCTTCCAGTCCCATGTGGTGGGCTGTCACTGGTTCCCTCCGTGCTGGACAGTGTTATTCCCATCCTCCTGGCCTGACCTGCTGGCTCATTGGGCCTGGGGCCACCTCCTTCGTGCACTCTGGGCACAAGCTCCCGGAGTGGCAGAAGTTACGTGCGGCCCTCTGGGGTTCTTGAAGGCTGGCTAGAACCAGAGCTTTTCCTCCTGGGCGAGGATAGGAAAGACGCTGTAGTCTTCCCTGGGTGTCGAGAGTAGCATGAGCTGAATGAAGCCCATCAAAGGAAGGGGTGTGGAAGGGGTGTGGTGTGCCTCAGCCTGCGACATTAGTGCAGGTGACGCTAGGTGGCCCCGTGCTTGGCTTGAGGAAGCAGAGGGGGCCACAAGATGACTTCAGAAGGCACGGGAGAGTCAGTGGGTCTGTCACAGGTTTCCTCAGGAGGGGACAGCTCCAAGGGTCCCATGGATTGTATTGAACATCACTGGATGTTCTTGACTGAGGAGAGGATGGAGAGGAAGAAGGACCCCATCACCGCCCCGGGGGTAGGGAAAGCAGCTCCTGGGGAAGAGAGCCAGGGCTGGGGCCAGCGGCACACGGGCCCACCGGCCAGGAGTGTGGACCCTGGGGGTGGTTGTGCTGCTCGCTGATGAGTCCCAGCTCCAGCCCTCATTGTGATCTCAGGCCAGGTGTTGGCTTTTCCAGGCCAGGTGTTATTAGCTCCTCTTCTATAAAAGTAGTACCTAGAACAAAGCATTGTTTTGTGGCTAAAATACAAAGCACTAACATGGAAGGAGACAAGTAGTAAGCACCAGGTAAAAATTAGCTGCTTTTATTATTATTTGTGAAGGATTTAGCTTAGAGCAGCCAAGAGAAGCCTCAAATGGGACCACGTCCCGGCTGTTTGCACTCCCAAGGGCATGGAGACCAGCCAGGGGCTCTTTCTTCACATAAGCTCTTGATCTTAGTCGCCCTCCCATGCTGGTGGATTTCCTTGGCATTTCTGATCCTTGTTCTTGGCAGGTTTTGGTAAAGAGGCATCTGCCCATACAAAGCTGTGTGTGTGAGCGTGTGTGAAGGGACATGGGAGAGAAAGATGCCAGCAGAGGATACTGCCTTGGAGTTTTTCTTCTTTCCCGTCACAACTATCCCAGAATCCCAGCACCATAGTTTTACAGGATCCGTCTCCCCAGATGCGTCACTGTGTCATCACTGTGTGTCAACATCCAGAGCCCACCCTTCAAGGCCACGAGGGCGGACCCCAGCCCTTGAGTGTTGCCTGGACAGGGTGCTGACCAATGGTGCCTCTGGTTGCAGGCTGGGCAGCAAGCCCCTGCTGACATCAGATGCCTACGAGCTGGGAGCAGGGATGAGGAAGAGACACAAGGGGCCTGAGGAAGAACACGATGCCCTCATGGGAACGGGGAAAGCTAGGGGGAGGAACCAGCCTTGGGATGAGCACGAAGCCCCATCAGACTTCATGAGTCAGGTCAGTAACCCTGTCTTCCAGGTGTGCGGCCACCTCAGGCAGGTCTGGAGATATGGAGTTCACACTTTCTTTGCAGGTCTGTCGACCCTGCTGCTGCACAGAAACTGTAGAAATGGTTGCCTTAGTTCGTCCAATCTGCCTTACTATACAGAGGGGGAAATTTTGGCCCAGAGATCAGAGACTTACCAAAGTAACACAGCCTCAGCAGAGCTGAGAAGGAAATTCATATGCCCTGTGTGTTCTCCGTGACCCTTTGCTGAAGCCAAGAAGAGAGACTGCAAGTTTTTTTTTTTTTATCCTCACCCGAGGACATTTTTCCATTTTTTGTACAGATAGAGTGGGAGGGAGAGAGAGGAAGAGATAGAGAGAGAGAAACATGGATGTGAAAGGGACACATCGAGTGACCGCCACCGCACGACCAACCAGGGCCGGGGACAAACTGCAACCGAAGTATGTGCCCTTAGCGGGAACCGAACCCGGGTTTCTCCGGACCGCAGGCCGACGCTCTAACCGCTGAGCCAAACTGGCCAGGGCGAGACTGCAAGTTCTTAACCAGATAATGCAATCACACTGTTGTTTAACAATATGATTGTTTAATGGGCAGCCTCACCATTCTTAGTTCTAAGAAACAAGGGCTTGATGCCATTGTAATTTCCTCTGTGAACTCTCCAGAGGTAATGGGGTGAGAGCCAGCTCCTTGAGTTTTCTTATTTCTGCAAAGCATTGAAATCATCCACTTAAAGCTCTCGTCTCTAAATACTAATGTACCTTGTCATCCCTCCTGTAAAGCCCTGTGTGAGGGGCTGTTTTGGTTGATTTGGCCTTCAGAGGGAAGTACTGACGTAAGGGATCTAGGAGTAGGGAAGAGACACAGTCTGTACACCATCATCCTTTATACTCTCAAATTGTGAAGGACACTTTTGTTGTTGAAATGACATGATCCCAACTCTTTTCTCCTTATGAAATGTGACCTGATTAAAGAAAATCGAGATACAATATTCAGACGAAGAGCATTGATGGCTTGGAAACTGCACATTTCACTTCCACAACAGACTACAGAGAGTGAAAGCAGGAATTTAATCTTTGAAATCTCTAATCTCTGCTTCAGGCATCCGAGGCACACTCGAGGCATTTTCTTGGCAGCTTCGGCCCCTGTAGTTGGATGGGCTGATTCAGGCCTCTTCGTCAGCTGCTTCAGGTGGTTAAGATAAGCAGATCAGCTGGGCTGTGATCCCGGCGTTCAGTCTCGGTTCCCTTAGTCCGGCTGGCTTCTCCAGCTCATTGTCGGCACTGTTTACTTAAAGGGCTTCCCTAGGAGGCACCAGACGGCACCAGAGAGCCAGAATGGAAATGCCAGTGATCTTCGTCACCACAGGGACAGCTGTTGAAGTGCTCCGGGTGCCTCATCTCAGTTCATCTTCAGAGCCACCTTGTGCCCCTCCACAGTTACCCCCATTTCACAGAGTAGAACTGAGGCTAAGCGGAGTTCAGCAATTTGTCAGAAGCCACAAAGGCAGGGGGTCGGGTTCGTCGGAGCTTGTGCGCTCAGACCCACTACCCTGTTGGGTCAGATGTCTTGACGCAGGGCTTCCGTCTTCCCTCTCCAGCTCAAGATTAAGAAGAAGAAGATGGCCAGTGACCAAGAGCAACTGGCAAGCAAGCTGGACAAGGCCCTCTCCCTCACGAAGCAGGACAAGCTGAAGTCGCCCTTCAAGTTCTCGGACAGTTCTGGGGGGAAGTCAAAACCGAGCGGGGGCTGCAGCAGGTACTTGACGCCTTATGACAGCCTGCTGGGCAAGGACCGGAAGGCGCTGGCCAAAGGCCTGGGCCTGTCTCTGAAAGCCTCCAGAGAAGGTAAACACAAAAGGGCCGCCAAAGCCAGGAAGCTGGACGTGGGCTTCAAGGCCAGAGGCCAGCCCAAGTCGGCCCACTCCCCGTTCGCCTCGGAAGTGAGCAGCTACTCCTACAGTAAGTGGCGGACGCCGCGCTGCCTCCAGGCCGCCGTGCTCTCTCCTCTCCTCTGTCTGTCTGTGTGGGCGGCTCCGCGGTCTCTCTGGTGTCTGCGCCGGCGCCAGGCCGGAAGCGGTCTGCCTGGAGCGGAAGTGCGCGCGGCGGCCGGCGCCATGTTGGGCGGGCGCCCGTGATTGGCGGAGGGAGCGGGCCGCCTGCCCGCCGGAGCTCCTTCCGCTTTTGGCCGGAAAGCGGGCTGGGAGGCCTTGTGTGGAGGCCGGTGCCACCGAGTTTCCGGCTGCCCGGCCTAGAGCGGGCGCCCGTGAGGACCATAGAGATGGGGCGGCCTCGCCGGAGCCGCCGGCGGCCGAGGGTTGGCAGGGCGGCCACGGAGTGAGCGCGCTCGGTCTGGGCGCCGGGCCGCGCAGGCAGCGTGTCCCTTTGCCTGTGTGACCGCGCCCCAGGCGGCTGCCGCTTTGCCCCTGGGGGTGGAAACTGAGGCCGACCGCGCTGGGTGGGCGTCGGGCCGGACCAGGCCCAGGACTTCAGCCGCGATGCGCGTGGTGGCCGCGGAGCGCGGGACGGAGCCGGCGGGCCTGGCGGGAGCCCGGGCGCTTGCCCGAGCCGGGCAGCCCCGTGGCCTCGCGTGGCCCGGCCGCGTGGCCCGGCAGGTGTCGTGTTTGTGGGCGGAAGCCCCGTGCCCAGGTGGATGGGCCGAGGGTGCAGCGCCCGGACGCGGCGGTGCGGTTGGGTCCGGAAGGCCCAGGCTGTGGTCGGGGTGGGGGGCACCGCGGGGCGCTGCCTGAGCTCAGTGGACTCGTGTTGGCGACGAGCTGGGCATGGCCCCTGGCACCTTGCACGAGATTAGGCTGCTGCTATTTTCTTCTTAAAACACGTGCGCGTTTTGGGTTGCCCAAGGCCGGTGGGTCTCCAGGGCTGCGTCTCAGGTGGGCGTGGGGCAAGCAGGCACTTCGTGTCTCTTGTGCTGAAGACGGGTGCCCGTGCCACGGCTTCGTGGTCCCTTCATGCGGAGGGTGTGATGCAGACAGCACTGCCCAGGCCCCTGCCACCTTCAGACACTCACAGCGCTGAAGGAGGGCGGAAGGGCTTTAACCCCTGCCCGTTCCCCCTTTGCCGGTTCTGGAATAACGAGCAGGGAGCCAGGAGGGTTGCTGCTCCTGTGATCTTTTAAGGCAGCGTGGCCGATGGATGTGGCAGGGCTGGTTACTCGAAGAATCCTCCCCATTCGCCCTTCATGTGGATGTGAGCCAGAGGTGAGCTCGGCCCCTGAGGTCTTGGGGTGCCCTGAGCTGGTGAGCCCACTGTAGACGATGTGCACACGTACACAAGGCCACGTTCAAGTTTCCGGGCTAACAGTGTTATGTCTTTGTCTGAAAGTCCACTGTCCCGGTGAGGGGGGTGGGTTAACGTTGTGACAAAGGAAGGCCCGTCTACAGCTAGGTGACGCCTGGTATGCAGCTGGCTCTTCTGTGGTGCTAGGTAGATGGGAGCAGTCCCAAAGAGGCCAGCGGTGTTCGGGCCAGGGCGGGGCTGCACCGGCAGGAGATGGGAGGGGAGAGCGCCGCCCTCCTGCCTTTTCAGGGTGGGTGCTAGGGGTTGGGCGCACGCCTGGGGGCTTGTGGTGGGAAGCCAAGTTGGTTATTGTCATCCACGGGCATCTCCAGTTTGGGATGGAGCACACGGGAGGGAGAGCTGTGGCTGGGGGATGGGCAGGGGCCTGGTGGGCCTTGTCCTTTCCTTGTCCCACCCAGAATTGCTGCCCTGTCTTGCACTTGGGGTCTTGGTGGGAATGGAAAGGCTAGATTTGGGGGAGGCAGCCAGAGGACCCCTCTCACCTGCAGCGGTTTCTGTCGGACTTGAAAGTGGCAGGCATTGCCAGAGCTGAAGCCCTGTTCATTGACGTCCCTTGTGCTCCAAGTGGATTTTACCAGATCGGGTTTAGGTTTGGCTGCAGAGCCCTTCCTTCCAGTGAAATCTCGCCGACAACCCATACGTAAAATGAGTCGAAACTGTTGGGGGTGGGGTGGAAGGAGTCAGAGCTGTACCCACTTTGCAGGCTCCTCCCCAGAGCCTGGTGATTCTCCCCTAAGAATGCTCGAGAACCTCGGCCTGGCCCGTGTGGTGAGGCGGAGACTTGTGGGAAGCCAGCAGCAGTGTGTTGTAACGCCATTGCCAGTTTCTTTGGTGTGAGTAGTTTGCCGTGGCCTGTTTCAGGCTGCCTTTGTAACGTTCAGCGTGGAGTGCGCCGGTGCCAGCCCAGCACACTGCAGGCTGGTGTTGGGGGAAGGAGAGCCTTGCCCGAGTCCTTCCCTCCTGGGCCTCATTCCTCCCCTGGGCTGGGAGCAGTCCTGTGGGGCAGGCTGAGCCCCACGGTACCCTCCATGGCCAGGGGAGAGACCTTCCTGAGAGTGGGCTCCTCCCTCCCCCAAGGCCTAGGAGGGCTGCACTGCGTTGTGGGTGAAGGTCACTGTGTTGTGGGTGATGCTGGCAGTAGCCAGCCTGGAGAGGGCCTGGGTCCCAGGCCAGGAAAGGCATGCTGTGTGGTGCCCACAGCTCGGGGCCTCCCAGGTAAGAGGGGAGACAGGCATCGGCGCCTGTCCCTCTGGCACGCACCGGGTGCTCTCACAACCACTAAGTAAGGAGAGAGAGCCAGCCCCCGCCCCTGCCCCGTGACTTATCACAAACTGCCTTGACTGCAGATACGGACTCCGAGGAGGAGGAAGAGTTCCTGAAGGACGAGTGGTCTGCCCAAGGCCCCTCCGGCTCCAAACTGACATCTTCCATCCTGTGTGGCATGGTGGCAAAGAACAGCAAGCCGGCTGGAGGCCCCAAGTTGCCCAAGAGGGGCCTGGCGGCCACCCGGACTCTGAAACCCAAGCCGGCTGCCGGCAGGAAGCAGCCGTTCTGTTTGCTGCTTCAGGAGGTCGAGGCCCGTTCCTCCTTCAGCGACTCTTCGGAGGACTCGTTTGACCAAGGTTACTAGCTCCAAACACACCCTTCCGTGTTTTATATTGAGAGAGTGAGTGAGTGAGCGCGAGCGAGCGAGCCGGGTGCTTGGCAGCGGGGCCTGCCCTCAGCCTCTCCCCCGGTGTGCCCAGACCTGGGGCACTGTGCTGGGCCACAGCCAGCTCTCCCCGAGCCTCTGTACGGACTGGGCTTAGTCTTCACCCGCCTCCACGCCCCTCCGCCCACCCCGTTCTCGCCTCCTCTGTCCCCTAGACCGCAGGCCGGGGTGGGGGTCTCGGCAGGGGCCTCCCCAGGGACGTTTTGTAAATGGAACTCTGTCGTGTGGGCGTGTGACTTGATGTTTGTACTGCGATTTTGGTAATACCAAGCTTTATTAAACATATCGAGTTCATTTTTAACTAAACCCGTGTGCCTCGTCTCTCTTGCTGTGTCCTGACTTAGCCCGTTAGGTGCCGCTTCCCTCATTCCGCTCCTCCCCCCCCTCCCGCCCCAAGGGGCAGAGCCGAGCAGTGGCTGCTTTTCTGTCACTCAGACACCCCTGGGAGCTACTGCATGCATTTCATATTTCAGGTTTAAAGTAGCTGCTTTCACCTCCAGTGTCATCTTTTTTTTTTTTAAGCTGCTTGTCTGTCTGTTGTTTTCTTAAAGCTCTGTTCCTATGCACCAGCTTTAAATATGTGCCAGCACCTGTTCTCTAACACATTTCCGTTTCGAGGGGCGTGTAGGCAGCACAGGGTTCAGATCATTGGGCAGTCGAGGGGCAAAGTGCAGCGCCAGAGCTCAGCCCGGGCTCTGCTCGCCTCCCTTACAGAAGAGGGTCAGTCAGCGACCCTGGCCAGCAGACTCTGAGTGTGTTGCTCTGGGTTAGGATTTGCTTCAGGGTGGACCCCTACCGGGATCGCAGAGCTGGGATGGCAGAGCCGGGACCCGCTGTCCCTGAGTGAGACCCAGGCAGGTCAGGGCCACTTGGACAGGACTGGCTCAGCCCTGGGATCTGAGTGCTGCCCAGTGCCAGCCTTGCGCTCACACTCCCGGTCAGCCTCTCCCTCCCACACTTCCCTCTGCATGGCCCAGATCCATTTTGGGTGACCAGCAGATGGCACAGCAGGGAGCCAGGTGCCCTCAGGGCTCACATTCTCCTGGGCTACTTGCCAGCCAGCCTGGTTTCCCCAGGCCGCCTATTGGGCCTTCTCGGATCCTCCTGGCTAGTTTGCCATTTCCCCCTCCCGACTTCCCCCCTCTTTCCCCTGGGCTGGACCCCCATGCCTTCTCCCTTTCACATACTTTCCCCCCCTTCCCCTTAAAGCCAGGGTGCCACCTTCCGAATTTGGGGCTCCTCTGCCTCAGCTCAGACCTTGTAGAGAAGCAGGTGGTCCCCTGCTCTAGCAAGGGGCTGTTTGCACGGGGACCCGCAGACCAGGGTTGGGCGCAGCAGTAGACAGAACCCAGAGAGGGGGAGTGCAGGGGGAGGGGAGGGGGCCCGTGCACACTGACTGTTAAGTCTCCAAAGGGGTATTTGGGCGATAGGGCCTTACTGACACCCAATACTAAAACACCTAATGGCTTGGCTTTTCTAGTGTGTCTGCTTTCTCCCCCCAGCAGCTTGACCATACCTTCACCCTTGACCCCTACCCATGATGCTTTGAATGTCTGTTTTGGTCTCTTGCATTCGCTCTCACGCTGCACTCGGACGCAAAGCGAAGGCTGGGAGTAGGGCAGACGGCGCCGCGGGTCACTGAGCTGGGGTCGAGCCCGGCTCGTTGGTCCGTAGGTAGGCACACCCTTTTCTTCCTGTCCCCTGCACCTCCCTCCTCGGGGCTGCCCCATCGGCTATGGCAGCAGCGGGTCGCTTTGGCGTTTATCGATCAGGGTTTGGCAAACCAAAGCAAGTTACAGCAGCCAACCCCACATACTGAGCCAGGAGGGTTTTTGTTTTTGTTTTTTACAGAAAAAAAGTTCCTCTGCATTTCCCTGGGTTTCTTTGTTGGGACTTTTTCTCCCCCTGCCCTTGGCAAGCTCTGTTGACTCAGGTGTGGACAACTCCAGAAAGGCCCTCTTGGTCCCCACACACCCCCTGCTCGCCCTGCCGGCAGCCTCGGGTCAGCCAGGGAGGCTGGCCAGGCGGAGCGGGAGCCGGGAGGGCCCTGGGAGGCCGAGCTGACCTGTGGCTCCATTTTGTGGCAGGCACACCCCTTCTTTTGGCTTTTGCCTGTCAAACGCTTCTCCATCTCAGGGTGCCGGGATGGGACTGCTGCTGGTTTTCTGAGATCTGATGCAGACGATCTGACACCCAGAAACCCAGAGCCAGCCCTCCCCCCGTCGGACCCTGCGGTGGAGACTCCCCCCGGGTGGAAGAGGGTGCTGGAGTCTCCACACCTGAGCGGCCCCGGGAAGACTGTCTGTAGAAGGGAAAGCTGGCCACCCGTCCACCCCTGTGCCCCCAGCACAGCCACCCCCCCGCCACCCCCAGGGGGGCCCGATGTGGGGAACCCAGGCGCTGTCGAAAGTCTGCCTACACTTAGCCTGCTTTGCCGCTGTGGCCCACTGGGGCGGAGACGGATCGTGTGACGTCCGCAATGTGAATGGATCGCAAGTGTGCACTGCCTGCCCGCCGCCCGCCTGCCCGCTGGCCTCCATCCTGCTCCATCCATCGCTCGCGAGCCCGGCTTCCTCTTCCCACCCTGACGCGCTCCCTCTCTGCCTCCTTCCTCTCTTGACTCCCTTAGAGATTCATTAAGCTCCTCACCACTTCCCTTGCCCAGGGCTCACTCAGCAGAAACGGCTCTCTCTGATCAGAGGGTGCACAGAAAGCCTCCGCCCTCATCAGCACCCGTGGCTGCCATTCGGCCACTGTTGCGCTCAAGCAAGCAGGCGGCCTGGGGCGTTGGCAGGAGAACGTGGACTTGGCCAAGCCCGGACTGTCCCCGACCCCAGACACCATATCCGTCTCTAGCCGCACCTGGCCCAGCCTTGGCCAGCAGCCCCAGAGACCTTCACACTCCCAGTGCTCTGGGCAGACGGGGCCTTGAGCAGGTGTCCCTGGGGCTCATGGGCAGTCGGCCCGGCTGCCGTCGGCCTATCTACCCTTGTGGGGTTAGCCTGGGAAGGTCAGAGCAAGCTTGTCCCTCTAGATCAACTCCTGGCGGAGGGTCCCGTGCAGGAGTATGGTCCTCCCTGCCTCCCCGGACCCCCGCCTGCCCCACGGCCGGCCCCACCTCTGTCCCGATGGCCGGAGTGGCGGGGCCAGGTCTGGTCACCTGCTGGAGACACAGGCAGGGTTTCTTTAGTTTCTTCCCACTAGACTGGGAGGCAGGACAGCCAGCCAACCCTGGGTTCGAGTCTGGCTTTCTGCCTGAGCGCTTGAACCCCTGGGACCCGGTCTCCGGTGCAGAGTGGGCTGGCCTGCACCCTTCCCGCTACCTGTGGGCCAGAGGGAGACCGCCCGTGGCTCCCTCAGTGGTGGGGACACAGTGTCTCCTCACAGGACGTGGTGGCACTGCGGGTGTTTAATTGACTTCATGCCGGCAGAGCACTTTCTCCTACGAATGCGTGGTCCTGTTTGGACCCTCCCTTAGCTGGGCTGGGCTGGGAGGGTCACCCTGTATCACAGAGGAGAAAATAGGGCTCTGAGAGGGCCAGGGATTTACTCAAGGTGTCCAGTGTGGGGGTGGTCCTGGGAGCCCGCTTTGGACCCCAGAGCCTGCTCAGGGCTTCAACTGTGGGTGTGTCCCACCCCCCAAGAAGACACCAAACTCCACCTTCTGCTGCCAGCCCACAGGCCTCCAGCTTCCAAAACCGTCCCAGGCCGCTCTGCCTGGAGCCCCAGCCTGAGCCCCCAACCCCTCTCCTGTCTCCGCCCTTCCCTCGGTCTCCTCTTTCCTCTCCTCCTTCCTCCTTCCTCAGCCTTCACGTTGTGCGTCGTCGGGGCGTGTGTGTGTGTGAGACCGTGGAGAGAGCTGTCTCCAGTCCTTGTCCGTGTGTCCCCCTCCCCACAGCACACGTGCATGTTGCTGTTCCCCTGACAGAAACCCACTCTGATTCCCAAAGCCGCTGCCCACTCTGGGCCGTCCTGGATGCCCACGGCTTGGGCTCGCTTTGATGGGGCACTGGGCCATCGGGGGGACTCGTAGGCTGGTTCTGGACCCACCCCCAGCTGGTGAGGACTGAGGAGCTAGGCTGGTGCTCCTGCCAAGTGGGGGCGGCGGGGGCGGCGCGGGCCCTGGCGAGGCTCTGACCCCCCCCTGTTTTCTGCACGCCAGATGAGAGTTCCGAGGAGGAGGAGGAGGAGGAGGAGGAGCTGGAGGACGAGGAGGACGAGGCCGACGGCGGCTGTAGGCTGGGGGCCCGGGAGCGGGCCCTGTCGCCAGGCCTGGAGGAGAGCGGGCTGGGCCTGCTGGCCCGCTTTGCAGCTAGCGCCCTCCCCAGCCCCACGGCGGGGCCGCCGCTCTCCGTGGTGCAGCTGGAGGCCCAGCAGAAGGCCCGGAAGAAGGAGGAACGGCAGAGCCTGATGGGTAAGTTTGGGCAGGTGTGCCACCCGAGGAGGTTGCACTGCCCCGGCCTGCAGGTGGGGGGACAGGCTCAGAGGAGGGTAGGGGCGGATCTGGAGCCCGTGGAGCCCCGCCTCCTGGGCCTGCCCTGCCCTGAGCAGAGGGCTGGTGATGTGGCCCCGCCTGCTGGTCCCCAGGAGGGGTCTCCAGAGCTATGCAGAGGGACCCGTCCCCTTCAGGTTCCCGGTGTCTGGCAGTTCTGGGAAGCAGAGAGGCCTCAGGTCTGCACCCAGGGGTAGGGGGCTGTGAGAGGTCCCTGACCCAGCTGGGGGAGTCAGGGAGACCACTCCGGACCCATGAGAGAGACGTGGGAGCCGGTGGAGCACAGAGAACTAGAGGCGTGGACAGAGGGGCCTGCCACGCAGAGCGTGCGGCCTGAGGCTGGGGCTGGGGCTGGGGCTGGGGGGCGTCGTCGGGGCTGCATCGCCGTTACCCAGTCTTACCATCCCACCCCTCGCGGCTTGAGAGCTCATCTCCTCTGGTGCTAATTGCCCACGGTCTGGATGTGGCGCAGTCTGTTTACCCAGTCACCCACTGAAGGACCCCTAGCACATCTTGGTGGCACCCCAATTGTGGCAGTTGCAAATAAAGCTGCTGTAAACATCCATGTGCAGGCTTTAAGTTTTCAACTCCTTTGGGCAAATAAATCCAAGGAGTGGGGTTGCCGGACTGTGTGGCGAGAGTATGTTTAGTTTCGGAAGAAGCCAGCAAACCGTCTTCCAGAGTGGCTGCACTGTCTGGACCCCCACCAGGAGTGACCGCGCTCCAGTTGCTCCACATTCCCACCAGCCTCCGCTTTAGCGTTCTGGGTTTTGGCCAGTCTCATAGGTGTGTCGGAGCGCTTGATTGTTGTCATTTGCGTCTTCCTGACCACAGACGCGGAGCACCTGTTATGTGCCTGCTGTCTGTGTATCTTCCTAGAAGTGTCTGTCAAGGTTCGGGGCCCATTTTGTAACCAGGTGATTTGTTTCCTTAATGTTGAGTTTCAAGAGTTCTTTATATGTTTTGGGTGACAGTCCTTGATCAGTTACGTCTTCTGCAAATATTTCCTAGTCTTGTCCTTTCGTTCTCTTGATGGTGTATTTTGTAAAGCTGAAAGTTTTCATTTAAATGAGGTCCAGCTTCTCAGTTCTTCCTTTCATGGAATGTGCCTTCAGTGGTATTTCTAAAAATTGCCTGCCAAACCCAAGGTCACCGAGATTTTCTCCAGGGTTGCGAAATAGAAATTTTGCATTTTACATTTAGGCCTGTGATTCATCTTGAGTTAATTTTTGTAAAGGGAGTAAGGTCCGTGTCTGGTTTTTGTTTTTTGGGTTTTTTTTTGCAAATGGATGCCCAGCACCATTTATTGAAAAGACTCTCTCTGCTCTTTGACTGTATTTTGTGGGTCTGTTTCTTTTTTTCTTTTCTTCTTTATTGATCATAGAGGAACGGAGAGGGAGAGAGAGACAGAAACATTGATTGACCACCTCCTGCACGCCCCTCCCTGGGGATCGGGCCACAACCTGGGCATGTGCCTGACCAGGAATCGGACTGGCGACCTCTTGGTTCATGGGTCGACGCTCAACCACTGAGCCCCGCCGGCCGGGCTGGGCTCTTTATTCTGTTCCATCGACCTGCCTGTCTCTTCTTTGGCCAGCGCTGCACGGTCTCCATCCCTGTAGCTTTGCAGTAAGCCTTGCAGTCGGGGAGGGTCCGTCCTCTGACTTTGTTCTTCTCCATTGGTATTGAGTTGGCTCTCTGGGTCTTTTGCCTTCAAATAAACTTCAGAATTAGGATGTCAGTATCCACAAAATCTGACTCCGTAGATGAAGGGGAAGAACTGACACCTCGACAACATCAAGTCTTCACATCCGTGAATGTGGAATGTCGTCTTACTTTTTCTGTGTCTGTTGAGGTGTTTATGTGGTTTTTGTCTTATTCTATTTTTTTTAATCCTCACCCAAGGATATTTTTTCCATTGATTTTTCAGATAGAGTGGGGGGGGGGGTAGAGATATCAATGTGAGAGGGACAGATCAACTGTGCCTCCTGCACGACCTCAACCAGGGCCGGGGACAAACCACAACCGAGGTATGTGCCCTTGACCGGAATTGAACCCATGACTCTTTGGTCCATAGGCCGATGCTGTTTGGCCACTGAGCCAAACCAACCAGGGCTGTCTTTTCTTTTAGTAATATGGTATATTACATCAATTTTTTTATTTTTATTTTTTGGTATGTTGAACCAACCTTGCATTCCTGGGATAAATCCCACTTAGTCAAGATGTGTAATCTTTTTTATATGTCTCTGGATTATACTCATGTATATTTGTAATTGTTTTGTTTTATCCTCACCCGAGGACATTTTTTCATTTTTTGTTCAGGTAGAGTGGGAGGGAGGGAGGGAGAGAAGGAGGGGGAGAGAGAGAGAGAGAGAGAGAGAGAGAGAGAGACAGAAACATCGATGTGAAAGGGACACATCGAGTGGTTGCCACCCGCACGACCCTGCACGACCAACCAGGGCCGGGGACAAACTGCAACCGAGGTGCGTGCCCTTAGTGGGAACCGAACCTGGGTCTCTCTGGACCACAGGCCAACGCTCTAACCGCTGAGCCAAACTGGCCAGGGCTATATTTGTAATTGTTATTCCTTCCTGATGGATTGACAATGTTACCATCTTTTGGGGGGGGGGGTTCTTCACCCCAGGATATTTTTCCATTGATTTTTAGAGAGAGTGGAGGGAGAGTGAGAGAGAGAGAGAGAAATATTGATGTGGGAGAGACACATTGATTGGTTGCCTCTCTCACATGCCCCAACAGAGTGGGGATCGAACCTGCAGCCCAGGTACATGCCCTTGATGGGGAATCGAGCCCGAGACCCTTCGGTGCATGGGCCAATGCTTTCACCACTAAGCCATTCCCGCCAGGGTCCATGTTTTTATTTAAAAATGTTCTTCTTTGTCTAAAGTAACAACTTTTGTCCTAAAGTCTCTGGTCTGATACCAGCATGGTTGCTGCAACTCTCTTTCGGGTACTGTCTGCGTGGTTTTCTCCCGCATCCTTTGACTTCCTTTTTTTTTTCACTGATTTTCAGAGAGAATGGAATGGAGAGAGGGAGGGAGGGAGGGAGAGAGAGAGAGAGAGAGAGAGAAACATCGATTGGTTACCTCCCTCACATTCCTGACTGGGGGCCGGGGATTGAACCTGCAACCCAGGTATGTGCCCTTGACCAGGAATCGAACCTGCGACCCCTTAGTCGGCAGGTCGATGCTCTAACCCTTGAGCAAACCCAGCCAGGACTGACTTTCAGTCTTACCTTTTTCTTGTGTCTTACCTTTCCCATTCCCCTTTTCCTCCTTTACTGCCCTGTTTTTGGGGAGCAGGCAGGACAGGACTCTGGGGGGGGGGTGTCAGAATGTGGGTTTTACTCCCAGCTCCAGCACCGTGCGGCAGGAGGCTTCCGCACCTGTCCCGTCTCCCCAGCACCTTGCAGAGACTGCTTCCTCTGTCCCGGGCCATTCATGCTGCCCAACTGGTCTCATAGGTATTTGTCCTCTGACGCGACCCCACTGGGCAGCTCCAGTCTCCCCGCCTCCAGGTGTGTCGGCCGCCCTCCCGCCTGTCCCTGCGCAGTGATTGCGGTTTTCTGAGCATCATCGGGTTTCCTGGTGGCTTTCGGCAGGGGGCTGCCAGCCGGGGGGGTGGGGGTGGTGGGGGTGGTGGGGGTGGTGGGGGTGTTTCGTTCCCTCGCCCTGCCCTGCAGCCCCTGCAGCACAGCCCTGCAGCCTGTCTGCTGGCCTCTCTCCACTCAGCCACAAAGGCCCCCGGCTGGCTCCCTGTGCAGTGGGAAGTCTGTTAACAAAAGATTAATTAACGGGATCATTAAGCTTTGCAAGTGGCTTCTTCCCATGACTGTGCCCTGTCCCTCTACTGTGCCTGCATCTCTCGGGGCCATGATGCCTGGCCTCCCACAGGAGCCCTCATAGGCAGACTGCTGGCTGCCCAGGGGTCAGGAGCCTGGGCTTTGGCGCCGACTTCTTGGCTCATGTGCTGTGGAACTCGGGGCAAGTCCTCCTCTGGGGCAGTGTGAGCTCTGGGCTGCCACAGACATCTCATCCCTGGGGCCTGCCTGGAGGAGGAATACAGTAAAGCTCCCGACCCCAGGATGCTTTCCCTGGCCACCAGCTGGGGACCAGGCTCTGAGCTGCACATGGCTGGGGCACCAGGACAACTCGGGGGTCTGTTTCTTGGGGGGTGGAGCAGGATGGGCTAGGCAGACATGGAGGGGAACACAGCGTGCTATGTGCTGTGGTGACGGCGGTGTGGACAGGGGCCCCCTCTGCCCCGGGCGATGGTGGGTCTTCTCAGCAAGGAGGCCAAAGCTTCCCGGGCAGAGGTCGGAGCTGTGGTGCGAGGGCAGAGGGACTGGTAGACACAGGCCTGGAGGTGTGGGCGGACGGAGGGCAGCGGGTGTTGGTGGGACTCAGTGGCCCTGCGATCAGGCTGTGCCATCAGAGCTGGCTCCGGGCCACCCCTTGGCTGTGGGAAGGGAACGGGCAGCCTGGAGTTGAGAAGGGGGGCTAGGCCCCAGGGCGCCAGGGGTTCACGGAGACCCACCCCTGCAAACACGTACCAGGCGGAGGAGGGGCCCTGCAGACTGGGGGATTTCTCCTGGGCTTTCCCACCTGCCTCCCTGGACGTGCTGTCCCCAGGCTTGGGGCCCTCCCACTCACCTTCCAGCTTCTGGGGTTTCATGGCACGGAGGCTAAGAAGAGGCTCCACGGGCAGGCAGGAAGGCCCAGGGGCAGACACGGCGCTCATGGGGAGGCGGGTCAGGAGCAGAGTCTGGGCGGCCCAGGTGGGCTGGGGACAAGAGCAGGGCCTGGCTGGACCTGCCACTCACAGGCATGAGGCCAGGTGAGTCCTCCTCCTGGACCCCAGGTTCCTCCCCTGGAGGCGGGCAGGAGAAGGCTCCGACAGGCAGAGAGGCCCCTTGGAGGAGGGACGGGGCTGTGGCCTGGAGCTGGTGGCCAGGGCAGCAGGGTGGGGGGGAGCAGGCGCCCACGAGCCGTCGACAGCCCACCCCCTCATTGCACATCCAGGCACAGAGTTCGAGTACACCGACTCAGAGAGTGAGGTCAAGGTGCGGAAGCGGTCACCTGCCGGGCTGCTGCGGCCCAAGAAGGGACCAGGGGAGCCAGGCCCCTCCCTGGCCACACCCGTGCCTGGCGCCCGTGGCGCTGGCCCCAGCAGCCCCGACAAAGCCAAGCTGACAGCGGAGAAGGGGCGCAAGGCCCGCAGGCTGCGGGGCCCCAAGGAGCCCGGCTTCGAGGCTGGGCCCGAGGCCAGCGACGACGACCTGTGGACCCGGAGGCGCAGCGAGCGCATCTTTCTGCACGACGCCTCGGCCTCCGCCCCGGCGCCCAGCACCACGGCGCCCGCCACCGCCAAGCCCGGCCGCTGTGGCAAGGGCGGCCCGCTGAGCCCACACAAGGACACAGGCCGCGCCAAGGACAGGAAGGACCCCAGGAAGGTAGGAGCTGCGCAGGGGTGGGACCGCGGGAAGGGGTCCTCCAGTCCTGGGAGGTGGCTCCAGTGTCCGCCACTGAGCCCGGCCGCCCGGAGCAGCATTCGAGCTGGACAGGGGAGCCTGGCCTCCCTGCTCGCCCGGCCCTCGGCCTCCTGGTCAGCGACATTCCCAGCCTGCACCAGGTTACGGACCCCAAAGGAAACTGCAGCTGTCGGAATGCCAGACCTCCCTTTGGGACCCCGCACCAGCTCCTTTACCGGACGCCAGGGGGGGAACACTTGCTCTTTAAGAACTGATGATCAAACCTATTACCCTTTTTACATGGGCTGCTAGGAAGCTGGTGGCTAGTCGTTCCCCTTGTAGGTGGTTGCATTTAAACCTAACAGCCAGCTCTCGACTGGTCTCCGCCTCCGGCCTCTCCACCCCGCACCCCTTAAATGACAGTGACCTTCTAGAGAAAGTCTCAGAGTGAGAGGCACTGCATTGACGGCCTGATCACCGGTGGTTGTGAGGCCGGGGCCACCTTAGAGTGTCCCTCACGGGCACCCGCTCTGTGCTTCTCCTGGTCTCCTGTGGCTAAAGCCACCGCTGCAGGTCTGTGGGCCTTGGAGAAGGTGCTGGAGTAATAAATGACGACCATGGTATTGCCAGGGGACCCACGGTGGTCTAGGCGTGTTCTAACCACTGTACCACGCGTGCTAATTTATTGACAAAGGAAAACTTGGCTCCTATACTCACAACACTTCCGACTCGCGCCACCCGCGTCGGCCCAGACCCCAGCGGTGCAGGGCTCCGTCCCTCCAGGTACGAGTGCGAGTCCAAGCCCACTGCACTGTGACCAGCCAGCTGTAAACGGGGGTTCCCACGGCCTCAGTTTGATCACTCGCTAGAATGACTCACAAACTTGGAAAACACTGTACTTACGTTTACCGGTTTTAAAGGACCCAACTCGGGATCAGTCTGCGGAAGAGACAGGGCAGAGCTGGGGGAAGGACTCAGAGCTGCCGTGTCTTCTCCGGGCACACCACCCTCCCGGCACAGGAGGTGCCCACAGCCGGAAGCGCTCCAAACCCGCCTTCAGGGCTTTTATGGAGGCTGCATCAAATAGCCGAGTGATGGTCTCCACCTCCGGCCCCTCTCCTGTCCCCGAAGGACCGAGTCGCCTCATTGCAACAAAAGAGCTCCTAAGACTCAGGAAATCCCAAGGGATGAAGGAGCTGGGCCTCGGGACTAGGGCAGAGACCAGATGTGTGTTTGTTGCATCACGATGGCGTGCTCGGAAAACCGTATGCGCAGGTGGCCCAGCTCTGCTCTTCACTGATATGCCCGCAGCGCAGCGACTGATGACCGTCAGAGCTGAGCCTTGCTGGGTCCAGCGCCTGGGCCTGGGCCTTAACCCCTGAGCCCCGTGCCCTCTCCGGCTCCTTCCCAGGTGGCACCTCTGGTGGGGAGGTGGGGAGGACTGGGCAAGCCCAGGCCTAGTTTCTCGGGGATGCAGTAAGTGTCCGGAACAAAACAGGTTAATGGTGAAACAAAGGAGAAATCAGACACCATATCCCGTCACCCCAGGAAGGACCACTGCTGGTATTTTTTTGAGATGTACTTTGATTTCTGTTTTTCAGACATGGCATTATATCTTGTGCATGCCCATACGCTGAGCTTTTTTTAAAGCATATTTTTATTGATTTTAGAGAGGGCACAGGGAGAGGGGGGGGAGTGAGAAACATCAACGTGAGAGAGACACTTTGATCAGCTGCCTCCTGCACGCCACCTACCAGGGATCGAGCCCACCACCCGGGCACGTGCCCTGACAGGGAATCGAATGGGCAACATGGGACGATGCCCAACCGAGCTGCACTGGCCAGGACATGAGCCTTTATTTTACTTGTTTAAAATCAGTAGCTATTTTTTGCCAATCCTCACTCGAAGATACTTTTCCACCGATTTTCAGACAGAATGGAAGGGAAGAAGGGAGAGAGAGGGATATGTTGTGAGAGAGACACCTTGACTGGTCGCCTCCTGCAAGACCCCAGCTGGGGCGGAAATCGAACCTGCAACCAGGTATGTGCCCTTGACCAGGAATTGAACCCATGACCCTTCGGTGTCCGTGGGTCAGTGCTCCAACTGCTGAGCCGCACCGGCCAGGGCTTACAGTCAGTGTTTCTAAATGGCTGACACCCCACTGTTGTGCAGCCTGCGGCTTCATTGTCTCCCGCCCCGACAGTGGCCGGTGACGTCTGGGTGGTGGTCTCGGCCACTGTGGTCACCCCAGCAGCGCCAGCTCTGCTCCGTGCACACGGGTCACGTCAGGCATTCTTTTCTTATTTTAAGAACAAGGCCCCCAGAAATGGGCAACAGTTTTCAGTTTTCCGTGATTAGCACCGAAGGTAAAGAGGAAGAAAATAGCCCGGCTGGTGTGGCTCAGTGGTTGAGCGTCAACCCTGCACCAAGAGGTCACCAGTTCAATTCCCAGTCAGGGCACATGCCCAGGTTGTGGGCCCACCGCCAGGGAGGGGTACAGAAGGCGGCCAGTCGGTGTTCTCTCTCATCGATGTTTCTCTCTCCCTCTTAAGAAAATTGATAAAGAAAAAGTTTTTGTAAAAAAAAAAAGAAAAGGAAGAAAATAAAAATCCACTCAGATATGACTGGTCTGTGGCCGTCACCCACCCCGTGTGTGCAGAGACGTGTACCCCACAAGGACTGCTGTCTAATAACAGACACGAGAGGGAAAGCAACTATAATCACCTTAAAACGTTCCCGGGGCCCCAAGGTGCCTTCTGATGTCAGACATGTGAACGGTTGGAACGTGTACCAGGCACAGAAACATGGTGTGTGTGTGTGTGTATCGCCCCCAAACGTGGGTTAGACCGAGTACCTTCTATCCCTGTCACGTTTCCTGCTCTGTCCCTTTTAACTCTGTTTGCTTTGCTTTTCACGCATCTGCTGTTGTCATGGTAACACGTGCCCAGTATTATCTTTCTCTGTTTCTTCATTTTCCACCTGCTCTGGTCCCTCGATTTGGTGCTGTTGTGGGCGTGTCTCTTAGAAAGCACAAAGCGACCCCACCCCGCCCCTACGTCCCCACCGCGTCCCCTGGGTCACTCCCCACACGCGCCATCGTGTCCGCGTCCTCCGACGGCGTCTCCCCGAACGGGCTCCGCCGCTGTGAGGAAGCTGGAGCTGATGGCTGGACCTTAGGTGGCTTGGCCACTGCCGTCCACCCGCGAGGGGGGGGGCCTGTTTCACCATCTGGGGATGTGAGCGCGGTGGTGTGACTCTCCCGTCGCCTCTGCGGGGAGTGGAGAGTGACGCGCCTTCTGGAGGTGGCCGGGCAGCGGCTGACCGCGCACGCTGCCCCTCCAGGACAGGCCTGTGGACTCACCGGCCCTGGCTCTTCTCTGGCACTGTTTGGAAGAGCGAGAAAGTGGAGGCGCCATTAGGGGTGGTTGAGTTGGGGATCCCCCACACTGGGGTACGTTGGGCAGCTGTTAAAAAGCAGTTTCAAAATGGGACTTTTGGTAAATTCCCTTCTGTGTTTGAAAATGGAGCACTGTGTTTAAAAAAATACTGTGTCTGCACAGCCTACGTGTTCACAGGGGTGTCTGCCTGTGGAAGGTTCTGGAAGGGCACATCGCCCTGCTGCCCGGGGCTCCGGTCCCCTCAGACACGCCTCATGCACAGCTCGGTGCTGTCTTCTTTAACACATGACATAGCCCTGCCGGTTTGGCTCAGCGGTTGTAGTGTCGGCCCGCGGACCAGAGAGTCCCGGGTTCAATTCCGTCCAAGGGCACGTACCTCAGCTGCGGTCTGTCCCCCTGGTCGGGGTCGTGCAGGAGGCAGCTGGTTGATGTGTCTCTCACGTCAGCGTTTCTCTCTCGCTCCCCCTGCCCCCTTCCACTCGGTCTAAAGATAAGTGGAGGAAGTGCCCTGGGTGAGGACTAAAAACCCCAAAGAACCGTGCCATACAGGGTGGGCCGAGTGGCTTCCAGTTCGCCTGGCACACAGCGCAGGGACCAGGGGCAGCACCAGAGCAAAGCGCTCTGCGCGCTCTGGAACCTGCTTCCGCCCCGCCCCGCACAGTAATACAAAGAGTGAGGTTCAGACCGAAAGTCCTGCGGTGAGAGGCGGCTCCGCCCGGGCTTCCCCGCCTCTGCCTCTGATGGCGCCTCTTCCTTCCTCCCCAGAAGAAGAAGGGGAAGGAGGCGGGATCAGGAGCGGCGCTGCCTCCGCCCCGCACACCTGTCCTGCCCCCTGAGGCCCGGGCCCCTCACACCAGCTCCCCGGCCTCCACCAAGAGGAGCAAGGCCAAGGCCAAAGGGAAGGAGGTGAAGAAGGAGGTGAGCTGGTCCCCAGGGGGTCCCCCAGGCTTGGGTGCAGTTCTTTGTGCAGTAGGCAGATAGGCTGTGCGGGGTGTCCCTGCCCCGGAGGTCGCCAGCCCCAGGCCCGGCTGCCCCTCAGGTGCGTTGCATGTGGCTGCAGATGCCACCTCGGTGTCTCTGAGGAGGTGACTAAGGCACCTGCCTCATGATGAACATAAGTACGGTGCCGAGCACCGAGCGCTCAGCACTGAGCACGTGCGAGCCCTGGCCGGGGGCGATGGCTCATTTGTCCTCCCTCTGGCTTCCCGGATGAGCCCAGCTGGGACCCACATTGTGTACCTGGCCCACGCCACTGTGGCCTGACTGACCCCGAGTTTCCAGGGAGGGTCCCCAGCAGGGCAGGATGTGTGTGCCATGTCTAAGCCATTGGTCTGTTGTGCTCTGTCCCCAGAACCGGGGGAAGGGGGGAGCTGTGAGCAAGCTGATGGAGAGTATGGCCGCTGAGGAGGACTTTGAGCCCAATCAGGACTCGAGCTTCTCCGAGGATGAGCACTTGCCACGTGGTGGGGCCGTGGAGCGGCCGCCAACACCAGGTGAGTGCCCGCGATGCTGTATGGGCCCAGGCCTGGCACAGGGCTCCCCTGGGGAGTTACCATGACCTGCAAGGGGCAGGGACTGAGTAGCACCCGGGAGTGGGCAGGGAATGGCTGTGACGAGGGCACGGTACGTGCAAAGGCCCTGGGGTCCGGGGATGCATAGCCCCTGGGGTAGACAGACAGAAGGCCGGTTTGGCCTGGCTTGGTAAGCTTGGGAATGAGAATGGTCTTGGGTCTCGGTGAGGAGTCTGGGCTTTGCCCCAAGGACAAGGTGAAGCTGTCAGAGGTCGTCAGTGGGGAAGCAGGGTGGTCAGATTGGTTTTGAGTGAGCTCCCTGCTGCATAGAGCATGAACTGCTGGGGCCCGCCGTGGGCAAGGACTGTAGTGGGGGGCAGGATCCAGGATCCAGGTGAGGGGTAGTGGGGCTACCGTGGGGCAGCAGGGAGGGAGCGGGGGGGTTGAGCACATTAGGAGGGGAAGCAGGTGGATTGTGCAGCAGGTTGTGGAGCGGATGGGAAGGGAAGGGGTGCAGACTGGTGTTGGCGGAGGTGGGCAGCTGTCCCAGGACAGTCAGGGGCAGCAGGGGCCGCTCACATGACAGGCTTTGCTAGCTGGAGCTGGGTGGGCCTGCAGGGCATCCTAGAGAGTGCCACCGGTGGGCACTGTGCCAGGGATGTGAGCTCGGAGGAGACCTGAGGATGTGCTTGGGCTGGGGGCAGCGGGGAGCGGGAGGCGGTCCGGGCCAGCCCCGAGGAGTAGACTACCTTTTCGGGAGTGTCAGTCAGCTGTCGCTGTGTAAGGCGGCTCAGTCTCTGGGGGGCAGGCTGACCGTGGCTGGGCTTGCTCCCATGTTAGTGGGTCAGCTAGAGGTCACAGATGCGTGGACCGTTCTTCTCCTCTGGACTGGTGGGCTGGCCAGGTGTTCACATGGCCACGTGCCGGAGGTTCAGGATGGAGCGAGGGGACCGATCCGGCTTCTCCAGGCCTTCTGCTGGGGAGTTTGGCCGTGGGGCTGGTTTCCACCCAAACAAACGGCATCCCAGGACTCCTGTCCCAGAGGCGTGGCTGGGAGGCAGCATGGGTGCTGATGACCCCAAGCCTCGTGCCCAGCCTCAGAGGGGGTGGTCTTTGGGATGGAGGAGGGGCAGCAGGTGTAGGTGGTCACCTGGCTCATACCCACCGGGGATCTTTGCAGACGTGGCCCCACGTGGGCTCCCCAGTGCTTGCCCGCACATCCTGCACGAGGCCGGTTCCCTAGGCACCTGTTCCCCGGGGGCGGGGGCACGGGCAGGCCTGGGAGAGGGGAGGCCGGGGGTGAGGGGTGGCCTGCAGCCCTGCCTCATCGCACCTCCCACAGCCCCTCGCTCCTGCATCATCGACAAGGACGAGCTGAAGGACGGCCTGCGCGTGCTCATCCCCATGGACGACAAGCTGCTGTACGCCGGGCACGTGCAGACCGTGCACTCGCCGGACATGTGAGTGGGGGCCGGGAGCTGGGGGGCACCAGGCCCGGAGCCCGAGGGCCCTCACCCTGTCCTGCTTCCTGGGCGCTTGCCTGAGTGCTGCCGGCCGCCCGCTGGGCGAGGGCGGTGCCCTGCGGTGCTGGGGCTCAGCAGGCAGGGGCAGGAGAGAGGGTGCCGGCCTCTCTCGGATCTGTAACCCCGAGCTGTACAGATGAGGAAACGGGCCCAGAGGGGCGAGACCTGGCCCCAAATTTATACAAGTCAGCAAACCCCTCAGCTCTGATGTCCTACCTCACCGGCAGGCCGGGGGCTGGTGGGGCTCCTGTTGGCGACCCGCCGCTGCCAGCCCACCCCGCTCTTGCCCTGGCCTTGCAGATACCGAGTGGTGGTGGAGGGTGAACGCGGGAACCGGCCCCACATCTACTGCCTGGAGCAGCTGCTGCAGGAGGCGGTGAGCAGGGGGGAGGCAGGGGAGGCAGGGAGAAGGGAAGGGCCTGGGGAGGGCTGGTCACCGCCGGTGCTCAGTCCTTGGCTCTTCCAGATCATCGACGTGAGGCCGGCCTCCACGCGCTTCTTGCCGCAAGGGACCAGGATCGCAGCGTACTGGAGCCAGCAGTACCGGTGCCTCTACCCTGGCACTGTGGTCCGAGGTGGGCTGCTCCCCGCCCCGGCCGCCTCCTTCCACCCCTTCCCCTTTCTTAATGTGTCAGCCTGGATTCCTTTGGTCCCTGAAACCCAGCTCTGAGTGGCTTCAGCATAAAGTATTTTATTGGTCCCGCCACACGGGCTGGGTTATGTGTGGGTCTGATGGTGGCCTGGGTCTCCCGTGCTCGTCCCTGAAGCTGAGTGAGGTCGGTTCCTCATGTTCCGTGGGCCAGAGGCTGCTGGGAAGGTGGCTTCCCCAAGGAAGCTGGGATGTTGTTAGCGGGATGAGAGATCGGAAACTAGGCAGACAGAAACAGCGGTACCCCAGGAGGCAGACACTCAAAGGGTGTACCCCTGAACTATTGCAAAACCCACATATCAGGAAATGGGGAATGTGGGCGTTTGTAACGTCTAAAACAAACAAAGACAGAGGCCAGATACAGTCCACCCCTGGTTAGCTGCCTCCACACCTCCCCAGGAGCTGAGAGCCGGCGCTGGGCCGGAAGTCCTCTTACTGGTAAACGTTCACCTTGATTAGGTTTCCCAGGGCGTCCTGTGCCCTGAGCTGTGGGCAGCTGTGTTCCCGGCCTGCCTCCTGGCTTTCCCCCTTGGGGCGTCTTCTGGGCGTCGTTCTGAGCGATCCGTTCCTCTGTCCTCTGCTGCACCTGAGTCTTTGTCTTGCCTGTCTCCTTCCCTCTCTCCATCGCTTTGCAAGAGCAGCGTCGCGGGACGGAGGTTCCTCGAGTGCGTGCATGTTGGGAATCTCCTGCCTTCACACGTAGATAGGGGAGCTGGGGAGGCTTTCTAGATCGGAAATAAATCTATTTTTTAAATAATTTTCTTTTTAAAATATATTTTTATTGACTTTTAGAGAGAGAGGAAGGGAGAGGGAGAAAAAGAGAAACATAGAAACATTGATGTGAACGAGAATCATCCATTGCTTCCTGCACGCCCCCTACTGGGGACGGAGCCCACGACCTGGGCACATGCCCTGACCCGGAATCGAACCGGCAGCCTGGTGGTGCATGGGACCAGGCTCAGCCACTGAGCTGCACCAGCAGGGCTAGAAGTAATTTTCAGTCACTGTTCCCCTTCCAGTGTTGTCTGAGAAGGTCCATCATGTGATTATTCCCAAATCTTTGTGGGCCTGTTTTTTCTCTCTGTAAACTTAGGATCTCATTATTCCTAGATTTGAATAACTTGTGTTGTTTGGATTGTGTTGTGTTGTATGTGTTTTTTTATACATTTGAGTGTTTTGTTGTGTGTGTTGTATGTGTATTTATGTGTGTTGAGTGTTGTGCTGTGTTTGTTGTGTTGTATGTGTTTGTATATTGTGTTGCATATGTTGTATGTTGTGCTGTGTGTATTGTGTTGTGTGTGTTAGCTGTGTTGTGAGTGTTGTGTGCTGTGTTGGGTGTGTTTGTATGTTGTGTGTTGTGCTGTGTGTGTTGGGTGTATGTTGTGTGTGTTGTGTGTGATGTGTTGTGTGTTGAGTGTATGTTGTGTGTGTGTTGTGTGTGTACTGTGTTGTATTGTGTGTGATGTGTTGTGTGTGTTGTGTGTGCGTTGGGTGTATATTGTGTGTGTATTGTGTTGTGTGTGTATTGTGTTGTATTGTGTGTGATGTGTTGTGTGTGTTATGTGTGTGTATGTTGTGTGTTATGTGCTGTGTGCTGTGCGCTGTGCTGTGCGTGCTCTCACATGATGTGTTGTGTGTGTGCTGTGCTGTGTGCTGTGTGCTGTGCGTGCTCTCACATGATGTGTTGTGTGTGTGCTGTGCTGTGTGCTGTGTGCTGTGCTGTGCGTGCTCTCACATGATGTGTTGTGTGTGTGCTGTGTGCTGTGCTGTGCGTGCTCTCACATGATGTGTTGTGTGTGTGCTGTGTGCTGTGCTGTGTGCTGTGCGCTGTGCTGTGCGTGCTCTCACATGATGTGTTGTGTGTGTGCTGTGCTGTGTGCTGTGTGCTGTGTGCTGTGCTGTGCGTGCTCTCACATGATGTGTTGTGTGTGTGCTGTGTGCTGTGCTGTGCGTGCTCTCACATGATGTGTTGTGTGTGTGCTGTGCTGTGTGCTGTGCGCTGTGCTGTGCGTGCTCTCACATGATGTGTTGTGTGTGTGCTCTGTGCTGTGCGTGCTCGCACATGATGTGTTGTGTGTGTGCTGTGCTGTGTGCTGTGTGCTGTGCGCTGTGCTGTGCGTGCTCGCACATGCTGGTGCTTGCTAGGAGACGGGCTCTGATCTCGAAGCCGACCCTCCCTGGTCTTGGAAGCCGTCCTCATGCTGCTGCTCTTAGCGTTTCCTTCCCGCATTGACTGTCTTTTTCCCGGAACTCACATCGTTTGCTGGCCCTCGATGCTTGTATCTTTCTTTCTTTAAAAAATGTTTTTTTAAATCTTCACCTGAGGATATTTTCCCGTTTATCATATCAGAGTGGGAGGAAGGGAAAGAGGGAGAGAGGAGAGAAACATCGACGTGAGAGGGACACATCGACTGGTTGCCCCCACACAACCTGACCAGGGCCAGGGACAAACTGCAACCGAGGCACGTGCCCTTGACCGGAATCGAACCCGAGACTCGTTGGTCCACAGGCTGACACTCTAACCACTGAGCCAAACCAGCCAGGGCGCTGGTATCTTTTTTTCTATTATTGTTTATTCTTTTCAACTTTGGGGGAAATCTCAACTCTACCTTCTTGTCCTTCTATTCTGTTGAAATGTTGGAATGTCTGCTACCATTTAAAAAATTCCTAGGAGTTTTTTCTTATTCTGCGAATATTCCCTTTTTAAAACAACCCCGTCTCGTGGCTGCATTGCATTTCAATGTCTCTGGGATGTCTTGCCTTCATTCCATTTTCTTCAGTCTCCTTCCCTCCTGAGTGTCCTCCTCTTTCTGGGCTCCGAGCTCCCCTCCCCCTGCTCCGAGTCCGTCTGATGCTCGGGGCCCCCCTTCGGGCCCTCAGCGAGTGGATGGGAAGCTCTGTGACGGGGAGGCCTCGTGAGAGGCGGGCAGGACTGTTTTCCTGGGGACCAGGTACCCGCTCCTGGGCCCCTTCCCGGTCTCTGCCCTGGGGGCTGGGCTTAGCATCGCACTTGGGAGTGGGCTGGGGTGCTGTTCAGTGCGCCCTCCTCTGCGGTACCCAGCCCTCCAGATTCTCTCCCCAGATGTCAGCTCCCAACTCCTGCTGCCGTGTGACCCTCAGCCTGTCCAGCTAGGGTCCCCTGCACCCCTGCCTCTCGAGGTCCTGGGCACTTCTAGGACCTTGTGAAAGCTGGTGTCCTTCTTGGTGGCATCACCTCCTCCGGGCCCCTGACAGAGCAAAGACAGCTGAGACCAAAGTCTGTTCCCGCACGTGCAGGCACACGTCTTCCGGAGTGGTGGCACTGTCCCCAGCCACGCCCGCTGCCTCCTCCCTGTCCTCCTGCTCCTCCATGTTGCTCTGGGGCACCTTGGGAGTGAGTGGGCACAGGCCGCGTCCCTGGGAGTCGGGACACGCTCCGCTGGAAGGGGACCCCGCGCTCCGGCTGGGCCACGGGCCCTGAGCCCACACTGCACCTCCCTGCCGCCCTCGGGCCTCCTGCGCGGGGCTGTTGTGCCCGTTTCCACCCTGTCTTCTCGTGCCTTGGCCTGCGGGCTCCCCTGACCCCGCTCTTCTCCACAGGCCTGCTGGGCCTGGAGGACGACGGGGACCTCATCACTGTGGAGTTCGACGACGGAGACACGGGGAGGATTCCCCTCTCACACATCCGCCTCCTGCCTCCCGACTATAAGATCCAGTGTGAGTGTGGTCCTGTGTCCCGGCTGGCCGACCCCAGGCCCCCGTCCTGCCGCCCCGAGCCTGGCCGACCCTAGGCCCCCGTCCTGCCGCCCCCGAGCCTGGCCCACCCTCAGGCCCTTGTCCTGCCGCCCCCGAGCCTGGCTTGGACTCTGCCATTTGGACCTTTTGCACCCCCAGGGGATGGAAATGACAGAAACCGTGGGTGAGGGCTCAGGATGGGCTCAGGAGAGGGGACCCTGGGTCCCGCAGCTTCTGTGTCCTGAGGCCCACGAGGGCAGCACAGGCAGGTGGCCCGGGTCGCGGGAGGCGGGTCAATAACTCGACAGCCTGCTCCATCCGTCCATCTGTCCGTCCGCCGTAGCATCGAGTCCTTGCCTCAGTCCTGTGTCTGGAGATATCACCCCCTTTGACCAACCAGTACGAAACTGGGTTCACAGAGACAGAATGCCTCCAGGGTCTCCCGATAGGCAGAGGCCGAGCCAGGACTCGGACCGGCAGGGTCCTGAACCTCAGTGGTTTGGAGCATTCTCCAAGTGGGTCATCAGCCCCCCGAAGTCAACATCTTCGCTCAGCCCCCCGTCCATTCATTGCGGGGCCCCCACAGCTTATGTGCAGACGACCGAGCTGTCCCAGCAGACGGGCCTCCCCCCGACTGTGCAGTGGCCCAGGCAGGCCACGGTGTCCCCTCCCCCCACTGCCACGACAGGGTGCTCCGGAGGCCAGGCAGGCCACGGTGTCCCCTCCCCCCACTGCCACGACAGGGTGCTCCGGAGGCCCAGGCAGGCCACGGTGTCCCCCCCCCGCTGCCACGACAAGGTGCTCCGGAGGCCAGGCAGGCCACGGTGTCACTCACCCCACTGCCACAACAGGGTGCTCCGGAGGCCCAGGCCTGACCACTGTCTGTCCTGCTGTAGGTGCTGAGCCGTCCCCAGCCCTCCTGGTGCCGAGTGCCAAGCGCCGCAGCCGGAAGACCAGCAAAGACACGGGCGACAGCAAAGATGGGGGCACACCAGGGTCCGAGGAGCCCGGTGCCAAGGCGCGAGGGCGTGGGCGGAAACCCAGCACGAAAGCCAAGGGTGGTACGTGGGTGAGGGCGTGGGGGCCTGCTGCACACAGGTCTGGGCACAGGCTGCCTGCCTGGCAGGCTAGCTGGCGGGCTGAGGGGCACGTCCGTGGCAGGGCAGGCTGCGGCAGCCAGGCTGTGTCGGCTCCAGAGCCTGGAGAGAGCGTTCAGGCTGAGCCGAGGCTCGCGGGGGCTGCCTGGGGCCCCGTCTGTGGCCCTGTCTGTGGCCCTGTCTGTGGCCCGGGCCCAGAGGATGCTGTGCGCGGCCCGGGCCATGGGCTCTCAGGTCGGATCCCGGGCCCCGCCTCACCTGCGCTTCCTTCTTCTCTCGCAGACAGAGCTGCTGTCCAGGAGGAGGGGGGCTCAACAGAAGAGGTCCCCAGCACCCCGCTGGCCCTGGAGCCAGTCAGCCCCCCGGGTTCCAAGAAGAGCCCCCCGGAACCCGTGGACAAGCGGGCCAAGGCCCCCAAGGCTCGCCCCGCACCCCCCCAGCCCAGTCCAGCGCCGTCCACCTTCGCCAGCTGCCCGACTCCCGAGCCCTTCGGCGAGCTGCCGGCCCCTGCTGCAGCCCTGGCCCCCGCCCCCCTCGCCTCCGTGCCCGGCACCATGCCCGCCACCCGCCCCAAACCCAAGAAGGCCCGGGCTGCTGAGGAGTCGGCCAGCAAGGGCGCCCGCAGGCCCGGGGAGGAGGCCGAGCTGCTCGTCAAGCTGGACCACGAGGGGGTCACGTCTCCCAAGAGCAAGAAGGCCAAAGAGGCCCTGCTGCTGCGGGAGGAGCCCGCGGCCGCGGGCTGGCCGGAGCCCAAGAGCCTCCTGGGGCTGGGCAGCTACGCCCCGGCGCCGGGCAGCAGCGAGCCCAAGGCGGCCCGGCCCAAGGCTGGGGACGGTGACCTGGCCCAGGAGCCAGGAGCTGGGCTCACGTTTGAGGACTCGGGGGTCCCCGAGAGCCCGGACAAGGGCCAGGCCGAGCAGGACGGGGCCGAGGAGTCCGAGAGCAGCAGCGGCAGCAGCGACAGTGGCAGCGGGAGCAGCTCGGAGACCGAGGGCGAGGAGGAAGGCCAGGGCGGGGGCCGCGACTGCACCGCCTCCAGCTCCAGGGCCTCCTCCTCCTCCTCCTCGTCCTCCTCCTCCTCCTCCTCTTCCTCCTCCTCCTCATCTTCCTCCTCCTCCTCTTCCTCCTCGTCGTCATCGTCCTCCTCCTCCTCCTCCTCCTCTTCCTCCTCCTCCTCCTCGTCCTCGTCCTCGTCCTCGTCCTCCTCGTCCTCCACTACGGACGACTCTTCCTGCAGCTCGGACGAGGAGGCGGCCCCCGCCCCCGCCGCCGGCCCCTCGGCCCCGCCGGCCCTGCCCAGCAAGGCGCCCAAGCCGGCGGGCAAGGCACGCTCCTCAGCCCACTCTCCCAGCAAGAAGGCGCCAGCACCCCAGCCCCAGGCCGCCCCCCCGCAGCCCCCGCAGCCTCTGCAGCCCAAGGCTCAGGCCGGGGCCGGGGCCAAGAGCCGACCGAAGAAGAGAGAGGGCGTCCACCTCCCCACCACCAAGGAGCTGGCCAAGCGGCAGCGCCTGCCGTCCGTGGAGAACCGGCCGAAGATCGCGGCCTTCCTGCCGGCCCGGCAGCTCTGGAAGTGGTTCGGCAAGCCCACTCAGGTAGCCGCGGAGGCCGGGGTGCCGTCCTCCCTGCTCCCTCCCGCGCCCCGGCGGCAGCGGGGTGCCCGTTGTAGAGGGTGCCTGAGTCTCGGCACCTGCTGCAGAGCCCCCCGAGCGGCGCCCCCAGTCCCTGGGACCCAGTCGAGCAAACATGCAGAGATCACAGGTCCCTTAACAACAGGGTCTCCCAGCCTCCTGCAAACAGCCTGCTTCTCTGGGCCCATCCTCCTCAGCTCCACGTGGGGCGGCTCTAGGCCTCCGATGGCCAGTTGGGCCATCCCAGCAGAAGGCGCCGGTCCTTGATCTGCTGGCAGCCAGGCAAGGCGGAGCCTCCTGAGCCTGGCCCAATCACGTGCCCCCGAGCTGATCGGTGTGGCCTGGGCCCTGTGGCCATCCCTATAGCGAGGACGGTTTGTTCTCCGGAAGGAGCCCTCCCAGCCCAACCTGTGCCTGCCTGTCATCTGCACACAAGGACACAGCACACACGTGCACGCACAGGTATACACGTGTGGACACTTACACTACACATGCTCAACACACATGCACATTACATGCACACACCTGCAAACACAGGCACATGCAAAGCTTCCATGTGCAGAAGGGGAACAGCCCCGTGGGAAGCGGTCCACCCCAGGCCCTTGGACAGGCAGAGCCGGCTCCATGTCCATGGGTGGCTGGCCAGGTTGGCCCCCAGCATCTGTCTCCCTAGTCCAGGTCCTCTGAGGTCACCCTGGTACAGGCTCAGAGGAGACCCTGCTGGGTCTGTACCTCTCTCTCCAAAGTCGGGTCCTGCCAGGGCAGATGGGCAGGCTGAGGGCTTTGGGGGTTGGCAGCGATGAGCTGGCAGGGGTCACCTCTTAAGAGCTCAGGAAGTTCTGGCATGTTTGCCTTGGCAGCCCCTAGGCTGTGTCCCCCAGGCTGTGTCCCCAGGCTGGGGGAGCTGGGGCTTCTGTCTTAGCAGCAGCCTTTTGGCCCTGTGCACCCGTCCACCTGTGGGCAGCTCGAACCCCCAGAGTGGAGAGGACGACTCCTGCCCTGGCCGCATCCCTGCAGGGCTCTTCAGAATGTGGCAAGGGGTGCAGAGCAGGAGTCAGGGAGCCCCCCGCCCCCTTAGGTCCTGCTTTCATTTTGGGCTCTGACCCTCGAGGCAGTGACCTGAGTTTGGGGCGGCCGTGCACCCCTCTGACCTGCAGGGCAAGGTCGTCTGCCTGGGGGCGCTCCAGGCTGAAAGGGCCCCCCCCGGCAGGGCCACCACTTGAGCCCAGAGATTCGCACAGCCACTCAGACACTCCGGTCCCACAGGCGCTTGGTCTGAGGACTGCCAAGGAGTGGCGGCTTCTGAGCCAGGGACAGGCCCATCTCCACTGTCCTGCCTTCAGTGTGACTGCTGTCCATTTTAACTCGGTGTCACTGAGCTCCCACTGCCTCGGCAGCAGGGCCACGCTCGGGAAGTCGGGGCGGGTGGCTTCAGGTAGAGCTGGATCCAGGGACTTGAGAGTTGTCTTCAACCTACTTGTGGATCCATCTATGCTCCAGGCTTCAGTGTCTCCTTCCTTTCTTCTGGTCTCTCTCGTGGGGACAGGAAGCCCCAGTAACTTCCAGCCCACATTGTACCAGCTTAGCAGTGACAGGAGGTAGTGTCTTTCCCCAGGGGTTCAAGCTGAAATTGGTGGGATGTCTTCAGCTTGGGTCTGAGCCCAGCTCAGCTCATCACAACGGCCAGGAGGAGGATGGGCTGTTAAGATGGGCCAGACTGCGCCCCGTGCCCACCGCCAGGGTGGGATCGACCCTTGTGGGCCGAGGGGTGGGTCTGTGGGAAGGAGCCTAACCTCTTGATGCCAAAAACATGGCTGGTGTCAAAGACGAGCCGGTTTAGCAGCCTCAGCATCCATGTCACCCTGAGCGGACTTCCCTGTGCTTTGGACTGAGAAGAATTTGGGTAGTTTGCACACCACAAGAAATGAATGACATGGACATCAAAACGCTCGTCACCAGCAGGGAGCCAGTGAATTCAGTGTAGAAAGGGGACCGCTGGATAAGGGAGGGAATTAGCATATGGGTTTCTCCCTCTGAGCCTCTGGGAGGAGTTGGCCTTGGGGGCGGGGCTCATTGTCTCTGTCTGGAAGGTGGGGACCAGCACAGGCCGGCGTCACGACCCTGCGGGCTCCAGGCCTCTGCTGCTCTGGAATGGGGAGTCGCCGTCCCGCTCAGCGGCATGATGCTGCGTCTAAAGAAGTCCCTGTTGGACAGATGAGAGGGGGTGTCCCCATCAGAGCCAGCGGGGGTTTGCACCCCTTGCCCCCGCAGAGCCCGGGTTCGAGAGGGGCTGCAGGGCTGGGCAGGGCCTGGGGGCCAGGCCCTGACTGCCGTGTGCCCGCAGCGCCGCGGCATGAAGGGCAAGGCCCGCAAGCTGTTCTACAAGGCCATCGTGCGCGGCAAGGAGATGATCCGCATCGGGGACTGCGCCGTGTTCCTGTCGGCCGGCCGCCCCAACCTGCCCTACATCGGCCGCATCCAGAGCATGTGGGAGTCCTGGGGCAGCAACATGGTGGTCCGCGTCAAGTGGTTCTACCACCCCGAGGAGACCAGCCCGGGCAAGCGCCTCCACGAGGGCCAGGTGGGTGCGCGGAGCTCAGGCCGGGCCGCCCCTGCGCGCAGGTCCGCGGCGGGGGCCCTGGCTCATCCCTGCCCCTCATCCGCCGCACAGCACTGGGACCAGAAGTCCGGCCGCAGCCTCCCGGCCGCCCTGCGGGCCTCCAGCCAGAGGAAGGACTTCATGGAGGTAGGAGGGCAGTGGGCAGGTGGGCAGGTGGCCGGGCATCTCCTCACCCCCACAGCCCGGACAGGTTCGTGTCGTCTCGGCCCCTCTGTTGTTCCTGGTCTCTGCGTCTCTGGTGCTGCCACTCTGCCTCTTACTGCTCGGGTTGCTGTGTCTCGGTCTGTCCCCCTGTCCCCGTCTTTCTTGGTCTGTGTCTCTTTCTGCCTCTTACTGTCTTTTTCTTTTTTTTTATCCTCATCTGAGGGTTTTTTTTGCATTTATCTTCAGAAAGAGCGGGAGGGAGAGAGGGAGGAAGAGAGAGAAACATCGATGTGAGAGACACATCGAGTGGCTGCCACCCACACGACCCCAACCAGGGCCGGGGACAAACTGCAACCAAGGCACGTGCCTGTAGTGGGAACCAAACCCAGGACTCTGGTCTGCGGGCCGGCGCTCTAACCGCTGAGCCAAACCGGCCAGGGCCTTCCTTTCTGTCTTTCGATCTCATGTTCTGTGTCTGTTCGTCTTGGTCTCTCTGTCTCTGTGTCCCTCAGTCTCTGTCTCAGGTTCTGGGTCTCCCTTAGTTCTGTCCTTCCTGGTCCTCGGTCCAGCTCTGGGCCTCTCTCTGGGTGTCTGCCCCCAAGCTTTCCTGGTCCTGGGGTCCAGGAGGGTCTCCCTGACCCGCCCGCCCGCCCGCAGCGCGCCCTGTACCAGTCCTCCCACGTGGACGAGAACGACGTGCAGACTGTGTCGCACAAGTGCCTGGTGGTGGGCCTGGAGCAGTACGAGCAGATGCTCAAGACCAAGAAGCACCAGGACAGCGAGGGCCTGTACTACCTCGCCGGCACCTACGAGCCCACCACAGGCATGATCTTCTCCACCGACGGCGTGCCCGTGCTCTGCTGAGCGCCCGCGGCACCGCGGCCCTGCCTCGCTCAGGCCACGTGCACCGGTGTGCATGCAGTGTGCCCGTGGACACCGCGTGAGTGTGTACATGTGTGTGCCCGTATGCATGCACGTGTGTGCACACATGTGCACACGTCTCCAGCCCCTGTTTCCGAACCCCTCGGTGCCTCCCAAGAGGAGGCTCCTCCCCGCTATCAGGGTATGGCCCTGCCCGGCCCTCAGGGCCTCGCCTCCCGCACCTGTGAGCACCTGGCCGGGCCGGCCCGGGCCCCCAGCGCCCAGTGCAGATTGAGAGGGCATTCCTGAGGAACCAAACTGACAGCTCGCTCGGGGTTCCTGCTGCTCGTGGGTCTTCCCGAGGCTCCCAGCGCCCGGCCCTCAGCATGGAGCCCACCCTAAGCCTCCTGCCATGGGACAGGGCAGCCCAACACCCACCAGCCTCACTGACCAGGCCAGGCCTGCTCTGGGCACCTGCCAGGGGCCTGGCCTCAACCCTCTCAGGATGGCCTGGACTTGGGGAACAGAGCCAGGTGAGGGGGAGCCCAGCAGCTTCGGCCAGGCGCCAGGTGGAGGGGCCTGCGTGCCCTGAGGCCCTGGCTGGGCCCACCCTCCTGATGCAGACCCTCACACTACAGACAACCCAATGGTGCTGAAATCCTAGTCCCGGCCAGCCCGGAGGGAGGCGGCAGTTCTTAACCTGTACAGTTTTATTGTACCGAGACTCTTCCCCTGTATCATACACCTTTAAATGGAGTCAACTTTTTAATTATATATATAAAGATAAATATATATAAATATATATAAATATAAACTTTTTAAAACTGTGAAAAAATAGCTATGAAATTATAAAAAAAAAAAAAGCAAACACATTCTGACGTGCAGAATATTATTTTTTATTTCCTGTTAGATTGTGAGTGTCTAGCACCCAGCTTCACGGGCCCCCCTGTCCCAAGCACACCCCGCCCCGCCCCCGCCCTGGCCCAGGTGTACTGTATTTGCCCCCAGAGGAGGAGTTAGAGAGAGCAGAGGCTGAGGGAGGAGGGGCCCCGAGCTGAGCCCGGGTTGGGCCCCGGGAAGCACTTACCAGCCCCGCGCCCCCCAGGGAGACCGGAGGCCTCATCCAGACAATCTTAAGGGAAGGAAAAGCCAGACTTCGGTTTTATTTTTGGGGGAATTATTGTTTTCCTTTTTTTTTTTTTTAAGTTTCTTTTGGAATTTTGTTTGTTGGCGAATTCTGTGTGATCTTTTTCATAAAAAGAAAAAAGAAAAGAAAAAGCTATAATTGGAAAGGTACTGTTGTCTGGAGTGGTTCATTTCAGGGGCTGGGGGGGCTGGGGCGGGCTGGGGGGGCTGGGGGGGCTGGGGGTCCCAAGCGGCTCCTGGTGTGGGCGGCAGCGGGGGCAGCTGACACTGCCGGGCACAGGAGCTGGGTGCCGCCGGCTGGTGCCCCCTGGCCCCGGGGACCCCTTAAATTGGAGGTAATTTAAATGACAGGAAAGAAGCTGGGCCGCACCAGCCACGCTTCCCGCAAGTAAGCAGCCGCCGCCGGTCCGAGCGGCCGCGTCCACGGGGCAGAAAGTTCTCAGGCCGGCGCCGGGGGCCCGCAGCGCGGGGTTTGCTTTTTTTTTGCTTTAAAATTCAAGCGGGGCGCTCCCAGCCTCGCCCACACCTGAAGACGAGCCTGAGGGTCCGAGCGGCCCCGAGCCAAGGCGGCGATGGAGGGGCGGGTGCCCTGCCGGGCTCAGGGGCGGCTGGGCCCTGGTTGGCTGCCGCCCTCTGCACCCCGAGGTCAGCTCCCAGCCGGACCCCGGGGTACCCACCCGCAACCGGCGCGCAGAGCACGGGTGACATTCTGGGTGTGGAGGGAACAAGGCGATTACAAGCGGCAGCGAATGGAGGCAGCGTGGGGCCCGGGAGAGGGCGCGGGGGTCCCCGTTTCACGGGTGCTGGGCGGCCCCCCCAATACCCGAACGCGGGCGCGGCGGTGCGCTGGCGCCACCTGGCGGCCCCCGCTGGCAGCGCCCCGCCCTGTCTCCACCCACGTGGACGGCCACACCCCCTCCCCAATTCTCCCTCCAAGGGACCCACATCCAAGAGGGCGTCCACCCCACTCCTTGGGGAAACTGAGGCCCAGAACAGCGTGGGAATGTGTCCAAATCACACAGATCAGCGACAGAGCCTGGTTTGAGCCCAGACGGCTCGGCCTCACTCAGGTCCTGGCTCTGAGTCCGGGGGGCCGAGCAGGGCCAAGCTGCCTCTGCTCTGAGTCTGTCTGCCCCTCAAGCGGTGGGATGTAGCCTTCTCCGCGTCCCGAGGGCCTTCACATCCCAAATACTCCCAGCCCCCACCCCCTCCCCTCAAACCTGTCCAGGCCCACCAGGTGTGTGGGGACCCTCTTCTCCGTGACCTGTCCCCGCCTGTCCCCGCGAAACTTCAGGCTTGGGTGCAGCCAGGGCCGCTGTCCAGGGAAGACGGGGTCCGAGCTGAGCCGATGGGCCTTGTCCCGCCGGGACGCCTCCCCAGTCCCAGGGGCTGAGAGGGTGCAGCAGCCCCCACCCGCACGGACGCTACTCGGAAGCAGTCATGGGCAGTTTCTCTTTTAATGGCCAGTGCGGTACAGTTAGTGGACGGAGGGGTGGATGAGGGGATGGGGGTGGGGGACCAGTCGTAGCTGTGTGGTGGGTGTGGAAGGGCCCCCCCCCAGCAAAGCCCCTCTTTGGGGGTATACTCCACAAGTCCCCTTGGCTTGCTCTGCGCCACCCTGAAGCCCTAGAGGGTCCAGGCTGGGGTGGGACCCCCACCCCTCCCTACTTGCTGGGGACTCAGGTCCCTTCTTGGGCTCTGCTGGATGGCGGTCCAGGCTTAGGGCACCAGCCAACTTCAGCCGGGCTGTAGGGCCCTGCAGCGGACAGGTGGAGGAGCTGGAGGTCATCAGGGTCCTGAGTCAGGCACAGACCCCCAGCCTGGCAGCAGGTGGGTGGCGAGGTGTGTGAGAGGGGGTCCGGTGTGTCCAGGCCAGCACAGACTGTGGGCTCACACCACTCAGACCCAGGGCTCAGTCCCTCCATCGCAAACCCACAGCTGTGAGAACCAGGGTTAAGGCTGGGGAGACAGGAGAGGCTTCTGGGGTGGCGACAGTGGGGGCGGGTCAGGTGCTGTGGACGGTGGCTGGGCCACGAGGCCCTCAGCGCCCACCTGGGGGTGGGGGTCGCCAGGAGGGACATGGCTGGTGATGCGCTCTCCCGGGTCGGGAGGGCGGTGAGTGACTTCACAGAGCACTGGACGCCGATGGAGGGTGAGGGGCGGGCATGAGACAGGACGCAGAGCACAGTGCTGGGCAGAGTCCGGGGTCGGCAACAGGACTTGGCGGAACCCCGGGGCCGCAGTGATGGGCAGTTACCCAGAAAGGGTGGTATCATTGGCACGGGAGGAGGCCGGGGCCCCACAGGCACGGCAGGAGGGGGCAGGGAGGGGACCTCAGGCCTCCGGGCAGGGGCAGGCGGGGCGGGCTCAGAGGCCGGCGGGGAAGGAGGTGTTGGTGGAGGTCTGGAGGCAGCTCCTGGGGGCGTCCCGGGTGAGGCTGAAGGTGCGGTAGGCCACGGCGGAGCCCAGCGTCAGCCCTGTCATGTAGGACACGGTCATGGTGTTCCCTGTGGACGAGACCAGACCAGACGAGCTGGTGGGAGGTGGCAGTGAGCAGCCCCCCAGGACCACAGCAGCTGTAGACACGCGGACAAACCCTACCACGGGCAGCCCCTTGACGAAGGGCAGGAGCCGGAGCCTTGGTGTCGGGAGGGGGTATGCGGCAGGTGCCCAAGGCCAGCCCCCGGGACCGGATGAAGCCTGTCCCACGTGGGCCCCAGGTCTGGCTTCTCTTTTCTCCCCACCGCTTCCTCGTCACGGACAGTTTGGGGGTCTGAGGGGCATCTGGAGCACGCTGTGTCCAGAACCCAGCCCCGGCACCCTCCCCCGCCGCAGCCCCCACCCCATCTCAGCTGAAGGCCCAAACTTCTTGCTCTGCCCTGGCCAGTTTGGCTCAGCAGTTAGAGTCGGCCCGCGGACCAGAGAGGCCCGGGTTCGGCTCCCGCTAAGGGCACGTGCCTCCGTTGCAGTTTGTCCCCGGCCTGGTTGGGGTTGTGAGGGTGGCAGCCAGTCGATGTGTCTCTCTCACACTGATGTTTCTCTCTCTCTCTTCCTCCCTCTCTCCCTTCCACTCGATCTGAAGATAAATGCAAAGATGTCCTCGGGTGAGGACAAAACACAAAACAAACTTCTTGCCCTGCACCCGATCCGCCTCCTTCTTACCCCATCTCCCAACCCGTCAGCCGGTTCTGTGGACTCTGCCATCAAAACAGAATACAGGCCCCCCTCCCCCGTGCACACTGCCTTCCGCCCAGCACCTGTCCACGAGCTCTTCCCACACACTCACAAGGCTGGCCCCTTGCTACTTCCTCCAGGTCTTTGCCCAAGTCACCTCCTCAGGGAAGCCCTCCCGAGCTGCTCTGCTGGTGGTGTGAATCCCCCACTCGACTCGCTCACCCACTTCTCTGCTCTGGTTTTCTCTGCTGTTCTTTGTTATTCGTCTGTCTGTCTCCTCTGGACTGTCAGCGCCAGAAGCACAGGGGTCATTGTTTTGTCACCACTGTGTCCCCAGCACCCAGAACGGCGCCTGGTGCTCAGCAGGGTCTCACCAAGCAGTTGTGGAGCGAAGGAAGGAGTGTGACTGAGGCTGTCCCCATACCTACGCGCGCCCTAGGTGGACTTGGCCCGGACCCCGCTGCGCGCTCTGGCTGTGTGGCCGTGGACTCTGGGGGCCCTGGATTCCGTGTCCCTGGCCGGCCGGCCGCGTCGGAACGGCCGAGCGGGGCCTTACCTGCCAGCTCCCGCTGCTTGGGGCCCACTTTGCCGGCCGCCAGGATCATGGGCACGCTGCCGAAGTAGCCATTGCTGATGCCCATGAGCAGGGAGAAGACGCAGGGCCAGGCCGGGTGGCGCAGGGTGGGTGTGCCGCTGGGGTAGACGCACAGGATGAAGAGGGGGATGAAGACCACGCGAAGGCAGGAGCAGGCCAGCAGGTGCGGGCCCCGCCAGTCCATGGGCAGGGCCGCCAGGATCTGCAGGGAGGGAGCCAGGCGGTGGGTCCCACCTCCCCAACCCACTGCAGCCTCCAGATGCACCCCTTGCCCAGACAGGCTCTGCTCAGTCCACGAAAACCCACCAAACCCCCGTTACAGCCCAGCACCCTCAAAACACTGCGCATGGCCCCTTCGGTCCTCTACGACCCTCTTGGGAGGGCTCTGGACCCTGTTTGAGAAATGAGGACACCTAGCCAAGGGTCAGACCCCCTTAAACAGCAAGAAATAGCAAGAGGAGGAGTTGAATGACTGAGTTGCTCATACCTCTCGCTGTGTGACCTCAGGCAAATGGCTCTCCCTCTCTGAGCCTTGCATTCCCCATTCCTGGACAAGGCCCGCCTGGCAGACCTGCCCCAGAACTGCAGCTTTGATCCCCCAGCCCCCCTGCACTCAGCACCTGCGCTCTGGCTCCCTGAGCCACTTCTGGGGGGCCCTGCCCCTCTGGGGTTCTCCTGGTGCTGTCAGAGACCCAGAAACCAGGAGGATGGGAGCCTGCCCCTCCCCAGGGATACCCCATGGCTCCCCTGGCGGCCGGCCGCTCCACCTGGGACCCCCTCCCCCCGGGGCGGGGCAGCACCCACCTTGCCCACGAAGTCGGAGAGGTTGAACACGGCCATGATGAGGATGGGCAGCCACTCCCCCAGGACGCAGTGGCGGATCTCGGACTCGAGACCCGGGAACAGGCACAGCGTGATGAAGTAGGTCACGGCAATGGACAGCATGTCGGCCCAGATGACACGGGCCACCAGGTACCGGTGCAGCAGCAGGGCTGTGGGAGGGGGCGGGTCAGGGGTCAGCACCCTGCCCTCCCCGGCCTGAGCGCCACCCACCGGTGCTGCCGAGCCTGAGCCCGGCCCGCCCACCTCGGAAGGAGGGCCAGCCCTGCCGGACCCTCGGCGGAGGCACGTCAAAGCGCATGTAGGCTCCCCTGCCGCCGGTCACCTCGTGGGCTGGGCTGTCCTTCGGGGACCCGCTGCTGGGCGGGGCGGGGCCTTGGTTCTCCTGGGGGACGGAGCAGGACAGGGTTTAGGTGGCAGCCCCGCAGGCCCCCTGCCTGCCTTGCTTCCTCACAGCCCCCAAAACACGGGAGGGGGGGGGCTCTGCCCAGCCTCTGGGCCGCGCAGCTTTTCCTGCTGTTCCTGTTCCCAGGGCCTCTCCTGGCTCCTCGCACCTCCCCTCCCCCTCCACACCGGCCAGGGCTCAGCCCGAAGCCACTCCTCAGGGCCCCCCTGACCATGAAGGGGCCCCCCAGTCTTTGCCCCTTCCCAGCATGGCCCTTGTCTCAATACACTGCCCTCTGCCCATTTTGGGGTCTCTGGGATCCACTGGGGACAGTGTCCCTGGCCCCAGCCGAAGGCCCAGGTGACTGGCTGGGTCAGCGTCTGTGAGGACATGCTGGCTCTCCCTGCCCTGCACACACCACCACGTCCGCTGTGCCTGCGGGGGAGGGGCTCCCTCAGCCCCCATGGCCCCCCTCACCCTGCAGGTGCCCCCACACCTGCCTCCCCAGCCCGCGGGGCTGTGTGCCTCCGCCCCCCAGGGTGGCGCTGGGAGGGGCTGCCCACGGGCTCAGGCCACAGACAGGGCTGCTTCCAAGGGAGGAAACCTTGGTCCACGTGAGAAAGGAGGCCCCTGCCTGGCCGGTCGGGCTCAGTGATTAGAGTGTCGCCCGCGGACCAACGCGTCGCAGGCTTGATTCTGGCCAAGGGCACGTATCGCGGTTGTGTTCGTACCTGGCCCTGGTCAGGGTCGCGTGGGAGGCGACCAGTCGATGTGTCCCTCACACTGACATTTCTCTCTCCCCCCTGCCACTGTCTGAGGATAATGGAAGAACACCCTCGGGGGAGGGCTGGAGAAAGCAGAGAGAAAGAGAGGAGGCCTCACGGGGGCCTTGGCCGGGCGGGAGGGAGGCTGTGCGGCCCGGCTCTTCCCGAGGTCACGCGGAGGGACCGCACTCACGAAGCAGACGTCCCCGGCGGCCACGTCGTGGTGCGCGCAGTAGCCGGCCGGGTGGCCCGGGCGGCTGTCGCGGGGCCGCCCCGTGTGGTGCAGCACGAAGCGGCTGCGCCGGACCAGCAGGTGCAGCAGGAAGCAGAGCAGCTCCAGGCCGGCGGACACCAGGAAGAAGATGAGCGTGCTGGTGCGCTCGTCCGGGAGCAGCAGCTTGGTGAGGATGCGGCTCAGGGACACCATCACGCCCGCGGTGCCTGCGGGGGAGGGGCTCGCTCAGCCCCCAGCCCCCCTCGGCCCCCCTCAGCCCTCCACGGCCCCCCACACACCCACCCCACGGCGCCCCGCACACCCACCCCACAGCCCCCCACAGCCCCCGCACACCCACCCCACAGCCCCCCACAGCCCCCGCACAGCCCCCCCACAGCCCCCCGCACACCCACCCCACAGCCCCCGCACACCCACCCCCAGCCCCGCTGGGCCCCAGGCTTGCCGTGCCTCCACTCCAGTCTGCCAGCCCTGCCCAGCCCTGGACACTCAATGAGCTGCCACAAATGTGCCACCGAGACCACCCCTCCCGGCAGAGCTGCTCACGCCCCTCCGCCCCTCCGAGAGCACTTGTCAAGTGCCTGCTGAGGACACAGCGCGGATGACACGTGGGCCTCGGTGGGGCGAGGACACAACCAGGTGAGGAAAGCACCAACCACAGTGCGTGCCGGCGGGGACGGCGGAGGCCAGGGGACCAGCGTCGGGCAGGGAGGGGGCAGCGGAGGCCAGGGGACCAGCGTCCTGGCAGGGAGGGGGCAGCGGAGGCCAGGGGACCAGTGTCCTGGCAGGGAGGGGGCAGCGGAGGCCAGGGGACCAGCGTCTGGCAGGGAGGGGGCAGCGGAGGCCAGGGGACCAGCGTCCTGGCAGGATGGGGGCAGCGGAGGCCAGGGGACCAGCGTCTGGCAGGGAGGGGGCAGCGGAGGCCAGGGGACCAGCGTCCTGGCAGGATGGGGGCAGCGGAGGCCAGGGGACCAGCGTCCTGGCAGGATGGGGGCAGCGGAGGCCAGGGGACCAGCGTCTGGCAGGGAGGGGGCAGCGGAGGCCAGGGGACCAGCGTCCTGGCAGGACGGGGGCAGCGGAGGCCAGGGGACCAGCGTCCTGGCAGGACGGGGACAGCGGAGGCCAGGGGACCAGCGTCCTGGCAGGATGGGGGCAGCGGAGGCCAGGGGACCAGCGTCCTGGCAGGGAGGGGGCAGCGGAGGCCAGGGGACCAGCGTCCTGGCAGGGAGGGGGCAGCGGAGGCCAGGGGACCAGCGTCCTGGCAGGACGGGGGCAGCGGAGGCCAGGGGACCAGCGTCCTGGCAGGATGGGGGCAGCGGAGGCCAGGGGACCAGCGTCCTGGCAGGGAGGGGGCAGCAGAGGCCAGGGGACCAGCGTCCTGGCAGGGAGGGGGCAGCGGAGGCCAGGGGATCAGCGTGGGGCAGGGCAGGGTGCTGTGTGCTCACGTCTGAGGAGCTGACAGGAAGCAGCTGACCCCTGAGGCCATCCAGACACAGGTGCTTTGACTAGCAGGGTTGATGGTTGGGACGGGGGGGGGGGGGGGGGTGCTGCCCTGGGCAGGGGTGGGGGGGGCCAGCGGAGGAGTTGGCCGCCTGGACCAGGGGCTGGGTTGAAAATCAGCCTGGAGGGCAAGTCAGAGGCCGCTGGGTGCAGTTTGGGCTTGAGCACAGGGTGCCGTTTTTTTGTTGTTGTTTTTTATCCTCACCCGAGGACATTTTTCCATTTTTTATTCAGATAGAGCGGGAAGGAGAAAGAAACATCGATGTGAAAGGGACACATCAAGCGGCCGCCACTCACACGACCCAACCAGGGCCGGGGACAAACTGCAACCAAGATACGTGCCCCGAGCAGGAACCGAACCCGGGTCTCTCTGGACCGCAGGCCGACGCTCCAACCCCTGAGCCAAACCCGCCAGGGCCAGGGTGCCACTCTATGAGCAGGGGCGGGGGGCCTGGAGTTGGAGAAGCCAAGGGGGGTTGTGGCCCTGGTGCTGAGGAGAGCTGGGTGCCGAGGTGTGGCTCACCTCGCGGGTGCTGGCGGCGTGCCCGCTCACACACGCACGGACACGCATGCACACAGACATGCACACACGCACAGGCACTCCGCGACACTCGCCCCTGCCCAGAGGCAGGTGCTTCCCGCAGCACAAAGGTCACGGTCCCCAGCCAGGCAGGCTCAGAGCGCATGAGCCCAGCCCCTCAGCCCCTCCGTCTGGGCTCCTTGGGAAAAGGCTTCTGCAGCCCGGGCAGCCCGGCGCCCCCTGCTGGGCTCTGTGGATACTCACTCTCCCCGGTCATCACCCCCTGCGTGTACCTCTTGGGCAGCATCCCCGTGTACCCATAGAAGCTGGATTGCTGCACTTGAGAGAGAGAGAGAGGGGAGCAACCGTGAGACACCCCTTACCCGGTCAGCGTGGACACAAGCCTGAAGTCTGGGAACACTGCGTTGGCGAGACCTCAGGGAAACAGACCGCACACTGCTGGTGGCAGAGGCCTGGGGTCCAACCACCTCGCGGTGGTGAGAACAGCCTCACCCACCAGATGGGGCACGTCCCGCCTCCCACATGCCTGCCTTGGGGCAGCCAGGCGTCCTGCCCCGGCTGCAGTGAAACATGAGCAGAAATGACACGAGTCACTTCCGGATGAGGCAGAGGAAAGCCCACAGGGACTTCCACACTGTCTGTCCCCCCACGGCAGAGGCCCGTGTCCCAGACCGGGCAGCCGTCAGCTGAGTTGCTGAGAGACTGAGTGACTGAGTCCCAGCCACGTGCTGGACGTGTAGCAAGAGCCAGACATGTTTTGATTTTTGAAGCCGCTGCGACTTCTGGGCTCATTGGTCACCACAGCGTAACGGCTCCCGTCCTGACCCTGGTGGCGTCCCTGAAAGTGATGTGCCTGGCTGACAGCCCACAGTCGGGCAAGTCCCCGCCCAGGCCGGCCCGAGAGGGCTGGCAGACTGGGCCTTCCTGGCCCCGACAGCTCGTGTTTGCGTCTCACACGACAGGACCCGAGTGCCTGCCTGGACCGAGGGCATCGGGTCAGGAAACCCTGGCTTCTCGGGACACATGGCTTCCTGGAGGAGGCGCTGTCACCGCTGGGCCTTGAAGCCAGATGTCACCCTGAGAGGAGCCGGAAGGGAGAGGACGGAGCCCCTCCCCCAGGCCCTTACCTGTGCAGCCGAAGGCCACGGTGCCCACAGCGGCCAGGTTGACCGCATAAGCCTGGTCCCAGGAGAAGAGCTGCAGCCACAGGTCACAGATGCTGATGAAGAGGAGGGGGCCCGAGGCCAAGAGGTAGCCTGTGGGGAGACAAGCGTGAGTCAGGACACGGCGGGCCGGCGGCTCCCACTCACCCACCTCTCGTAGTGCAGGGTCTGGGGTGCCCTCTCTGCCGCTGCCATTGATGCTCGGAGAGTGGGGCACCCTGGGGGGCAGGGCGGCAGCCGGAAGGCTTCCTGGAGATGCCGCTGGACTGGCCCTTGAAGCAGGGCGTCAGCACAGGGAGCAGAGGGACAGGGGGGCCGAGCAGGCAGAGGGGAGGGCTCGGGCCCGGGACGAGGCGGACACCCACGAGCCTCCCCGGCGCAGACCCATGCCAGCCTGTGGTGCGCCCACCACGGACCTGACCTCATTTCCGTACACGGAACCTCGCGGCGTTCTAAGGAGGGGCGCCCAATTTCTAGACAAGGGGGTGCGGCAGGGGAGCGCACCCGCGGTGATCCTGGTGTGCAGGCTCAGTCTCTCCACCAGCGCGTTGTTCAGGAGCACGGCCACCAGGGCCACCAAGATGTAGGTGAGGCTCATGTCGAACACGATCGAGGTCCCTGTCGGGGGCGCCAGCAGCAGGTGCTCAGGGGGAACTCCCACCCCCACACCTGCCCACTAGGATGGCCCAGAGAAGGTGAGTGGCTGCCCTGAGGTCACTCAGCAATTCCCAGCTGAGCCACGATGTGAATGAATGGAGCCCCTCAGCAGGGTCCTGCGGAGGGGGCCTGGAGGGCGGTGGCCAGAGCGGCAGGCGTGACCCCGGGAGCCAGGGGACCCACCTGGGAACTTGTGGTGCAGGTAGTCCACGTCCGTGATGAAGCTGTTGTACGGCAGCAGGAAGCCCACGCCAGCCAGCAGCATGGCGAAGTAGATGGCGTGGTAGCGGTCGTCGGGCACCGGCCCCTCTGCTGCTACGGCCAGAGGCACCAGGTGAGACGTGGACAAGCCCACGCCTGGCCACAGCCACCTCCCAGGGTCCCCATGGCCACTGTCCACCAGGAGCCACAACCATGTGGCATGGCATCCCACCATCCCATGCCACCATCCGTCGGTCCCGCCACCAGGACCACTGCCACCTTGGCCACCCCCATGACCACTGTCACCGTGGCCACTGCCACCGTATCCAACAGCATCACAGCTTCTGTCACTCTGGCTGCCACCATTCTCCACGGCCATGGTCACCAGCACCACTGTCATAGCCACGCCCTCCCCTTCACAGCCACTGTAACCATGGTGACCATCACTACAACCACCACCATCACCATGGCCTCCACCCACCTTCGTGGCCACAGCTGCTTCAGTCATCAGAACCACGCTATTGGGGTTCCAGTCTGTGACCTCCCTGCCCACCCGCCCGGGGACTTCAGACTGGCTCAGCCAACCTCCACTCTGGGAGCCAATTCCTATCCCAAGTCCACGTGGCCACCAAGCCTACAACTGCCTGGGGGTCTGTCTACCATCTGCCTACACATCTACTGGCTCTGCGTCTGCTGAAACTGACTGACCCAGCCACCGTCACCAAGGCCACCGACCTTACAATCAATCACCATGGCCACCATCCACCTCTATGGCCACGGCTGCCAGGGCCACTGCCTCATGATCTCTACTGTCACCTCTGGCCAGGAGGAGCCTGGCACTGTGGGGACAGCCCTGGGCTGGCTCGTCCATGCACAGGGCACTGGGAGGTCTCCCGCCACCCCAGGGCTCGGCCAGCAGAGCCTCCATGCCCTGTCTGCAGAGACGGGGCGGAACCTGAGACACAGACCCCGTTTCTGCGCCTGCAGAGCCGTCACTCACGGGGGGCCTCCCGAGTGCCTGGGACAGTCCTCAGCAATGTTCTGTGATCTGTGTACCTGGAGGGTGGCACCAGGGTCGCTGCCCTTCTAAAGAGGAGGTACCAAAGGCCAGAGAACAATGAATTGCCCGAGGTGCCCCCCAGAGCAAAGGAGCTGGAACTGGGGTTGAAGCCGAACCTGCCTGGCTCCAGCTCTGTGCGCGGCTCACTCTGCAAGTCTGACCTAGCGGGCCTGCTTCCTCCAGGCTCAGAGAGGCTGGGGCCCTCCACCAAGGTCACAGCTGGGCCAATGTGACCAAAGCGACCTGTGTCACTTCAGATGGAAGTGTGACGCACGGGTCAGTGCATGAGTCACCACTGCGGGCCTGCCACCTGGCCCAGGAGTCGGGGATGCCCACGTTCAGCGGGCGCCGCCCCAGCCCGGCTCCGGGACCTGCCCTGACACGTGGCCCGGGGTGAAGGCGGGAGCTCGGCCCGTCGATGCCCAGCAACTGGCCCGTCCCGCCGCTCAGCGCCGCCCCTCCCGGAGGGCTCGCCCACCATCTCCGCCTGGGCCACCTGCCTCACCCACACCCGCTCACCGGAGTCTGAGAGAATCGGGGCGCCCCTGGCCCGGCCGCCCTGGCCCCCGGCCGCCCCTGAGGCCGCCTCGTCCTCCAGCTGGCAGCTGTCGAAGCTGAAGCTCGTCACCACGCTCCTGTCCGGCGTGCCCGCCACGCTGGGCTCCTTGAGGCGCTGGCTGCCCACGGAGCCCATGGCAGCCTGTCCTGCAGAGAGAGGGCGGCTGAGGGGCCAGGAGGGGCACCCCTGCCGCTGCCAGGTCCTCGCTGTTCGCCCCACCCCCTTGGGGACAGCGAGACGGAGCGCACACCTAAGCAGCCGGCGATGCAGCATGGCCTGTGTTTGAGGAAGGGGACGGTGACCGGGGCCTCGTGAGGGTGGCGGCAGTGGGCACGGAGAGAAACAGGTGCAGGGAGGGTGTTTTGGAGGGGGGATGCCAGGACTGGGTGAGCGGTCAGGAAGACGACAGTGCTAACAGTGGCCACCATGTCCCCCCGGGAGGAGGGGTCCACCTTACAGCCGAGGAGAGCGAGGGTTAGAGGTGAGACCCCCCCTGCCACCCAGGCCTCACAGGCAGTACGCAGGGGAGACCCGACCCAATTCCGGGCCTGTGGACACTCAGTCACCATCGCCCTGTTCGGGGGCCAACCACCTTCACTGGCAGAAAGTCCTTCCTTTGGTCTAGCCTCAGTTTCTCTTCAATTCAAATCTGCCAGCCTCTCTCTTTGCAGGAAGGAAGGAGCCAATAGATTTGCGATGGAGAGATACCCCCTCTGCACAGCTAACCCTATGTGTGTGGGGGGTTCGTTTTTTACCTAAAACATTTAATAACTTGTTTTTCTTTTTCAATTTTTTTGTTTAATCCTCACCCGAGGACATTTTTGCATTTATCTTCAGATAGAGCGGGAGGGAGAGAGGGAGGAAGAGAGAGAGAGAAACATTGAGGTGAGAGGGACACATCAAGTGGCTGCCACCCACACGACCCCAACCCAGGCCGGGAACAAACTGCAACCGAGGTACTGAACCCGGGACTCTGGTCCACAGGCCGACACTCTACCCGCTGAGCCAAACCGGCCAGGGCATCGATTTGATTTTCTAATGAGCTTATTCACTTATCTGATTGCAACAAGGCTCCATGCTCCGAGAGACTGAGACAGAGGTGCACACTGCGGCACCTCTGTGTCTCTGGGATCCCACATGCCCGGGTTACCACAAACTTCTCTGAGGTGGGCCCACGGCTACGCTCACCCCCCTTTCTGCCTGCTCATTTCCTCCAGCTCTCCTGCCCCCCTTTACCCACTCCCCAGCCTCCAGACACCGAGCGCCTCCCCTCCCCCACCCCATGGCTCCCCTGTCCTGGCCCCCCATAGCCGTGTCATGGGGGCCAGAGACGGCCTGCTTCCAGGCTGGTCTGGGCGCTGGGAGATTCTGCCCGCCGGCTTGGGCACCAGGAGCAGTGGCGAAGAGGGGGGGCTTCTCCTGTGGGCTAGGAAGCCAGACACAGACACCATCCCCGTAGGACCCCCTCCCTGAGCCCAGCCCTAGCCTCCTGCCACATCAGGAGCTGGGCCGAGTAGGACTTCGGACAGAGCTCCGCCTGGACTTGGGGGACTGTGGCCTTGGGCAGGATCTCCCCCTGGAGGCCGGAGACTCTCGGGCTGCCCCCCAGCCCCCCCCCCCCCCCCCCCGCAGACGCGAGGGCTGGGAAAGGCCAGTGGCCGAGGGGCACCTACTAACGGAACACTCCTCCTAAGATCTGCTCAGGAAAGAGGGTCCCAGCCCTGGAGGGTCCGCACCCCACCCCAGGGCCTGTCCAGCAGAGGTCTGGAGACGAGCGCCCAGATGCGCCCGGCCTCCGTGAGAGGTTCTGCCCAGCTGAGTGGTCATGCCACCCAAGAAGGAGACGTGCTTAGCATTCAGCCAGGAGGTGGCCTCCAGCTCGGTGGCGGCAGCTGCCACCCACACCGGCGGCCCTAGCCACTGTCCCCATGTGCTCCTCCGGGCCCCTCCTGGAGGTGGGGGTGCTCTGGCTCCCCTGCTGTGGTCCCGTGGCCCCTAACACGACATCACTGGCCTGGGCAGAGGCCAGGCTGCGCGGGTGGGGGGAGCAAGGGGTGCACTGAGGAGGCGCCCCCACCTCTCCGGGGCTGAAGGCCTCACTTCGCCCCTCCCCACACCCCTCGCCTCAACACCAGCAGCTCAGAGCCCCGAGCCCACCAGCCCACCCCCTGTGTGCCCCTTTCACGAAAATTAGATCACAGGGCCTCAAGGTCCAAGAATGCACTCGGCTCTCCTCTGCCCCCACTCTGCTGGGACCCTTCTGTGCCCGCTCTGGGGAGCAGCTGAGGACTCAGTTCACCCTCCAGGCCTGTCTCCCCGCCTCCCTGTTGTGAATGAGGATTCCGTCCCCCCCAAACAGGACGGTCAGTGGGGGAAGGCTGCCCTCTGGAGGTGCCCAGCTTCACACCCGCCCACCGCAAGGCTCTGCCGGGGCCGAGGGGCTCCTGACCCCAACATGCTGAAAACCCAGCTCCGGCTGCCACCTTGTAGGAGGGCAACTGAGGCACAGATCCATGTCCGGCGGTTGGGCAGCGGGCTCATCACCTTTGGTCCCCAACTTCAGCTGTGACCGAGTGGACATTGGTTCTGACTGCCTCGGGGCTCGAGAGGGGCTAGGCATCTGGACCCCAAGGCCAGGCTGACCCCTCAGGCTGTACTCTGCCTCCTGAGTACATCCCCAGAGGGGACAAGGGAACCTGGGTTCTCTGTGGAAAGCCAGCCCGCAGGCCTCACAGTGCTCGTGGCCACAGCTCTGGGCAGCTGGACCCCCAGCCAGCCCCAGGCCCGGCCTAGGCCCTCTGATGAGTGAGTTCTCTGCCGCTCCGTCTACAGCCAGCCCTTCAGGTCTGCCCCACACCTCCAGGCGGGTTCTGCCCACAAGAAAGTGGGTTTCAAGATCCCCCCATCAGGCCCTTTCTGGAGCCCCCGCCCAGACAGGCGGAGGCAGGGGCCACAGGCACCGCTGGCCGGCTGCAGGGGCAGCTGGGACCCCCCCCTCCTGGTCCCTGCAGTGTCCATAGCTCGCAGCACCCCCACCCCTGTCGGTCGGGTTCCATCAGCAGCAAAGTTGGTTCCCAGGCCCGCGCCCCAGGCAGAGGGCAGCCGCCCCCGGCCACTGTGGGGTGACCCCTGGCAAGGCCCCGCCTCTTCCAGCTGGCTGGTGGGGAGGCTGAGGCGGCGGAGAGGGGGTCCCGGGAAGAACTTCAGGCGGAAGGACCCCTCGCCCGTGCCCGGGGAAGGAGGCGGCACCAAGCCCCCAGCAGGCCCGGTGCCACCGGGCACCCTGCCCCTTCCCGGGTCTGGTCCTGCGCTCGCAGCCGGCTGCGGGGGAGGGTGTAGCCCGGTCCGGATCCTGGATGCGGCGGGGATGGAGGCCCCCTCCTCCCTGGCCAGGGGTGAGGTGGGGTCTTGGGGTCCCCAGAGCCACGTGCCCGCGCCCTGGACCCGCGACCCGAGCCGGCGCGGAGCGGGGCTGCGCGCGCCGCAGACAAAGGCTCCGACAGGTCCCCGCACCCCGGCCCGGCCCCTCCCCCGCCGCCACCGCCGCGGGGACCGCTCACCTCGGGCCGGCCTGGCCTGGGGGCCTCGCAGCGCCCGATCCCGTCTGCGCCCGCCGCCCGCGCCGGGACCCTGGGCGCCTGCGTCCCCCGCCCCGCACCCCGCGTCGGCCCGACGCAGCCGGCGGCCTCCGTGGGTCCCCGTCCGCCGTGGGTCCCCGTCCGCCGGCCCGCGGGTCGACCAGCGCGTCCGGGGGCCCCCGCGCTCCGCCCCCCTCGCGGAGCCCCGCCCCGCCCGGGCCGCGCGCCCTCCCCCACCCCCGCCCTTCCCCGCCCCCCATCCCGCTGCTCCGCAGAGACCGGGGCGGGGCTGGGGCGGGGTGAGCTGAGGTCCTGCGGGACACCAGCGCCCGCGGGCAGGGGGGTGTCGGGCCGGGCAACCCCGAAGACCTGTGGCTGACCTGGCGCGCCAGCCCCATACCCGAACCCCCAGCCCAGGTCCCCAGGCCTAGCACCCCGCCTTGGCCCCTCCCGCCCAGGCCGGCAGGTGAGTGGGACAGGTCCCTCCGTGACCGACTCTAAGTTTTGAACGATGAGTGGGAGCCCTTGGGCGGGAGGCCTTGCACAGTCCAGCCGGGTTTAGGGGCTGCGGCCCTTCCCTTGCCTGGTCGCCACCCCTGGGCCCAGTCCCGGCCGGGGCCTGTCCAAGGGAATCAAGTGAGTCCCCCTCCGGCCAGTGCCGGTCATTAGGGTGGGACCGACACACGTGTCCGCCGCCCTGCCCTCACTTCCCACCAGCCCAGCTCCCCCTCCTGCCTGAGACCCCTCTGGCTTCACCCAGGAGGCCCCAGCACCTTTGCTCACGCTCAGCCCAGGACTCCCCAAAGCAGGGCACCCCTGAGAGCAAGGCCCGCCCTCTCTCCGGAGCCTCAGGGCTCAGCCCTGGGCCTGGCACCGGCAGGAGCCCAGTGCTTGTGTGCAGGGCGCACAGAGCTGGGTGCGGAACCTGACAGCCTGCTGGGACGATGCCCATTGCGGCGGGGTGGCCCGGTTCCCGCCCTCTGCCGCTGTCTGGGCCAGGGACCTGGCCGGTCCTCCAAGTCATTTCTTCAAGTCCTGAGCCTGGGGCTTTGGAGGGGCGCAGGAGGCCAGGCCGAGCCGTCCTGGGTGTGGATAACGATTTGCTGTGTGTGACACACTTTTATTTAGTTAGCTATTATTTTATTTTCTACTTTTGAAAAGATTTTTCATTGATTTTTGTTGTTGTGAATCCACACCTGAGGATATTTTTTCCATTGATTTTTAGATAGAATGGAAGGGAGGGAGGGAAGAGAGAGACAGAGAGAGATCTTGGTTGCCGCCTGCATGACCCCAGCCAGGGCCGGAGATCAAACCCACAATTCAGGTACGTGCCCTTGACTGGGAATGGAACCTTCGACTCTTCGGGCCCCCGGCCAGCGCTCTAACCCCTGAGCTAAACCAGCCAAGGCTTTATTGATTTTTTAGAGGGAGGGAGAGAGAGAAACATGGATCCGTTGCCTCCTGCACGCCACCTACTGGGGATCGAGCCTGAAACCCAGGCATGTGCCCCAACCGGGAATAGAACTGGCAACCTTTTGGTGCACAGGATGACACCCAGCCAACTGAACCACAGCGGCCAGGGCACGTGACATACTGTTTTAGATGCAGGAGACGCATTGGGGTTTCAGTCCAATGTGGGACACTGGCCATAAGCAAGCAGTCATTTCAAGAATCAGCCGAAGCCTGGAAGACAGTAAGACAGAGTGATGGACTAGACCAAGTGCGTGACTGTGGGCGTGGGGTGGACCACCAAGTGCTCAGGAAGGCCACTCGCTCAGCGACCTGAGTGACGGAAAGGTGCGTGTCATGGGGAGGTTTGTGATCAGTGTTCCGGGCAGAGGAAGGAGCCGGTGTGACCTCCTGAGGCCGGGAAAAGCTCTGCACTCCAGACCAGGGAGAAGGGGGTGCAGAGGAAGGGGGTGCCGGGCAAGATTAAGTTGGGCAGTGGGCGGACCAGCCTGGGGGGTCTTATTGGCAGGGTGAAGGCCCTGGAGTGTTTTATTGGGAGGAGGGGCCATGCCTGGACCTAGGTTTTGAACCCCAGGTTGCTGGTCGGGGTGCCAATTGGAACAACCCTCTGGAAAGCAAATGAGCCTAAAAACATGCTTACCCTTGGATCCAGAAAATCCAGCCCCAGGACATAATTCTCGACACAAACAGGGTTCATGTACGAAGATGTTTACGGTAAGAGTCAAACGTTACAGATAGCCCAGTCACCCAAGAAGGGTGGACAAGTCCCATTCATCATACAGACAGATGGACAGACGACACTGTTATCTTTGAAAAACCCAAGAAAACCCAGAGGAAGACCCATGGATAGACAGGGTGCCCTTCTTACTAACAGTGTGACCAAGAAGTCATTTCTTACGAAATCAACTCACTCGTCTAACAGCTTCCTAGTAAGGACACCGGCAAGACGTCCTTCCCGTGGAAGGAGAGAAACGCGTTCTGAAATTCACCTGGGAGAGCGAACTTGCAGGATGAGCCAGGAAACTACTGAGAAGGGAGAGTCAGGAGGAGGAAGCAACTTGCAGACACAGAGCAGAAAACAAACGAAACTCCTACGGAGAACAGCGCTTGACTTCGATCAGGCGAGCCTGCCAGGGGCACAGGACGGACTTCCCAGGGGCACCCCAGGGGCACCCCAGAGGCATGCTCTGATAATGGGGCTTTTGGTTTTTCCTAATAATAGTAGCTTTTCATGGCAGTGGGAGAAAAATGATTATTCTGTAAATGGTGTTTGCACCATTAGGTGACAATCGGACAATAAAATAAAATTAGATCTCTACCTCATTCCTTATACGGAAACCGAAAGAACAATAACAAAAATAACAACCCAAAAGAAAACAATCCAGATTTTGTGTTTTATTTATTTTTATTTTATTTTTTTAACCCTCACCTGAGGATATGCTTCTATTTATCTTCAGACAGAGTGGGAAAGAGGAAGAGAGGGAAACATCGACGTGAGAGGGACGCGTCGACTGGTTGCCTCCCACACGACCCGACCAGGGCTGGGGCCGAACTGCAACCGAGGTACGTGCCCTTGACCAGAATCGAACCCTGGACTCACTGGTCCGCGGGCTGACACTGTACTGCCAGATTTTGTTTAATAATCTTGCAGGAAGTTCTTCCCAGGCAAGACACAGAACTCAGAAGCCGTAAGTGAAAACAACATTACATTTGACTATTTTATTAAAAACGTAAAATGGCCCTGGCCGGTTTGGCTCAGCGGTTAGAGCGTCGGCCTGCGGTCCAGAGAGACCCGGGTTCGGTTCCCGCTAAGGGCATGTACTTCGGTTGCAGTTTGTCCCCGGCCCTGGTTGGTCGTGCGAGTGGCAGCCACTCGATGTGTCCCTTTCACATTGATGTTTCCCTCTCTCTCTCCCTTCCTCTCTCTCCCTCCCACTCTACCTGTACAAAAAATGGAAAAATATCCTCGGGTGAGGATAAAAAACAAACAAACAAAAAAAAAAACGTAAAATGTGTCCTGGCTGGTTTGAGCGTCGGTCTGTGAACCGAAGGGTTGCAGGTTCAATTCCCGCTCAAGGGCAGGTACCTGGGCTGCAGGTTGGATCCCCCAGGTTGTGTGGGAGGCAACCGATCATGTGTCTCTCTCACATCTGTTTCTTTCCCTCCCTCCCTCCCTCCCTCCCTCCATCCCTCCCTTCTTCCCTCCCTCTCTCTAAGAATCAATGAAAAAAATTTCCTCAGGTGAGAATTAAAAAAAGTGTCAAATACAGAGAAATGTGTGATGGCTAATTTCATGTGTCACCTTGACTGGGCCACAGTGAGTGCATGCGGGCACGCGCACACGCGCACACACACACGTGCACGCGCACACATGCACCCCGTGACCACACCAGCTCGCACAGTGCGGAGCCACCTGTGTCAGGAGGCGGGAGCACGGAGGTGCCGTGGCCGCACCGGGTCCTTTCTGGAAGGATGCACCATGAGCAGGTAACCGTGACTGCCTCTGGGGAGGGGACTGGGGCTGGGGTCACAGGAGGGACACTCAATCTTACTGCAGCCTTTTGTGCGCTTTGAATTTTCTAACGTAAAGTGGCAAGCAGGACGTACACTTTTGCATACCGTGTGTCCAGAGAAATGCACGTAGGTAGAGAAATGCACGTATGTAGAGAAATGCACGTAGGTAGAGAAATGCACGCGGAGAGGAAAGCATGCACACAGAGAAAAGGCGAGAAGGAAACGGAGCAGACGTTAACCTGCGGCTGTCACGGGAGGCGGCGCCTGGGCGGGCACCTGGTCCTCTCCTTTCGGCCTTTTCTCCAGCAGGTTCCTGTCAATCGGTCACGCCTTTCGCCAAGCACACGGTTATGGAGAAACACGAACGATGTGTGTGGGGACAGAGCTCGTCGGCCTCACCTCACATCCCCACACTGTCACCAGCCCGGCTCCCGGGGGCACCAGGTTGTAGGGGTCCTTGGGGTGGGGAAGGACCTTCCAGTCTGGAAGATGCCTGCTCAGTTTTGGCGGCGGGGGGGGGGGGGGGGGGTGGCGCTCCAGAGTTTAGATTACGGCCAGGGCTGGCTTTCTGTCTGGGAGTGTGACTGATGTACCCAGAGTCCAAAGGACCTTGTCAGGGGCTCGTGCTGAGCGATGGGGTTCAGGGCTGGGCGGCGGGGCTCCGAGGGGCCGATGGCCTCAGGAGGAAAGGGTGCCTTGGGGGAGAGCTGGGCCCTGAGCGGAGCAGGCTGCTTCCACCGCTGGCTGGGCGTCAGGGGGGGAGGGAGCCCTGGGTGTGGAGGAGGGGGTGGCCGAGACCCGCCTGGTGGAGGCGCCCCGGGTCACGCTGGGGGATGCCACCAGAACAGAAGAAGGCAGAATAACCCCCGCGCCTTGCTATTCTGCACTCATACAGGTGACAGGCCGGCGGCCAGCGATGATCAGCCAGAGGCCTGAGAGCCTGCACTTACACCTCTGCCGTCACCATGAGAACGTGCCCGGGCCCGAGAGATGAGAGACCTGTGCAGGGCAGCCACTCCGCGGGGGCAGCCGTGACCCACAGCCCGCCAGCCCCAACCGAGCCGGGCCAGTCCCGGTCAGCAGAGCCTCCTAGCCCACCGCCCAAGATGTGAGGGACACAGGCGCTGTCATACGCCACTGGCGTTTTGTGGGTGTTTGTTACGCAGCATCACTGTGGCTGTGGGCGGCTGATACAATGACCGATGGACTTTGAGCAGTGGTTCATGGGCCACGTTGTGCTGTGCCCTGTGACCTGGGCTCGGGTGTCGACTCCTTGCCTTGCACCACGCCATGTCTCACGCACAGGACCTCAGTTCACCCTCGGAGGTGGGTGTCATGCCTGCACCCCCCACCACCCCGCCCCGGAACCTCAGCCCTCAGGAAGCTCAGCGGGTGGGAAGCCTACCTGCTGTGTGACCCGAGGTCACTGCTCCCCTCTCTGTCTCTCACCTGGAAAAGGGGGGCTAAAAGGACTGTGTGAGGACATGACGTGCTTCACCTGGGGTCTGGCACTTAGCAAACACTTTACACGTGTCCTTCATTTAATCCCCCCAGCCCCCTGCAGTGTGGGTCTGTCACCGTCACCACCCATTCACACGTGAGCAAACTGACACCCAGAAAGTCCAAGCGGAGTCTTGAGGCTCCGCACCCTGTGTGCTGCTTGTCACAGGTGCCTCTGCTGGGGGCGAGTGCAGACCCTGGAAGGGGTCCTCTCGGGGGGGTGCACTAGGCTCGGGGCCAGGCCTGCCGGCACCGACGGTGACACTGGGGCCTGGCTGACAACGCCAAGGGCTCTGCTAATCAACGAGTGTCCTCTCACACCTGTGAGCAACCTCCTTTGGAGAAAAGCCATCGGCCAGGATAAAAATGCAGCCAATTAAGGCCCCATCAAATGAGCAGGTGACAGGAGACAGAGGGAGGGACCGAAGCCACGCTGCTCTGTCAACCGGGCTCACGAAGGCATCGGGGTGGTGCTGGGAGAGGCTGTGGGGCCGCGGCATGGACAGAGCGAGCAGGGGCTGACACCGCCGGGGGCCAAGGCACCTGCTTTGTCCTCACTCCGCGGGTGCCGAGCGCTGCCCTGCAGTTTTAGATGCTGTCCACCCAAATCACCTTTTGGTAGGATGGCCGCCAGGGCCTCCTCCCTGGTCTCCTCGCTTGCCCCACGATGCCCTCCAACACCTCCCGAGGCAGACGGACTGAGCTTTCTGAAGGGGTCCGTCCCCGCCTCTCTCGGGCGACTCCTTGGTGCCTGCAGGGCTGACGCAAAGCCCAAGCTCGCTCCGGCCGACCTCTCCGTCCCGTCCCGTCTGCACTCCGAGAAATGGGCAGTAAGGTGGGTGGGTCTGGGGCACCCCCAGCAGGACTCGTCTGTGCGAGCTGACACCGTTCCTTTGGCTCTGTGGTCTTCCCGCGGAACAGTCGCCTGGGTCGAAGCCGCCACCGTCTCCGTGAGGCCTCGCGGCTCGGCTCTGGGCTGTGGGACCAGCCCTTGGGAAGGTTCAAGCTCTAGAGCAGCCCAGGCAGTTAGGGGCGCACGCCTTCCAGACTCGTGAAGATTTTCATCGAGCTGAGTTTCAACCACTGCCTTAAACGTTCTTAACCTTGCCTTCTGCTCCTGACTGACACCTTGAGATTTGGCGTGACCCGAGACCGTGTACCGGCAGGGTGAATCTTCCTGGGGGCTCTCGGGTTTGTTATTCCCGGTGGCCTGTCCAACCAACCCTCCAGGTGTGGGCCCGTGAGTGTGAATCTCAAGGGAGACACTTTGGGCTCAATCTGAACTTTCTAGAATAACTCCCAGCACTGCAGTGGCAACAGCCACCAGCTGCCTACCCATTGTCCGTCCTCTTCCAGGAGCAGAAGCCACCCAGACCACCATGTCTCATTGTGACCCACCACGACCACCACGACCACCACAACCACCACAACCCACCACGACCACCATGACCCACCACGACCACCATGTCCCACCGTGACCACCACGACCACCATGACCTGTCATGACCCACCACAACCCCCATGTCCCACATGACCCACCATGTCCCACATGACCCACCACAACCACCACGACCTGTCATGACCCACCACAAACACCATGTCCCACATGACCCACCATGGCCCACCACAACCACCATGACCACCATGACCACCACAACCCACCAAGGTGACTCAGTTTGGGGAGATGTGCCCACCCAAAGACAGTGGGTATGCTGAGCATTTTCCTGTCCCTCCAGCTATCGTGTGGGCTTGTTTGGTCTGGGTGGGGGAGGGGCTCCAGCTTAAAAAGAAACTAAACGTCACAGAAGGACACATGGACACTTTGTTCAGAGCAGTGAAACCTGGGAAACAGCCCTGGTGGCATCAGGAGAAGAAGGTTAAGCAGACTGTGGTCTGTCCACACCGTGGAGTACTACTCAGCCCTGAAAAGGAACTGGCCCGAGTGCCCGGCAGCTGGGACGGAGGCGGTGCTGAGAGAGACAGAGCACGTATGGAGCTGCTCCGTTCACCGAGGTTCCGACGAGGCCACCTGAATCCAAGGTGACCTCGTGGTGATTACCTTGGGGAGGGTGGGGGGTTGGGAACCATCTGGGGTGACGGTCATGCTCTGTATCTTGAGAATCTGTCCATCTGTCAAAACTCAGCAAATGTTCCTGTGAGATTTGTGCATTTCACTGTTGGTAAATTTTACCTAAAAAGGAAAAAACCAGACAACAAAAAAAACGAAAGCAAAATTTGACCTCTAGCTCACGGCAGGCACGTTCAGGGGTGAAGTGTCCGGTGTCTGCAGCTGACTCGGACCGCCTGCGAGTAGGGGCGCTGGCAGCGGGGCGGGGAAGGGGACCGACAGCCGTCAGAACAGAGCGCAGCGCGGCGTGGACCCCGGGCACGCCCTGCATTCTCCCACTCACTCTTCTTGTTTGTTTTTTATCCTCACCCGAGGACACTTTTGCATTTATCTTGAGATGGAGCAGAGGGACACAGGGAGGAAGAGAGAGAGAGAAAAACATCGATGTGAGAGAGACACATCGAGTGACTGCCACCCGCACGACCCCAACCGGGCCAAGGTACGTGCCCTTAGCGGGAACTGAACCCGGGTCTCTCTGGTCCACGGGCCGACGCTCTAACCGCTGAGCCAAACCGGCCAGGGCCTCCCACTCTTCTTCATGTTGAATTCTCACAATAAAATGTTGGGGAGAAAGAAGAATAAAGAGCCCAGTGGTGCCCCCCCCCCGCCCCTGCCCCGGGTGGGGCTGAGGCAAGTCCCTCTGTGTCATCTGCTTCCTGTGGAGAACAAACCTAATTACTCCCAACTTATTAACTTAAAGCCCATTAGACTCTTCCCATCAACCTGTTCGTGCAGCCAAGAGCTGGACAGAGGCAGGAGTGGGGGGGGGGTGCAGGACACGGCAGAGGACAGGAGGCACTGCCGTGGGGCACTGTCCGGGGCCAGGCCCCGCAGACCACAGGGGGACGAGGGGCTCTCATGCCTCAGTCTCCCCTGGTGCAACGCCTGTGTTCCTGACCTGAACAGAGGGCCCCCTGGAGCTCCCCGAGCCCCAGGTCCAGAGACATCAGTCCCTTCCCCGGAACGCCGGTCAGCCTCCACCACGCTGCCCCCTCCCTCCACGCAAGCAGCATCGGTGGGGAGAAAACAGACCCAACCCTCTGGGCGAAAAGGCAAAGGGAATAAACAGACACGCCCGCGATTCTCTCCTGGGAGGGGACGGACACTGGGTGCAGCTGAGCAGGAGGCGTTGGGGTCTGTGCTGCGGGCACCAGCTGGGAGCCAGGCTCTGGGCCAAGGGCCCGGTCGCCCCGCCGCGCCCACGTGACTCAGGAAACCAGCCCAGGGCAGCGGAGGCTCAGAGAGGTGGAGGGCTTGTCCACCTCACACGGCAAGGCCAGGAGACGCTGGCCCCTCCTCAGCCACCCCTGTCTGTCCTGCTGTGATGCTGTCTGCAGGACCCCCCTCCGGAGCTCCTGGCCTGGCCATCAGAGGGAGTCGCCCCCAGGCCAGGCTTCTGGGACTAGGGTCCCCAAGTCATGTGTGGCCGCCTGGGCCTCGGCCTCTCCGGACGCCCAGGCCAGCCAGAGAGGTGGAAGAGGCCCCAGGGCTGTGGCGGAGCTGCGGGCAGGAGAGCTGATTGGTCTGCTGGGGACACGGTGGGGGACGGAGCCCCAGGTCCCCTGCTGCTGCCTCTGGAGCCCAGCCCCGTCCTCCCCTGCTCCAAAGCCTCCTGTGCTCCTGCTCTTCAGGACCCCAAACCCCGCTCCAGCTCCTCCCAGCACGCCAGCCACACCCCGATTCCGAAGGCTTCACCCCACCACCACCATGAGACAGAAGAGGACTCTTTCCTGAGCTTTTACCCATGTAGTCAGTCCCCCGACCTGCCTATCAACACACATACACACACACGCACGCACACACATGCACACACACGCACACACGCACGCACACCCCTCCACCCCACGGACTCCTGCAGGTCAAGTCACAGTCCCCTCCTCCAGGGAGCCTCCCCTGATGGGGGGGGGGTAGGGAAGGACCCAGGGCCTGGTCCCCGCTGTGCTGACCTCAGACAAAGGTAGGACGGGTGAGGTTGTACACAGCCCAGTTCCCAGAGCACCCACATGCCCTGCTGCTTTGGAAATAAGCCCGTCACAGGCCAGAGGGCAGCCGCCAGGGAGCCCAGGGGCTGGCCCGCGGCTTCCGGCCGGCTCGAGGGCGCAGACCCAGGCCCCTCTGGCCCGCAGCCAGCCCTTCGGATGACAGGTCGGCGGGCCAAGGCCTGGCCACACCGAGGCCTCATCTGGGCTCCCCGGCTCCCCCGCAGCCTCTCCAGCGGAGTCAGGATGTGCCCGCTGACACGCTCTGGAAGGAGGCTTTGTACTCTCTGTTTACAAGAGGAGGCTGGTGAGCACATTAGCAGGGTAACCAGGGAAAATGTTTGCTTCCGTGGGTGGGAGTTGGAGCCATCTGTTCCAAAGTGCTGAGAAAACAGTGAGGCCGTCCACAGCGCCACCACCCGCAGTGCTGCGGAGCGCCGCCTGGCCCCGAGGCTGTGTGTCCCTCAGCGGCGCCGGCGCCTGCCCTCTCTGGGCCTTTCCAGCTGCTGGGACTCCAGAACCGCCCTGCCCCCCCCCCTGCTCCTCTCTCCGGGCTCTCAGACCGAGCCCCTCCAGGGCGTGTCCACAGGGGATGGGGACAGCGCTGGCCCTTGGGGTCAGGGGTTTACTTACCAGTGGACTCCTTGGTTTCCAAACTGGAAATAACTTGAGAAGATTATAATTCACCAACCCAGAAATTTATGACAAAGAATGGTAAAGCAAGCGAGATATACTCCTTGGGAGAACATTTGTCCCGACCCCCCCGGACTGGGTCCAGGAGTGGGTGAGCACTGACTCGGACATTTCGGAGACAGGGGTAGAGCTGGAGGTAGAGACAGAGGCAGGTGGTGGTGAGGGGGGAGACGGGAGGATGACCAGCCCCCAGCTTCTGCTCTCAAACAGAACACGTTTCTGTAGCAATTTGTTCACTTGCGTTATGACCCTCGACTATGCAGACCTGCGGCGTGTGGGCCTTTGGACGTTTGACCCTTGCCCCCGGCCCTGCAAATTCTGGGGCCAGCCTGATTCCGAGTTCCCAACTTCAAACCTTGGGTCATGTGCTTTCGTCTGCCCAGAACACTTGTCGCCCGGAAGCCCTCCTGAGCTGTCAGGACACCACGGATGTCGGTGGACGCCGCGGTGACGGGCCAGCGCACGGTGGCGTGCGGTGGGCCCCAGGCCCCGGGCGCCGCGGCCTCCAGGCGTCCGGCCCGGGTCAGGAGAAGCCGGTGTTGGCAGAGGGCGGCTCTCCCCCAGAAAGAGCTCGTGCCGGCTGAATCCTGGTGTTTCAGAGGGTTGGACGCCCGGTGCTTGTCCCGCACGTGGCCGAGGGTGTGACAGGCCTCAGACTCTCCAGGAGAAAGCCCAGGCTTGCTCTCGGCTGGCCGGGTGAGCTTGACCTGGGCTCCGCTCTGCAGCTGTGAAGGAAAGGGGCTGGAGAGGTCTGCGGCCCCTGCGACGTGCCCGTCCCAGGGGTGGACTGTGGTGGCCGCAGAGTGCGCTGGTCCCTCTCCCCGTCCGGGGCTGCGGGAGGCCGGGCGTCAGTCACCAAGCAGGAAGTCCCGGAGGCCGGAGTCTGAGCCCAGGGCCGCAGGGCGGGTTTCTCCCGAGGCCTCGCCCCTTGGCCTGTAGACGCCATCCGCTCCCTGCGTCCTCACATGGTCGTCCCTGTGTGGTCTGTCCTCCAAGGACGCCAGTCACACTGGGTCAGGGCCGCCCTAACCACCTGTTTTACCTTATCCTCTCTTTGAAGGTCTTCTCCACATACAGTCACACTGAGGTCCTGAGGGTCAGGACTTCAACACGTGAATTTCGGGGGACACAGCTTAGCTCTGTGGGGTTAAGTCACCCAGTTAGGGACACTGGATTTCAGCAGCTACAGGGACAACTGAGGGCTCATGCTGTTCATGGTGGCGGCTGTTGCGGCCAGCCCAGGCCCTCGGGGAGGGGACAGGGACTCCGCCTCTTGGTGGAGATGCAGATGCAGATGCCCTTTGATCCTACTGACGGGTGGATGGGCAGGGAGAAAAGGTTGGCGGTAGTTAGAGAAAGAAAAGAGGGAGAAGGGTCATTATTAAAAAGAAAGGTTGCAGCCCGGCCCGTTTGGCTCAGCGGTTAGCGTGTCGGCCCGTGGACAAAGAGTCTCGGGTTCGATTCCAGTCAAGGGCGTGTGCCTCGGTTGCAGTTTGATCCCCTGGTTGGGGGTCATGCGGGAGGCAACCAATCAATGTGTCTCTCTCACGTCAATGTTTCTCCGTCTCCCCCAGCCCCACTTTATCTGAAAATCAATGGAAAAATATCCTTGGGTGAGGATTTAAAAAAAAAAGGTTGTAGCCGGGCTGGTGTGACTCAATAGACTGAGCATCGTCCCAGGGACTGAGAGGTCCTGGTTCGATTCCCGGTCAGGGCACGTGCCCGGGTTGCAGGCTCGATCTCCAGTGGGGGTCGTGCAGGAGGCAGCCAGTCGATGTTTCTCTCTCACATCAGTGTTCCTATTTCTCTCTCCCTTCCTCTCTGTCTAAAATATCAATAAAAAACATATTAAAACATAAATGAAAAGAAAAGCTGTAAAGAAGTCAAAGCACAGAATAGGAGCTCGGTGAACAGATTGCTGCCTGTGGAATGCGGTGAGCCCAGCCGGTGGGACCGACCAAATACTCTCGGGGGGAAAGAGCTCCCCCCCTCGTCGTTGGCAGAGCCCAGGTGGAGGAGTTGGAGCCTCCGGCAGGTGGGTGACACGGTGCCAAGTGTCAGTGTGCCCCGCCCCTGGATGTCCCAGCGACACAGCCTACCTGGAAACCCCTTCGTGGTTTGCAAAACGTTCTCAGCGGGGTCTGAGGTCCTCCCAGGAATTCTCGGCCCCCAGGAATATCACTTGTGGGATAACGACCCCCAGATGCAATTCCCGCTTTGTAGCCCAAGGTTGCGAGGGGTCCAGTGGCTTCCATCCAGGCCCATCTCCGTTTTCCTGGGCTTTTAGGGGAAGTTTAATGACTGATGGCATGGCGGCCTCCCACACCTGGGAGCTGAGGGCGCCTTGGGTTTCTCTCCCTGGCCCCGAGGAAGGAGGGGGCGCTACAGGCCTTCCATCCCAGGCTCTGCCGGGCCAGTGACGCCTCCTCCCTGGGCGTCGGTCCTCACATCCATGAGGTGGGGTACTGTTGGGCAGAGTGGGTGGCAGCCAGGATTCTCCGCATAGAATCGTCAAAGCTGCGAGGTGGGACCCCTTCTGTGCACAGACCTGTCTTCTCCCGGCAGACCAGCCCCCCCCAGCTCCTGGTTCACAGCTACTACCTTCATCTCCAAGGGCCTGGTCCTTCTCTCCGTCCCACAGAGAAGACTCCCAGGGAAGACTCCTGGCTGGCCCAGCTGCGGTCACATGATTGCCCATGGGCGTGGGGGGGGCTCTTCCCCAGAGTGATGGGGGTCACACCTAGAACATTCTTCAGAGGGAGGAGAGAGGCCGAAGTTGAGGGAGAAGAGTCGTCTAAGAGTTAAGTGGGAACAGGCCTTGGAGTCTATTCTGGTCCCTTTGATCCTTATCGGGATTGTCGATTCCATGACAACGAGGAGGGCTTTCAAGCCGGGCGTGATTTTTGTAAGCAACGAGGTTTATATCTGTGTCTCTGCTCCCCCCAAGGCTGCGGGGCTGCGGCTGGCGTGGAAGGGTCTCTGTAGGGCCTGGGGCCTCGCGGGGCGGGGGGGGGGGGGCGCTCTGCCCAGGCCTGACCCGGGCCACCCTGGATTCTGTCCTGTGACTTCATTTCTGCCGGGTGCCGCCGCCTGGCCCCCCGCTCTGCTCCTGCCCCTCCTCTGGGCTGCAGCCGTGTGTCCTTCACCTCTTCAAGGACACTGACGAGCACACGGAGCTTCGTCGCAGACGGTTCCATCCATTTGCTCAGCCTGGTTTCACGCGAAACAGCAGTCTTCAGCTTTTGAGGCCACACGCACACACGCACACCGTGACACACACAGAATACGGGTGCGTGCACGAGACACGCTCAGACCCCCCCCCACACACTCACACCGTGACACACACAGAATACAGATGCGTGCACGAGACACGCTCAGACCCCTCCACCCCCGCGCACCCACACGTGAACACGGGAACAGGACCACACAGGCTGCCTCACACGAACACACACACTTGTCAGGACGGGCGACAGTGAGCAGTTTTCTCATTTGCAACAGACAGAGGCGGAGGCTTGTCGGCGTCAGGATGCTGGAGCCCAACCCTGAGGTCACAGAGGAGTCACAGGCCGACAGGCCCTGCTTCACCAGCAGGAGGAGCCATTGCTCATGCCCAGGCTTTGCTGGCTGCGCCCCGGAGTTCCAGGGAGCCCTGCACTGGGCCCCGGCTCTGCTGTGACGGTCTCAGGATGTCACAGACGTCCCGGCAGCGGCCCTGGCGCCCACCGCTGCTCTGCGCTGGGCTGACGGGAAGGGATCTTTCTGGAAGCACACGGACGCTCTGTCCAGGCTGCCTTGAGCTCCTGCCACCCCGGCCTCGGGCCAAGGCGTAAAGGGCAGGGGCGAGCAGCCCGGCCTCGGGATGAGTAAGTTCCGCCGACCAAGCGATGCGCAGACTTTCCCAGCGGCTCACACGTTTTCCAACATTTTCTTTGGAAAAATGTCAATTTTACAAGAACAGAACAACACACACCTGACACAGGCACACACATCACCTTGAACCACTTTTCCTTTTTAAAAAATATTTTTATTGATTTTTCATTTAGAGAGAGAGGAAGGGAGAGAGGGATAGAAACATGGATGCGAGAAACATCGATCAGCCGCCTCCTACACGCCCCCTACTGGGGATCAGCCCACAGCTCGGGCATGTGCTGACCAGGACCAACCGGGACCTCGCAGTCCGTGGGACGACGCTCAATCCGCTGAGCCATGCTGGCCGGGCCTGTGTTATTTTTCTAATCGTCGGTGTACCTTTATATTCATCAACGGGCTTATCAATGTCTTCGCTTAGCAATGCTTTTAAAAAAAAATAGGACACCTCTTTCCTTTTATTCTTGTTTTTTTTTTTTAATATCACTCTGGAGACATCTGTAATTACTCGATCATTCAACGAGCATTTCTTGGGCAGTCCCGTCATGTGAATCCCACTCATGCCAGTGAGTGAATTACTCAGTGTTTTCAGTCTTGGTTGTGCGTGTATCCGGTTACTCACTGTGCGACTGGCTTTTCTCCACCACTGCATCATCTACGTGTGGCTGGTCCGTGCGTACTGTTGATTTGTGTCCCCTTCATAACCAGGCACTGAGCATGCGCAGTGTCCTGACACGTCCCCACGGGCTTCCTTAGATCTTCCAGGTGGACAGCACATTATCTGCAGATGACAGTAATTGTGCCTCCTTCTTTCTGATAGTTTTTGTTTTGTCTTTAACTGTGCAGGATGGACATCACGTACAACTTCCTCTTCTAACCATTTCTCAGTGTTCAGGTTGGTGGTGGTAAGCTCAGTGACAGCGTTGTTTTAACCACCGGCACGGCCTACTTCCAGAACTTTCTCGTCATTCCAGACAGAAACTGTCCCCATCACGCAGTTGCTCTCCCGCCCTCCCCCAGCCCGGCACCCACCGCACAGCCAGGGGTTCTTCTTCAAGGCTGGTGGCCAGGCTGCCTTGTCCCCCCGTTCACGGGGCGGCACCTCAGGGGTTCAGGTGTGCAGCCGTCGTTCTTGCTCTTCACCTCACGCAGAGCCGAGGCCCAGTCCCAGGCCAGGGACCACGTCGGGGTCCGCACCTGGGCCCCTGTGACGTCTGCTCGTGTCTTTGTCTTTGAGCTTCTCATACCTGAGAATTTCTCCTCCTTTCTTGTTCTTTTCTTTTCTTTTTTCCCCATTATTGATTTTACAGAGAGAGATAGAAACTTCGGTTGGCCGCCTCCTGCACACCCACCATGGGGATCAGGCCCACGACCTGAGCATGTGCCCTGACTAAGAACCGAACCAGCGACCTCTTGGTGCAGGGTCGGGTTGACGCTCTACCACTGAGCCACCCCGGCCGGGCCCTCCTCCTTCCGAGCCCGGTTATGCCTTGGTGTGTGTAGCCGGGGTCCCGTGTGCACCAGGTTCCTCTCCGTCGCGCAAACCTTCCACGTTGGCTCACGGCGCACCCCCATGGCGGGCTTGCCGACCCCCTGGACGTGAGCCGAGGCTCTGGGCACCTCTTGAACAGTGAGCACTGTCTGTTCAGGCTACGCGCAGAGTCAGGCCAGCGACAGGGTGTGAGGGCGAAGATGACTTTTCGAAGGCGGCTGGGAGACCACAGCTTCTGTTAAGCGGCCTGTTTCTTGACCAGGTTTTATTTTAAGCTCCTGGGAGCATTTGTGTTGCTGTTGCTAACCTTGGCTCGAGCTTTTTTGCAGCCAAGCCCTCCCCCAGCTTATGTAAATCTGAGCTCCCAGAAGGCGGCCCCCACCCGGCGGCAAGTGACAGAAACACCCGCCACAGTGGCGTGCTGGGTCTCCCGGCTTTCGGGGAGATCGGGCCTGGGGGGGTGCTGGGCTGGCACGTCTTCGGACAGAGGGTACTGCTCCTTTTCTTGCTTTAAAAAAAAATTCCTCACTGGAGGATATTTTTCTACTTATTATCAGATAGAGTGGGAGGGAGGGAGAGAGAGAGACAGAGAGAAACGTTCATGTGATAGAGCCACATGGACTGGTGGCCTCCTGCACAACCAGACCAGGGCCGGGGATGAACCGCAACTGAGGGACGTGCCCTTGACCGGAACCGAACCTGCAACTCGTTGGTCCGCGGGCCGATGCTCTAATCGCTGAGCCAAACAGGGACCTTCCCTTGCTTTTTAAAAATAGGATCGAATGGAAGATGTTCCGCGTAGCAGGGGTTGGGGAAGCCGAGGCCATGAGACTCACAGAAGCGGACGTCGGTAGACCCAGCGCAGACCTCGTGTTACTGCCCTGCCCGGCTCTGCCCCTTGTGGTTGTGTGAACGCTGCCTTCCAGGGGTCAACCCTCTCCCACGGGGACCAAGCCCCAGGGCATCCCTGCTGGGCTCTTTCTAAAAAAATTTTTTTTTTTTTTTATCCTCACCCGAGGACATTTTTCCATTTTTTTGTTCAGGTAGAGTGGGAGGGAGAGAGAGGAACAGAGAGAGAGAGAGAAACATCGATGTGAAAGGGACACATCAAGTAGCTGCCACCCACACGACCGACCAGGGCCGGGGACAAACTGCAACCGAGGTACATGCCCTTAGCGGGAACCGAACCCGGGTCTCTCAGGACCGCAGGCCTACGCTCCAACCACTGAGCCAAACCGGCCAGGGCCTAAAAATTTTTTTATCCTCATCTGAGGACACTTTTGCATTCATCTTCAGATAGAGTGGGAGGGAGAGAGGGAGGAAGGGAGAGAGAGAAACATCAATGTGAGAGAGACACAATGACTGGCTGCCACCCACATGACCCCATCTGGGGCTGGGGACAAACCACCCGAGGTACATGCCCTTCGCGGAAACCGAACCCGGGTCTCTCTGGACTGTGGGCCGACGCTCTAACCGCTGAGCCAAACTGGCCAGGGAAAGGGCTCTCTATTTTTAAGAACAGTACTGATGTCCAGCCGGTGTGACTTAGTGGTTGAGTGTCAACCCAGGCACCAAGAGATCACTGGTTTGATTCCTGGTCAGGACACATACCCAGGTTATGGGCCCAATTCCCAGTGGGGGGCATGCAGGAGGCAGCCAATCGATGTTCTGTCTTATCCATGTTTCTCTCTCTCTCTAAAATCAATAAAAGAAAAGAGAACTCGAAACCACACAACGCACCCCCTACAAGGCGCAAGTCCATGGTGCTGAGCATATGCACAGACATCTGTGACCATCACCGCAGTTGACTTCAGAGCATTTTTATCGCCTCAAAAAGAAACCCTGCTCCCCTCTAGCTGTGATCCCCCGACCCCTCGACGGCCACTAGCGAGCTTTCCGTCTGTGGGCCTGTTCTGGACACGTCCTGTAAGTGGAGCCGTCCACGTGGCCTGAGGTCTGTCTGCAGGGTCCGCGCCTCCTTCCTCCGCAGGGCGGGGCCGTGCTGTGCGTGTGTGGACAGATGCAGGCTGCTGCCCAGCCGTCGCTGACGGACACTCGGGCGTGTGGTCCCTTCGCCTGGCTGCCTCGGTCCCTCTCCGTCCCTCTGGCCCCGGGGAGCTGGCCCGAAATGTACGCTCAGGAGCAACTTCGGCCGTGCTGAGCCTCCCCGGCATTCACCTCTCTGAGGCTCCGTTTTCCTGCAGGGATGTTCTTTTTTAAAAAAATATGTTTTTATTGATTGTTTAGAGCGGGAGAGAGAGAAACATCGATGTGAGAGAAACATGGGTTGACTGCCTCCTGCACGCCCCCCGCTGGGGATCGAGCCGCAGGGATTCTTCACAGGAGAAACGGGAGGTGAGGCTCCGGGGGAAGCAGGGCCGAGGGCCACCTTGTGACCTTGCGCTTCGTGGTCACAGTCTCTGCGTTGGCTGGTGTCCGCCAGGACGCAAATGTGCTCATAGGCACCACTGGTTTAACCATTCCCTCTGCCCGGTGTCCCCCGCTCAGAAAGGTCGGGGGCAGGGTGGCGTGGGGACAGACCCCGGCAAGAGCATGGAAGTAACATGGAGAAACGAAGGCCGGCGTGGTCCCCGTTTGGAGAGACTGCGGGATGTGGGCGGGCCCGGGGGACCGTGTCCGCCTGTTTCCGCAGCAAGGACGGTGCCAGCCAAGCGGAAGATGCAGAAATCGTCAGGGTCCCAGGCAATGCAGGGCTCACAACAGGCCGCCGACCCTGGATGGACGTGGAGGGCGAGGGAGCGCCGGCGGAGGGAGGGAGGCTGAGGGGCAGATTGTACAGTTCTGTGCGGCAGATGGTGGGAATTTTCTGAAAAGCCTAAGAGACATGGCTTTAGCTGTCACATTGTGAATACAGCTGCCTCTGGGGGAGTGTGGCCGTGCCTGCAAACTCGGAACACTGGACTCCCGCCGCCACTCACGGTGGCGCAGCGTCCTGGCTCATCACGTCAGTGCGCGCCGGTGCCAGGTACGCTGGGCCGGTGCCGGGTACGCTGGGCCGGTGCCAACGCTGGGCCGGTGCCGGGAACGCTGGGCCAGTGCCGGGGACGCTGGGCCGGTGCCGGGGACGCTGGGCCGGTGCCGGGGACGCTGCGCTGGTGCCGGGGATGCTGGGCCGGTGCCGAGGACGCTGCGCTGGTGCCGGGGACGCTGGGCCGGTGCCGGGGACGCCGGGTCAGTGCCGGGGACGCCGAGCCGGTACCGGGGACGCCGTGCCGGTGCTGGGGACGCTGTGCCGGTGCAGGGACCCCAGGGGCAGAGCACGGTGCAGAGGGGCAGCAGGGCTGTTCAGGAAGAGCCCTTGAGGCCGAGGCCGGACTGGACAAGCGCAGCAAACGTGCCCCTCAGGCAGCCCACTAGCCCGACCTTACCGAGGGCCCATGTGACTCCAGGGACACCACCGAGTGGGGAACCACCTGCTCTAAGTACCGCAGGTAGGTCTGCGTTCAAAGCCAGCAAGTGGACATGTCCGTGCCTCCCGGGCCCTGCCCTCCTGATGGGAGGGGCGGGAAGGGGTCCCAGGGGAGCCCCAGTGTGACCTGCCCCCCTTCTCCTTCAGTACTACCCGCCCTTCTGTGCACAGGTCACGAGCTCCAAGCGCCGCTCCTTCAGGGCCTAGCTCGGGACAGCGCCCACACGCCCTGGCATTTCCTCCGGTGTGAGGCCACGGGATGAGCGAGGACAGGCCGGAGGCGAGCTGGTGACCAGCAGCAACACAGAATCCACCCGGACAGGGTGCCCGCTCCATCCTGCATTCACCGCGGCCTGCAGCGCCAGGCGGGCGGGGAGGCACCTCCGTCTCCCACACCTGCCTTGTCTCCCCGCCGGCCTCACTGCCGGGCGTGCCATGGGTGTCGTTCCAAGGTGCTGTGAGTTATACCCTTTCCACTGCCAGCTCCTTCCTCCCTGCGAGATGGGCCCTCACAGTGAGCTCCGTGTGCCGACAAGCCAGGTCCCCACCATGGGCTTGGGGCTGAGCCCTCCGCGTCCCGGCCGGGAAGGGCCTCCTCTGGGGGGAGCTGCACCAACCACACCGCTCTGCACCCCTGGCTGCCCTGAAGGAATCCAGGACATCTTCACGCTGACCCAGAGTCAGGCACCACCGGGAAGAGACACGAATGCTCTGTACAGAACCAGAACCACAGCCGGCACACGGGACCACTCACGGAGTCTCACGCACGTCCGAGATCTCGGTGCGTCGCTGTCTCCTCAGACGGGCCGCGGCTCTGAGAAGCCTGAGGTCTCGGGAAGGGATGGGAAGGGACACAGCCCAAGAGCCAGGGCCCCACCCCCTGCAGCAGGCCTTATTGAGGACACAAAACTGTCTCTCAGACTGATATGAAGGAACAAACTCTCCAACCTGGAGGGAAAGCAATTCTGTTTTAGGGGATATTTCCTTTTTTCTTTTTTTTTTTGTGTGGGTTTTTAAAGCTTTTTCAATGATTTTTTTTTTTATCCTCACCCGAGGACATTTTTCCACTTTTTTATTCAGATAGAGCGGGAGGGAGAGAGAGGAAGAGAGAGAAACATCGACGTGAAAGGGACACGTCGAGTGGCTGCCACCCCTATGACCCTACCAGGGCCAGGGACCAACTGCAACCAAAGTACGTGCCCTTAGCGGGAACCGAACCCGGGCCTCTGTGGACCGCAGGCCGACGCTCTAACTGCTGAGCCAAACCGGCCAGGGCCCTTTTTTCTTTTTCTTTTTTTCCTGGTACGTGCACCTAGCGGGAACCGAACCTGGGACTCTCTGGTCCACAGGCCAACGCTCCAACTGCTGAGCCAAACCGGCCAGGGCTTGACAAAGCAATTCTACCTACAGGATGTGCTTCTAGAAGCCACCAAGCTGGCCCTGCAGCCGGGGTACCGCTGGTGGGAACACAGGCCAGTAGAGTGGGAGTGGGGGTGCACCCCCCCCGTCCTGCCCCAAGCAGGCTGGCCCTCTGCCCGGGACGCCAGCACCACCCCGTGGGGTCAGACATTCTAGTCTTTCCGACGAGGCCGTGAATTCTAGTAGAAAGAAGCATAGGGTCTATTTCACAAAGGACAAAAACCAATTCTGGATGAAAACCTTTATAATAAGAGTTCAGTCAGGTCGCAGGATTCTGATTTTTCTGCCACAATATTCCAGGTAGAGTCACAGTGCATTTAAATAATGGTACATAATGACACGTGGCCTTTAAGCAGGCAGTGAGTCAATGAAAAAGCAAGACGAACGGAACACAGGTTTTTTTTTTCTTTTTCTTTTTGTTAATCTTCACCTGAGAATATTTTCCCATTGATTTTTAGACAGAGTGGAAGGGAGGGAGGGAGGGGGAGAAAGAGAGAGAGAGAGAGAGAGAGAGAAATATTTATGTGAGAGACCAGGGCCGGGGATCGAACATGCAATCCAGGTACAGGCCATTGACCGGGAATCGAACCCGCAACCCTCCGGTCCAGGGGCGGACACTAACCACTCCAAACCGGCCAGGGCAGGGCAGGCTTCCCTTCCCCTTCCCCTTCCCCTTCCCCTTCCCCTTCCCCTTCCCCTTCCCCTTCCCCTTCCCCTTCCCCTTTCCTTTCCTTCCTTCCTTCCTTCCTCTTTTTTATCCTCACCCAAGGACATTTTTCCATTTTTTACTCAGAGCGGGAAGGAGAGAGAGGGAGAGAACATCGATGTGAAAGGGACACATCGAGTGGCCGCCACCCACACGACCCAACCAGGGCCGGGGACAAACTGCAGCCAACGTACATGCCCTTAGCGGGAACCGAACCCGGGTCTCTGTGGACCACAGGCTGACGCTCTAACCACTGAGCCAAACTGGCCAGGGCTACTTTCATTTCTTAATGTGGTTCTAAGCTGTGACAGCAACGGCCTTTCCAGTCCGACCGGCTTGGAAGGTAGGCAGGGAGGACATCACCCGAGACCCACTCACACCCGCCACGGTCCCGCCACGGAGACGTACGATTACATCACAGCTCAGCGAAGACAGACGGCAGAGAGGTGAGGAATCGGAACAGGGCCCTTAAATTCTGAGCTTTCAAAAAGGTTTCATTTCTCCAAATTACAGACTGTCCTGGTCGGATACTAGGGTAGAAAGGGCTGGCCACGCCTCACAGGGCACTTTTTTTTGGTGCTTCGCAAAGTCCACAGAATGAAAAGGTACAGCCCGGGCCCAGGATCGTGAGCTGGGTAAGAGCCGAGTACTTATCGGTGAAACGTGGCTGCTGGGCAAGTGGCCGCCGTGGCACGTGGCCAGTGAGCTCCTCACGAGGAGGGTTCCGCGTGAAGCGCCCTCCCAGACAGAATACCGGTCTCGAGGACACGTCCTCACGTCTCCGACACTGCACAGCCTGCACCGAGCCCGCGACCTGTCCCTCTCAAGTCTGAAGACTAAGTACACTTGTAAGGAAAAGTATTTGGGTTTTCAGCCGTGCCAGCTAGGACCGCAAACAGGCCTTCCAGGGACCCCGCCATCCCTGCATGCAGGAGGGTTTCAGAGACCTGGGGCAGGAGAGAACAGAACAGGCACAGCTCCTGTCCGCCAACGCCATCACACCACGAGGGAGTGGGAAGGAGCCAGGAACACGCTTCCCGCCACTGACTGTCCTGTTTTCCTTGCTGAGACCCGAGCACTTCCGGTGTTTGCTGTTATGTGGCCCCGCTGGCCTTGGGGAAGACAAGATCCGTCTCTTCTCTCCCTCGGATGAGCTGTGAGCAGGCAGAGCACAGGATCCGAAGGTCCTGGGACCCTCTTGGGGTCAGGCCACGCAGGGGAGCCGAGGAGGCAGGAGCTCGTGTGCCATCCCGGCTGAGACGTGCTCGGGGACGAGGTGACCTGCCCGGGTGGCTGCGGCGCACTGTGCTGTCTGCCAGACTCAGCAAGTCTCCCGTCAGCCCCCACGCCGTGCTGTTCTCAGAACCCAGGCGTAGGACGGGACGAAGGGAGCCACATGTGACCTACGACATGACTCATACTCCACATTCTTATTCACCTTTCCCGCCGGCTGTGCTCAGGAACGAGACAAGTAAAAACAACTGGCTCCAATCGGTAAGACCAGTTTCTGTCTGAGTTTACTTGGCATCCGCCACAGGCCAGGCGCCGGACCTGGTGTCTGCAGTCTGCATGCAGGTAACACGTCACGACCCTGAGGCAGGATCATTCCTATGGCCTCGTCCCGGGACCGGAGGCTCCTGGGTGACCTGCACCAGTCGTGCCGTCAGTAAGGGGGGAATCAATCAGGGACCGCATTGAGGTTCAGTTGGAATCTTGGTCCCATTGTTGTGAAGATGCTCAGGTTTGGCCCCAATCCACAGGAGTCCTCTAAGTAAGCTTCTGGGTTTGGCTCCCTATCCTCCCCACAGATAATCGTTTCTGAGGTCTGGAAAATACGGTACAATGAAAAATAAAATCGGTGTAGTCTGAGTTCCGCCCATCAGCACACGGTCTGCTGGATTCCCTCTGAGGTCCTGCACGGGTCTCCAGCCGGGGCAGGACCACCAAGGGAGAGGGGCGTGGGGAATGGACCCGGAAGCAGGAGCCAGGTGGACAATCCCCAGTGGCCACTCAGCCAACCACGTACAGAGCTGCAGTTCTCCCTCGCTGGGGTGCACGGGGTCCATCAGACGCGGGCCACACAGCTGCCACAACTGAGGAGCACCAGGCAGGACCCGTGCGGACCTCCTGGCCAGCCTGGCCGGGCCTCAGTGCGGAGGGCAGCGGCGACCTTCTTCACTAACTGCGCCTCTGAAAGTCGAGGAAACAGGTTGAAAAAGGAAGAGAATCCCCACGTCTTCTGACCACCAGTCTCAAAGGAAGAAGAAAGAAACCACAGGCCTCTGACCGCGAGACCAGCCGAGTGGACTTGGCTCCCCACGTTGGCACAGTGAGACCGGCAAGCAGGCACCAGGCCACGCTAGCTCAGGGCCCCGCTGCCCCAGGCACCTGACACTTTTCCCGTCAGCGCTCGCCCTGGGCGATGCGCCAGGAAGTCCTAGGGGAGAGCGCACGTCCCCGGTCCAACAGGAAGATGTCCTCCTCGGGCCCTCTCACCCTCGCGCAGGGCTCCGCAGACGCTCGTCCCGCGGCCTGTCACCGGGGAGCACGAGTCGTCAGGGATCCCGGACAGACGTGCCAGCGATGGAGGAAAGCTGGACTCCACCTCCGCCTCTGCTCGGCGCGCTGCCAGAACCCGCATTCCCAGAGGCCCCCGCCGCGGTCACGGCGCCCTCCGCACCGCTTCACTCAGGCCTCCTTCCCGCCCCTGGACACGCAGCCCGAGGCGCGTGGACGCACACACGAAGCCGGCGGGCAGTTCGGCCAAGTCCCCTCTCCTGCCTTTTACGAGCCACTCGACTGCTACAACCAGGAGACAAACGTGGCCTGGAACAGGCACCCTGCCCCGCTGCGGCCCAGAACCCCGCCGGGGCAACGGGAGGGCAGTCAGCATCCTGTTTTACCTCTGTCCCTGACCATCACATTCCAGAGTCCAGATGACCTTTCGTGCCATTAGCACCACTCGAATTCCCTCCAACCTTCACCTCGTGTCGGAATGCAGAATTTGAGGTATCTGAGGTTTAATTCTGTAAAAATGCAAGTGGAAGCCAGACAAAGACCAGAACTTTTGACCACAACCTCATCATGCTGAACAATTTGGGAAGATTAAAGCAGAAAAGGCACACGTTCCCCGTGAAGGAGGGTCATGGCCACCCTCTCTCGGGCTTCGGTCCCCGTCTCTACCCCTGACGAGAGGGGAGCCCGCACCGACGGGGGCTGAGGACAGCTCAGGACCACGGCACTTCAATCCTGGGCTCTGTGCGGACGTAGAAATAGCTACCTGCCTTCCTAAAATGAAACAAAACACACACACGGAGGTTCAACAGGATGAAAGCATCGACCAGGTTATTTAATTACACAGGGGAGACTGCGACCCTGGGCTCTGGTGCTCCTAGGCACGCCTTCAAGCTCCCTCGCTGCTGGAAGGAAAGGGTCTGAATGACAGAACCTCTCTGTCAACACCCTCGTGGAAAACAAGATCAAAACCAGAAGTCCGCCATGGAAGAAATCCCAGAATAGTCCAATTTGGAAAGAATTTAATTAACAAAATAAAGCAGAGGACATGGCCCAGGAGGGACTCTGAGAGGACCCCTGCCCGAGGCTGCCGCCGACGCCAGCCGGGACCTCGGGCTGTCCGGGCAGACCCGCCCTGCTCTGCGCCTCATCCGCGCACGGCCGCAGCGGGGGTGGCTTCGAGCTGTCCTAGGCCAGCTTGGCACATTAACATGCAAAGCAAGGAGGTTTCAAGGGCTTCACCAAACAGTTAATTTTGGCAAAAAGAGAAAACAAACAAAAAGCTAAAATTCATAGCAGATTAAAAGCCACTGAAGTGAAAACCATGTATTTCTCAACAGTAGGGAACGAGACTACAGCTACAATCTTTTTTTCTTTTTAAGTCTCTGCCATCCTCTCCCCCAACTCAGTTCAAAGTTCATAGCAGCATAACACAAAGTCCTCTGTCAGCCAGTGTTCTCTGCTTTGGGGTCAGAGTTCACAGGTTAAGTTCAGTCCGTCCGAAGAATCATGGGAGGATGCTCGCTGTCCTCCTCCAGCCGCAGGGCGCTGGCTTCCTCCTCCAGACATGTTCCGCCCACGGCACCCAGCTCATCAGTGTAGGCTGCGAAGAGACAACGGTCACCAGGGGCGGGAAGCGGAGCACAGGGAGCCCTGCGGCCATGCCCGAGGCTGGATCGGGGCATGGGAGGGCACCCCACAGACACGAGATCCCGCTTGGGACTAATGAGCTTTCTGCAGCCTTTGGCAGCTCAAGATGAGGACATTTATTTTCCCAATTCCTGACTTTCAGAAAGATGTCTGCAGGGAACACAGGGCTTCCCAATGGACAGGCGTACGCTCTCCTAGCGAGCAGAAGGGAGTGTGTCTCAGGTTGGCAATGTGGGACGCTCAGCACTAATGACACGGGGCACTCAGTGCCCCTCCACTCCAAAAAGGGGCACAAGCAAAACTGCAGGACCATCCAAGAAGGCAAGATGAGATTAGGGGGGAAGACAGCTCACAGGAGTTGAATAGCCACAGTGGACAGGCCCGTCTGTGTCTGCATGCTGACTGACAGCTTCTGCGTGGGGCCCGAGTGCAGGCCACTGCCCTGCCACAGCCAGGCCTCCTCCCTGGGGCTGAGGGTCCCATGCAAGCTTGTGGAAGGATCAGACAGACAGGAGGGCAAGGACCCAGGACAAACACTGGGCAGTGGTGGGCGTAGGGTAGTATTTTAGCAGAGAGGCAGCAAGACAGGGCACAAGTCTTGTGCACCCAAAGCAGCCTGAGCCGACTTTTCCTCAAAGAGGAAGAAAATGAATTCAGCCTTTGGAGGCCCAGAACCGTCCCGGTGACGACAGCTGGCCTCTGCGTGGGCACTGCCCTGCCCCGCCCAACACAAGTGAAGCACAGAGCACGGAACCACCGGGGAGATCCCGCACCCCTGGCCTCCAGGTCTGGGTCGCAGTCCTTACCGAGCCTCGTTGGAGATGCAGGCACGTGGGCACCTTTGGCTACAGCCATGCTGTAGGTCTGAGTCACTAAGGGGCAGTCGTGAGAGGTGGAGTCTAAGATCTCATTGGTTGTCTCCATACTGCCATCCAACCTGGTAAAAGTGGAGAAAAACAAAAATGGCGAAGACAGTCAGGGTGCAGTGACACTGCCTTGTGGGCCCCGAGGGTCAGACCTGCAGCAAGAAAGGCAAAGGCCACTCGTCAGGACACGCACGTGCGTGCGTCTGTGACACGCCGGCTGCGGTGAGCGCATCTGTTCACTCGGACCTTCTTTTTTACTTCACTTTTTTCTTTCTTTCTCTATTGATTTTAGAGACAGAGTAAGGGAGAGGGAGAGACAGAAACATCGACGAGAGAGAACATCGACTGGCCCCCTCCTGCATGCCCCCCACTGGGGATCGAGCCCACAACCTGGGCATGTGCCCTGACCGGGAATTGAACTGGAGACCTCTTGGTGCATGGGTGGATGCTCAACCACTGAGCCACACCGGCTGGACTTTTTAATTTTTTTTCTTTATTGATTTTAGAGACAAGAAAGGACTTTCTTTTTATTAATCCTCACCCAACGATGCTTTTCCCATTGGTTTTTAGAGAGAGTAAAAGGGAGGGAGGGAGAGAGAACATACGTGAGACACATCGATTGGTTGCCTCCTGCATGACCCCAACCGGGAATTGAACCCAAGACCCTTCAGTGCTTGGGCCAACACTGTAACCACTGAGCCACACTGGCCAGGGCTGTTCACTCAGACTTCTACATGGGAAGTCTAATGAAAAATGTATGCCTAGTGAGACAATCTATTTCATTTTCGAGACTGATGATCATAAACAGAATTTGCTATAGAGTATTTCCCACTTCACCCCAATCACCCAAGTTTTACATTGGCATAACTTTTGGATTAAAAAAAAAAGCAAAATCAGAAAACAAAACTGTGCTAATTCTCAATGAACAAATGTTAACTCCTCTTTTCCAAGAGAAAAATCTATCTCATGGAGAGAGAACAGGCTCTCACACGGTGCCGGGAGCTGTGGCTGACGCGACCATCCCTTCCCTGTGCAGTGCTGTCATTCGTGCCGACCCGGGGAGGGCCTGCACCCCCCCCCCCACCAGGAAGAGCAGGTGAGCACTGGCCACTCCCCGCCCCCACCAGGAACTGGCAGGTGGGGGGAGAGTGCCGTCTGCCCACATCAGGGGCCGGGAAGCTCCCAAACAGCAGGGGCCACACTGCCCTTCAAGGAAACCAGCGCACACAGCAGGCCTGGGGCAAACCGACCAGAGGAAGCCGGGGGCGCGGCTGGGGAGGCCAACTTACTTGTGCTGCTTCATGAGGGTGCACTCGCCCCCCTCCTGGGGGTCCAGGTTGTACATGTACAAGTACCCGTCGGAAGCTCCCACCAGCAATCGGGGAATCTTCTGAATTCTAGTGGGAATAGAAAGCAGCCCATTCTAGGACCACGACTTTCACAGAGTTCTTATTAAACCAGCAGCCTTGCCTTTGGCAAGGCCAAGGAAGAGCCCCCCTCCCCCCAAAAAAGCAAGCACAAATTTAGCTGCTCGACATCTGATGTACGTGCAAGAGGACAGTGATCACACCCACTGTGCTACTGTGGCCCTGACGCCGAGGCCCAGGGCGTCCTGACGGGAACGAACACGATGCCCGCAGGGGAGAGGGTGGGCACGGTCACTCTCCTGGTTCCTCCGACAACTAAGGGTGGTGATTCCATAACACTTTCTCAATTGTGCCAGTTGGATAAAGAGGATGAAAAATAACGTTTATAAAATTTACAGAATCACAAAGAAGCGCTATCATGAAACTTTCAGAGCTACACCCTGGACAAAGTCAGTGGGGCTCACAAGCTCCCGTGTGTTCTGCAGCCCCCTCGGCTGGTTCTGCAGCCCTGAGGGTCAGTGTGGGCAATCTCACACAGCTCCGACCCAATGACGATGTTCACTGACACTAGAGATACTCAACGGGCACAGACAGAGGGAGACTCTCTGGAATAAGAACACAGCAGAAAAAGCATTCGTGTCTGAAGACGATGAAGTGCCTTTTAAGGCTCCCTGTACTCCATGTGACCCTCGACTCCACGGAACATCAGTCGCCGCCTCTGGATGAACGTGGGCAAAGGGGCGGGAGGCTGCCGCCTCTACTCACGTGGCTAGGGCGCAGATGTTTTTGTGGCCACAGAAGGGCAGGCGGACTGTGGCGAAGGCTCTGCCCTGGTTGAACATCTCTGTTACTTGGGAAGGCAAGTAGCTAGTGGAAGCCATGAGCACCTTCCCGAAGTAGCCAGTCCAGGTGGTGGGCTCCTCCTGAGGTCTAGTAGGAGGGAAAGTCATCAGGTACATGGCTCTTCACTGACGATGACCACATCCCACCCACAGAGAGACAAGAATCAGCCCCAAAACCTGGACTGAAGGAGAAATTAGCCATCCTTCAATAAAAGGGGTGGAGAAAACTACAGCCTCTGAAGAGCCTGCCCTTCCCTAGCGCTGTGTAGGATCCCAGCAAGGGTACCCCACAAAGGGTGCCCAGTGAATGTGGGCACGCACAGGCCCGTGCACAGACCCGCCCCTGGGCCTTTTCTTTTACCCACCCGGATATTTTTAACAGGAAGCCTGCAAAACCCGGGAGCACACATTTCAGACTGTTACCCCCCACAGCCCTTTTTGTTACTGCTCACCCTACACGTCTGTGTGTCATCCTAAGTGCTCCTGGCAATGAGACAGAATAAACTAAACAATCTGATCTCAGTGGGACGTGTTCAGTGTTCAAGTTTTAAGAAAAGACAAGGTGCATCCCATTCACCATACACACCCAGTGCAGTAACATGTCATTTAAATTAACTGCTTAAGACACGAACCCCATTTATGGGCAGGTTGGAGAGCAGTGTGCTGTGTCGGGGACATGCTGAAAGGCGGACGTCTGTACTGAGCAAGACAGCCAGGTCAGCTCCCTGCCTGCGCCAGCACACTGCCCAGTCAGGAGACCCTCCCGGGCGGCTCCCCCACTGCCGAGCGCGGACTCGGACACCCCTCCTGGGGCCAAGCAGGCCTCCCTGGCGCAAACGGCGGAGCAGGCACGGCTGCGCGCACGCTTTCCCTGTGGGCTGGACCAGCTCTGATGTTTTAAACAGATGGGTCCCTGCAACTCACTTTTCCTTCACAGTCTCGAGTTTGAAGATGTGCACGGTCTCCGTGTTGCTGGAAGCGGAGAGGAACATGCCATCCATGCTGAAGGCCAGGGAACAGATGCTCACACACCTGCGGACGAGGGGAGGGCCGGGTCAAGCCGTCATCTGGACACACTGAGGGCGACCAGCCACTTCCCTGAGGGACTTTCAACTAGTGCCACAGAGAAAAAAGTCCCCTCACTTGGGTCTATAGCTTTCTCCTTCCTTTTTAGTCACCTCCTCGAAAATTTTCTTGAGAGAAAAATGTTTGGAAGGTATCACCAAGTAAGAGTAATTCTTTAGTAATTTTTTTTTTTAATTCTCACCTGAGGCTATTTCTCCAGTTTTGTTCAGATATAGTGGGAGGGAGAGAGAGAGAAACATCGATGTGAGAGAGACACGGACAGGTTACCTCCCGCATGACCCCAACCAGGGCTGGGGACGAACTGCAACCAAGGCACGTGCTCTTGACCAGAATCAAACCCGAGACTCATTGGTCCCTGGGCTGATGCTCTAACCACCGAGGAAACTGGCCAGGGCTTGAATACGTTCTTAAACAGCCAATTTTCTTGAAATTACAGAATTCTTTTTTGTTTTGTTAATCCTCACCCAAGAATATCTTTTCTTTATTGATATACAGAGGAAGGAAGGAGGGAGAAATGGAAACACTGATGAGAAAGAACAGTGACTGGTCACTAGGGATCTGGCCCACAACCTGGGCAGGTGTGCTGACCAGGAATCACACCGGCGACCTCTTAGTGCATGGGTCGACCACTGAGCCACATTGGCTGGGCTCAAGGATATTTTTCCTATTGATTTTTTTACAAAGTGAAAGGGAGGGAGGGGAAGGGAACCTGAAACTCAGGTACGTGCCCTTAACTGGGAATCGACCTGTGACTCTTTGGTTCGTGGGCCAACGCTAACCACCGAGACACACTGGCCAGGGCATTACAGCCATGTTTAACACATAGAGGGTAAACTGGCAACCTTGATAATGTTTAACAGAATAACACTTTCACCATTAAACACACTAAATCTCTCTAGTATGTTGTAAAAACTCTAAAGCCAGCAAATAACCCTGCATTTCCCCCGAGCCCTAGACCCATGCTTGGCCCTGTCCACAGGAAGGGTCCTAGTCTCGGTCCCTTCTCGCTGAGTGCTCCCACACCCAGCCCTGCAGCACGGCACTGGGACAAGACAAGGAAGGCCCTGCCCTCCTGGAGCCTCCAGCGAGGCGTAAGCAGACACTGCACAGCCTGCCAGCAAAGGATCAGTGACAGATGTGGAAGGCACTACAGAAGTAGGGGGCAGGGAAAGGCCTCCCGAGGGACACCTGACGCAGACTCAAAGGGTTCAGGAGTCCAGGTCACCAACACCACAGTCCAAGCCCAGGAGACAGCACGTGCCAGAGCCCCGTGGAGACAGGGATTACTCTTCTGAGGAACTGAACTGAATGTAGTGCGGCTGGGACGGGGAGCGAAAGGGAAGGAAATCAAAGAGCTGGAGCAGAAGGGCCAGAGGCTGGAAGTCGAGCTCACCCTATAGGCAAAAGGAGGCAAGCTCCTTTGGCCGTGTGCTCTAATTGTATGCACAGCCTCAAAGAACAGCCTGGGGTGAAGTCTAAAGAAAAGACAGAGACCAGGCAGAGTGCGAGGTCAGAGGGTGATCTGAATGGGGCAGGGGAGGAAGCTGGGACAGGACACAAGGGGAGAGCTCAGGAGTGGGTGGGACAACCCTGGGAGAGCCAGCATGCCTGTGGCCTAACTAGACGCACAACATGAGAGAAAGGAGCCAGTGTCGGGTCCTGAGTGCTGGGTGGATAGACAGTGGCGATATTTACCAAGGGGAGGTAACGGGAGGGGCTGAACACCTGGCTTTGGAGATGGGACATGAAGCTTACTGCAATCTGTGGGGACCAGCCCATGGAGAGGGGGCACTGACAGCACAGGTGGGGGTGACATGGCGGGATGGGGACGAGATCACAACACACACACACACGCAGTTACAAGCTCTGGAGCACGTCCTCAGCATCAGCACTTCCTGGTCCAGCTTCTGACCTTGGGGAGCTGGGGTCTGCCAGCGGCCTGACCGGGACAGGGACCGAGTCCCAGAGGGCAAGCACTGCGAGTAAGGCTATGAGGCTACAAGTGGGGCCTGGGGTTTGGCTCTGGAGCCCAGATCCCCATCTCTTCCGAGTCCTGAGGCAGAGGACCCGTGGGTAACCAGGGCAGCACCCCTTCTCCAAGCAAGGTCTGCAGATGGATGGGGGTGAGGGGCTCCACACCATGACTTACGGTTTGGGTTTGCTGTTAAAGAGCCAAAGCCATTTGCTAGGGTGAAAGGGGAGGTGGGGGAGCTGGTCAGTTTTCAGAGCAGAGTACGGACAGCAGCCTGCTAACCAGGTCAGAGGTCCTCAGCCCAGCGCCACAGTGCAGGCCGAGGATGCACCCGGCCCAGGGGCCTGCCTCTGCTGCTCCTCCCCCCCGATCTGGCCGTCGCTCTGCGTCCAGGTGGGCAGGGGCGAATGACACCCAGCTTGCCTTGAAAAGGTCGCTTTGCCTCCCACGACCACCCGCTGGGCTGCAGTGCCTGCTGCTGCTTCGGGTGCCCAGGGCTCACATTCCACTTGTTGGTTACAGAGAACATAGAACTGAAGTCTAAAGAGAAGCTATGGATCCAATTTTGGAGATTTATATACTTTACCTCTTAACTCCTCTCCGGAACTCAAAGAGTTTCTGTCCCTCTGGAATGGAAAATACCCGAATCACGGTCCCCTGTGACGGAAAAAAGAGGATTTTAGCCGAGTAGAGACGAATGATGTCCACTTCTTTCCTGCCAGACTAAATGGAACATGGCACGGTTTCCATGACAGTGCGGCAGGCCGGCCCGCGGGTGTCCGAGCCGCTCCCGGCCAGTCCCAGCAGCCCTCTGCACAACCACCTCCCGCTTTCTGCCACGAGGGTCCCAGAGCATCACCCTATTCACCACTTCACTCACCACTTACTCTAAACACTAAGAGTCTTGAAGACAAATAGGAAATACAGTCGTTCTATTTTTCCTAAGTCACTTGAAGTTTAAACTATTAGAAACAAACCCTCTAAGCGTGTGCTCCACATTGGGAAGCACTTTTGGACCCAGAGTCCTTGCTTGCCATGCTGAGCTACTGATCAAGGGATCTGGTTAGCTGGAGGCGTTATTATCCCCTAAGAAGGAGCCAGGCCAACCTACACCACGTGGAGGCCTGTCTGAGACGTCTCCTGACCAGGACGAAAGGAGACACGAATCCACGGTGAGCTGCAGCACCTCTCTGTGCAGGCCCGAGGTGTCTAGGTCGTCAGCTTTCTGCCCCCCCCCAAGCATTCCTCGGGGTTGCGGGGAGACCGGACTGGACATCTGGGAGAGCGAGACCCGCCTGGGCAGTGAAGCGCAGGGCGCCGTCCCTGCTGAGGCAGTGGAGAGCCCAGAGAGTGCCCTGCTGCAGCCCCACAGGGAGCAGACAGGATGCTGCCCAGCCATTGGAGAGGTGCAGAGAAGCAATACTGGCGCCCTCCCCCTTTTAAATCCTCACCCGAAGACACTTTTGCATTTATCTTCAGATAGAGCAGGAGGGAGAGAGAGAAATATCGATGTGAGAGACACATCGACTGGTTGCCACCCACACGACCCCAACCAGGGCCAGGGACAAACTGCAACAAGGTACGTGCCCTCAGCGGGACTCTCTGGTCTACTGGCCAATGCTCTAACCGCTGAACCAAATCGCCAGGGCAACACCGGCCCCTTTTAATGACAGCGACTCTCTTGGGGTGGAAGGACACCCGCTGAGGCTGACGCTCGAGAACCAGAGGGAAGCAGTGCTTCCACACACACACACAACCACAGCCAAGATCCTGCCTTCTGTAGCTTCAGCTTTCAGGCTTACTTGCAGATGTATCCTCGTGTTATCCAACAGCACACCCCTGTGCAATACTAATGACAAGTTGTTGGTCACAGCTTGGCTGAAGCTCCCCGAAGGCAGGACTGAGACACACGCCAGGCTTGTCCAGGACCCAGCACCCAGCACCCAGCACCCAGCACCCAGCACCGAGTCGGGAGGTTCTGTCTGAGAGCAAGTCCTGAGCTTGCCTTTACAGCCACGGGGAAGCTGCTCTATGCTCACTGGCCTTGGAATTCCACAGAACACTTCAGTGACTTCGTAAGCTCTACTAAAAACCATAAAAGTAGAACCCTGATCAATCAAGGGGCAACAGGGATTCACGGCCATTTCCATGCTCCCCGGGGAGAAGAAAAGGACATGGCACTGTAACAGTTGGACTCAAAAGCAAAGTTGGGTGTGGAGTCTAATCCCTCTGTTTCTGTCCAGCTGGCTAACCCTGGGTAAATTACTCACCCTCTCTGAGCTCTCGATATGAAAAGGAAAAATCCCTGTTGAAGGGATCAAATGAGGTAATGGATATAAAGGGTTTAGTATAATTCATGACACAAGAGACCCATGAACGGCAGCATCGTTACTGTAGAAACTGGGTATGAGACTCGAGAATGAGCCCTGGCCAGTTTGGCTCAGCAGGTTGGAGCATCAGCCCGCAGACCAGAGAGACCCGGGTTCGGTTCCCGCTAAGGGCATGTACCTCGGTTGCAGTTTGTCCCTGGCCCTGGTTGGGGTCATGTGGGTGTGGAATGACCACGCGACACGCTGTGGTGCAGAGCACTTAGAGGTGAGGAGTGTGTCTCTCACATCCATGTTTCTCTCTCTCTTCCTCCTTCTCTCCCTCCTGCTCTGTCTGAAGATAAATGCAAAAATGTCCCTGGGTGAGGAAAATAAAGAAAAAAAAAGAATGAAGACCCGCATGGGGAAGCTGGAGCAGGGAGCCGACTCGCTGTATCTTGTCTGGCTAGTTCTCGGGTTCTCGGGAACCGGTGGCTTTGGAGGGGAGGCCACTTCTGGTTCTCAGCACGAAAGCATCACAGTGACTCAGGCAGGAGGCAACTGAGGGGCAAGTCCCGGGCTCAGAAGAGGGAGCAAGTCAGGAGAACACGAGATCCCCAAGAGAAGACAGAGAATAGAACTTCTGAGGAGAGAGGAACAGCAAGGGAAAAAGATGTAGCCGTTCAAGTTAGGGAGAGAGAGCACAGGACCCTCGGTGTCGCAGAGGCTGAGAAGAGGTCTGCTGGGAGACTGCCAAGGCCGCCTTCTCCTGTGCAGACGAGGCCACTCCCTTTAACCAGACCTTCCCCACTGGACTCTGAATAATGTGAGATGCACACGATAGATCTGCATTTGACACGAATATAATTATCTGTGGTCTAAATATCACTACTGACACATATACTTATACATTAGCATATTTTTCTAACGCATCCTAAATATCGGAAACAATAGAAATATCCCAAGAATGATGTTGAAGTAATCACAAATGCACACTGTACGGCCAGGGAAGGTGTTTTCTTCAGCCGAGAGAACTGCGACCTTGTGCAGCGCAGGAAAGGAGGCAGCCATACGCAGGACACGGCCACACCCTACTGCACAGAAGGAGAGGAAGACACCGAGCTGTGTCCAGATGAGCTCTGCACAGACCCACCTCTCGCCTCGCCACTCCTCACCTCGGAGTGCTCTGCACCACAGCGTGTCGCGTGGTCATTGCACACGCAGGGCACTGGGTCTCCTGTTCCAAACGTGCCCCGGCTCCCGGGTCGGAGAGCCCACTCCCAGGCAGCACACCTCCCAGCCGTCAGCCGGCTGCTGCCTGTGCGTCTCTGTGCACTGGCTGATACGGAGACTTGTTTGGGAGCCTGGCTGCGGATGGGACTGACGCTTGCTGAAGCTTTTGCACTGGTTTTCCACGGGGCCAGCAGCCTTACCTTCTCAGAAGCAGTGGCAAGCTTGGTTCCACTGGCGTCAAAAGCCAGCGCAGCTAAAGGACTGTCGTGAGCGGGGATCATGTTGGCAGCTCTCTGGAAGGGAGAACCAATCAAATGTGACTACTAGCCAGTCAACACACACCAAATCCACCTGATTTACTGGGCTGGGGGCCAAGGAAAGGTGCTCAAAACCTTAAAAAAGCAACGCAGTTTATAGGGTGTCTGGAGTTTTCCCTGTTGCGTTCAGCACTCCTACTGTAGGAGCTGGTGGAGGGACGCGTGCAGAACCGCCCACACCTGCTTTGCCACCAAGAGGCCAGCAGCAAGAACTGCACCGCTGAGCCAAGGAGACCAGAGGGCCAGAGGCCCCACAGCACTCAGTTCGGGAACGAGGCCCATCTCGAAGGGCGCTCAGTACCAGAGGAACCTCACCAGGTTGATGGTGTCGAAGACCTGCACCTCTCCGATGGAGGCGCTGCCGGGGTACGCCAGGTAGCAGTTGTCGTTGTTGATGGACAGTGCACACAGTCCTGAGGACACACGGAACACAGCGTCAGGGCCTGTGTCCTTTGCAGCTGGCAGACGTAACAGCATTTACTTAACAAAGAGTGTGGAAGTCAGGGCTAACCCAGCCTGGCCTGGGTGCTGCTGGGTGTTTAGGTCCCACCTCAGGTGGCAGCAGGGTTGTAAAAGCAGATTAAAGGCCTCTGGTTCAAAGTGATTGGTGAGCTCAAAATTGGAAGCTGATCAAACCGATTGAGGTGGTCATAAGACCAGTGTCAAGAGGAAGGGAACTTGGTTTAAGGCCAACACACATCTGCAGGACCTCCTAACGAGCAGAAACCTCTCAACTTTGGCTGCCTTTCAAAGGAGACTCAGAAAAGCAGGGCTCTCTCCTTGGTTCACTCACCTGCTGGGTTTGGGGGCGTCTCCCGGATGGTGTGCAGCACCTTCATGTCCCGGATATTGTGTATGTACAGAGATTCCTCCAGACACACAATGAGCCTCTAGAAGGAAGGAACCCAGAAAAGCAGATGTAAGGAAAGAGCCAAACCCTGCATGCTGTCTCCCCTCAGTGGACTCCTGGATTCAGACGCTTTGCTTTCCTTCTGGACACTCAGCCTGGACACCCAAGCAGGACACTGGCATTACCTGGCAGCTCTCCCCAGCACCCTGCTCCTCACCCACAGGTTAGGGCCTGTCCTGTCAGTTTCTGCCGCTCGTGCTAGGATGTCTAACAACGCAGCTTCATTCCATGTCACAGAAACTGGGCAACACAGTGACAGAGCATGTTTTTTATTTTGTTTCTCTCACCCCTCACCCTGCTGCCCTCATGAAAACTAGATCGAGGGGTTTGGATGGGCTTGGTAATTAAAAACCTTGTGTTGGCCCTGGCCGATTTGGCTCAACGGTAGAGCGTCAGCCTGTGGACCAGAGTTGCAGGTTTGATTCCGGTCAAGGGCATGTATCTCAGTTGTGGTTTGTCCCCAGCCCTGGTAGAGGTTGTGCGGGAGGCGACCAGTTGATGTGTCCATCTCACGTCAATGTTTCTCTCTCTCTCTCCCTCCCACTCTATCTGAAGATAAATAGAAAAATATCCTCAGGTGAGAATAAAAAACAACAGCCCCGGTGCTGAATTAGGCAGGGCAAGATGCAGGTAAAAGCCTAGGGGTTTCTTAGAAGTATAAAGACCCATCCTGCGCACAGGCTGTTTTGCAGGTGTCCAGGGTCTTGCTGCATTTTATTATTATAATTTTTTGATGCTCACTCTAGAACATTTTTTCATTGATTTTCAGATAGATAGAGTGGGTGGGAGGAGGGAGAGAGAAACAGTGGTGTGAGAGAGAGACATTGATTGGTTGCCACCCACACGACCCCAACCAGGGCTGGGGATTGAACTACAACAGAGGTACATGCCCTTGATCGGAATCGAATTCGCAACTCTTTGGTCCACGGGGCGATACACTAACCGCTGAGCCAAGCTGGCCAGGGCAGCTGCATTTGAGATGGGCGTGCTTGGAGGGGTGTGCCAAGGAGAGGGTGTATGCGAGAAAGACCACCTGGCGCACAGCCGCCAGCCCCCACGAGGCGTGCTGTGCCTTCAGTTTTCGAAAGGTCAACACGCTGTGCCTCGTAGCATCCTACTGTAACCAGCTTTTTCAGTTAACAGACCAGTTCCCAGCTGCAGCCAGGTCAGCGGGCCTCTGCTGTGACTGCAGGACCCGCTGGCTGTGCACACGGCCCACGCTTCCTCGCCCTCCCCGCAGAGTCCTCGGCGGGGAGCAGAGCACGCGGAGGACCGGAGACAGTGCGGTGTTTGTGGGTAAGCACAGGCCATGAGTCCCATGAAGTGACTCAAGTGCCAGTCACCAAATCCACACTCTGGGCCAGACACTCTTGTGTTTTGGGGAAGACACAGAAAGTAGTAAACATACATCATCTTAAATAAAAAATTAAATTACCAGTTCAAAATAGGAAAAAGATGCTGACAGACTTTTTTTTTTTTGATGGTGGTACATGTCCCTAGCGGGAACCGAACCTGGGAGTCTCTGGTCTGCAGGCCGACGCTCAACCGCTGAGCCAAACTGGTCAGGGCAGTATTTTTTTTGCTTGTTTTTTGTTTTAGATTTTTAAAAGCAAAAGAAGTGAACTAAACTATGATTCAAGTCTAAGGACAAGTATATAGACTTTCAATTAGTCCTCACTTAACAGTCGACAGTTCTTGGAAATGGCGACTTCAAGCTAAATGCCGTGGGAGGAAACCAGGTTTACCCCAGGCTAATTGACAGAAGCCAGAGGTGAGCGCCTAAGGCATGTCATAGTCCTAACGGGACGACACTGTCTGAGGACCTGGTGCAGACACTCCTGCCAAAAGGGTGAGTAAAGCAGGTGGCAGGGAGCAAGGGGATTCACTAGGTGGTAGTGATCTGAGCAACACTGAAAACGGAGCCGAGGCAGGCTGGTGCGTGAGGCGAGCAGGGCCTTGGAGCAGATGGCCGAGGGACCGAAGCACTTGCTGAGGACCACCAGCTCTGTCCTGGAGGTGCTGGAGGCTGCTCTGGAAGGGCAGGGAACCCCACAGCTGTACGGCAAAACTGAGACATGGGACAGAACAGTCTGCTTCGAAGAGGCACGTCACTCACCTGCCTGTTCAGTTTCACAGCCAGTATCGTGTTGGAGTAGCTGTAGTTGCAGATCTCAGTGCCTTTCTTGAAGTGGCAAACCTTTAGCTTCCTAGGAGCTTTGAGGCTGACGATGGCTACCAAGCTGCTCGAGAACAGTCTTTCCACGATGCACACGTCTTCAGTGTCAGCTGCAAGCAGAAAAATGTACCCACATCAAAGGCTCGGTCTGCGCGCGCGTGCACACATGCGCGTCTCAGTGCAGATTAGGGCAGGCACGACAGGGCTCCGCGGCAGGGGTCTGGTGATGGGCCGGGCTGTGGGGTGACCCCACGGCAGCACCCGAGTGTGACGAGCTCTGGGGTAGACAGGCCAGAGTCAAATTAATCGCTTATGAGCCACGGACACACCACTCTCAGGGTCTCCCTGCCAGGAAGGCCCGCCACCCTCCAGAGGCCCCACCCCCACTGTCAAAGGGAGGCCTCCTGATTCCTCTCCACATTGTCCTGGTCCCTTCCTCCCTGGAGGTCACCTGTCGTCGCCTATGTACCTGCCCCCAAGGTGCTCCCTGTACATGGTCTGGACTGTGAGCTCCATGAGGACAGAGGCTGCACTTCCTGCTCAGAGCTGTCTCTCTGGCCCTTTCAATGGCACCTGACACATGATGGGCCCCCAAATATTCTTTGAACGACTCACTTCCTCAGTCTTGTTTCCTCATGTGAAACAGGAATGACAGCCACTCTCTGTACTTTCTGGAGGGATGGCTGATGCCAGCCCAGACCAGTGCTCTACCCTCAGCTCCCTGCTCCCGTTAGAGAGGGGACCCCCACTCAGAAGACTGAGCACAACACAGCGTGCAGACAGTATCCTGCACAGAAAGTGGAGGGACAGTGGATCCCGCACAGATATTACTTCACCCCCCAACCCCTAATCTCTCCTTACTACCCAGGGCAAGGTCAGAAAATGAGAGAACAACAGTCTAGACTGGCTTCGCTTGCAGCCCATCTACCTGAGCCATGGGAAGGACAGTGCTGCCAGGTGTTTCGAGCACGTACCCGTCCATCACTCAACACCGCCCCTCAAGTTATCTCTCGATCAATGCAGTCCCAAGCATAATCCCAGCAGACATTTTTGTTGACAGTAACGGATTTTAAAATCAGAAAGGCAAAGGATCTAAAATACCCAAGGCTATCTTGGAAAAGAACAAAATTGAAGGGCTAACACCATGACTTCAAAACTTAGTATATAAAGAAAGCTACAATAAATCAGACAGCCTGTCACTGACACAAAGATTGACAAATAATCAATAAAAAAAAATGCAGAGCAGAAACAGACCCACACTTAATTGTTTTAAGCATAAAAGCAATCCAATGAGGGGAGAAAAATCTTTCCAACAAATGGCTGAATGAGAAAAAAATTAGCCTTGACTCCTACCTCATACCACACAGCGAGAGTAATTGAGACAGATCACTGAACTGAATATAAAAGCTGGAACTACACAGCTTTCAAAGAAAGCACTGGAAAAATCTTCATGACTTTATGGTAGGCAAAGGTTTCTCAGAAAGGACACAAAGCAAGAATCATAAATGAAAAAAAACAAACATAAATCAGACTTCATCAAAATTCACTATGTTAACTCAACAGGTAAGACAAGCCACAGACAGGGAAAAAAATATTCACAAGACATTATTTGATAAAGAACTAGTACCCAGAATATCTAAAGTACTCTGACAACTCAGTAATAAAAGACAACAAATTAAACAGGGACAAGAGATCTAGCAGACTTTTCACAAAAGGTAAAAGATGGCTAACAAGGACACGAGAGCCCCGACGTCATCAGTCACCAGGGACATTCAGATGGAAGCCACGATGAGAATTGTCACATGTTCACCAGAACGGCTCACATTAGAAAGACGGTCACCCCCACGTCGGTGCGGGTGCAGAGCAACCAGACTCGCACACAGCCCCGGAGGGGGCGTGAAATGGGATAGCCACTTAGGAGACTCTGGGTAGTTTCTTAGCAAACGAATCCCAAATTCTATTCGACATTTACCTAAGATAAATAAAATATATGTCCACAAAGGGAGCCGTACAAGAATGTGTCTAGCAGCTTTATTCATGATAGTTAAAAACTGGAAAAGCCCAGACTTCCATGAATCAGAGAATGAACAGTCATACACAGGTGACCCTTGAACACCAGGTGACACCCTCGGAGTAGAAAATCCGAGTGTTTACTTTTGATTCCAAAAACTTAACAAGCCTCAGTAACCACAGGGAATTGGTTCAGTGCCCCATAGATACCAATATCCTCAGATGCTCAAGTCCTCTATACGAGATGGCATAGACCAATGCATGCAGTTAGTCCTCTGCATCCGCAGATGGAAACAGCACAGGTATTTATCAAACAAAATCCGTGATATGTGGACCTGAGTAGTTCAAACCCGTGTTGTTCAAGGGTCAATGAAGACCTGCAACAATATGGATAAATCTCAAAAACATTTGGCTGGAAGAAACCTTATACAACATGCTCCGTTTACATGACATTCTAGAACAGGCAAATGTAACCCATACTAGAGAAAGCCTAGAACACTGCTTGCCTGTAGGGGCGGCAGGGAGCTGGGACTGATTGGGAAGTATGAGGGAGCTTTCTGGAGTGATGGTAAACTTTTTGACAGGAGTTCAGGTCACACAGGTATGTGCATCTGTCTAGACTCGCAGAATCTTTACTGAAGATCTGTACATGCCACTGTATGTAAATATTATCCCAAAAGAAAAAAGACCGGCCCTGGCCGGTTTGGCTCAGCAGTTAGAGCATTGGCCTGTGGACGAAAGAGTCATGGGTTCAATTTTGGTCAAGGGCGTGTACCTCGGTTGCAGTTCCATCCCTGGCCCTGGTCAGGGTCATGCGGGAGGCAACCGACTGATGTGTCCCTCTCACATATGTTTCTCTCCCTCCCTCCCTCCCTCCCTCCCTCCCTCCCTCCCTCCCTCCCTCCCTCCCTCCCTCTCTATCTGAAAATCAATGGAAAACATCTTTGGGTGAGGATTAAAAATAAAAAAAAGACAGCAACTCTGAACCCCGTTCGCAGTGCCTGTGCTCAAGCACCAAGGAGACACCTACGCGGTGAAGTGCAGAGCTGACGGGCAGGGTGTCTGCTTGCCTTTCCACCCAGTGGTGAGTTTGGGAAAAAGGTTTTTGAAATTGTAATGGGGGAAAAAAGCAGACGAGAGCACGTTCAGAATTTTAAACACAGAGGGTGTGGTGTGTAGAGGATATTTTTCCATTTATCTTTAGATATAGAGTCAGAGGGAGGGAGGGAGGGAGAGAGAAACATCGATGTGAGAGGGTCACATCAACTGGTTGCCTCCTGCAACCAAGGTACATGCCCTTGACTGGAACTGAACCCATGACTCTTTGGTCCGTGGACCGATGCTCTAACCACTGAACCAAACCGGCAAAGCTATTTTTATTTATTTCTTTTAATCCTCATCTGAAGATATTTTTCCCACTGATTTTTAGAGAATGGAAGGGAGGGAGAAGGGGGGGGAGAGAGAGAGAGAGAGAGAGAGAGAACCATCATTTGTTGCCTCCCTTATGTGCCCTGACCAGGGCCAGGGATTGAACCTGCAGCCCAGGTATGTGCCCTTGACTAAGAATCAAACCCTCAACCCTCTGTGGGCCAATGTGCTAACCGCTTAGACACACTGGCCAGGGCAGCAAAGCTATTTTTAACTGCAAACACCCATGAAAGAAAATAGTATGATGAAGTCTCCCATAGCCCACCACCTGACTTAACAAACATTAACTTTCTGCCATTTAGCTTCACCAATTTTTTTTTCTCTTCTGAAGTTTCAAAGAAGGTCATCATCCTGACATTTCACTCATAAATATGTCGGTAAGTCCCTCTAAATAAGTAAGGACACAGGAAAAATATATTTTCCAGTCTGTGATAAAAATGGAAGATATCTTACATCACAGCAAATTCCAGGTGGATGAAGAATTTCATGTAAAACCCCAAAGACCTAGAAGATGCCACGGGAGACTGTCCTGTGGGCCGGAACAGGACACGCCTTTCCAGTGCTCTGAAGCCTTACGAGAGAAGACAAATACATTTGCACAGGCAGAAAGTCGAGGCCTCAGAACAACAAAAAGACAACAAACAAGGTCAAAGTAAACAGCAACCCAGAAGAATTATCTGTAACCCAGGGAAAAGAGCAAATTTGCTTTAAATCAGTAAGAGACAAATAATGTAACAGAAAAGCAGGCAAAAAACAAAACAAAACAAAAGAAACAAGCAGTTGAAAAAAGAAAGCAAATGACTACATTAAAAAAAAAAAAAAAAGAGTTCAGTTATGCTTTAAGAAATGTAAAAAAGGCCCAGCCAGCCGGGCTCAGTGGGCTGGGTGTGGTCCCATGGACTGAGAGGTCCTGGTTGGATTCCTGGTCAGGGCACATGCCTGGGTTGTGGGTTCAATCCCCAGTAGGGGGCATGTAGGAGGCATCCGATTGATGTTTCTCTCCCACGTGGATGTCTCTACTTCTCTCTCCCTTCCTCTCTCTAAAAATCAATGAAAATATTTAAAAAACGTAAGAAAGGTAATGAACACATTTCTTATCTCAGACTCATCTTGCAAGTATCAAGACGTTTGACAGTGCCTGCATGGTAGGAGGCGAGGAGACAGGTACTGGTACCATTAATAAAAACATGGCACTGCACTTTTTAAGGGCAACTTGGCATTATCTACCAACTTCAAAATGTTTATCTGTTGATTTTTCTCTTCAACAGCTATACTCATAAGTGGGCAAAACAAAGATGCTCACCCAGCAATTCCACTCCTACAGGTATCTATGTAAGAAGAAAAATGAAGTCCTGGCCAGTGTGGCTCAGTTGGCTGAGTGTTGTCCAGTGCACCAGAAGGTCGCTGGTTTGATTCCCAGTCGGGGCACATGCCCAGGTTTCAGGCTTGCTCCCCAGTAGGGTGGCGTGCAGGAGGCAGCGATCGATGTTTCTCTCTCTCACTCTCCCTTCCTCTCTAAAATCAACAAAAACACAGTAAAAAAAAGAGAAATGAAAATATATCCACACAATGACTTGTTTACAAATGCTCACAGCAGCCCTCTTTAAAATAGTAAAAAAAAGCGGAAACCACCCGAATGTCCAATAAAACATGGCCCATGCACACCACGCATCATTGCTGAGCCATGAACAGCAGTGAAGCTCTGCCACATGCCACGTGGGAGAAGCCTGCAAACATCCTAAGCCAAGGTGCCAGTCGGGTATGGCTCCATTTATCTGAAAGTCCAGAGCCACAAATCTATAGAGGCAGAAGGCAGATTAGCGCTTCCCTAGGGGTGCGGCCAGCAGAGGGGAATGGAGGGGACTGCCGAAGGACTCAGGGTTTCTTTTAGGGAATGATAAAAATGTTTTAAAATCAGATTATGGTAGGCAGTACAACTTAGTAAATATACTAAAACTCACTGAATTGTACACTTAAAACAGGTAACTTTTATAGCATATATCTGACATCTCAAAAAGCTGTTTAAAAAAACCCACGTAGGCAAACTATCACAGAAATGTGAATTTTGGCTAATACAGTAGATCTTATGTGAGAAGCACAGGGTAGCAGGGACTTTTAAATACCAAGCTGTGCACTGGTGAGAACACGGGTGACAAAGACAGAGGGCAGAAGCCAGGCATCAGGGTGGAACCTCACTGGGATCTTCTCGGTGACCATGAGACCCTGGTCCTAGAACACCCCATGCTTCAAAGGGTTTCTTAAACTGCCCAAATCATACACCAAATACTGGGTTTTCTTGGGGTAACATCTGTGAGCTTCACCATCCAAAAGAGCCAGGAACCAGAAAAGGCCAAGACCACCACCACCCGGAGCCAAGGCGTCTCCGCCACTACGTGAGAAGTGAGAACACCACGCAAGACTCACTCGGGCTCTAGAGCCCTCCAGCCCGGGGTGCCCAGCTCTCCGCAGGGACACACTTTTTCTAAGCAGCTTCCCTCCCCATGCCGTGAGTGGCTTAGGCTCATTCCTTTTCTACTGCATTATCTCAAGAAGCTCTTTCAGATCTTTTATTACACCTCGCTTTCCCAGGGAACCTTTTTTTTATTTTTATTTTATTTTTTTTTAATCCTCATCTGAGGACATTTTTCCATTTTTTGCACAGACAGAGTGGGAGGGAGAGAGAGGAAAAGAGAGAGAGAGGGAAACATCGATGTGAAAGGGACACATCGAGTGGCTGCCACCCGCACGACCAACCAGGGCCGGGGACAAACTGCAACCGAGGTACCTGCCCTTAGCGAGAACCGAACCCGGGTCTCTCTGGACCGCAGGCGGACGCTCTAACCACTGAGCCAAACCGGCCAGGGCGGGAACCTTTTTTTTAAATCCTCACCCGAGTATTTGAATTTCATTGATTCTCGAGAAAGAGAAGAAGGGGGGGGGGGCATCAATGTGAAGAACATTGACGTGTTTCTCACACATGCGCCCCAACTAGGGACTAAGCCTGCAACCTGGATGTGTGCCCTGACCGGGAAACGAACCGGTGACCCTTTGGTGCAAGGAATGGTACACTAACAACTGAGCTCACCGGCCAGAGCCCAGGGAACTTCCCACGCACAAACGTACACAGAACCCACGTACCCAGTGCAGTCACTTCCCAGTAAGGTGAAGGACACATGGCTCAGACCTCCCATGAAATAATGGCGCATGCTGAACCAGGCTGATGACTGAAGGGTGCTGCAACCAAATGAAAAGCAAGGGAAACGAGGCTGCACGTTTGTAATTACTGAAGATTGCCTGTTACCAAGACACCAGTGCCAGGAAGCTCTCAAGCTGTTGGATGCCTGGGGCTCTAAAGAGATACACGTTAAGAGCCCGATCTTCCATTACAACAGATTTAAGCAGAGAGAGGCCACTGGAATTTCTCCCCTGCATGATCCATGACAATGAATCTCACGGAAACTGTAGCCCAACCGGTGCATGGCCTGTCAAACCAGAACGACATCAGAAAGCACCGCCTCCCAGACCCTCACAGTGAAGATGATGGCCCGCGAAGGCAAGGATGGTCTATTTCTTGATAAAAGGCGCCATGTGTCTCCGGGGGCACGTCTCTGAGGGAAGTAGGCTCTCTCTGATCGCTTTTGCAGAGGCAAGGATCAGTCTGCTCATGTTTACTTTTAGAACTGTAGGCTTCATGAGGGATGTCTTCCCAGCTCAGAAACTTATACAATGCAAGAATATATAATGTAAAATCTGAGAAGGCCAATGTTCCCCTCTAAACTTCTGTCGTATTTCACAAATAATAAATCTACATCCTTTATTTATTTTGCCTAATAGGGTAGGATTTCATCTCCATAGTTCTTTCAGGGACGAGAGACCACAGATGTGCGTGTTACTTACCGTCAAACGAACAAAGGGCACAGAGGAAGACAAACAGGCACCCACAAACAACCAGCACTGCAAAGCACACCAGGGAGTCCTCTCAACTCTCCTTTAAGCTTGAAGTTACAACAACACAAGAGTAAAAAAAAGTCTTTCACTGCTACTGGGCACAAGTTCTCTCGTTTAATTAAAAAGAAGAACCAGCCCTGGCTGGTTTGGTTCAGCGGTTAGAGCGTCGGCCTGCGGTCCAGAGAGACCCGGGTTCGGTTCCCGCTAAGGGCATGTACCTCGGTTGCAGTTTGTCCCCGGCCCCGGTTGGTCGTGTGGGTGGCAGCCACTCGATGTGTCCCTTTCACGTCAATGTTTCTCTCTCTCTCTGTTCCTCTCTCTCCCTTCCACTCTACCTGAACAAAAAGTGGAAAAGTGTCCTCGGGTGAGGATAAAAAAATAAAATAAAAATAACAAAAAGAAGAACCAGCAATTGTCAGTCTTGTTTGTCCCAAGCCCAGCTCTGCCTCCTTCTGTAACAGTAACAGTGACTGAAAGCAAAGATCTGACTTTATGATGAAGGTTAAGTTATACACTGGCTGGTTTGGCTCAGTGGTTGGAGCAGCAGTCCGCAGACCAGAGTTGCCAGTTTGATTCCGGTCAAGGACATGTACCTCAGTTGGAGTTCGTCCCCGGCCCTGGTCGGGGTCGTGCAGGAGGCAACCAGTCGATGTGTCTCTCTCACATAGATGGTTCTCCCTCTCTCCTTCTCACTCTATCTGAAGATAAACAGAAAAATATCCTCGGGTGAGGATTACAGAAAGTGTTATGAGGCTGAGCTAACACTGAGCCTGGGCTGAATTTTGAGGCAGGAAGCACTATTCTTTGCTCTGAATCTACTTGCAGAAAAATGCCTGAAAACAACCTTGACTCAGCAGCTCGTCTGTTCTCTAAGAGACATTCTTTTCTCGAACTCAATAAAAGTCCGTGAAAAAGGAAAGGTGGATCAAGTTCTAGGAGCAAAAGAATTTAACAGCTCTGGATTAACGTATTAACCCTCAAGCCCCAGCCGGTATGGCTCAGTTAGTCGAGCATTGTCCCATGCACCTAAAGGTCGCTGGTTCAATTTCCGGTCAGGGCACATGCCTGGGTTGCCGGTTTGATCCCCAGTTGGGGGTGTATATGGGAGGCAACTTATAGATATTTCTCTCTCCTTCTCTCTCTAAATTCAATTTTAAAAAGTTTAAGAATTAAGTAAAGTATTAACCCTCAAAAACTTCTACATTCATTTCAGCACCTATTTTCAAAGGTCACGAAGAAGAGCAAAGAAATCACTGTGTCGGTCAGTAATCCCTTACTCTTTTTTTTTTTTTTAATCCTCACTCGAGGACATTTTTCCATTTCCCATTCAGATAGAGTGGGAGGGAGAGAGAATAAGAGAGAGAGAAACATTGACATGAAAGGGACACATGGAGTGGCTGCCACCCACACAACCCAACCAGGGCCAGGGACAAACCGCAACCGAGGTACAAGCCCTTAGCGGGAACCGAACCCGGGTCTCTCTGGACCGCAGGCTGATGCTCTAACCCCTGAGCCAAACCGGCCAGGGCTCACTTACTCTTTTAACAATGCTATCAAGACAACATATTTTGCTCCACCAAAAACCTTTGAGCCCTGGCCGGTTTGGCTTAGTGGTTAGAGTGTCGGACTGTGGACCAGAGAGTCCCGGGTTTGGTTCCCGCTAAGGGCATGTACCTTGGTTGCGGTTTGTCCCCAACCCCAACTGGGGTTGTATGGGTGGCAACCAGTTGATGTGTCTCTCTCATGTCGATGTTTCTCTCTCTCTTCTTCCCTCTCTCCCTCCTGCTCTATCTGAAGATAAGTGCAAAAAAATGTCCATGGGTGAGGATAAAACAAACAAAAAAACCTTTGAAACATTAGGTGCCCCAAACCAGTAAATACCATTCAAGAAGCAGGTTAGTAGTAAAGTGATCCAACTGAGGAAGAGTGAAGACCTGGTGCCCTCACATCCTTTCTAAGCACTGGGCCTGCAAACGGAGATGCTGTGGATTAAAACAGGTGACCAGTCCCTATTGCAACTATTTAGTGGCACAGCCCAGGCCCCGGTGTGGCTCAGGTTTAGCAAATGCGTGTCACTGTAAGAGCCCAATGGAATCCTTTCCCCAGAGACCAGCTACTCTTCCCTGAAGAAATCCCCTCCAGGGAGCAATCCTGTGTGGGGTCGAGTGAAGACAGCTGGTTGAGGGTTTTCAGAAACACTGACACCCACTGGAAATGAGCAAGCTCACTAGTTTACAGCTCCCTGATCACCCAGACCACATCTTCCAAGCTACATACTATAACAACAGCTTTTTTGAGAAGGTTTGGTCAGTACCAGGAGGCAAGTCTGAGGACAGAAAAAGTAAAATCTGCGCAGCCAGCTGAAACCAGGGCAGGGACGCTGGCTGAGTACAGGACCCTGCTTCCCTGCGGTCTCCTTGTAAAGGGTCTGGGCGCTGCCTATGCGGCAGCAACAAACAAGGGACTTGCTGGCGAAAGTCAGACACTCTGCCAATGGAGGCGAGGGCACCTGGGAGAGGGCTCACTGGAGAGAAGGCCAGGCCTGGGAGGAAGCCTGAAAAGCCTCTGACCTCCTGATGGGCCATGAGAACACCACAATTTCAAGTAACTGGCAAAGAATTGACTTTTTCCCTGGTGTCTTCATCTTCTGGTAATGGAGGTGGGGTCATGGTGGTACTTATGTCTGTGTCTGCTTATCTTTGTGTCCCTACCGAACACTGCACTGAAATGTCTACTTGCTTTTGTCTTCCTCCACTCAAATGTGTCATGAGCAGGAACTTGTCAGTACCGCCATCTCCACAAACCAAAAGGCTGGCACACAGCAAGTCCTCAAAAAACGTTTATAGAGTAAATGGAACCAAAGACAAATAGGAGATGTCTAACCACATTAAAGAGTTAGGCATGGGGGAGGAGTCAAAGCTTTCCATGTTCTCACTGGGGGAGGAGCTGTACCCACTACTGCTTGTCCAGCAGGTACTACGGCACACACGACAGAAAACCGAACACACTGGGGCCCAAGGGGAAGTAATTTCCCTCAAGGCACATGGTGACGAGCAAGAAGTCAAAGGTCACGACCCGCCTGCAATTCCACACTGTCCCTGACTCCTCCAATTGTCGCTGGCTCCTCCAATCCCAGAAAATGACAACTGAAGAACACTCATCCCTGCAGGGCTGCAAAGTATTCTACTTCCTGGAAGCCCTGTACGACAGGAACCTGGAGGGATTAAACAGCATGGAAAACGTGGGGAATCACAGAGTAATACATATAGTATGATACCATGTATTAAAAAAAAATATCAACCCATAAAACACATGTCTATATGTACAATTGTAAGAAGGCAAATAAACAGGAAGCGATCTGGGAGGCATACACACTGTTCCCAGTGTGTGTGGAAGAGAACTGGTCAGGGGCACCTGGACTTCAGTCTGTCTGATTTAAGGATGCACATCAATTCAAGTTAAACTTGTCTATTTTTTAAGAGGGGGAAAAATAAAGCAAACACTTACTGCATTCATAGATCTGTTCCAGCTTATCCACAGAAGAAAGGGAGAAAAATTTATAACCGGACTTACTACCAACAGCTAGGGACCTGCAAAAAAGCCAAATTCAGAAATAAGAGCTGATACGTGTAGAAATAAGACAGTGATAATGCACAAACCACTCCCTGTTATCAGAGTAGCCATCATCTTTACTGAATGTTAGCATAGTCATTTCATGTGGTCTATACCAGGTGAGTGGCAGCCGAGAAGGAGAGGAAGATGACAGAGGAAGATGACACGCCCACAACCAGGAAAAGGTGAGGGTCAGTAAGTACAGACAGACAATATTCTTATTTAAATGTAAAACTTTATAAATCTGACATGTAATGAAGTAATGAACCCTAAGTGAACGATCCCCTCAAAACAAAGCACGGTTTCTCAGGTGCTCGGGACATGTGAGAGTCCAAGTTCCGTGAGCTACCCCTCTTCCCAGAACTTGCAGCCCGGGTGGCTGTCCCTCTCTGCATTCAGTCCGGCCCTCCCAGATGCAGCCAACACTTACGCATGGCTGAGCAGTGGGACAGAATAAAACAAACCAAGAAGTTGACTGAGGACCTGGAATCCGAACACTGCCCAGCTGGCCTAGGAGAAAGCGAAGGCTCCGTTTTCAGGGCCTTGTCCCCCACATTCACGTTTGCCACCCCACACCAATACTGCCGCTTCTGCCAACAGGCTTGGCAGGGCCTCGAGGGCTCTCAAGACCCCCCACAATAGAGCTGTGGCACTGAGCAAAGTATTCCCTGTCAGCTGGTCACTCCTTCCAATACGGCTGGCCAAGGGAAGTGAGGAGAGAGCACAGCCTTTGGAGAGAGGAGAGAACAAAGCAGGAAGTGGTAGGAACGGGAAGAATCAGATGCTGGGGTTGCTTGTGTATGGATGCCTGGAGAACACGGAACAGGTGGAGACAGAAGATAAGCCAGACTAGAAATGATGAGGACCGACACTCGCACCATGAGTGTCCTCTGTCACAGACCTGAGATTCCCGACCTCTCACATGTGTGCCGGGAGAAGCACACAGCTGACCCTTCAACAATGGGGGTCGGGGCACCCACCCCGCACAGTAAAAAATCTGTGTGTAAATTCTGATTTCCTCAAAACTCAGTTGTTCCTCCGGATCCGGTGGAGTGGAGGGACCGGCTCCAGGACGCACGGACACCCAACGCCGTGGTGCCCAAGTCCCTGACGTGAAACGGGGCAGAACAATGCACACACTGGAGGCTGCGTGAATCTGCGGAGGTGGAACCCGGCATACAGAGGGCCCGCTGTATGTTTACTCTGCTGAAACCTGCGCTGTTCCAGGGTCCACTGTATTCCAAGAACAGAGCTGCTATGAGCACTCTTAAATTTTTAAACTGCAATTGGTTTATCATAGAAATATAAACTGAAAAACTTTCTACAGCTCATGTCATTTTTCTTTGTAAAAATACTTCGCTATATTGAATTAATTGTATCAATGAAGTAATTGTTACCTGTAAATATTTTGAAAAGTAATAAAAGAACCAACAAAAATACAAGAATAACCAAGAGGGCTAAAATAAAACCAAATCTCAGTACCCCACAACTTTAGGGAAATTGGTGTTCAGGAAAATGTTTTCCAGTAAACTAAGGGTTGTTATTCTAAGCACCAAAACTTTTCCCCCACCATTTCTGATTTTAAAAGTCATTCTTATAAGCTTCCCTGTGCTCTTAGCACAAGGAGATGGCAATTCTTACCTTCCTCTGGGCTCTCACATCAAACCACTTGCGCTGCCACAATCCAGTGACCCTCTCAGACCCAACAAGGAGTGTAGGGTTTGTGTACCTGCATCAAACTGCTCGACTGTAGTACTGAGTTTAAAAATATTCTCTACCTTTTGTTTTGCTGACAGTTGTCACTTTTCCTTGTGACTCTATGATCAATAGCCCCTTTCCCTTTCTAATATTTTGTTTACTTAGAAACCAAATCATCAAGCATATATATCTATATATATATATCTATACATCTATATAAAATATATCTCGCCCTGGCTGGTTTGGCTCAGCAGTTAGAGCGTCGGCCTGCGGTCCAGAGAGACCTAGGTTCGGTTCCTGCTAGGGGCACGTACCTCGGCTGCAGTTTGTCTCCGGCCCTGGTTGGTTGTGCGGGTGGCAGCCACTCGATGTGTCCCTTTCACGTCGATGTTTCTCTCTCTCTGACCTCCTACTCTATCTGAACAAAAAATGGAAAAACGTCCTTGGGTGAGGATGAAAAAAAAAAGCCTCTTCATTGGGTAAAATAATGAGTTTTAATTAATTAACGAGAACCTGGATTTTGATATATCTAGGTTCTCAATATGCTCCAAACAGGTAGAATTTGTTAAAACTGGGCTCTGCTGATCAAACATCAGAACTCTGACGTTCTTCTGATTTTCAGACGCCTATTTAGGATATGCAATACCTTACCACTAGAATGTTAATCCCATGGTTTATCCAAACAATTGTACACCGAAATCAGTAACAAAAAGTAAACAAAAATAGTCCAATTATTCCTTTATGTGTATACGGTATAGTATGAACATATATTTTATCAATAAAGGCAGGCATTTTTAAAAGGTGATATTAAATATGTACAGGTTTGATATTTTTAGCTCAAACACCAACAGCCAGGTTCACACAACCCTCTGGAGATTCTGCCTTGAGTAATCAGGATTCACCTACCACCTGATGGCATATTAATGGAGAGGAACAGTAAAGTTAAGTATGAGATTCCCCCAATATATAATCTATTCCCCCCCAAATTTCCAGGTGGTAAGTTTGTTTAAGGTAACACAATGAGCATCTTTTACTGACGAAGGGAAAACTAGCAAACCACAGCAGAAAAAGGATCTGTCTACTCCTGCCCCACGTCACTACCACACTCCTGCCTTCAGCTGCGCCCACGGTCCAGATCCAGAGCCCCTGCTGTGCCCTCTCAGGATAGGCCTCGGAGAGTGACTGCTTCTGGAGCCCTTTCTTTCCACCCTGTCCCCTTCCCGCTTCTACTTTCCCTCCGGTGCCACCCTGAGCCTTCTGGGGACTCTGCCGTGTCAGCCAGCTGGGTCCTCTGCTTTCTCCACCAGCAATTTAGGATCCACTCTCCTTTGCCACTGGCTAGCTTCCAAAATTTCATTGTACGTCTCCTTCCTCATTCTCCCCATCCGATGGGGTTAAGTCTTTTAAAAGATCTTTTTGATATTTTACTGACATTTTATTAGTGTTTTGGGAGGGAGCCAAAATAAATGCGTTTGTTTGGTTTCCTATCTTTATCTGCAAGTCACTGTCACTGAAATTAAACTTGAGTGTTCCATGTATAAAACAGTGATTTGAACTAAAAAACAAAAATGTGAACTGGATCTTTCTTTACCCTCCTCCCAAGGATCAGTCTGTAAAGGCTTTCCCTTTTCATTGTCTTCTTCCTTACCGAGGTTAGAGGTCAGAGGGTCAAATGGAGGTGGCCCAAACCATAAAAAGGAATCACCTGGTGGGCTCTGCAGCCCCACTTAATAAGTTTATCACCACAAAGACTCTTCTCTCCAGCTCCCGTCACTTCCATCCCAGGCCTCCAGCAGGATTTCCAAAGCAGAGTGCATCATTTCCTCTTAAACTGAACCCTTTTTTGATCTTTCTCCCATAAGGACATTTATCACTGTTCACCAGAACCCAAACCAGAGACTTGGGGGTAACTTTAACTTCTCCCTTAAATGTGTCACGTGTCTAGTGAGTCACACCAAGTCCTGACGGCTAACCAGTCCCCTTTCCACTGGCCTCCTCTACACATCCTCCGCAGCAGGCAGAATGACCTGTATCTTTAAGTTTGGAGGGTCCTTAGAAACCACCTACTCCTAAGCCCATCAATTTGCTAAGGAGGAGAGAAATGACCTACCCGGAATAATAACTGTAACCCAGAAGAAACCTAGTTGAAGAAAGCAATAAATTCAAACAAATGTCTCCTATGGTCTCTGTACCTATAACTTTTCTAAACACTCACATAGATTCTATAAACAGAAGACTTAGAACATCAAATTCCTTTCTTTACTTTATCCCTTTTAGAAATGTAGCTTAAAACAAACACCGCCAAAGCACTTCCCACAGAGTGATGTCCACTGGAAGAATCCAGCCCTATTTCCATCTGAGATTCAAGTGATCTACTGCCACTTACTAGTTTGTTACCTTCAGCTGCAAAAAGCCAAACATTTCTCCATTATAAGCCTTCCAAAGTGCTACTTTCAGAAACTAGGATTGGAACTAACCAGGTAGGAGGAAGACAACGCAGATGAGCTGTTCTTGCTGCCTTTTTCTCTGGTCTAGTTAAAAAACAAAACAAAACAAAACAAAATGTAAAAAAGAAATAAAACTTAGTCACACTTTTAGTACACGAATCATAGGGAAATATAGAACAACACTGAACCATGACCAGTGGGGAAGAAAGGCAGGGCAGTTGGTGTGTGAGGGACACTCAGCTGCTAAGTGTCACTGCAGAACGTTCATGCCTTCTACTCAGGGAGAGGCCTCCCAGACTCCCTCACTGAACACGCAGACTGCGGGTCCTAGGCCAATATTGTCTGTCTTGAGAAAAACTGTGTTCACCTATTACAATACATTCTGGGAGGGAAAGGTGTAAACTGTAAAGCCATTCCCCAAGAACTTTTGTATTTCTTTCAAGTGTCGATTTAAAACAAATTACAGTCATTTTAATCAATAAACTTTTTGTATAATCCAAACTTGCTACGTATTCCTTACAATTTATGTTCATACTATATCAAGGCCTCTTTGGCAAGTTAAAATTATAACAGCAATCTTCTCTTGAACCAATAACTTCAGGATTCCCAGAGGGTGGGGAAGCACATGATTTTCAATTGCGAAAAAATCTTTTTTCAGGCCACACAGAATGACATTCTTCTATTATACAGGGAATTTGGTGCCATTTGAAATAACAGCAAAGAGAATATCTGGTCATATCTGACTTCCTTTCAATGCAAATGATGAGGAGTGAACACCTGAACAAATGGTAGGAAACGTTTTGGAAATTCTCTAATTTATATAAGACAGAAAAAACACCCATCAAGCTACCATTTCTCACCAGTCTCAAAATACTAAGGACTTAAACACTAAATCACAGTTGGTTTGGAACGCCCGACTCCCTACCTGGATAACATGGTCTATCCCAACTAGAACCACCTGCATCAGGCTGTCCAAGTTGTTTCTGCTGTAGCAGCTTTTGGTCACATAGACCACTACAGTATTTGGTTTGATTTAATCTTTAAAGATTGCGACAGTCTGATTTCCAAATTCACTCCCCTCGAAATCCTCCCCTGCTGGCAGAGTGGAAAGACCGTGGGCGAGAATTCAGGAAACGTGTCAGCCCTGCCCCACTACACTACTAACCGATCCTAAGAGCCAGAACCTTTCGGAACCTGGGTTTCCTTATTCTGGTTGGATGGGTCACCTCCTCCCTTCCAACCCTCAATGCAGCCCCACCGGGGGACTGTGTGCATTAGAGTCCTGCTGCATGCCACCGACCTGAGGCTGGCCATTCTACAGCCAAGTTGTTGTTTTTCCTGCTTATTTTTATTATTATTTTTTGGGTACGCGCCCCCAGTGGGAACCCAACCAGGGACTCTCTGGTCCGCAGGCTGATGCTCCAGCCGCTGAGCCAAACTGGCCAGGGCTCCTGCTTATTTTTTAAAATTAAACTGATTGGGGTGACACTGGTTAATAAGATCGCCCGGGGGTTCAAGGGTACATCTCTACCATACGTGATCTGTGACAGTGCACTGTGTGCCCACCGCCCCAAGTCACATCATCTTCCATCACCTTATAGTTTGCCTGCGACCAAGTTTTAACCAAAAAAAGTAAAATAACATAAACCTCGTGTTGGACTCTGCCCACTGCACTCAGCCAGTGGCAACTCGACCCCCTCCCCACTGGAGAGCCCACGGCCCACTCTGACCCCCTCCTGACATCACTTCCTCTTACTCACTTCCCGGGAGGGCTCCCGCCCCACAGCGCATCCTGCCCGCTCCCGAAGCCTCATCCAGCAACCATCCCTCCGGCCTGGGCGCGGGCCCACCGCGGCCGGCATCGGGCCGCCCCCCAGGGAGGGCCCGGCCCCCGGGCATCTCCGCCACACCCCCCTGGGCTCAGTCCCCCCCAGGTCGGAGCCCAGAGTCCCTGCTCAGTTTGTTTCTTGCTCGGGGAGGGCACCCAAGTTTCCTGCCAGAAAGCACAGAGAGACGTGAGGGGAAGGAGAGGAAAGCGGGGAAAGGGGCCCTAGATGAGGGGACGAGGGGGTCCCGAAGAGGGGAGCGAGCCGGCGACAGCGGGGCTGGCGGGGCGGACCCCACTCCCGCCGGGGCAGAGGCGGCGGGAAAACAGTCCGGCCTGAGCTCGGCCCGACTGTGAGAGAAAGGGGGTCCGGAAGGAGGAAGCCCCCCGTCGGTGGGGCACCCTCCTGAGCGCCGTCACTGCCCGCCCGCAGGTGGCAGCCCCCAGGGTCCCTGAGGAGGGCGCCCTCCCACGCCGCGGCCCGGGCCCACCCAGGGACGCGCCCGCCCCGGCCCCCGGGCCCCGAGCCCGGCCCGACCCCTGCCCTCTGACCCCGGCCCGCAGCCTTACGTGATGTCCTGGTTGAAGTTGGCGAAGAGCAGCTGGCCGGCGCCGGCCTCGCCGCTCTGACTGGCCAGGTTCATGGTGGGCGCGCGGCGGGCGGGTAGGCCCAGCCGGGGGCTCGCGCGCGGGACGGCGGTCGCGTGCGCTCAGGGTCGGCGCCGGGCCCCGCTCGCCGCCGAAGTCGCCCCTGTTCGCTGCCCCGGGATCAATCGCCGCCTCATCCCGTCCCCGCTCTTGTTTATGCTCCGGAGCCGGGGCGCCGTGCGCGCTTGCGCGTCCCGCCCCTTCGCTGCACGGGTCTCTCGCGGCGCAGGCGTGCTGCCGTGGCCCCGCCCCTTCACCTCTGTCCCGGGTTGGAGTTCCGGCCGAACGAGCGCAAGCGTGGGGACGCGCGGAGGTGCGCGGGGCGGGGCTTGTGGGCGCGTCGAGCGCCGCGCATGCGTATGGGGAAGAGCAGGCGCTCGGTAAACCCCCCCCTCCACCGTATTATCTATATTAGAAGGCCCGCCGTGCGCCAGTCATTGTGCGAACTACCTACGTGCATTATCTTACTGGATGGTATAGCAACCCTGTGTGGACTATTGCATTCCCAGTTTACAGATTTGAAAACTGAGGCTCAGAAATACGAGCCTGTTTGCCAAGTGTTGGATCTGAGAATGGAAACCCCGTTTCTCTAATGCCCACACTTGCTGGGTTCCCTAGGAGAGGATCCCGCCTTACATTTATTAATTCCTAGTAATATTTAGGAAACACCTTCCATGTGAACGGAACAGGCCTCCTCCTTTCCCTCAGCGAACTTACAGTGTGTGTGTGGGGGGGATACTTAAACACAATTACAAAGCTGGGTATAATAAGAATACATAATGAGGTCACCTAACCTGGACTTGAGGGACAGGGACTGTGCAGTCAGAAGGACATGTGCGACCATATATAAATGCATAAATACACATAAAGTAAGTGCCCATGTAACTAACCACTGACATCATGAGCCCCGTTTCAGCAGTTCTGTGGTTATCAGTTGGCTTTCTGTGGGGTGTTATTGTGGAGCAGAGGCACATAAAGAGGTGCCCAAGTAAATGTCGTGGGTCCTAGACACACTCCTTGACTTCATTGTCAAAAGTCGCCCAATTTCCTCTTGTTCATCAGAATCTCTTATTCCATTTAGATTGGTACCTCCTCTCTCCATTGGTTCAACAAATGAACACCCCAAAATAGCCACGGGGTTGACTGAGTTTCCATTTACCAGGACCATGACTCTGTTCCTTGGAGTAAGAGAGGACCCTTTGGGTGCTAGAATCTCAAAATCCAGTGAGCCTCTGTGATGTAGATGGAAACAACACAACTTCAGTGGATTAGTAGATGCATGCAAGGAAACACTACGGTTCCTAGTTTGCGGGCTCGTGCTGACTATTGTAGAACGACATCCCAACCTCACAGGGTGTGGGTGTCTTAGCTGCTGCCACACCAAGTCTTTGGTACGCCGTTCTACCATCCATCTGAGTAATAGGGCGCATGACAAGGGGTGAATTCCAAGGGCATGAGCCCAGTGTCCAACTTCCTTCACCTTAATTTCTTGGTGGGAAGAGAATTGCCACAGATACCTGGATAACCCTATTAAAAGTGGTAACCTCTACACTTTCTCACATTCCCTATCCCTTTCCTTGCTTTCTATTTGTATATAGCACGTATCACCTTCCAGTAGACCATATACTATCTCCTCCCAACTGGAACATAAGCTCCAGGAGGGGGAGTGTCTGTGTTCATTCTGTTCCCATTACCTAGAATAATGAGAACTTGATGTGTGAAGAACTGAACTCTGAGCCTCCCTTCTTGGTGGCCAGAATGGGCTGGAGCTGAGGGCTTCTGCCCACTCGGTTTTTGTTTTACTGCTTTATTCTCTGGGTTTTCCTGGGGACCACAGACAAGTGTTGTTGGAGAGCATGCTGGGTTTGTGCCAGAGAGCTTGGCGCGTGTGTGACTCAGGAATGCACCCTTGCTTCCCAGCTCACCTCGAGGACTGCGTGAGCTCACTCACATTCCTGATGGTGAGTGGTGGGGAAGAATGCTCAGGACCCTCTGTCATCACTTCAGAACTCCTCCAGGTGACTGGCCTGATGCCAATCCCAGCGAGAGCGTCCCTTCCTCCTAACGTTAGAGCAGAGCCGTCATTGGCAGGACATTCCTCAGGTGTCCTTACGTGCAACCTAAGCACATAGGAGCAGCACCCCTACGGGCAGACTCCTCAGTAAACTGGAGGGCATGGAGGAGGGACCTAGGACTGGGGCGAAGGGGTGGCGGAGTGCACGCTGTGCGAGGTGAGGCAGCAGGAGAGAGGTCGGGACATGGCCAATACGGAAATCAGGAGGGCACATCGCAGTTCACATCCTGACTCAGATTCTCACAAGGTCTGTGTCCTGAGGTAAGTCATCTAACCTCTCTGAGCATCAGTTTCCTTGGTAATGACAAAGGTTAAAATAACTGACCTCATGAGAACGCCATGCAGGTAGAATGGGTGGGAGGAAGCATTTCTAGAACAGTGGGGCGAGAATCTCCGAAAACCATTCCTCCTTTTCGCTTAACGACGTGCCCTGGGCACATTCCCAGGCCTCTTCGGGGGCAGATTCTCTTCTACCAGTTGCACAGGGTTCCACTGTATTGCTCTCCTACCATAAAAGCAAAAAGAGAACACTGACAAACATGATCCAAATCAACTTTTTTAGAACTCTGGAAATTAACTAAAGGCTTGCAACAATCTGAGAAGTATTTTCCAAGCAAAACAGCTAAATTGCAATAAACACAGTGAGCCTTGTGGCATTTTATTTTATTTTAATTGATTTTTTTTTTTTTTTTTTTAGAGAGAGAGGAATGGGAGAGATAGAAACATCGATGTGAGAGAGAAACATGGATCGGCTGCCTCCTGCACGCCCCACAATGGTGATGGAGCCTGCAACCCAGGCATGTGCCCTGTCGGGGAATCGAACTGGAACCTCTCAGTCTATGGAATGACGCTCAATCCACTGAGCCACAGCAGCTAGGCGAGCCTTGTGGCATTTTAATTTGCCCTAGTCCCTTCACTTTATTTGAGATCCCTGTTAGCCTTAAAAACCAGTAGCCTCGCAACTGTGATAGGTGTGAAAACAGCTGGCAGCCACTGGAAGGGGCATAATGGGCTTGGAGTTCCCCAACAGCCCCATCCCCAGAGCACGGTCACTATTTAACTTGTCTGGCAGTTTGCTAAAAAACTCCATTCTCAAATGCGTCTTTCGCTGGCCAGGTGGTTCAGCGGGTTGGAGTGACTCAGGGGGCAGAGGAAGGGGCAGCTCCGTAGTGAGAGAAGAGAGCGCTTCCGGTGGGGCTGGGGAGAGGGCAGGCCTGGGGAGCTGGAGGTGGGCTAGCCAGAAGCAGGATGTCCCCGTGACAGGTGGTGCATCTGGCTTTCTCCGCTTGGTCCTCAGTAGGGAGCAGGTCGACAATGAGGGGAGCTGCCGGGTATTGATCAAGTCCTGACCTTTGGGGCGGACGGCTACAGGGCCGGTTGCTGCAGGTGGCAGGTTCTGTCCTGATACGTGGACCGGCCACGTGTGTTTGTCTGTTCCATCTCCACGCCCTCAGCGAATGGTGCGGGTCCTGCTTCCAAAAGGTAGTTAGAAACCAGTCATTTCCGCCTCTCCACTCCCATAGGTGTCCGGGGCACCCTCCCCTCTAACCTGGGGGTGAGGAAAGGCTCCCACATTGCCACCCTTGGCCTGTCTCCACTTCTTGGAAGCATCGCTCGGAGGAACCCTAACAGGCGATGGGCTGTGGCCACTCTCCGCACCCCCCTCCCAGTAAAACCCAGCTGTTCTGTGCAGCCTTTGCTCACCTCTTCTGTCTCACCTGGACCGCCTCGCTCCAGCTCCATGGTTCTTCCAAGCTCTCTCTCCCACCTGAAAGACTTTCCCTTTGCGTAGCATCCGCCCCATTCCCACGTCCCACGGTTCAGGTGTGGGTGTAAATTAGAAAACCCGCCCTCCCTGTCCGCCTCCTCCATCCCCGGCCTTATCAGAGTCAACTCCGGGGATTGGCACTTTTTAAAAATGTGTAATCATTCTACTTCCGGCCACAAGAGGGCAGCAGGGCCTAGTACATTGGACTCCAGGGGACCCTCCGAGTGGATCTTGGCTTTGGCTCCTATCTTGGGGGAGACCCGGATCAGGGGTGTCCGGTAACCAGAAGTGGGTAAGGGGGGCACCTAGGCAGGGGGTGGGGACAAAGGGCTGGCATGTTAGAGGGGCCCCAGGAGAGAAGGACTGAACATCAGAGCCCATGGAGGAGGATTACGCCAACTTTGTTCTTTTTTTGGGACTGTTACATTTTAACTTCACAATTTTAGAGCTAAAACACCTTCACTTTAGAAATAAAAAACACGAGGCCCAGACAGTGTGACTTGTTTGAGCTAACACAACTGTCCGAGGCTGGACTAGGCCCCGGCCCCGGGCTCCGCGTCCCCTCCCCAATGCCCCTTGGGTCTGGGACACTTCAGGGTCAGCTGCTCCGAAGTCATCCACGTGGAGAACAGCACAGCTTACCAGCGCCTGTCTAATACCCCGGACATTTGGTCTTTCTTATATGTGTGGAGCAGAAACGGAAGCTTTCGTGTCTACTTACCGCATCACACCAGTTTGCGAATATTTGAACATGATATTTTGTCTCTGCCTTGGGTGAAATTTTAATACAGACCTGGGGGAGTCTCCCAATGTGGGGAGGTCCCCTCACCCTCTAGCGGGTACGTGGTCTTCTTCCGCCGACTCGGGGTCTACCTGCCTGTTTTTTCTTTTGCTCCTGTTTAGTTTTCATCCAAGTCCGCAAGTCGATGCGAGCCTGGCTTTGAATCCAGCTTCCTCCTCTAAGGCCTCTCCAGCCCCCGCGTCCTCTAGAAAATGAGACTGTTTTGACGTGAACGGTGTCCTTGGACACTTAGCGAATGCAGGTGTGACAGGGGCCTCTCCTGCGGGCTTGGACAGTAACCCCCAGGCTGACGTGGGATGTCTCAAAGATCAAAACCTAAGCCCCAGGACCGGGCCGCACGCACCTCCTCACCCAGCGTGCTCCCTGCTCTGTCTCTGCTGCTTTGGGAGTTCGGGGTTTGGATTCCTGGCTGTCAGGAGGGGCGCTGAGGGGAGAAGGGCCTTGCTCAGATGGACGGACGGACGAGGTGGGAGGCTGGGAAGAGAGTGAAGGGGCCTTGGGAAGAGGCTGCCACGCAGTAAGGTCTTAATCAGAGGACGCTCTGGTCAGGAATGAAAGGTGTCCCCCCAGGCTGTCAGCCCTCAGGGGCACCTCGCCCCCCCCACACCCCTTTCCTGCAGTAGAACCAGTGACAGATGGGTGGGGTGTAAAGGCCCAACTCACTTACCCTTGGGGAAACCTCTGAAGGGTCTCCCCAGCTTCAGAACTGCCCTGGGGACCTGCTGAGGCCACTGTCACCAGAACCCAGCAGCCCAGCCCCTCCCGATGCCCTTCCTGCCTCCCCCACCCCCATCCCTGCTGTGACCCTGAGAGCAGCCCCTTAATAAATCTTTTCATCTAAGCTCATCGCAGAGCCTGCTTCCTGGGAACCCAGCCCGTGAGCAGCGACAAGCTTGGTCCTGGGAAGCGCTCCTTCCTTCCTGGGAAGCCCCGAAGTTGGCCCAGGAGGGCGGAGCCCGGAAGGAGGGAGAGCCCCCTGGCTTCCTGGCTGGGCAGAGACTGGGCAAGGCTGTTCCGTCAGGCCCAGGGCCCCGCACTCAGCAGGCTGAACGACGGAGGAAGGATTGGAGCCCAGCTCTCGGTGACGACAGAGGACAGAGGAGCCCAGACGGGCTAACTCTCCAGCAGTTACATATACACACACATAAAATAGAATCTGGAATATATGTGTCATAAAATCTGACATATATATACACACCAACTATTTTTAACAGATAGATATACCGCACACATATTATATAGGCAGGACATAGTATAGATGACAGATACAGATATTAGTTGAAGGGACAGGAGCAGATAGAACAGGGAGGGAATCTTGAAAGACGGTGACATTTGCAGTCAGTGGCTCTTGCCTGCGGGCACTCCCTAAATCCCACAGCCTCTCTGGTTAGGAGTGTCAGGGGTCAAAGTTAGGGGCTGACCAGAGCCAGAACGTTCTCCGGGGATGGTTCTGGAGGGGAGGAGCCGCAGAAGGCACTACCTGCTAGATCGAACACATTCCTCGTGGGCAGGCAGGAGCTGCGGGTCCTCTCCGGAGGGGGGCACGGTCACCTCTTCCCGGGAGTGGTGGACAGACTTCAGCGACAAGGCTGAGCAAAGCGGAGACCACAGAGCTGGCAGGGGGTGGGCCTGCACCAAAGGGAGCCGTCCTCAGGGGCCACCCACGAGGGCGAGGGGGTGAGCGGGGAGCAGAGGTGGACTTCTGACCTTGGGGCAGACCTGGGCCCCCGTGAAGGCCCCTGTGGGAGCCTGAGGCTTGTCCCCTGCTGCCCCTGGTGCCCACCCTGTCTCCTGGGCCCACACACAGCCCAACCCTGGCTCCCTGTGGCTGGAGTCAGGCCCTTGGTTGCCATAACAACTGGATGAGGCAGTAAAAATAGCAACTGATTTCTTACTCAACTTCTTTTGCTCTTGGAGAAAAAGAAAATCTATTTCTAGGCTTGTGTTTCCTTTCAGGGGTCTCCTCTGGGGCCCTGCTGAGCCCACTGCCACAGTGACTGCAGGCAAGCCAGGAGCCCAGGCCCAAACTGGGCTCCCTCAGCCTCTGGGTGCTGTGGTCTCCTGGGGACACCCTGGGAGGGAGGGTCACTGGCGGTCAGGCCTCCAGGGGCTGTCACCTTTGCAAAGCCAGCAGGGACCTTTCTGGGAATTGAGGTTGAGGACTGAGGACACAATGTGGCTGGCACTTGGGGACGGGGTCAGATCAACTGCGACGAAGGTCAGGGGCCCTTACCTGCTTCAGTTTGACTTCTCCTGGGGGTCTGAGAAATCCTCTAGCTGTAGCCACGGGCTCAGAGCAGGAGAGCTGGGCGCCAGGGCAGGTCGGAGGGGGGGGGGTCCCCTGGTCCCTCTCAGCCTCGCTTCCCTCCTCCGGATGAGGGGACAGGGGGCGCTGGTCACTGCAATCATGAACCCCACGGTTCTTCACCATGACTCCCAGTGAGAAACAGGCTCCATCCCAACCAGGCCACAAAGGTCTACCGTTTCCTGACAGTGACTCCGCCATCTTGTGCAGTGCTGTCCCACAGAACTTCCTGCGACCTTGGACACAGTCCCACGTGGCAGCCACTGGCCACGCGTGGCTGCCAAGCACTTGAACTGTGGCTCGTGGGCCCCAGGAACTGCTCTGTACATTATATCTCATTTTACTTCATGTAGAAGTCACCAGGCTGGTGGCTGTCATATTGAGTCACAGCACCAGCAGGTTGGGGGGAGGGGGGATTTGAAACCACTGCTCCAAGCTCCCAGGGACCCTCCAAGCTCAGCCCTGCAGCCCCTCCTCATGGGGGGGGGGCATCCTGCCCTGCAGACCCTGGGCCTTCCCCCCATGCCAGCCTTGACCTCAGGCTCGCCTAGCCTCCCTGCTGCTCCTCCTCTGGTCTCTTCTCACTCCCCGCCCCACACACACACTCGCCCAAGTGGCGTCCCACCCACAGGGTCAGGGGTCATCCCTGACTCCTCTGTCTCCTTCATCCCCCACTTCTAATCCATCAACAGGGTCTGGTGGATTTTACCTGTGAACGTCCCTGGACCCCTTCTCTGGTCCCCACGTCTGGCCCTCCCTCCCCCAGCGACATGCCCTCCCCCCACCAGCCCTGCTGTGGTCTGACTGCATGGCCAGCAGCCCTACTGGTGCTCTCCAGTAACAGCTGTGTGTCCACGGTGCCCACGTTTGGCTGCAGAGATGAACTAGAGGGAGTCTCTGCCTTTTTTCTTCATCTCGTTCCAGCACCTTGGGCAGAGGGCGAGTAGGGTGATTTTCTGAGTGCCAGCAGGGTCTCAGTGCATTGCTATGAAAAGTAGCAGGGAGCTGGGCCTTGGGAACAGGCCAGGGGAGGGCAGGGGAGGAGGGTGAGGGGTGAGATGAGAAGGAGGAGCTTCAATTCTGGGATCTGTCCTAAGCTGAAGACTGTCCTGCCTCCAGCAGCCCCCAGGGATGGCACCCTTTCCAGTAGGTGGCTTCCTTTAGCCAGAATCCTGGCCAAGACCTCCTAAAGGGGGGCTGGATTTCATAGAGGACGCTGAGGGCGTGGGCAGATCCTGGGTACCCCGGGTTCTGGCAACCAAATGTGTATCTGTGTCTCTGGGTCTTGCGGGTCCCCAGAGTCACAACCTCATGGTGGGGGGTCTCCAGAGACTATAGCCATTGGGGCGGATCCTTTGGGGTCGTGTCCCCCCTCGAAGAGACCGGCGCTGGCGGCGGGGAAGGGCGAGCCACAAGTCCACTCGGGACCAGCCACGCGGGGCGAGAGCGGGTGCGCGGGCGGTGTCCGCTGCCTTCCAGCCGGGCCCTCCTCGATTTAAAATCTGCGATGGGGGGCGGGGAGGAGGTGGCGACACGGGGACAGAAAGCAGGGGTTGCATTCAGGACGCCCCGCGGTCCCCCACACCGCTCCCCGTACCCCCGGCTGGAGCTGGAGGGTCCGCCCCGCACCGGGAGGGCGCCGGCCGCGGGGACTAAGGCGATTGGCCCGCGCCCCCCGCCCCGCCCGCCGCCATCTGGTCGGGATTTGCGTCGGCGGCTCCCGGCACCTCGCTCGCTCGCCCCGCGCCCGCCGCCCCGCCCGCGCCGCCTACCTGCTGCGCCCGAAGTTCGCGTCCGGGCCGGGGCTGCGCGCCCATGGAACCGCCGCGATGCTCGGGCCCCGGCTCCTGGATTTCCAGAAGACCAAGTACGCCAGGTGAGCGGGCGGGGGCGCGCCCGGGGCTGCCCCGCCTGGAGCGTCCCGTGGGTCCCCGACCCTACCCCGCTGCCCCCGCCTGGAGCGTCCGGTCGTCCCGGACCCTAGCCCGCTGCCCTCGCCGGGACCCTACCCCGCTGCCCCCGCCGGGACCCTATCCCGCTGCCCCGCCTGGAGCGTCCGGTCGTCCCCGACCCTACCCCGCTGCCCCCGCCCTCTCGGTCCCGGACCCTACCCCGCTGCCCCCGCCGGGACCCTATCCCGCTGCCCCGCCTGGAGCGTCCGGTCGTCCCGGACCCTAGCCCGCTGCCCTCGCCGGGACCCTACCCCGCTGCCCCGCCTGGAGCGTCCGGTCGGTCCCCGACCCTACCCCGCTGCCCCCGCCTGGAGCGTCCCTGTCGGTCCCTGACCCTACCCCGCTGCCCCCGCCTGGAGCGTCCAGTCTGTCCCCGACCCTAGCCCGCTGCCCCCGCCTGGAGCGTCCCTGTCGGTCCCGGACCCTACCCCGCTGCCCCCGCCTGGAGTGTCCCGGTCGGTCCCCCCTCGCCCCCCGCTGCCCCCGCCTGGAGTGTCCGGTCGGCCCGGACCCTACCCCGCCGGGGCCAGAAACCAGACCCGCGGTCTTTGCCCGTCTCCGCGCCCAGCTTTGCGCCCCGGACCCGGAGAGCGCGGGTTCCCAGCGCCCCGCTCTTAGCGGGGTGACCTGAGGCGAGTCGCTTCTCTGAACCTCCATTAACAGGTGTGCAAAACGGGGACAGTGAGAGTGCCCCCCCCCCGCGGTGCCCGGAGGGTTAGGTGAGATGATCCCGGGAAAGCGCTTTGCACCGCCCCGGAGCAGTGACCGCTCATTGCCCACCCGGCGTTTCTCTTAGAGATGAAAAGCCTTGGCCGTCCCTCCCGCCGCCACCACCCCTGTCCCCGCCGCCACCACCCCTGTCCCCCGTTGTACCACTCCTGGCCCCTCTCGTAGCAAGCGGGAAGAATGGGTAGGAGCTCTTTTCAAGTGGGGAAACTGAGGCCCAGGACCCAGGAAGAGCCGTCTGTCCGTGATGGCCTTTTCACAGGTTGAGGTCTAGGTCCCCTGAGGCTCACTTTCTTCTCCTTTAAAAAAATTTTTTTTTGGTACGTGCCCCCAGCAGGAATGAACCCCGGTCTCTCTGGTCTGCAGGCTGATGCTCCAGCCACTGAGCCAAACCGGCCCAGCTCACTTGCTTTTCCTTAATAACGTTGATGACGATGTTGACGGGTCCTCCTAGGGGATTGCCGATCCGAAGGCACGCTCCTGTCACACTGATTGCTAATCAAGGGGCATCGGGGTGGGGGCACAATGATTGAGAGTTTGGGTGGGCGGGCTTACCGGAAAGCTGGTGTCAAAGCCGTCCCTGAAGATGCCCCTCAGCGCTAGGGGTCTCGGAGCACACGTGTCCTGGGAGCGCAGCCAGGGCCTCTCCTTCCTGGGCAGCAGGTTCTTGGAGGGGGCACCAGCCTGCCCTGCCCTCTCGCCTGCTACCCTGGCCCTCAGACCACCGCCTCTGTGGGCAAAGCGGCAGGAGGTGAATTTGAGCCAAGCTGGTATCATTCTGATACCCACGTCCGTGTGGCTGGGTGCTGAGGGGCCTGGTGCCCTAAAGTTTCTGAGTCTGACATGGGGGGAGGGAAGGTAGGAGGCAGGGCTGGTCCTGCCCCTCAGGCTGACTTTCTGTTTCTTGGGGCAGAGGAGGTGTGTTCTGAGTGTCTGCTTCATAAAGTCGGGGAGTGCCTTGGGGAGTGCCTTGGGGAGAGGGGCCACACCGAGGAAGGGCATGAAGATGAGTTTCTGGGCTTTTCTCTTGGTCAGAAGGTGGGAGGGACTGGCGGTGCAAATCCCCAGGGTCCACTAAGGAGCAGACACTTGGACTTGCACATTTCTCAAGGGTCCTGGGTGCTGTTGTGAGATGGGAGTTGGTGGAGTGTTTCCCGGAAGGGGAAGGGGAAGCCCAGGGCTGGAGGCTACAGGTGGGACAGGTGGGATGGAGCTTTGAAACCTCTGCCAGGGGCCTTCGCACCTTGCACCTGCTGTGTGATCTTGGGTAGGTGTCTCAGCCTCCCTGGACATTAGCTGGTTGATCTGCAAAGACAGGAGGGTTGCTCTAAATGACCTCTAGATGTGGACACAGGTGCTGCCCCCTCTGTGACTGGAATAGAGCCCTCCAGCTGGGCTGGGCTGCACCTTGAGCTCATTCTTTCATGCTTGGCTGTGCAGCCTTTTGGGTGATGAGTCCAGTGAGGCGGTGGAATGCTTGATGGGAACCATTTCCATTCCCTTCCTTATCACGGAGCTCTTACTACTGTGCACAAATTAGGTCCCTAATAAAGGCTTGTGATTACATGGCTTTTTGTTGTTGGTAATTCTCACCTGGGGATATTTTCCATTGATTCTTAGATAGAGTGGAAGGGAGGGAGGGAAAGGGAGCGAGAGAAATATTGATGTGAGAGAGACACATCAATTCGTTGCCTCCCACATGACCCTGACCAGGGGCCAGGAATTGAATTTGCATCCCAGGTACATGCCTTTGACTGGGAATTAAACTCATGACCTTTGGTCTGTGGGCCGATGCTCTAAATCTGTCCAATAGAATATCATACGAGCCGCAGATGTCGGTTTTTTCTAGTAGCCATTCAGGTTAATGTGTGGCTACTTTTCTATTTTTTTAAAAAAATTTTGTATCTATTTATTGACTTTAGATAGAGAGAATGAGAGAGAGAGAGAGAGAGAGAGAGAGAGAGAGAGAGAGAGAAACATTGGCCTGTTCCACTCATTGACACATCCCTTGGTTGACGCTTGTATGGGCCCTGTCTGGGGATCAAACCCACAATCTTGGTGTATCCAGATGAGGCTCTAACCAACTGAGCTACCCAGCCAGGGCTAATGTGCAGCTACTTTATTATTTCACTGTTATAGAAAGGTAAAAAGAAACAGACAAAATTAATTTAAAAATATATTTTAGTTAACCCTTTATATCCAGTGTTGTCATTTCAACATGTAACAAATATAAACAAATTATTCATGAGCTAGTTTACATTTCTTCTTCTTCTTCTTCTTCTTCTTCTTTTACTGCAAGTCTTCAAAATCTAGTGTGTATTTTGCACTTACAGCTCACCTCGGTTTGGACTAGCTATATCTCAGGTGCTCAGTAACCACATGTGGCCAGTGGCTGCCATACTAAACAGGACAGTGTCCTTCAGGGTGAGAGATGGGTGTTTGTTTCTGTCCATTCTGGCTGCTGAAACAAAGTTCCACAGACTAAGTGGCTTTTAAACAACAGAAAATTATTTCTTACACATCTGGAGGCTGGCAGTCTGAGGCCAGGGCGCCAGCACGTTTGGTCCTGTTGAGGGCCGTCTTCAGGGTTACAGGCTGCTGACTTGTATCCTCACGTGGTGGAAAGAGAAGGGGCTAGCGCTCTCGTCTCTTCCTATAAGGACACTAATCCCATTCATGGGGCCTCCACCCTCATGACCTAATTATGTCTAAAAGGTCCCATCTCCTAATACCATCATATTAGATTTCACTATATGACAACATATGGATTTTGGGGAGAGGAAGACACAAACATTCAGTCCTTAGTGTTACTAGTTAAATGCTGTGTCACATTGAAGAAGATGCTTTCCCTCTCTGAGCCTCAGTTTCTCAGTGGATGGTTCCACCAGCTGACCTTTAAGGTTCTGACCTAGAGTCCTTGAATGATTTATGTGCATCAAGAGACATACTTATCATAAAGCTATAGGAATGAAAGGCAGTGTAATGTTGGTGCAGAACTAAGCAAACTGACCAATGGAACCGGATAGAGAGACCAGAAACAGCTTCATGCATAGAGAGACACTGACTTTGGCAAAGGTGACATTGCTGACCAGTGGAGGCAAGGATGCTCTGTTGACTAAATGGTTCTGAGACAACTGGTTATTGAGATGGGAACAATGAAACCGGAGCCCTACCTCACACCATAGAGAAAAAGCACCCCTAACTGGACTAAAGCCTTAAAAGTAAAATAATAACTAAAAAACAACAGCTTGAAAATGTTTAGAAAACATGAAAGAATATATGTAGGACTTTGTGGCAGGTAAAGCTTACTGAAGGCACAAAAAGTATAAACCATCAAAGAAAAGATGGGTAAACCAAATTACATTAAAAATTAAAAATTTCTGTTCATCAAAAACTGCCTTGAAATAACTAGAAGAGTAGCCACACACATGAAGGACATATTTGCAACATATTTAGCCAGCAAGTATTTAAGATCCAGAATATATTAAGAACTACAATAAGAAAAAGACAACCCAATACAAAAGGTAAAGACAGTCATTTTGCAGAAGATAGAACATGAACAGTAGGCATGCTCTCACTGGTAATAAAGGAAATGCAAAATAAGGTCACCGAGAGAGACAGAGGAAGGGAGGGAGGGAGAGAGAGAGAGAAAGATTGAGTTATTGTTTCACTTATTTATGCATTCATTGTTTGACTCTTATATGTGTCCTGACTGGGGATCAAACCTGAAACCTTGGCGTATCAGGACAATGCTCTAACTCAGTGGTTCTCAACCTTCCGACTGCCGCGACCCTTTAATACAGCTCCTCATGTTGCGGTGACCCCCAGCCATAAAATTATTTTCGCTGCTACTTCATAACTGTAATGTTGCTACTGTTATGAATCGCCATCGGGAAATATGTGTTTTCTGCTGGTCTTAGGCGACCCCTGTGAAAGGGTCGTTCATCCCCCAAAGGGGTCGCGACCCCCAGGTGGAGAACCGCTGCTAACCAACTGACCTACCTGGCCAGGGCAAGGGACTATTCGTGTCATTCTCTTCTGGGCATCTACCCTGGAGAAACTGACATGTGCACCAGGTAAACGGACAGAGCGTCTCGGCGGCACGGCAGCATGGCTCACGGCAGGCACGTCGGGGAGACCCCCCAGGTGCCCGTCGTCGGTCGGGTGGCGTGTACTCACACGATGGTGCCGTATCCCGCAGCTTCAGCGAACTCCAGTTCCCACCAATGATGTGGAGACATCGCACAGAAGTGTGACTCCAATCATAAAACACTCAGAAACGGACACACCAACTGCATTGTTTAGGGATGCAGAGGAAGGTAGGCGAACAGCCAGGCGATGGTTATTGCAACTTCAGGTCAGTCTTTAACTCTAAGGGAGGGAGGGAAGAAGTCAAGGTTGGGAAGGATTCACAGGGTGCTCAGGATCCTGGCAACCTTCCCATTCTGGACTCGGAAAGAAAAACAAGCTGGATTCTAGGTGCCTGAGAAGATAGCAGCGTCTTGTTCCCCGGGCGAGACTTACTCACGTGGCCACACCTCACTGCAAGGGACACCTGTGCGTGCCCACTCCTGCCTCCTCCACGCCCAGCATAGCATCTGCGTAGGTACCAGTGTAAATCCGTTGAATGAATTCTGGCTGTGTGACTTTGGACAAGTGAATTAACCTCTAAAGACATGGGTCCCCTCTCTTGCTTAGCACAGTGTGACTTTAAACAGGGCTCATTGTAAAACAGCCTATGGTTATAAATGCAGCACATGCTCGTTGGAGAAAAGGATTATTTATTAATTATTATTTTTTGTTAATCCTCACCCGAGGATATTTTCCCATTGATTTTTAGATAGAGCAGAAGGGAGGGAGAGAGAGAGAGAACCATCAATGTGAGAGAGACATATTGATTCGTTGCCTCTCACAGACCCCAACTGGGGCTAGGGATCTAACCCGCAACTCAGGTGGGTGCCGGGAATTGAACCCATTACCCTTCGGTCCGCAGGCTGACGTTCTAGCTACTGAGTCAAGCTGGCAGAAAATGATTTTTTAAATCATGGGAAGTAGGTGCAAGAAACAGCCTTAACCCCGCCATCTCGAAATCATCCCTGTGACATGCTGGTCTACTTCTTTCCAGTCTTTTTTTATTTTTTTATCCTCACCCGAGGACATTTTTCCATTTTTTTGTTCAGATAGAGTGGGAGGGAGAGAGAGGAAGAAAGAGAGAGAGAGAGAAACATTGACGTGAAAGGGACACATCGAGTGGCTGCCACCCACACGACCAACCAGGGCTGGGGACAAACTGCAACCGAGGCACGTGCCCTTAGCGGGAACCGAACCCGGGTCTCTCCGGACCGCAGGCCGATGCTCTAACCGCTGAGCCAAACCGGTCAGGGCTTCCTTCCAGTCTTGTCTGTGTCCCCCAGAGCTAGTGTCCACCCTGTTGCTGGACCTGTGACCTGCTGTAGCCCTCTCCCTTGTCTTTCAAGGCAGCCTACTTCTGCCCCGATCACTGTATCCTCATCGCTGTATCCTCATTTGATTATTCCTCATCTCGGACACTCAGGTTGTTTTCCAGTCTCCGCTTCCGTAAACCACGCCGCGGGGACATCTGTGCAGCGAAGCACCCGTGTTCAGCATTCTCTGTGTGGACACACACCTGGTCCACTGTCATTTCTGGGCATTGGCCGAGTCCCGTGGGTCACAAGGTCCCTGTGGTGCTCACTGAGCGCCCAGTGCGCGATGACGGGGTCAGGAGGCCCCCCTGGGAATGGCCCACAGTGCACGTCCTGCCGTGGGCTCGCAGTTGCTCCGAGGCCATGCGCGGGTTGGGTTCCGGCTTGTTCCACGTGGGCGGCGTCCTCGGGAAGTGGCAGAGCTCGGAGCTCGGGTTCCCGTGGCCGAGTGACTCGGTCACCACGCCTTGCTTTCGTCCTTGTAAACGAGGCTAATTTGAGTATGTTGATGTGCGAGGTGGCCTTGTTAGGCCTGTCAACTTAGGTCCCGTCCTACTACTTGATGTCTCATCCGAGCCACTTGGAGCGAGTCCTGCTCCAGCTGGGACCCTGAAATTCTGAAGGTCACGGCTTTCGTTCTCAAGGTTATTAAGGGAGGGTATACAGTTGGTGCTTCAAAGTGGTGGTTATTTGTGTCACAGTTGTTGTTACGTACAGTTTGTCTTTTTCCAGAGGGGATCGAGGCAGCCTGTAGAAAGCAGGTTTCTCAGGATGCACGGGGCTGCCGGAGACCTTCCGCCTTGACCAGGCTTCCTCTGACGTCAGCAGGTGTCTGCGCGGCGGGAGAAAGGGTGGTGGGGGGTGGGGTCCTGGGCTCGGCTGCCTTGCTGGGCTACTGTGGGCCAGGCCTGCACAGGGCTTCCCGGAGTCGGCGTCCGGGGGAGATGACTCCAGACTGCCGGCCAGGCCCCTTGTGAAGCCCTGTCCCCGCATCATCTCATCTCATCTGTAGCCGGCCTGTGAGTAGGGGCACTTTCGTCCCTGCTGGTTTGCCCCAGGTCCTAGAGCAAATGGCGGGATTCACTCCCGGGTTTGTCTGGACTTTGCTTTTCTGCCTCCCACACAACTTCGGGGATCCTAACAATCGTAGCTACCTATGGTTGCAGTTTGGATCCCTGGCGATAGGAATTCTGAGTCCTCCCGGCTGCCCACGCCCCTCAGGGACGGGCAGGCTCTGGGGACGCACCATCTGGGCCCCAGCCTCCCCGAACCATTCACTGGCAGGCCCGCCCCACGCATCCCTGGGGCCAGTGTCCCAGCGGAAGCCCACACACCATGTGTCTGAAGATCTAAAGCTGAAAATCAGGCTAATAATCTTTTCAACAAAATGGGCTCTGTCTTCCCTCTTGACTAATGTAATCCACAGTGACAACACTGAACACTGAAACGGTGGCGGTCATGGGATTGAAGACTGGCCGTGTCAAAGATGACTGAGCTTCGTCATTTGTCCAGGTGTTGGCATTCGCTGCTGTAGACATACGTAACATTAATTATTATGTACCTCATAGAGTTTATTGTTTCTCGACTTCAACGCAGCAACATCACTATGTTACTTCTTTTTATAAAGTTTTTAAAGATATTTTTAAAATTGATTTTATAGAGAGAGAGGAAGGGAGATAGAAATATCAATGTGAGGGAGAAACATTGATCGCCTGCCTCTTGCACGCCCCCTACTGGGGATTGAGTACACAACCTGGGCATGTGCCCTGACAGGGAATCGAACCAGGACCTCTCAGTCCATAGGGCGACACTCAATCCACTGAGCCACACCAGCTGGGCTCATTACGTTATTTCTTTTTATTTTAATTAATTAATTTATTTTTGTTGCAGATGTTTGTTCTTTTCCCCTATTGACACCCTCCTCCCGATTCTGCTCCCCATGATTATGTTATTTCTTTTAGAGATTTTCTCTTACATTTGGGTTAACAGTAATAAGCATAAAAGCTGTATTATCCAGAACTAGCACAAGCCGCTGATGGCTGTTTAAACTTAAATTTATCAAAATGAAATAAAATGTAAAAGCTTGTCCCTTGGCCACACTGGCCACATTGCAAGTGGTCAGTAGCCATAGAGGGCCAGTGGTGACTGTACGGGACAACACGGACACACAACATTTCCATCACTGCAGACATTTCTCTTGAAGAGCATTAGTCTCTGCCCAGCGGTGTGGCTCAGTGGACTGAGCGTCCTCCCGTGGACTGAGAGGTCCTAGTTTGATTCCTGGTCAGGGCACATGCCCAGGGCTTAATCCCCAGTAGGGGGCGTGCAGGAGGCGGCTGATTGATATTTCTCTCTCACATCAATGTTTCTATCTCTTCCTTCCTCTCTCTGTAAAAAATCAGCAAAAACATATTAAAAAAAGAGCGTTGCCCTGCGGTTTGGCTCAGCGGTTAGAGCGTCAGCCCGCAGACCCATGAGTCGCCGGTTTGATTCTGGCCGAGGGCATCTACCTCGGTTGCGATTCGTCCCTGGCCCTGGTTGGGGTCATGCGGGAGGCAGCCACTCGATGTGTCCCTTTCACGTTGATGTTCCTCTCTCTCCCTCCCTCCCACTCTATCTGAACAAAAATAGAAAAATGTTCTTGGGTGAGGATAAAAAAAAAAGAGCATTAGTTTAAAGAATTAAAAGGAAAAGTGTAATTAAAAAACCCCTATGAATGTAAATTAAAGTACAAGTAAAAAATGGGAAAAAAGTTGCTCGGCTGGTGAGGCTCAGTGGCTGAGCGTCGACCCTGCACCAAGAGGTCGCCCGTTCCATTGCCGTTCCATCCAGGTTGTGGGCTCGATCCCCAGTGGGGGGCCTGCAGGAGGCAGCCAATCGATGTTCTCTCTCATTGATGTTTCTATCTCTCTCTCCCTTTCCCTTCTTCTCTCCAAAAAAAAAAAAAAATCAATAAAGAAAAGAAAATTTTTAAGAAAAGGAAAAAAATTATTTTCATTCTAAAATATCCAAAAATTTCCAATAAGCCGCAGAAGCATGAAACTTTCAGTCAAAACGTATTTAAGTAAAGCTGAACCATTTAGCTTTCATTTGACTTTTCGCAAATGCGGTGGAATCTCAGTCCGTGGAAAGGGAAGCGCTCACACCCAGAGACCGGGGTGTGGCTGTCGGGCAGGCTCGGTCCACCCCACTCGCTCGCACGCAGGTCCCCGAGTCCCCGAGGCTGTTGACCTGAGGTGCCCCTCAGCTGCGCCGGGACGTGAGTGTGGGCAGGGGTCACCGTGGGGAGACTATGGCTCCTAAACAGCAGGGCACCTGATTCCTATGGAATCTCAGCTTCTGTGAATTGGGCTCCACGGGACCTGGGGCTGCGGCAGGCAGGAGCCGGTAGCTCTGCCCCCCCAGGGCTTCCTGATTCTGCGCCTCGGCGACAGGGCGGTGACCCATCCTCGCCCTCTCGGTCTAACTTCAGCCTCGTGTCCGCTGCCTCACAGCTCTGCTCTCCTGCAGTCTCCGTCCACCTCTGCCTCTGGCCGTCTCCATTGCGTGTCACTGTATTTTAGGTGCCCCGGGGCTGCCCCCCACGACCTGGAGGCAGTGGAGCGAGCAGTTGCGTCTTCTCCACGGTGCCTGGGAGTGGACGCCACGTGGCAGACACTTGAGCTTGGGAGTCGAGCTGCCCCGGGTGTGGCTCCTGGTGTCAGACTACCCGGGCTTTCCTCGGCCCCCCACACTGTGGCAGTGGGACCTTGGGCACGTTACATGGCCTCTCTGCCTTCATTCATCTTCTGGAAAATGGGAAATGATAGTAGTGCTAACCTCACCGGGTTGATTGAATCTCTGAGCCTCAGTTTCCTATTCTGGGAAATGGGCAGAATTAAGAGACTTCCGCAGATGCCTGGCGCAGGGCTCACAGTGAGTGCTCTGACGGTGTGTTGTCCACCCTGGCCCCTGTGGGGCGCCCTTGAGCCGCTTACACAGCTCTCGGGGCGCCAGGTCCTCCGTGGCTGCCTGAGGGATGGCCAGGTGCTTCCCGGAGTGCAGTGCGGGAAGAGGTCTGAATGAAGCAGAGGCCTCGCAGACCCCTGTGCTTGGGCTTCTGCCCAGAGAGGGACTCATCTTGGGGACCTGTCATCTCAGCAGCAGCGAGCTTGCTGCTCTTCTCTGCTGCGAACCTGAGTGACAGATGTGCAGGAGGGACAGGAAGTGGGTTCATCCGGAAGCCCCCTTCAGCAGCAGTGCAGAAACGCGCCTTCGGGTCCATCCAGATGCAGCCCACCCTTCCAGGTGTGTCCCAGGTGCCCGCACTGGTGCAGGTCCTGTCCCTCTGCTCACTGTCCCCCAGCCAGACAGCAAGCCATTTGGAGCAGGAATGGGCAGGGGGCTGTTCAAATCCTTGGGGTCCCCGGACTGGTCTGTTGGTTGGACACCCCCAGTTGGTTAGTTGGTCAGAACCGCCAGGCGCACACCTCCAGGGGGCGCCTTTCACGTGCAGCGTTACGTGCAGCACGGCCGTGCCAGGGTTCCTCGGCCTGGGCCCTTCCCACGCCTTGCTCAGTTTCCCCTTCCTGTTCCTGGCTCGCTCTCCTGGGATTTTGATTTCAATTCTGAGGCGGCCAGGGCCCAGGGGCAGTTTGCTCCCACTCTGTTTCCCAAGGACCGAGCCAAGATGCTGTCTGCCTGCCAGGAGCCATTCATGAATGGACACAGGGTACCCCAGGGCCCGGCCGGAGGGGGAGGCTCTGGGCGCCGGGGCCGCTCGGCCCTGCGCTGTCCTCACCACTGTGAGGCAGACGGACAGACCCCCCTTTGTCTTCTGAACAAATCTCTGTAAGTCCTCTGTTCTGGGGACTTAGGACTGCCACCACCAGGCACCGGCCCAGCCCGGAAGGAGTGGGCGCGGAAGCCTTCCCCGGCCGGGCTGGTCTAGCCCAGGAGGCCGGCTTCTCTGGGGGCTCCGGGACCCAGGCCAGAAGGACAGGGAGAAACTGCCGAAGCTCCGAGGCGGGGTCTGGCTGCTCAGGACAGAAGGGGAGGGAGCAGGAGCCGGGAGCACCTGGGGGCTCTCAGCCCAGGCTGAAGGGAGGCCCAGGTGGTGGGGACGGGCGTGGACAGGTGGGTCAGCACATTTGGTCCCGCCGGGGGCAGCAATGCAGCAGTGGACGTCCCGGAGGCCCAGGCGGGGGTTTGGAACGCACACCTTGCAAGCCCATGCAGACCTCCCCTGCAGGAGCCCGGGGCTGCCCCTTCTTTTGACCCTTTATCCCCGAGTCGCGCCCGGGAAAGCCGGCCTGTCCGGCACAGCTCGCAAACCCAACACACCCGTGCGACCAGCACCCAGGTCAAGACTCTCGGTGTTGCCCGTCCCCAGCTGCCCCTCCACTCCGCCTTTAGTCACTGCCCGCTCTCAGGGGCAGCCACTGTCCTGGCTTCAACCTCGAAGCCTCCTGTGGACAGTCGTGAAGTCTGACACACAGAGCAGGAGAGGGCCCACGGTCATCCAGTGTTACGTATGGACGCTGTCCGGCGTGCGGCCGCGTCCTCTCCTTCCCAGGCCGTCTGGTGTCAGCCCTGTCCACAGCTTACTTCCATTCCACCCTGCGGGGAAGCTGGGGACTTGCCAGGACTCTCTTGGGGACCGGCCCCTCCCCTCTCCGAACCCAGATAGGGCAGGTTTGAGAATGTCTGGTCTCAAACACTGATGTCAACAGATGTTCCTATTTAACATGTTTTGTTCTATTTGGTTTTCAAAAATGCTGCTAAAGGAGAAATGAGCATTGTTGCAAGTGAAATAACACAGAAAGAGAGAGAGAGAGAGAAAAAAAAAGAAATGCGAAGAAATGAATACCGGTCCCCGTTATCCCGGCCTCGCCTCTGGTGCCCCCTTTCCGCTGCCCTCCTTCCGAGCTTCCAAGCCAGCTGGGTGGCTGCACCAACCCACATCCCAGGAGCCCGTCGATCCCAGAAGTTCCGAAGGGTTTTGAAGGCTGGACTCTTCCAACTTGCTATCTCGAGTCGGAATGACTTCACCAGTGCTCCAAGAGGGTGGCTTACTCGCTTATGTCACGGTGCCCCCCCCCCCCCGGCTCTGCATTGGTCCTGGGATGACGAAGATGAGTCAGGGCCAGTGCCCCTGTGTGCAGTCCTCGGGCAGAGGCAACCCAGACACCCGTGCACACGTCACGTGATTTGGGCTCGGGGTCCCACAGGCACTCGTGGGAGGCCGTGGGGAGGAGCCACTGTCCCCGCACTCGGGTAGAGGAAGGAGGGTAGGAGCCCAAGCTTGTGCAGTGGCCTCGCGGGGAGAGGAGGCAGCTACGACCGGTCGGCGTGGGGGTGTGAGGCAGGGATCAGGAACGTTTTCAGGGGAGACCTTCCGACCTAGGTTCTGAGGGCTGAGTCGAAGTTCTCCAGCTGGGAGAGGGAAAGGGACGTTTAAGCAGAAGCGGCGCCGTGTGGGAGGCCCCACGTGCTGACTGTGGGCGAGGAAAAGTGCAGGGCTGAGTCAGGGCTTGGAACAGAGGAGGCGGGACCGCGGGGCACGGGACTCCCTCCCCACGCCGCGCCTTTTTGTGACCTCGGCACCGGCACTGTGCTCGGGGTCCTCCAGGGCTCTGCTGTGGCCTGTGAGACCTGGGAGTCTTGGTGTGGGCCTTCCAAGGTGGGAGGGGCTGACAAAGCAGGGTTCAGGGGGCCTGGGGTGGTGGCTACTTTGTGGTCAGGGCTGCACTGAGCCCTGGCCTACGGGGCGGTGTTTCAGGAGCTGGGATACAGCTCTGTCCCTTCCCTTCCTTTGCCTCCGGATCTGTAAGCAGCCCTCCATCCTGGGAGGGTGCCCATCTACATTAAAAAAAAATGTTTTTATTGATTTTTTTTTTTTTTTTTGAGACAGAGGGAGAGAGTGATAGAAACATGGATGTGAGAGAGACGCATCGAATGGCTGCCTCCTGCACGCCCCCTACTGGGGATCGAGCGCACAACCCGGGCTTGTGCCCTGACCTGGAATGGAACCGGGACCTCTCAGTCCACGGGACGACCTCAATCCACTGAGCCACAGCAGCTGGGCATAGATACATTATACTAGAGTGTAAAAGACTCAGGGCAGAACCTTCCCCATCAGGACCAGGGACAGGGCTGAGGGGACAGTGGGTGCTTTGGAGTCAGAAGGTCCAGGTGCCAGCCCTGGCTGCACCGCTTCCTAGTTTGTGGCTTGACTTCTGAATCGCTGTGTAAAACGCTCAGGGTCCAGCGTCGTCACAAGGTCAGAGAGGAGGCCAGTGAAAGCTCCTGGGACCTCTCCAGCCAGGGTGGCTGCCTCTCGCCCGCCCCAGGCCCGTGGCAGATGCGGCTGATCCCTCAGTGCCTTGCTTCCCCGACAGGCTCGATTCACGCGCAGAATCCGGTAAGCCCAGTACCCCAGGCGGCCTCTGCCACCCCACGGAGCCCGCGCGAGGCGAATCCTCTTTGCTGCCCCTGCTGAGCCAGGTGTTTGTCCCGTGCTCCTGGGGTCCTGTGCAAACCATCGCCTCTTGCATGGATGGACCAGGTTTTGTTGATCTATCCATCTCTTTTCCAGGTGATTCTTAATGTGCGACCAAGACTGAGAACTGTTGGCCTAGCCTCTTGTAGCCTCACGTTCAATGTGGAACAATAACAGCTACTTCGCAAGGCTGGTGTGAGCTTGAACAGGGACACTGTCTGTGAAGTACCTGGAGGGGTCGCGCCCCAGTAAGAGCACGGTGCCTGGCTCTTTCGGGGAGCTCTCCAAGGAGCGGGGAAAACAATGCCCATCCTTTGAGTGCTGCTGTGTGTCAGCACCGCCCCCCCCCCCCCCCCCCCGCCGTCTGGGCTTTTATTTTAATCCTCACCCAAGGATATTTTTTCTATTTATGTTCAGATAGAGTGGGAGGGAGAGAGAGAGAGGCAGAGAGAAACATCGATGTGACAGGGACACATCGACTGGTTGCTTCCTGCACGACCCTGACCAGGGCTGGGGACAAACCGCAACGGAGGTATGTGCCCTTGACCAGAATTGAACCTGAGACTCATTGGTCCACAGGCCGAAGCTTTAACTGCTGAGCCAAACCGGCCAGGGCTCCTGGGTGGGCCATCGGGCCATATTATTTCATGGTACCTGCAGGGGGGGGGGCAATATCTTGTTTTATAAAGAAGGAAGATGCAGCCCAGAGACGTCCAGTAATTTCCCGTAGGTCACACAGCAGCTGAGTGCCTTGCCCCAAGCCCCTGCCTGTCCAGTTTAGGGGGGGCACTCACCTCCTGTACTCATCTCCCTACCAGCATCTGGCTCCGGGGCCCAGCTAAGTTTGGGGCCCCTCCTCATGGAGTCGCTCTCCCACCCCAGCAAACGCTGTGGCCGCATGTCATCCAATAAGCAGAGGCTGGCCACAGAACGGTGATTCTGTTCTCCAGAGAGGCGGCAGAGGGGCCCGTGTCCCTCCTTACGTTTCACCAGCAGGGGCCTGCTGGACACATCAGCTCTTAGGGGAACTTTCCCACGACCCTGAAGTCCGCCCCTTACTGTTGTGGAACACCCTGCATTTCATCTGCGCGTTTCAGCTGTGCAAAAGGCCCCCATTGTCCCTGCGCGGGCACGGAGAGACAGGCCGCTGTCTGCACGCTGGGATTCGCTCGCGGGCAAAGGAAGGGACCGCTGCCGGCCGGCGACCTCACGTGCAGCAAGCCGGGGGAGGGAGAGGGGACGGAGGGTCGTGACTGACTCCCGGGTTGGTAACACACACTGGGGAAGGTCCATTTTCTTACTGTAGAAAACAAGTTTGCCTCTGACACATTTTGGGTAGAAAAATAAGGAACCCCCTGCGGGGCATTCGAGGCGGAGTCTCCTTCCTCCTGAGCATGCACTTGGACTTTCGGCAACAGATCGCTGGGCATTAATGACAGGTGTAGGACCCTGTACCACTCCGTCTCCTACAGGACCTTCTGGGAAAGCAAAGCGGTGGGGACAGTGAGCAGCTGAGGGGCTGGGGCTGGGGACCAGTGTGATCCAGGGCACTTGGGGGATGAAGGATCTGTTGTTTATCTTGACTGCGGTGGGGGGACACGACTCTCTACATTTGCAAAACTCACAAAATGGTAGCAAAAAATATATATATATATTTTTACTGTATGTAAATTAGGAGGGAAATAAAAACATAAATTCATTCACTGTCCTCTTAAAATGCCCGTGTAGAGGTTCGTGAGCAAAGCAATCCGGCCGCGAGGGGTTGCAGAGCAGTACTTGGATCCTGCGGGTTGTGGGAACCAGGTTTCTTGGGCACTTGTCCCCCGGCCTGGCTCTCTCTCGCCTGCCTTTGTCACTCCCGACATTCAATAGCTGCCACTACATGGGGTGGGTGGGGTAGGGGCACAAGGAACGTTTTGTGGAGTCCAGAAATAAATGAAGAACTGCCCATCCTGGGTCGCCACAGCAACTGTGACATCATCCTGAAACCCATGCGGTTGGCACGGTGGGTGGCTTTTATGGTGTTTGTTAAAGGGCCAGAAGGAGAGAGGACAGCCAGGCCTCGCCTGGTAACCGCGTGAGACGGGCCTTAGCTCCATCCCAGCCCAGCCAACCAGCAGGTGTCGATTGGCACGGTTCCCTGCGGGCTTTGGGGCAGAATCTGTCCTAATTAACGCTGTGTGTGCCTGCGTTCGTGTCTCCAGGGCTGCCGTAACAAGTGAGCACACGCTCTTCGTGGCTCGAAACGCAGAAGTTTGTTCTCTGCCAGTTCTGCAGGGCAGAAGCTTAAGGTGCAGGCAGGGTCGGCTTCCTCGGAGGCTCAGAGGGAGGGTCCGCTCCGGGCTGTCTCCCAGCCTCTGGTGGCTGCCGACCACCCTGGGCGTCCTTGGCTTGTGCAAGTCACCCCAACCTCTGCCTCCATCGTCATGTGGCCTCTGTGCGCTGTGTCTCCCCTCTTCTTATGAGGACCCCAGTTCTACTGGATCAGGCCCCCCACCACAGTGAGACCTTGTCTTCATGAATTACACCTGCAACAACTCCGTGTCCACATGAGGTCACATGCTCGGGTTCTGGGGCTGCGGACTCCAGCATCAGAGGTTTTACAGGACACATCTGACTTGTAACAGTATTTCTGTGGTCAATACATATTATTTAATAAGCCAGTCGTGGCCACGGACAACTTCCTCCTGGGCCACCTGTGAGGAAGCTGAGCTGATGGCTGGTTGGTTTGGTCTCCTGGGGAGGCTATACTTTTGTGGGCTCCCCACTTCCAGGGTTGGGTCCCCCATCTTCTCTGTGACCGTAAGCCCAACGTTTAATCTGCTCCTGCACAGTGCTTGGACCTGCATCTGTCCTTCCTCTGAGCTCCAAGAGCACCTGGTAGGTGCTCAGCAAATTTTCCCTGGCAGGGCATAGAGCATGCTCAACAAACTTTCAGAACTGTACTACCATGGTGCCAGCATGCAGAAGGCGCTCAGTAAGTGCTCCGCGCGCTGCACTGCCGTGGACCAGCATGCAGAAGGCGCTCAGTAAGTGCTCCGCGCGCTGCACTGCCGTGGACCAGCATGCGGAAGGCGCTCAGTAAGTGCTCTGTGCACTGCACTGGCGTGGACCAGCATGCAGAAGGCGCTCAGTAAGTGCTCTGTGCACTGCACTGGCGTGGACCAGCATGCAGAAGGCGCTCAGTAAGTGCTCCGTGCACTGCACTGGCGTGGACCAGCATGCAGAAGGTGCTCTGTAAGTGCTCCGTGCACTGCACTGGCGTGGACCAGCGTACAGAAGGTGCTCTGTAAGTGCTCCGCGCACTGCACTGGCGTGGACCAGCATGCAGAAGGCACTCAGTAAGTGCTCCGCGCACTGCACTGGCGTGGACCAGCGTACGGAAGGTGCTCAGTAAGTGCTCCATGCACTGCACTGGCGTGGACCAGCATGCAGAAGGCGCTCAGTAAGTGCTCTGTGCACTGCACTGGTGTGGACCCAGCATGCAGAAGGCGCTCAGTAAGTGCTCCGCGCACTGTACTGGTGTGGACCCAGCATGCAGAAGGCGCTCAGTAAGTGCTCCGTGCACTGCACTGGCGTGGACCAGCATGCAGAAGGTGCTCTGTAAGTGCTCCGCGCACTGTACTGGTGTGGACCCAGCATGCAGAAGGCGCTCAGTAAGTGCTCCGTGCACTGCACTGGCGTGGACCAGCGTACGGAAGGTGCTCTGTAAGTGCTCCGCGCACTGTACTGGCGTGGACCAGCATGCAGAAGGCGCTCAGTAAGTGCTCCGCGCACTGCACTGGCGTGGACCAGCATGCAGAAGGCACTCAGTAAGTGCTCCGTGCACTGCACTGGCGTGGACCAGCGTACGGAAGGTGCTCTGTAAGTGCTCCGCGCACTGCACTGGCGTGGACCAGCATGCAGAAGGCGCTCAGTAAGTGCTCCGCGCACTGTACTGGTGTGGACCCAGCATGCAGAAGGCGCTCAGTAAGTGCTCCGCGCACTGCACTGGCGTGGACCAGCGTACAAAAGGCGCTCAGTAAGTGCTCCGTGCACTGCACTGGCGTGGACCAGCATGCAGAAGGCACTCAGTAAGTGCTCCGTGCACTGCACTGGCGTGGACCAGCATGCAGAAGGCACTCAGTAAGTGCTCCGTGCACTGCACTGGCGTGGACCAGCATGCAGAAGGCACTCAGTAAGTGCTCCGCGCACTGCACTGGCGTGGACCAGCATGCAGAAGGCGCTCAGTAAGTGCTCCGCGCACTGCACTGGTGTGGACCCAGCATGCAGAAGGCGCTCAGTAAGTGCTCCGCGCACTGCACTGGCGTGGACCAGCATGCAGAAGGCGCTCAGTAAGTGCTCCGCGCACTGTACTGGTGTGGACCCAGCATGCAGAAGGCGCTCAGTAAGTGCTCCGCGCACTGCACTGGCGTGGACCAGCATGCAGAAGGCGCTCAGTAAGTGCTCCGCGCACTGTACTGGTGTGGACCCAGCATGCAGAAGGCGCTCAGTAAGTGCTCCGCGCACTGCACTGGCGTGGACCCAGCATGCAGAAGGCACTCAGTAAGTGCTCCGCGCACTGCACTGGTGTGGACCCAGCATGCAGAAGGCGCTCAGTAAGTGCTCCGTGCACTGCACTGGCGTGGACCCAGCATGCAGAAGGCACTCAGTAAGTGCTCCGCGCACTGCACTGGCGTGGACCAGCGTACGGAAGGCGCTCAGTAAGTGCTCCGCGCACTCCACTGGCGTGGACCAGCGTACGGAAGGCGCTCAGTAAGTGCTCCGCGCACTGCACTGGCGTGGACCCAGCATGCAGAAGGCACTCAGTAAGTGCTCCGCGCACTGCACTGGTGTGGACCCAGCATGCAGAAGGCGCTCAGTAAGTGCTCTGTGCACTGCACTGGCGTGGACCCAGCATGCAGAAGGCACTCAGTAAGTGCTCCGCGCACTGCACTGGCGTGGACCAGCGTACGGAAGGCGCTCAGTAAGTGCTCCGCGCACTCCACTGGCGTGGACCAGCGTACGGAAGGCGCTCAGTAAGTGCTCTGTGCACTGCATTGGTGTGGACCAGCGTACGGAAGGCGCTCAGTAAGTGCTCTGTGCACTGCACTGGCGTGGACCAGTGTACGGAAGGCGCTCAGTAAGTGCTCTGTGCACTGCACTGGCGTGGACCAGCGTACGGAAGGCGCTCAGTAAGTGCTCTGTGCACTGCACTGGTGTGGACCAGCGTACGGAAGGCGCTCAGTAAGTGCTCTGTGCACTGCACTGGCGTGGACCAGCGTACGGAAGGCGCTCAGTAAGTGCTCTGCGCACTGCACTGGTGTGGACCAGCGTACGGAAGGCACTCAGTAAGTGCTCTGTGCACTGCACTGGTGTGGACCCAGCATGCAGAAGGCACTCAGTAAGTGCTCCGTGCACTGCACTGGCGTGGACCCAGCATGCAGAAGGCACTCAGTAAGTGCTCCGCGCACTGCACTGGTGTGGACCCAGCATGCAGAAGGCGCTCAGTAAGTGCTCTGTGCACTGCACTGGCGTGGACCCAGCATGCAGAAGGGGCTCAGTAAGTGCTCCGCGCACTGCACTGGTGTGTACCCAGCATGCAGAAGGCGCTCAGTAAGTGCTCCGCGCACTGCACTGACGTGGACCAGCATACGGAAGGCACTCAGTAAGTGCTCCGCGCACTGCACTGGTGTGGACCCAGCATGCAGAAGGCGCTCAGTAAGTGCTCTGTGCACTGCACTGGTGTGGACCCAGCATGCAGAAGGCGCTCAGTAAGTGCTCCGCGCACTGCACTGGCGTGGACCAGCGTACGGAAGGCACTCAGTAAGTGCTCTGTGCACTGCACTGGTGTGGACCCAGCATGCAGAAGGCGCTCAGTAAGTGCTCCGCGCACTGCACTGGCGTGGACCAGCATGCAGAAGGCGCTCAGTAAGTGCTCCGTGCACTGCACTGGCGTGGACCAGCATGCAGAAGGCGCTCAGTAAGTGCTCCGTGCACTGCACTGGCGTGGACCCAGCATGCAGAAGCTGCTCAGTAAGTGCTCTGTGCACTGCACTGGTGTGGACCCAGCATGCAGAAGGCGCTCAGTAAGTGCTCCGTGCACTGCACTGGCGTGGACCAGCATGCAGAAGGCGCTCAGTAAGTGCTCCGCGCACTGCACTGGCGTGGACCAGCGTACGGAAGGCGCTCAGTAAGTGCTCCGTGCACTGCACTGGCGTGGACCAGCATACGGAAGGCGCTCAGTAAGTGCTCTGTGCACTGCACTGGTGTGGACCCAGCATGCAGAAGGCGCTCAGTAAGTGCTCCGTGCTGCTATGTATGCATCGAGCCCTTTGTTCTGAGCTATGCACTAATTTCTCATTTTTGTGGGTCTTCATAGCAATGGTTGGGATCTTGGGAAAATAGTTTTTGGTGTTTCAGTTCCCATTGATGGGAAGTTCGGAACCTCTAACCTGTGATGACAAGGTGGAAGGGTGGTCTCCCTGGGGGCAGGTACCCCTGGGAGGGGCGGCAGGGCGGGTGGGGATTGAGCTCTGGCTCCTCCCGGGTGGTGGTCACGCGTGCACATGTACAGACTCATCAAGCCGTACCTTTGGGGAGCTGTACTGTTTGTCAGTTATAGTAAAGAAAATGAAAAACAGGAAATGAAGGGAATGCGGCACCCCGATATTTGGCCAAGTTCTGTAACTTCACTGGGGATTAAGCACAAAAGATTGGGTAGCACAAAAAAATGTATCGGAGAGAGAGGGAGAATGGGAAGGGGAGGCAGGGAGGGTTGGAGGGAGCGGGATCCCTCTCTTCCCACCCACAGGGGTCAGGCCTTCAGGCTGGGGGAGATCTGGGGCTCCCAGCAGAGCTCCCAGGAAGGGCACCTCTCCCTCCAGGTTCATGAACCGCCGGGTCCCCGCCCACAAGAGGTACCAGCCGACGGAGTACGAACATGCGGCCAACTGCGCCACCCATGCTGTGAGTGGACTCCTGGGGGCTGACGGCTGGGGGGACACTCCCAGGTCGGGGTGGGGGGCAGCCTCTTCGTCCTTGGGGAGACTGTCTCCATCCCACAACGATGGCCCCACGTGCCTTCCAGCCCTTGGCAGAGGAACAGCCACTGTGAGCGGCCTCTCTGCTCTGGGACTTCTAAGATTCCTCGCAGGAAATAATGGATCCACCGAGATTTAAAGAATGAGGGGCTTTCCCGTAGACGTGGTGGGGGGACGTGTTCTTCAGAGGGACCGCGCTGGTGACAGTCAGAGGCCCGCGAGCGCCTGGGACCTCGGGCCGGAGGGCAGCGTGGCCAGAGCGGAAGCACCGGCCTGTGCTGTCTGGTGCCCGAGCTGCGCCGGGCTCTCCGGTGGCCCTGGCCAGGTGTGGCTGTTGACACTGGCCTCGAGATCAGTGTGAACAAAACAAAATGAAAAATCTTTTCCTCGGCGGCACAAGTCACCTTTGAAGGGTCACCCCTGCCTCGTGGCTCTCAGACTGGACAGCGCGCTAGGACAGCCCTGCCCTGGGGGAGGCTCTGCTGAATGGTGTGGGTCTGGAGCAAAGGGGGGCTCTGAACCGGCCTGGACCCCGAGCCAGAGGCTGGCCTGCACCTGTCCCCCCGCTTCCAGCTCTGGATCGTCCCCAGCATCCTCGGCAGCTCCGTCCTCTACTTCCTGTCCGACGACGCCTGGGAGGCCATCTCTGCCTGGATCTACGGCCTCGGCCTCTGCGGGCTCTTCGTGGTGTCCACTGTGTTCCACACCATCTCCTGGAGGAAGAGCCACCTCAGGTGCCTGCTGCCCAGCCCACGGGAGCCACAGGCCACGCGGGGGGTCAGGGCCGAGGGCTGAGGCCGCGCAGTGTGCCTTCCGGGGGCTCCGCTGGGGCTGAGTGTGTACCGAGCACTTCCTGTTGGGCCCCCGGTTCTAGCTCCTCCGTCCCCAGAGCAGCCCCGTGCTACCTGCCCGTGGCCCCCGGTTTCCAGGGGAGGGGCTGAGCCCAGAGAGGGGAGGGACTTGGTCAAGGTCCTAGTCCCAAAGTGTTGGGGCTGGGGTTCAAACCCAGGGCTTTCTGCCTCCAGAGCCCGGACGTGAAACCACAAAGCGGGGTCCAGAGGGCCTTTCGGGGCACGCCATTTGATAGTTTTCGCCTCTCTTTCTGGTCACAGAATTTTTTCATCATTGGCAATCTTCTGAAAAGTCCAGTACACAAAACAGAAGTGCAGAGGACAGGAGGGAGGGTCCTCTGTGTCCCCCAGTGAATGGACCCCCAGGTGTCTCCATCAACCCCGAGGGGGCGGGAGCCTGGGCTGAAGGCCTCGGTGTGGGCACTGAGACGGGGACACTGAGGCCCGCGGGTGGCGCTGGATGGAGGCGGGCCAGGGCTGTCCGCCAGCCGGGGTAACGCCGCCCTCCTTGCCCAGGATGGTGGAGCACTGTCTGCACATGGGTGACCGCATGGCCATCTACTTCTTCATAGCGGCCTCCTACGCGCCCTGGTGAGTGCCGTTGGGCCCCGCGGGCGGTTCGTAGTCCTCAGGGTGGCGGACACCACGTGTCCCCGGCTTGGAGCCACGGGAGGGGCGCCGGACCAGCTGCTCCACAGTCGGCTTTCACTCTCTTAGCGACACGGCCGGGACCCCCTTCCACGGCAGCCCCTCGAAGAGCCCTTCCTGGTTCACAGCAGCTGAGCCCTCTCAGCCACTCCGTGGATATTTCTGACATGGGACACCTGTGTCAGTTGCCACAGTGAATGTCCTCGCTGGTGTGTCATCGAGCCCACGCCAGCGCCATATGGGTCTGTTGGCCTGAGACTGCCACGCGGCGACCTCTTTGACCTGCAGAAACGGCAGCCGTTCTGAGACTTACCTAGACATCTGGGTGGCGGGGAGTGGGCCTCGGTAATTGGTGAGCTGTTTTGCCAGGTTGTACCAGGTTAAATTCCCCCAGCAAACCACTCAGGGTTTTCGAAAGTTCTGGAATAAAGGAACCCTAAGCTTCAGGTCGCACGCCGAGGGCGGGGAGCCTGCAGACGCTCTGCAGGGGAACAAGGATCTTTCCCCTGATATTTGTTGACCGTGTCCCGCGTGGCCGGGCAGTGCTGGGGGTCAGGACACTGAGGCTGTCGGTGGATGAGGGTCTGTGGCAGGACGGGGGTGGCATGGAGATGGGCTCCTGTGCACTCAGCCATGGGCGCTCCGAGGAGGCCCTGGCGTGGGGCCTTCCGGAGGGCTTCTTGGAGGAGGTGTGCTTCTGAGGAGAGGGGAGCCATAGAAAGGTTTGTTCCAGTTTTGCCTCGGGAATTTCTACTTTTGGCTCTCCTAAATGGGCCTTCTGTCTCATCCTATCAGCTAATAAATAGGTTTTGTTTGCATATACAAAGACAATGATTTTTTAAACACGTTTGATGGAGGTGTACCATTCCTGGAGTATATGCAGTCACGAGTGTACATCTCAGCAACTTCCCACACCCTGCAGCTAGCACCCAGATGGGGAAACAGCCTCCTCATCCCCCGAACCCCCCTCTCCAGTCACCATCCCCCAGGGGTTCCCCAGGGGTGCCCACAGTCCTGACATCTGTCTTCACGTCACGGTTTTGTCCGACTTTGAACTTCACAGTGATGGAGTCATCATTCTTTCGGATCTTGGTTCTTTCACCAGTGTCTGTGAGGCTCAAGGGTGACCCCCCGCTGGCCCGAGCTCTGGGGGAGCGGAGCGGCACCCATGCTCCTGTGGCAGGTGTTCCCCTACTTTCCAGTGTGGGTGGCTGTGGATCCAGGGCCCTCTGGACCTCCCGGTGCAGCTGGGAGGCTGCGAGGTGTGCACTTAGGAGCGGGTGGGGCTTGGAGGAGGATGCTGACGTGGTTTCAGTTTGTGGACCGAAGGGTTGGTGCTCCGGGACCAGGGAGGTGCGGGGGCAGCTGCACACGGGAGGGGAAGGGCCAGCCTGGCCCCCAGGAGCCCAGGGAGGTCGGCAGGCGCGGGCGGATGGGTGGAAAAGATGTTTATAGAAACTGAGCGGACTGACTGAAGGTGGGGGAGAGACAAGGGGCCCGTGGCAGGGGTCCTGGGAAATGCTGGCCTTCCCCAGAAATTAGTGACCTTTGCGAGTGCTGGGAAATCGGTCCTGCTGTGTCTGTCTGGAGGCATCATCAGACCTGCACAGCCTGGGCTTCCAGAGACTTCTAGAAGTCTAGAAGGTCCTAGGTGAGGGGTGCAGCTTGAGTGGGTCGGCGGGAGGCCACGAGCGTGCCACGAGAGGCTGGAGGCCACCGGAGGGGCTCGGTCCCCCAGTGGCTTCTTGTTGGCCCTGCTCACCAGGCAGCACCGACGGCAGGAGCCAGGAAGCGGCGGGTCTCTGCTGGGACAGGAGTCCAGCTGAGTCTTCTGCTCAGCTGCGGAGACTGTGACGCAGATCTGTCCAGTAGTCCGGAGTCTCCTTCCCTTGCTGATTCAGTGCCTGGGCTTCTGTCCCTTCCCCCGCGGCGATGACGGAGCAGCGGCTCTCTGTCGCCCACTGCTGGTGGCCGAGAATACTGCAGGCTGTAACTCCTGGGACTCGGGGTCTCCCCAGGAACAGGCACAGATGGTCCAGGACTGACAGGCAGCTGGGGTGAGGCCATGGAGGAGGGGTACATGCCACCCAGGTGTGTGAGCTGCTCAGGAGAGTCAGCAGGACTCGGGGGTTGGGTGGACGGGGGATGAGAGCGAGCCCGAGGTTCTTGCTCCGTGGTCACCAGCTTCCCGGTTGGACACCTGGGTGCGTGGTGGAAAGGGGACCTGGGGCAGGCGGTGTAGAGTTATTTCTCGTTGTATTGCTCCGGGTTTCCAGCTGTTTTCTGTAGAGTCTTGAAGGGTCGTAGGGACCACAGAAGGGGGGGCGTCTGGGCTCCCCCATCCCCGCCTCAATCAGAAAAAAAAAATTTTGTTTTGTTTTTATTTTTGACGGATTGGACTTACATTGGCGCTTCGTGCATGAAGGCTTGACTTAAAGAAAGTGTATCGGCAGGCCGAACGGCCGTGGTAGGGCGGGAAAGGTGGGGGTTGCCTCCCTGGCCGGTCCCTGACGCTGGACCAGCGGGGCGAGTGGACCAGTGGGGGGTGTGCACTTCCAAGTCTGCTCCAGCCTGCCGGTGGCTCCCAACAGGCTCCCCGCTTATTGATTTTATTTATTTTTATTGTTTAGAGAGAGAGAAAAAAATTGTTGTTCCACTTATTTATGCATTTATTGGTTGAATCTTGTATGTGCCCTGACCGGGGATCGAACCCGCAACCTTATGGGGGGGACCCTCTAACACACGGAGCTCCCCGCCAGGGCTGTGCTCCCCGTTTAGACTCCTGCTGGTTTCGCACCCCCCACACACACTGGGGCATCCTTTCGGCTATTTTCCGGGAACAGTTGTTCGTGGGGTCAGTCCCTCTTTTAGTCTCTCCACACGCCTTCTCACGAGGCGTGTCGCCTCTGCAGCACAGCAGACAGAGCTTCTTGGGGTCGCTCTTCCTGGGCCGGCTGCCATGCCGGGCGAGGTCCGCGGCCCCTCAGCCTGTGCCCTCGGCTCTCCTCAGGCTGAACCTCCGGGAGCTGGGTCCCTGGGCCTCTCACATGCGTTGGCTGGTCTGGATCATGGCCTCTGGGGGCACTGTCTATGTCTTCTTCTTCCATGAGCGGTAAGCCAGGGCTGGGGAGGGGGGTGTGGGGGGCTCAGGGCTCCAGCAGAGCCTCCTTCCTGCCCCTGGTGATAGGGGACCCCAGGGTGACCCAGAAGCACGAGGGCACAGCTCTGCCCCGCATCCCAGGGTCCAGGCCTGCGGATGGGCCACCGGTTCCGCAGCCCGTAGTGTCAGTTTGGAGCGCGTTTTCAATAGACACTGTGGGTTCCTAGACCCACCGAACGGTGTCACGTGTTAGAGCCTTCCCCAGCAGGGCAGCAGAGAGGGGCAGCCACTAGGCCCCCGGGCTCCATCCTGTGCGTGACATGATGGGGGTAAGCGAGGGGTACCCCAGAACCTCCAGGGACGGCGGCAGGTGTCAGCCGATGCAGCCACTCAGGTCGGCGGAGGGGGGCTGCTTGGGCCCTGTGGGCGAAGGTGCTGAGATCCCGTAGTCATGTCTGCCCCAGCCTTGCTCTGCCTGGAGTCCGCAAGCCTCCAGCATCTTCTCGTGGACGTGGGGCTGGGTCTCGGAGAGGGCGAGAGACCTGCCCAAGGTCACCCAACTCTGCCAGCACCTGTTGGGGTAGCTGGGTGGCATCTGAGCCCAGGGCTGCTCTCGCTCCTGTGGTCAGGGTGTCTCCTCCTGCCCAGGACGGGGAGCTGTTTTGAGCCCAAGGTGGTTTACCTTCCTGCCAGGTACAAGCTCGTGGAGCTGCTGTGCTACGTGGTCATGGGCTTCTTCCCCGCCCTGGTCATCTTTTCAATGGTAAGTCCCGCCCACCGGCATGGGGGGCCCAGACTGACTCCTGAGATTGTCAACTAGAAGCCTCTCCTCTGGCAGAAGGGGAAACTGAGGCCCAGTGTGTCCACATGACCCACCGAAGGAGGCGATGGAATGGGCAGGTTAACCCTGAGGGCCTGTCCTCTCTGAGTCTCGGTTGTCCCATCCGTCAAATGGACACAGTAAACTCAGCCTGCCCATGACCTCCTAGACCAGAGAACAGTATTATTTTATTATTATGACTATTTTTTTAATCCTCACCCAAGGGCATGCTTATTGATTTTAGAGAGAGGGGAAAGGGGGAGGAAGGGGAGAGAGAGAGAAAAACATTGATTAGCTGCCTCCTCCATGAGCCCTGACTGGGGATCGAACCCGTAACCTCGGCATGTGCCCTGACCGGGAATCAAACCTATAACCTTACGGTGTACAGGACAACTCTGCAACCAACTGAGCCACCCAGCCAGGGACAGAGAACTGTATTATTTAAAAATTATTATTATTGGCAGATGTTAAACTTTTATGTTTTTGTTTTTTAATTTTATGGCTTTTACCTTAAGTGTTATGGTTAGGAAGGTCTTCCCTCCCCCAGGTTTGTGTCAATATTTACCTATGTTTTCTCCTGTTTCTTGGGTGGTTACCTTCTCATTTTCACTCTGGCTCCCCACTGTGGTCCCTCTTGTGTATGGCGAGTCCTCCCTTGAGGATCAGCCAGTTATTTCGTCTACCTGCCACTTGAAATGCTCCTTTTGTCATGTTAAATTCACAGACCTGTGTGGGTCTGTTTCTCAGATTCCAGCTTGGCTTCCTCCATGGGCCTGTTTTTATGCTGGGACCAAACCGGTTTACCGATTGTGGTCCTAATCGTATCTGAATTCTTGGCAGCGAAGGCTCATCCCGTGGGTCTCTCCTGCTCACGCTGTCCCTGTGATCTGTGTTCATTTTTACAGGTCAGCTTTTCCCAGGTTTGTTTGTTTATTTTTGTTCATCCTCACTCGGGGATATTCTTTCCATTGATTTTTAGGTAGAGGGAAGGGGGAGGGAGGTACAGGGAGAGAAGGAGAGAGAAAGAGAAACATTGATGTGAGCGAGACACATCAATTGGTTGCCTTCCGCATGACCCCGACCAGAGCTGGGGATCGAACCTGAGACCCTTTGTTCCGTGGGCTGACGCTCTAACCACTGACCCACACCGGCCAGGGCTGTCCAAGTTTATTTTTATTTAAATATGCATATTTACGTTATATCTATTAAATTCTATAACATCTATCAAATTACATATTATAGATTTAAATACACACTACAGTATAGTAAACATATATCTAAATACATCCTCACTGCAAAAATAAGTCCCGCCTAAAAATGTATGAGAGAGCAGCAGTCCCCTCCCCCCACCCTGTCCGATGCCCGTTGTTTTTGTCTGTTTTTCCCATTTTTAAATTTATATGCAAGTCAGTGTGGACATGCAGACATAGTGACTTGTTGGTTTTTCCTTTATAAAGATGAAATCACACTATACATGCCCTCTGGCAACATACTTTTCTCGGTTTGCATGATGCTGTGACTGTCACTTCTAGTAATGCCTGCCCCGTGAAGGTGGCATGAGGTGGCTCCTGTAAAGTCCTCGATGCAGTGCTGGGCACATGGGCAGTGCCAACAAGTGTTGGGAGTTAGTCCTCTTATTACTACTAACTCCTATTCCGGTACCGTCCTCTCAAGGGCCGAGGGAATACATTCTTGAGCATCTGTGCAGTGAAATGCTGTGCGGCCGCTCGGAGCACCCGGGTGGCTGTCCCTCTGGGAACGTACACTGAGCTCCCACAGGCCACCTAGAAGACACATTTGCAGAAGGCAGGGACAGCGGGCGCTCCCTGGTCTGCAGCGGTGCGTTCCAGGGACACACGCTCGTCTGTGGAGTGCACTCTGTATACTGTGCGTGCAGAGGCTGTCCCCAGAAGGACCCTGCGCACCCTGTTAATGGTGGTTACCTGCACGGCGTGGGCCCAGGAGGTGGGGGCCAGCTCGGCGGGTTCCCCCCACGCAGCTCCCCTCCACTTTGCTTGTGTCCCTTTAATTCAGGTGTCCAGGAGGCTCTTCTCTGAGGGCCAGGACTACTTCCTTTTCTTTGCTACTTTTTGTTTGTCTTCTCTAAAATTATGATCAACTATACGTATGTTTATGATTTTAACCTTTTTTAAAAATCCTCACTTGAGGATATTTTTCCATTTATAGGACAGAGTGGGAAGGAGGGAGAGAGAGAGAAACATCGATGTGAGAGGGACACACCAATTGGTTGCCTCCCGCATGACCCTGACAGGGGCTGGGAACCAAACCGCTACTCAGGTACGTGCCCTTGACTGGAATTGAGTCCACGGTTCTTTGGTCCCTGGGCCAATGCTCTAACCGCTGAGCAAAACCAGCCAGGGCCGATTTTAACCATTTGTTAAATTAAAAATTTTTTTTCCCCTTTATTAATTTTAGAGAGAGAGGACATGAGAGGGAGAGATAGAAATGTCGATGAGCCCTGGCCAGTTTGGCTCAGCAGTTGGAACATTGGCCTGCGGACCAGAGTCCCGGGTTCAGTTCCCACTAAGGGCACGTACCAAAAACAAACACACGAAAAACACAAAAAAAGAAACGTCGATGAAAGAGAACATTAATCGGCTGCCTCCTGCATGGCCCCTGCTGGGGATCGGGCCCACAACCTGGGCATGTGCCCTGACCAGGAATGGAACCGGAGACCCCTTGGTGCCTGGGTCGATGCTCAACCACTGAGCCACCGGCTGGACTGATTTTACCCATTTTTAAGTGTGCAGTTCAGTGGCATTAAGTACATTCATGTGCAGCCATTGCCACTGTCATCCTCCCAAACTGAAACTCGGTCCCCAGGAAACACTCAGTCCCCGCGCCCCTCCCCCGGCCCCTGCTAATCGCTACTGTCCCTTCAGTCTATGAATTTGGCTCCTCTGGGGAATCACACGGGGTTTGTCCACTTGTTTCCGGCTTATTTCACTGAGGGTCCTGTGCTCAAGGTCCCCCCGTGGCCGCCTGCACCGGAATTGTCTTCCTCTAAGGGCCGAATAACATTCCAGTGTGCGAAATGACACGAATAACGTCTGTCCGCCCCTTCCTCTGCCCACGGACACGGGTGGCTTCCCCTGTGGGCTGTGGCGAGTGTGCCACGGTGACCGGGACGCCGTATCTGTTTTACTCTCTGTGTCCACTTCCTTTGGGTTTAGAGCCAGACGCATTCCTTTTGAGAAAAGATCAAAAGCTACAGAGATTTTGATGGGGGCCCATTACCTGTGAGGATTAACTGGGGAAGGGGCAACCGCACGGGGTGACACCACCCGGGGACCTGGTCTTGCAGTGTTCGGGGAGCGGGGGGATGGCCGGGAGCTCCTGACCTGGCTGGCTGCTCCTCTGACCTGCGCCCCACCCTTGTCCTTGCCGACAGCCCAATACCGAGGGCATCTGGGAGCTGGTGACCGGAGGGGCTTTCTACTGCCTGGGCACTGTGTTCTTCAAGAGTGACGGGAGGATCCCCTTTGCCCACGCCATCTGGCATCTCTTTGTGGCTTTTGGTGCTGGCACCCACTACTATGCCATCTGGAGGTACCTCTATCTGCCCAGCACCCTGCAGGCCAAGGTGTCCAAATGAGGTGGCCCAGACTGCATCACGGGAAGCGTTTCTGCGAACGGCGGCCCGGAGCACCGTGCCCAGGCCCGGCCGCCCTCCCACGGGCAGAGCTCTTGCGGGGCCTGAGGTGACTTCTGGGGGCAGCCACACGGTCCCTCGGGTCCCGAGTGAGAAGCAAGCCGTTAGTCATTGTTCAGAGGAGCAGTGAACCCTGTCATGTTTCTACTCTAGACGAGCGTCTCCTGATACAGTGGACATCACCACCTCGGGGAGGGGTGGGCGCTGCCCTGCAGAGCGGGCAGCCATGGGCCAGTACATGCTTCTTCCACTCCCGAGACACCGAGCCAGGAGTTCGGCGGGTGGTTTCCACCCGGCAGCCAGGGCCTCCTCTGCTGCCAACGTCCTGGCTGGGAAGGTTCGCCTGTTCAGGCAAAGTCGCCGGTTTGTAGATCAGGGATGGTGGAGACGGAGGACCATGGCAGACATCACCAATCGGCCGCCACACGGGGTGGTGTCAGGATTCCCAGGCTGGTACTCTGGCAGCCACAGACAGTCGGCTTGGCACGCATGATGGCACCCCAACTCCTGGCCCGCCGGTGTGCCTTGTGGTGGGAACGTGACGAGGCCGGTAAATGTCCCTGTGTGTGGGAGTGGGCAGAGGGGGCAGCACCGGACCCCGGGTGCACACGGAGCCGCCCCTGGTCCTCGGGGCAGGGGAGGGGGCAGGGGGGGACACGGAGCTGTTGCTTGGCCATTTCTTCTTGTGCCGAAAAGCCCAGGGACATTCTGAGAGCCGTTCGCCGGAGCTTGCTGGCCTGCTCCGGGCTTTGTGCTGCTCACATTCAGATTCTTGCTCCGTGCCAGTCAGGGACCCGAGAGGTTGCCCCCATGAGCCCAGAAGGAATGTAGACTGAGCTCCCTGGCTAGAGTGTCCACGACACCCTGACCTCCGAGCCCAAGTAGCCCAGCCACAGGCAGCCCGGCAGCGCCAGCCCCTCCTGCGCCTGGCGCACACGTGTACTGGGGAGGCTCTGGGCCCAGCTCCGGGGTCTCAATGGAATCTCAGAATCCCTGGATCAAGGATCTGTGTCACGTCAGACGAGTCTCCGTCTGTTACTCCCAGTGAGGGTCGGGTGGGCAAAGACGGGATGCCTTATGCTTAATTCTGGTACATTCCAGGTTGTTCAGGGCTCTGAGTCCCACGTGTCCATCCAGTGTTCACCTCACACGGTCCACAGACAGGCTGGTCCTAAGTGGGCAGATGCTTGGTCCTCTTACCCAGGTGTGTGTGTGCACGTGTGAGAATGTGCGCATGTGCATGTGCATGTGTGCGTGTGCATGTGTGCGTGTGTGCACCTGTGTGCACCTGTGTGGCTATGCTGGCATTCCCAGCCCCTGGACGCTGCCTCATTTGGTATACCTGCCCTGCAGAGTTCACCACGTATTTCCTCTCAGTTGGGGTCAGGGTTGGGGGAGGCTGGCTGGGAGGGGCTGGTCCTGTTGGGGCAAGGACACTGTACTTGACCTCTGGGCTTCAGACCTGAAGGGGGTGTTCCCAGGATGATGTTTAGGAGGCTTCCCGAAACATGGCACCCTGTCCGGCTGAGATGAAAGGCCAGCCATCCATGGGATCCTGACCTGGGACTTTCCTAGTGGCCTGCTGAGCTCCTCCTCTGATACCTGTACCCCCTCTTCTGGGCACTGCACCTTGCACTTTCCTCAAGCTCCCCCTTTATGCCCTTGAACCTTTTGTGGAGGTGCTGGTTCACCCCTCATTCATCCAGCTCACTCCTATTCATCCTTCAAAGCCCTGCTCAGGAGCATTCTAGGCTATGCACTGAGTGTGTTGGGGGGAGAGGGCTTGGCACTGGAAATTCAGATGCCAGCTCCCTCTTTCTGTCCTCGAGGCTGCCACATGTCAGGACATGCCAACCAAGCAGCTGTTATGCCCTGAGGAACCAGGGTTGGGGCAGGGGGTAGCTGGCAGTGGACTTGCCTGTTTCACATTCTGGGCACTGCCCCTGAGTTAGGCGGGCACTGCGGGGGCAGGACGGGAGCAGGGAGACAGGTTAGAGACGAAGGCGGGGGCCGGTGGGGGCAGGTGGGGGCGGAGGCCCGCTCAGCAGGCTCACACCCCAGCGTCACGCCTCCCGCTGCACACTGTGCGGGTGGACAGGCCTGGAGCTGACCGCTGGCTTTGTTAGTCCCCCGATGGCTGCCTGGGCAAGCCAGAGCTCGCCCAGGGCTGTCCTGAGGGCCAGCGGCGCTCAGCCGGGGGATGGAAATCAACACTGCGGTCTGAGCTGCCTTTCTGCCTTGGTTGGGAAGCGTATGGGTGGTGGGAGCAGGGCTGGCCTTCTCCCCATCGGTCTGGAGCTCAGGTGGGGGTGGGGCGGGGAGAGAGGACCCTAGGGAAGCATGGTGAGGGGTGGGGTGCAGCCCTGGAGACCCGACAGCACCATGACGACGGGCATGCCTGCACAGTGCCATGTGGACTTGTCCATCCTACGCTTTTATTTCAAGCTCTTTGCAATCTTTACTTTAAAAGTCTACATTGAGTGGATATGCCACAATTTATTTAACCATTCTTCCAGTACAGGAGATCTATCTCTCTATTTATCTACCTATGAGGAGACTTTTGGGGCCTACACTTCCCCCCAGATTCCGTGCATTTTCTGGAGGCCACATTAAGAAGTTAGGCGAGACCTGCTTTCTGCCGTCTGTGCCGCTGTCGTGGCTGCCGTCACTGGGTGGGTCACTCCCTACAGCTGGCCCCTGTCCCCTGCCAAAGAGCTGGTCTACTCGGAAGAGTCAGAATAGAGAAGCCAGCACGGGGCGTGAGCTGTGCAGTGGGAGTGGGGTGCCTGCCCCACAGGTGCCCTGTCAGCCGGGCCGATGGGGGAGGGGAGGTGTGGGCCTCTGTGATGACGGGACCTCACCCATCTGGGGCTGCCCCTCTTGTGGGACGTGAGAGGCTGTGCTCGCTGGAGCCGGGAGGTTCATAGTGGGAAAGGGCTAAGTCCCTAAACGGCTGCTGGCGGAGACGGCCTTGGCAGGAGAGTGCACACCGCGGGAATGGCAGAGGCTGCTCAGCGGGACTCAGTTTGGGGAGCTGGTCTCCACGCCAGGTGCGCTTGTCTGAGGCCACCCCTCCTTCTCGGCAGCAGGCGGTGCACTCCCAGCTCGAGCACGTGTGTGCATGCCGCAGTCTCATGTATTTCTCCCGCAAGACCAGCAAGACTGTTTCCATGTTACATGGGAAACTGAGGCTGCGCAGAGAGGCTAGGTGACGTGTCCAAAGTCGTCTGGAGGTGCAGGGCAGGGTCCGGGATCCAGGCCCCGGGTATCACATCCTTCCTCCTTCCGTGGCCCTGGCTGCCCTGCTCCCCGGCAGCTGAGCTCTGGGGCAGAGTGATGGCATCTGCGTAGGGTCCTCCCCGAGTCCTGGTGCTCCTGATGTCAGCGTCCCCGTATCTCGGCGGCGGAATCCCTGAACTCAGTCAGTTTTGCCTGAGACTCGAGAGGTCTGAGGGGAAAATACGTGTTCTCTCTGCGGCCTTTGGGTAGGCCGCCCCAGGGAACTGGCAAGGGCTTGTACCCTCACCCGGGGAAGGACGCTTGTGCCCAAAGCCTCCCGCGGGGCCGGCAGCCCTGAGTCCTGGGCTGGTTTGTCGTGGGGGCTGACTGACCAGGGAGAAGAGATAAAGGGGTATTTAAATACCTTAACAAGGCGATATTTTTCTTTTTTTATCCTTTTCTTTTTTGAGGACATTTTTTCGTTTTTGGTTCAGATAGAGTGGGAGGGAGAGAGAGGAACAGAGAGAGAGAGAAACATCGATGTGAAGGGACACATCGAATGGCTGCCACCCACACGACCCCAACCAGGGCCGGGGACAAACTGCAACCAAGGCACATGCCCTTAGCAGGAACCTAACCTGGGTCTCTCTGGACCGCAGGCCGATGCACTAACCGCTGAGCCAAACCGGCCAGGGCACCAAGGCGATATTTTTCAAAAGGGTTATGGATCTGAATGTAGAGAAGTGGCTGTTTTTGTCCACGGGATACGTTGGGGTGAGGATCTGGGACCCACAGGGCCAGGCACAGCTGTGACTGACGACCTGGGGTCTGCATGGGCTCTCTGCCCAGGTGTCCTCAGCTTGCCAAGCCTGGCTTCGTGGTGGGCTTGTACCCTCGCTGTGGGCGAGGAGGGGAGGGGCCCTGTCCCAGCTGCAGCCCAGCAGCCACCTGGAGAGGGTCACCTGTGCGTCAGGGGATCTGCCTGTCCCTCACGCAGGCCCGGGCTCCAGGTCACAAGTCAGCTGACCTCTGATTATCCCCGGATGCCAGTGTTTTCCAGACCTTTCTGATGAATACCCATCACGGTACACTGTGATTCCAGTTTCTATAGCCATCGTGAGTAGGGCCTGCCGTGCGTGGCCCGGTGAGGGTCGCTCCGCCCTGTCTGCCTGACCCAGCCCCTCGTCAGCCCCCACACTGCTCTGATGACCTCAGTGGGTCTGAGCCCTCCGTCCGGTGACCACTCTCGCCACCCTCCCTGGAAAGCCATGGGCATTGTCCTAGGTGCTCACCGCCTGCTGATTGGAGGGGCCTCCTTCGGAGCCTGGGTACCCACAAGCCATAGGGGACAGTTAAGGGGAAAGGAATTCAAAGCTCCTGAGGATCTGGGAGCTCAGGACCTCGACCCCGCCGACAGGAATACCAGACCAGAGTTTGGGGCCCCTTGTGCTGGTGATGGCCCCGTGCTCCGGGGGCCTCGGGCTGGATGGTCATACTGGATGCCGTGGTGGGCAGCACACGAAGGCCTTCCTGGGGGACCCAGGGCGCTCTGACTGTCTTTCCGACTCACTGTTATACACCTGTCCTGTCCACAGTGCTTGGCATCGGTGGCAGGCGTTTTCAAATGTGTCCTGCTGCCATCGACCTGTGTTTGTGGAATTGCTATTTTGTATCATTAACACAGCCTTTGACGAACATTTCTGTGAAGAGTAATCCTGCCAGGAAATGGTACTGTCTCCAGCGGAGGAGAAAGAACTTCAATAAATAAAAATTCAAGATGCCTCGCTCTGGCCCAGTTGTCTTTTTAAAAATAACGGTTGTCGATTTTTTCCCCGTAAACGCCGTCTCTGCTCATCGCCGGAAACGTGGGACGCTTGGAGAAGCACAGGTAAACGGAAAACGCCGCGACAGCATCCTTGCCGTGTGACAGCTTATCCGGAAGAGCGGTGGCGTCCAGCGGCCGTGCTCACCCATGTCGCCCTGGCGCCTGGCAGCCGGCGTTCGGGGCGATGCAGAGCCAGAGGCTGGAGGACAGGAAGGCCTGTCCACCCACGTGTCTGGTGGCTGATGCTGGCAGCTGGCTAGGATCCTGTTTTAAAGGTAGCTTTGGCCCTGGCCGGGTAGCTCCGTGGGTTAAAGCGTCGCCCTGATACACCAAGGCTGTGAGTTCAATCCCCGGTCAGGGCACATACAAGAATCCACCAACGGCTGCATAAACAAGTGGAACAACCCCTGGCCGGTTTGGCTCAGCGGTTGGAGCGTCGGCCTGCGGACCAGAGAGTCCCGGGTTCGGTTCCCGCTAGAGGCACGTACCAAAAAACAAAAACTAAAACAAACAAACAAAAAAACAAGTGGAACAACAAATTGATGTTTCTCTCTCCCCCTAAAATCAATAAATAAGAATAAAAAAAGTAAAACGTAGGTTTTATTATTTATTTGGGTGTGGTGGGGCCAACAGGTCAGGACAGATGACTGCCACGGGAAAGACAGTTTATTCCCCCCAGTTCCCCAGGGGAAGGGGCACAGGACACCACGCAGGGCCACTCGGAAGCAGCAGGGCGGGTCAGGAGGCAGCGGGGCCAGGGGAACGGGGATGAGTCTTTACTGTGGTTTCTGCGGGAAGGAACAGGTGAGACAGGGTGAGCAGGCACAGGACTGGCTGGTTTGGACAATCTCAAGGTCTCTAGGGAACAGGAGCTGTTCCTAGTTTTTTTTTATCCTCACCCGAGGACATTTTTCCATTTTTTGTTCAGATAGAGTGGGAGGGAGAGAGAGGAAGAGACAGAGAGAGAAATATCGACGTGAAAAGGACACATCGAGTGGCTGCCACCCACACGACCAACCAGGGCCGGGGACAAACTGCAACTGAGGTACATGCCCTTAGCGGGAACCGAACCCGGGTCTCTCTGGACCTCAGGCAACACTCTAACCACTGAGCCAAACCGGCCAGGGCTGTTCCTACTTTTCTGGTACTTGGTCCTGGGGTGATGAGGGCAGGGGAACAGTAGCTTAGAGAATAAGAGCTCAATAGGGAGGTGCGGAGGGATGGTCTCCTAGTCCTAAGAGCACTAGAATTTCCAGAGATTTTACCACACAAATAGTCTATTGACCACAAGGTAGATGATTTCATAACTTTCACCCAGCCAAAAAATTTTGACAGTTAAGTGAATGTAGTTCAAAGTTCTTTAAAACAGGTCAAACACTCAGGAGTGAAGTATTTGACAGGATCTATTTTTATTTATTTTTTAATCCTCACCTGAAGATATTTTTCTATTTATCTTCAGATAGAGTGGGAGGGAGAGAAAGGGAGAGAGAGAGAGAAACATCGATGTGAGAGGGAAACATCGACTGGTTGCCTCCCGCACGACCCCGACCAGGGCCGGGGACAAACTGCAACTGTGGTATGTGCCCTTGACCGGAATCGAAGCCTCTACTCATTGGTCTACTGGCCGATGCTCTAACCACTGAGCCAAACCAGCCAGGGCAACATGATCTATTTTAATGGTATAGAAACCTCTGTTGATTAGTTTGTGTCAACTGATCACGGCCACTACCCCGGTTGCATTCCCTAGCGACGTGCCAAGGACGCCCATCAGTCCTTCCCAGTGAAGTGTCTCACCTGAGCCCCACATCCCTAGAGCACACTGCCTTCCCGCTGTCTACAGCAGGACACACACACGGACTTCACACTGAACCATATCAATGTCACCCCTCTGCCACCCTGCTGGTCTGACTCCGGTACCCACCCGTGCCCGGTGCCCACAGGTACTGCGTTGTTAACTGAAGCTGCGCAGTAGGCCGTATGAAAAGAAAAATAACGATTGCTGTTTTTGGCTGGCGATTGCACACGGAATGACCAGACCCAGAGCCCTGCTATTTATAGGTTGTGGTGCTGAGTTCTCCCAGGATGGGATCTGAGGGCGAAATCCCTTGTTTTGCCGGCCGTCTTCACGGATGCGGATGTTCTGGTTTCCGAAAGAAAGGCTGGGGTCTAGGCTGTCCCTGTGCCTGCTGCCACCTGCCTTTCCTCTCTTCTGGTCCCCAAAGCTGGCCTCTGCTGCTGGCTCTGCCACCCCTGGGAACATGCACTCTGACCCCAACCAGATGCTTTTCCTTTGGGCTCCTTTGGGCCTTTCCCTGAAAGAGTGTCAGGACTCTGCTGCCCTCTGGTGGCCACCGAGGGCAGCTCACACTTCATTTCTGTCCATTGAATTTTCAGAGAGATTCAATCCTGGAGGTCAAAAACGGGTTTTGCTCACGAATCTGTTCATTTCTTTGTTTACTCACTTAACAAATATTTACTGAGCACCTACTCAGCGCTAAGTGTAGCAATGAAGACAGATGAGACGCCTGCCTTTATGAACGCAAATCCTAGCGTGTGTCATATACACAGACAGTAATAAAGTCCTATAATTAAACAAAAGAGGTAATGAGCCCTGGTTGGTTTGGCTCGGCGGTTAGAGCGTCAGCCCGAGTACCAAAGAGTCCCAGGTTCAATTCTGGTCAAGGACACGTACCTCGGTTGTGGTTCGGTCCCTGGCCCTGGTCGAGGTTGTGCAGGAGGCAACCAATTGATGTGTCCCTTTCACGTCGATGTTTTTTTCTCTCTCTCCCTCCTTTCCTTCCTCCCACTCTATCCAAAGATAAATGGAAAAACATCCTCTGGTGAAGATAAAAAAAAAAAAAGGGTAATGAGACAGAGAATGCCCATCCAGACGACAGTCAGGGGATGGTGGCGGAGCTGAGTTAACGAGGGGACGTGCCAGGGCACACTCACACCAGGAAGAGCGTTTCAGGGAGAGGAGGCAGCAGGGGAAGTGTTTCGGAGGAGGCGATGGGCTTGGTGTTTGAAAACAGGAGGCCGGGCTGGAGCGTATGGCAGAGGCAGGAGCAGGTGGGGTGGGGCTTTGTAAGCCCTACTTTATTCTAAGTGACACTGTCGAGGGTTACAGGTGAGAACTGACAGCATCTCATTTGTATTTAAGGAATGTAGTTTGATATAACGTGGACTTGGTCCAGTAAAACAGATGAGAGATAAAAGGCTGTGGCAGCCCGGAGAAGGGGCATGGAGCCAAGTCTGGGCTTTGGGAAGACCTTCCTGGGCAGGGTGTATTAGTTATCTATTGCTACACAACAAACCGCCCCCAAACGGAGTGGCCACATCGACAATGAGCATTTATGCTCTCCCACAGTGTCTGAGGGCGAGGAATTAGGGGGCAGCTTTGCTGGATGGTTCTGGCACAGGGTCTCTCGCTAGACACGGTCAGGATGGTGGTCAGGGCTCCATTCACATGAAATCACCTGGGGCTGGAGGACCTGCATCCAAGAGGGCTCGTGCACATGGACTGTGAGTTGGTGCTGGCTGTTGGCAGGAGGTCTTAGTTTCTCTCTAGGGCAGGGGCTTCCCCGAGAAGGAATGATCCAAGAGAGAGCAAGGGCAGAAGCCACATCTTTTATAATTTAGGTCCAGAAGTCACACTGCCATTTTGACAACATTTTATTGGTCACACAGGCCAGCCCTATTTAAAAAGGCAAGGGACTCCACAGACTCTTGAAAACTAGAAGGTGTGAATCACCGAGACCTTCTTGGAGGTTGGCTACCGTATAAGTAATAATCTCAGTCTTAAAGGGTGAGCAGAAATTGGCCAGGTGATAAAGTTAGTGTGATGGGTTGAGCTATGTCCCCCTAAAATTCATAGTATGTTGGAGTCCTAACCCCCAATACCTCAGAGTGTGACTGTATTTGGAGATAGGCTTTTAAAGAGAGGAATAAGTTAAACTGAGGTCATTAGGTTGGGTCCTAACCCAATATGATTGGTGTCCTTATAAGGAGACAAGATTAGGACACAGAGGGACGACCATGTGAGGACGCAGGGAGAAGATAGCTGTCTGTAGCCAAGGAGCAAGGCCTCAGGAGAGACCCGCCCTGCTGGCCCCTCCATCTTGAACTTCCAGCCTCCAGGACTATGAAGCAATCAAGTTCCGTTGTTTAAGCCACCTGGTCTGTGGCATTTCGTTATGGCAGCCTGAGCAGACTAATATGGTTGGGAAAGGAGTTTCAAGGCTGAGGGAATGACCAGAGCAAAGATGCAGAGGTGTGAAACAGTGGGATCATGGCACACAGGTGGCATGACTAGATCCTAAAGGTGGGGGAGCAAATGTTTTCTGTAAAGGGCCAGATAACACATATTTTAAGCTGTTTGGTTTGTCTGTTGCATGAAAACAGTTATAGACAACATGCAAACAAATGGACATAGCTCTGCTCCAGTAAAACTTTATTTATAAAAAGAGCAGCTCAGGTTTGGCCCACGGGCCATAGTTTACCAACCCCTGTTGAAGAGAAGTGTGGGGAGGGATGGCTGGTGGGCCCAGATCACGGTGAGAAATTCCTTACGAGGAAAACACAGGCCTAAACCCAGGCTCTCCTTCTGGCCCAGATAATTGCCTCTTCAGGGTCTGGGTGAGGGGAGATTGTGTATGGATATGGGGAGCCTTGTAAAAGTTCCTGTGAGTATGTGGGGAGTCCTATAAAGGGGATTATTTAATCATACAGTCCCAAGCTCAATTCTTGACTCTGTCTCTAGCTGTCTGACCTCTCGGAGCCTCCATTTACTCATCTGTAAAGTGGGAGTAACAATATTTGTCTCACAAGGGTTAATGTAAGCTGTAAATGAGATGATCTAGGTAAAGCCCCTAGCATAGGGTCTGGCATACAGTAGGTGATCAATACATGTCTGTTCCCTCTCCCCATTTCCCCTTAGCAAGTATGGGGTTCATACTGCAACAGCTGCCAACCCAAAGGTTCACTTCCAGGGTCAGAATTCTGCATCTTTGTATCTGAGGCCAGGTGATGGCCCCAGGCCTAGACCCTGAGCATCGTGGTACACAGGGGCCTGTCTGTGAGAAGCCTTTCTCCAAGGCGAAACCCCAGCCGGAGGGCTGGTGCCAAAGTGAGCTCTAAGGGCACGAATTTCTTTTAAAACACGGTCACCCAAGGAGGGTGGTTGAGCCAGAGCCCTGGAGCTGACCTGGCCCGGTTGTGCATCGTTTTGAGCCGAAGAGTGCCATGATCTGATTTGTCATTTAAAACTCTGGCTGCTGGGTGAGGGACAGATTGTAGGGGAGACAACCAGCTACTCTCTTCCCCTTTCCGTGTCTTGGATGTTCATTTATCAGGCCACCGCTTCTGGTAAGTGCTTGCCTTAGCCTGCTCCCTTCTTTATCGGACCCCGTCCACTGTGGGACTAACGGGCGGGGACAAACACAGTCCACTTATCCCCTAGAGCCTGAGGATTGCACTTGGCACCCGAATTTAGCCCTGACCCCGCCCCCCGGGCCGAGGCCCCGCCCCTTGACCTGTAGAAGGGGGTGTACGGCAAAGCCCCACCTCTCTGAAAACAGCCCTGCCCCCGTCCTGGAGACCCCGACCCTGCCTTCGAGGCCACGCCCACACGGTTAATTGGCCGTCAAGTGGCGCCGGCGTCCAGCCCAACCTGCCACCGGCTCCACCCTTCCCCTTGAGGCCCCGCCCCCTCGAGGTTTAGGCCCTGTCCAATGGGTGACCTGCAGGAGGAGCCAGCCCTGGTCTTCTCGCAGCTGGCCCCGCCCCTCGAGGCCCCGCCCCGGGGCCCACCCCCTCGAGGCCCCGCCCCGTCCGTTGATCGCCGGCAGGAGGCGCAGCGGGCAGGTCGCGCTCGGGGCTCAGGCTAACAGCGGGTGTTGGAGCCACGCGGGAACGTGGAGGTGGCGGCAGCGGCGGGCAGGGCTGGAGGTGAGTGCGGGGTGCGCGAGGAGAGGCAGAGGGCACGGGGCGCTCTGCGGCGGCCGGGGCTTCGTGGGGCAGAGGCCGAGCGGGGAGGCCGCTGGACGCGCGCTCGGGCAGCAGGGCCCTCACGGGGCATCTCCCGGGCCTCCCAGGCAGGGCTTGTCTTGTTGCCATGGAAACCGGCTGGCTCTCGGGGCCCATTGCGGCCTTGGGGGTCGGGACCTGCGGGCTGGCCACTCGGGCGAGGGCGGTCCTGCCTTCCGGTCCCAGGGGGTCGGCTGCGGCCGCTGCCCCCTGCGGCCCCTGGACCTCGGCCCTCCAACCCAGAGGACCCCCGGGCCTTAGGGGAGTTCGGCAGCCGGTGCCTCGGGGGAGCAGGGCGCAGGGGTCCACACCCTCCCTCCAAGGTCTGCGTGACATCCCCCCACCCCGCCCGTCCTGGTTTTCCTGTTCACACGGCAGCACGTTTCCCACTCGTGGGCCGGCCGAAAGCACTGTCTCCGGATATTTCTGTACGGTTTCCACCCCTCGACAAATACTGCATCTGAGAAAACAGATGCCGAGCTGGAGCTCCGGGGCCCCACCGAAGGAACCGTCTTATTTCCCTTCGGAGCCGCTTGGCGGGCGGGCAGAGCTGCAGACCCGCAGGCTCAGGCCCCAGCCCTCTGTCAAGTGTTTGGTTAATCTGAATGGCCGAAAAGAATTTTCCAAGTCCCCGGTGATTACAGGTGTCACCGGTTAGCACGGGCTACCTCTTGTGCATTCCACCGAGGAACCAGCCCTTAATCCCACCGGGGGGAAAAAGTCAGTCCCCTCTCAAGAGGCCAGCCTGTCAGAATTAAATCTGATTAAAATATTTTGTATTTAAAAGCATCGCTCTGGCTGGAGCTGTCGAGACAGGATTTATGGACAGTGGGGGATAAAGCAGAGCCAGCAAACCTACCCTCTTCCTGTCCCATCCTGGTGGAAAGTCTAATGGATTCCACATTGCGGAGCTGGACGGGCCATGTCCTCCACCCATTTCGTCAGCCTTGCACTGACCTCGCTCCCTGCACCCGCTGCTGTGACTCGAGCTTGTTTTCATCAGAACTTGGACTCTTCCCTGAGAAGGAGACAAAAACATTCTCTCAGTGAAGCAATGGCCAGTGTCCTCCACGCCCGGGCCCGAGTTCCCCCAAGTATTAGTGTGAAAGACGAGAGAACCGAGCAGAAAAAGGAAAAGGCAGGTCGTCCCTCCCCGAACCCGATCTGGTTACTCGGGCGTGCCCCACTCCGTAGGATATTCCTGCGCTCTTGTCTTTCCTCAAAATGAGTCCATCCCATTGGGACAGACAGGCCTCACTCTCTGCATTCAGTGACTGGGAAGGAAGGTGACAAGTGAACAAGTAAGTGACTGTCCATGGTTACTCTCTGAAAATGGCCACAGAGAGAATCACCACGACGGAATAATGCTTCCTGATACAACAGGTCAGGTCCGTGTTTACTGGGACTTCTTGGGGCTTAAGGAATTACCGAAGAGGTACGAACCACGTTGTCCCCGACGGTTTCTGCCCCGTTTCCTGACACGGCTGACTGTGCCTCAGAGCCCGGCACTGGGCACTGCTGAAGAGGAGGGAGGGCGCTCCCTCCCAAGGCCCTGGCAGTGGACTGGCAGCGGGGTGTCTGTAATTGGTTTCTTTTTTATTAAAGCAGAACTGTATTAGCTTCAGACGTTACAGCACCAAGATCTACCCCGGCGCAAAATAGCAGCTCCCGTCCCCATTGCGTCGGGGGCTCTGAAGCTCCTGTGTTTACTTCACGGCTCTTCTGTGACACGAGACCCTTCTGCTCACACGGTTTCCGCAGTTTTCATGACCATATTTAAATTTACATTCAGACACCATCTCGAAAGACAGAGGCTTCTGAGCCACAAGCTTGCCACTTGGGTCTGGGTTGTGACCCTGGGGCTCTGCTTGAAGGAGGAGGCCCGGGAAGGGGAGTGCTCGTGGGGGGCAGGTCCTCAGCGAGGCGTCCGGGAGGCGCGTGCTGGGCGTGGGGCGGGCTCGTGCCTCTCAGGAGGCAGTTGGAGCTGAGAGGCGGTGTGCACAGCCCTGCACCCGGCACACGCGAAACGCCCTGCGGGACACGAAGTCGAGGCCTTTGACAGCGCCGGTGGAGGCCATTGCCGGCGTGGGGCTCCCCAGGATTTGACAGGGGACTCGTCACACATTCCTCAGGGGAGGAGAAAGCAAGCCTTCGACACACTTAGCCCCATTACAGCCTCACTCACTGGAGGCCAGAGACAGTCTCGTGTTCTCCCGCTGAGGATGCTGCTCTCTCAGCCGAGTCTTCAGAAAGCCGGTTCGCAGTGAGAGCAGCAGGCTGTTGGAACGGGGGAGCATCCCCCCACCCCGAAGCCCTTCCCACTGCCCGTGGAGCCATGAGTGAGTGGGCACAGGGTGTGGACTTCAGCCGAGTTTAGTGCTGACATCGGTCACAGTGGTAGGTGTTTCCAGAGGCTTCAGGAAAATGAGCTTTTCCTCTCTGGTCTACCTGTTCTCGTCTCCGGTGAGGACAGGGAGGCAGAAGCGGTGCCTCGGGCAGGCGGTGTGTACGGTCTGCGGCCTCCGACCTGGTGTAGAGCTCTCCTGTCTATGCCGCAGAGAGGGCGCCCTCACCAGGCCTCCTGCTCCGGCGGCTCGGGGAGCCCATACACTGAAAACCTCCGCAGCTGAGGCCCTCGGAGCACTGAGTGCACTAGCATGATGATCGCACGACACCCCAAAGCTTCCGGGAGCTGTGTCCCGATTTCCCCACCAAGACAGCATCTGCGGCCTGGACAGGGCCCGAATGCCCGACTGGACGTGGTGGGTGGAACACACACATTCCAGTCATGCCTCCCCCGCTTCTGGCGGAGCCCTTTTGTGTCCACTGCGGTCGTATGGACATTGTAGTGCTGCCGTCCCAGGGACGTGGCCCTCCAAGCCAGGACCGGTCATCGCCTGCTGTCCTAGTCCCCCTCATGTCTGCGATGCGCCTGTCACAGGCTGCGGTGCAGAGAGCGTGGGTTTAGGGAGAGCGGGCATTCCGCACTCTGCACTGTTTACCACTTCTCCTTGAGTGTGATGTGCTGGGCGCGGGCTGCCCGCATGTGCAGGCCACGGCCACGATATTCCTGGCTGCCTCCGCAGAGTGCGTGAGCCCAGTGCGTGCCAGATGTTGGAACCACACTGCAGAGCGTGTCTTCCTTTTGGAGACGGCATTGTGCTTCCTGGTCGTGGCTTTCCCTGAAGGGCACTTCAGCCCATCCACACTTGCGTTATCCCTTGGGGTGGTTGGGGACTTGGCTGAGGGTGACATGTCTCCTGCTGTGTTGGGGTAGTGGGCCTGGATGGTTGGTAAGTCTGTTACAATTCACATGAGCCTTGTTTGGTTCTGCCGCTGCTGCCGGTCGGTGCTGACCCACTGTGTCTTCTCCCAGGACACGCCGTTTCCCCACCGCTGGCTGAGCCCGAAGTCCTCACCCATGAAGACAGGCCCACCATGTTCTATGGGACCCACTTCATCATGTCTCCACCCACCAAGAGCAAGCTGAAGCGACAGAACCAGCTGCTGTCCAGTGTGCTGTCCCGGACGCTGAGCTACAAGTACCGGGACCTGGACACCACCTTTGCCAACCTGGGCGCCAGCGATGACCCCGCGGAGCTCTCCACCCAGCTCTCAGCCCCTGGGGTGCTGAAGGTGTTTGGGGACAGCGTCTGCACGGGCACCCACTACAAGAGCGTCCTGGCCACCGGCAGGTCCAGTGCCCAGGAGCTGGTGAAGGAGGCCCTGGAGCGCTACTCCCTGCACCCCGAGAGCGCCAGCCAGTACGTGCTGTGCGACGTGGTGGGCCAGGCCGGTGACTCCGGGCGGCCGTGGCAGGCTGAATGCTTTCGGGTGTTCGGGGACAACGAGAAGCCCCTCTTGATTCAGGAATTATGGAAACCCCGAGAAGGCTTGTCCCGGAGGTTTGAGCTGAGAAAGAGGTCAGACGTGGAGGAGTTGGCCGCCAAGGACATTGACACCGTGACGGCTGGTGAGCAGCTCGGGGGCGACTCCGGGGGCAGGGGCTGGGCAGGGGCAGGCGGAGAGGCAAAGGAGCGGGCCGTGGGGGCCGAGATGTGTTTGCGCTGACGGAGGATGGTCGGGGCTCTGTTGCGTGTTTGAGGATTTCGGGGTGGCCGTCTGGAGACGAGCTCGTCTGTACCGCAGGACCTGCCGGCGTGTCTGGCTGCAGTGCAGGCGGGCGGTATCGTAGGCAGGCTCCTCCAGGGTGGAAGGGTCCTTGTCCCGTCTCTGGCTGTCCCGCCGTTAGCTGCAGAGATGCCGTGTCCCGTGCAGTGTAGGCGTGTCTCAGGCAGTCTCGTGCCCGAGGCCCTGGTGACTCTCAGCAGCAACCCACTGAGAAGATGACGGGCTGTGGGGTGCGTCGGGTGTGCCAGGTCTGCGGGGGCTGGGCAGGGGGGGCCCAGCCTAGAAGCAGCTGGTCACTGTCCATCTGAGGTTCGTAGGCAGCGGCAGCAGCCTGAGCCCCGGCCCTGGGGCGGGAGGGCTCCACGGCCTGTGGCCACTGCTCTGTGTCTGGCCATTGTTCACTTGGTGGATTATCTTAAGAGGTAAGTGAAACAAAACATAACTTTTTCACCCTGGCTGGTTTGGCTCAGCAGTTAGAGTGTTGGCCTGCAGACCTAAGAGTCGCGGGTTTGATTCTGGTCAAGGGCACGTACACTGGTCAGGTTGTGCAGGAGGCAACCAATCAAGGGAAAGACATTAAGTGGCCTTAGGAGACCTGTCCCTCAATTTTGTGATGCTCCAGGGCAGAAAGGGGCCTCGGAGCCAGACGAGTCGTGCACGTGGCTGAGCTGTGCGTGTCCCGAGTGTTGTGAACGCTCTTTCCTCGTTTCTCCTCGGAGGCGGATGTGGAGCCCACCTTGCAGTTTGGTGTCTGGAGACGGTGGTGTGCATGGCAGAGGACTGCAGGGGCTGGTGTCCCTCAGGCCACAGCTGCAGCGGCCCTCTGTTGCCTTAGGCAAATTGCTTTGCTTCTTTGGGCCTCAGTTTCCTGACCTGGAGATCGGGTTTGTGAAGTAATGTGCGTATAGCATTCAGCATACTTGAGAAGTGCCCGCCTTGTGGTGCTGGTAGCACTATGAGCACTTGCCGTGCATGGGGGCAGGGTGCTGTGCTTCTCAGGCAGTGGGTGCCCAGGACGGGGTGGGAGGCCTCTGACCGGGAGCAGGATTTTAGCATTGATGTGCTACAGTTCCCGGCGCACCGGGGAGTAAAAAGCAGGTCAATGTGTAGGATGTCTTTGTTTGTTTAAGTCTCCTCAGACCAGCCCCCCTGACTCCTGCACCCCACAGGCCCAACATCATGTGTGGGGCGTGCCGCCTTGACCTCCCTCATTCTGGAAGACGTACCACGAGGCCAACCTGCATGGTTTGGTGAGGGGCCAGTGTTCTGCTCGAGGCCCCTGTCCTGCCCGGGGTTTTCTCTGCTGCAAAGAGCACGTGGGCTGGTGCCCAGCCCTGCCTATCTGAAGGTCACTGGGCCCTGGGTCCCTGGGTAAGGCCTTGGAAAGCTCGCTGTGTCGCACAGCTTATTCCTGGAGGGACCCTGCGGGCTAGACAGCTCCTGTGGGAAGTGGGACTGGTCTCTGCTCCCCAGCCCAGCTTAGACTTGTTGCATTTACAGCAGTTGGGGTGAGAGAAGGCCAGTTGCTCACAGCCTATGCAACTTGGTGGCACTTTTGCAAAACCTTTCAAAGAAAGAATCTATTGAGCTGGCCTGGTCTCAGTGACACACTTCTCTGGCGGGAATCGGGTTGTGTTACCTGCCCAGAGCAGGTCCCAGGCTGCAGGGAGGTGGCCTTCCTTGCTGGTCCTCTACTTGGGGTGTGGTCTGAGGCATCTGTGCCTCCTGACCTTGCCACCCCCTTGCTGGTGACAGGCCCACTGCTTCTGTCGTGAGAAACATGGACGGGCCTGCTGAGGACAGATGGCCTGGGACAGACCGACATGGCTCAGAGCCCTGCTCCAAAGCTTGGCGTCAGTCCAGATCTTCGAGTTTGCGTCTTCATTTGGTTATTCCTGTGATGCATGGATCTGCGGACACAGCACTGTGCACACACACATGCGTGCACACATGGCATGCGTACTCTGACCGGCTCCCTGTGCAGAGAATGTGCTGCAGCTTCTGTGGATTGGCAGGTGGCCATTGTGCAACCCTTGACCACATTGTGAGGGCTTCTCACCATCTCTCAGGAGTCCGGGCTTGAGGGAGCTGAGCCGGGATCCACACCCCCTTTCTGAGACCTGCTCAGTGGCAGAGAAATGGCCCAGGGTCCCCCGCTGCCATCCTCACCAACAGTGGGAATCACGGGGAGACGCAAAGTCACTGTGAAGTGGGCCCTGGCTAGGTAGCTCAGTGGGTTAAAGCATCATCCCCATACACCAAGGTTGCAGGTTCGATCCCTGGTCAGGGCACATACAGGAATGAACCAGGAATCAACCAATGAATGCATAGATAAGTGGAATAACAAATCGATCTTTCTCTCTCTCAAATCAATAAAAAATCAAACGAAAAACCAAAATGAAACAAAAACCAAAGTCACTGTGAAGTGGAGGCGAGGAATGAAGGGGTGTGAGTCCAGGGAGGCGGGGAATGAGGGGGTATCAGTCCAGGGGCGGTGATGGGGCGTTCAGTTGGAGGGAAAGGGTCTCGGGCTCACCCATCTGCCCCGGGAGCAGCCTCCGCTGGCTTCTAGCAGCTGCGGTCGTGTCCCCAGTGAGCAGACGGTGGCGGAAGAGTAAGGGACGCCTGTGTGTGCCTGTGTGCCTTGTCATGCATGCACGCGTGTGTGTGAATAAACACGCCTTCCCAGGCTTCAAGTTCCTAATTTTCATGACTCTGGTTACGTCCCCACAGTAAAGGACTCTGCTTGATCGTGAGTGGGGCTCCTGGCTCACTGGTTTCAGAGTTGGCCTTTAGCCAAAGCCCACGACACACGTCTGAGGAGCCTGGGCGTGGGCGCCAGGCGCCAGGCGCTCCCGTGGGCAGCCGGGATTCCCCAGAGACGCAAGTGCTGAGTGTGTGCCAGACGCTGCCAGGGCACTGAGCGGAATCCAGCCCGTCCCCTTCACCATGTGGGCCGTTGTCAGGCGCCTGGCGTTTGTTTGCCTCAAATACGGCCTTTTCACAGCCGCCACTCCCCTGCTTTCCGAAGTATCAAATACTGTGTCAGTTCCAGAAAGACAAGGCTGGTGCAGGTGGGGCTGCGGAGCCCCTGCCGCGTTTTCCCCGCAGGCGGCTCCTCAGGCCGGGCGCGGAGGGGGCTCTGGGTCCTGTCACTGAGATAAAGGCCATCAGCTCCTTGGGGAGGGTGCTGGCCAGGCCATGTGTTTTTTGTCAGCGGCTCAGGAAGGGCGAGAGAAGGGTTTATCTGTGTTTCCAGGCTGGGAGAGTGGATTTAGACAGCATTTCTCAACCTCAGCCCCACCGACAGTTTGGGCCCAGAGTCCTGTGCTGCGGGGGCTGCCCCAGGCTGCGTAGGATATTTAGCAGCGCCTCCCCCACACCTTTACCCCTAGACGCCAGTTGCACCCCTACCAGTTGTGGCAACCAATAACGTGGGCAGTGCCCTGGGGCGAACTTGCTCTGGACTGGGCAGCGGAGGTGTGGACCTAGTGGCCTGGACTCCATTTGCATGGGCTCAGTCTCCCCCAGCTCGAGCCTCACCTCTGGGCCAGTGGCCATGGGCACTTGTGACCGTCAGGCCGCGCTGCTCCTCCGAAGCCCCTCTGAGGCTGCCGTGAAAGCCCAGTGTCCTGCGAAGAGTGACGTGTGGCGCTTCATTTTGTGCCTGGAGAGCCGTTGTGTGTGGCCTTCCTGGGCCTCAGAGGCATTGTGCCGGTCGGCTCCTGGAGGCAGGGCCTGCTCGGCTTCGGGTGTCCTCTTTGTAAACGCCAGTTGACAGCGTTTCGAAAGCCGCTGCAACTTGAGGTTTTCTCTGCAGGTCACACAGTCCCAGGGATTTCTCTGCATCAGCCCCTGAAAGGCTGTGACCCGCTGTCCTTCAGCCATCTGTGTGGTGTCTGGCATACAGCAGGTGCTCGTTAAATGCCCGGTGAAGGACTGACGCACAGTAGAAGAATAGCTCCTCTAGGCTTCCCTATGCACCCAGGACTCCAGACCTGGGATCTTTCTCTTTGAAGAGGATCAGGGGCATGGAGGAGGGAGGGTGGCATGTCAGCGGCGTGTCTGTCTGCCTGTTCAAGTTGTGGCTTCAGCGACCAAAATGTGCCGCTCTGGCACTGACGGTGCAACCTGCCAGCTCCCCTCTCTTCCAAGCCCAGATGAGTGGCTGGTGGTGGCAGAGGTGTCGTCTCAGAGCACCTGGCTTTGAGTGTGTTTGTCCTCCTACCTTTTCAACCACAGATGGGCTTATGGGGCGTGAACCCCTGGAGACAGACAGATGTTCAGGCTCCATCTGCTAAAGGTGTACAGCAAATTCCGTCTTCACATGTCCCCAGCCTTGCTGTGGTCATTTCTTTTGACATTTTTTTCTTCCACTCTGAATCTGATTTTTGATAACTGTTATCTGAGGATGGGGAGGCGATCTGGTTGCTTTCTCCTTTATTTAAGAGTAACTAGCTGCCTCCTGAGTCTTGAGGAGGACGTCCTTGCAGCATATGCTCAGTGATAGAATCATTGGGGGGAATGTTTATTTTATGTGGTTTGGTAAAAAGCAAAACAACCCCCAACTTTTTTCATCAGTCTAAAACTAGAAAAGTAATTGACTTTAAACGACATTTTTGAGGATTTTTAACTCAACAAGGACATAAAGTTGAATGTTTTAGTTGCTCATAGCCGTTTTTTTGTTTTTTGTTTTTCATTTATCTTCAGATAGAGCGGGAGGGAGGGAGGGAGGGAGAGCGAGAAACATCGATGTGAGAGAGACACATCAAGTGGTTGCCACCCACATGACTCCAATCGGGGCCGGGTAAAAACTGCAACCGAGGTACATGCCCTCAGTGGGAACTGGACCCAGGACTCTCTGGTCTGTGGGCCGACGCTCTAACCACTGAGAAAACCGGCCAGGGCTTCAACCTTTGAGTCATTGCTTAGATTTAAAAAAATCATAGCCTTTAGTTTCACATAGACACAAGTATCAGGAAGCTTAAAAGCCTGTTCTCCTGAGGTGGGTGGTGCCCACCTGGGGCCTGGCTGACTACATCCACCCTCCCTGGGAGACTTCTGGCCATAGTATATAAATGAGCCTCTGAAGGGAGATGGTCAGTGCTTAACACAGAAAACACCAAGGGGAGGTCATCGCTGGATGCATTTTCTAGTCTTTGTAACCAAAATAAGTTGTTTAATAGCTGCACAAGAAAGAGACATAGAGCCTTGGACTTAAAGAGGTAGGGATGGAACTGAGGTCCCCAAATATAGTTGGAACCCTTGAAGGGTGGCACATTGAATGAAAAGATGGAATAAGAAGAATCTGCTACCTGGTAAAAGGAGATGACAAAGACTTATCTTTCTTGACCTGGGCTCTGGGTGGGGAAAATGAAAGACTTCCCTAGAATTGAAAACCACTCTTCCTCTCACATGTGTTTGGGGTTTAAAATTGCACTACTTATGTGGTCTGCATAATCCCTGGATGAGAAATTAAATTACAGTGTACATAATTTGATAGTGTACAAGGACATCTGATAGAAACAAAGCAAATCCTCTTTGGAAGGATACATCCTTCACACAGGCATTCCAAGCCTCGCCAGAGATGAGCTCATACTCCAAAATTACAAGACACATGAAGTGATGCTACTCTAAACGAGCCAGTAGAAAACAAGGTACAGAATCAGATTCTCAAGAACATCAGTAATTAGGACCATTATATAATATTGAGCAAATAAATGTGTGTAAAATGTTTAAAGAAATAAGAAATAGAAAGAAAATAGGTAAGTAAGAATGTCACCTAAAAAAGGCAGGGAAGATTTGGAAAAGATAATCCTTATAGTAATAAAAATATAAGTATTGAAATGGATATTTTAGTGATGGCTTCAACAGCAGGCCAAATACAACTGAAGAGAGAATTAGAGGGCTGAGAGGTAGACCTGCCGTCACCCTGCAAGAAACCTAAGTTAAGAGACATGGCGAACAGAATGAGAAGGTCAATCATACGTCTACATGAAGAGAATTGTGAGAATGGTGCGGAGAACAATTCTAAGCATATGCCTGAGATTCTTACAGAAGTCACAAAATGAAAAGCATGAAATTCAGGAATCACAGCATTATTCTGTGTAAGATTAAAAAATAAAAAAAGTAATTTACCCCTTGACAACTAGTGGTGATATTGCAGGTGTGAAAAGAAAGGAAACAGCATTTAAGATGGAGTGGGGGGGGGGGGCACTCCCGCACTACCACTCGGTATTCTGCGGACTTGACAGGAGGAAGCTGACCTTACACGTCTGGACAGCAAGAATCGCACTCTACTGCCCCAGCTGCAGAAAGGAAGATTTTCTCCTAGCCCAGCAACAGGCCCCGCTGATGAGAACCGGCACCCTCACGACTCAGCCAATGGGAAGCCACTGCACTTCCAGCGTCCTCTCCTGGTTTCCCCAGTGGACACTGGGTTTGTAACAGCCCCTGCCCACCCGGCCTTTCGCTCTTTCCAAGGTCTCCCGTTACTCCACACTTGCTTATGGTCTGCCAAAGCTCGCGTGTCCAGTATTGCAATTCCTTTGTCGACCCGAATGGATTCATTTTTGCTGGTAAAATAACTGGCCATTTTATCTTTAACGTTGACACAGGGCACTAAGGACAGAAAATGTTTTTGCAGCTGCCAAAAAGAAAAGACAGGCGAGCAGCAGGTTAGCCGACCGCAGCCCTCGCAGCAGGAACTGTGGAAGCGAGCACACAGCAGCTGGGCCCTTCCGAGCACGGGCGAACCGCTGTGCAGCGGGGCTGCAGGCCTGGCGGGACATTCACTCGGGCGCCAACCGCGGAGGACCCAGCCGGGCTGCTGCTGGCCAACACGAGGGGCCGGTTTCTAAAGGACGGGCCTTAGCCGGAAGGCCACCGAGCATGCCCCCGGAGAGGAGGCAGATCTGCAGCGTGAGAAGAAACGGTGAGCGAGGAAGTCGGCGGAAGGTCAGGCAAAACGCAGAAAACTGTGAAAAGGCAAAAAACCGAGGCTCAGCCCCGCCCACCCACTGCCCCAGGCCGACGGCCGCAGCCGCCCGGACCCCTGGAAACTACAACTCCCGGTAGGCTCCGCGCAGCACGCATGCGCCCTGGCGTGCGCGGCAGTTCTAGAACGGCTCGTCGCCTGCCGAGGGGCCGGGCGCCATGTTGGGGCGCAGGGGACCGCGGAGAGACGCTTGAAGCGGGGGAGCGGAGCGGGAGCGGGTAGGACCTGGGCTGGTGGGAGCCCCGCCCCTCCCGCCTCAGCGGATCATGACCCGGGCAGCGGCCACGGAGGTCGCCGTGGCGGGGAACGTGGCGTGGCCGGGCCAGCGCTAGAGATGATGCCGTTTCCAGTGACAACCCCGGGACCACAGCAGCCGCCACCCAAGCTCTACGGCATCTCCTCCCCCATCAGTTTAGCCGCCCCCAAGGAGACAGACCACATACTCACCCAGAAATTAATTGAAACCCTGAAGCCCTTTGGGGTTTTGGAAGAGGAAGAGGAACTGCAGCGCAGGATTTTAATTTTGGAAAAATTAAATAATCTGGTAAAGGAATGGATACGAGAAATCAGTGAAAGAAAAAGCCTTCCACCAGCTATAATTGAGAATGTTGGAGGCAAAATCTTTACATTCGGCTCTTACCGATTGGGAGTGCACACGAAAGGTGCCGACATAGATGCGCTGTGCGTTGCGCCAAGACATGTTGATCGGAGTGACTTTTTCACCTCCTTCTATGATAAGTTGAAACTACACGAAGAAGTAAAAGATTTAAGGGCTGTTGAGGAGGCATTTGTACCAGTTATCAGAATGTGTTTTGATGGCATAGAGATTGATATTTTGTTTGCAAGATTAGCACTGCAGACTATTCCAGAAGATTTGGACCTAAGAGATGACAGTCTGCTTAAAAATTTAGATATTAGATGCATAAGAAGCCTTAACGGTTGCCGGGTAACTGATGAAATCTTACATCTAGTCCCAAACATTGACAACTTTAGGTTAACACTCAGAGCTATCAAATTGTGGGCTAAATGCCACAATATCTATTCCAACATATTAGGGTTCCTAGGAGGTGTTTCCTGGGCCATGCTGGTAGCAAGAACTTGCCAGCTTTATCCAAATGCGGTAGCATCGACTCTCGTCCGGAAATTTTTCTTGGTGTTTTCTGAATGGGAGTGGCCAAATCCAGTGCTACTGAAAGAGCCTGAAGAACAAAATCTTAATTTGCCTGTATGGGACCCAAGAGTAAATCCGAGTGATAGGTACCATCTTATGCCCATAATAACACCAGCATACCCACAGCAGAACTCCACATACAATGTGTCTGTTTCAACAAGGATGGTCATGATTGAGGAGTTTAAACAAGGACTTGCTATCACACATGAGATTTGGCTGAGTAAGGCAGAGTGGTCCAAACTTTTTGAAGCTCCAAGCTTTTTTCAAAAGTACAAGCATTATATTGTACTTGTGGCAAGTGCACCAACAGAAAAACAACGCCTAGAATGGGTGGGCTTGGTGGAATCAAAAATCCGAATCTTGGTTGGAAGCTTGGAGAAGAATGAATTTATTACACTGGCTCATGTGAATCCTCAGTCGTTTCCAGCACCCAAAGAAAATTCTGACAAGGAAGAATTTTGTACAATGTGGGTGATTGGGTTAGTGTTAAAAAAACCAGAAAATTCTGAAGTTCTCAGTATTGATCTCACATATGATATCCAGTCTTTCACAGATACAGTTTATAGGCAAGCAATAAATAGTAAGATGTTTGAGATGGATATGAAAATTGATGCGATGCATTTAAGAAAAAAGGAACTTCATCAGCTACTACCTAATCACGTACTTCAGAAAAAGAAAACACATTCCATGGAAGATGTCAGATTGACAGCTTTGAATGACAGCAGTCTCGACTCGTCTGCAGACAGTGAAAACAGCATGTCTGTGCCTTCGCCTGTGAGTGCCATGGAGACTGGCCCAGTGACTGACTCCTCTCAGGGCAGAAACAGTCCTGTTCTGGCTGTAATGGCAGCATCTGCGACAAACGTACAGATGACTGAAGTTTCCTTGCAGCAAGTGAATCCCAGTGAGAACTCAGGGGGTGCATTGAGTGAAAGCATTCCTCAGACTGCCTCACAAGCAGCCATTTCTCTGCCACCAAAGCCCACAATCACTAGACTTGTTTCTTCAACACTTCTGGTAAACCATCCACCCAGGCCTTCAGGGAGTGCAGCCACAAACATAGCTAATCCTATAGTAGGAGTCTAGAGGACATTCTCACCTCACAAAGATGAAAGGACCAAGAAAGCCAAGACAGAAGAGGAGCAATCTTGTAAAGAGACAGTACAACTCGATCTGGAACTATTCTGACAGCAGCTTCTCTGTTGACCTGGCAGGAAATATTCAGTACAGACCTGTCCAATATCCTTGCTCTCCCTGCAAATCCTATTCCTGTTATCAAGAATTCAATAAAACACATTGAACTGATAAAAACAACCTCAAGCTTCCATAAATATTATCTGCCAACTTGATCTGTTGTCTTCAAATGCTAAAGGAGGAGAATGAAGGGTACCAAACTAGATAAGACTCAGAAGAGATTTAGGCTTATTTGGTAACTTCCTTTGCTGGGCTAATCTTGATCAGAAGTCTGGGTTAGTACATGAAGCTAGAAGTACTGATATTAATGTGTAGATTATTGTGTCAGCAACAGTTATATTAACTATTTCAAAGGACTACTTCCCTTAAAGAGAAAATGAGAAAAAACCCTCCAGCTATCTTTGTACCCATGACCGACACTTGGACTGGATTTATGTTTGATGCATTGTTGGGGGAAATTTGCAAAATAAACTGGTATATTTCCTTACATTGATGATACACTTTATGTGTATTATTATTAGAAAGGAAAACTAATTTTAGATGTTCCAGCTTGATGAATTTTAGTTTGTTCCTGAAGACTTTTCTTCATTATTAATCTCCGAATTGGATACCATTGTGCAGTGGTGTGCTGTACTTCAGAAAAAGTGTACAAGTACATCTAGCATAGTCCCTGTGAGGTATCTGTAATCCTGTAAAGTGAAATGGCAACTCTTAGGGTATATTTTTGACATTGGAACAGTAATGAGTAACTCTGGTTTTGGGGGGATATGGTCAGGACATGATATCTTGTTTCTTTCTGTAGAATTGTTTTATATCTCATGCGATCACTGATCAGACAGCAAACATTGTCTTGGAGCTAACACAGCTCCATGTTATCTTGTCCTTAATCATTTGTCCTCAAACAAGATAGCTTTTTGTCTCTCCGCCTCTTTGCTTTGCTTGTATGCACACAGTATGCTTGTATGTTTCATTCAAAACCCGGAATGCTAGTATTTTCTTAACCATGATATAAAACCAACAGTCCTGTGGCCACATGGTACAAAGCACAAAATTTTGATTCCAAGGCTAATATTTTAGTAAAACAACTGAGAATGCAGGTGAAATGTTATCTGTCTTAGGTGCCGTTTAATCTCTACACAGAATACCTGTTTATAAGAAAATCAATGTCCATTTTAAACAGGTAAGCAGAAATACCTTTTCTCCAAGAATTTTATGCAATTTTGGTTTTTACATGACTTATTAAAATTTATTAGTAAATTTTATATCTAGAAAAAATTTCTAGCAAGGACTTGACATCTAGTTGGCTTTCTACTCTTTTGTTTTGTCCTGCAAACTATTAGTAATACATTTCTTTAAAAAAAAGAAAAGCTCACAATTAAGAAGCAGAACATTCATGTTTAGGAAACGTGAATGACAACTGACAGGTGAATGAAAGCCATCTTTCTTAATCTGGACACAGCACTCCAACAGGCTTGCCAATGAGCCCAGTTCTGATTCCTCCCGCACCTTACCTATGTTCCTCTCTACCACCTCTGCGGTTTCCACGTTGAACTGCAATTTCTCAAACCCTTTCTCTATCCTTCTAGATGAATTTTTCCAAAGTTGGACTATAATTTCTTTCCTTTTGGGCAGTGTAGTAATTGAGACTTTCTTTTGAGCATTGCTTTCCAACGTCTGGTACACAGTGGGCCGTTCCCCAGCTCGTCCCTGTGCAGTCCCCTGCCCTTCTGCTGCATCACGAGTCGGGAAGTGTGCACCGTGCCTGCGTGTGTGCATAGCTATGGCGTCAGGTTGAAATCACCAGACACACGTTTAGCCTTGTCATTGTGTTTACACATTGCTTCATTAAACTGGGAACTTGGACCTTTTTAGTTCCAGTTTCATTACCTGAATATCAGACTCTTTTCTCCTATGATGTATGTAGCGTGTTCTGACTGGAGTTTGCTTTGTCTTGTAGCACCTGTATTGTTTAAGCGCTATTTTGAAAACAGATGATGTATTTCTCCATTAAAAACACAATAAAAATAAACAGCGAAGTTAGTAAAGGGATCTAACCCTGACATTAATGGTTCTGATATTCTTACATTGTTCTGGAGGAGAGTAAAGACACTGGTGAACTTTTTTACTTTATTAAATGTAGAATTCATGTTATACTGTTAGGGGAAATTATGAAAAAGCTAAAACTTCAAATCAATAGAAATGGAGTTTAAATATTCTAATCCGAAAGAAGGCAGGGAAGAAGGAGGTGGGGGAACATAAAAAAAATGGTATAAAAAGAACATACATGATATTAAAAAAACCCAAAAACATACAATCTAAGATGGTAGAAATGAAACTGAATAGATTTGTCACTGTGTGTAATAAATGGACCACATTTCCTGACTAAAAGAGATTGTCAGATTCCATGGAAAAACAGACCAGCTGCATGCTATTTTACTTACGAGACACACACCCAAAATGTAAGACATAAAAGAATGGAAAAAGAAATGCTAATGAAAAGAAGCTGTTATGTAACAATATCATCCAAACAGATTTCAAAACTAAAATAATGACTAGGGACAAAAGGGACCTAGTCCCTGCGTTAATGATAGAGGAAATAATGCATCAGGAAAGTGGAACAACTTAAAACGGTTTGTACCTAATTAGCCTCAACATCAAGTAACAAAGCAAAGATGAACAGAAATTGCCAAGAGTGTCATTGCCATTGAAGATTTAAAACAGCTTTTGTTAATGGTATCGCAAAGACAAAGAGGGAAAGGGACACAGTCTGGGGCCCAGCCGTGGTGGGCAAACTTCTTCCACAGAGGGCCAGATAGTAAATACTTCCTGCTCTGTGAGGTCCTATGATCTCTGTCTCTACTACTGAACTGCCTTCTTGGGGTGAAGGCAGCCCTGGACAATATGTAGACAGATGGTCAGGGCTGGATTTACCACCCATCCCTCCCAGCTGGTGTCTGTCATCCCTCATCTATTGGACATTTATTGTAGAGCCCTCCACCCAACAATTGGAAATGCACATTATTCTCAAATAAGCCTTGAGCATGTACAAAAATTAACCTCGTGCTAGATCAGAAAGTAAGACAACATCTTTCAAAGTATCAGGTCATAGAACATGTTCTCTGACTATGGAACAGTAAGTTAGAAATCAATAATGGCATAGAGGAGAATTTCTGGAAAAAGACACACAAAAAGGCTCACACCACAAAGGGATTGATGGACAGAATCTCTTCATTGTTCAAATAATGAACAAAAGATGCTCAATCTTGTTAATAGTAGGGAAGCTATAAATTAAGACCACAGAAAATCTTATTGTAATCCTCACCCAAGGATCTTTTTCCATTGATTTTTTTAGATAGTGTGGAGAGAGGGAGAGAGAGAAGAGAGAGAGAGAGAGAGAGAGAGAGAGAGAGAGAGCGAGAGAGAGAGAGAGAGAGAGAGAGAAACACTGATGTGAGAGAGAAATATTGGTTGCTTCTTGCACAAACCTGACATGCTGGGGCTCAAACCTGCAACCCAGGTACGTGCCCTTGACTGGAAATCAAACCCGAGACCCTCCTGTCCAAGGGCCCATGCTCTAAGTGCTGAGCCAGAGCTATTTTTTTTTTACAAAAATAAAGATAACGGTAATCAGCTTGGGTGAGGATGAGGAGCAGTGGGGACGCTGATGCAGTGATGGCGAGAGTGCGGATTGTTTTGATCCCTTTGGGAGGCAGTTTGGCCTTGTCGGTACCGGTGACATGCCCACACCCTGTGTTCCGTTTACTCTACAAGCAGGTCTCTGCCACCATGCTGTGGGGCACAGATGTGCTTCGTCCGACTGGTCCCTTTATCCCTCCAGGTGGCCTGAGTGTGGGTCACCTCTGTAGCTGTGACCGGAACTCGACACACCCTCCAGTGTGCCACGTAAACATCATCATCATTCTCTCAAAATACCACAGTGTCAGAAAGTCGGGGCGACTGTTGCTGGGTCACAGGAGCGTCTGTGGCAGCTCTGTAATAGTGCAAAGCTCAGAACGACCCACAGATCCGTCAGTGGGGCCAGTGGTGTGGTCCTGCAGTAAACAGTGGAAGCTGTGAGGTTAAATGGACCAGAGCTATGTGATCAACGTGGATTTAGCTCATAATGTTAAGGGGAGAAGAAAATTGCAGAAAACCACAGTGTGACATGATTTATACACGGTTTACGAACAGGCAGAGCAGGGCAGTATAATTTGGGTTACAAAAGTGTGTGGCATAATGAGATGAAAGGCGAGGGGCTGCGAAACAGGCTCCAGGATGCCCCCCCCGCCCCGGCGGGGTGAGGCGGGAGAAGGCAGGGTGCCTCGGCGGGCACGGGGCCAGCTGCAGTGCCCACTTCTTTCAGGTGGGGTGCTGGTGAAACGATGTTCATGTCATCCTTAGTCGGAGTTACAAGTGCTTTCGTGCATGTGAAATATTTTTTAATTAAAAAAACCAACACCAAAGTGGTATCTTAAAAACCTCTTTATCAGTGAGGATTCGCGCCTGGCCCGATAGCAGTAGCTGAACACACCCAGGGTTACTTTCCTTCACATACAGGTGTGGGTGAGGACCCACGGCGAGCCCTTCCTGGTCCCCAGGGACCGGCGTTCTCCACTTTCAGCCCCACCACTCTAGTTGGTGCCTTCCATCCTCAAGGTCACCTCTGGGTGCAGGATGATCGTGGGCCATCACATGTCATGTAAGGCAGGAAGCAGGAAGGAAGGGCATGGGCGAAGCTGTCCCTGCAAACTCTGTCCTCCTTCCAGGGAGCTTCCCCAGAAGTCCCCACAGGGACATTCCCTCCTCTTTCACTGACTGGTCTTTGGTCACACGGCTGTGCCTGCCGGGCACACAGCTCCATTCACCCCCCGCCCCGTGCTGCTGGGAGGAGGACAGGATGGGTACTGGAGGTGATGGCCGCACCTGCCGGGCACACAGCTCCATTCCTCCCCCCACCCCGTGCTGCTGGGAGAAGGACAGGATGGGTACTGAGGTGATGGCAGCACCTGCCGGGCACACAGCTCCATTCCTCCCCCGCCCCGTGCTGCTGGGAGAAGGACAGGATGGGTACTGAGGTGACGGCAGCACCTGCCGGGCACACAGCTCCATTCCTCCCCCGCCCCGTGCTGCTGGGAGAAGGACAGGATGGGTACTGAGGTGATGGTAGCACCTGCCGGGCACACAGCTCCATTCCTCCCCCGCCCCGTGCTGCTGGGAGAAGGACAGGATGGGTACTGAGGTGACGGCAGCACCTGCCGGGCACACAGCTCCATTCCTCCCCCGCCCCGTGCTGCTGGGAGAAGGACAGGATGGGTACTGAGGTGATGGCAGCACCTGCCGGGCACACAGCTCCATTCCTCCCCCTGCCCCGTGCTGCTGGGAGAAGGGCAGGATGGGTACTGGAGGTGATGGCCACAGCGGCTTACGCAGCGCTGTGCTTAGATGTTCAGACACTTCCAATGGCGCAGACGTCCGTGGCGTGGGTCCGAGCAGAGCAGTGCCCACGCAGCCCAAGGGTGCAGTGCCGTGGTCCCAGAGGGAGGGCCGTGGAGTGGAACGTGTGCACTAAAAATGATGAGCTACCCGCCTGCGTAACTAGGTAAAAAGGAATATAATAAATCCATGAACAAAGGAAGGAAAGCATTAGAGCAGAAAATAAAGAAATGGAAAATAAGCGTGCAGTGGAGAGGCTCAATGAAGTGGAGCGAGGTCCTTGGAAGACATGAATGAAATAGTCAAAACCGGAAAGGTTGGTGAGGAAAAGTAGACAGTACCCGTAAACAAGCTTGGGGATCAAGAGGGGATACAGCTGAGAATACAGTATGGTTTTTTGTTGTTGTTGTTAATCCTCACTCGAGGATATTTTTCCATTGATTTTTAGATAGAGTGGAGGGGAGGGAGGGAGGGAGGAACATCAATGTGAGAGAGACACATTGACTGGTTGCCTCCTGCAGACCCCAACTGGGGCTGGGGATCAAACCTGCAACCTAGGTACATGCCCTTGACTGGGAATCGAACCCTCAACCGGTCCACAGGCCAGCGCTCTCACCACGGAGCCACACCGGCCAGGGCAGCACAGATACTTTTTCAAGAATCTTATAGATAGCTTGATGCCAATAAATTTGAAAACTTCGATGAAATGGAATCTTCTAGAAAAAGAACCTACTGAAACTCACTCAAGAACAGAAAACTGGAATAGACTTGTAACCCTGAAAGAAATTGCGTGAGTAGTTTGAAAACGTACGCACCAAAACCAAAGTAAAACCGCAAAAACACCAGACCGAGAAGGGCGTGCCGGCCAGTTCTTCCCACTGTTCAAGGACGAGACTGCTATGCCCCGCACCATTCCGCAGCAGAAGAGAAGAAACACTTTATGAAACAAATACCTTCATATCCAACCCAGAGGAGGGAAGCATGATCAAGTTATCAGCCAAGTTCACTTACAATTGTGGATGTGAAAACCGAACTCAAACCAGAAATGCACATAAAACACCGTGACCGGGTGGGCTGGGTCTCTGGCACGAGACGCCGACTCAACACCTGAAGTGCTGGCTGGCAAGGTGAGGCCTCAGCTCCTGTCCTCGGGCTGACTGCGCGTCCTCACGACATGGCACTGATGTAACCCCGCACATGGGGCCTGAGAGGGCCACACTGCCTTTTGTGACCTGACTATGGAAGCCACACACCGCCATCTCCACGCATTTTCACGAATTACGGTGGACACCATACAGCAACGGAAAGGAAGGAGCTAGAGAAACACGGCAGGTGGGTCGGTAGCATTGCCAACACCATGCTGATTGACAAAGCGAGCGGATACATACATATCACACGGTGCATTTCATCAAAGTTCAAAAACATTGCAAACAAAACAGTATATTTTTCAGAGATACTTAGTATGTGTGTATTTATCATAGTCATACTTAAAATATGATTCAATATAAATGCATATGTGGGGATTATGCCCCAGAAAGCGCTGCCGTTCCTTGCGGTAGGAGAGAGGATGCTTGCCCATATCTATACCTTTTGTTTTTATCCTCACCCGAGGACATTTTTGCATTTATCTTCAGATAGAATGGGAGGGAGAGAGAGAGAGAAACATCGACGTGAAAGGGACACATCGACTGGTTGCCACTCACGACTCCAACCGGGGCCTGGGACAAACTGCAACTGAGGCACATGCCCTTAGCGGGAACCGTACCTGGGACTCTCTGGTCTGCAGGCCGATGCTCTAACTGCTGAGCCAAACTGGCCAGGGCTATACCTTTCTTCTTTATTTCCCCAGCCTGTGCACATTTTGTCTGATTCATACCCTTCTGTATGCCTGAGATGTCTCACAACTGTACAGAAGGGTGGGGGAGCGGAGCTGCGCCGCGTGGTGGGCAGCGGTTCCGGAACTCTGGCTGGGCAGCGGGGCCCAGGGCCGATCCAGGCAGGGCTGGGAGCCCCAGAGCAGGCTGTGTGCGCTGGGAAGAGCCGGCCATGGGGAGAGGTCTGCCACTGCCCAGCGAGAACATCGTTGTCACCCTCTCTCCTGATGACATTATTCGTTCATCTTAAAGAATGTGAACCGCACGTAAAGATATAGAGAAAAAAGCTCACTAAACCCCAGAGCCCATCAGAGCACCACCAACTATTTCGCCTTTTACAGAAAAGGGCAGAAGACTTACAGGAACAGTTGAACAAAGGGAGGTAATGCAAACCCAGTAATGTCCCGTGGGCCAAGGAGCAGCAAGGCCGCCGAGCGTCAGCCCTGACCAGGCGCACGCCACGCCCACGCCACGCCCACGCCCACGCGCCCACGCACCAGCTCTCCTAGAGAAGCTGGCCTGGCTGGGCGCGAAGTCTCCCTCCGCCAGGGATGGGGGCGCCCCTCACACAGCTCGCCCTCTCCTGGGCTCTCCTCTCAGTGTGACGACAGTCCCAGGGTGGGGGAGCCCGTGGCCCTGGTTTCTGCCAACACCACTATGTCCCCCTGAAACTGGCAAACGTTTTTGGAACAAAGGTGTTTGAAATACTCCTACCTGTAGGCCGACCTCGTCAGGCGCTGGGGAAGAAGCCGGTTCCAGGCTCACTCTTACTGTCGGCAGGATTCCGGGCCCTGTGGTCACAGGACTTGGGTTCCCAGACCCCTGCTGGCTGTCCGCCCTGGTCGGTCTCCCGCCCTCTGCCCCGCTTCCTCAGGCTCCAAGCGTTCCTTCCTCTTGCTCCCAAGGGCTCGCATATTTGTTAGGTTCACCTGGATGATGGCAAGCCCAAAGGGACGAACGAGTAAAATCAGTTACATCTGCAGAAACCTCCTTTGCCACATAGCAGAGCATGCTCACAGCGATGGCTCACACCCGCAGGTCCCACCCGCACTCCGGGAGGGCACCACACAACAGCAAGGCCCTTGGGCCACCGTTCTGGCCACCACAGTCTGCCCTCTGGCCCCCATTGGAGTCCCCTCCCATTGGAGGTCAGAGAGGCAGGTGTGGAGGGCCCGGTACTCCAGTCAGTGCGGCCCCACAGGTGGCCATGCACCTGTGGGGACCGCCTGGCTCCCTGCACAGGGGCAGGCATGGGCACAGCAGGCTCTGGTCCACAGAGAGAGCGACAGTGGGACGGAGCCGCAGGTCCTGGGCTGCTCTGGGCTCCGCTGTGCACCAGCTCGGCTAGGCCCAGCCCTGGGGCACCCGGAGCTCCCTTCCTTTCCGTGCGAGCTCGTCTCGTCCTCTGTCCCTCCGTCAAAGCTGACACTGGTTCTGCTGACGTGATTTGCTCAAGGACCTGGTGGCTGTCTGCGGATTCCAGGGGCCTCCTCTCCATCTGGGGAAGCCACGTCCGCAGAGCTCCCCGAGATCAGGCTGCTGCAGCCCGGCTTCTGCTGGACGGTGGAGGGGCAGTGCTTGGGCCCCTGCATCCGAGGACATGCTTGTTGATTTTTAGAGAGAGCGGAAGGGGTGGGGAGGAACATTGACGTGAGCGAGAACATCAGTCAGTTGCCCTCTGCACGCACCCTGACGGGAGATCGAACCCACAACCTTTCAATATATGGGACAATGATCCAACCGACTGAGCCACACCGGCCAGTGCAGGGCCTGGTTTGAGTAAGAACACCGAGGAGGCACACCCTGAGCCTCCGGAAGGGCCTCTGTGGCTGTGCACTGGACCCTTGACCTCCCCTGGGTTCTAGGAAAGGGTTGCCCCGGCCACCCTCAGCCTTCCTCTGTGCCACCCTTTGGCAGCTGTGTGGACTTGGCGTCTTTGTCACCTGGAGAGGCCGAGGATGTTCAAAGTCCTCCAGTCTGGGTCCTTTCTGTTCAGCAGTTCTTCCCTCGCTTTGCCCTCTCCTGTGCCTTCAGCCCCCCACTGGGAGATGGGCTCCTTGGCGGGTCTGGGTTCAGATCAGCAGTCCCGCAGCGGTGGGCAAGGTCCAGTGCCACCGCCGTGGTGCCCTCAGGCACCCAGGACCTCCCCACATCTCCCTGTGCCCAAGCCCCTGGCTCCCTGTGCTCTCCGTCTGCAGCGTGCGCTTTCCTAGCGGTCTGGGGACTGCTCCTGGAGGCAGTCTGACTCTGTCGCGGGCCTCCCCATCCCCCAGTTCCAGAGCACCCCTCCCAGGACAGAGGTCTGGCCTTGTTTTCTACGTGTAACAACCCCATTTAGTGGCTTAAAACAACGCCCTTCCTGTCCCCCGAGCCTGTGGCTCTCGAGTCTGCACAGGCCTCTGGCTTGGCTGTGGTCAGGTGCGTCGGCCAGGGCTGCCGTCCGTTCTGAGCTGGAGGGCCGCTGTCAAGTTCTTGGTTCCACGGTTACCTCCGGGGTTTCCTTCCAGGCTGTTGGCATGGAATTCTCAAGTTCTCGAACAACCAGAACTCGTAGCCATTCTTCACGTGGTCCTGAGATGACTGAAATATCGCAGGATCTTGCTACCCTACCCGGAATGACAACCGCGTTTTCACATCTCAGCTTCTGCCTGGCTGACAGCCCCATGAATCCAGGATGCTTTCCATAGTCAAAGATGTCAGAATGTAAAGAGAAGAAGTGAAAGATACACCACCAGTGTGTGCACTCACTCACTCATTAATTCACTCACTCATTCATTCACTCACTCACTCACTCATTCACTCACTCACTCATTAATTCACTCACTCACTCATTAATTCACTCACTCATTCATTCACTCACTCATTCATTCATTCATTCATTCACTCACTCACTCATTAATTCACTCACTCATTAATTCACTCACTCATTCACTCACTCACTCACTCATTCATTCATTCACTCACTCACTCATTAATTCACTCACTCATTCATTCACTCATTCATTTATTCACTCATTCATTCACTAATTCATTAATTCACTCACTCATTCATTCACTCACTCATTCATTCACTCACTCACTCATTAATTCACTCACTCATTAATTCACTCACTCATTCATTCACTCACTCACTCATTCATTAATTCACTCACTCACTCATTAATTCACTCACTCATTCACTCACTCACTCATTCACTCACTCACTCACTCACTCATTCACTCACTCATTAATTCACTCACTCATTAATTCACTCACTCATTCATTCACTCATTCATTCATTCACTCACTCACTCATTCATTCACTCACTCATTCATTCACTGCACTCAACTCACTATATTCACTCTACTCATTAATATCACTCACGGTCACTCATTAATTCACTCACTCATCATTTCACTCACTCATTCAGTCATTTCACTCCACTCATCGCTCACTCATTCATTCACTCACTCACTCATTCATTTATTCACTCACTCATTCACTCACTCATTCATTCACTCAGTCACTCATTCATTCACTCAGTCATTCGTTCACTCATTCATTCACTCACTCACTCATTCACTCACTCACTCATTCACCCACTCACTCATTCACCCACTCACTCATTCACCCACTCACTCATTCACTCACTCACTCACTCATTCATTCACTCACTCATTCATTCACTCAGTCACTCATTCATTAACTCTCTCACTTACTCATTCACTCACTCATTCATTCACTCACTCATTCATTCACTCACTCACTCATTCACTCACCCACTCATTCACTCATTCACTCACTCACTCAGTCACTCATTCATTCACTCACTCACTCATTCACTCAGTCACTCATTCATTCACTCAGTCACTCATTCATTCACCCACTCACTCACTCATTCATTCATTCACTCACTCATTCATTTGTGTAGAGGTTGAAAAGTATGTACATTTAAAAATTTTTACTTATTTTCACCAAAGTTATATATGTGCACAAGTAAAGCCTTATTTTCTCACTGCTAATCAAAACCAAAAACAAACTAATGAGCGAGCCGCCTTCCCCTCTTCCCAGTTTTGCACTCCCCAGAGGGAATCACTTTTAACTGCCAACTATTTCTTTTTTGGCATTTAAAATAACCGATTTACCCTACTCGGCTTGGGTTTTTACATTGTAGGTGTTGTCAGGTGGCCTCCTACTGGGAAGCGAGGCTGTGGCTCCTCTCACTGTCCCGTTTCCCACCGCCCAGCCGCACTGCCCTGCGCCGAGGCTCCGTTGCAGTGAGATCATCATCAGGTCGCTGTGACCAGGGACAGCACTACTGAAGGCTGGGTATACAGAGGTTACTCTTCCTTCTGCCTAACTTCTCGTTTCTTTGAAGTTAGTTATTGCCATTGTTTTTTGTGTTCTTTTGGTACATTTCACGAATTCAGTATGCCCCAGCTCTGCCAATTTTCTTACCTGTTTTCATGATGCTCAGATGGGCGGATGGATGATGTCTTCTCAAGTCCAGTGTTCTGGAGCCTTCTGCCTGCTGCCCTCATTTGGGTGGAGTGTCTCCAGTGGCTTCCTGAGAAAGTGTACATCGGAGTTAAAACTGCATAAAACCGTGCACGCCTAAAAACTGGCCAGTGCAGCTCAGTTGGTTGGAGTGTTGTCCTGTATACAGAAAGGTTGTGGGTTTAATTCCTGTCGGGGCATGTGCAGAAGGCAACTGATCGATGTTCTCTCTCTCTCTCTTTCTCTCTCCCTAAAAATCAGTAAGCATATCCTCGGGTGAGGATTAAAAATAATAATAAAAGAAAAAGATCTGTATTCGGCTCTAATGCTTGCTTAATAGTTTAGCTGAGTATAGAGTTTTAGAATGAAAAGAATTTTCTTTCCTAGAATTTTGAAGGCTGAGTCCATTCTTCCAACCTCCAGCCCCTGTAAGAATTTGTAGCTCATTCTGACTGTCCACCTCCCCTGGGGACATGTGGGTTTCCTTCCCTGCCACCTCCCGGCCTCAGTCTGAAAATCCAGTTTGTCTTGGTGTGTTTTTACCCTAGTGTTAGGCTTTTACTTCTTTATTTTAAAAACAATTACGGTTGTACCCATTGTTATATTTATATCTTCCATAATTGTTTTGTGAAGGTCATTAAAGTACATCTATTTGCATACTTTCACCCTCTGTGCATGTTTAACATTTCATGGGCTGTTTTGAGCCAGGCCTCCTGCCGTCCAGTTCCCAGGACGATGTCATTCCTCCGGTGGCCTCTCCTGGCTTCCTGTCCCTCAGGGCTGGGTCTCCTGGACGCACGCACACGAGCTTTTCTGACTTTTTCTCGCCTGCTTTCTCTTCTTTGTCTTTCCGCTCTGCTTTCCAGGCTGTCTCCTCAGCTCTCTCTTCCAACCTGAAATGGGCGTGGGGCCTCATTTCAGAACAGTGGGCAGTCTCTGGGGCGAGACACTGTAAGGAAGGCGGCACTGCCGGCTCTGGGCCGAGGCGCGGGCTGACCGGCTGGGCCAGGGCACCTGCTGGCGTGGAGGGAAGCAGGCCCTGCCAGGGCTCGGCGGCCTTTGCAGGAGGCAGCGCCCAGCCTGCGAGCTGCCCCCAGGATCCTCCAAGGAAGGGCTGCGTCGTCTCGGATCCGCACGGCCTCCGGTTTCAGCTGGACAACTGCAGTGCCACCCGCACGGCTGAGGAGGCCTCCGTCTCCTCCGCCACTAACAAATGGCGTGAGCACTTGATCTCCTCAGTTACCCATTATCCTAATTAGGTCATTAGTTCCTTCTAGAGAGGGGATGCTATTCCCTGATTAAGGCTTCAGTGTGAGAGGCTCCAAGTTTTACCATGGAAACAGGCTCCTCAGTCCTTTAAAATGTGATTTCCCCACGTGAAATAGTTAGACAAGTGCATTGTTGAAAAATTGGAAAGTAAAGGAAAGTAGAAGCCAGAGAGTAAGTCTCCTGGAGAGGACCGCTCCCAGCGATCTGGTGCCTCCGGCTGCAGCCTTTCTCAGCACTTACTTCCGTACGTCATTTAGGCCACCTGTGTGGAGTTATACATCCTCTGGTCTTTACCTACTACGCTTACTTCCGTACGTCATTTAGGCCACCGTGTGCACAGTTACACGTCCTCTGGTCTTTACTTACTACACTTATTTCCTTGCACTGTGAACGCCATCCGTAATGCTGGCAGTGCGTGTGCCTAACCATTTCCCTGTGGGCTTTGTAGACCATGTCTCCTTTTTCCCTGTGTATAAATAACGCTTTTCATACACACATTCTCATACTGAAACATTTGATTCCTTGCTGATTATTTCTGCAGATCGAATTCCTTTGTGGAAAGATAGAGACAGTTGTAGATATAGATATATTTATATCTTAATATTGATATACTTGGCAGTATCCTGATAACTATTTTTTAATATGATTTTATTTATTTATTTATTAGAGAGAGAGGAAGGGAGAGATAGAAAGAAACATCGACGTGAGAGAGAAACATCGATTGGCTGCCTCCTGCACTTCTCTTACTGGGGATCCAGCCTGCAACCTGGGCATGTGCCCTGACCGGGAATCGAACCGGGACCTCTCAGTCCATGGGGCAATACTCGATCCACTGAGCCGCACGGGCCGGGCCTGACAGCTATTTTTAACCTTTGGGAGGGCCACGGCCAGTTCGTATTCCCACCAGCAGTTCCTGAGCGTGCCCATCGCCGTACCCGGGCAGCGTGCGCCTGGCAGCGAAGGCCTCGGCCGACCTGCCCGGGGAGGGCGACCTCATCGCTCGCTTGCTCCCAGGGGTCGCGGGCTGAACGCTGTGCATCCCCATCCTGTGCCGGCCTCTCCCTGCTCCGCGGTTAGAGTGTTGGTCGGAGGACCAATGAGTCGCGGGTTCAATTCCAGTCAAGGGCACACACCTTGGTTGTGGCTCATCCCCGGCCCTGGTCCTATGGGAGGCAGCCAGTCGATGTGGCTCTATCACGTTGATGTTTCTCTCTGCCTCCCTCTCTCTTTTTCTCCCTCCCACTCTACTTGATAGTAAGTAGAAAAATATCCTCTGGCGAGGAATAAAAAAACCAAAAACGAGCCCTGTCTCCCTGGGTGCTACCCTCACCTCTTCCAGGAGGGTCTGATCCGGTGGAAAAGGAGCCTGGGGCGAGCAGGTTCGATTCTGGGCAGCGAGCGAGCAGAGCTGGGGGAGGGGTGCACGGAGCGCCTTTCTCCAGCCGCACCCGGGGAGCCGGCAGCGAGGCCCCTGGGCCCATCTCACACCGTCCGCAGTCGGGGCTCAGTCCCGGCTCCCTGTCGGAAGCAGTCAGGAGCCGTCCGACCAGTGACCATCTCTAATTCCTTGACATGAAGTGCAGAGAATAATGTAACCGACCCCTGGGCACCCACCTGCCAGAGGTGGCATACACGTTTTTGATATTCGAGTTGTTGTTTTTTTTTTTTTTATCCTCACCCGAGGACATTTTTCCTTTTTTTTTTTTTTGTTCAGGTAGAGTGGGAGGGAGAGAGAGGAACAGAGAGAGAGAGAGAAACATCGAACCCGGGTCTCTCTGGACTGCAGGCTGACGCCCGGCCAGGGCTCACTTTATTTTTAAAAACTCGAATATCAGCCCTGGCCAGTTTGGCTCAGCGGTTAGAGCGTCGGCCTGCGGTCCAGAGAGACCCGGGTTCGGTTTCCGCTAAGGGCATGTACCTCAGTTGCAGTTTGTCCCCGGCCCTGGTCGGTTGTGCGGGTGGCAGCCACTCGATGTGTCCCTTCACGTCGATGTTTCTCTCTCTCTGTTCCTCTCTCTCCCTCCCACTCTACCTGAACAAAAAAAAAAAAAAGGAAAAATGTCCTCGGGTGAGGATAAAAATAAATAAATAAAATAAAAATAAAGCGAGTGACACCTGGTATAAATAAGTTAGATATACAGGACATCCTATTACAGCTCCTGAGCCCTGCCCTTCACGCCGGTGCGCCACCCCAGGACCGGTGGAGACCAGGCAGCCGCACCAAGGCGGGCATTTGAAACTCCCCAGGTGGTTCTGAGCACAGGCAGGGTGAGAACCCCTGCTTCAGACAGCGGGGTCAGAGAACCTGGCCTTGGGCCCTGGGAGGGGTCGTCTCCCACGGGGTGCGGGACTCCAGCTGCAGTGGGGTTCAGCGGCTGCAGCCCCAGGGGACACTGGCCTCTGGGAGCCCCTGGGAATCTAGGAGGAAAGGGGACCTTCTCGGGCAGTGTGGCTGCCGGGGCGCCCCAGGACTTCCAGAAGGCGGTCTGAGGCCCAGCCTTGCAACCCCGTCCCAGATGGAGGGAACGCCGGGGTGTTAGAACATCATTTTGGACTGGTCTTTAAATCGCTCTTCCTCAGGTGTGGCCCATGTTTGTGCAATGATCCAGAAGCCCTGGGGTCTGCCACTCTCAGAGTGGCCGTGGGACGGGCCTGCCCCGCCCCCCTTCCTTCTCTCTGCCATCCTGCCCCCACCTGCTCTGACCGGATCCCCCACCCCTCCTGCTGGTTGCTGGCTGGCTCTGCAGCAGCTGCGCCACTGACAGGCATGCGCTGCGGCCCGGCCCCAGTGGGCTGCAGACAGCAGGCTGCCTTCCGGAGGGCAGGTCGATCGCACGCTGCTGGGCGCCAGCTCCGGTAAGGCAGCCCCCGCGGCCCCAGCCCGCCCTGCACACGTCCTCTGGCGTTGGTTTCATTTGGAGTGTTTGTGGGAGGGATGCTGCAGATGGGGAGGGAGACGGGGCCCGGGAGAAGGCGCTGGGGTCAGCAGGGGGCAGGGGGGGGAGACTCAGGCGGCTTCTCAGCTTTCTGGAGCATTAGGTGCAAAAAGGCGCGTCCTGGCTGGATAGGACAGTCTTCCGTGGGCTGTTTGTGTGTGTGGGCATGCATGGGCTTGTGTGTGCATGTGCCTGTGCGCTCTGACCTGGTGTGTGTGTACATGTACGTGTGCTTTCTGACCGGACGGTGTGGGCACGGCCTCGGGAAGGAGCAGCCAAGCTGTGCTAGACCAGCTGGCTCAGGGCGGTGACGTGGGCTGGTTCACCGCTTCCTCCTTGCAAAGCGACCAGTCCCCATCTCATCGGTCACAGCACGCATGGCGCACGCACGCGCCCACGCACACACGCACGGTGGGCTGGCCGGATGGGACAGGTGGGTGGCAGGGCTTTGGGGCTCCGCGGCAGCTGATGCGGTGGGTTCGCTGTCCTGAGGGGATGCCCTGGGCTGGCTGGGTGTGCCGTGGGGCTCCTGCTGGCCCTCAGGATGGAAGAGCTGGGCGGCCTGGCTCTGGGGGCGGGGGTTGGAGATGCCCACCTGGTGAGAACGAGGTCAGTGGGCGGAGCCCTGCAGTCTCCCCAGACAGGCTTGCAGCACCAAGACCAGGGCTGGGGACTGGTTCGCGAGACCCGGATTCAGAAGGGCTGGCCGGAGACCTCCACAGGCTGGGCTGTTCACCCCGCGTGGCTTCTGTTTCAGGGATAAACGCCCAAGCCCGGAGGCTGCAGCGGAGTCGCGCCAAGGGGACCCCAGCCCTGGCCTCGGGGGGCGCCCGGAGCCCCCCTCCACCCCCGCTACGCCGCTCAGCCAGTGAGACCAGCCTGAGTCCCGCTGCTGCCCAGGAGCCCAGCCAGGACGCCATGCGCTACTCCCTCTACGAGTCGCCCCACCTGCTCCTTCTGCAGGGCTACAGCCAGCAGCATGTGAGCCACCCCCCCTGGATCTGAGCAGAGTCCCGGCCTCTCCCGTGACCTAAGTCACCTGTGAGCTCCTGCAGCTCCAGTGGCGACGGGCTGTGGAAATGGGGGTGGGGCCACCACGTGGCCTGTCCTGGACTCTGCGAAGGGCCCCCCCATCCTCGGCTTCCAGAGCACTCTGTCCAGGCCACAGGAGAGGGCCCTTCGAGGAGGATCACCAGCTCCTCACTACCGACCCCAGTGCAGTGCCAGGCACCCTTCACGGGATTCCCACCACCCTCCACGCGGTATCGCAGGCCCTTCCTGCCCGGCGCTGGGGACAGGCCAGGCGACCAGGGCACAGGGCTGCCGTCTTCTCCAGGCGACGGTGATGCCTGGCACAGGCTCGTGCAGCCTCCACGTGCTGCTGGGCTGCCCCCGAGGGGCACAGAGCAGCCCCGCCCCAGGGCTGGTGTTTCTCACCAGGTTTTCGGAGCCGCCATGGCTGGCAGGCTGTGGTCCTTGGCAGCTGCGCCCTGTGGCTGCTCCGCAGATACCCACTGTCCCCCGCCATCTCGCACCCCCTGTCCTCGCCGAGCGCCCTCCCTCCTCCAGCTTCAGTGCACACGGTGGCTTTGGGGCCCCTGGCACTGAGGTCCTAGGAGGCACCTCCCCACCTGCTGCTCACAGGCCCTGGGGAGCTTGGCTCTGTAGCGAGTCAGCATCCAGCTCGGCCCTGCCAGCCCCTTGCTCTCATGTGGGTCCTCCCCGGGTTTCTGGCGTGCCATGGAGGGTGCTCTGGGAGAACTCCCTGGGACAGGGTGAGCACCCCACGTGGGGCCGGCTGGGAGCCAGCAGCCAGCTAGGAGAGGGGTGTCCCAGGACAAGGAGAGCCAGGGAGAGCAGGCCCAGGGTACTTGGGTACCATGGACAGGGACGCCCGCCGGCCAGGACGGTGCCCTGCCCTGAGGACCGGTGTTTGTCTTCCAGGACAGCCTGGTCTACGTGCTGAACCGGGAGCGGCACACGGTGGGCCAGAGGACCCCCTCCAGCAAGCCCAGCATCAGCCTCTCGGCCCCCGACATCCTGCCCCTGCACTGCACCCTCCGCCGGCACCACCCCTCGGACCCAGAGCAGGCGGGGGACCTGCTGGTCCTGGAGCCCATCCCTGGGGCGCCCATCGCTGTCAACTTCTCGGAGGTGGGGGGCCGGACGGTGGTGCTGCGCCATGGGGACCTGCTGTCCCTGGGCCTCTATTACCTGCTGCTGTTCAAGGAGCCGGCGCAGGCCCAGCCCCTGCCCGCCCAGGCTCTGGCTCGCCTCCGGGCCCTGCCTCACAGCTGCAGGATGTGCGGCGCCCAGCTCCGGGCCTCGGGCACCTCCCGGCCACGGCGGCTGCACCTGGAGTTCGAGCCCGGCGTGGAGGACATGCTGGTGCAGCGCATCATGACGCTGGTGGAGCCCGGCGGCGATGACCACAAGCTGGCCCCCGCCTTCCTGCTCTGCCTCTGCATCCAGCACTCGGCCACGCGCCTCCAGCCCGGCTCCTTCGGGCCGCTCCTGCTCAGCATCGCCGCGGCGGTCCGGGAGGCAGTCTGGGTCAGTCTCGGGCGGCCGGCCGCAGCAGGAAGTCCTGACTCCCTCCTCTGGCCAAGGGCAGCTCCCCTGCCTGTCCACACCTCCAGCCCAGGGCACCGCTCTGGTGCTCTGCCCTGGGGGTTGGCAGCGGCTTCATGAGCTTTGGTCCTGTGTCCCCCACGGCCCAGCCCAGCCCGTCGCGGGCCTGGGAGCAGGGCCTGGAGCCCTGAGCCTGCACTTGGCCTGGTGCCCGAGCCTTCTGCCAGGGGCAGGTTGAGCTCTGCCAGCGCCCACTGCAGGCCTGTCAGCTCGACCAAATCTGCATGCTGCAAACCTCCCTGCAGAGCCGGGTCCCTGGACTGAGGCCCCTGAGCACCGGAAGATGCTGAGTGTCCCGGGTCCCGCCCACTGCACGCACCTCCCAGAAACGCTGCTTAGACCCGAGCCGCGGTGGGGTGTGCGGATCACCTGCAAGCGCTCCGGCTTGTGGTCGTGGGCGTGTTCTCCCCGTGGCTGACATGTCCACGAGTGTCAGGAGAGCCTTTGCTCTGGCGCTGCGGAGCGCTGGGCCGCTGGCTGTCTCTGAGACCCCAGGGCTACGCGAGCCGGACGGACGGCAGTGGTGGGAGCCTGCATGCAGGTCGCACTCAGTGAGGGGTGGGGTGTGGACTCCAGTGGGCAGCGGTGCGGCGGGGCGGGGAGGGACGGCCCAGAGCGCAGCGGCCTGGAGCGCAGAGCCGTCCCCACGCCGCCGGTGCCACGCACGAGCCCACGTTCTCGCTGACCGTGCCCCGTGGCTTCCTGGTTTTCTCATGCTCGCTCTCTGTCCTTTACAATTGTAGGAGAAAACCAAAGAGCTGGCGGAGAAGCAGGCGCACCTGTGAGTATCTCCGTCGCTGTCCCGCCCTCCCTGGGGAGCCAGCTCCCTGGCCCAGCCTCGGGTCAGCACTGTGCTCCCTGCACCCGGCTCCCGACCCCAGGGGCCATTTTTACTTCTGTAATCACCACCCTGGGAAGCGCCGTGTTGGTCTGGGAGGTTCCCTGAGCGATGTCCACGGAGCGAACGGGCTGGACCCTCCCCTCGCCAGCCCTCACTGCTCCTAGCAGAGACCTGACCCCCGGGGCGAGTGCGGCCGCCCGCTGTCTTCCCGAGCGCTGTCTGCTCTCACACCCTGGGGCTGGGAGACTGCGGCCCGGACCAGACGTGTGTCCTGTGACCCGCAGTCCCCATCTTCCGGGGACACTGGGGACGCACCTCCACACGGAGGGAAAGCTGGAGGCCACCACGGGCCCATGGCAGACTCAGGCACTCGGGGACGGTGGGAGCGGGTGAACCACAGCGCAGGCTCCACGCGTGCAGGGGCCCGAAACGGCAGCGCTGGGAAAAGCCCCCCGGAAAGTGCCCACCGTGTGGTTACGCACAGCGGGCCGGCCGGTGCCCAGCGAGCTGCCCGCTGGGGCGCGTGTCTGTGGGAACACCCTGGGGAGGGCCAGGCTGCAGCTGGCAGTTTCTGCCGCCGTGAGGGACGGGCTTGCGGGCCCTGGGCCCCTCCTCGGTCCGTGCGTGAGCACGTGGTCACCACGGGGCTCGCTTCTGCGTCCTCCTCGTCCGGGAGGGAGGCAGGAGGAAGACCAAAGACCCACACCAAGGGCACCGAGCTCGGAAGCCGTGGAGCCACCCAGTGCCCTGCCCGGCTGCAGCTGGCGCAGAATTCTTCCTCAGCGCCGGTGGCTCTGCCAGCTGCGGGGCTCAGTGCCGCCAGGCCGGCCCAGGGTGGCAGTGGCCCCGGCGAGGACGGCGTGCGGTGTGGAGGGAGTGCCCGCTCCTGAGGCCGGCGTGGCGAGGCCTTCTGTGGAGGGGAGCGTGCTCAGGTTGAGGGGACCTGCAGGGGAGGGGCTGGTTCACAGAGCACCCCTCCCTGAGCCCACACCCCGTGCATCCTCCCATCCTAGCGCCTTTAGCTGGGGGTGCCACTGGGACAGCAGGGGCCCAGCCCTCCTTCAGCTCACGGTCACTGTTTCCCAGAACCCTATCGCTAGGGCCTGTGTCCGTCCCCAGAGTGCGCCTGTCACCCCTGAGCCGCCCCGCGTCCGACGTCCGACGTCAGGGCGTCTGCCCCGTTTGCTTCAGGTCTTTGTGTCCTGAACTTGCCAAACGGTGAACGGCTTTCACTTCGTCTTTTTCTGCGTCTGTGATCAGCACGTTTCCCTGCGTCTGGGACTGTGGGTGCGGCTGACCCCCAGGGGTGAGACCCTCATGGCTGCATTTAGCATGGCAAGATATGGTTGGTTGGCATTTTTTAAAATTCTCACCTGAGGATACTTTTCCATTGATTTTTAGATAGAGTGGAAGAGAGGAAGGGGAAGAGAGAGAGAAACCTCGATGTGAGAGACACCTTGATTGGTTGCTTCCTGCGTGACCCCCACCAGGGCCAGGGATTGAACCCGCAACCCAGGTACTTGCCTGACCAGGAATTGAACCCAAGACTCTTTGATCCGTAGGCTGATGCTTTAACCAGTGAGCCAAACAGGCCAGGGCATGGTTGGTTGACTTTTTTTTTTTTAACTCTCACCCGAGGATATTTTTCCATCTATCCTCAGAGTGGGAGGGAGGAAGAGAGGAAGAGAGAGAAACATCGACGTGAGAGGGACACATCGACTGGTCGCCTCCTGCACGACCTCAACGAGGGCTGGGGACAAACCGCAACCGAGGTACGTGCCCTTGACTGGAATTGAACCCGTGACTCTCTGGTCCGTGGGCCGATGCTCTAACCACTGAGCCAAACCGGCCAGGGCAGGTTGACATTTTAACTAGGATTTCCCCTTCTGAATTCATGGGGAACTGGTCTATGAATTAATTTTGTTTGTCTCGTCTGATTTTAATGGCCAGCCTCAGGGAGAACGAGCTGGGCAGCCCGACGGCTCCCGGTCTCGGAGTCAGGCCCCGCGGTGAGGCCCTGGGCCCGAGGTGGCGCTGCTTGGGGGACCGGGGCCTGGTCTGCGATTCCGTTTCTCTGATGGTTGGCAGTTCATTAGTTTTCTGTCTCTTCTTGTGTTGATTTTGGTAATTTTTACTTTCTTGGGAATTATCTACTATATATGTTTTTCAGAGTTATTGGAACTAAATTGTCCATTGTATGCTCATGACTTTTTCATCTCTAATGCATCTGTGGTAATATCCCTCCACTGGATTCTGTTGTTCAGAGTCTCTCCCTCCTTTGATCGATCTTTCCACGCATTTCTGTTATTTTTTGTTTAAAAAAACCAGTGTTGTTTCTGTTTACTTTTTCTTTGCTTTCCATTTCGGTAACCTCTTTGTTCTTATTCTCATCCAGTTTGGATTGTAATTTCTTTTTTGAGCCATGAATTGTTTTCAGTATTTTTGAATTTTAAAATTTTCATTAGCAAAAATGCATTTGATTTTGTTTTTAGGAGTAATTTCTCTTCTGTATGCTTCCTAAATGGATTTAATGTCTCTGTGTGGAAGCACTGGGTCGATCGGTTTATGTTATTGTAGTAGGAGCCCTGGACAGATGCCTGGTGCCCAGGGCGGGCGCTGGCCGGGCACAGTGTGAGGCAGGTCCTGGGACTCACTGGCCTGTGTGGCCGAGACGGCTCGCCTCTCCCCGCCCCCGCCCAGCCCGGAACCACCACCGCTCTGCCGTGTGAGTCCAGGACTGGCTGGGGGCGGGCAGCACGGGTCCCTCTGGAACTGGTCCCCGCGCTGAGCACCCGCGCTGAGCGTTCACGCCTGGGCTGGACGCGCGGTTTCCTTCCCTGTGGGCCGAGCAGTATCCCGTCGTCTCTGGTTCTCTTCGCCTGGCGACGGCGTGTGCCTAGTGCCGCGGTGGGCGCTGGGTGCTCACCTGTCTTCGAGACCCTGATTCATTTCTGGGTAAACACCCGGCGTGGGCTCCTGGGGTATAAGGTGGTTCTGGTTTTAATTTTTGAGGCACATACTGTTTCCACATTGGCTGCACGACTTCCGCCCCCCAACAGTGCACGGGGCCCCTTTTCTCTGCGTCCTCGCAACACTTGTTGTTTCTTGTCTTTCTGACGGCAGCCTTCCGACAGGTGCCAGGCGGTGTCTCGTTGTGGTTCTGGTTTGCATTTCCCTGATGACTGGCACACTGAGCACCTTTTCACGTCCCTGTCGGCCGTCTGTCTGTCCTCTAGGGAGACGTGTCCAGTGGGACTCTCTGCCCATATCAACTGGATTATTCATTTCTTTGCTTTGAGTTGTAGGAGTTCCTTGGTAGTTCTGGAACTGCCCCTCCTCTGACACCTGGCTGCACAGACGTCCTCCCATCCCGCGGGCTGCCTTCCTCTGCGGACTGTCCCCTTCCCTGAGCAGCACTCAGTTCACTGAGCCCACTGGTCCACTTTTGCTTTTGTTGCCGTTGGTGTCATACCCATGAAATCACTGTCCCCACTCGGTGCCGCGCTGGTCTGTGCCCACAGTGTGTGGCCGGGCTGCCAGTGGTGTGTCCTTGACGCTGACCTTGCCGGCCACACCGGGAGGGCTGGTGTTCCGTAGGGGCCTGTCTTGCCCTTGAGTTCTGGGTGAAATTGAGAAGAGCAATAATGTTGAAAACAAAATGGAATTCGACCCTGACGAGCCAGGTTAGTCCCGTTTTAATGACACAACTCTCCATGCCTGTGAGCACATGTGTCCCATGGACCAGATGGAGAAGGGCCACGGAGAGGCAGGACTCGGACCTCTGCAGGATGGGCAGGCGGCCACGTGGCTGCCACCTACCCAGCAGTGAGAACCAGGGGGCGTGGGCCGGAGCCAGTCCTCCCTCCCCGGAGAGCACAGAGAGGTCCCACGTGGACAGGAGTGGAGTTACGTCAGAAGCAGGAGACTGCCGCACGAGGAGAGTGAGGGGAAGGGAGCCGGAGACCCTCGGCCCCCTGCTGCCCAGCCCCCCCCCCACGTCCTCGGCCTCATTTTCCAGGACCCCCTGTCACTGTGCGACCAGAGACCCTGCTCCCAGCACGGCCCCTCCCCGTGCACACGCACGCACACTGCACACACACTGCACACTCGCTGCACGTACACTGCACACTCACTGCACGCACACTGCACACTCACTGCACGCACACTGCACACACTGCACACTCACTGCACGCACACTGCACACACTGCACACTCACTGCACGCACACTGCACACTCACTGCACACTCACAGGTGGGAGTGGCTGGCTTCCCAGAGTCCTTCCCGGGGCCGTGCCCGCCGAGGTGGGCATGTGCCGGCTGTCGCTGTCAGGTCGTGCGTCTCCCTCTCATCGCAGCCTCACCCTGGTCGTTGACGAGTCGTAGTTCTCGGGAGCGCCCCACTGAAAGGGCACCCCGTGAGGAGCGGTGGCATAACTGTGTGTCTCTCTTGGCAGCCAGGAGCCCCTGCCCTCCACCAGCTCCTGCCTGGCCAGCCTGCTCCCCGAGCTGCAGCACGTCGTGCTGTGGATGGCCAACGCCATCGAGCTCCTGTACTTCATCCAGCAGAAGGGCCCCCTGTACATGCGGAGCCTGGAGCAGGAGCCGGACGTCACAGGTGAGGCCCGCGCTGCTCCCGGCGGGCCGTGTGGCGGCCGTGCCTCGGGACAGGGCAGGATGTGGGGGCTTCCTGAGCGCAAGTGACCCGGGCCATCGGGCTCACCTGGGACCTGTCTGTGGCGCGTTGGCACCGTCCCTGCCGTTTCATGGACTGTCCACTGTGTTCTGCCTGGGAAGCCTGGGGGCACAGGTCACTCCCTCGCAGCAGCTCTGAGCCGTCACCCCTCCTGAGATGCCACCTCTTCAGAAAGAAGGCAGCTCGCCAGGGAGAGCTGTAGGGTTGTGTAGTCTCGATGTCAGAGACTGAAGTGTGGGGCAGGGCACATCCTAGGACATGGGCAAAGTGCTGACGCTGAGAGAGAGTGGCTGACGGGGCAGTCTAGGAGGGCTTCGTGAGGGAGGTGGCATTGGGCTGCGCCCTGAGGCCACGTGGGATTTCACTGCAGTGCATCTGCTGAGGACTGTGCGGGGCCTGGTGGGTCCTGGGACGGAGCCAAGAAGCAGCAGCAGGACCGACCCGCAGTGGGACAGGATGTGCACAGAGCCCCGGGCGGGGGGAGGGGGGCACAGCCTCACGTGGCTGAGCTGTTCAGCCCACACAGCCTCTCGCTCTGCCACGGCAAAAACAAAGCTCACGTCCTTCCCTTCGGTGTGTGGACCGGCCTGTCCTGGGCTGCACCCTGCCTGCAGGGGTCCTGGGTAGATGTGCCTGGTGGCCCTGCACTCGGGGCTGGGAGGGGAGCCCGGCAGGCAAGATGGGGTTTGGCCGAGGCTCCCGTGAGCCAGGTCAGCTGGCCACGGCGCAGCGTCTGCGTGTGCTCAGCAGTGTCTTCCGGGAGGAAAGGACCTGAAACAACAGGAGCTTACTGGCCAGGCGCCTCCATCCCTTGTTCCCCTCGGGTAGGCGCCAAGAGAGGGTTGGGCCTTCCACACAGGGCACTGACCTCTGTCCACGAGGCCTGCACCCGAAGCCAACCTGTTTTCTGGCTCGCTGCTCACCTGCACCCCCCGTCTGCACGGCCAGGGCGCCCTCCCCCCGCCTGGCCTGCCCGGTCCTCTGCGAGGCCTCTCACCACCTCCCGCTCCAGACCCCGCCAGTGTCCCCGGAGGCCTCAGCTGCAGGGCCGATGTCGCAGGTGCTGCGGCGGGACCTGAGGGGGCCTGGGCCTCTGGCCTGTCTCCAAGTGCGTGCTGTCCTGTGCGCTGCCAGGAGCTGGGGCGCTCTCGGGAGCCCCGGTGACTCTGACTCCAGACAGCCGCCTCATCGAGAGGCTGCAGCTCCGGGCCCTCTGGGCCAGCCTGGCGCAGGCTGGCTGAGCTGCGGTGCGGGGACCTGCATCTGGCTGATGCTCCTGGGGGCTGCTCGTGGGCGACCAGCACCCTCAGCTGCTGCCTCCGGTCTTAGGAGGAAGTTATTTTTGGTCAGGGAATCCGGATGCCGTGCAGCCTGGTGGATGCTGGGCCGGGTCCCGCCTCTGTGCAGCCCTGGGGCCCCACCGGCAGGCAGGAAGGCCCGGCGGACCAGTGGCCCAGAGACTGTCCCGTGTGCAGGCGCTGGAGCCCAGAGGAGAGTGACATGGACAGAGGGCCAGGGAAGGTCAGGGCCGTGCTCAGCCTGCTGACCTTCAGCAGGAAACGTCTGTGGGAAGAGTCTGAAAGCAGAGACGTCATGTCCTGCGAGCTGGAGTAGCCGCTTTCGTGCCCCAAACAGTCTGTCTGCAGCTCTTACCCGGGAGACCTCGTTCCTGTGGGCAGGCGAAAGGGTAGCCGGACTGCGGGGGGACATGTCACCCATGTGCAAGCTTCCTGTACGTCTTGGAGACTCTGCCCAGCACCTGTAGACTGGGGAGTCCTCAGGCCCAGAGGGGTGGCCTCTGTCCTGAGCGCCGGGAGCAGCATGCAGGGAGGGGCCGCGGCCACGGGCGCTCAGGGAGGCACCCCGCCACAGGGCAGCTGCGGTCTTGCAGCTGCGTTTAAACGAGGGTGCCACACTGTGCTGAGGGGTCCCACTGCCCCTTCTGCTGTCTCCTCCCACCAGAGCCCCGGCCCAGGGGCGTGCAGGTGGCGGTCAGGCCTGTGGTAGTGCCCCGCCCCACTGTGGCGGGGTTTCTCGGCCACGTCCCCCTGGCTCGGGTGGTCTGGGCGGCAGCAGGGCCAGCCTTGTGTGTTTCTCTGGCCTGGAGCCTTCTGGAAGAACGGAGTGTTCGGCCTGTTAAAAGCCTTTTGCTCCCCAGATCTGGGACCCCTCATGCTGCCAAGTGAGGCTGCAGGGAGCATCCAGACCCCCTCAGGGTCGCAAATGAGACCCCAAAGGCCAGGTTCTGGGGAGGCCCCTCGGGGCGGTCAGGCAGGCCTCTGGCTTCCTGGCCTGGTGGTTCCCGGGGGGTGAGCCCTCCGTGGGCTGAGGGGCAGGAGCCGGGCTGGAAGAGGTGCAGGAATGGTCAGACGGCGCCGGGCAGCCACACGTCCACAGTGGGCAGAGGCCGCTCGCACACCACCTGTTTCCCGCTGGTCCAGCAGCAGGGCGGCCGGGTCTGTGCTCCGGGAGGCCCAGCTGAGAGCGCGAAGTGACCCAGCGCACGTCCGGTGACCCTGTGCCCTGTCCCCGCAGGCTCCAAGGAGTCCCTGTTCTCCTGCACGCTCACAGCCAGCGAGGAGGCCATGGGGGAGCTGGAGGAGGTCATCCTGTACGCCTTCCAGCAGTGCGTGTACTACATCTCCAAGGTGCGCCCCGTCCTCCTGGCTCTCTGGGGGGCTCGGGGACTGAGGGAGCCGCACGCTTTTCTCACCATCACCCGAGGATTTTGAGCTCATCGTGGGGCAGCCCCTCTCCCCTCTCCTCTTCTCCCCTCCACCCCCCCAGATGCTCAGGGGGTTTGCTGGCCCTTTGCTGGGTCTCCTCTGTCCCCTGCACCTTTAACAGGAGCTTGTACTGAAGCCCCACCCCCGGCAGCCCTTGTGGGAGGCCCGTGGATCACCACACGCAGAACCCCCGAGGCCTGAGCCCCAGGCCCTGCCAACCGCTGCTGGTGTCTTCCTCTCGCCCCCAGTCCCTGTACATCTGCCTCCCGGCCCTGCTGGAATGCCCCCCTTTCCAGACGGAGCCCCGGGAGAGCTGGTGCCCGGCCGCCCAGCTGCCCGAGGAGCTGCGTCGCGTCGTGTCAGTCTACCAGACGGCCCTGGACCTCCTGCAGAAGTCCCAGGTGCACCCCGAGATCGCCGCCCAGGTGCTGGCCTACCTCTTCTTCTTCTCCAGCACTCTGCTCCTCAACCAGCTCCTGGACAGGGGTGAGCACCGGGCTGGCCTCTCCTGGGCAAACACCGGTGGCCTCCCTGGAGGTGGCGGGCGGAGCCCTCGAGCGGCTCCGAGGACGCTGCCCTGGTCTGGGGTCCTGATCCCTGGGGGTGGGGTTACCCTGCCCAGAGGCTGGGGTTGCTGCAGGGCCCAGGGACATGCACGCAGGGATGAGCCCCAGCACAGTGTCCCTGTCCTGGACTGCCCAGCTGGGTGGGGTCTGAGGGCAGGACTGGGGTGGGGCAAGGTGTCCCCTTGCACTTGGGACTCAGGGCTGTCATAGCCCCTCCCTCCCATCTTCATCCCCACCTCCCCTGCCCCCCCAGATAGGGGCCCACAAGCAGGTTAGTGCCGTAGGCCGGACGCCAGGTCTCACATCTGTCCCCTGAGGCCTGCAGTGGGGGGAGGACAGGCCGGGGACCAGCTGGGGGAAGGTGGGCAGTGCCTCACCTGCCCCCCCTCCCTCCGCAGGCCCGTCTCTGAGTTGCTTCCACTGGCCCAGGGGCGTCCAGGCCTGTGCGCGCCTGCAGCAGCTCCTGGAGTGGGCCAGGAGCGTGGGCTTCGGGGAGGCCGGAGAGCGCTTCTTCCGGAAGCTTTCCTGCACGCTGGACCTGCTGGCCACGCCCCGGGCCCAGCTCATCCAGGTAGGAGGGGTCCTGTCACTCGAGACACCAGCCTTCCGCACTGTGTTCGTTCCGCAGCCCCACCTGTGGGCAGGAACGTGGCCCAGCGTGTCTGGACCCCGACTTGCAGCCGACTGTGGCCGCGCGGCACGGGGCTCCGCAGAGGTGGCTGCACACAGGGACCCTGAGGCGGACCGTGCTCCGGGTTAGCACGGGCTCAGCTCAAGCCCTTCAGGTGGAAGAGGGTCAGGGACAGGACAGAAGGAAAACGGACGCGACCAGCTGCCGCTGGCTCTGGAGGTGGAGGAGGGGCCGTGGGCAAGGGCTGCAGGGTCCGAGAGCAGGAGCAGCTCTGCCCCCCACGGCCTGCCCCGGAGCCTGCAGAAGGAACGCAGCCGCGCCGACACCTGGGTGTCAGCGGTGGGACCCCCAGAGCTGTCAGAGTGGGCGTTTCTGCTGCTCCAACTGCTGTGCTGTGGTCTCTGTTACAGCAGCAGCAGGGAACTAATTCACCACCTCACCCTCCTGCCTCTCCAGCTGCCTGGCAGTCGTCACAGATAGTCAGTGAAGCCAGTGGAGCGCCCTGCCTGCCCGCACGAACCCGCGTGTGCCCGGGAACGGCAGCGAGTGTCTACAGGGCAGCCCGGGAGGGAAAGGTTAGAACCAAGTCGGCACCGTGGCTACTCGGCCGCCCCAGGCAAAGCCCCGAGCGGACTCCAGCAGAGCCGACATTCATGAGGGGACAGTGGACACTTCAGTTTGGTATAAAAGATGGAGCAATCCTCTGCCCTGGCCGGTTTGGCTCAGCGGCTGGAGCACTGGCCTACGGACCAATGAGTCACGGGTTCTATTCCAGTCAAGGGCACGTACCTCGGTTGCAGTTCAGTCCCTGGTCGGGGTCGTGCGAGAGGCAGCCAGTCAATGTGTCTCCCTCACATCGGCGTTTCTCTCTCTCTCTCTCTCCCTCCTACTCTGCCTGGAGATAAATGGAAACATATCCTCCGGTGAGGATCAAAAAAAAAAAAAACATGGAGCAATTCACCTCCACCCAAGGAGCAAGACCTAGAACACCTCACGCGTGCACCCGTCATTGCTGCTGTCGCGATGGCACAGCTCGTGCCGGCCAAGCGCCTGCGAAGCGTGGGCAGCTCTGCACCTGCCTCTCCCCAGACTCAGTGCGCCCTGCGGGCGGCCAGCCATGACCTCTGCTTCACAATGGCCACGCTGCGGTCACACAGCCACTGTGTCCTGGGCCAAGAGTCCACGGCTGTCTGGGAGCCACTGGTCACTCAGCAGACACTGAGAACCTACCACGTGATAGGGTCTATGTCTTACTCAGTTGTCTTTTTTTAGTAGATTTTTTAAAATTATAAAAGTGGGGCATGGATGCACTTGAAAAAATTTCGAGAATGGGGCTGTCTGGGTGTGGGTCACGTGAACATAGGCGTGTGGTTTGTCTCCTCCCCGACATCACAGAACAAAAGCAAAGCAATGCTTTTCGACGACCTAAGCCATAAGGACAAAGAAAACATAGAGGAGACCAAAAACAACATTTGGAAGCTGGAAAGCAGAGGGCGAGTTAGGAACTGCCCTGGCAGATCTGAGGAAACGGACTCCCAAGGTGCAACCCAGTTTACCGTGGAGCCACCGAATGGCACGGGCTTGTTGGCACCAGGCGCCTTTGGAAGCTGAGTGAAGACGGCTGAGATGGAGGAAGAGCAGTGGGCTCCCAGTGGAGACAGCAGCTTGGGTGAGCCCATCTGCTGCTGAGAACACACAGGCCTCTGTCTAAAGGCACCAGAGGGCTCCTGAAGCAGTGGGGACGGAGGGGAGCAGATCCACCGAGGGAGAAGCACAGAGCTGTTCTGCTGCTGCTTGTCCTCTGGGGCATGTGCCTCACGTGGGAGCAGGGTCTGTATGAGACCGAAAGTCCAGGCTTCGTCTAGGCGGGGCCAGAGCTGGGGAAGGGAGACCAGAACAGTCCTGGGCATCTCACAGGCTACAGAGACAAATGTAAGATACTCAAGGAGCCTAAAATGCTTGGTGGTTTTCCTCTCATGACGCTTGACAAAATTCTGAAGCTCCAGGGTGTGGGATGGGAAGGGCTTTAAGACTAAACAAAAACTCTGGAAAGCAGAGTGGAATTGGTGGTAGTTTGACCTCCACTGGGTCAGGGTGGTCAGTGAAAATGAAGGTGCACATATCAAACTCGTGGGTGCAGTTAAAGCAGTGTTAATAGGCAAAATAATAGTTTTAAGAATAGAATAGAAAACAGGGAATGCTCATGAAGCATGAAAAAGAAAAGTAAAACCCAAAGCAAGTAGAGGGAAGTAATAGAGGAGAGCCGAAATCAATGAAATAGCAAGTATGTAACAGAGAAAAGTGAAAAGCCAAGAATCAGTTCTTTGAAAAGTTATTTGAACAGTTGAATAAATGTTTAATAAAAGCAGTAGGACCAGGAGTTGATTCTTTGAGAACTTTAGTAAAACTGGAAACTCAAATTGTCAATATAAAAAATGAAGAAGGGGATATTACTCAGATCATACATCAAAAGTTAATAGTAATAATTATATCTCAATAAAACCGGAGGGTGCTTGGCCCCTGCTGGGTGACTTCTCAGCACCCCCAGCCCTGGAGAGACCACAGCTGTGAGGGGCACGGATTCTAGGACTCAAGTGTCAGCACGAACCACCTCCAGGCAAAAGAGCAACAAAGTGAGGAAGAAAAATGAAAGGCCCAGTGAATGAGGCCCAATGTCCAAACATTGGCCTCCAGCAAGAGCCAAGAAAATGGAGGCCAGGGAGCGAGACAAACCAGGACCGCCCACCCTTAGCCCCTTGTCTCCACACTGGACGTGCACCCGCGGAGGGAAAGGCCCGGCACGCGGAGCCACAACAGTGGACGAGAAACCACGAGCTCGGAGAGGAAGAAAACACACCCAGTTGCCCCCTCACTGACCTGCCTGTCCCGCGTGGACACCAGGGCCTATGTGCTGGCTTGGGACGTATAGCCGGGAGTCTGGCCCTCTGCCTCTGCCCCCAGAGAACCCAGCAGGCAGACCTTCCTGGGGTGGGCTGTGCCGTCCGGGGCCTTGACTGTGAGCACCTTCTTGTCACTCAGATGAGCTGGGCAAACCTGCGGGCCGAGTTCCCTGCGCTGAGCCCTGCGCAGCTGCACCGGCTCCTGACTCAGTACCAGCTGGCCTCGGCCATGGGCCCCATGAGTGCCTGGGAGCCTGGCCCCCAGGACCACCCTGATGCCTTCAAGTCAGGTAGGCCCCTCCTTGGGCAGGACCACGCTGGGGGCAGGGGAGACTCCCGGGGGTCTCTGGAGGAGCCCACAGAGTGTCGCAGACTCTGCCCTGGGCTCCTCCTCTGGCGCCTGCCCTGCCCCACCCCTCCTGGGGACACCTGCAGTTGGGGGACAAGGAGCCCACAGTCCATGGCCAAGTTGTAAGTTCCAGGCTCAGGTCAAAGGTACTCCCTGCCCTTCATGGAGCCAGAGGGTGGGGCTGCCCCCAGCGCACAGCCACCAGGAAGAGCGGGAGCCACATGCCGGGCGCCACTGTGCCGTCCACGGGGGCGCTCCTGAGCTCCGTGCCCGTGTTCACACACACCCGGACGCGCGTGTGTTTTTATAGGTCAGACACGCACCTCTCTTTGTCAGCATTATGTGTGTTCGAACGTGAACAGAGACGGCAGTTACAGGGGGTGAGGACACGGGCGCAGTAGGGCTTAGAACATGGTCCTCCCACCCCTCGCGGAGGGGCTGGGCGTGGGCAGACCTCCGAGCAGGCCTGCAGGCTCTGCGGACAGCATGTGCCCCCCGCTTTCTGGTCTGCCCAGGCCTGTGCGGGGTGCAGGCCCCCTGCTTCTGCTCACGGAGAGCCCACCGTGCACGCGGGCCGTCCTGACCCTGGTGCCGTGGGGGTTGCGGGCAGCGTGGGCCTGGGAGCCAGGAGGAGCTGCAGACCTGTGGGCTGAGCAGCTCAGCCTCTGGGGGGAGCTGCTGGGCACAGGCAGAGCCTGGGGTTCCAGCCAGAGCTCCAGAGGGAGGGGCCTACTCTTCATCCTGGCTGGGGCTGGTCCCCGGCTCCCCAGTGCGGGAGGGACGGGCCCCGGGTGGGGCTCAGGCGCTCTCCTGCCTGCAGAGGACGTCCTGGAGTCCTACGAGAACCCCCCGCCCATCGTCTTGCCGAGCGAGGGCTTCCAGGTGGACCTGGAGGCAGACTGCCCCGACGACAGCATCTACCAGCACCTTCTCTACCTGCGCCACTTCCTGTGGGGCCTGCGGAGCAAGCCCAGCCCCAGCGGTGGGCCCCCCCCGCCCCCGGTGCATGAGGTACTGCCCAGCGGCCTGGTCCACGCTCGGGCTTCGACAGTGGGGTGGACGAAGGGCCCGGCTGCCGGCCCTGGGGAAGAAGTGGTAGGGAGAGCTGGGAGCCCCTTGGCCTGAGCTCTTTCTTTCCTGCAGGGCCTGCACCACCCCACCCCCGAGGGGCACCCCGAGGGCCAGAGCTGCCCCCTGGCTCCCAGGGACCCCAGCAGGGGAGCCTGTGAAGCTGGCTCGGCACACCTGCTTCCTTCGGCTGGGGCTCCCCAGGCACAGGGCCCTCCAGGAAGACAGCTGGGCCGAGGGAACCGTGGGGGCCCCCAGGCTGGAGCCCTGCACACAGGCTCCTCCTGCCTGCTCACGCCTCCCGGCACCCCACTCGAACCCACCGGCCCTGACTGGCCCAACCCTGGCGGCCCCTGTGGGAAAGCACCCCTGGAAGGGAGGAGGAACGGACCAGGCGGCCCCCGGGGGGCGACTCCAGAAGGTGAGACCTTTCCCCCGTTCACACGTGCACCCCCACTCCAGGTCCTGCTGGCGCCTGGGCAGGTCCCTTGGGGTCATTCCCCCCTAGCGTCTTGTTGGCATGTGCGTCCTGGGCTCTCCGTCCCTGCCCCTGAAAGCCCGCAGCCCCAAGACAGGAAGGCTCAGGGCAGCCGGTGGCCGGGCCACACGCAGCCTCCTGGGGGATGGAGTCTCTTCTGCACAGGTAGCGGAAGGGACGGCCCCTCAGCCTCTGTCGTGGGGCCAGGGGTCAGAGGTCAGGGGTCGGGAGGACGAGGGCGGGGCCGAGGCAGGGAGGCAGGGCGTGTGCGGTGCCCGGGCTGGGCAGCTACCAACAGCCTGGCCAGGGAGCCCCGCCCCTGTCCTGAATTGAGTCTGCCCCCCTTGCTGTTCAGTGTGTCTGAGGGCAGGGCCACCTGGGCTGTGTGCCCGTGGCTGGTCCCCGGGGGTGGGAGTGGGTGGGCACTACACTGACCTCCTGGAGAAAGCACAGGACCCTCAGGGTGGGTAGTGGGGGCTTCCGAGATGAGAAGAACCCCAGCTCTCGGGGGGCAGGCTCCATGGGGCCTTGTGCCGGGCTGGGGGCCAGAGCTTTCCATCAGCAGGTGAGACACTTGGGGGGACAGAAGCAGAGTCACCACTTAGAGGTGTGACAGGAGAGGTAAGGGGGTTCAGGAGTGTTCTGTGGATGGGGAGGGGAGGCTTGGGTGTGAGCAGCAGAGCCCCTTCCAGCCCCCTGGAAACAGCTGGTCTACGGGAGGGGCTGGTATCCTGGGGCAGCCACAGGGGGCACCCAGGTGCCCCTCCGAGGCACACCGGGGTGTCGCCCACACAGGCCCCAACTCCATCACCCCATGGAGGGCCAGGACTTGCTGTTCAGGGTCTCCCCACACCGGCATCTCGCTGGAGCTGTGAGCGCCCTTCCTCTGGACTCGGGACGGCTGCGGGCTGCCGCAGGCCCGTATCTGCCCTCATCTGCCCCTCTCCTTGTCCCCCAGGAGACGGTGTGGTCCCCGAGGACGAGCCCCCTCCAGCCCCCTCCAACCGCAGCTCCAACGCAGACGACTCCTGCTACGTCTTCCTGGTGGAGCTGGAGCGAGGCCCCTCTGGGCTGGGGATGGGCCTGATCGATGGGATGGTGAGTGGGCCCTGGCCGGGCTCCTGGTTACAGGGACGCCTGGCGTGCGGAGGGGCAGGGACTCGCAGGGCATCTCTGTGGAATGTGAGGGGAGGGAAAGAGCCCGTGCGGAGCTACCCCCAGCCTGCCGCTGCCTCTGTCCTCAGACCTTGGGGTGTGTCCTGGGCCTGAGAACAGCGTTGGGGCCCAGGGCTGGGCTGCACACACACTGGCGACCTGGTGGGCCGAGGTGGCTGCGTCTGGGCCACCCTGCTGCCAGGGCCCACGGAGCCCTGAGCCTCTGCATCCCCCGCAGCACACGCCCCTGGGGGCCCCCGGCCTCTACATCCAGACCCTGCTCCCAGGCAGCCCTGCAGCAGCTGACGGCCGGCTGTCGCTGGGAGACCGCATCCTGGAGGTGAACGGCAGCAGCCTGATGGGCGTCAGCTACCTGAGGTACCCCCCACACCCCAGCCTGCGTGGTGAAGCTGTCAGGGTGCCCCAGGGCCAGGGCCCCCGGCAGGACGACTCTCACCCTGATCCCCAGAGCCCAAGCTGTGTGCGTCCTTTCCCACCTCAGAGACCAGGAAGTGGAGGCACAGCCCCGCCCAGCTCTCTGGGGGTGCCCCCAACCCTTCCCTCCCCTCCTTCCACCTGCCAACCACCGGCCACCAGCCTCTTAGAGTGGGGGTAGGCAGCTGCCAGGCCCTCACAGCCAGTGCACGGGACCCCTTGGGGTAGAGGCTCGAGTCCCCTCCCGGGGCACCTCCAGGAGGCCCCGCCCACCCTCCCTGGACACCTCCAGGAGGCCCCGCCCACCCTCCCAGGGCACCTCCGGGAGGCCCCGCCCACCCCTCCCCGGGCACCTCCGGGAGGCCCGCCACCCTCCCGGAGCTCGGCCACCCTCCCCGTCACTGGTTTCAGGGCGGTGGACCTCATCCGACATGGCGGCAAGAAGATGCGGTTTCTGGTCGCCAAGTCTGACGTGGAAACAGCCAAGAAAATCCGCTTCCGCTCGCCGCCTCCCTAGGGGCCTGGGGGTCCGTCCCCTCGGGGCACTGGCCGCCGCCCCTCACCCTGTGGATAATGTACATCTTAGTGTATATTTTATTTATATGGCAGATAACACTAAGTTGTGATGTTTGTTACAGAGCTTTTATTTGGAAGATTTTAACGAAGACAGATTCAATAAATATCTTTCCTATCCTTGGCGTGGCCGTGGGTGGAGTCGGAGTGGGTGCTGCGCTGGGCTCCCGGGCCCAGGGCTGCCGCGAGGGAGGGCCGTGGGCCCCAGCCGCTGCCCCGCGGGAGACGCGCTGGGAGGGCCTAGTGAGGGCAGACCGTGTCCGCCCCGGTGGAGCCCGGCCCCCTGGCGGCCTGCCCCCAGCAGGGGGTACAGCTCCAGTCAGCGTGCAGGTGCTCCGGGTACTCGCACGCTCCGCGGTCCCCAAGAAAGGGTCTGGAACCCCCAGGAGAAAGTTATAAAGCGAGAGTCTTAACCCACCCTGGGACCTGGGCCTCCTCCCAGGCCTCAGCCCACTGAAGCCGAGGCTCGGCCCTAACACGAGGCTCTTCATCTACACCCACCAGCCACTGCCCCTTCCTGGGAGGAGGCCAGCGCCTCCACCTGCACGGGCCCTGCTGGCGTTGGGGTGATAGTGGGCTCTGTCACCTACCTCTGGGCTGGGCGCCTTCGGTAGGGTCACAGCTGGTGGCCCGGTCCGCCTCACAGTGCTGGGAACCCAGGCTGGGCTTGGGGGGGCAGGGTCCTCATCTTTGACAGGAACAGAAGCCCTGGGGGTGCCGGTCCCGCCAGTCAGCTGCAGATGCAGCCCTCACATGGCAAGCTGGTGCCTCCAGCCCCCATGGGTGTCCTGGGTGGGTCCCAGGCGCCCCGCAGTGGGCACAGGAGAAGCGCACAGGTGGCTGGAGGTCAGTTAGGTCCCAGGATCCCCTGCCTGATGGCCTCCCACCGCCCAGCTCCCAAATGCTGGATCAATGTGTTTTCTTAAATCATTTTATTTACTTATTTTTATTAAATAATTTATTTTTGCTACAGATGCCCCCCCCCCCAGCATTGTTGTCTATGTCCACTGGTTATACATACATGCATGTACGTTCTTTGATAATCTTTAAATGTACGGCTGAGCCCAGCAGGTGTGGCTCAGTCCCATGGACCCAGAGGTCCTGGACTGATGTCCTGTGCGGGCTCGATCCCGTGGGGGAGTGCAGGGAGCAGCTGATCACTGTTTCTCTCTCTGGCCCTTCCTCTATCCAAAAGATCAATAAAAATATACTGAAGAAAAAAAAAGTACGTCCCTGGCGTTTGGCTCAGCTGTTAAGAGCATTGGCCCACGGACCAGAGTGTCTTGGGTTTGATTCTGGTCAAGGGCACGGACCTCGGTTGCAGTTCAGTCCCCAGTCTTGGTCGGGGTTGCGCAGGAGGCAACTGATCCATGTCTCAAGTTGATGCCCCCCCCCGCCCCGAAGATAAATGGAAAAATATCCGGGGTAAAGATTACAAAAAAATGATTGAACCCAAGAAACTAGAAATGCTGCAGCCCCTCACCCCCTAGTTCAGACACTGGCCTGAGGCCGGCAGAATTAGGGGTTCAATCCCTCCCTGCATTCCTCTCCAGGGGCACAGCCACCACTCCAAAGCTGTGAGCTGGGGCAGAATGAAGGCCCCATGTCCCCCCGGGGGCCCATGCTCCACCCGGGTGCTTGGATGTGAGTCCCGCGCCGAACAGGGTGAGGGGTGTGGTCTGGGGAGGGCGGTGCGTGGGGTCACCAGTCCGGGGAGTCAGAGTGTCCTTGGCGCACACGCCCTAGCCCACCAGAGGTCACTTCGCTTCTGGGAAACCGGCCGAGGTGAGCCCAGGTAGATTGGAGGGGCACACCCTGCTCTGCCAGCCCCGCCCCACCTGCTCCTCCCTCCTCAGGGGCCTGAGGGGCGGGGCCGGGCCATGGGGGTGGAGCCTGCGGAGGCGGGGCAGGGCCAGACCAGGCGGCGAGGCAGGAGGCTCGCGGAGCAGCAGCACCACCTGGTGGCCCTGGAGCTGACCTACAAGCTTGGCTGAGACTTGAAGAGAGGCGAGAAAGGCTGGGGCTGGAGGACCCCAGCTCTTGCCCCACCGCACTCAGTGAGTCTCCCCGCTGGGGATAATCCCGGAGCAACCAGATTTACTCTGAGCAGAGCTCCCAGGGCAAGTACTGGGGCCGCTGCGAGCCAGGTCTGTGGGAGCCGTCTGCTCAGTGGGCCTGCCCTCCCTCTCCACACGGCTGCAGGCCAGCGAAGGGCACAGCACCTGCAGCGCACCGAGCAGAGCCCGGGGCCCTGGCCTGCACGTCTCTGGTATGCGGGAGCGTAAGAAGGTGCAATGAAGCAGTGCACTGATGCCCTGGCCGGCGGCTCCATGGTCAGAGCGCTGGCCCCTGTACTGAAAGGTCGTGGGTTTGAGTCCCAGTGAAGGGCACGTAGCTGGGTTCTGGGTTCAACCCCCAGCCTTGGTCAGGGTGTGTGTGGGAGGTGACCATGTGTCTCTCACACTGATGTTTTTCTCTCTCCTCCCCTCCCCCTCCCTCCCACTCTTTCTGAAAATCAACACAAAAAACATCCTTGGGTGAGGACTAACAAAAAAGCACACTGACCAAATGCACCCCCCCGCCCCCCACACACACACATGGCAGCTGTCACCTGTGGGAGAGTCACAGGCTTCCTCCCTCCCTGTGATCTGTTACTCCTGGAACCATGTCCACCCTCGTACAGAGGGGACTAAGCGGCAAGGAGCAGCCCCATGTGTCCTGCCCGGCCAGGCAAGGGTCCCTTGAATCTTGGGGACCACTCTCCCAGAAGCATCGAACAGTGTCCTGGGGAGGAAGCAGCTGTGGGCTGTGTGCTGGGGTCTGTACCTGGCCCTACCCTGGGGGGCGGGTGGGGGGAGTGAAGGGAACAGCCCTGCCCTGTGCACACAGACCCTGTCTGCTGGGGTCTGTACCTGGCCCTACCCCAGGGGGTGGGGGGAGTGAAGGGAACAGCCCTGCCCTGTGCACACAGATACTTCCAAAAGACATTTATTTTGTCTGAGCCTGTTCTTGCAGTTCCCATCCAGTCCCAAAAGGCCTAGGGCCACAAAGCAGGGCTGTCTCACAACACAGCTTGGCATGGTGACGAGAGACAAGGTTCAGACACAACACTCACAGGGTCAGCCTGACAGCCTTGACCAGCCCGAGGGGCTGGGATCCACTGGACTCCTCCTGGGCCTCGGCCCCTCCAGGTTTCGCGACCATTGAGGCCCTGGTGCAGCCCTAGCACCAGGCTCTTACTCTGCGGCCCCAGCTGGCATCAACCCGGCCGCTGTCCCTCACCCTGGCAGGAGGCCCGCCTCTTTCTCTACCAGCCGGCTGACCGTGCGCAGGGCCAGCGGCAGGGCTGTGACGGTGTCGCGGTGATAGCGGGACTCGGACACTTCCATGCTGGGTGTGAGCACAAACTGAGCCACGCTGGGCATCTTCAGCAGGTTCAGCAGCTCGGTGGCCCGTGTACCGATGGCACCTGCGTCCTCCTGGCCGTGCAGGGAGCCCAGGGCTGGGCTCTGGGCCAGGGTCCTTATCTTTGACAGGAACAGAGAGACCCTGGGGACGAAGGGTCCCAGCCAGTCAGCTGCAGGTGCAGCCCTCACATGGCCGGGGTCTCGGGAGGGGCTCAGACACCCAAGGTGCCCAGCTAGTGTGGCTGCAGCTTGGAGGAGTGGCAGTGCCCACAGACCCCGCGGCCTGTACACAGCCAGAACCCCTGGGCACCATGCTGTGTCCTGGCCGCTGGGACTGGGACGCCTCCACAGCCACTTTCTGTTCCCCTCGGGAGCTATCAGGGCCCCTCTTCCTGCCAAACCTGTACCTGGGGATCAGGTCTTGGCTGCGGGAGGCCAGCTTGGTCAGCGTGGTCATAAGCGCGGTGATGAGTTGTGGGGGACACTTGGGAAGGGTGGCCGAGGGGCGGGAATGGGTGACCTCGAACAGGAGGGCCTCCAGGGCTTCGAAGAACTTGTTGATCTGGTCCACGGTGCACCGCCGGTCCCAGCTCACCGACACGTACTCGCCGATGGCCCACACCTGTGGGAGAGCACCTCAGCGCCTGCCAGGCCCACGCGGGTCCGGCGTCTGGCGGAGGATGGGCGCCTGGCCTTACCACAGAGGTGAGCACGTTCCCGCCGCTGCGCATGCCGCTCCCGCTGCCCACGAACGCCAGGAGCTCCTTCGCCAGCTCAGCCACCAGAGAGGGGTGCCGCTCGCACAGGGCCAGGAACTCGGAACTCAGCACCCTGCTCGGAGAGGGTGCTGCAGGCTGGGGACTGTCCCCGAAGACCCAGACTCACAGCCCACCCACGAGAGCCAGAAAGCGTCCGGAGACAGTCCAGCTGACGAAGACAGTTCCGGCCCCTGACGGAGCCTCTCGCCCTGCTGGGGAGGAGGCCGGGACAGCTCTGTCCTCAGTGCCCAGAGTGCAGTGTGCACACCAGGCCTTCAGAAAGGGGGGAAGCCCGGACACCGCGGGGTAGGACGGAGGCTGTCGGGACCGAGGCTGGGCCGGGGCTGCAGCAGCCAGGGGAGTGGGGGACGCACACTGGGACCCTCCGAGGGGCGAGGCCTGGGCCGGGGACTCACCTGTGCACGCGGGCCTCGTAGCCCGGGACCTGGTACAGCGAGTCGCTCCTCTCCAGGAGCAGCCGTGCCAGCCGGATGGTCAGGGCCCTGTCAGCAAACTGGGGTCGAGAGACAGATTCAGCTCCACCACCGAGCACCTGCTCCTGCTGCACCTGCTCTGGTCCTGGCTGCCCTGCGGCCACCCTGGGGAGAGGGAGGGCTGGGCAAGAGGGACAGGGCGGGGGGGGGAGGGAGTGCTTTCCTCTGGCGCCCTCACTGCCTCTCGGCGGCAGCTCTCCCATGGTCAAGGCCACAGTCCTACACTCCAGACTGGCCCTCGGCCGAGGGGTATGAGGCTGTGGCAACGGGGCCTGGGCAGCGGGCTCACCTGGGTCACTGCCGAGAAAAACGCCTGCAGCAGGGTGGGCACTGCCTGGGCACACTGGAGCACCCGGGCACAGCTGGCCATGGGCTGCAGCACCTGGTGGAGTGGCGCCAACCTGGGGACACAGGGCCCGGCTCACTGACGCCCGCCCGCATCCGCCTGGTGCCCCGGACACGCTCTGAACACACGGACCCATGTAACCCAAGGCCAGGGCCTGCGGGAGCAGGAGGGTCTGAGCGCCACGGACCAGGTTCCGGGACCACGCGCACGGCCTCGGGAAAGGAGGTCTCCCTGTCACCCGCATCTCGTGTGCTCCCAAGCCCTCTCGTCACCAGCCTCTAGCTCCTCAGATGCCCGCCCCATGGGGTGAGGGAGGCGGTGGGCTGAGGCGAGGCATCTGGGCGAGGAGGCCTCATTCCAGCCCTGAGTCTCCTCTCCAAGGGGCGCCAAGCAGGTTTCTCCACCGGGCCCGGAGACAGCGCCCACCTCGCGGAGCTGCGAGGGCTGACGCGCGTGGCTGAGCCGCACACCAGGTGCCGCGGTCGGTGCCTGCTGTGGAGGGGCCCTGGCAGCGGTCTCTCCAGGTCAGAGGACGCAGGGCCCTGTCCAGAGGCTGTCCCGGGCTCCCCGCCTGAGGGCCCTACCTCTCCGCGGTCCCCCTGGCCTCGGCGCGCAGCAGGTGCTGGAAGAGACCCTGCAACTGCGGGTCCCGGAAGGCCTCCAGGCAGCTGGGGATCCTGAGGGAGACATCCCAGAGCGGCCTCTCGGACACAGCTGGTGACGACCTGTGAGTGGACAGACGTCTGAGGCCGGGCTCACGTGGCTCCGGGCAGGCCAACCAGGCTGGACGCAGCCGGGCCCTCAAGGGCGCCCACGGGCACCATGATATCTCAGCGCCCTGGCCTGAAGAGCTTTGGGGTGATGAGAAGGGGCTGCGGCCCGGCACCTGCAGGGAGGGGCAGGGGCCTGCGGTGGGCGTGCGGGCCCGCCGCTGAAGGAAGACAGGCTGAGGCTCTGGGGCCCCGCTCCGGCAGGGGCGGCTCACCTGAGCTGCAGGTCCAAGGCCGCGGTCAGGCACGGCAGGTCCAGCAGCGCGTGCAGCATCTCCTCGGCCGTGCCAGCGTCCACCAGCGCCGGGAGCAGCGCCACGAACTCGGAGGTGAGGGGCGGGCTGTTCCAGGCCAGGAGCTGCAGCGACAGGCAGGGCCCGCAGCAGCCGTCACGGGGCGCTGTGTCGGGCAGGGTGTCTGCACGGGGACCCGGGGTCTGCAACACTCCCTTCAGTTTCTCACTGTTCTCCTGGCTCTGTGTTCACTTTGCACCGACGACTAAATTGCTCCCCACGCGTCACCGTTGCTTCTCCAATTAAAGGACTAAGTCCCAAAGGTTTTGAAAACGCTACACGGTGACTGCCGGTCCCAGAAGACACATCAAAAACCAATGGCACTGAAGGGCAGGCCAGACTGCCAGACAGACGCTACACTCTGGACCTTCTCGAGGGGACCAGCACAAGGCTCTCCCGCCAGCGAACAGCTATCTGAGGGGTATGGACACCCGGGCCGCCCCACGCCTCGCCCTCTGCCCTGCACCCCAGGCTACCGGCCCACACTGGAGGGAGAGCCCGCCCCTTCCGTCCCACTCTGGCCCCAGATGAGCGAGCGTGCCTTGAACAGGTTGGGGAAGCTCAGTCTGAGAACGCCAAGGTTTCTGCCGAGCAGAGGAAGGCTGTCCCTGCAGAACTGGACCAGCTCGAAGGCCAGCACCGGGCTGTGGAAGTGCTCGGCGGGCACCCTGGTGAACACGTGCTGGTGGACGGCCTCCGAGTCCACGGCCGCTGCCTCCCCTGAGGGCACAGGTCCGTCAGGGCGCGGGCCGGGGGAGCCTCCGCCGCCTGTCGCGAGGACGCCCCTGTGGCCGGGCAGGCCCCTCAGGGTCTCTGGGACCCTGCACAAGACACACCAGCAGAACCGCATCCAGCCTCCCACGTGGCTGCAGCCACAGACGTCCCCTGAGGAGCACCAGGTGGAATGTGCTTTGGAAGCTCATGAATTCCGATGCAAAGCAAGTTCCGAGTGACGTACGGTTAGTGACATTTTAACTCGCTCTGTGAATCCATCTGAAACCGCTGCCGTCCAACGCTAACCGCCCACTGGAGGACGCCATCGAGCGGCGCGGGAGGGCAGTGCCTGAAGACCGGAGCTGCCCGGGCTGGGGACTGTCCTTTCTCCCTCGAGCCCCGGGCAGCCCTGCGCCCGTGCGTGACCTCTAGGCTCACCGTGGTTCAGGAAGAACTGGGCAAGGGGCAGCAGCGCCCGCACGCAGGCGGGGTCCGCACACAGCCGCACCTGCAGGGCCTTCAGGCAGGAGAGGGTGCGGTACAGGAGGGCGGGGTCCTGCCGGCAGAGCACGTCCAGCACCAGCACCGCCTCCACCAGGCACTGCGGGGAGGCCAAGGCCGAGTTCAGACAGGGGAGAGCCCCCGACTGCCCCTGGCCCCTGGCCCCCCGCACTTACAGCTTTCTGCAGGTCCGAGTCCCCCTTCCGCAGGGCTCCTGTGGGGAGGAGAAAGGAGACAGGTCTCTGTGCCAGCTCCGGGCAGCCAAACAGGAGGCACACACGTCCTAGGAGCTACGGGAGTAGGCGACGACCACCCACTGGGAGCGGAGGGTGGGACAGGCTTGGCAGACACTGTCCCCAGGGGAGGTGTAAGCGAAGCTGGGGAGGCAGCCCCGAGAGCCTGGGGAGGGGTTCTGTCCAGGCTGAGCTCCCCGGGGCTGATGCCTGGAAACAAAGGATCCTGGGAGAGGAGCTGCGGCCTCCGGCCCCGTGAGCACCGCATGACCCGCGGGAGGGGCAGCCCCTGGACTCACGCCGGTCACTCTGCTCGATGAGACGCTGGCAGTACTCAAAGGCCTTCTCCCGAAGACGCTCCTGGGGCGGCAGCAGGCGGCTGGTGGAGGAGGCGGCCGACAGCACGGACAGGGTGGAGCCCTCTGACTTGTCATCTGGAGGAAGGACGAAGGCACTCAGAGGGGTGAGGGTCCCGAGCACACAGGGAGCTGCTATGGCAGTCACCCCAGGCACGGCCCAGTGCCCAGTGTCACCCCCAGCGGCCGCCCCTCACTGGACACCCTCAGGAGGTCCAGGCTGAGCAGCTCAGTTTGCAGAGGACAAGGAGCTGAGTGGAGAGGGCTGTGTGACCGCCCTGAATGATCACCCTGCTTCTGACACGTCTGCGGTGCCAAGGAGGCTCGGCTCAGGCGGCCGGTGTCCCTCAGGAGCATGCGGGTCCCACCTGTGTCCGGGGCACCCGGGCTCTCGGGGCCGCTGAGCAGCAGCCAGGACCGCAGCATAGAGAAGGCCTGTACGTTCAGCCACTGGTCCTCCGTGAAGCGCTGGCCCGTGGACAGCACCGTGAAGAAGTCTGTGGCCACAGCCCCGTCGACCTCAGTGACCGGAACTGGCTGTGGGAGGCGAGAGAGGACAGGTGGCGCTGGGGGTGGGGGGCCTGGACTGGAAAGGTCACCAGGCTCAGCCACCCTCGGCTTTGCAAGATGCATAAACACGGGTTAAGAATACGGCTCTCCGTCAGACGAGTGACTCCCATCAGTAGGTTCCAGGCCTCAAGACGCTCAGAGCATCTTGGGCTGGGGGCTGTGACCCTCTGTGACGTAAACCTCTCCCCCACCTGGAACCAGGGTCTGTGGAAGGCCAGCAAGAGGCAATGGGGACCTGCGGCAGGCTGGCCAAGGTGGCCCAGGGATGGAGGGGTCTGTGGGTCCCTCCCGCCTCACCTGCCGGGCCCTGGGCGTGGAGAAGAAGCCTCCAGAAGAATGGGCAAGCCCCCGCTGGACGCTGGCATAGCGGAGCCAGTCCACCAGCCTCTTGCTGAGCAGGTTGGTCTGGTCTAGAGAGGGGCGGGGACAACGCTGTGGGACTAGGCAGACCCCACCCCGACTCAGGCTGCAGGGGCACTGCTAGGTCTTTCTGGAGAACAAGCGGCTCCCACAGAGTCGCACACTCCTCCCTGACAGCCACGCAGACACGACCACCCCGTCCCACCTCCCTCCCCACACGGGCTCATCTCTATTCCTGGGCAGGGGTCCCGGCCTCTCAGGAAGGGGTACCTTCATGGAAGGTGCCTGGGGCGAGACTGGCGACCTTGGACACGACCGGGAGGAGGGGTCTCAGACTGGGCCCCTCGGGCTGTCGGCTCTCGAGGACTTTGAAGACACGCTGGCCCACGCGTCTGACCTCCTGCTTTCGGTCGCCCTGTGAATCAAACACAGGTGGGGCCTGCAGGGCTGACCTGCCCGAGTGCCTGAGCAACCAGCTGTCTGTTGAAGACGTCTGCAAGGGGGCCGTCAGTTCTGCATGACGGCTCGTGAGCGCCGCCCTGGCCGCTTCCCCAGGAACTCGGGGAGGGAAGATGGGGAGAGGGCGGGCGGGCCTTTCTGCTCCTTCCAGAAGCACCCACGTGCCGGCTCACCTGAGGCAGCCACAGACTGCTGAAAGGAGGGGAACCCACGCTGAGCCCACCCGCATGGGGACTGCACGCCGCCCACTACTTCTCCCGGGGCCCCAGGGACGCCGGGGGCAGGCTGGTCAACCAGAGCGCCAACAGTCACCTCACCTGGGCCAGGAGCACGGAGGCCACCAGGCTCAGCTGCCGCGTGCTCTGGATGTGGTCACAGGACAGGCTCAGGCTGTCACAGGGCGACATCTCTCTCAGGATGGCCGCACAGAGAAGCTGCAGCTGCTCGGGGCAGGCGGGCAGGCAGAGGGTGGTCTGCAGCAGATCCACGCACGTCTTCTCCAGCCTGGGACGGCCAGACCGGGTGGCCTGTCACACCACTGCGAGAGCACCCGCCTCCCAGAGCTCCCCTGGACCCCAGAGAATCGGCCCAGGTCCCTTGGGCAGATGGAGAGAATTTTACATTTGAAGCCCTTAAGCACTGGTTTAAGTGCACAGACTCAAACATGAAAGGTATGTGCCACCTGCCAGGCACGCCCAGAGATGACCACACTTACTTCCTGTTGTATTTTGTGGCCGAGACAATGAGGAAAAGCCTCCTCAGAGCATCTGCGGTGTCGGGCCCCAAGTCCTCCTTCTGCAGCAGCGTGCTGACCCGGGAACAGAACTTCCTCAGCTCCTCGTCCTGGATCTCCCTAAACCAAGAGGGGGCTGTCAGCAGCCTGGCATCCAGACTTTGTCGAGGGACCTAGAAATGCTGCCTGAGCTGTGACGGAACGACCCACGGACGCAGGGAGAATCCCTACTGAGCAGAGAGTGTCATGGTGGAGAGCCATTCCACCATCCACACGTCTCTTATGGCAAATCAGCTGACTGGCTGCCCATCGAGTTCCTCTCTCCCTGGGGCTCAGCAATCCATGGGCTACTCCTGTCCCCTGCTGGACAGGGCTGTCAGAGACACTACCACCCCCATTTACGATGACAACAGAGACTCCACACATTCCGATTTTGTTCTTCCGGGAGTAGAACTAAGACCGATTGAGTTTAGGAGTCAATAGTAAGGGGGACTTGCCCTGGCCAGTGGGCTCCATGGTTAGTGTTGAGGGTACTGGGTTTGATTCCTGGGAAGGGCACGTACCTGGGTTGCAGGTTTGACCTTGCTGCATGCCCTCTAGCGCTCCCCATGAGTCCCACTTTCTTCACCTCTTCTTTAGCTTATGAGAGCTATTTCTGATAATTTTTTCCACCCTTGCTTTCCATCTCTGAAAAACTTGGAAACTAAAATTCACTCCAAATCCTAACTCCCAAACCTTAGCAGTATTAAGTGCTCCCCAAACCCACAGGCTCAAAGTAAAACCTATAGTGAAAGCTAGTAAGACCTGAGTTATTAATTTCCCCCAAATCCTAGCTGAGAGAAACTCTGTAACTCATATACTATACTTCTGGATACTAAGCACACACTACCCTCAAGCCAGCCCCCCACCTAAGACAGAGTGGGGCGAGGAAACCCAGTGGAGATCTGAGTGGGTCTCAGTCCTTACATATCTGTCTGCAAGACCTTTGGGGTGAGTATGTTGCACGTTGAGTGAAATGCCACTATTTAAAGACATCTATTTCCATTTAATAAAGCCCCTAAATTCAAGTGAACTTGGATTAGACTGGAACTGGAACTAGAATATTAGAACTTGACTTTTGGAACATCTGTCCAACACTGAAGGAAAGACAGGCTGTTGGATGGACTGGGAGATGGTGCTGCAAACGCACGAAATATTCCAGTAGATTTTCAAGGGCTGTTTGACCCCAGAAGACGTTTGCCCTCGTCACAGCCTTTAGAACCGCATCTGCATTCAAGATCTATCTCTTCGCTGGGATCACAGCAGCCTCAACCATCCTCATCTTTCCCACCAACTGTCCAGCTCGGAATCCAATTTTTAACAAATGTTTTTATTGATTTCTCAAAGAGAGGAAGGGAGAGAGAGAAACATCGATGTGAGAGCAATACGTCTACGGGCGGCCTCCTGCACGCCCCCTAGTGGGGATTGAGCCCGGAACCCAGGCAAGTGCCCTGACGGGAACTGGGCCTCAGTCCACGGGAGGACGCTCAATCCACTGAGCCACACCTGCGGGCAGAATCCAGCGCTTTACTTTGCCGTGGGCTTGCGGTTCTGGCTGCATGTTGCTTTTAAACAAGTAGCACCAGGCGGGGTTTTGGTCCTGGCCTACACCCTTCTCCCCCATCGCTGGTCAGCTGGTGAGGACGGGGCAACCCACTAGTTGGAGGGAGCCCAGAGCCAGCTCCGGGCAGGGGCGGTGGGCAGCCTCACCCATCCAGTGCACCCCGCAGGAGAGCCATCTCTCCAATGACAACATCCACCGCGGCCCCGAGGCCCCGGGGCCCCGAACTCCTGGGCCGGGCACAGCTCCCCGCGGCGCATCCACCAGGCTCTGCGGCCTCGCTGGGGCTTTGTGCTCTGGACCCTGGAGCAACAGCGCCGCGACCGGCCGCGTCCGGCCTCCGCTCCGCCGGTGCTCACCCCCAGCCCCGGGCCGGTCAGCGGGGACCCGCTCCCGCGGCGTCGCCACTCCTCCTCCGGGGCGCTGCCCGGGTGCCACCGCCTTCGGGGCCCAGCTCCACCCTCCCCGTCCCCCGAGTCTCCAGCGCGGGGCCAGACGGGCTCCTCGAGTCGCCGCGCCCCGCCCCGCCCCGAGGGAAGGCGCGGGCACCTGGCCTGGTGGAGCAGCCTCTCCGCCCCCGCCGAGAACATCGCGCCGTCGCCTCCCGGACCCGCGGCCCGGGCGCCCCGCCGGTCGCGACTCCAAAAGCGGGGCGGGCTTCCGGGTGGGGTCACGTGCCGCGTCACATGGGCAGGGCGGGCGGACCCCCGACCAATGGACTTTGGCGGAGCTCCAGGGGGCGGGGCCTCGGCGCCCTGGCCGCGGGTCCTGGTTGGCTTCCGGGCGCCTTCCGGATTCGGGACCCCGGAACCTTAGCGTCCCGGCACCTCGGCCCCCACCCCGGGGCGGCCCCCGGTGGACGCCGGCGCCTGGGCGCTGCGTCCTGGTTCCTGGTGGTCTTGGGACCACAGCGCCGCTGTCGCGGGTCGTGCGCTCAGCACGCCCTGAAGAGGTCACGTGGGCCGCGCCGTGCGCGGTGGGCGGGGCCGTGCGCGGTGGGCGGGGCCGCGCCCCGCAGAGGCTGGGCGTGGCTGGCCTCTCCGCAGGTTTCCCCGAGGCTTCGCCGAGCACTGGGGCCACCTGTGGTTTGGCGGCCTGCGCTGTCGCTCGGTACCTCTGTTCTGCAGGCAGGGCAGCAGGCTCAGAGAGGGAAGGCCAGTTTGGTAATTCAGTGTTTCCACCCTGCAGACTGCCTGGGGACACGGGATGACGCGACAGTCCGGGTGAGCAATGCTGCTACCCCACCACCCGGCAGGGCCTCCGGGGAGCCCAGGGGAGGGAGGGGAAGGCCTAGGCGAGGCACGTGCGTCAAAGGCACGAGAGCAGGAGGCTGTGGCTGTGGCGGCAGCAGCACCGGGTGACGGATGGGTCTGGAGATGGCAGGAGGAAGGGACATCAAAGGCAGCACCCGGTTCGGGTTTATCAGGGGCTGCCCTTCACTTGGCATTGGGGCGGGAGGGGACGGGAAGCTTGTGGAGTCCTTCATTCAATGAACAAGCGATGGCTGAGTCCCCAGGCTGTGCTGGGCTGCCTTTTTGGTCCTGGGGAACAGTGAACCCGAGAGGCCACGTCCCTGCCCTCGTGGACTGGGCAGGCGGCAGTGGCAGTGGTCACACATACAGACTACCCATAAGCCCCACAGTGATCAACGCCAGGAAGATAAAGCAGACAGTGCAGTGGAAGGAGGTCAGGGAGGCTTCGGAAGGAGGGTAGGAGCTCATCTGCGGGAATTCAGGACTCCGGTTTTGAGATGCCCTTACGGAGCCAAAGTGGAAATGTTGAGGGTGACTGGTGCTGGGGATGAGGAGGCGGTGCCCCTGGAGCCAAGCAGCTGCAGGAGAGGAAGGGGACTGGCCAAGGGAGCGAGGATCCAGCATCTGTGTGGAAAACCAGCCGCGTGCTAAGCAGTGGGCATCAGAGAGCTCCTCCCAAGAGGCACCATCTCTGTCCCTCAGCAGCCACTCACCCACAAGGACCACACCGAGCCCCAGTGTCATTTCTTTAATATATAATTTTATTTCTGGTTATAGAAACAAATGCTAAGAGGAGAAACAAAACTTCCCCATCCACATACAACAATTTAATAGATAAAAGAACAGTTAAAATAAATGAAAAACAAAAAGTAGAAATTTTAAACTTTGTTATAGCTTTAAAACATTAATGTCTGATACAATTAGAAATCACATTCATATCTCAAACTTAAAAAAAATGTATGGCTCCTTATTTAAAAAATACTGTATCCCATTAGGAATGGAAACGCAGGCTGGCCCAGCCACTGTGGGTCTCTCTGTCTCTCCGACGGTGGCGCTGGCTTCCCGCCACCCTGGCGGGGTGTCGCAAGCCCTCCTGGCTCTCCCAGACCATACTGCCGGGTGGTGAAACATTGCGGGGTGGCCTCCGCTTCACACCCAGGGCTCTAGAACCAAATCTCCACTTTAAAGGATACCACTGCTTTTTAAAGCACTGATTATTAAACATACTGTAAAAAATACTTTAGACAGCCACTGTAAAAAAAATTACACGTTCGCACACACATACATACACACAGCCCTAACAGCAACCCCCCCAATTATCTTTACAGAATTATCAGTCAGATTAAAAAAAAAATCTCAGTATTGGGTCCAGTCCTCCCTCAAACGCACGGCCTGCTGGGTCTGCACGGGCTGGGCTGAGTCGATCTGAGCCGCACTCTGCCCGCTGCCCCGTCCCGACAGAACTTGAGCCGAGTAAACCAAGTGTACCAGAAGGAGGGCCAAGTGAAAAATGTTTGATTTTAAATCCCATTTTTACTGATTAAAAAGCATCAGGGCCAGTTTGCCTGGAAGGGAGAGGCTCGGAGCTCGAGGCCGCAGGCTCAGGTCATACCCTTCGGGCGTGCGGGACAACACCCTCAGTCAGACCCATCCAGCTCGGCGGGCAGGCCGGCACGGTGCACTAGGGCTGGGAACAACGCAGAGAGCAGGGGCGCTGGGAGAAGCACTGTTTAACCTGCTGCACATGGAAACAGCAGAAACGTGACGCAGGACACGTGCAGATCTCATCTGCAAGGTCCCTCGGCCTGGCCTCCTCTGCGATTCACTTGCTATGATTTCTGACAGAGTAAACTGTCAATAAGTATTTGCATGAGTCCAATTAGCAAACTTCCAGAAGGGCCCCGAGTAAAGGGCAATGTGCCGGAACTCTTCCAAGTCTCATCTGACTCTCAACTGGGCTGGGGCAGAGGTGACTGACAGTAACTTTCTGGCCACTTGGGAGGCGAATGGATGACTAAAACCTGGAGCACGGCACCGGGGCCGCAGGCCTGTGCAGTGGCACCCCCTGCTCAACCAAAGTCAGGGAGCGTGTCTGCTGCCTCCCACTGGCCCAGAAGGTTTCTTCTCTTTCCCGGTTGCTACCAGAATGACAAGCAGGGGGCAAGTAAATGGGATTCTGAGTGGGTTTCCCCTGGGAGAAAGATGTCTGGAAACGGAGACTGCCCCCTTAACTCTTCTAAATAACGAGCAGCAGCCAAAATCAGCCGTTAGGGTATCCCCAAGGCTCATGAATTAAAAAACGTTCCCTTCAGCCCTGCATAGAAATGCAGACGGAGCCAGTCCCCGGTGGCAGGCAGAGCAGTGAGCCCGGAGTGCGGACTGTCCACCTGCGAGGCCGAGCGCTCCAGGGCCGGGCCTGCTGCTCAGCCGAAGCAGGGCAGTGGTCCGAACGCCTGGACCCCCCGCAGCTGGTGTAGACGCTCACTTAGATGTGGGGTGGCACGGTGAAGTGCATCACCCTTAGAGAAGCAAATCCCTCTGACTGGTCCCTGTTGTCACCTTGTGACCCCAGGACCCTCAGCACCCCTGGGGAAGCCAGCGCAGCCCCACGCCGGGCAGCACCCCGGGTATGCTCAGGGACCCTGCTCAGCAGGCTGAGCTGTGGCCAAGCTGGGGAGAGGGGGCCTGAGGCTGGGCCACAAAGGACCCTTGGCAGTGACACCCCCAAACAGGCCTGCGAAGCCTACGGGTAGGGACGGCTCAGCAAGTGGCCTTTCTTCCTTTTAACTTCAAAACAAAACCATTTTTTCTCAATTGCCAGTTACACAGGCCTATTTCTTACTTCGGTCCTGAGGAAGTGCCTGCGTTGTACTCCCAAACCCCACTCTGAAGTAGCTGTAAGGCGGGGGGTGACAGGGTGGACAGTGGGGGCAGCAGTTCTGGAGGGGACGGGGGCTCTCGGGGCCTCACACAAACCAAACCACCCGCACAGCCAGGGCCGGCCTGGGCCCTCCTCGGACACCGAAGGTAGCAGCTTCTGGTATGAAAAGGAAAGGAGGGAGAAGTGTCTGCCAGACCCTGGGCCGAGCGCGGGGAGAGCGCCGTGCCCCGAGCACGTAGAAACCCTGACATGCAGAACGAGGCCTCGGGACAGAAACTTAACTGGAAGGGTCTGTAAAACAGGAAACCACCTGGACCGAGCGGACAGAGACCGAGCAGGAGACGTGGCTGTGGCCGTCCTGCCCTGCCTGAGCCACCAAGCGTGTCGGTCCCGTCTGCAGGTCAGCCCGTCTTCATAGCAGCACGTGTGAGTGACTTAAATTACTTAGTACATAGTATGACTTCCGGGCAGAGGTATCGCAGCAGAGGCTGCAGGGAATGAATGCCTCGCTGTGAGCCTGGCAGGAGCCCTGGGGGCCCGCACTGTGCCCGGCCCTGGCTCTTCCCTGGCAGGGCCTCACGTCCGTTTTGGTGACTTATTCAAGGAGTAGTGCGCAGTTGGGTCGGGCCGCATGCGTGCATGGCACCCTGCAGCCCGTCCCCGGGAGCTGTGTTCTCAGGGGGTCGGGGCCGGACGTGGGTATGAACCCTGAGACGGTGACAGTCCTTCACCCCTGACATCACTCAAGGGCAAAGCAGAATTTGAGACTTTTGGAGAAAAACAGGTCATCTGCCTCCATCAACTGTACTTATTTCCACACTAAAAGTCCTGGGAAAATCCCTTCTTCTCCGACACATTCTTACATTCAACTGAGTGTTCATTTTTAAGTGAGGTTTGCTCTTTGAGTCTATAAAGTAAGAAAGTAACTGCAAACCAAAGAAAACCTTTCTCCTCCTCTTGGACTCTGAATTACCAACGGAGGGGTTTCTGCTACAGAGAGGGGCCTCACACACGCCCTCTGGGGATGGAGACCTTTTACAGAGGAAATAACAGCATTAGCTGAACAATACCCAGGACCCCACACCATTGTTTCACCAGGGCAGGGAGGTAAAGAAAAGGACCAGTAAACCCGTTGCTTCCCAACTGAGAATCACTGAACTCTCGTTTTTAGTGACTCAGGAATTCATTTTCACCTTTTCCCATTTGGCTTGAGTCTTAAACAGAGAAAAAAGAAAACAAACAGCAAACCCCAAACATAAGCTAAGCAGACCCCAGGCGGGACACTGTGCCATGGCCGCGGGCACAGGCGGGTGGTCTGAGCCCCGCCCCCTGCGGTGCAGACTCTGCCCTCACAGGGTCAGGCGCTGCTGGGACGGCTTCAGTGTTGAAGAGACACACAGAGCTTGTGACAGTGACAGGAGCCATACCTGCTGCTTTGTGTGACGTGGGCACAGGAGAAGGCGCAGTCCTGACAGGTGCACTCTCGGGGACCACCCTGGCACCTCCATTACACTACATCGTCTCGGTGGGAAATGCTCAACTGAGTTATTTCTGTGACTTCCTTCCCACGCAGAGTGTGTTTTCTGCGCTTGGTGCCAGTTCGTCGGCAGGACCCGATGGGGCAGTGGCACAGTGGGGGGGCTCCGGCCGCTCACCTCTCCCTGCAGATTCAGGCCCCTCATGCCCAACGAGAAGGCTCTCAGAGCCGAGGCTGCAATGACACCAGGACTGTGCCAGAAGTGACTTCTCGCTCCCCCAACCTTGGCTGGGGTCCACGCTTGTGGCAGGTCAGAGGTCGCCGGACTCTGAGGGCACCAGGCGATCTTCCGGGCTGTGGTGCCACCCCCTTGGGGTGCTGGCCATCCCTGGGCCTCTGGCTAACCAGTCCCAGGACACGTGCTGGCGGGAGCCAGGCACGCACGTGGTCAGATGGCCTGAATCACCCAGGACGCAGTGGTGTAAAGCCGGTGGCAGTTCCCCAGAGGCCTCGGCCTCCGCTCCCTGCCCGCCCGGCGCCTGCGCTGCCCCACAGGGTCTCTTCGAAAAGGCACAGCTCTCCACAGGGCAGAACGTCACTGACCGGTGTTTGGTCTCCCACCTGGTTCTATTCGCCCACCTCTCCCCACTCCCTTCTCCCTCAACTTCTGGCTGTGCAGTGGGATCGTCACTGAAAACGGACAGAAAAACCGAAACGTCTCAAAAAGTCATGAAAACAAAAGGCCAGAGCTGAGCCGTCAGATCAGACAGGCCCGACAAGTCTGTGGCCAGCTGCTGTGTCCCTGGCGAGATGCTGTGTCCGAGGAGGCAGGCCCGTGGTACCCTGCTGGCCAGGGGCGAAGTGTCCCCGGGTGAGCAGTAGCGAAGGCAGGGAAAGCGGCAGCAGAGACCCTTATTCTGGAGCCTCAGGGCCTCAGCCCAGATCACTGTCGTCCCGCCCACCCGCCCCCACACCCCGGTGCCTGGTAGAGAAAGAGCTGCAGGAGGACAGGAGATGTCAGTGTGGCTGGAGCGTGATCTCCGTCTCCCGTGGGGGACAGCACACCGAGGTTCCTGTTCTGCCCGGTTCTCTGCGATCGCCTGGCTCCCACTCAGGTTCGCGCACAGAAACGGCTGCTTTGGGGCTCAGAGAACACAGTGCAGGAGGAGGGCCCGACGCCGCTGCGGACGTGCCTTCAGCGCCTGGAGACACGTGGCAGTGAGATGGGCTCGGCACCCCACGCGGCCACCGGGCAGGCTGGCCTAGCAGGTCGTGCTTGGCACGTGGCTAGTCTCGTCCGCACTGCCGTGAAGTTGTCCCACAGTCCCCCTCCTCCTGAGCCCGCTCCTGTCCACCGGGAGCAGCCAGGCCACGCCACTCTCCCTCGCGGTGACCAGCCTCCTGCTGGAGACTAATGCTGGAGCCGCTCCTGCGGGGCGTCCGGGGCTCCGTGCAGGCCGTGTCCAGGTGTGCCCACAGCAGCAGACACTTTCAGACACTTCCCGTTCCTGAGAATGTCCTAGAGCAGCTGCAGGACTAGCTGAACCCTCCGGGCTGTGACCCAGACAGTGCAGACTCACCACCTTCTCGGTGACAGCTCCCGCAAGGAGGCCAGTGCCCTGCCCAGGGCATGCTGCCCCCGGCTGAGAGCCGGCAGACGAGGCCAGCTGGGCGCGGGGAGGCACCACCGGCAGCGGCCGACTCCAGCCAGAGCTCCTGGTTCCGATGTCAGACAGAAGACAGCCCGTGGGTGGGAGGACGACTTGGTGAAGCAGCAGAGGGGCTGTGCTCAGGGCCTGGTGTGCCGTGGGAACCGCCGGTGTCGGGGCCACAGAGGACGCAGGGCTCGCCCTCCCGTGCGCAGGTGCGGGGCGCCAAGTGTGGGGCACTGCAGCCCTAGCTCCAAAGTCACCCGTAGGCTTTCTGCCTCGAGCGCCCGCCGGGAGGCCGTGGAGTTCCTGGAGGTTGGCAGGCTGGGCGCTCGGCCTGTAGGAACTGCAGCCCTCAGTGGCCACGCCGTCTAGATGGAGACCTCGAAAACAGACGACCCCTTTGTGTGTGTCTCAGATTTGTGATGAGGCCTGAATTCCACGTTGCAACCAAACAAAACTACTTGGGGTCCAAGCAACTGACCCCTGCCCTCCCCTCCCCTCCCCCCACTTAATGCCGATTTGATACTTCCTGGGTCACTACTTTAGGGAGAAGACGTCACGAACAGCCGGGAATCTGACCGCTCTGGCCTTTCTCACGCCGGTTCTGATCCATTACAAACAGGAATGAAGCCCAGCTCGTCCTTCCCCTCGGAGGCCTGCCGTGCGGTCCCGGGGCGAAGGCTCCTGCTCACGGCGGCTGCGCCTGGGGCCATTCCTCAGGACACGGATGGAGCCACAGCCTCCGCCCCATGCCCTTGACAGAGGCCTGGGGGGCAGCTGGCCTCGGGACTCGGATGGAGCCACAGCCTCCGCCCCACGCCCTTGACAGAGGCCTGGGGGGCAGCTGGCCTCAGGGAGAGGAACACAAAGAATTCCCAGAGCCATACAATCAGCTGTCTGAACAGGTTTATGTTTGTTTCGACCACAGCAGGGAGGAGGTGACGGCAGGGAGGACGAGTGTGCAGGAGCAGGCAGGCGGGCCGCCCGTCCCTGCGGCACCCTGCTGCGGCGGCGTGGGCTTCTCGTCAGGGTCCCGGGGTGTGTCGGCATCGTGGTCCAGCTCCACAATTCCTTTTGGCGTGCGCCCCACTCCACCTCCACGCGGCGACGTCACTCCCCAGTCCCGGGCCCCTGGGGGCCGGCAGCCGTGATCACCCCGGCCTGTGTGGTCACAGTCCCACTGGGCTCCTCCAACCGGGACCGTTTGACTTCGGGCTCCCCGGTGGAGGCGGCAGAGGTGGTGGCGGCGGCTGGGGTGGTGGCTGCCGCTGCTGCGGGCTCTTCAGCCCCCACCTCACACACCCGGGTGACGACCACTGGAGCCGAGGAGCTGGCCTGGGCCGCAAGCAGCTGCAGGGGGCTCGTGAGGGCTGGCGGGGAAGGAAAGACCAGCGATGGAACCAGCGCCGATGGCTCTGAATACAGCCCCGGGGCCACACAGGAGCCTGCTCCCGGCAGCCCTGGCACCTCTGCCAGAGCTGCCAGCAGCTCCTGGGTGCCGGCCACTCGCCAGCTCCCACCTCAGTCGGCCTTTCTTTCCGTGGCTGGACTCCCAGGAGCCACCCCTCCCTGGTCTACTCAGAGGCCCTTCTACTCCCACTTCTCCATGCGGGTCCCTAACGGCGGGCAGGTGGCTGTTACCTTCCTGAGCCACCTCCGACCTGCTGTCTCAGCCCCTCCTGGACCTGCAGCTCCCCAGCAGGTGAGCTGTGACGGGGACTTTGCTCAGTGTGCCCGGCACAGCGCTGCCCTACTGGTGGACCGACCGACCGGCTGACCAGATCAGCTGGAGAAATGTTCTCCTGTGCTCTGGCCATGGAGAACCTCGAGCTAAGAGGAGGTGCGGGGCTTGGGGGCCTCACCGTAAGCACTGCCGGCCAAACTACTGGTGGGGACCGCGTGCTTTCCGTTCTGAGTGACGGCCCGCACCGGGAGGTGGTGCTGCCCGATGCTCACTGGAGTGGCCGGCTGCAGGATGGTGACCGTGTGTCCGGGCACCCCTGGGGCCATCTGGCTGGCCACAGTCTGGATGACACGGCTGGCGGCTGGGATGGTGGCGAACGCAATGGTGGGTTTCTCCTCCAGGCCTGCGGGGACAGGGCGTCAGAGCCCCTGGCGGCCTCGGGAGACCGTCAGCGGCACAGTGCACTGTGGCTTTTAAGCACTGACATCAGGAGAAAAACACTGGTTCTCAAAAGAAAGAGCCCAACCGAGAAAATAAGTTTAAAAATAACAAACGATTCATAGGGTTTTAGATAAAAATCTATCTTAGACTTGAACCAAACCAGAGGCAGTATGAGAAACAAGTGTATCATCTGAGTGATTTCACTCGGAGCCTGTCTGTGTTCCTGCAGCACCTGTCAGAAGTCCAGCCCCTGCCCGCCCGCCCCGTCCGCCCCCTGCCCGCCCTCCCCCTGCCCGCCCGCCCCGTCCGCCCCCTGCCCGCCCTCCCCGTCCGCTCTCGGCCTGCACTCCCGTCCGGCCTGTCTGCGTTCTGATGTGGGAACATCCAGCAGGGAAGCGGGGCGCTGCAATCTCTGGGGTCCTGCCAGGGCCCATCAGGTGCCAGGAGCTACCCTGCTAACTACCTGGGACCCAGGCTTCTAGTTGAGGACTTTGTAACTATTTTTTACTTTGAACGACTTTCAAGGACTTTTCACTGGGGGCTGAGAGGACTCATCCTCTGGATCCAGTGTGAAGTGGTCCCCAACCTAACTCAGTGTGACCACGGGGCTCTGAGCACTTGGAGCCATAGTTCACAAGGGAGACCCGGTCTCGGAGAATGACTGGTGCTGATTTCAAAGGAACGATTCCCCTAAAAACAAGTAGCAGGGAGGAGGGGCAGAAAGAAGACCGCGAGCCGTCGGCCTCAGAGACGGCCCGTGCCCCAATACCTGGGCGCTGTGCCCCGACACCCCGGCCCGTGGCGAGAGCTCTGTCTCTGGAGACCCAGCCGCGTGACCGCGCGGCCACCTCACCTCTTGCCTCGCTGCCCAGGTCCAGCACGGCTGTGCCCGCTGCCTCGTGGGCGGCCCCCGCTGCGGCCTGGCTGGCGAGGATGTACCCGTTGGCGGAGCTGGCGGAGGAGGTGACCACCCTGAGCATGGTGACAGGCGGTGCCTGCTGCACAACGTGGATGGCGTGGCCCGAGGGCTGCTGTGCCGTCACGATGGACGCCGGCATGTAGGCCACGGGCTTGGCCACTAGACTGGGAGGCCGGGGAGGCACGGCCATGATCACGGGCTGGGCGCTGACAGGAGAGCCTGCAGACAGGGGCACGGGGTCAGGGGCACCCTGGGCAGGCAGCCCCGCCGGCCCGATTCCGCTCTGCCCGCTCTTACCGGGTGCACTCTGGGAATACCGATACTCTGGAACCGAAGCTAACTTTGACCCAAAGTCAGGGTCATGTGGAATGGGGGAGCCCTCCCGAGACAGGCACTCTGGAGTCTGCAGGCCACTAGAACGAGGGGACATCAGCCCAGGGTGGGTGGGTGAAGCTGGAGCGCTCCTAAAATCGGGGGACAAGGGACCAGTCGTGAGTACATGTGATGAGACACGAAAGGCTACTTAACAAAGCACAAGACGCCAAGGCCCCACCCCGATGCCTGTCCTCACGGGTTCCGTGCCTGCAGCGCCCAGCGTGGAAAGCCCAGCACTGGGAGGACTGCACTGTCTGTGGCTCCAGACAAAGCCACGACCCCAAGCACTCACGCCCCAAAGGGACCCGCGGCCTCCAGGACGGTGGCTCCGCTGCTGTGCCAACATAAGCTTTGGCAGGAGGGGCACACACCCCACCAGGACAAGCCTACAATGGAGAGAGCAAAATGCACCCTCCATGGAGCGGCCGCCCAGTGCCTGGGTCCCAGACAGCGCACCCTCCAGCTCCCGCCAGCCCTGTCCACAGGGGCTGTCACTACACTGGGTCCCTGTGCACCTGCACATGCACAGATAAGCACAACCCCACAGAGGCAGGGCGCGGGGGCCCCCCAAATGCAGCTGGGGGAGCAGCCTTCATTTTGAGGTGATCGGCGCTACACCTCCCGCTCCCTTGCCCCTTGCCTGGCCCACTGCGTCGCCACCTCTGTGGGCCTGGGGCCCTCGGGCCCGTCTGTGAAGGCCTCGGCCGTCCAAGTTCCTGCCTGGCCTCTTGGTCCTGGCTCCTCTCCCGGCTGATCCCATCGCTGCCCGACACGCACAGCGGAGACACAGCCCACAGCAAAGCGCACCCTCTTCTCCTGGACTGAGGGCCCCCGCTTTCCTTGTGCGAGTTCTGCCCGCTGCACAAGATCGGGGGTCCCCAGCTCCCAGGGTGACCTCGATGACAGGCCACCTGCAGGGACCCTGCACCCAGGGCTTCCCGGGCACTGTTGGCAGAGAGGCCCCGGGAACTCCCCCTGGCCGGTCACGGGCTGACCCACAAGGGAAAGACGGTCGGGCACTGAGCTGTCCGCGGACTGCTGGGGCCCTGACCTCCAGCGCCTCGGGGCCTCTCTGGAGGCAGGGTTTTTGCAAAGGGTCTCTAGGGAGGTGATCGAGTTAGATGAGGCCAGCAAGGTGGGCTCTAAGCCAGGGACTGGCCCTCGTAAAGGGGAAGTGCAGACAGACACGCAGAGAACATGACGTGCGAGGAAGGCCTGGGCCCCAGACGCTGCCCGCAGCCCTGGGGACGGGCGAGGCCAGAGCAGACCCTCCCACCGCTCAGGAGAGAGCCCACCAGCCCACACCCGACCTCAGACTTCCGGCTCCATGACTGTGAAAGATACATTTCTGTTGTTTAAGCTGCCAAGCCTGCGGCCCTTCCTGCGGCGCCCGGCAAACTGACGGCGGGATGAGATGTCTGCACGGCCACGTGAGCCGCGTGGTGCTCTGGGAGATCTGGGCTCAGCCCTGTCATTCTCAACTCCTACCTTACCAACTGACCAATCACCTTCGCCCCAGCGTCTACTCTGACTGGACACGGGCCGTCACCACAGACCCGGTCAGGAAGAGCTCGACACCGAAGCGGTCTCTCCGGCCTTGCATCTAACTCGAGACCCTGCCCTGGAGCCTGTGCTGAGGCTCCTCCCACCTGGGAGGGTTTCCGTGGGCGTCTCCATCTCCTCACCGCCCTTCTCCCCCGGGTCGTGACTGCGGTGAGCCTGCTGGGCCTGCCCACCCACAGCCTTGCCCTCTGGCCCATGCTGGCCGCCAGCCGGGAGCAGGAGGGCTGGGCTGGCTTCAGGCAGACAGGCCCTGTCCAGACACCAGCTTGGCCGCTGCCTGAGCCCCGCCCCCGCTGCCCTTCCGGATGCAGCGCTCCACCCAGCAGGGAAGGGGGCGCTGTGCTCCCTGTCCCCAGCCCTCCGCCAGGATGCCACTCCCACACAGCTGGGCTTCTGGGAGCAGCCACGTCACAGGGCAGCCACAGCTTACTGACTTCCCCACTTGTGGATCTCACTGGTCCTGAGACTTTCTCTCTCTCAAAAATAGGTAAAGGTGCCTAAACACTAGTGCAAGCGTGGCCACCTGGGGCGCTGGGCTCACCTGGACGACAGCGGCCCAAAGGGGGTGCGGAAGCAGGAGACGCCCCTCTGCCTCCGCTTCCGGAAGGCCTGCTCCACGAGCTTGGCTTCTGAGGCTGGGTCTATCCGCCAGAAAGACCCCTTCCCAGGCTCCTCCTGGGAACGCGGGACTTTGATGAAGTAACGGTTCAAGGAGAGGTTGTGTCGAATAGAATTCTGCAGGCAAGCAGAGTGAGTCACCAATCATTAGCAAATCAGAAAACAAAGCCCAGCCCTCCCCACACCCGATCAGATCACAATGACCGGGACCAAAGGTGACAGGGTAGGATCATGCCAGCGGCAGCGCCCACTGGCTGGCCAGGTAATTGTTTTATGGGGCAGTACACAGGTGCAAGTAGTTTTTCCTACTGAAATTCAGGTCAGCATCACTACCATCCTTTATCATGAAAGTCAGGCCCTGGCTGGTTTGGGCCAGCGGTTAGAGCGTCGGCCCATGGACCAGAGAGTCCTGGGTTCGGTTCCTGCTAAGGACACGTACCTTGGTTACAGTTTGTCCCCAGCCCTGGTTGGGGTCATGTGGGTGGCAACCACTAGATGTGTCTCTATTTTTACTCTTCACCCGAGGACATTTTTCCATTTTTTTGTTCAGTTAGAGTGGAGGGAGAGAGAGGAAGAGAAAGAGAGAGAAACATCGATGTGAAAGGGACATATCAAGTGGTTGCCACCTGCATGACCCAACCAGGGCTGGGGATAAACTGCAACCGAGGTGCGTGCCCTTAGCGGGAACCAAACCCGGGTCTCTCACGACTGTAGGCCAATGCTCTAGCCACTGAGCCAAACCGGCCAGGGCTGTCTCTCTCACATTGATGTTTCTCTCTCTCTCTTCCTCCCTCTTACCCTCCTGCTCTATCTGAAGATAAATGCAAAAATGTCCTCAGGTGAGGATAAAAAAAAAAATTAAAAAGCCAGGCAGACGAGCCCCGGCCGGGAAGTGCACCCAGGTCAAAACCTGCACCGAGTCCGCCAGCAAAAGGGGAAGAAGCTATGGAGACATAGCTGAGTGGGGCGCTGCTCACGCCCACTGCGGGCAAAGGTCTTACGAGCCCACAGAAAGAAACGCCCGCGATCTATGCACGTGGACGACCGTGAGTACGTGGCCGTGACGCACAGAGCGCACCAGTGTAGTGAGGGGCGCAGCGATCTTTGCACGTCTGGACCTGAGGCAGGTCCTGGGCCGCTGGGATGCGCTCACTTTAGATACACTGCAGGTGCATGACACGCCCGTGCCCCCGCCCGCTTAGCTGACAGAACCTCTGTTCCAAGGAAGCTGCCTCGGCGCGGGGCCCCTGGGCGAGCCTCACCTGCCAGCCCTTGTCAGCCGTCCGGTAGTAGGGGTAGTGCTTGGTGATGTGGGCGTAGATCCCGCTCAGCGTCAGCTGCCTGTCCTGCGCGGAGGAGACGGCTTGCACGATCAGCTGGGCGTACGAGTAGGGCGGCTTCGACTCGTCCTGCGGGTGAGCAGGCAGCGTGAGCTCGGGGCGTGCTCCCAGTCCAGCCCCCACGGGCCCCCTCCCAGTGCAGACAAGACCTCGACAGTGTGTCTACTCAGACCAGACCCAGTGACCTGCATGGCCCCAGCAAAGCGCCTGCTTCAGACTAGGAAGGAAAAGGAGGATTTCATTATGACTTGTTTGAAAATTTCTCACTTCCTCTGCAAACTGATTTTAAAAATAATCAGATGGGATAAGCTAAGACACAAAGTTGTAAGGCAAAAACCTGTTATTCCTCTCAAAGACTGCAATTCAAACTCCAGACCGTTTGGTCAACAGCAGAGCGAGAGGAGAAGAGGCAGGAGGCAGCTCGGTCCGTGTGCTGCCAGCAGGGACTGGGGGGGGGGGGGAGCGTGACTCGGGAATGCCCCCGGCCACAGGGGCCGAACCTGCCCCGCCCGCTGGGCTGTGAGGGCTGACACCTTGGGGCTGTCTCCTCCAGAAGCGTCTGCCTGCTGCTCCGAGGCGGCCTTCGCGGCGAACTCCGCGGCCAGCTGCAGGTCCGAAGTCACGTTCTGGACGAATCGGTAGCCGGAGGACCCGGCTCCACGTGGACTGGCCGGGCAGGAGTTGGGAACACTGTGAAGAGAAAGGACACACTCAAGTTCACGGTCCTGAGGACTCTGTGTAGGAAAGAGGACTTCAGGACCTCCCTGGATGACATGGGGACAGAGAAGTGGACACTTTCCTGTCCTCTGTTTTCGTGACACTGTACCAACCCTTGATAAAGGACAGGCCAGCGCAACCAGAGGACCACTTAGTGTGCACAACCAAGAAGTGGCCCAGGAAGCCACGGGCCTGGCAGCAGGGCTGGCTGCGGTCCACACGGTGGCGCCCTCAGCAAAGGTCAAGCCCTGTGCCTGCTGGGTGAGAGGTCAGGGGGGCGGAGCAGCCCTCCGGCCGCAGCCATGCGCCACGCTGGCTCACCCTCCTGGGCTGCAGCCGAAAGCCAAGGTGGAAACTGCAACCAAATACGTGGCCGAATACAAATACGTGGCCGAAACATCTCCAGCTCCTGCTCTGAGGCCGCTCCCACCTGACCCAGGCTCAGCGGGCGCTGTGGGCACCAGGCCGGTGCCGCCATCCAGCCCGCTGGGCTCGGCTGCCCAGACACAGGCTTAGGTCCATTTCCTCTCAGGAACACAACGGCTGTTGCTTGTCAAACCACATCCAAATATTGATTCTAAAAGTAATTCTATCACACATATTCAGAGAAAACTAACGCAAGTTGAGTAACACACCCAAGTACACAGCACCTTGCTGGGAGCTAACCAGAGCCCGCTGTCCCCTGCCTCGGTGGAACCCCCCCTTCTCCAGCCTCCCAGGCCCCGCTGCAAGAGCGCCTACAAGGCATCTGGACACCTGTCCCCTCCCTGCCTGCACATCCCCCCAACATGTCCACAGAACAAGACGCCCTCAACCCCACAGCTGCAGCTCGAGTGTTACCCCGCCCCCTTCCCTGGCCCCTCGCATTCCAGAACCTTCCTCCTCTCATGGGCCCAGGAGGGCAACCCCAGTACGCCGTGTCTTCCCTCGGCCAGGAGGCGGCTGTCGGACAGACCCGGGGGGAGGGGGCTCGAGAAGTCGCTACTGAGGGAGAAGGTGAACGAGGATGACATCCTGTGACGAGAACAGCGCCAGCGCGGGAGGATACGAACGATGCGTTCAGCTGCGGCTGGAACACCTCCTCCGAGAACCCGGCTGGAACACCTCCTCCGAGAACCCGCCCTGAGAGGCAAATCGGCTAAGGACCGTCGCTGGGGAAGTCCTGGGCACTGGATCCCCAAACACGCGGACAGGTGTGTGCCGAGTCCCCAAACACGCGGACGGGTGCGTGCCGAGTCCCCAAACACGCGGACGGGTGCGTGCCGAGTCCCCAAACACGCGGACGGGTGCGTGCCGAGTCCCCAAACACGCGGACGGGTGCGTGCCGAGTCCCCAAACACGCGGACGGGTGCGTGCCGAGTCCCCAAACACGCGGACGGGTGCGTGCCGAGTCCCCAAACACGCGGACGGGTGCGTGCTGAGTCCCCAAACACGCGGACGGGTGCGTGCTGAGTCCCCAAACACGCGGACGGGTGCGTGCTGAGTCCCCAAACACGCGGACGGGTGCGTGCTGAGTCCCCAAACACGCGGACGGGTGCGTGCTGAGTCCCCAAACACGCGGACAGGTGTGTGCTGAGTCCAGCAACACTACCCAGTGACCGTGCAGGGGCTTGTCAGGTCGGAAGCAACACAGGCAGCCTTTCCTGAGTTTAATTCTGAGCCAAACATACAGAACCCACACATATAGTAAGGTTAAGGTGGGAGGGGACAGAAAGGATCTTCCTAGAGACTCGGTCAGTCAGGCTTGCCCAGTGCGTCAGCTAGGGAGCCACGTGCACTGGCAGGGCACGCAGCTGGTCGTGGGCACGCAGCTGGTCGTGGGCACGCAGCTGGTCGTGGGCACGCAGCCTGACGGGGTGCTCCCTGAAGACCGCGAGGCGCTGCAGGCCCCTCCGCCGCTCCCGGCCGAACGCAGCCAACGCCCTCCTGGACCTGAGCACCAGGCCTTGCTCTGCGACAGGGCTGAGGACTGACCCCAGAAACACACCACCCTCCTGGGGATGGACTCACATTCGGCCGGGTGGCAGGCAGGCTCAGCCGGTGAGACTGACAGGCCCCTCACCAGCACAGAGGACACAGGGACTCCTGAGCCCGCCGCTCATCTCTAGCCGCTATTTTGTCAAAGATGGAAGAAAATGTACGCCCACCTCAGAAGGCAAAAGGCAGAGAGAAGGTCGTCCTCCCCATAGAACGGGCTCCGACAGAAGCACTGGCCAGGGGGCTGGCTCACCCCGGACAGAGGCAGGGCAGCCTGGGCCCTCTTCACAGAGCTGCAGGCACACCCTCTCTGGTGACGCGTCAGAGGGGACAGGGCACAGCTGGGCTGTCCTGGGGACTGTGCCTTTGTACACACAGCCTTTCTAGCGTCAAAGCAGCTACCCTCCATCAACCCCGTTCAGCGCCCCCAAGGGCGGGCCTCTGCAGGCCACACCCCGCACAGGCGGTGTCTGAGGGCTGTCAGTGCTTGATTCAGAGCTGGGCCCAGGTTCAGGGGACACCCGACAGTCAGTGTCCAACCTGAGAGTTTTACTCTGCTCTGCTGGAAAACTCCTCGATAATTAGCAAGACTTAAAAAAAGTTCTTGAAGTATAAACACACACATGTCCCTTGAGGGGACAGGAGAGAAGACATGCTGGGCCCTCCTGGGGTCCCAAGCTTAAGGTAAGAACCACTTACCTCAGGGGGCTCCCCAACAGCCAGGCGTGTGGGAAGTCTGAATTCGGGGTACAGTACAGTACTGGATGTCATGTGACTCAGATTAAAGAGGGACATGAAGGTGAACATGCACGTTAGACTGGCAGTCATCAATCTCTCCACTCTTTTATTTTTTTATTTTATTTTTTATTTTTTATCCTCACCCAAGGACATTTTTCCATTTTTTTGTACAGACAGAGTGGGAGGGAGAGAGAGGGAGAGATAGAGAGAGAGAAACATCGATGTGAAAGGGACACATCAAGTGGCTGCCACCGCACGACCAACCAGGGCCGGGGACAAACTGCAACCGAGGTACATGCCCTTAGCGGGAACCGAACCCGGGTCTCTCCGGACCGCAGGCCGACACTCTAACCGCTGAGCCAAACCGGCCAGGGCTCTCCACCCTTTTAAAAATGTTTTTATTGATGTTTTTAGAGAAGAAAACAGAGAGCTAGAAATGTCGATGTGAGAAACATCTGGCTGCCTCCTGCACGCCCCCTACTGGGGATCGAGCCGGCGACCCAGGCATGTGCCCTGACTGGGAATCAAACCGGGACCTCTCAGTCCATGGGACCACGCTCAATCCACTGAGCCACCCCGGCCGGGCCCGATCCTCCTTTTACGGAAAATGACCCCGAAATCAAATTTCCGATTTAGGTCACGAGAGGCGGCTCCTCGAGGTTGGCCTGTGCGCCAGCAGCTGCTCTGGATGTGGGCCGCTGTCTCCCCAGGACAAACCCCTGCTGGCCTCGTGACAGCCCAGACCTAGAACGCGACTTCTGTGACCGTCCAGGACACCCTGCAGGGATGGAGATGGCCCCTCGAAGCCCACCGCTGACACAGCCACGTGCTGTGCACACGGAGCCACGCCGTCCGGGGAGCATCGAGCACGGAGGACTAGGAGTCAGAAGAGTGTCAACTTCTGAGCAGCAACACTCGAAGCTAGAAAATCAGGTAAGTTCCGAGGGCAGCGTGCAGCCCAGAATGCCCTGCGATGAAACCACCTGCGCCTGGTGTGAGTGGGGGAGATACTTTATGAGCACGAAGATTTTTTTTTTAAATTTACCTTTCTGGTCCCATCTCCCAGGAAACGACTGGAAGGTGTTCTCCAGTAAAACAAAGGGGCAGACGGGGAAAGCAAAGCTCCAGGGTCAGGGGAGAGCGGACTCGAGGGGAAGACAGTCCCAGGGTCGGGTGCCCACCCTGGTCAGGGTGCTGGTGAGGCCTGAACTCCAGAGGAAGGCCTTTCAGTGAAGGTGTGAGTGGCGGACGCTCGCTCTGGGCAAAGGGTGGGGTGCGGCACTGCAGGAACACGGAGACCTAACCGAGCACAGAGAAGGCTCGTGCCTCCGGGGAGGAGAAGCCACAGCACCGGTGGGGAAAAGGCCAATAAACACCTGACTGCCGCCCAGCTACACTGTATAAAGCGTAGCAGTAGCTAAAGTGACAGTTACACAGAGGAAAACGCAACAGTAGCTGAAGCGACAGTTACATGGAGGAAAACCCAATAGTGACTAAACCAACAGTTCTTAGCACACTAGCTGGGTACACTGAGGAAAATGCCACTCGAATTAAGCCAACAGTTTGATGGAACTGTACTGGGAGGATGGGGTGGGGAGCAAAAGCGACCCCTGAATTTCCACAATGGAAGTCGATGTGTAACATGTAAACCCGAGAACCCAGGAGAACCGTGTAAGTGGGTGCAGAAGTGAGAAGCCAGGATTGTGCAGGCCACGCCCACGGGGCATGGTCAGGGGCTGCAGGGGGGGGTGCCGAACCCCGGGAGGAGCACCTGAGTTCTTCCACCTGTGCATGTATTGATTTGCTAAAAATGATAAAAACAACCTTTTGAAAAGCAGGAATGGTTTGGCTCAGCAGTTAGAGCATCGGCCCATGGACCAATGAGTCTCGGGTTCGATTCTGGTCAAGGGCATGTACCTAGGTTGCTGTTTGGTCCCCACCCCTGGTCAGGTAGTGCAGGAGGCAACCAATGGATGTGTCTCTCTCATGTCGATGTTTCTCTCTTTCCCACTCTATTTGATGATAAATAGAAAAATATCCTCAGTGAGGATTAAAAAAAGAAAGAAAAGCAGCCCTGGATGGTTTGGCTCAGCGGTTAGAGCATCAGCCCGCAGACCAGAGAGTCCCGGGTTCAGTTCCCACTAAGGGCACGTACCTCGGTTGCGGTTCGTCCTTGTCCCTGGCCCTGGGTGGGGTTGTGCAGGTGGCGACCAGTTGACATGTCTCTCTCACGTCGATGTTTCTCTCTCTCTCTTCCTCCCTCTCTCCCTCTTCCTCCCTCTCTCCCGCTTCCTCTCTCTCTCCCTCCTGCTCTACCTCAGGATAAATGCAAAAATGTCCTTGCAGAAGAAGAAGGAAAGGCGGGAACAAAGTAAATGGGCGCTGTCTGCACGGCACCGGCGGCCCCGCAGACTGCAGGGCACCGCCCTGGCCTGTGGGGGGCGCTGTGTACCCGCCTCAGCAGGGCCGCTTTCCATTTTCTTTCTGATCTTAAGAGTTTGAGGCTCTTGACCCTGAAGAACTTGTAATTTTTAAAAATACGGTTTTATTGATTTTAGAGAGGGACGAAGGGAGAGGGAGAGGGAGAGAGAGAGAGAGAAGAAACATTGATCTGCCGCCTCCTGCACACCCCGTACTGGGGATCGAGCCTGCACCCCGGCATGTGCCCTGACCGGACAGAACCAGGACTCTCAGCGCCTGGGACGGCGCTCGACCACGGAGCCAGCAGCCAGGGCCTGCAGAGCATGTTTTAAACAACAGAACCAAATCTGAGTACTCTGTGGCCTGGTTAAATATTCAGACATTTCTGAGGGGCAGCTTCAGACAAGGATGTGCAGATGACTTGTGAGGAGGTGAACACAGCCCCGCTTAGAAGAGGAGGACCTGAGGCCAAGACACTGAGTGAGGAGGAGACCCCGGGCTGCAGGGCGACAGGAACGCCACAGGTCTTTTGGGGACGAGTGACAGGTAAGGACACATGCTGCCAAGCTTGGAGCACGCTCAGAGGAGGAGGCAGCGCTGGGCCGTATCCCAGGGGCACTTCATGGTTCCAACATGTCTGCACAAGGCACATACAGTATTTGTGATACTTTAGCCAGGACCTAACCCAGCGCACACTCGGAGGTGTGGGCCACCCTCGTGCAGATTCGGGGGGTGGGGGGGACCTCTCCACCTCCCTTGGCTCCTGCCCTCCAGCTTCCCAAATCCCAGGGGTGCAGTCAGGGAAGGGCTCTCTGGGGTGGCCATGTGCCCACACAGGCTGGGCACTGCCCAGCAGGCACACCCAGAAAACAATCACTGCCTTCGAAGGGCCCTGAGGTGTGCCCAGAACAGGAAGCCCACTCCCAGAGCTCTGCAGCGGAGACAGACACTGCGCAGGCCCCTGCCTGTCAGCAGGCGGAGCCCAGCAACACCCTGGCACAGTCTGCGCAGAAGGGACAACGAGGACATGGAGGCCCCCCTTTCCGTGGGGACGGACCCACTTTTATTCCTCTGAAGACTGCAGATGGGGAGAGGAACCAGGGGGGTGTGAGGCCCACGGGGACAGGGGACGCATAAACGGGGAGGGTGCCTGCCGCGTGTGGATGGCCCGAGAACCTCTCTCCTCTTGAGGTAAGGCTGCAGCCAGACACCTGCAAGCAGGTTAGATCTCCGGGAAGGATCCAGAGTTTGCCAGAAAAACAAAAGCACTTCCGAGGCAGACACAGTAACACCGAACTCGAGAGCCAGCTGACATCACAAAGCAAAATCAGCGGCCGGGCTGAGCCGGGTCCGCATTCCCGTGCTCTGAGGTCACGATAGCAAGTGTCTGAATTCTGGATTCAGCTGCTTTTTGTTCCAGCTCGTGTTCTGCTGGCCTCTGCCAAGTTTCAGTAAGCAGACCACTTTCGTTTTTATGTCTACATTAGAAAACCAAGGAAGCTTTCTTAAAGAAACAGCTTCTAAAATCTTGCTGTAAGGAGTAAAATTTAGTTAATCTCTTTCTGGGATGTGTCTTTTCTCTGATTTAATTGCAGCAGTTTTCTTAAAAATAGCTCAAAGGAGCACTTTTTAGACTGGTTTCTGGTTTTCGCTATACCTAAAAAATGGTTAACGAATTTCTTCTTTCCTATAAATACTACTTCTTTGCAAAACGGAAAAAAAAAGTCAACAAAACATTGCTTAAGATAGCAAAATTTACTTCAAAGACAGTTCATTCATGTTCTGGGTGGAGTGCTGAAGGGTGAAAAAAAAAGCAGCAAAACCCAACCACACAGGCACACGCCCTGGCCCCAAGCAGGGGAAGCGGGCCGCTGAGTCGGGAGCGCAGGGCGGGGCTGTTTATTGGGGAGAATGTCCCTGACGGTACAGCCACTCCCAAAATCTTGGGGAGGCGGGGCTCAGGGCAGGTGTAGGAGAGAACCAGCTCCAGGGAGGGAACCGACCCAAACCTGGTCTCCACCGTGCAGGGACTGAGCAGCCAATGGGCAAGCGGGACCCAGCCACACCAAATTAGGAGCCGGCCGTGAGGGGAGGGCACCCTGGGCGGAGGCCTGTGTTCTTAGAAAGGGCCCCTGGCTGCTGGGGTGCCAGGGCGTTTCCCCTCGGGCCACTTCCTTGGGAACCTGCCCACTCGGGCAACTCCCAAGGGGGCGGGGGCACAGCCTGCCTTGGTCTCCTGGGGAGGGTCCCAGGGAGCAGGAAGGGCAGGCCAGGGCTGTTTGTAAATACCCAGGCTCCTCCCCTATGAAGAAAAGGATCTTGGCAAGCAAAACCTCAAGGCCTCTGAGGTTTCTGAACACTCAGCTAAATTCCGCAGCGCTAAGATAAACAGATGTCAACAAAACTCCTTTTCTGTGACACTTCATTCACGACCCAGAAGTGAGAAAGCCTGTCCCAAAGTCATCACTTTCTCTGCAAACATTTTACCGAATGAAAATGAGACGTCAGCCCCTCCTGGGGGGCCCTCAAAGACGGAGTGGGGGCAGGGTGGGGACAGCGGCCCCCCACTCTGGCTGAGGAGCATGTTAAATATAAACCGGTGCCTGGGCAGCAGGGCAGCGACACTGCCCGACGGCCAGTGAAGTGCTGCTGGCCGCCGCCCGTCTGACGCACCCCCAGGGCTCGGCTCTGTCTGAACCAGCTGGCTCCTGTGTTCATTTGGAACATGACTGGGAAAGATATTTACTTTACGAAGCTCTCCAGGTACAAACCCAAACATTTCTCCTTCTTAAAAAGCATCTATCTGGCTGATCATAAATTCATTGCTAATAATCTATCCAGTCTAAGGCTGGCCACCCACTATGCCTGTCATGGGTTGTCCCTGCGGCGGACCTCGGGTGCTGCTGGGTAAAAGGGTCAGCATGCTGCTGCTTCCACGGCTTCACTGAGAGGCAGTTGCACACCCCAGACACTTCCAGTGTACAGTTCCGTGGTTTCAATGCATCTACAGAGCTGGGTAACCATCACGACTGTCTCACTCCAGAAATGTCCTCAGGCTGGAAAGAAAGCCGGAGAGTGAGCGGCGGGCCTCCCTGTCAGCGCCCAGCCGCTCCCGCGCCCGAGCCCACGCCCGCTTGCTGTCCCGCAGGCCTGCGGTCTGCACATCTCGCACCGGCGGGCGGGCCGCGGGCTCGCGCCCTGGCTCCTCACCCGGCACTGCGCTCTCAGGGCCACCCGGAGCCAGGCTCTCGTGGCCGGATCACCTCCACGGGAGGGTGCCCACGCCCGACGGATCACCACCAGCGAGAGGCTCGAGCTGTCCCGCTTCGGGGCGACGCTGAGCAACGCTGCCCGGAGCCCCGGTGGGCAGGCTTTTCCGCGACCTCAGGACCACTGAACTGCTGGGTCACATGGCAACACTTTGTTTAACGTTTTCCACAGTGGCTACCTCATTTTAGTACAGGTGATTTTTACCCACGGATAAGTTATACACACGGGGTAAATGTAAGAGCATTTTCATAGTGCAACTTAACCATGAACTCGCATGAAGTCATGTTTTCCTGAGACTCGTGTCTGATGTCAAGCGTGAGAACACAAGCTAATGTCTGGGTCTCAGAACAGCCGTCGCCAGGAATCTACAGGAGCTGCGGAAACACCGTCTGCAAGGCCGGCACATATGACGTGTCGCCGTCGCAACTGTGACGCCACGTGATGAGTGCCGGCACACAGAGAGACAGAGTGCGGGCTCTATCGAGGACAAAAACCAGAGACCAACACCAGGTCGGGTGAGGCTGCAGGGACCCGCCTCGCTGCCCCGGCTCCTGCACGGGACTCGGGCCCCAGGCCTGCGCCGCAGCCACTTCCCGCGCCGCCCGGACCTGCTCTCTGCAGGGAAAGACACGCCTACTCCCTGGCTCTGGAGGGACCGACTGCGGGCAACCCCCACGCGCAGCCAACATGTGGCAGGTGGAAAACAAACGTGTGAGGGACACCGAGACCATCCCAGAGATGGACCCCGCGTGGCTCCAGGGGTGAGCCTGGAGAGGGAGCGAGGGCCACCCGACCACGACTGTGAGCAGAGGCCCTGGACCTGGTGACGCAGAGGGGCAGCAGACCGGCAGGTGGGGCCACGGTCCCAGCAGATGCGCTGTGCCTCCCCACGGGCTGAGGCCGTGCCTGGGACACAGGCCCCTCACCTGCAGCCGGGGCCACGACCCAGCACACATGCAGTCGCGGCGGCTTCAGGACCACACACGCAGTGAGGGGAAAGACTGCCAGGTTCGTTTTAAATGTCCCGGTGAAGCAGTCAGCAACCCAAAATGTGTTAAACCCTGACGTGCAAACGCATCTTCTCACCCTGACAAAGGGAAGGGCACAGGACTGCGGGGACGGAGGACGGCTGTCACAGTGTGGGCACCGTCACCGCCCTATACCCAGCCCTCTGGTGACACATGTCCCTCTGGGACCCACCCCTGAGGCTGTAACATCCACAGAGGAGAGAGTCTGGGGACTTTCTTTTCTTCAAAATCTAGGTTAATTTCAAAAGCTGCAGTTTGCACAGAGTTCACCAATCCTGGTACAAACACTACTTTAAAATATTTCCATTGTCAAAAAATGGCCGTGCTCGCGTTAGAAGGGCCTAAGGTACGAGACTGCAGACTGGCCGAGGAGGAGCTGAGGGGCTCTCGCCGGGGCAGCTCTCCAGGGGCCTGTTCGAGCGGTCAGGTCCTGGTGCTCCGAGCAGGCTCCCACCCACGCGCACGTCCGCAGAAACAGCTCGCACAGGACGCCGCGTCTGCGCCCCTCCGCCTCGGACACGCCGCTGACAAGGCTGCTCACCTGATGGTCCCGGTCGGGGAGGGGACAGGGCTGACCAGGCTCCGGAGGTCCGGCTCCGGGATGTGGATCCGCAGAGGGGAGATCTGGGGGTAGAGCGGCCGCAGCGGCGAGGCCGGAGCCTCCTCCTGGTGGTAGAGTGCCGTGAACTGGATCTTGATGGCCGTGCTGGGGAAGCGGAGGGTGCACCTGCACAAGGAGAGCGGGTTAGGCCCAGAAGTGAACAGACAGCACAGCCAGAAAGGGCCCGTCAGAGCCCGGACCGCGCACGCGCCTCCCACGACCGCTCTGCGTGCCTTGTCCGACATCTAATTTCTCGTGCTTTCCCTGGGATTCCTGCTAGTGCTGACATCAGCTTTCCTTTGTGGGTGTGAACAGAGAGACAGAAATGTCCCCGAACACCTACGATGTCACCTTCAATGGGGGTGCCCGACAGACAGAGCTACTTCCTGTGTGCTCTGATCGCTGCTGTCACACATGGGACACTGCCCCATGGAGCGCGCTGGGCGCTGGGAGCTGGGCCTGTGGCCCCGCGAGCCCCAGGCAGTGATTTTAAAGACCAAGGTGCAGGCAGGCGCCTTGGACCAGCAGGAGGAGCGAGAGTCTAACGAACAGCTTCACCATCAGTTCTGGGCTTAAGAACCAGGAGCTTGGTGCCGCCGAGGTGCAGGGGCTGCCTGCACCCCATGTGTCCGTGACCCCGAGGGCACCCGTCGCGAAGGCACGTGCCTGTCAGCTTGGCATTGCTTACCCAGCACCTTCCAAAATCTAAGCTGACAAGTCAGCCCATGGCGTTAATGGCGTGACTCCGTTAACACGGAAACCCCGGTGAGAGCAGGCTGCCCACAGACAAGCGACGGTCCACCTGCAGCAACCGCTCGGAAAAGGCTCTTTGTAAAAGAGGGGCTCAGACCAATGTGGGGACGTCCCCCTCAGTGCGCTCCAGGTGCTGAGAAAGGCGTTGGTCACACCCCTCCTGTCTGCTCTCTCGTTCAGCCACAGACCTGGCCCCAGCCTCCCAAGACATGGCAAACGTCCCCTTTACTTGATTTCCCTTTTCTCTGAGTAAAACAGTTTCAGAAAAACAAGATTGTAGACTAGCTTGCACAGGGCACGAGACCCTGAGGGCCTCCCCGGGAGACTGCACCCACGCTGGGACTGACTGCAGGGACCTGCTCTGACGGCCTCCGCACCGCCACAGAGATCAGTGACCCCGCTGGGTCCGAGACCCCGAGGGTCCCCCCGGGAGACTGCACCCACGCTGGGACTGACTGCAGGAACCGGCTCTGACGGCCTCCGCACCGCCACAGAGACTGGTGACCCCACTGGGTCCGAGACCCTGAGGGTCCCCCCGGGAGACTGCACCCACGCTGGGACTGACTGCAGGAACCTGCTCTGACGGCCTCCGCACCGCCACAGAGATCAGTGACCCCGCTGGGTCCGAGACCCCGAGGGTCCCCCCGGGAGACTGCACCCACGCTGGGACTGACTGCAGGAACCGGCTCTGACGGCCTCCGCACCGCCACAGAGACTGGTGACCCCACTGGGTCCGAGACCCTGAGGGTCCCCCCGGGAGACTGCACCCACGCTGGGACTGACTGCAGGGACCGGCTCTGACGGCCTTCGCACCGCGCACACAGAGACTGGTGATCCCGCTGGGTCGACTGGCCAGGGCCGACTCTCCAGAGCCGGAGCGGATGGCTGCACGTTGTCCCGGGGGGGCGCTGGCAGCTGGCGTGGAGTGGGACCTGTCTGACCCACAGGCACTGCATTTATTTCCAAACCCGAAGTGGGAACAAAGGCATTCTGACACTCCCCAACACGGCAGCCTGAACCCTTGCAAAACCTTAGGGAGGGGGTGCCTGCGACATTTTCCTGGGATGCTTTCTGAGGCTACAGTCTCTCCGGGAGGACTGCCAGCTTTCCTGTCACAGGGCCACCGTCCAGCTCAAGTCCAAGGTTGGGTCGGGAGCCCCGAACCAGAGGAGGAAGGAAAGAGTTTGGGGCCGGAAATGTGGCTGGGGCTCCACACAGGTGAGCTGAGCCAGGCCAGGGCGGCTGCACCTGGGAAGGCAGGCCTGCGGAATGGGGGGGGGTGCACACATGCACACACACACCTGGGAAGGCAGGCCTGCGGAATGGGGGGGGGTGCACACATGCACACACACACCTGGGAAGGCAGGCCTGCGGAATGGGGGGGGGTGCACACATGCACACACACACCTGGGAAGGCAGGCCTGCGGAATGGGGGGGGGGTGCACACATGCACACACACACCTGGGAAGGCAGGCCTGTGGAATGGGGGGGGGGTGCACACATGCACACACACACCTGGGAAGGCAGGCCTGCGGAATGGGGGGGGGTGCGCACATGCACACACACACCTGGGAAGGCAGGCCTGCGGAATGGGGGGGGGTGCGCACATGCACACACACACCTGGGAAGGCAGGCCTGCAGAATGGGGGGGGTGCACACATGTGCACACACACACCTGGGAAGGCAGGCCTGTGGAATGGGGGGGGTGTGCACACACACACCTGGGAAGGCAGGCCTGCGGAATGGGGGGGGGTGTGTGCACACATATGCACACACACACCTGGGAAGGCAGGCCTGCGGAATGGGGGGGAGGTGCACACATATGCACACACACACCTGGGAAGGCAGGCCTGTGGAATGGGGGGGGTGCACACATATGCACACACACACCTGGGAAGGCAGGCCTGTGGAATGGGGGGGGGTGCACACATGCACACACACACCTGGGAAGGCAGGCCTGCGGAATGGGGGGGGGTGTGTGCACACATATGCACACACACACACCTGGAAAGGCAGGCCTGCGGAATGGGGGGGGTGCACACATGTGCACACACACACCTGGGAAGGCAGGCCTGTGGAATGGGGGGGGTGTGCACACACACACCTGGGAAGGCAGGCCTGCGGAATGGGGGGGGTGCACACATGTGCACACACACACCTGGGAAGGCAGGCCTGTGGAATGGGGGGGGGTGTGCACACATATGCACACACACACCTGGGAAGGCAGGCCTGCGGAATGGGGGAGGGTGTGCACACATATGCACACACACACCTGGGAAGGCAGGCCTGCAGAATGGGGGGGGGGTGCACACATGTGCACACACACACCTGGGAAGGCAGGCCTGTGGAATGGGGGGGGGGTGCACACATGCACACACACACCTGGGAAGGCAGGCCTGCGGAATGGGGGGGGTGCACACATATGCACACACACACCTGGGAAGGCAGGCCTGCGGAATGGGGGGGGGTGCACACATGCACACACACACCTGGGAAGGCAGGCCTGCGGAATGGGGGGGGTGCACACATGTGCACCACCACACCTGGGAAGGCAGGCCTGCGGAATGGGGGGGGGGTGTGCACACATATGCACACACACACCTGGGAAGGCAGGCCTGCGGAATGGGGGGGGGTGCACACATATGCACACACACACCTGGGAAGGCAGGCCTGCGGAATGGGGGGGAGGTGCACACATATGCACACACACACCTGGGAAGGCAGGCCTGTGGAATGGGGGGGGTGCACACATGCACACACACACCTGGGAAGGCAGGCCTGCGGAATGGGGGGGGTGTGTGCACACATATGCACACACACACACCTGGGAAGGCAGGCCTGCGGAATGGGGGGGTGCACACATGCACACACACACGCACACGTGCGCACACACCTGTCCCACAGGGCTAGACATGGAAGCAACAACAATGGCAAATATTTGAGGACAGTCTCCACGGTCTTTACCATTTGTCTCTTCCTTCAACGGGTGCAAACGAACAAAACCAGCCTCGTCACTGCCGGCCAGGGGCGCACAGAACGGTGAAGTGCTGCTGTGGAGGCCCGTGCATGTGAGGTCAGGTCCTGCTCTGGTCACCAAGGACAGCTAGAACCCGTGGCAGGTCACAGGCAGATGGGAGCTCACAGGAAACAGTGAAGGGTGTAGGGTGAAGACACGAGGGGTCATGATCCCGAGGGAAGCGCTTGGCTCAGGGATCTGAAAACTGGTTCCGGTCTGAGCTTGTGGCCTTGGGTGCAGGTGGGGGGGGGGCAGCACCTGAGACTGTCCCTGCCCCCGCCTGCACCTGAAAGTGAAGTGAGGCGTGGGGGTGCTGCCCAGGCGGGTGCCATGAGGGAGGCGCCACGTGGTAGCCAAGGGGATGCTCTGAGTGAAGAGATCCCCTCCCGGGTTCTTCCAGCTCACAAAGAGAAGCCTCTGGGGGACAGGCGCGTGCAGACTGAGGGTGAGCCGCAGCAGCGGCCACAGGCCAGGGACTGGGGTGCAGCTCTAGCAGCAAACCTGACACCATCAGTGACTGGTCTTAGCAGGACTATTTCCTACTGGGGCAGTGAGCTTCCAATTAAGGTTTAACAATAGACATTTCATAGTATTTACTGCAATCGCTCTTTCCAAAGGACCTTCCGACTCAGTCTCCCGAAAACCACCGCAGCAGAGCTCTGCACCAGGAGGGAGAGCCCCGCGCAGCTACTCAGTCTTAAACAGCTGTCTCCTGGTGCTGGCGTTCGAGGACTATTCTCCTCACTGCAGTCTCATCTGGCTCAGGGCCCTGGCCGGGGTTCCAGTGAGCGTGCTCTGCAATCACAGCCACTCCCCCAAAGATGCCCCCGCTCTCCCGACACCAGCACACAGCACACGCCTGCAGGCTGCAGACCACTGCCCAGCCGCCAGGGAGGCTCCGGACAGGCCAGCGTCAGATCCTGCGGAGTCCGGCCCGGACCCAGGCCCAGCGGGGGCGGCTGCCGGGCTGGGGCAGGGCTGGGGAGTGGAGATGACTGCCACTGGGCGGGGCTTTCTTTCAGGGGTGACACACACGCCCTCCAGTCAGTTGGCGATGTTTGTATACTGCGCACGTGCTACAAAGCGCCGACCCGAACAATCCCGACGGGTTCGCTGTCGAGTAGTAAACCCCAGTCAACTGTTTCCGAAGAACATTCCTGCCCTGACGCTGCTGGGCTCAGCCCCCCCTCCCCCCAGCTCGGCGTTTCCCACGGGCTCCTGGAAGCGGCCCTGGCCGGCACCAGGCCAAGATACCGCACGGAGGCTGGCTCGGGTCCCACTCGACCAGCCACAGCCCGAGGGATTCGGCTGCCACCTCCCCTCACCCCTTAAGGAGAAATCCCACCGCCCGCCCTACCAACCGGAAGTTGTCGGAGAACCAAGCAGCTCACGTATTCCTCACTGGTATGAAGAAAAACATGCAAGAAATCACCCTTGTTACACTGAGCTTCACCATAAAAGCCAGACCTACGTTCTAACTCTCAACAGCTCCCTGGGAATGGCTGAGTGGACTGTGGTCATGGGCCACGTGCCACGTGGAGGAATATCACGTGGTCATTTTTTTTATCCTCACCTCGAGGACATTTTTCCATTTTTTGTTCAGACAGAGTGGGAGGGAGAGAGAGGAAGAGAGAGAGAGAAAACATCGACGTGAAAAGGACACATCAAGTGGCTGCCACCGAGGTACGCGCCCTTAGTGGGAACCGAACCCGGGTCTCTCTGGACCACAGGCCGACGCTCTAACCGCTGAGCCAAACCGGCCAGGGCTCCCGTGGTCATTTAAAGGACACGTTCCCGCACTGTGTGTCTGGACATTTCTCCTGTCGCACCAGCCGTGTCCTCGGCAGGACACTCACAGGCTCCCGCGAGTGCGCAGCGACATCGCCCACGCACAGACCTCTGAAGCACACACAGCTCTACCACGTCCTAAGCGCCCACGCAAACTGCCCCACAGAGCAATGCGGAAGATGACGAATGAAAATGGCAGAGACCAAATGGCACAGGTCACGGCTGAAGAACGGACGTGAAATCAGACAGACGTGGTTTGGAAGTGGGTCGTAGGAACAGCATGTGGGGGACCTGGGGCAGGTTGCTGAGTCTAAGGCCCCTGACCAGCCAACCAGAGACACGCAGCCCAGTGTCGCCAGAGCCCAGGGGCAGTGACGGCCGGCTGAGCACAGGCCGGGCGCACAGCAGGTGGCTGGTGGCATGTGTCCAGCTATTAGACGAGGACGGACCGAGGAATGAAAACAGCCCACGGTAAGAGGGTATTATGAAACCTCTCTTTTTTCTAAAATGTTCTTTAAATGTTGTTGCTGTGTCCTTTAAGACATGAACAGCTAGGAAAAAAGCTGCTGTCTTTGGCAAGGAGCATGAGTCTTTCAGAAACCTCGTCGTGTTAAATCTGGCCCAGCTCTGCGGGTGTGGTTCGCTGGAGGGGGAGGGAGAAGGCCCATGGGGCCCAGGCCGACCCATGGGGAGGAGCAGGGTCAGCAGGCCTCAGACCTTCCTGGCCTCCGCTCCCGCCTCCTCCAGCGGGCGTCCTCCGTCGTCGGCAGCTTTCTGGGGGCTGGGGCTCTCGGTGACGGCAGGTCTGAGGTGACAGCCACAGGCCCCGCAGGCCCTGGGTTGGGGAGAACACCACAGAAAAATGAGGCTGTTCAGGAAATGGTTTTGAGAAGCTTTTACATATAAAATCCCCAGATCAAAGGACTCTTAAATATTTTTAACCTAAAATTTCTATTAAAAAGTCAGTACAGCCCTGGCCGGTTTGGCTCAGCGGTTGGAGCGTCAGCCTGCGGTACAGAGAGACCCGGGTTCGGTTCCCGCTAAGGGCTTGTACCTCGGTTGCAGTTTGTCCCCGGCCCTGGTTGGTCGTGCGGGTGGCAGCCACTCGATGTGTCCCTTTCACATCGATGTTTCGCTTGCTCTCTCTTCCTCTCTCTCCCTCCCACTCTATCTGAACAAAAAATGGAAAAATGTCCTCGAGTGAGGATAAAAAAAAAACAAAACAAAAAAAAGTCAGTACATTTTTCTGGAACATCTCTAAGCGCGCACAGGAGACGGCAGCTGGTGCAGAGAGCCCACCTCTCCAGGGGCTGAGGCGGAGCTGGACCAGGGGACCCACACAGAAGGGGGCGGGAGGGTCCGCGGTCCCTCCCCAGGTGGTGTGTGTGTCTCACTGGAACGAAGAAGCCCGCCCAGGGCCTGGACTGGACAGTTAGTCCTCAAAGAGCTGTAGGCAAGGCAGAGTCAGGGACCATGGGGCCCCCAGGCCATCTTCCTAGGGACACTCTTATCTCTTTGAGGGGTCATAGAACATTCAAACGAACTAGATTTACAAGTCTATAGAACTTGTACTTCCAAGTTCCGTAGTTTGGAGAATCAAGTGGGGCAGACAGTCTGAACTGTATGGACAAGCAAATACTTCCAGAATTGCCCGAAAAACCAAAGCTCTCCTGTGGTGAGCACAGGGGCCAAGTCAGAACTGCCATGGGGGCGTCCAGGCTTCCCCCAGCTCCACGCCGACTGAGCAGGCCCGCGGAGCTCCCTGCAGTGGCCGACGGCGCCGCCAGGCTGGACTCCGTGGACGGGGCCGCAGCGACGCTTGCTCTGTGGGAGCGACGTGGACAGGCCGAGCCTGTGTGCGGTCAGAGTGCCTGGTTCTCTTTTGTCTTTTCCCTCGATGCTGATTTACAGGAACTATTTTTTTATTATTATTATTATCATCATTATTATTTTATAATCTTCACCTGAAGATATTTTTCTATTTCTCTTCAGATGGAGGAGGAGGGAGAAAGAGGGAGAGAGAGAGAAACATCGACGTGAAAGGGACACATCGACTGGCTGCCCTCGTTCGACCCCGGCCAGGGCAACCGAGGTACATGCCCTTGGCCGGAACCAAACCTGCGACTCTTTGGTCCGCAGGCCGACACTCTAACTGCTGAGCCAGACCAGCCCGGGCTGAATAAACTACTTTGAAAAGCCCAAGTGGCTTAACCTGCAGATCTTACAACGTGGTCCAGTCTCAACGTCACCACCGTTCATCGGCCGCCCAAGTGTCACTAAGTACAAGACACAGACTTGTCCCAGAGGACTGACCTTCTTCGAGATCGAGCTCCCAGGCCACCTCCTCCAGGGAGCCTTCCTTGAGCGCCCGGGCTCACCCCCTGGGCAGCTTCTGTCCCCCTCACCACACTCAAGATCCCGAGGGCACGGTCACCACGGCTGGTCTGTTCCCTGCACACACAGCACGTGCGTGCCCGCACACCTGCAGCCTCTCAGGCGGTAGAGGCAGAGAGCATCCCCCCGGCCCAGCACGCCATGGCAGCTCAGAGGGCCAGCCCACTTCCCTGAGAAACTGAACTCTGTGAGGGCCCAGAAAGTGACCACAGTTGACAGAGACTGAGAAGCATTTGCAAAGGGCATGGATCACCAGCTCGTGGTCAGTCGAGGTCACGCCTGTTCCTAGCACCCACATCCCCCAAAGCAGACAGGACGGGACACGTCAGAACCCAACTGCACTGCCCGAGAGAGAGAGAGCAGAGCTCTGGTCCTTTGCCTCGGTTCTCGGGCGGCTGGTGTCCAGAAGGTGCGGGGCCGGTGTCACGGGCACAGCAGTGAGGACAGCCCGCCCTGTGGCCGCAGCCACGCCGCCCCGAGCTGGTCGGAAGAGTGTCCACTGCCAGCTACAGCGAAGGGAAACGGGGCCCCTAGGTGTTCTCGTGAGGGGAGCTGAGAACCAAAGCAGCCGCCCCCACCTTGCAAGGAAGCCCACTTAACTGGGCGAAGCTGACCAGAGGTGAGGCCAGGGCAGCAGCTAGTGAACGGGGTCCGCAGAGGGTGTGGGTCAAGGGGCGCACGAGGGTGGGCCGAGGAAGCTTCTGCTGGGGAGAGTGCAGCAGGTGGTGCCCCCAAACCCACATCCCTCCTCTTTCCCCCATGTCCCCTGCTGTCAGGTAACAACGAAGACTGGGGACCTGGGGACGACCAGGAAGGCAGGCCCCGCAGAGGCGGGCGCGGCTCCCGCTTCCCGGAACTGCCGTGTGAGGTGCTCGGCGCCCTGCTGAGGCACTCACCTGGGCACAGGGGCCTCGTGCTGGGAAGGGCGGGACAGGAAATCCATGCAGACTGGACAGCGGGGCCACAGCGAGCACACACACGTGCACACACAGCAAGGCGCAAGTCTTTCATCCTTTGCATGTGCTGGACAAAGGGAACGGCCTGGCTTTGGAAGGCGGGCACAGCTCAGCCGCCCGCAGCAGGCGGGGCCTGGTGGGCCAGCTCCGCTCTCGCTCCACAAACTGAGAGCCCGGGACCCAAGGCCTCAGAAAATGAAGCAGCAGAACATGCGAGGTCACTGAGGTTTTCAGGATTAACTGTGATGATTCGGAACACCTGCCTGAAAGAGGGAAAGGGAAAAGCCTCCTGGCTCCTGCAGGGACTCAGTGTTCGGCAGCACCTTGGCGACCCCGGTGGCGGCCAGGACTGGCCTGCAGGAGGGCAGACGCGCAGACGCACATGGGGACACGGAACGGCAGCGTTCCTAGTCCCTGCAAGAAGTCAGCCCGGCACCGGAAAACTAAAGACTGAACAGCTTGAGAGGACACACGAGCGATGACTGCCCGAGCTCTCCTGCCGACTGGGGCCCTGTGGTGGAGCGGACAGCAGCGCAGGGGACAGACCCACAGTGTGGCCTTCGTTTTGAAAGATGAGGGGAACTGGGCTCTGAGAGAGGACGGTGTTCATTCAGGGTCACCAGCTGATCAATGTGGGGCTGGGATCTGAGCCCAGCACTGCCTCTTGCCTGGATCGATGGTCTGAGGCTGCGTCTGCCACCCCTCGGGGTCCCTGGCTTCGCCGGCCACGCTCTCGACTACACCATCTCCCACACAGAGCTCGCACGAGGTTTCTGGGCCCAAACCCAAGGGCAGGAGAAGGAGCGGACACACCTGTGCCGAGAGGGCTTGGGGCCAGGGATCAGAGGGACAGGTCCCCACGCCAGGCCGGGCAGCAGGGTTGGTCTCGCCCTCCTTGCTTTAGCGCAGGCCAGCCACAGCCCCTTAGCACTTGAGTGACTCAGGTTCTGAGAGGCCCCGGACACCTCCCAGACTGCAGGACAGCACACTCAATGGGTACCCCCACGCCGGGGCCACCTCTGTGCCCACGCACCGAGCACGGGCCTCCAGACATCCTCTGGCCAAGACTTCACTCTGGCTAAGGAATACCCCCAACAAACAGGCTAACAGGAGAATCTGCACACCCGTCGGGAGTTCTAGAACAAATGCCCTGGCCGGTTTGGCTCAGCGGTTAGAGCGTTGACCTGTGGTCCAGAGAGACCCGGGTTTGGTTCCCGCTAAGAGCATGTACCTCGGTTGCAGTTTGTCCCCGGCCCTGGTTGGGTTGTGTGGGTGGCAGCCACTCGATGTGTCCCTTCCATGTCGATGTTTCTCTCTCTCTCTCACTCTCACTCTATCTGAACAAAAAAGAAAAAAAATGTCCTCAGGTGAAGATTAAAAAAAAAAAAAAATAGAACTGACACTGGATGGTCTCGGGCAGGGACCCTGGGAGGGAGGGTAAAACAGCTCAGCCGTCTCCTTGGTGTCCGTCTTCAGGCAGCACAGAAGTGACATCAGTGACTCCAACCCCCCCCCGACTCTCATGCAGTCAGTCAAACCCTGCACCCGGCTCAGGACGGGGAAGGGAGGGGGGTGCAGTGGCCAGGCAGGCTCCTCTCCCCGGGGGGCTCCGCCGGCAGGGTGAAGGGCTGCACTTAAATTCAGACTCATTCTGAAGTGGAACCTGTGTGGGCACCTCGTCTTCCTCCCGGTTCATCGGCTCCCTCGCCCCTGTGCCCTCACTGTGGGTCTCGGGACTGCTGACCCGCCTGCCCCACCCGGATGAGCCGCGGCCCCTGTGCTCCCTTAACCTCGGCCCCCCCACGCCAACTCTGAGTCTGGGCAGGAATCCCAGGAGAGGCAGGCAGAATGACCGAGAACCGGGTCTGCCCCGACACGTGGGGACACCCCCACCGCCACGTCACACACTCCGTGAGTGCGGAGTCTTTTCTTCTCTTCAGGGCCAATTTAGGAAGCCTGGAAATATTTCCAGGCTTTTCTGTTTTAGTCGACAACTCATAATCCGTCGCACGCTGGCTGGAGCCTGCTGTCTGCCGTGGGTCACGGTTTCCGGTCCCCGAGCTTTCCCGCGGCCTCGCCCGGCAGTGACAGGGCTCAGCACCCAGCTCGCCAGGTGCACCTGCTCGTTTGTGTGCGCACTCGGTACACGGCGCCCTCCGCCAGGAGACACGAGCAAACATGGCACAGGCACTCTGAAGGGAGAAGAGCACACGGGACGTGCCCCCCACCCCCGGCACCCCCGCTCTGCTCCGGAGGCCCCATCCCCATGACAGCAGGGCGGTCTCCGTGAGGCCCCAGCACATCGGGTCCTTCTTCCGCCTAGAAGTGTCCACTGCTCTGGGGGCGCAATGCAGACTTCTGAGCCCTGCACGCCCGGCTTGCGCCCTGGAGGCCACACCGCTGCCCCCCCTCGCGGCCCCCCAGCCTGGCCCAGCCTCCCCAGGCTGCCTGCTGGGAGTGCGCTCAACCACCTCCGCCCAGCGCAGGCCCATTGGGCATCGGTGGCCACGCTCAGGCCTCCGAGACCCCGTCCTCGGCAGGACCCCCCTTCTCCCAGTACCTTGCCCTCCTCGAGGCACACCCCCACTTCGTGGCCACAGCTGGTGGGCACCTCCTCCTCTGCCGGCCTGCTGGACAGCCACCTCCCAGGGCGGACCAGGCCGGGCGGGGAACTGCCCGGAGCTACCCGCCCGCTGCCCCTCGCTGTGGGCTGTCCTCACTCTCAAAGGTTCAGAAAACCTGTGTCATGTGCGCCGATGACTGCGGCTGCTCGAGACTAGATTCCGCCTGTTTTCTAGACCCACCACTCGCCCACAGTCCCAGAAATGCCACCTTCTGATCACGGCTAGTGGAGGGGTTCCACCGTGGTCAAAGGTCACGAAGCCACGGAGGCCGGCAGGAAGTTCTGGCGGCGTTTTCCATCCGCTTTAACACCGGCCTCCGCGCCCAGAGCGAACCACAACAGGCCTACGAGGCACGCTACCCCCGGACTGACTGAGGCCACCCGGAGGGAATGGAAAGGCTCAGACAGTCCGTCCACGTGAGGCGAGAAGGGAAGGACACGCAGAGGTCACCGCATTCGCAGCGGGAGGAAACCGCACACCTGGACGGAACTGAGGTCGGAACCAGACGCTCTGGACTCAAGGCTGCGGCCCTCACGCCCAGGAGGAAGTCCAGCCACTCCCAAGGGAACTAGGCCCACCTGCTGTCGCTGGAAACACAGGTCACACTATGGCCTGAGAGGGACGTGCTTCCTCAGGGCTGAGGACTCGGAGCCCAGAGGCGAAGGCGCCCAGGCCCGAGGCCGTGGGTCAGACATGGTGCAGAGCCCCTCGCGCCAGGACACCCATCACAGTGCACACCTGCCCTTCGCCCGGACAGGTGCTTCACGCAAACACCCGGCACAAGCCAACACCAGCACTGACTTTTATTTTTTTAAAATCAAGCAATCCGCTGAAACGACTCACAAACCCACAAGGGCAGACAGGCCCTCCCCTCCCCTCCGTGAGCAGCGCCACGCATGCAGATGGAGGGCTGACCCTCGCCCGGAGTGTGCGCTACGGCACACGCAGGGCCCAGGACAGAGGAACACCAGGGCGCCCTTCCTGGTCCCTGCCAGCTGGCGTCCAGGTGCCAGGCTGTGGTTCTCGGCAAATGTTACACGGTGCACACCACTGCCTGCCCGTTCCCCCGGGAATGTGGGGGATCCAGACATGGACCACGGCTGCCCAGAGACCCCAGAGGCACCGCGTGCTGTCCTCACCTGAGTCCTTTAATCACAGAGCCCAGGTGGGGGTCCGTTCGAAGGTGCCGACTCCCACCCTGTGCCCAGGGCCTGGAAAGCCACTTGTGCTGTTTTTCCTACTTTTCTTTATCGTCCAAGAACCCACCAAGGGTGCAGCGAGGACCTTCGAGGGCCTGGCTGTCAGCTGGCCAACGCCGCCGCCCTGGTCACATGCGCTGCGCGGCCACCGGCCCGTCCTGTCGTCAGTTATATTCCAAGTATTCTCCTCGCTCGCCAGCCTGGGCCCTGCTCAAGGCAAAGCAACGGCTGCCAGACCGAGGCCTCCGGCAGGCGAGGTGGGCAGACACCTCACCAGGCATGTACCTGCACCCTGCCCCGAGGCCTCCGCACCTGGCCCAGGTCACCTGAACCCTGACACCAACAGCCTCCGTCCGAGACACACCTGGCCGGCACACGGAGCCATCCTTGGGACCTGTCCTGTGCGTGGACCTGAACCGACAGCAGTCCCACCCGCGTGCTTCCTGCAGAGAACACGGGGCCCAGCCAAGCAGCCAGCCTCCGTCCCCGCAGCGCCGACGACTGTCCTCTGTGGGTCGCTCTGCTCCGAGGAGGGGGCCGAGGGCAGGGCTGCGCACACCTGCCTGGAAGGGGAGCCGAGGGCAGGGCTGCGCACACCTGCCTGGAAGGGGAGCCGAGGGCGGGGCTGCGCACACCTGCCTGGCACGACGTCCGGAAGGGACAGGGACACAGGATGGCGACCGGGCTCTCTCTGCAGACAGAACTCGGGGCAGGACGGACCCCTGCTACAATTTACGCTCTTCCGGCACAAGAAACCAGAGTGGGTGCCCGGGAGGCAAGGTGGATGACGGGAGGAGTGACTGTGGAGCTCACACCTTTCAGTTGTTTTTAAAAAAAAATCCTCACTCGCCCTGGCCGGTTTGGCTCAGTGGTTAGAGCATCAGCCTGCGGTCCGGAGAGACCCGGGTTCGGTTCCCGCTAAGGGCACGTACCTCGGTTGCAGTTTGTCCCCGGCCCTGGTTGGTCGTGCGGGTGGCAGCCACTCGATGTGTCCCTTTCACGTCGATGTTTCTCTCTCTCTCTCTCTCTCTCCCTCCCACTCTGTCTGTACAAAAAATGGAAAAATGTCCTTGGATGAGGATTAAAATAAATAAATAAATAAATAAATAAATAAATAAATAAATAAATAAAATAAATAAAAATAAATAAAATTAAATTAAAAAATAAAAAATAAAAAAAATCCTCACTCAAGGATACTTTTTTCCATTTTTTATCTTCAGACAGAGGGAGGTTGGGGGGAGAAACATCGACGTGAGAGGGACACATGGACTGGTTGTCTCCCACACGACCCAACCAGGCCCGGGGACTGAACTGCAACCAAGGTACGTGCCCTTGACTGCAATCGAACCTGCGACTCTGGTCCACAGGCCGACGCTCTAACCGCTGAGCAAAACCGGTCAGGGCACACAACGCTTTGAGTTTTGAAATGAAAGAAGGTATCACTTCCCCAGAAAATAATTAGATCAAAATTTGAAGATATATCTTAAAAAGAAAACAAACCAAAAAGCACCTCTGCTTTTAGAAAAACACGTCACAGAGGCGGGTCGGGAAAGGCAGTGCTCAGAGCTCCGGGAGGGTGGCAGGAGAGGCCCCGCCCTGCCACCCACAGCGACAAGAGCTGGGAGCTGACAGAGGACCACAGAGCATTCTGAAGGGGGCAAGAGGCCAAGGGACGGCGGCCGCTAGCACCTCTGCTCAGGAAGCAGACCTCTTGTGGGCCACCCTGTCCCTCGATTCTCTCCCGCCTGTCCTGCTCCGGAGCCTCTTCCTGGGCGGGGCCTGGTTCAGGGGCCTGGCACACACGGGAGCTGAAATTATACAGAGAAGAAAGATCTTCACCACTTTAAGCTTTCGCTATGGGATATGAACAGTTGTAACTTTGTCGATTATTTAAAAATTGAAGTAACTTGCAAATTAATAGGGAAGGGAAAGTTTATTTATTTTTATCCTCACACGAGGATATTTTTTGCATTTATCTTCAGATAGAGTTGGAGGGAGAGAGGGAGGAAGACACAGAGAGAGAAACATCGATGTGAGAGAGACACGTCGAGTGGTTGCCACCCGCACAACCCCAACTGGGGCCAGGAACAAACCGCAACCAAGGTACATGCCCTTGGCGGGAATCGAACCTAGGACTCTAGTCTGCGGGAGACGCTCTTACTGCTGAGACAAACCAGCCAGGGTGTGAGTTTATTTTTTTAATCCTCACCTAAGGATATTTTTCCACTTATCTTCAGATAGAGCTGGAGGGAGAGAGGGAGGAAGACAGAGAGAGAGAGAGAGAGAGAGAGAGAGAGAGAAACATCGAGGTGAGAGAGAAACATCAACTGGCTGCCTCCTGCATGACCTGGTCACAACCGAGGTACATACCCTTGACCAGAATTGAACCTGCGACCCTTTGGTCCGCGGGCTGATGCTCTAACCACTGACCCAAACCAGCCAGGGAGGGAGAGGTTTTTTTTTAAGCCACAGATTTACTCAGATAAATTACCTGAACAGGGTGTTGGATCATGAATCTAACTGTGACATTTATCAACCGAAGGGGGCCAGGGAGTGGGCTGTCCCTCAAAAGTATTCACCATTGCCCCCCTTTTTAAAATCATAATTTTAAAGTAAAACCTTGTCTAAAGTTCTGCAGAAGTCACAGAGCTATGAGCACGATTTAAAGATAGATGTCACCTCTCGTCAAGTGGAAACACCAAGGCCGAGAGCAGTGACTCCGCCCTCCCGGCGCCCCAGCAGCCGGCTGTGCGCCGAGTCCTGCCCGACTGTGCGCCGAGTCCTGCCCGGCTGTCTGAGCAGCGCTTAGTCATGCACGGACTGAGCACCGCAGGATCACAGCGACTCAGCATCACTGAGACAGCAACGGGCCAGCAAGGGAGAGGACAGAGGCCTCATTGAACAAACCAGGTAACTGGCACCCCAAGCCAAACATGGACTTGGTCGTCCCCAAGACAACAGGAATCAGAGCAGAGCCCAGATGGAGGCCGGGTTCGGTCCCCTCTCTGTGCTCTCCGAGGAGAATGGACCGCCACCTCACGACAGTCCACGTGCAGGGTGCCCCTGACTGCCAATCGCATCCCTTGCCTGCTCTAAACACCTCCACCAAGCCCGGCCGGTGTGGCTCAGTGGCTGAGCGCTGACCCTGCACCAAGAGGTCGCCGGTCCATTCCTAGTCAGGGCACGTGCCCGGGTTGTGGGCCTGATCCCCAGTGGGGGGCACGCAGGAGGCGGCCAGTCAATGTTCTCTCTCACTGATGTTTCTATTTCTCTCCCTCTCCCTTCCTCTCTCTCTAAAATCAATAAAAAAACAACAACAACAAAAAACCAAAACCTCGAACAGCTCCCACCGGCATGCAGTGAAGCACACCTTCCCACCCTCTGCACCTGCTGAATGCCGACGCCCACCGAGAGCATCTCCCTTTGCCCAGGTCCTGCCCTCCTCAATGTCCACACAGGCCTTCTCTTGCTACAGTAACTACCAGCTGCTCACCGAAATGCACCTCTTCCTTATGGGGCACACGGCTAAATAACATTTCCCAGCATCCCCTGCAGGGATGTGAGTGGTGGGATGGGGATCACTGCTGGGTCAACGCTTTGAAGGAGGGCGTGTGCCCGCTCCCCGCATCACCATGGGAGGAGCTGGCTACTGCTGAGCTTGTGCCACAGCCTAGCCCCCAACTAACACCTCACACGACACATCGCCACCCCGTGCAAACCGCCCAGTGTGGGGACTCCCGGCCTAGAATGAACTGTCTCAGATGCAGCACCAGGAGGAGGCTCCTGTGTTGGTAGAGGAAGCAGACGACTCAGGGTCAGGGGACAGGGTGGAGCCGCACGGATCGGGTTCCCTAGAGCCCTCCCTCCTGCAGCAAGTGAACTGTGACAGTGCCCCACCCACGGCCGAACGGCGTCCAGAGCACTCCCGAGGTGACATGGACTGGCCGATGCACTTCTCCACCGAGGAGGACCCCAGCACCGCGGGAACGGCAGCACGACGAGAGACAGAAGACAGCTGTGGAGCTGCGCTGATTCCGAGTGGTGACAGCAAGTGGCTCTACGCAACGCAGGTGCTATGACGAGCAGCACGGGCGACTCCGACACCTGGGCAGGCCCATCTCCAGGTGGTCTGCGCAGAGCAGCCCTGTCCCGCCTGGGCTCAGCCCTCTCCTGCCGGGCACAACGGCACATCGTGACCCTGGTGCTCCAACCTGTCTGAAGCTGTGCTCGTTGTTGTCCTGGAGCATAAGACAGTCTCTGCAGAAGTCCGCGCTCCATCCCTAGTCCAATGCTCATAACGCGGATGGAGCCACTGTATCGAGTCATTTTAAATACACCGAGTCGGCCCGGCCGGTGTGGCTCAGTGGACTGAGCCCCTCCCATGGCCTGAGAGGTCCCGGTTCGATTTCCAGTCAGGGCACATGCCCCGGTGGCAGGCTCGGTCCCCAGTGAGGGGGAGGGGGGCCTGCAGGAGGCAGCCGATGGATGTTTTTCTCTCACATCCATGTTTCTATCTCTTTTTCCCCTCTCTCTAAAAAAAAAAAAAAAAAAGTCAATAAAAGCATATTTTAAACACACGAAGTCAGGCAGGCAGAGCCTGAGGAAGGAAGCTCACTTCTCCAGAACCCCCCAAGGCATCCGTGATAGGAACGGGGGGGGGGGGCAGGCACCGATGGCTTGAGCGACCAGGAACGGCCTCCAGCTGCCCTCGGACCGCGCGGAGGACACGGGCCGCGTTCCGCAGCTCTGTGCCGAGCCGCCTGCTGCCGACTGACCCGGTGCCGTTCGGTGTGATTTTCAAAAGCCACTTCTGCCTGTTCTTCCCTCGGGCACCCGCATGCTGATGCCACCCGCGCAGCTCCTGAGCGCTGTCCCTGCAGAGGCACAGAGTGTCACCTCGCCCAGCGTGCTGTGAGCAGCCAGAGGACCGAGGGGCAGCGCCAGGGCCACGGCGCTGGGAGTCACTGTCACTGGAATTTCACTGCCAACGTTTACCCCTAAGGCACTGTGTCAATCCGAAATCCTCTTACCACATGAATTAAGTTTACTGTGGCAAAATCAGTTCACGATGTCACCAAGGCTGAATTCCAGAGTTTGTACCCTTGATGGCTAGCAAACCACACGAGGCCGGGCCACCATGGCCGTGACGTGCCCGGCCTGGCAGGAGACGGTCTTGTGCACGGACGAAAGCAGGTTCTCGGGAAGGTCGGAGGCCGCCCAGAGCCTGCCTCGGCCACTGGCCGTTCTGCCTTCAATTGTCCACCACACGGGTGCTAAGCACGGTGAGCTGCCCGGCCCTCTACAGGCCCCCGAATAAAACAAACGACGGTGTCTCCTAGGAAACGGGCCTGCAGCCTGGGCAAGGAGGCAAATTAACAGCTGTGTACTCGGCGCAAAGAGAAAGGAAACACAAGGAGCCACGGGCGAGGACCTCACCCGGACCCGGAACACACACTGGGGCGGGGAGGCTAGGGCTGTCCGGAGGTCAGGAGTGGGAAGGGCCTTTGAGGTCACGACGGGCATGAGTGAAGTGCCAGGGACGCGGGGCCTGGGCTCCAGTGCTGGCAGCCCTGAGGGCTCCTCTGGTCAATGTGTCCACCCACCTCTTTTCCAGAAGCTGCATCTCACCGCCGTCCACCCCCCTGAGTTCCCAAGAGGGAGAAGCCAGGAGAGGGCCACCCCACCCTGGCACAGCCAGACTCAAACCCTCAGCCAGGAGAGCGGAGGGCGGCCCCACCACGGAAACACCCGGGGGACCCTTCGCAGATCACACACGAGCCGAAGGTGATGACGCCGCTTCGTTATGCTCGAGCCCTTGTTCTCATCCCGTCACGCAGAAGTCCACACTAGACTGAAAAGATGATGAACAGCTTAGGGTCAAGCTCGAGTCTCCCTCAGGTTGACCTTCAGGCGAGTCTCCCCAGACGGCACCGTGGATGGACCAGCTGGACCAGGGCCGGAAGTGCGGCCAGTTTTCCCAGGGAGGCTGGGAGAGGTGCTGGCCACCAGATGATGTTTACAAAGCGAGGGGACTCACTCCAGAGACCTCTCTGCATCCTGGATAAGGCCCAAAACAAAGCACAAGAGCAGAATCAGCAGCGAGTGGAATGTGAAAAGGCCTTTATCTGGCTTCAGACTCAGGCCGGCTTCAAAGCCGCGGAGCTGGGATCCAGGAAAGCAGAGTCAGGGCCAGGAGACGCCTCCTGAATCCCCCTGTCCGCTCCTCCTCCGTTCGGCAGGGCCAGGACACGGGGAGGCAGAGCACCCAGCGAACAGGCGCTCACAGCGGACGGGAGGGGAAGAAACACGCCCACAGCCTCCTCGTAAAACCACCGCTCGCTCTGCACGTCCCCGAGCCGACCGTGTCTGAGCCCAAGGAGAAGAAGTGGTGCAGCTGGGGAGCCTGGCCACAGAGCACCCGCAGCATCGGCAGCACGGAGCTGCCCAGGGGAGGGCTGGTTTCCACAGGCAGGGACACTAACTAGTTCAACTGCTATGTAAATCGTACTGGCCAATTCATCAGACGGGGTTTCTCTGAAATAAAACTGAGCCAGACACTCTGAGGTTGGTGCCACCTTCCCCAACAGCCCTGTGCCCTACATGCCCACGATTTTGCCCCAGGGGTCTGTGTAGCCCCATGTCCACAGTGCCAGTAGGCTTGAGATAAAAACCAAAAACACGGCACACACATCACAGGGGATGGGGAGGGACCATGCTGCTCCTTCCCTGAGTCTGGACGCTGTCCCCCGCTCGCTGGGCTCCACCCTGTGTCACCCCCCGGGGAGGGGTCTGTGCCTGGGCCCATCCAGCATCTGTTCTCCATCATGGACCCAGGTAGGAGACCCTTGGGTTCAGTTCTCATCTCTGAAGAAACTGCAACAGAGTTCAGTGAAGGTGGAAAGCAGTTAAGTTATTTCCTCGTGAGACTTTGTCACAAGCTGCTGCATTATTTGTTTAGTTTCAACAAAATTATTTGTAGATCCTGCAAAAAAAAAAAAAAAAAGTGCTAAGAACAGTGGGAATCCCTGCAGCTCCCGCGGAGGAGCCCCATCTGGAAGGGCCTGAGCACAGAGGACTGGGGGTAGGTGTCCAGGCCCCAAGGCCAGCAAGACCGCCCTGGGTCACACACTCCGCCTGTGCCTCCGTCGGCCAGGAGCATCAGGTCCCGCTAACATTTCTCCACCCGGAAAGCAACTCACAACCATTATCTGATGCAGCCACAGGAATGCGGGCCCTCGAGGAATCACAGACACCAGGCCATGCGGGAAGGGGGCAGGGCCCCATCTCGGCTTGCCTGGCCACCCTTTAGGCCTCAGCTGTGGGCAGCGCCACAGGCGAGCTCCTGACTCAGGGGCACAGCGACCCTCACGGCTCATCTCAACAGACATTAACGTAAACATGGTGCCTCCGAGGCCCGAGCGGGGATCACCAGCAGTTGCAAAATCCCAGACACGGGTTTCAGCAAAGTGCCTGCTGGGCTTTTTTTCTTTTTAAGGAAACAGAAGCAGGACAACACGGGATGGAAACCGTGGTCATCGCAGTGGACAGGAGTGGCACGTGGCGCCTCTGCTTTCCACGTCTGAACTTTCCAAATTTCCTATAAGCACGGGTTTCACCCCAAAGCGTGAAATAATGGAGGTTATATAGAAATATAGCAGAAAAGCTAAAGCGTACTATTAAGAAAATTAGAGACTACAAGCTGATAAAATAAGCTCCCAAATGAGCTCTAGAACCCAGGTGCCCGACCGCATCAGCCATCTGGAACCGTCAGGAAAAAGTCACTTGGGATAGAGAGCTCTCCAAAGAAATGATCCTCTACTTCTTAAAAGATACTGATGTTTATTTATTTATTTTATTTTTTTATCCTCACCCGAGGACATTTTCCCATTTTTTTGTTCAGGTAGAGTGGGAAGGAGAGAGAGGAACAGAGAGAGAGAGAGAGAGAAACATCGATGTGAAAGGAACACATCAAGTGGCTGCCACCCGCATGACCAACCAGGGCCGGGGACAAACTGCAACCAAGGTACACGCCCTTAGCAGGAACCGAACCCAGGTCTCTCAGGACCGCAGGTCAACGCTCTAACCGCTGAGCCAAACAGGCCAGGGCAAAGATACTGATGTTTAAAATGTTACCCATTTTTTAAAGTTATCTTGTTAAAAACACATCATACAGCCTGGCCAGTGTGGCTCAGTGGCTGAGCGCTAACCCATGCACCAAGAGATGGCAGGTTCAATTCCCGGTGAGGGCACATGCCCAGGCTGTGGCCCAATCCCCAGTGTGGGGCGTGCAGGAGGCAGCCAATCGATGTTCTCTCTCATCGATGTTTCTATTTCTCTCTCCCTCTCCCTTCCTCTCTCTCTAAAATCAATAAAGAAGAAAAAAACGATAAAAAACCCACATCACACCTCCCTGGCTTCTTAGATGACAGTAAACAAAATGAAATCACGATTCTGAAAACTGTTAAAAGGTGAAACCGCCCTGGCCAGTTTGGCTCAGTGGTTAGAGCGTCAGCCTGCGGTCCAGAGAGACCCGGGTTCGGTTCCCGCTAAGGGCACGTACTTCGGTTGCAGTTTGTCCCCGGCCCTGGTTGGTCGTGCGGGTGGCAGCCACTCGATGTGTCCCTTCACGTCGATGTTTCTTTCTCTCTCTCCCTTCCTCTCTCTCCCTCCCACTCTATCTGTACAAAAAATGGAAAAATATCCTCGGGTAAGGATAAAAAAAAAAAAAAAAAAAAAAAAAGGTGAAACCTACACGTTACAATAGAAAGAAACATAAGCAGCAAATTCCCAAACGTCAGAAGGACAGTTCACTCCCTTAAAGGTCAGAGGTGCACCAGCAGGTAGAGCCCCGAAGAGTGGATCACCCCAAACATGGGCCAAAGGTGTGATGAGGGCTCCAGTACACGCAGGTGGGGCACGGACAGGTGACAGACGGGGGGGAGGGGCGGGGGTGCTGAGCCGGCCGCTCAGGGTGCAGAGCCTCCTGCCCCCTTCCCCTCCGGCCCAGGGAAGGTGGAACCAGGGTGCACAGCAGGGAGGGCTGGGTCCACAGGCCGGGGCAACGCCGAGAAGGTAGTTACTGTGTCTGATGGCGAAGCCCACGGAGAATCTTCCTGGAGAAGTGGGAAGTACAGTTGTACAGTGAAGAGACTGTAGGACATCGTCTGTGTAAATGACCCACACACCCATCTAGACAATGTATCATCTCATCGTGGACGTCTGTGTGTGTGGAAAGTTGAGGAAGGACCAGAGGGGTCACTGTCTCTGGAGGGGACACAGGAGACAACAGCATTTGTAACATATTCTCTTTCTTGTTATTCTTTTTTTTTTTTTTTTATCCTCACCCGAGGATATTTTTCCAATTTTTGTACGGATAGAGTGGGAGGGAGAGAGAGGAAAGGAGAGAGAGAGAGAAACATCGACGTGAAGGGACACATCGAGTGGCTGCCACCTGCACGACCAACCAGGGCCGGGGACAAACTGCAACCGAGCTACGTGCCCTTAGCGAGAACCGAACCCGGGTCTCTCCGGACCGCAGGCTGACGCTCTAACCACTGAGCCAAACTGGCCAGGGCTCTTTCTTATTATTCTTCACGGCTCCACCAATATGTGTTCAATTAGCCCCTGTATTTTTCTGTATCTTTTTAACGCCCTGAAACACATGAGCTATTTAACCAGTCCTGGGTTTCCATCTCCAATTCACAACGTTTCCTTTGCAAAACGTCCCGCCCCCCAGCTGGAGGGGGGGGTCAGTGCCCTCTGTCCTGCTCAGGGTCCTGCCGAGCTCTTGCCAGGCTGAGCACCGAGAAAATACTGTCCTGCTTTCTTTCACAGGAGTCAAAGTCAATCAAGACGAAGAAAGCCAAGGAGCTTCCAGGGTGAGGACACGAGGCAGGACAACTGACCGAAGGCTGCACTGGGCCGGGCCCGGCGCGTGAAACGCCGCAGGGACGCTTGGGACAGCGGAGGTGGGGCTGCGGGTCAGACCGGAGCATCGCCGTGACGCGGACTGTCCTGAGTCTAGTCACAGGACTGCGGATGTGGAAATGCCCTTCTCCTTGGGAAATGCGCTGTGGTACGAGGGAAGGGGGGATGGCATGCATACCCCACCCGCAAGGAACCTGGACACAGGACGTCCGGAGCAGACGTGGCGGGATGTCGGCAACGGATGCGTCCGCCAGAGGCGGCGTAGCAATTATTGGTTCTAGGTTTGCAACTTTCTGGAAGTTTAGAATTTTTTCAAAATGGAAAGTTAAAAAAATTAATTAGTATCACAAAGCCCATACCCAAAAAAAGGGAAAGAAACGGCCACCCACACACACAGCCCATCTTTCCTACACGTGAGCACTGACCCGTTAGGAAATGGAGAATAAAAGGAAAGAAAGACCCTATTCATATAAACCACCCCAAAACAAATAAATGAAACACTGAGAACGAAACAGAACTTTTTACAAACACAGGGCTCTATTAGAGAAACCGAGCACTAGAAGGTCTCGATCAGTCTCCTTGAAATGTATCAACGTGGAAGAAGGTGCTGGTCCAGGCAGTGGTGTGCACACCATTTCTGTAAATGTTTTAGGTTTGAGGGTCGCATGGTGTGTCTCAACTAAGCAGCCAGACAGCATGTAAACGTGGCTGTGTTCCAATAAAACTTTATGTATAAAAATAAGGATCTGGCAGGATTTGGCTGACAGCTGGTAGTTTGCCAATCAGACCTAAATGTGGCCAAGACGGGCCAGCTGTTCGCCAAAGGTCCCCTTCTCCGCAGCTCCGGCCACTGGCACGCGAGTGAAGTGAGAGCTGCCCCTCTGGGCCTGCCCATCAACACTGGCCCCCACGACCCCTGCAGGCCTGGCGCAGACCCCACGGCAGCCTGGAGAGCGAGCCGACGAGGGGCAGTGTTGCCAGCCGGGTCTGACTCTCGGTGTGAAAGGTTTTCTCCCCACTGAACTCTCCACGAGCAAGATGCTGGCAGGTCTCTGTTGGAACAGCAGCAGCCTATGGAAGTTATGCACATAAACAAACATTCACTCAGTCATGCTGAGTGTCTTGTAAGTGCCAAGCACTGTGCTGGCACTGGGAACCAACACTGTGCCCCCGAGGGACTCGCAGCTTCCTGAGGGGACAGACACCGCCTGGCACGAGCAGGTGCCCTGCAGGCAGACTGGAACAGGCAGCACACCCAACGCGCACACGTGTGCTACAAAGGCCTTTATAACCAACCGCGAGGACAGAAGCCACAATACTGCTCGCGAGGAGCCAGGCTCCCAGTCCATCAATACCCGATACACACAGCGAACCAGGGCTGCCAAGGGCCACGGAGACTTCTGAGTTTCCCCCACCATAAAGCTGTCTCCCCTCTGTCCACCGTCCACAGGAACGTCTCTCAGGCCCTTACTTGTTCCCTGGGCTTCAAGAACTCGGGTGAAGCCACACGGGAGCCATGCATTCTATCTGAGCTGCATCCGAGTGGCAGAAACCAGAGACTGGTCAGCCTAGTGGGCAGCAAGTGCCTTCCAGAAGGAGCTGGGCTGCAGGTGCCCCCCGCAAACCTGGCGCCCACGCAACTCTGTTCAGTGGGTCTGCCTGCAGCCCCCTGGCCTGGCCAGACCAGACCTCCTCCGTCTTTCTCACCTGGAAACAAACTGCAGGAAGAGTACTGCCTGGGGCAACGGGGGAACCAAGGCGTGGCCACACGCAGGAGCCCAGGCATCCTCAGACCCGCCACGTCTTCAAGGATACCAGTGGGCTCACGTGGCCATTTAAACTTAAATTAATTGAAAAACTAAACACATTCAGTTCCTCAGGCCCATCAGGCACACACGCCCAGGACCACCGGAGGGAGGCGGACATTCCGCAGGAGCGATGTTTTCCTCAGCCCAGTGAGTCACTGTTCCCAGCTTCAGGCATATACCTGCCAAGCGGCTGGGTGTTTATGTCCCCAAGGCGGGAGGGCAGGAGTGCAGACCTGTGGGCCGTTCTTCTGTCCACACCGCTTCCCAGCCTCCAGCCCGTCCGCTCCACCACGAGTTCCATCCCACTTCACCTTAACATTCTTCCCAAATCGGTTCCGGTGACTTCCCACCGCCTCAACTAGCCGGAGCTGCCCGCAGCATCTGGGAGGCTCCTTGACTTCGTCAGCCAACCAAAGCCAAACACTTCTGGGAAGGCGCTGTCCCGACGCCCACGTGCGGCAGCCTGAGCCCGGCCAGCTCGGCTCGCGGCCGCCAGACCCATGGCCTCGGACTCCCCACCGCGCCCGCTGCCCAGCCCGACACAAGGTGTGGCTGCAATCCCAACAGGAAGTTGTAACATTACTTTCTGAACCCTGCATGCTGCCCCCAAACCCAGAATATCTGAGTCAGAGCCAGACACGTCTGGGAGGGGCTGGGAGGCACCGACACGCCCATCCTCACGCTGGACAGCACCTCATTTTTATGACCAATCATAGAAAGCAACGCTCTGCAGAACAGACAGATCCACTGTATCTTCTGTGTGACACTGATCTCTGTGAGAAGGAAGAGCGAGAAAGATGCCCACTGAGAAGTCGGGCAGGGAGACACAGTGGACGCTCACCCAAGGGTCACCGTTCTCGGAAGTGTGCTGGGCGTTTTCGCGAAGGGTCATACACGTGGACCCTGCCCGTGAAATCACGTGCCACTGATACCCCCACAGACTGGCACGGTTCTCTGTCCACGCCCTGCACTGCCTTTCTCCTGGGCCCCCACCTGCGCCGAAAGGAAAAGCAGGGGCGTCACCCGGGAACCAGCTCGGAGGGGGAAAAGGCCACCGCACCCCACCTGGTTACAGGGAAATAGTAAATAACTAATAAGATGGCCAGTTACATTTGAAATAATAAAAAATTGACATATAAAATACTAAATTTAAGCCAAATTGTATCACAAGATGCTAATAAGGCCAGTGATTACATTATGTGCCTCTTTTACTCTGATAAAAATACAGTGTGTCACTCAACTTTCAAAGCAAATTTAAAAATTAAACTATATCAAAGGCCTGATCCTCCAGGTACAAGATGTATTCAGAGTGCAAGACAGAGCTGTGGGCCTCAACGGGACAGCACAGCCCACCAATGACGTCCAGCCCGTCGGCATGGAAGACACGCTGTGCAGCGGGTGAGGCCTCCAAGGACACCGTCCGTGACCCCAAAGGCACCAAAGGCTCCTCCTGGCTGGGCGGCTCTGGCTCCCGAGCGGGATTTCCTCCCTCGCTTACCCGGAACAACGGACCAGCAGGAACAGCGACAAGATGCCAGACATCAAAGACATTTACAACAATGAACACCGCCTTCTGAGTTATTTTTGTTTGGGGAAATATAGCTATTTTTTTTTTTTTATAAAAAGTTATTTTGGAAATAGGTTTATAATTGCTATTTTTGATCAGATTAATGAGCACATAGATTTTAACCTCTCAGCTCTAATTCCTAATGTGGCAAGAGTAACACACAAATCCCACACCAACAAAAGCTCTTCGGAGACAACAGGGCTCTGGCCCGAACACCTTGAGAACTTCTGGAATAAACAGGAGGAGGAGGAGGAAGAGAAACCTAGACTTGAGAGAGATACATCGATTAGTTGCCTCCCACATGACCCCAACCAGGGCCAGGGGATAGAACCTGCAACCCAGGTACATGCCTTTGACCAGGAATCGAACTCGAGCCCCTTCGGTTCTTGGGTCACTGTGCTAACTGTGGAGCTAAACCAGCCAGGGTGCAAAAAGGTCCTTAATCAAATCCTGGGTACAACACCCCCCTCCCTCTACACATCGCCGGGAAATGACCCTCGGGGAGAAGCCTCAGAAGAGCAGCAGCGTGTGGACATGGGCAGGGAAGTGTCCGTCCGGGCATCGCAGCCCCGCCAGTGCCTCCGCACCAGCTCCCAGGACAGCCGCGTGGTCCATGGTCTAGAGAGGTCACGTGAGGCCCAGGGTGCAGCCGGGCGGTCCCAGCAACTGGCGCTGACACACTGCTCGCACAGCCCCGGGCAGACTCGCAGACAACACCCAGCACCCCTTCCGGGGTCCCCTTCACATATCCCCGAATATGTCCACACAGATCTCATTGTTCTTCTCAACCAACCAGCAACATTTCACCAGAAAACTAGAAACTCCTGAAAAATGGGAGCAGCAGCGAAATCCTCTGGCCAGGTCTCCCAGTGAGTCACGGCGCAAGGGCCTACTTCCAGGAACCAGAGTCAGAGCCTCTCATACAATCCTCTCATTTTCATAGGAAATGCTTTGAATGTAGGGTGATTATGGAAATGAGGTGTTGCTGTAATTGGAGTTGTCATTAATTTAGCAAGTCTATGCCCTGACATTCACAAGACTTGCAAACAGCAAAGAGTAAATTACTATATGTCCAAATCAGAGGTTTCCTTTCCTTTCCGCACATCATTGAAGTGTGGCTGTGCCCTTTTCAGACGCATTAGCAAGGAGGACACTGTCAGAACTCTACTTCCCACCCTTTCCCCCCAACCCATCCTCCCTCCTCGCCAAAGGCTCCCATCAATGTACCGCAAATTCAACTACACACATACTGCATGACTGGCAACATCCTTCTCGTAGACTGATTTCTAAAATATGATAGGTTTTCGCCCAGCTGGTGCAGCTCAGTGGTTTAGCATTGACCCGTGCACCAAGAGGTCGCCAGTTTGATTCCCGGTCAGGGCACATGCCCAGGTTGTGGGCCAGATCCCTAGTGGGGGCGTGCAGGAGGTGGCCAATCGATGTTCTCTCATCCATGTTTCTATCTTTCTCTCCCTCTTCCCTTCCCCTCTCTCTGAAAATCAATAAAGAAAAAAATAAAAAATGAAATAAAATGATAGGTTTTCTTGTATGGTGATGAGCCCCTAAATCTCCAGGTGAACTACATGCTAGGGAGTGGTGCCTAGTTTATCACCACAGGACCGATGGGCTGGCTCCCAGTTTGCTACAGTTCCAGCAACCTTTTAAGGTAAATTCTGAACAAGATGGCAAGGAAATCAGACTAAAGCAATTATTTAGAGAGTGAAACACTTTGTATCTTTTTAAAAGCCTCACCCGAGGATACATTCTTACTGATTTTAGAGAGAAAGGAAGGGAGTATGGGGAGAAACACTGATGTGAGGGAGGAACATCAATCGGTTGCCTTCTGCACATGCCCCGACTAGGGATCGAACCCCCAACCTTTGGGTATATGGGATGATGCTCTAACTCACCGAGCCACCCAGCCAGGGCCTTTCGGGCTCTTGAGCCCGCTATCTGGACACGACACCAGCCTGTCTCCGAGCCCGCGCGGCTCCTTCGCCCAGGCCCCAGCGCCGCTCTGCAGCAGGGACCACTCCTCCGGGGCCAGCCTCAGACCATCTCCCCGACCCAACCACCCCGGTCCGAACATGTCCTCGGAGGGGAAGGGGGTTTACCTGTGCTTCCTCACAAGAGGGCTATCTGGCCCCGAAGTGCATTCAGTGGCCCATTCAGAAGCTCTCCTGGCTCCATCGCTTCCTCTCTAGTCCCGGGCCGCCCTGTCCAGGTCATAACAGGCCAGGCCCAGTGCCTGTCTCCCATGTGGTTTACGGGGCCCTTCCGGCTCCACACACATCACAACATGTCATAATGAACCATCCTCCCTCGTCACAGCTCTTTTTTCCACATGGAAACAGGCTCACCTGACACCCTCTCTTGTCCCAAGTGCAGACTGCACTCAGCACGCACACCCACCCCGGGACCCACCGCCCAGGGCCACATGGGGTCTAGTAAGGACCTGGGGGAGGGAGGAAAGAAACACAGCTTCTGTCTCGGGGGATGCTGGGTAGTGAGCGTTCGGCCAATACCTGCTGTCTTCACGAAGTCCAGGGCACCGTCCAATTAATTTCAAAACAACTTCAATCTAATAACTACTCGTAGAAAGGTCAGTAGCTAGTTTGATGTTCTTCAAGCGACCGGCTGGAACGGCGCCGAGGAACCACGTCCGTATGTTTTCATGGGGCCTCACGCAACTGTTTACGCAGCAGAACACTTCGGTGGCTGCTGCTCATCACCACCGCGAGCAGGAGCCGTGACCGGAGCAGCTGCTGTTCACAGCACACCTTCCAGAGGGCGGAGTGTGGAGGCACCGCGAGTGGACGCCAGACAGACGGCAACAGCACAGGGAGCGTGAGGCCCAGAGCTGGGCCATGGCCTCTGGCAGCCACTGCGCCACCCCTGCCCAGGGGCAGTTCCGGCAAAAAACATCAAACACGAGTCTGATCAGATCTCTAGGTCCAACAACTAATTTACAAGAGCAACAGGGGCAGGATATGCCAAACAGACACCGTGGGAATCCAATCTGTGAGGCAGACCGTGGGAAACTCACAGGACAAGTGACCTCGGTGCTCCGGCAAGAAGAGAGGGTTAGAAGAGGTGCCGGGACACCGCACCTGAGCTGGGTGGGTCCTGCCTCACATAACTACACTTAAGAAAAATTCCTGCCATAGGAAGGACAAGCCAAACCCCTACTGGGTGTCCGATGATGGTAAGAAATTATTATTAAGTTTTTAGGTGTGATAGTGACATTGTGGTTAGGTTTTTAAAAAAGAATCTTTATCTTTTACTGAAGTCTTTACAGGCAGAGAGACACGACATCTGTGATTTGCTCCCCAATCACGGGGGCAGGGAGAACGATGCGTGGGGACAAAGATAAGCAGTTTGGCCTTCACACCGGCCTGGGGCGGGGGATGGCACATGGGGAGAGGGTGTGCTCACCGCACAGTGCAAGTAAAGGAGCACAGTTCATGTGACCGCCGCCCCTCCATCCCAGCGCAGTCAAGTCAACCCAAGTCCAGAACAGTAAGAACTGTAAATCTAAGGTAAAGAAATTCACTGTCAAATGTTAATGGCAAGCTGCGTACCAAAGCCCGAGGGGAACAGACAAGAATTACTGCCCCTGCTTGAAAGTCAGTAATGAATTTCCCTATCAGAGTGACAGAAATGTACACATTCGGTGTCCTTGCTCTGACTTCGTTAAAACTTTGATCACTCTCCATGTGAAGGCTGAAGACCTGGCTTGGCCCTAACAGAAGTCAGGACACCCACACTGTGTGAGTGTTGAGGTCTGAGTTTTCTGGAAGAAGAGGAAAGGCCTGGACTGCTGACACCCTTGCCCGCAGGCCCTGCAGGTTTTCGGAAGCAAACAGCCCTTTCTAGGAGGGCACATACCCACCCCTGTAACCATCCATGTAACCTTCCGCACACGTGTTCTGTTCTTGTGTTTCCCAGCCCTGCCCAGGGCTACTGCTCAGGAGCACCGCTGAAGTGGGTCAGACCGGCACAGTGGCCGAGCACCACGTCAGAGGCGGGGGTGACCGGCCGCCAGCTACACCCAGTGCCCTGGAATCCTGCAAAGCACAGTGGACACCAAAACCATTCCATAGACAACAGATGTCGTCTGGCCTATTCAGCAAATGATCTGAGGACTCCCCTGGCTAAAATCTCTTCCCCTCGAGTTAGAGGAAATCCCGGTGTGTTCACTGTTCGGTTAGGCCCCAGAGAGGTGTGCACCTACCCACCAGCCAGGCAGGGAACTCTGAAACAGGACTGCTTGAAGCCAGCACTCACAGAACCTGAGTCATAGAAAGTGAGGGAGCAGAAACAGGCCTCTAGGAGCCGCAGGGCAGGGAGGAGGGGAAGGGGATGTTTACCTGTGCTTTCTCACAAGAGGAGAGTCTGGCCCTGAAATGCATTTAGTGGCCCAGAATGGAGAAGGCGTGAAGGTTGTGGAAGAGATAGGAAGGAGTAATGACATCCATGCGGTTTAACAGCTTTAATTATTCACCAAGTCCTGATTTTCCTAAATACACACCTTTCATGTTTGCAAAACAGAATGAGTCATTGTTGATGTTGCATCTGAAGACAAGTCAACACAATGTTTACAACTAAACACGCCAAGACCCTAGAACATGAGAAGCAAGCGTCGCGCCCTGGGAATTACCCCAGCAAAAATTCCCTGAACTCGGGGCGCTGGTAAAAGAGAGTCATTAGCCAGGGCCGGCTTGGAGCACGAAGCACACTGGAGAAATAGAAACACTAGTGAGGAGTTCAAAGCAATGACTACGTACAAAAAAGAAAGTGCCTAAAGAGGAAATGAGTAGTTAAAAGGGCTTTCTCCTGAGCTTGAGAAAGCAAGGATCTCTGGGGGAGAACGCGTTCGTGGGAACCGGAAGAGGGGAAAGTGAGCGGAGGGCGGAAGGAATACCGGGATGTGGCTACAGCTCGTGGCGTCAGCGGTCCGGCCGGCTGCGCCCTGCGCCCTGCGCCCTGCGCGGCCCCCAGCCCTGCGGTTCTCCCTTCCTGCCCGGGCCCCCCGGCACCCCTGTCCATCCCGGGAGTGCGGGCTCCCGACCGCGTCTCCACGTACACCGAGGAGAGGGCACCCTCGCCCGGTCCCTCTGCCCTCCCTCGGAGGGGAGCGTCCCCTCCCTGCCCAAGTCGCCGCCGGTTCAGACCCGGTCCCTCCTGCCGGGGGCTCAGGCCTTCCGGGGGGGACTGGCACCTCCCCCAGCGACACCGCCTGACGCCACCTCTCTCGCTAGCCCGCGCGGGGGCAGCGCCGGGGTCCAGGTCGGGACGGGGACAAGGCCGACCGCCCGGATCCACGCCAGGCGGGGGTCCGGGCGCCCCTCGGGGCGCGGGGCCCGGGCCGGGAGCGGTCAGGAGCGACCCCGTGCCGGGCTGCGCCGGGATCGGTGACCCCAGGGCCCGGCCGGGCGGGCGGGGGCGTTGCCGGCGGGGCGCGGGTCGGCTGGGCCGGGCCGGGCGGGCGCACTCACTGTTTGGGCAGCTGCAGGGCGGGCGCGCCGCGCCGCTGGAAGGCCCCGTCCACGAAGACGCCGTTCTTGCCGAGGCAGCGCAGGTAGAAGCAGGGCTCCTGGAAGGTGAGCTGCAGGTGGCGCCGCGAGATGAAGCTCGACAGGCCCATGCTCAGGTCCACCGAGCCCTGCGACGAGTTGCGGCCGATGGTGACGCTGGGCTGCCGCATGAGGAACTCGAACTCGCGGCCCTCGAGGCGCGCCAGCACGGGCCCGGGGCTCCGGCGCACCGAGTCGGCCGCGGCGGCCACCAAGGCCTCGCCCGCCGCGCCCGGGTCCCCCGCACCCCCCGCGATCGCGCCCGGCGGCGGCGGCGGCGGCGGCGGCGGCGGCGGGGGCTGGGCGGGCGGCGGCGGCGACGGGGCGGCGGGCCCCGGGGCGGCGGCGGCGGCGGGGGCCGCGGCGGCGGGGAAGGCGGCGGCGGCGGCGGCGGCGCACAGCACGGGGCTGCAGGGCGCCGAGCGCAGCGCCAGCAGGGCGCGGGCCCCGCTGTCCTCGCCGACTTCGGCCATGTTCGCGCAGCTCCGAGCGGCCTCCGGCGGCGGCGCGGCGGCGGGGGGCGGGGCTCCGCGGGGCGGCGGCGGGCGCGGAATCCCGGGCTGGATCGCGCCGCAGCGGAGCGGAGCGCACAGGCCGCCGGGGCTCGCCAGAGCTCGCCGGGGCTCGCCGGGGCTCGCGGGGGCTCGCGGGGTTCCAGCAGGGTGCCGTCTATGCCCGGCCGCCTCGCCTGCCCCAGGGCGAGCCCCTCGCCCAGTGCCCCCCGGCTATGGGCTGCCCTTTGCTCCGTCCCAGGGGGACGGCGGAGGGGAACCCCCGAAATGTCTAACTGGAAAGTTTTGGTCCTGGAACAAATGACCTCAGTAGTTTCCTGGGCCTGAACCACTCCATCTTCCAACCCCAAAGTGCAAAGTACTTACGCACCCACATGAAGGGTTTTCATACTGTAAATGAAGTTTACCCCAAGGTGCTTGCGACCCCGGTGCCCTGTGTTCTTTTTAGACGTCACCCATGTACTCAACCAAGAGCTCCATCGAATACCCCGGGACTGCTGGCCGCCAGGGCCAGGCAGGCAGACAGCCTGCCCCGCACACCCTCGCAGTGCAGGGGGGAGGCCCAGGCCCAGAGGCAGCCCTTGGCTGCAAACGCGGAGCTGGCCGGTTGGGGCTTTGCGCAGCTCCCACCCGCACCCCAGTCTCCTGGCCACGCATTCCCAATTCGGCCAGGGCCCCCTGAAAGGGGAGGCAGAGCGTCCACATTTCTGTCCTCGAATAATTACAGAGGGTGAGGAAACCGACCCTCCCTGGTGGAGCTTAGAGACTGGGGGGATGCAGACTTGCATTAAGGGCACAGACTAACAGTTATAAAGTGAGCACTGTCAAGTCCTGGGAGGCACTACATGGTGACATGTGAGTGTGTGGGGACGTGCAGCCCATTTGGGGTGGGACGCCCGTGTGCTTACCCACTGTCCAGCCTGCAGCTAAGATGGAAGTTAACCCAACAGTCATGATGGAGTGCACCCATAAATACATTAGAGGTAAGTGTTTGGGAGCCAGTAACACATTTTGTGAGAGACTATGACAAGAGAACCTACTTGAAAGAGGAGGGAAGTCAGTAAACACAGGGTCAGGGATCTCTTCCCTAAGGAGTGACATTTGAACTGAAGTCCAAGGATGAAATGGAACCATTAGGGGAGGGGCTGGGGTGGGCGATGGCCTTCCAGCCAATGAACAGCTAAGCAAGGGATGGCGGTGCCTTCCAGGGACTGATGGGCCACTGCGGGTGGCAGAGAGAGTCACCACTCAGCCGAACCAGATTAGGCTCAATAGGACGGGGCGGGTAAGGATCTGGGCTTGATCCCCAAAGCAATAGAAGCCAGTGCCGGCTCCGGGGCACTCTTGTACCTGGAGGGCATGTGGAGGCAGCGGGATAGAAGCGGAAACAGACCCACACATTTGAAATCAAATCCCCGGCTGTCCCGTGGAGCCTGGGTCAGAAAGGGGTCAGAGTGACCATGGTGAAGCTAGTCAGGGGCTAGCAGACCAGGCAAGAGAGGCCGATGGTGGAAGATGGAGAGAAGTTGGGGGATTCAAGCAGTATTTCTCTCATACAGAGAGATTTACATGAACACACTGGCATCGGGAACGTAAAATTCCAGCCACCATGGAAACTGGTGTGGAGGTTCCTTAAAAAAATTAAACACAGCCGGGCTGGTGTGGCTCAGTGGATTGAGCATTGTCCCGTGGACTGAGAGGTCCCAGTTCGATTCCCGGTCAGGGCACATGCCTGGCTGTGGGTTTGATCCCCAGTGGGGCCATGCAGGAGACAGCTGACCGATGTTTCTCTCTTACATCGATGTTTCTGTCTCTCTCTGAAAAATTAAACACAGAATGACCATATGATGAGCAATTCCATTTCTAGGTATAAACCCCAAAGAACCGAAATCAGGAGCTTGAAAAGGAGTTTGTATACTCACAGCAGCGTCATTCACAACGGCCAATGGTGGAGGCACCCCAAGCGTCCGCTGAGGTGAATGGATGAACAGACGTCCGTCTGTCCTGTGGCATATTATTCAGCACTTGGAAGGAAATTCTGACACAGGCGACAACATGGATGGGCCGCAAGGACATTATGCTAAGTGAAATCAACTGGTCACAAAAAGACCGATACCATGTGATCCCACTAATGTGAGGTCCCTGGAGGAGTCGGGTTCAGAGGCAGAAAGTAGAATGGTGGGTGCCAGGGCTGGGGTAATCAGTGTTTAGAGGGGACAGAGTTTCAGTTGTGCAAGATGGAAACATTCTGGAGATGGGTGGTGGTGGTGGTTACACAAAAATGTGAGTGTACTTACCGCTACCGACATGTACACTTAGAACAGTCAAGGTGGGCCCTGGCTGGTTTGGCTCAGTGGTTGGAGCGTTGGCCTGCGGACTAGAGAGTCTTGGGTTCGGTTCCCACTAGGGCACATACCAAAAAAAAAGGAAAAGAAAAAAGGAAAACAGTTAAGGTGGTACATTTTACGTTATTTGAAATTGACCATAATCTTTTTTTTATAAAGAGAGATTTATATAGGGCCTCCAAGGTTCTTTTCTTCTGGCTTATCTGAGGTGACTTCTCACTTTTATTTATTTTTTATCCTCACCCGAGGATATTTTTCCCATGCATCTTTAGATAGAATGGGAGGGAGGGAGAGAGAGGGAGAGAGGGAGACATCGTTGTGAGAGGGACACATCGATTGGTTGCCTCTTGCATGACCCCGACCAGAGCTGGGAGTGAACCGCCACCAAGGTCTATGTCCTTGACCAGAATCGAACCCGCAACTCATGGGTCCCGGGCTGACTCTAACTGCTGAGCCGAACCAGCCAGGGCTGACTTCCCACTTTTAAATGACAGGTCTGTTTGATGACAAGAGACACGTTGGTGCTTCCAGGCCCCTCAGGCCTAACTCAATATAAGTGTAAAGACTTCTCCCCCAGATGACAAGCCCAGAGGTTCTTTTCTGAGGAGCGAGAACCCGTACAGTAACAGTGCCAGGTGCTCACAGGCTGGCTCTCGGTGACCTTGCCAAGTGCAGATGCCCACTGAATGGCTGGCGGTTCCTTTCTCCAGGACAGCAGTGGCTGACTCTAGCACAGTGCCAGCAGAGCGGGCACGGGAGGGGCAGCAAAGCCAGCACAGAACGAAGACCCGAGAGCTGCCTTCTCGCTGTCTCCAGGTCCGGGGCGGGCCACAGCGATCACACAGCGTGGTCCCTGACGAGGGAACATTAAGAGCTGGCTAGGGAGAGCTCGTCAGTTTTCCGGACCTCCGACACCCAGGCTCTTACCCTGACGGATCCTCTGGAGCTGGCGCAGAAACAGAGACAAAGTTAACTCCGAGGCACTGAACGAAGACTGTCCTGGGAGATGACGATTAAGGCCGTGTTAAAAGAGGCAACGGCCCATCTGGAGAAACAATGCACACACACACACACAAAAGCCAAAACCTGTGAGCAGATCCTTCACCAAAGATTCATACACTACCAACAAGCACATCACTACTTGTTAGGGAGCAAATTAAAACCTCCAGGGATTCCCCGTTGTTAGCTGAATATACGGTGGTGCTGACATTTTGGAAACAGTTGGGCAATTTCTCATAGAGTTCAGTTAACTTACCATATGATCTGCAACCCTGTTTACTAGGTGAATTCCCAAGGGTGTTGAAAACTGCGTCAACACAGAGACCTGTACACAAATACTTAGAGTGGATTTATTCATTATCACCAAATACTGGAAACCTGGCAAGCCAAATGTATCTCGGCTGGAGAATGGATAACAGACTGTGGCATAACTTTGCAGTGGAATACTACGCAGCCAGGAAAAGGAGCAGGGTACCCATACACAGAGCATCATGGGTGATCCCAGATGCTTTCATACGGGACATTCTAGAAAAAGCAAAACTATAGAGACAGAAACAGATGAGTGGTCTGACGGGCTGGAGGTCTGGGGAGAGGTTGACCACAGAATGACACGTGGGAAATGTGTTTGGAGGGAGTAATTATAGTGGCGATTATAGGACTTCACATATTTGTCAAGAGTAGCAGCAATGTTCACTAAAAATGGTGAGTTTTAATCTATGTAAATCAACCTTAATTTAAAACAAAATAAAAAATTGAAGGTTGTGTTTGTAGACCCGAAACAGGGACCAAGAACCGTGCTGTGCACCTCAGAAGGCCCCAATTAAAACGGAGTGAAATCAGACCGGCCCGTCCTCCGTGGCACAGCTGCCTTTCTGGGGCCGGCCTGGAGCCCCGCGTGGCTGACGGCTCCCACTCTGACCAGTGCAGACGTGGACATTGCCACCGTGGCAGTTCTGCTGGCCGGTGCTGCCTGAGGGTGGTGGCCGGTACCTCTGCTCTCTCCTCCCTTCATCTCCCCACGTCAGGGGATCATGCCAAGCAGCAGGACCCACCAAGAAGCGCCGATGGGTCACCTCCTTGCCTTGAGCCCCAGGGGCCCCTGCGGGCGCTCTTGTACCTGGTGGGTACGTGCAAGGCAGCGGGGTAGAAGCGGAAACCCCTTAGGCCTCGCCCTGGCTGAGTGTGCAGGCAGGTGGGTGGGGCCGAGGAGGAGGAGCCTCCATGTCTGGAAGCTGCTGGTCCACACAGGTGCCCAACACCACACAGGTGCACACGGGCATCCACACACACAGGCATCTTCGAGGGCCTGGAGCTCAATAAGTATTTGACCAATGACCCTTCTGTGACTTCTCATCACCTCCTTCCTTTTCCTGTCTGAATGTCACTTCCTGATGCTGCTATGACCTTCTCAGGTCCTTCCTGTGTCCCCAGTACTGCTTCCTGCTGAGTCCCCAGGGTTTCCCATCACACCGTGGTGGGGCCTGTGACCATTAGGGAAAGGACTGCAGTTTTTATCACTGCAAAAGGCGCAGGCAGGCAGAACAATCCTCCATGGAAAGAAACACTTCCCGACCCATGTGAGACCCAGAACCCCTGAGAGGGTGAACCCCGACCCCTGGCTCTCTGGGAACAGGTGGGTTTGTTCCCACGCAGCCTCCCGGCTCCCTGGCATTCAGCAGGGTCAGGAGGCTAGGTCAGACTCGCACCCCGCGCAAACCTGCTCCAGCCAGAGCGTGGGCGGGAACTGCTTCTGAGAGAACCCACCCGTGCTGGCACCTCCCAGAGGGCTGTGTGTCACTCACCTACGGCTGGTGACAAATGGCTCCAAACGCAGGGGCTTAAAGAGATCAAGGTGTATCATCTCACTGTCTGTGGGTCGGGAATTTAGGAGTGACTCAGCTAGGTGGTTCTGGCTCCAGGGCTCTGGCGAGGTCATGTCAAGATGTTGGCTGGGTCGCCCAGCCGGTGTGGCTCAGTGGATTGAGCCTTGTCCCATGGACTGAGACATCTCGGTTCTATTCTAGTCAGGGCACATGCCTGGGTTTCGGGCTCGATCCCCAGTAGGGGGCGTGCAGGAGGCGGCTGGTGGATGTTTCTCACATCAACGTTTCTTTCTATCTGTCTCTCTCTAAAAAAAAAAAAAATTTATAAAAACATATTTTAAAAAAAGATGTTGGCTGGGGCTACGCCTTCTGGAAGTTTCCCTGAGCCTGGAGGGTGCAGTATGCAGTACAGTGGATGGAGCCAGCCAGCTCTACTGTGACCAGCTGTGTGACCTTGAACAAGTTATTTGGCCTCTCTGGGCCTGTTTCCTCTACTGTAAAACAGGCTTAGGGTTGGTTGATGGGGACTTAAAAGGGATGATGTCAACGGGGCTGTGGACACTGAGAAACTCACTCATGTTACCTCTGGATGCAAAGGATTTTGTAAGAACAGACTTGGAAATAAGGAAGGCAGGACCCTTGGGCCGAGGGCCAGCTCTGCAGAAACCCCCAAAGTTGCTCAGCCTGGCAGGCCTTGCAAAGGACAGAACTCTCTGGACGTATCGTGGGACGGCGGTTTGCCTCCCTGACAGGCTTTTACCCCCGGACTCGTCCTCGGGAGCCTCCCGAAACCCACCCCTCAGTGCAGACCCTCCCATCTGCTGGCCCGGGCCTGTCCCTGGCTCCTGCCCTGGGAAGTCGTGCTGTGACCCACCGTCCATCTCTCCAGCCCAGGGCAGCGGCCCGCCGGGGCCTCACCTCTCCGGCGGCTCTGGAAGGGTGGCCGTCTGCGGCTCGTGTCTGGCTGTGCGCACGGGGGCCAGGCCTTCTGGGCTCACACGCGGGAGGAAACTGGACGTGTTTGTAAGTGGGAGTAGGCAGTGCTCTGTCTGCTTCTCGGCAGCAAAGAGCTCAATTCTCTAAGAGCTCAAGGGCCAGTCCCTCTGGAGAGAAGTCCAAGGGGCCCTGGAAGTCACCTGTGTGCCCGGAGAACGGGGTCACAAGTGCCCTGCCCTGAATGTGGCTGCGTGGGGCCCGGCCCTCCTCGTGCTCAGTCGGTGGGGTCCCCCTGCAGACAAAACCTGCCCGTGAGCCACGAGGCACCTGGGATGTGCCCTCCGCAGGAGCCCCAGGGAGAGCCCCAGGTGCCACTGGGCAGAGCGGTGGTTACCCGAGACCTTCACGCCCCAGGAGGCCCCGCGGGGAAACACGGGGACCGGTGGGAGCCCCTGCGCCTCCCACTGGCGGCCGGTGGCCATACTGGGCCCAAACCCAGATGGGCTGTGGTGTGAAATACACTGTACTCTGAATTTCAAAGACTTACTGGGGAAAGAGCGAAATCTCGTTGATAGTTTTAGTATTTTTTGCAGCTTGAGATGATAATACATTGGGTCTATCGGGTTAAATAAAATGCATTACTAAAGCCAGTTTCACATCTTTCTGTTCGCTGCTTTACTGCAGCTACTAGAACATGTGAAGTGGCACGTGTGCCCCGTGTCATGTCTCTCACGGGGGCGCCGTGAGACCCACAAACTCTCCCGCAGAGGTGTTTGTCTCCACGACGGTGCTTTGTGCCGGGCTGGGCTGTCGTCCGGGGCCCGTGTCCTGCATTCCTCCCCTTGCAGCGGGCACAGGGCCACGTGAGGGCTGCGGATCAGGTTGTCTGTGTGGCCGCGGCCCAGCGGGGAGCAGACGCCGCTGCGGCCGCCACAGGGCGCTTTGGTGCTCCCCACAGACGCCGGCTCCGGCCAACTTAAACAGCACGTACTGGCAGGATGCTAGGAAGTTCACGGAACCCAAGGCTGCGAGACCCAGGTTCAGAAAGGGTGGGTAGGAGCTGCCGACAGGATCTAGCAGAAAACCCCAAGGCGGCGGCTCGGGGTGCCCCCCCCATTAATCAGCTCCAGCTTCCCCCTCCTTGCGTCAGACTCCCCCAGGCTGGAGTCCCCAGGAGAGAGGTCTGCCCAGGCGGGGCCCAAGGTGGGCGGCCAGGAAGCGGCTGCCGAGGCCGAGGCCGGGCTGGGCCTAGAGCGACGTCTGGTTGCTGTTAGCTGGAGGGTGGGGGGAGGGGCGGGGACGGGGACTGGAGTGGCAGACACTGGAGTGGCAGACACTGGAGGGCGCTGCCCCATCCAGCCCCACTCCAGCAGGGCCCTGCGGAGGACTCGGCCTGGTCCGCTTTTCCGAAAAGACTCTGAAGTTCATCTTTTTCAAACTTCACACTATGGAAAGATTGAAAACACACCAAAGACGACGATACAAACGTTAACTTCGGAGTTCCCATCACCAGCGTGAACAATGGCCGGTGGACAGTCAAGGTCACTCACCGGGAGCCGCTCAGATCCCCACATGCTCTGAGGCAGATCTCAGGCCCTCCACCCCTTCCCGAAACAGCGTGTCCCCAACAGACACAAGCTCCTGCTAAACACATGACAACATCCTCACCCACGAGAGAATCCTAATAATGCCTTAACATGATCAGATTTCTGGCCAGTGTTTAGATACTTATTTTTAACGTTCCCGAGGGATGATTGACATACAATAACATTCACACAATGTTAATGTACAATTTTCAAAGGTTTATAGTTATTCAGTAATCACCACGATCCAATTTTAGAATAATTTAGAACATTTCCATCACCGCCGACGTTTCTTTGAATCCGTTTAGTCAGTCCCTACTTGGGAAAACAGTAGCAATTTCTTTTTTTTTTTCTTCTGTCCTCACCCGAGGACATTTTTCCATTTTTTGTTCAGATAGAGTGGGGGGGGGGGGTAGAGAGCGAGAAACACCGATGTGAAAGGGACACATTGAGTGGTTGCCACCTGCATGACCCAACCAGGGCCGGGGACAAACTGCAACCGAGGTACATGCCCTTAGCAGGAACCGAACCCGAGTCTCTCTGGACTGCGGGCCAACACTCTAACCGCTGAGCCAAACCGGCCAGGGCAGTAGCAATTTCTTAAAGAGCTCAATTTCCCGTCAGTGTGTCATCCGGCCAACGCACCTCTAGGGATCGACCCAAGAGGTGAACACACGTCAAAGACGAGTCTGCGTGTTGATAGCAGAGTCATTCACAAACCCAGACTGGAAACAATCCCTACGTCTGTCAGTTACTTGGACTGGTTTTAAAAGACCGAGGTGTAGTCACAGAGTCAAGCACTCTCAGCACTACCAAGGGATGGACTGCTGACACCCCAGGAGTACGGACACGCCCCAAACCCTGAGCCGCAGGGAAGGAGCAGGCACAAAGGGCCACGTGCTGTCTGATTCTGTGTATGAGATAGCGGCAGAAAAGGGAAGCCTGCAGACTAGAAGGCAGACGGTGGTTGCCTGGGCCACCCCTCTGGGAACTTGTCCCTCTCCCTCCTCAGAGGGAAAGTATAACCCCCTCACCGAAAACTTACACTTTTAGTCCTGCAACCCAAGCTCCCCTAAAACCAGGCCCCAGGAGGCCGGCCACTTCCAGGAATAAATACAGAGAGAAGAGTGCAAACCTGCGTACAGGAAATACTGCGACACACACATTCTAAGGAGCATGTCTTCATGCCTTTTTTTTTAATCCTCACCTGAGGATGTTTTTCTATTTATCTTCAGATAGAGTGGGAGGGAGAGAGAGAGAGAAACATTGATGTGAGAGGGACCAGGGCCGAGGATGAACCACAACTGAGCAGGTGCCCTTGGCTGGAATCGAACCTATGACTCTCTGGTCCGCAGGCCAACACTCTAACCACTGAGCCAAACCGGCCAGGGTGTGTGCCTTCATGCTTTTTAATAATGATGCCTGTTGCCCTGGCCAGTTTGGCTCAGTGGTTAGAGCGTGGGCCCACGGACCAGAGAGACCCAGGTTCGGTTCCCGCTAAGGGCATGTACCTCAGTTGCAGTTTGTCCCCAGCCCCGCTTGGGGTCATTTGGGCGGCAACCAGTCGATGTGTCTCTCTCACATCGATGTTTCTCTCCCTCTCTCCCTCCCTCTCTCCCTCCTACTCTCTCTGAAGATAAGTGCAAAAATGTCCTCGGGTGAGGATAAAAAAAAAATTAATAAATAAAATAATGCCTGTTTTTATGATTTTCAAAGATATTTGAAGGTGGTTAGAGAGACCTGTTATCCTGGTTCGGCAGCTGAGAGAGGGACACTCAGACGGACTCAGGGTCTTGTCCAAGCTCACAGAAGCTGCTTTGGAAAACGACCCCGACCTGGCCCAGAAGCAGACCCCGCCTGGTCCCCGGCGGTTCCTGGCAGTTTGCCGCGTCATCATGTACTTGGGTCCGCGTTCACTGAGCACGTGTGGGTCGTGTGTGTAACGGGCTCGGTGCGAGCAAGCCCTGCAGCCCTGCCACTGCCCGTTGGGTCGACTCTGCCCACGGCCACTCCCAGATGGTCACACGCGGTCCGCTGTCCTGGAGGTGGTGCGGCTCAGCCTAACATTACAACCGAAACTGTAGAAAGTAAACCCAAGCAGGAGTTCTACTAGAAACCTCAGTGCTCGGACCGGGGAAGGTGATGGGATGACATCACGGTAGCGGGGACGAGTCTGGCGTGCGGGGGACGACTGGGCGCAGGTGGAGCGCTCCTTTCTCTCCTCGATGGCGCTAGCACAGTCCCTGCCCTGGAGCGGGAAGAGGACAAAGCGGGCGCAGCGTCCCACGTGTCCCATGAAATGCGTGTCCTTGAGGGGGGGATGGGATTTGAGAAGGAGGCAGCCACCGCCTCTCGCCGTGTGTGAGGAGCAGTGACTGCCCACGGCGCTGGGGTCACTGGCAGCAGTGAGCTCAGCCTCCGGCCCGCCGGTGACATGGTGTGGGGAGGCCACACCATGCACGTGACATGGACACGGTCCAGCTTCCCGGGTGCCCGGCACCGACTGATTGCTCCCTCTCCAGTGTCATTAACTGTTCAGGGGAAAAACTCGCTGGCTAAGAGTCCCACAGACTGAATTCATCGAAAAGAGAAAACCCAGAAGACTTCATCTTGCCTCCCTCTTTTTATGTTGATTATTTCCATAAGTGACAGGCAGCCAGCTGAGGAAATGCAAGCGAGGTGGCAGACCAACTTACTGGATTCGAAATCCTGCCTGGTACATGCGTCCGTCAAGCCGACAGTGGCAAAGCAGGAACCGGAGGATCTTCAGAACACGCCTAGGACAGACGGACCGCGTCTGAGCAGAGCACCTAATAAATACGAGATAAAACGGAGGGCAGGACCCAAGATGCCTGCACCCCTCTCGGAACTAGGAACTTAAACCCCATCCCCGTTTGGAGGGAGCCGGGCTTGGCTCAACGCAGAGGGCAGAGCCTAGGGAAGTGCCGTGCTGCCCTGGGTGGTGGCGGTCACTCACCAACTCTCTAGGGGAGGTTTCCACCCACTCCCTCCCCTGCTGAGTTTAATTAGCCACCAAAGACTGAAGCTGGTAGAGAGGGTGGGATGATTCCCTCTCCTGCATGCCACACGCGAACAGAGGTTCAAGTGAGGGAAGCGGGCAGGTGTCCTATGGGAGGTGGCTGTCAGAAGACCTGGCTCTGGGCACCACCCTGGTGGCAGCTGGGTGATGTCAGGCAATGTCGCAGGGCGGTGAGTGGCTAGTCTGGAGTTCAGGGGCAGAACCCCCGGCAGCCTCCCCCTTATTCACACAGTTCTGGTTTTGCCTGGGGTGACATTTCTAAACAGTGACATTTCTCAGCCTTCCTTGAAGCCAGAGGTGGCCACAGGACGTAACTATGGTTAATGTGTTTAAGCAGAGCTCACGGGCTTAGGATGCCGGACCCATCCCCGTCTGCCTAGACTTTCTGGGTCGTGGCCATGCAAGTCCTTCGTCCCCGGAGACTCCTTAGTCCCAAACACTTTGGGGCGAGTTCTCGCTGGGAGAGGCTCTCCGGAAGGGGCAGCTGCTGCTGGCCAGAGGCCTTTCCCCTTTGTGCCCCTCTGGCTGTGTGGGCTCAGTGCTGGCGGTGCCCACGAACAAGCGCGGAGACGAGGGCCACCAACTTATTTTAACGAAAGAACTGAGAGAGAGAGAGCTGTTCACTGGGTAACTGTAGGGGCAGCATCTAAACGAAGTGGGCACGAACCCTGGGGCGGGGCAGGGACAAAGTGGAGAGGCTGGAACGAGAGCAACGTGGGAAATGAGGCATGACGCGCGAGTCTGCGGCTGGAGGGGCCCTGGCTGGTGCTGGGGCTTCTGGGGGGCCGTGAGTCCTCCCCACCTGTGGAAAGAGCTGCCACACAGCAGCTGCTGCTAGCGGGAGGCGCAGGAAGATGCTGGGCAGGAATTGCTCATGGAAACGGCAGGCTTGGTCTAGCGCCACCTACGGGCAGGTGCCCAGTCCCAGCTCCACGCCACAGGGCTGATCCACAGGGTGGGCGTGCAGCCCAGAGGCCATGACTGGTAAGGAGCACACTTTCCCTGCCCTCATCACTCTCTTCCTCCTCCTCTGCGCTGTTTTCTTGCTTTTCTTCAGCGTTTTATCGCGTGGGCTTGTAATCCTGACGATAAGGTTTGATTTTACCTGCTTTTCAAGGGTTTAGGGTTGGAATTATACTGTCTATGGTCTATGGTGTCTGGCGTGTTACACTCCGCGTCTGGGAGGTGCACGCGTATTTTGCAGATGGTGGTATTTCATTCATTTCCAATGCTTTACGGCGTGAATGTTTTACAACCTGAGTGCCCCACACCTCATCCGTTCCGAGGTGGGCGGGCACTTCTAGCTGCCACTCTGAGAATACTTCCTGTGCAGGTGTCCCACCGTGCGTACATTTCTCCAGGTGGTTCTCAGTGTGGTCCCCAGGTCATCAGTGTCACCTGGGGACTTGTTAGAAAATGCAGGTTCTGGGGTCCCACCCAGACCTCCTGACTCAGCCTCGGGGGGTGGGGCCCCAGAGCCCTTCTGGAGACTCTGATGCACACTGAAGCCTGAGAAGCTGTTTCAGGTCACGCTTCTGGAAGGCTTATGACTCATAGGATACGAAAAGTTCTCCCCGGCTCAGTTAGAAGGCTCTGATGGTAAGGAACAGGAAACTTAACTCAAGGTGGCTCCAACACAGCCCAGATCTATGGCCCTGCCTATGGGGACTCTGGGGGGGGGCAGCCTGGGACTCAAGGTGCCATCCCAGACTCAGTTTCTGTCCCGCATTTGGCTTCCCTGACCCTGGTGGATCGACTCTCATGATTTCGAGGTAGCCCACCCCACCACCCCATGTAAACAAACCAGGTTCGGAGACCATTGCTACTTCACAGGTCTCTTTTTAGGAGCAAAGACATGTTTCTCCGGACCTCCTCCCCTCCCCTGCCCACTTCCCTTTATGTCTCATTGGCCAAAATTACACACATGCTCTTGCCCCAGCCCCTTCCTGGCAAGGGGCTAGAGGCCACCGTGCTTTTTATTTTTTATTATTTCTTTTTCTTTTTTATCCTCACCCGAGGACATTTTTGCACGTTTCTTCAGATAGAGCAGGAGAGAGAGAGGGGGAAGAGAGAGAGAGAAACATCAATGTGAGAGAGACACATCGAGTGGTTGCCACCCACATGACCAGGGCCGGGGACAAACTGCAACCGAGGTACGTGCCCTTAGCGGGAACTGAACCCGGGACTCTCTGGTCCGCAGGCCGACGCTCTAACTGCTGAGCCAAACCGGCCAGGGCGCACCATGCTTTAAAAAAAAATATATGTTTTTATTGATTTTAGCCCTGGTCAGTTTGGCTCAGCGGTTGGAGCGTCGGCCTGCGGTCCAGAGAGACCTGGGTTCGGTTCCTGCTAAGGTCACGTGCCTTGGTTGCAGTTTGTTCCCGGCCCTGGTTGGTTGTGTGGGTGGCAGCCACTCGATGTGTCCCTTTCACGTTGATGTTTCTCTCTCTCTCTCTTCCTCTCTCTCCCTCCCACTCTGAACAAAAAATGGAAAAATGTCCTCGGGTGATGATAAAAAAACTCAACATTTTTATTGATTTGAGAGAGGAAGGGAGAAGGAGAGAGAGGGAAACATCGACTGGTTGTCTCCCATATGCTTTCCGACTGGGGACCAAAACTGAAACCTGGGCATGTGCCCTGGGCGGAGTCAAACCAGCGACCTTGCAGTGCATGGGACAACGCCCCACCAACTGAGCCACGCCGGCCAGGGCAAGACAACCACGCTTTTTAGCCCTATCATGATTCTGTCTTAGGAGCTGGGCCCACCTCTCCTGAAGCTGATGGAAACTTAGTATCTGGACAAAATTTGGGGTCTCCTGGCAGAGAAAGGAGAGGGATGAGGAGGGGGCTGCTAGGGAGGTCACCAAACCACACCTGCTACAGCAGGGTAACGGATTCTGGGGACCAGCAGTAGATAAGGCACAGGTAGAAAGATTTTCATGGCTGGGTGTGGAAGCAAACCGGGCCCCACGGGCCGTAAGGTGTTCTTTCCAGTACAATTCCTAAATGTGATGCCGTGGGGAGCTGGCGGCAGCGCTACGTCTCCTCGTGGAAGGTGTGGTCACCGGGGAGGTCAGCTAGTTCTGCTATTGCCCTGGTCTGAAATCATTCACCCCAGACGGCTCCGCAACGCGGCCTCGCTGAAGAGAACCAACGAGCAGAGGGGGACAGTTAAACCTGGCCGTTACCAAGCAACAAGTTGGCGTAGCAAGGACAGAATTAAAGGAACTTAATACAGGCCGCACAACCTCACGCAAAGGTAGCATGGGAGAAGAGAATGTTAGAGGCTCATTCCAGTTTCTATTACATTTTATTTTGAAAACTTCACTTTTGATTTAAAATGCAACATATGTTCATTGTCGAAAATCAGGAAAAAAATAAATAAAAACCTAATTGTATACTCAATCTCCCCACTGACTACATTTAGTATTTTGATGTGTTTTCTTCAGATCACCCATACACTCTGTCTCATATCTTGCTTTTTTCCATTTCACTTGATATGGTATTTCCCCACAGAATTAAAAACCCATTGCAGACATAATTTTAAACAACTGTATGGCACATGAACTGATCAATTACTCTTGGCAAAACACTATGAATTTGTGCTTTGGAAGGACTAACAGGGGGGAGAGGGGGAGTCAGGTACCTGAATGCCAACCTTCCCTGTAATTCACATTTGTTGAACTTTGAAGTTAGCTTCAGAGGTTAGCTTCCTTCTAACCTCCTCTTCAGCTTGGGAAAACTGAAGCCTGGGTGATTTTTTTTTTTGTATAGATAGAGTAGAAAGGAGGGAGGGGAAGAGAGAGAGAGAGAGAGAGAGAGAGAGAGAGAGAGAGAGAGAGAGGGAGAGAAACACTGATGTGATCGAGACACATCAGTTGGGTGCCTCCTGCACAACCCCGCCAGGGCTAGGCCGCTGAGCCAAAACTGCCAGGGGCCTGCACTTTTTTGGGGGACCCTGTGTAGTGATTTGTGCTGTAAGATATAAAGTCAAAGACAAAACTTTCCAGTTATTAGTGGCATTTCTTGTCAAGACCAGCCGTCAAGGGCCTGACACTTCCTGGGAAAACCATGAGCAGCCGCAGGGATACCTTGTTTTCCACCTTAACTGGCGGGATGGATCCTTTGGAAGCAGAGTCGAGCTGTTTAATCATCTCTTGTGTTAGTGTCATTCTATTTAATTGAAAAATACCTGACAATAGCAAAGCTCCAGATTATTTCTCAACCGCGGTGGTAGGATTTCCCCTGCCACCTGTCCCTAATGCCATGAGATCCGGTCGCTTAGATCTGTTAACCTTTATGGGATGAATAGGCTTTGCCGATCACAAATCAAGACATGACATTTGTTTCTCGGGTTTGTTTCTTTGTGAGAAGAGCATCTGCCCTCTTGATTGCAGCTCTGGCCTGATCGTCTGAGGGGGTGCTACCTGGCCCCCATTCTGCCTGTGGTCTGTACCACCTGTCTGACTCACCAGACTAGCAGGGCGGTGAATGCTGGCGCATCTACACCGTGAAGACAGACCCCTAGCCGGGCCAAGGACAGCGCCTTCACAGCAAACTGCGGGACCTTGATCCGGCCGCTCTCCCAGGCTAATGCTCTGCCCTGGCTCCAGGTGGACTTCTGCTCTCAAACGTGAGCGGGTGGCACGCAAATGCTCTCGAGCCAGCTTTTCCCTTTGCCTTTGTGTTAAAAAGGAAATTTTAATGGAAAAAAACGTGCTTCCACTCAGAGGCAGAACACGCTAGGGCTGCCGCTCCTCATGCCTGAGGGAACCGTAGCATCTGGCTAAAAAGGCCATTTCTCTGTAGCAAGACCATGCAAACATGCCCACCAGTGACAGGCCTGGTGCGGGGGGATGGGGATCTGCCAGGAAATGATGGCCTGGTCTTCTGTTTAAAAAGAGAAGCCAGACTTCATATTTATGGACGAGTGAATAACCCAATACCACTTATTGGTTAACGTATAGTAGCAACATCGGGGGAAAGAGACAAAGAAGTTGAGATCCAAGGTTATGTCTGAGGGGGAAGAGAAATTGGCCTTTTGTTCTCTCTCCCGTGCTCCTAGTATGCATCTACTTTAAAAAATCGTTTAATTGGGTCTTTGGTTTGTAAAAGAAAACAAGTTAGGGCTGCACGCAGGGAGCCCCTCACTCGAGGCCCCGCCCCCTGCACGGGGCCTTTGGAGCCCACAGGGGACTGGGCGCATTCCAAGTCCCCTCTCCAGGAGGCCACACAGCTATTCTTGCCTGTGAGCCTGGGAGGCCCAGCATCTTGTTAGTGTTATGATGGAGAGAGGGGTGGGAGGGATCTTTCTGCTCAGGCCTCTGGAACCCTCTTCCTGCTTAGAAAAGAGGTTTTGTTTGACTCCTTTCTTGGTCTCTGAGGCACCAAAGGGAGTGATTAATAGGGAACCACCTCGAGATTTCAATAGAGCGGCAGCGTGAGCTGCTGGGCAGGCCAGGCCTTTGTTCCGCAGAAGCCGGCTCTAAAGGGCGATGGGCTGCCGGCGGGGAAGCCAGCCCTCATGCCTGCGCGGTTTCGTCTTTGCCAGGCCAACCTCACGACCTGAGCCAGTCTGGGAAGACTCCTCTGGGGGCTGCTGGGGCTGCACAACATTCAGGCTGGGACTGGGGCCCAGAGACCCTTGTTTTCTTTTGTGAAATCTCACAGATAAGAGCAAAGGCGCCAAGGGCAGGGCTGAAGTGTACACTTCCCAGGAAGGGGTGCAGGGAGGGCGCCTCCATGCAGGCGCCAAGGCGGCTGGACCTCCGGGCCTCTGTGACCGGGAGAAGAATGCCAGCCTGTGAACAGGGACAGGGCTCTCAGCACCCTGCCACCCTCGGCTCACTTTGAGCAGGCCCAGCCGGGCTCCTGTGAGCACAGCAGAAGTGAGGGCAGGCTTGGGAAGCGAGAGGCAGGTGACAGGCACAGAGGAGTTAAAAACGGGAAGGAAATCAACAACCAGCAGCCCAGCCAGAAACCATCCCGTGCGGGTCCCACGTTAGCTCGCGTCACAGATGAATCAAGATCTGTGTCTTTCCGGTTTCATTTCTTACTCATTAACGTAGCATCAACCAACGTTCAGCTCACACACCACGTTTAACGACAATTTATGGGGAAAACAGTGGGTTGGGAGGCCGCTACATTTGACAGATTGCGGTTAATTTTCAACCACAGGTTGGCTACGGATGGAGCACTGTATGTTTTATCATTTTATTTTTTTGCCGTGTGCTTTGGTGTCAATCAAGTTTATACGTGTGTGCATGTACATGTGCACACCCCCGCCCCACCCCGGTTGTTAAACATGATCCTTCAGCCTGGTGTTTAGCGTAAGTACTTCCTGAATTTCCTTTATAATTTAACCACTTTAGGATTTCCTGTTGGCTAGATGTGACCATGTCCCTTAGGGCCTGGAGCGGTGTCTGGCACAGAGCAGGTATTTAAACTGAGGACGAGCGATTCTGCAGCCCGAGGCAGCCCCACGCAGCTGGGAGCCTGGGCCAGAGACAAGTCGGGAGGTCTGTTTGCTTTCTGAAGTCAGATCTTTTTAGGCTTCACGGTGAAAAGTCAGAGGGAAAAGGGCAACAGCCAGAGGGCCACCGGCTCCGCGCTCACATGGGTCCAGTGGTGTGTTCCTGCAGAACCCCAGAAATGAAGCCTCTGGGGCAGGCGACACAGCAAAGGGCCGGAAACAGCTCTCCCAGGCTGCTTCGGGGCCCCTCCGTCGCTATGAAACCGGCCCCGAGCGTCGCTCCGCGCGCGGACTAGGAACAGAACTTGGTCTCGGTCCGGGAGGCGCCTGGGCCGGCCCGACCCGCGAGCGCGGCTTCATTCAACAGGCACCGCGACCTCGGCGGTGCACGCCCGGCCCCGGGGCCCACGTGGCCTGCAGGAAGCCCCTCCCGGGGTCCTGCAGCCTCGCCAGCCCGCCGGTGTGACCTTGGCAGGTCGCCCCACCCCGCGAGGATCCCGGTCCCAGCCGACGCGCAGCTGTCACGAGGATGCGACCTGCCCACGCCCGGCTCCCGCTCAGACCGGAAGACGCGTCGGGGAGAGTTGTGCGCAGGCGCGACGTGCGGCGTGGCGCGCCCTGCCGCCGCCAGGGGGCGCTGGGGACGCCGGCGCCGTGGGGGAGGGGAGGCCGCCGCGCCGAGGCCGGACCACGTGCGTACCACGTGGCGCCCCCGCCAGCCCCGGACCGCGGTAGGACTTCTGGGTCGGCCACGCGGCACAGTCAGCAGCCCGCGAAGGTGAAGGGCTAGGTCTTCACGTCCGTACCCCCGCTGACCCCTGACCTCCGACCCCACTCCCTTTAGGATTGCCCCACACCGGCGACCTCGCAGTGTGTTTATAAACAGAACCTCTGGCGGGGCCAAAACCCCGGATCGCGGATTCACACCCGGGGAAGCGGCACCTTCCGCAGCATGCTCCTCCCGCGCATGCGCTCTGCGCGGCTCCTCGGGCGCTTGCGCACTCGCGGCCAGGGCGGGGTCGTGCGGCCGGGGAGGGAGGGGAAGGGCGGCGGCCAGCGCGGACGGGACGCGGCCGCTTCCCGGCAGCCCGGCCCCCGCACCGGCCCGTCCTTTCCCGGCCGTGTGGCCCGGGCAGGCCGCCTGCTGCTCGGAGCCCGCGCCCTCGCCTGTGAAGTGGGGCTGAGATCGCGGTCGCGAGGATGAAATGCTGACCCGCCCCAGCGGCTGTCGGGGCCCACGCTGCCCCGGGACCGCCCCACCTGGCCGCAGGGCCCTTGCAGCAAGCGCCCCGCGGAGCGCGCGGGTGGACGGAACGTGGCGCGCACAGTGGGCACGGCGGCCTTGGCAACGGCGGCCTTGGCAACGCGTGCGGGCTGTGACCTGCACGGGCCTGGAGACACTGCAAGTGCAGGCAGATGGCGGTGCCCTCTGACTCCACGTATATGAGGTCCCTGCGGTACCCCGAAACTGCCCTACAAGGCCCAGCCTCTTACCCCTTCCGGTGCCACCTGGGTCCCCCCCAGCCCAAACAGCTGCCTTTCTGGCCGGGACCGCAGGGGCCTCGGCCCCTCCTCACTGTTCCTGGGACACAAGTGCTTGTCCCGCTCACCGTGGCCTGACCGTTACCTTCCCGTGTCCTCGGCAAACAAGAATCCACGCTTACTTCACGCGAGGCTTATACAAGGAGCAGGGGGTGCACAGGTGATCGAAAAAGGCGAGGACTTGACATTCAGCGAGGGTGGGCAGTAAGCAAACCACAGGCCAGGCAGTGGGGGCGCTGAGGGGTCGGAGGTCAGGTGATCCTGAGCTCTGAGGGGCAGCGGGGGCTCAGACCTACAGATGAGCGGTGGGAGACTGGGAGAAGGGCGAAGGGCATTCCCCAGGAGAGGGGGTAACTAGTGCAGAAAGCTCCCGGGTTAGCTAGAGCCAACTGAGCGTGTTGGAGGAACAAGAAAGAGCGGCTGGTGGGAGCTGTGGGTAAGGGAGGGGTTTAAGAAATGAGGCAGAGAGATGGGCACTCCCATTACCCCAAGGAACAAGTTACTCTCCAACTCACTAGTGTGAAACAGCCATATTTGGCTTGTAATGTGATGCATCAGGAGTTGGTTTGGGGCTCAGGTGGGCAGCTCTTGCTTGTGGTCTCAGGCGGTACCCTCAGGTATTGGTGGGGGCTGTGGGCATCTGGAGGCTGGACAGTGCTGGACGTCCAAGTCGGCTCACTCACCTGGCTGGCAGGTGAGGCTGGCCGGCAGCTGGCAGCTCAGATGGGGCTGTCTGGGAGTGCCCACCTGTGGCTTCTTCAGCCTGGTGGTTGGACTTCTAGCCTGACAAGGCTCCCGAGAGAAACAGGCAGAAACGACATGGTCCTTTAGGACTTGCCCTCACAGTCACGTAGTGTCCCTTTCCCGTCCTTTGTTGGTTGGAGCAATCTAAAGCCTGCCCAGATTTCAGGAGAGGGGCATAGTCCCCACCTCTCCGTGGGAAGAGTGTCAGATTTCTGGAGCCATGTTTTAGAATCGCCGCAGGCGAGCTTGGCTCTTTCTACAGATGGAGACAGTGGTGCCTGATGGCAAGGTGAGTGCCCAGGTTCCAGAGCAGAGCAGGGACTGAGTGACCCCGCCACCCCCACCCGCCCTCCTCTGCCTCCGCCCCCTGGGTCGGGGCTACAGGAATGCAGTTCTTGTGACCCAGTTGAAGCTCAGTGTCTCCCCAGAGGCCTTTGGGAACACTCCCCCGCCAAAGCAGCAGGACAGCCTCTATCTCAGACTATTTATTTATTTTTTATCCTCACCCGAGGACATTTTTTCCATTTTTTGTTCAGATAGAGCGGGAGGGAGAGAGGAAGAAAGAGAAAGAGAGAAACATCGACGTGAAAGGGACACATCGAGTGGCTGCCACCCGCACGACCAACCAGGGCTGGGGACAAACTGCAACCGAGGTACGTGCCCTTAGCGGGAACCGAACCCGGGTCTCTCTGGACCGCAGGCCGATGCTCTAACCGCTGAGCAAAACCGGCCAGGGCTATCTCAGACTATTTTCATGCCTTCTCAGCCCGGATCACCTCCCAGGTTATGGTCTGTTGTCGGTCTCGCCCACTCCCCAAAGCCTTGCTTGTCTCATCAAAGCTGGGTTGGCGGCATCCGGCCCCGGCCCCGACTGAGCCCGCAGGAAGCTCCGGGTACATCTGCAGGGAATCTGTGGATCTCCGGGTTCACCGGGCAAGGGGCACTCGGTTTTCCCGACTGCTGCTCGTCGAGCCCTGTGACACGCCAGACCCTTTGTCGACGTGAACACGGTCCTCACAGCACCCCAGGCCCATTTGTTTGTGTAGGACGTAGAGCTGCGACTTCAGAGATTCCAGTTGTGGTTGGGATTGTCCACCGCCGACGCCTCTCCCACCATCTCCCAAACTGGTCGTGGGCGAAAGAGTTAGTGAGTGCCAGGCTTCAGTTTCCTGTGGGCCCCACCATGCTCTTGTGAGGGATCCTTATCAAAATCTGCATTAGCCTGGCCGGTGTGGCTCAGTGGATTGAGCATCCTCCCCTGGACTGAGAGGTCCCGGTTTGATTCCCAGTTAGGACACATGCCGGGTTGCAGGCTCGATCCCCGGTACGAGGTGTGCAGGAGGCAGCCAATCGATGTTTCTCACAGTGATGCTTCTATCTTTCTCTCTCTCTCTAAAAAAGCGTGTTTATACCCCACCACATCTCTTCACGGAGTTGAACAGGTTCATAGCTCTGATAGAGCGTCAGAAAGATTATTCCTGGGGGAGAACAGGGGATGGAGCCGAAAGGAGAAGTAAAGGTGAGGAAGAGGCAGTTGTGCGATGATAGTGTCTGGGGAGGCAGTGATGCTGTTTGCTTGGCAGTGAGGATGTGGCCAAGGGGACATGCTAGCCACACCCTTTGGTGGCATCCCCTTTCCCCACTGCATTGACACTGACTTTAGAATGAAGTTCCTTGGGGTGAATAAGGGCGGGGTTCCACAAATACTTTTCACCCTGGCCGACAGGCTGGGGAGGCCCAGCTGCGACGTGGGTCCTGAGGATCCGACAGGAAAAATCCCTGGTCCCCGTATTGCATATGACTTGTCCCCCTTCTAGCGGAGCCTCGGAAATGGCAGGATCCCAAACGCCGGGAGTCCTGCGTGTGCCACAGAGCAAGGCGCGCCCGTGTGTAATGCCGGGTCCAGGGCTCCGAGGTGATTCTCTCAGAGCAGCGTGGGAGCTGCCATTTCTGTACATCCTCACTAGCCCTAGTTATTTTCAGTTTCTAAAATTGTATCCACCCGCGTGGGTGTGAGGTGGAGGCTCATTGTGGTTTTCATTTGCATTTCTCTAATGACTAATGCCGGTGAGCATCTTCTCCTGGGCTCCTTGGCTATTTGTGTATCTTCCCTGGAGAAAAGAATTCTAATAAATATTAATACAAATACGAGTAAAACGTAATAGAATATTGATGAGGAGTCTAAGAAAGCAGATTCTCAGATTTTTATATTTGGCTCACCTGGGGAGTTGAAAACACCCCGATGTGCAGGTCGCACCAATGCAGATGAAACCAGGGTCTCTCGGGATTCCCACGTCAGCAATTTTAAAAAAGCCCCGCTCGTGGTTTCAGCGTGTGGCTGGGCTCGGGGACCCCCCTTGAGCGTGCCTACGCATCACCTGGGGAACGGGGTTAAGTGCAGATCCCAGTCCAGGAGGTCTGGTTTGGGGCCCGAAATCCCTTATCTTTAACAAGCTCCCAGGTGATGCTGAAGCTGCACAGTGAGCATCGTGAGGAGCAAAACTCTTCCAGGAGACGCTGGTGCCGATCCCATGTCCTTGGACCACATTTAGAAGGTCAAGGATCGACCCTACATAGCCTCGGACGCAGCACGGGCATCTGGGGTTTGCTCAAATGCAGCCTCCCGGCTCCCCCCTCCCCCCAGCCTACTGGGTGCTTGCCAGCCCTGGGTAGGGGCTCGCCGAGGGCGCTCCCGTTCTTGGCCCTGTGGTCCCGCCAGCTGCTAGCGTAGCCGAGCAGCGGGTGGCCCTCGAACAGCAAAGGACATATGATGAGTGAACTTCTCCAGAGCTCTGGTCTCCTTCGGATTAAAAGCCCTGGTAACCAGCTGATGTAGCATTCCCCAGCCAGGTTTGCGGGGCCTCCCCTCATCCTGCAGAGCGCCCCAGCGCCCTGGAGAGGGCAGTGCAGGACGGGAATCCAAGCGGCCCTGGAAACCCAAGGGCTCCTCCCTGACTTAGCGTCTGGGGTCCTGCAATGGCCAGGGCTGGCCTGGGGGTCTCCCCAGGCTGCTACCCTGAGCGCTGGTTTCCCAGGTAAATCAGGATGAGTCAGCCCAGCAGCCCCCTCGCCCCCCAAGTGATCCTCCCACAGGACAATTGAGTGGACGCTGGTGGGAGGTCCGTGTTATCGGGAGAGCCTCATTCGGTCATTTGCTCAGCATGTATTAATTGCGTGCTGTGTGACAGGCGGCCTGCTAGGTGCCGGGGACACAGACCCAACGCAAAGAAAATTACCCGCGATGAAGCGTCACCCAAGCGCACGTCAACCAAGAGCGAGTGTTCCGAGGAGAGTTTCCTGGCGTTCAGAACAGATCTCAGAAGGGGCCTGGACCTCCCCCGGGCGGCCAGAGCTGAGGGGTGGATGAGCAGCTGGGCAGACAGCAGGGTGGGCAGGGAGTGCGCTTCGTGACTGTAAGGTGACAACATGGTTGCGCATGTCTGCGCGAATGTCAGTTTTCCTTACAGATCCCCCTCCTGCCTGGTGACCAAGTAGACTTCGCCAGTCAAAGCCAGAGTTTACGGGACATTGTGTCACTCAAGGTGGCCTAAGCGTTTCTGCAGGGACGGCCTGAAGCTGCGGGGAAGTGCCTGCCCGCAGAGTGACCAGCGTGTGGGTCTCCTGGTGGCTGTGCGTCGTGCCTGCAGAGCCACCGATTTCATTGGGGAGACTGGACACGGCCCCTGGAAAGGGAGAGGACGTTACCACGTGGTTTACAAGACGGCGGCTGCGAGCCAGAGGGGAGGGGATGCTGCAGGAGCTCAGGGGACAGAAGGCGGGGTGCTGGGAAAGAAGAGGGTACTCTAGTGGGGTGCGGCAGGGTGGGAGCCGGGTCTCCCCAGCTTGTCCACCTCCTTATCCCAAGGGGCAAGAGAAAGAAGGCTTCCAGAGTCCATCCGGCTGAAAACAACCTCACCTTCAAAATGCTCTTACATTTTGCATTCTGCTCCGGGAGAGAGGCATGTCGAGCATAAAAATAATGGTTTGAATTGATAGATAAGTTATTGGAATTTTCCCCTCAACTCTTCCAGACAAATTGAGGCTTTGGGAAGGAGGCCGGCATTTCAGGCACATCACCGACCACAGTGCCCAGCGGCACAGGTGGCTGGGCAGGAGTTTCTTCCCGGGCTGCATCGGGGCCCAAGCCTGGGTTCGAATCCTGCCACAGCCTTCTCACGACCTGGTGGGGGATCCTTCCAGTCGGCGCTTGAGCTATGAATGGGGATGAGTCACAGGACCGGCCTCGTGGGTTTGGGTACTGAGTCACGGCGAACAGTCAGCAATGTTGGCTTTGGTACTATGTTCATCAGTAAATGTTAGCACTGTGATTGTCAGCATCATTGACAGATCATGGAGGACCCTGAATGTTCACACTGCAAAAGGTGTGTCCCGGCCCTTGCTCAGTGGTTAGCGCATCAGCCCAAAGACCAGAGAGTCCCGGGTTTGGTTCCCATTAAGGGCATGTACCTCGGTTACAGTTTGTCCTCGGCCCTGGTTGGGGTTGTATGAGTGGCAACCACTCAATGTGTCTCTCTCACATCGATGTTTTTCTGTCTCTCTCTTCCTCCCTCTCTCCCTCCTGCTCTTTCTGAAGATAAATGCAAAAATGTCCTCAGGTGAGGATAAAAAAAAAAAAAAAAAAAAAGCGTGTGCCGGTCCAGACGGGGGGTTGCGGTCCTGAGTTCAATGGTTGTGGTTCCGGGGGCTGGCGACGGTGAGGGGCTGTCTTCAGTGTGAGGACCTGGTTGCCATGGAGAAATATCCAGGGGAGGGTTCCACACCAGCCAGGTCACCAGCTGGAGAGACCCAGGAGGGGCCCTGGGAAGGAGGCCAAGGGGGTGGCAGCTGGCTGGTGTGCCGTGGAGACCGACGTGGCACGTGATAGGAGATGCCCACGTGTCATGCACTGAATCTCAGCGTACCTCCAGGATTCACGTGTTGAACCCTAACTCTCAGTGTGGCTGTGTTTGGAGACGGGGTCTCTGAGGAAGTCATCAAGATGAAGGTCCTGCCCTGGCCGGTTTGGCTTAGCGGCAGAGCGTTGGCCCATGGACCAATGGGTTGAGGGTTCAATTCCGGCCAAGGGCACGTACTGCAGTTGCAGTTTGTCCCCGGCCCTGGTCGGGGTCGTGCGGGAGGCAACCAATTGGTGTTTCCCTCTCACGTCGATGTTTCTCTCTCTCCTCCTTTCTCTCCCTCCCACTCTGTCTGAAGATAAATGGAAAAATATCTTCAGGTGAGGATTAAAAAAAATGAAAGATGGAGGAGGTCCAAAGGATGGGGCTCTGATCCCACAGAGAGCTTGCTGTCACTATCACCGGAGGCCGCGGAGAGGGGCCGTCCGCAAGCCGGGCGGAGAGCTCACGCCAGAAGCAGGCTCTGCCGGGCTTGACGTGCGAACCCAGCCTCCGGGACTGTGAGAAGTAAGCCCCGTTGTCCAGGCTGCCCGTCTGTGGTCCTTTTCACTGCATCCGGAGCGTCTGACACGGCACCGACGGAGCACAGCTGGTGGCCGGCAAGGGGGCGTCCCTTCTCAGGGGCCTGCTGTGTCCAGGCCCGAGTGGCTCTGTGGGTGCTGGTGTTTGTTTTTAGCTCAGAGGGGCGGGGTCTGACCCTCCTGTCCCCAGTCACCCTCACTTTGTAATTCTAGGTTCTCTGGCTTCTCCGCGCCCTTGAACGGTGTTTGTCATCTGCATGCCCAGCCCGTCGCCTGGATGTGGATGTGGCCCCTGGAGGGGCTCTGTGTCCTCGTGCTGGGTCCGGCCTGAGGCCCTGACAGCCCTCAGCACCCAGCGGGGCAGTCACCCGTCTCCCAGGGGAAGAGCCGGTGCTGCAGGCGGGGGAGGCTCCGTCTCAGGTGCACACGCCCGGCACTGTGGCTGCGAGAACCGGTCCCCCACAGAAGCAGACTGCCCACAGGACCGGGCTGCCCACAGAACCAGACTGCCCACAGGACCGGGCTGCCCACAGAACAAGACTGCCCACAGGACCGGGCTGCCCACAGAAGCAGACTGCCCACAGGACCGGGCTGCCCACAGAACAGGGCCGCCCCCAGAACCGGGCCACCCTCGGAACCGGGCTGCCTTTAGGACTGGGGTCAGGACCGAGCCGCCCCCAGGACCGGGCCCAGTGCAGACATGCTGATGGCCGCTCTCGGGTCTGTCCCAAGGGCGCCACAGACGCCGAGGCGCTCAGAGCCGCACAGGTTGTGAGGACAGCTGTCCGCCCTGCCACGCAGCCGGTCGTCACGTCCCTGGGAGCTGGCCGTCCGGGGCTGCCTGAACACACGCCGGGAGGGGCTCCCTCCGCCAGGGCCGGCCAGCTCTTTCTTCAGAGACGTTTGGTGGCTGAAGTTCTTTATCCTGAGCCAGTGTCTATTTCCTTGTTTTAAAAAGCGAGGAACAGGACAGAGCCAAGGGGACAGCCGTGGGGTCTGAGACCTTTCTCTGGCTCGACAGCAGCCCATTAATCACGACTTTGCATCTGCTCTTTCAGGCTCCGTGGACTCTGTCTCGTGGGCCCCTCCGCCCGCCCTTGGCGGCCGCGAGCTTTGGTGGGAGTGGTCTCTGGGTCCCGGCGCTCCCCCAGGGGCCACCCCATCTGTGCCTTCTCCTCCCAGGGCTAACCAGTTTCCGTTTTTCCCAGCCAGATGTCGAGTTGTGCAACTTCTAGAATCTGCCCTTTCTTGCCTTTTTGCAAAGTGAGACATCTGTTCGTCTCTCCTCTCTTGGCAGCTTCCCTCCTCGGGGCTCTCTGAGGACGGGACGCTGTCTGTCACGGCCCCCGTCCTGCTCGCTGCAGTGGCCCCAGAGCCTGGCGCGAGGACATGCTCAGGGCCTGTGCCGTCCCCGCTCTGGTCTCTCCAAGATCCTCCTGACTTCCCAGACCCCCACCTGCCTCCTGCTTCCTTTATTCTTTTTTTTTTTCTATCCTCACCCGAGGACATTTTTCCATTTTTTGTACAGATAGAGTGGGAGGGAGAGAGAGGAAGAGAGACAGAGAGAGAGAGAGAGAAACATCGATGTGAAAGGGACACACTGAGTGGCTGCCACCCGCACGACTGACCAGGGCCGGGGACTAACTGCAACCGAGGCACATGCCCTTAGCGGGAACCGAACCCGGGTCTCTCTGGACCGCAGGCCGATGCTCTAACCACTGAGCCAAACCGGCCAGGGCTCCTTTATTCTTTAAAAAAAAAAAGAAAAGAAATGTTCTTTTTGTAACTATGACACTAATATGTGCCCTTTAAGGATCCTCATAAAAACTAAACAAAAATGGTCCATAATTCGGTGCTCAAAGATGATGACTATGAATATTTTCTTTCCAAGTTTTCGACTCGGATTTCCAACTGCCTGTAGGACATTTCCATCGGGGCATCCCCAAAACATCTCCAGGCCCACCTGACCCCGCCAACCGCATCATCTTCCCCCTTCACGCTGGTCCCGAGTCCCCTAGATTGGTTAACAGCATCACCGGACACCAGATCACCGAAGGCGGAGATACTATGTTATCTTCTTTTGGACCTCAGCATCCAGTTAGTCACCCGGAGGTGCCCAGCCCGCTTCCCGGACTGTCTCTCGTCATCACCCCGGCTCTCCAGGACTTTGAAGCAACCTTTATCATTGCTCATCTGAATGATGGCAACAACATTCTTCCTGGTCTCCTGACCTTCAACCTCTCCCGTTGGGCAACCTAATCTCTCCATTTCTGCCCAGATAACACCGTATCAGCGCTGTGCTCAGAAGCCTTCAGTGACACTCGTTGTTCAGAGAAAAACCCAGCGTGACCCTCAGGGACCCACATCCTCTGGCCCAAATCTCTGTCTTCATCCTCATCTTCTACTCAAAACTCACCTCCACCAGGAGGCCGCCTCTGATCTCGAGGGTCAGAACGAACAGCCCCCTTTCTCTGATCTACGATGCTTTGCTCGGGCGCCTTGAACAGGTCTTACCAGTCATTTACGGCGCGTCACCTACATCATGCTGCCCGCTAGACTGGAACTCACCTGTGCCAGGGACCGCTTCGTCTACGTTATCGCTGAGTAATGTTCCCGTGTGCGCCACATCTTGTCTGTCCATTGTCATGACTTGAATAGTATCTTCCCAAATGGTATGTTGAAGTCCGAACCCTCCGTGCCTGGGACCGGGACCTTATTTGGACACAGAGTTCTTGCAGATGGAATTCGTTAAAATAAGACTTGCTGTGGAGCGAGCCCTGAATGGCTGGTGTCCTGAGAAGATACACAGAGAGAGGACAGCCAAGGGACGACAGAGGCAGAGATGGGGGTGACGCAGCGGCAGGCCCAGAGGTGCCAAGGATGGCCGGCCACCACCCCAGAAGCTGGAGGAGGCAGGAAGGATCCCTCTGCAGGGGTCCGAGAGAGTGGGGTCCTTCCAGCGCCGTCATTTCAGACGTCTGTCCTCCACATGGGTCTGTTGCTGCTGGTTTAAGTCACCTGCTTGTGGGAACTGCCTGGTTTCGGCAGCCCTGGGAAACCGAGACCTTCCATCATCGGCCGATGGACATGGGCCTGTGTCCACCTTTCGGGCCGGTATGACTCTGGCTGTTGCGAAGCGTCGAGAGCAAGCTTTGCGCGCACCCGTGTGTTCCGTTCTCTTGAGCACAGGCCTAAGAGTGGAATTGCTGAGTCGTACGGTGACTCTACGTTCAACATTTTTTCATTTTAATACTGTGGCAGAATACGTATAACGTAAAAATCTATCATGTCAACCACTGTAACGTGTACAATTCACTGGAATTAAATAATAATTCGCAGTTCAGCCTTGCAGAACCTTCTCACCACCCCAAACTGGAACCCCCTCCTCAGGAGGCACTCGGGCCCCACCTCCCCTCCCCCGGCCTCTAGAGAGCCCTCCTCGGCTTCCTGTCTCTGTGGGGTTGCTATTCTGGACATTTCACGTAACTGGAGCCGTACAGTCTGTGTCCTCCTGGGTTTGGCCTCCTCCTCGCGGCACAATGTCTCTGCTGTATCGTGTCCCGTCCTCGGTGTCTACCTCGTGCTCCTTACCCCACCGGCGAGGTTGCTTCCAGCTGTCACCTGTCGTGACGAAAGCAGCAGTGACGTCTGACCTGTCTCTGGGTGGCTCCGTGCCCTCACACCTGTGGGGACTGCGTGAGCTGCTGGGTCCTGTGGACTGAGCTCTGGCGGGCACTGCCCAACAGAGTCCCAGTGGGAGTGCCATGCGGCGCCCCGTGCAAGGGACTGAGTTCCCTTTCGCCGAACCTGGTTCCACGTTGGAATTTGCCTCTGCATTTCTTTGACGGTTAATGCCGTGTCGCACCTTTCTGTAGGCTTATTGCCGTTTAACATCGTCTCTGAATGACACTGTGATTATGAGAAGTTGGACTCTTTTGTCCACGGGACAGGTAGGGACAGAAGAGGGCAGAGGCCCGGTGGTCCGGCCGAGGGTGAGTGGTGGTAAGTGGCCGATCGGGTCCCGGACCAAGAGCTCCCACACGTTGTCCTGGAGCGAAGGCTGGGTTTGCAGGGAGCCCCGCTCCCACAAACTCAGGTGGACTTAGACTGCCGGGACTCAGATGAGCATGGTTTCAAGTTCAGCAACACGTGGGTTAAGACGGCTTTGGTGAGCACGAGTTCTGTCCGGGCACTGCTGCTGTTACGGGAAGTGCATTCCGAGTTCCAAGCCATGGACGCGGAATGGCCCGCGGGAGCTGGGCTGTGTCCCCAAAGAAAACATCACAACGTGAGTAATAGCAAGTCCTGGAAATGATGACAGCCGCTGGAGAGATGTTCCAGCCACTCGCTGCACTGGCAGAAACCTGACGCGCAGGCATGTGTGTGGGTGGCAGGAGGCCCTGCAGGTCCAGTCCCAGGTTTTGAAATCTCCAAGACGCTAGAACTCATTTTCCTGCTGTTTTAGGCCAGGGTCCCCAGAAGCAAAGCCTGAGATGAAATCTGTGTGCAAGTGACTTATTAGGGTGTGTCCCAGGGGTTTCTACAGAGGGGACCAGGAAGCTAAATGAGGTCAGGATTTTTGTTGGTTTAAAAAAAAAATTTTTTTTTCTTTATTGATTTTAGAGAGAGAGGAAGGGAGGGGGAGAGATAGAAACATCGATGAGAGAGAACATCGATTGGCTGCCTTCTGCATGTCCCCCACTAGAGATTGGACCCACAACCTGGGCATGTGCCCTGACTGGGAATCAAATCGGTGACGTCTGGGGGCATGGGTCAACGCTCAACCACTGAGCCACACCGGCTGGACTGTTTTTTTTATTTTATTTTTATTTTTTATTTTTTTTTCCTCACCCGAGGACATTTTTCCATTTTTTTTGTACAGATAGAGTGGGAGGGAGAGAGAGGAAGAGAGAGAGAGAAACATCGATGTGAAAGAGACACATCGAGTGGCTGCCACCCGCACGACCAACCAGGGCCGGGGACAAACTGCAACCGAGGCACATGCCCTTAGCGGGAACCGAACCCGGGTCTCTCTGTACTGCAGGCCGACGCTCCAACCGCTGAGCCAAACCGGCCAGGGCTGGACTGTTTGTTTTTTATGTTAATCCTCACCCGAGAATTTTTTCCCATGGATTTTAGAGAGGATGGAAGGCAAGGAAGGCAGGAGAAAGAGAGAGAGGGAGGAGCGAGAAACACTGATGTGAGAGAGACACATTGACTGGTGCCTCCCACACTCACCCGGAGTGGGGCTGGGGATCGAACCTGCAAACCAGGTACACACTGTTGACCAGAATTGAACCCTTGACTGATGCTCGGGCTGATGCTCACTGATGCCAGGGCAAGGGGGCAGGGTTTTTGGTGAAATCCCCCAGAGGACTTGTCCAGACTCAGGCAGGGGAGCTGGGCTTCCGTATTCTCACACCTGCAGTCCCTGGCCAAGGGCACCGGGTCTCTGCCTGGCAGGCCCCTGAGCTCGGTGGTGCAGGCCATCGGCAGTGAGCACCTCTGGGGCGGGAGGCAGACAGAGCACCCTGGGACCTTGGAGAAGCTCGGACTGCGTAAACGTTGTTCCTCTGGGACTTGGGAGATGCTGAGTTTAGACTTCGACCTCCTGCCTTTTACCTGCCTGGCGTCTGCCTTTTGAAACTGGCGTGTGTGTGGGAGGCCGCCCGTCCTGGAGTCCCAGACGAACGTCACCCAGCTGCGGCGCGGCCATCACTGCGAACAGACGTGCTGGTAGCTCGCGGCATCTGCGTTTCCTCCAGAGGGCAGGCGGCCGACGGCGTTTGCAGTGGCCGGAAGGGGGGGTCCTGGCCCCACATCCGGGAAGTCGGCTGTGGGCACGGCCCCTCCAGCGGAGCTGGTTTTCCTGTGATGACACAAGCGCCGGTTTGGGGGGTTCTGGGGTGAACCTTACGCCTGGAGGCGCCAACGCAGGAACCTGGCGGTTTTCTCTCCCTCCTCCTTTGAAGCCCTTCTCTGCCCAGGGACACGTGGACGCTCCGCCGTCACATTGCCGATCGCCTGCAGCATGCAGGGGCAAGTGCGCAGCGTACACCTCGCTTTTCCTGAGGTGAACCCACCCATGTGACGGCCACCCAGGGGGCAACCACGCCGCCCAGGACCCTTGTCACCACCCATGCACCCCTAAGGGCAACTGCCATCCCTTCTGGCACCACCGATGAGCTTTGCTGCTGTCTGCATTCCAGGCAAGTGAGATCGCACAGATGCTGTCGTCTCTCGTGGCTGCACCTGCTCACCGTCACTGTCCTGAGATTCGTCCCCATGTGGGCGCAGACAGTCCACGCGTAGTCATCCTTCCGCTTGCTCGTGGGCGCCAGCGCTCTCCAGTGTGGGCCGTCCCCACGGTGCGCCTGTGGGCGTTCTAGAACTGGCTTCTCTGCACGTACGTGTGCACGCGGTGGGGTATGCCCCTCGTGGAGCTGCCGGGTCATGGGTGTTTGTGGGTTCAGCTAGATGAGGTGCAGCCAAACAGTTTCCAAAGTGGGGGTGCTCCGATTTACTCCCCTCCCAGCAGCGAGCTCTTCTGGGTCCTCTGTACCTTCACCGACACTCGTCTGGATGGGTGGGGTCATCCCCTTCACCCTTGTCCATGCTCAAGGCTGCTGCTGATTCTCATAACAACTTCGTGGGAATTAGACAAAGGTCATCCCTCCCTTAGAGAGACTGTACTTCCATCTGTTGCAAGTTTTGACTTTTTGGAGTGTGACATGTTACTGCCCTCTGCTGGAAGACCATTGAAACTCACGGTGCACGGCGGGGATGCTCGCCATGGAAAAGGCAGCCCGAGGCCTGGACTGCACGCACACCCTGGACAACCACACTCGGCCCCTCTGGCCACTCGCATCTCGTCCACACACACGGAGGTGATGGGTAGGGGAGGCCCAGTAATAGCTCACAGAGTGGTGGCCAGGAGCTGAATCTGGTCTAGTTTTATTTGACTCACAGTCTTAAAAAAAAAAAAAGGAGCCAATATTTTTAAATTTGGGGTATTTTATCTAAAAACCTGGAAAAATCAGGAAAATTCTAGAAACTAGAGAATTTGAGCCCTCACCCCCAAACGGTGACGTAGAGGCTGATTTACATGGGTCTCCAGTTAGCCGCAGTCTCCACCATGCCCCATTGGGCTCCAACCCCAAGCTAGGCTTTTTCCCCACAGGCACTCATTTATGGCAACTTCCTCGCTGCTATAAGCACATGCGTTTGTGATCACTAGTCTTGACCTTGATGGGGGACAGAGGATCTCAAGCTGATCGTTAGATTGTAAGATAACTCCCATCTTTTTTGTGCTGGAGTGAAAATAATCCCATCTGACAAAGTTTCTATGGACTGATAGGGTCAGAAGGCTGTGCTGGCAGTTCATGAAGTGGTGGCCAAAAAATGGTAAAGCTGGGAGAGTGTGGCAGGCAGGGCAGAGGTGAGCAGGTGGGTGAGCAGGTGGGTGAGCGGGTGGGTGAACAGGTGGGTGAGTGGGTGGGTGAGCAGGTGGGTGAGCGGGTGGGTGAACAGGTGGGTGAGTGGGTGGGTGAGCAGGTGAGTGAGCAGGTGGGTGAGCGGGTGGGTGAGCAGGTGGGTGAGAGGGTGGGTGAGCAGGTGAGTGAGCAGGTGGATGAGCAGGTGAGTGAGCAGGTGGGTGAGCGGGTGGATGAGCGGGTGGGTGAACAGGTGGGTGAGTGGGTGGGTGAGCGGGTGGGTGAACAGGTGGGTGAGTGGGTGGGTGAGCAGGTGAGTGAACAGGTAGTGAGCGGGTGGGTGAGCAGGTGGGTGAGTAGGTAGTGAGCAGGTGAGTGAGCAGGTGGATGAGCGGGTGGGTGAGCAGGTGGGTGAGTAGGTAGTGAGCAGGTGAGTGAGCAGGTGAGTGAGCAGGTGAGTGAGCAGGTGAGTGAGCAGGTAGTGAGCGGGTGGGTGAGCAGGTGGGTGAACAGGTAGTGAGCGGGTGGGTGAGCAGGTGGGTGAGCAGGTGGGTGAACAGGTAGTGAGCGGGTGGGTGAGCAGGTGGGTGAGTAGGTAGTGAGCAGGTGAGTGAGCAGGTGAGTGAGCAGGTGAGTGAGCAGGTAGTGAGCAGGTGAGTGAGCAGGTGGATGAGCGGGTGGGTGAGCGGGTGGGTGAGTAGGTAGTGAGCAGGTGAGTGAGCAGGTGAGTGAGCAGGTGAGTGAGCAGGTGAGTGAGCAGGTAGTGAGCGGGTGGGTGAGCAGGTGGATGAGCGGGTGGGTGAGCGGGTGGGTGAGTAGGTAGTGAGCAGGTGAGTGAGCAGGTGGATGAGCGGGTGGGTGAGCAGGTGGGTGAGTAGGTAGTGAGCAGGTGAGTGAGCAGGTGAGTGAGCAGGTGAGTGAGCAGGTGAGTGAGCAGGTAGTGAGCGGGTGGGTGAGCAGGTGGGTGAACAGGTAGTGAGCGGGTGGGTGAGCAGGTGGGTGAGCAGGTGGGTGAACAGGTAGTGAGCGGGTGGGTGAGCAGGTGGGTGAGTGGGTGGGTGAGCAGGTGGGTGAGAGGGTGGGTGAGCAGGTGAGTGAGCAGGTGAGTGAGCAGGTGAGTGAGCAGGTAGTGAGCAGGTGAGTGAGCAGGTGGATGAGCGGGTGGGTGAGCGGGTGGGTGAGTAGGTAGTGAGCAGGTGAGTGAGCAGGTGAGTGAGCAGGTGAGTGAGCAGGTGAGTGAGCAGGTAGTGAGCGGGTGGGTGAGCAGGTGGGTGAGCAGGTGGGTGAACAGGTAGTGAGCGGGTGGGTGAGCAGGTGGGTGAGCAGGTGGGTGAACAGGTAGTGAGCGGGTGGGTGAGCAGGTGGGTGAGTGGGTGGGTGAGCAGGTGGGTGAGAGGGTGGGTGAGCAGGTGAGTGAGCAGGTGGGTGAGCGGGTGGGTGAGCAGGTGGGTGAGAGGGTGGGTGAGCAGGTGAGTGAGCAGGTGGGTGAGCGGGTGGGTGAGCAGGTGGGTGAGAGGGTGGGTGAGCAGGTGAGTGAGCAGGTGGATGAGCAGGTGAGTGAGCAGGTGGGTGAGCGGGTGGGTGAGCAGGTGGGTGAGTAGGTGGGTGAACAGGTAGTGAGCGGGTGGGTGAGCAGGTGGGTGAGTGGGTGGGTGAGCAGGTGGGTGAGAGGGTGGGTGAGCAGGTGAGTGAGCAGGTGGGTGAGCGGGTGGGTGAGCAGGTGGGTGAGAGGGTGGGTGAGCAGGTGAGTGAGCAGGTGGGTGAGCGGGTGGGTGAGCAGGTGGGTGAGAGGGTGGGTGAGCAGGTGAGTGAGCAGGTGGATGAGCAGGTGAGTGAGCAGGTGGGTGAGCGGGTGGGTGAGCAGGTGGGTGAGAGGGTGGGTGAGCAGGTGAGTGAGCAGGTGGATGAGCAGGTGAGTGAGCAGGTGGGTGAGCGGGTGGATGAGCGGGTGGGTGAGCAGGTGGGTGAGCAGGTGGGTGAGCGGGTGGGTGAACAGGTGGGTGAGTGGGTGGGTGAGCAGGTGAGTGAACAGGTAGTGAGCGGGTGGGTGAGCAGGTGGGTGAGTAGGTGGATGAGCGGGTGGGTGAGCGGGTGGGTGAGTAGGTAGTGAGCAGGTGAGTGAGCAGGTGGGTGAGCAGGTGGGTGAACAGGTAGTGAGCGGGTGGGTGAGCAGGTGGGTGAGTAGGTAGTGAGCAGGTGAGTGAGCAGGTGGATGAGCGGGTGGGTGAGTAGGTAGTGAGCAGGTGAGTGAGCAGGTGAGTGAACAGGTAGTGAGCGGGTGGGTGAGCGGGTGGGTGAGTAGGTAGTGAGCAGGTGAGTGAGCAGGTGGATGAGCGGGTGGGTGAGCGGGTGGGTGAGTAGGTAGTGAGCAGGTGAGTGAGCAGGTGAGTGAGCAGGTGAGTGAGCAGGTGAGTGAGCAGGTGAGTGAGCAGGTAGTGAGCGGGTGGGTGAGCAGGTGGGTGAGCAGGTGGGTGAGCGGGTGGGTGAGCAGGTGAGTGAGCAGGTGGATGAGCGGGTGGGTGAGTGGGTGGGCGAGCGGGTAGGTGAGCAGGTGAGTGAGCAGGTAGTGAGTGGGTGGGTGAGCGGGTGGGCAAGCAGGTGGGTGACCAGGTGGCGAGCAGGTGGTGAGCAGGTGGTGAGCAGGTGGGCGAGCAGGTAGGTGAGCAGGTAGTGAGCAGGTGGTGAGCAGGTGGGCGAGCAGGTGGGCGAGCAGGTGGTGAGCAGGTGTGTGAACAGGTATGTGAGCAGGTGGGTAAGTAGGTAGTGAGCAGGTGGGTGAGCAGGTGGTGAGCAGGTGGGCGAGCAGGTGGGTGAGCAGGCTGCATCTAGGGTTTGCTCAGGAAGAGTCTGGCATCCCAGGGATCGGGGCTTCCACTGAATAGAAAATTCTAGATCTTTACATTACAGAGTCCTAAACTAGTCTCCTGATTAACTCAAGAATTTTTCACTTATCTATATATAACATTTTTTTTTTTTTTTTGCATCTAGCGGCTAAAATAACTACCCTTGAAGTAATTGTCTTTTTCACTCTGTTAAATGTGAACTATCATAATATTACCTGTGTGCCAGGTGCTGAATCACCTCCTTCAATCTTCACTTAGGTATGTTCTATTATTAGCTCCATTTTGTACTTATTTTACAGATAAGCAAACTGAAGCCTAAAGTGCTTAAAATTTTTGCCCAAGATCTCGAAGGGTGGGATGGGTTTGAACCCAGATTCTCCTGATTGCGGGGCTCACGCTTTGGCTGACTCTTCTCTTCTGCTCAGAACCCGTCTGATTTAGAAGCAGAGTCTCTTACCTGGTAGCACCAGAGAAAATCCAGGCGGGAAGCCAGCCCTTTGCAATCACTGCAGATGCGCTGGGACAGTACCGCTGCACGTGGAGCGTCTTGGTTGGAATTGTGGGTCTTCTTGATCTGCGATGTTGTGAGCTCTGAGACCCTACAGGCTAAAATCCATGGGTGTCCTGCCCAGCTCCTGACCGGGCCCCCAGGGTGACCTGACACTTTGCACTGGGTTCCATGGCCTGTCGGTGGCAGAACCAGAATTGGATGCCTGGGTCCTGACTCCCAGATTTTGTCCACCAGCTGTGAATTTCAGGGTTCCCGAATCCAGCAGGTGTCAGAGCATGCCTCCCCGTAGAAAGGATGAGCGACGCTCCGTCCCCTCTTGGAGACACCTTTCTCAGACTGGCGAGTGTCGGGTGCCTTTACCCACGCATGGTTTTTCCCGTGGCCCTCCTGCTCGGGGACCTCCCCTCACCTTCGATTCTCAGATTCCAGCCCAGCCGGGATACTAGGGTACCCACACCTGCGTGCCACCCTTGAAAGGTGTGGTGAGGATCACAGGAGGGTCGGGTCTGAAAGGGCTTGGAAAACAGTAAGACGGGTGGACAGAGCACTATTTGCAGACAGAGGGCTTGGCAGATGGGAGGGGGCTGCGGCTCTTCCCCGGAGTGGCTCAGAGCCCAGGTTCCTCCTCCGCGGATCCGTGGCTCCCGGGGCACAGCCACACAAGCCCAGGGGGTGCCCGAGCTCCCTGGCACGCGGCTCTGCACTTGGATCTGCGCTGGCGTCTTCATCATCTGCCCGCTAACTTAAATAAACGCGTTTCTCAGGCCGCGAAGAGGTGAGGATTTGCATGACGTGGGAGTAACCGTCCTTGAGAAAGAGGCCCTTTCCTCTCACGGGGAAACAGAGACATGCCTGGAACCCGTCGGTGCTGCACCTCCGGAGAGGGCTGAGCCGGGCGGGGGGCGGGGGTGCTGGGAACCGGCAGGGTGGTTACATGTGTGAATCCTTCTGGGGGCAGAAGTCAGAACAGGCCGGGCGTGTTCATGCCTTGATTTCCTCGTTGAAACATCGCTCACTGAATACGTGCCTTGTCTTATGTAAGGACTCAGCCCTCAGGGCCCAGAGCGTAGGCGGAAATACCCACACGGGTGACAAGGTCCTGTAGAGGCCCCAATATGGGCACAGTCCATGCTGCTTCTAGGTGGATGCCAGTGACTTTCTGGAATCGAGGTAACATTTGCACCAGGTCTCTAAGGATGCATAAGATTTTTCCGCTTAGACAAAGAATGGATGGCATTTATGGTGGAGGAACAGCATGTGCAAAGGCCCTGAGGCTGGAAAGTGCAGGGAGTTCTGGGGCATAGGGGGTCACTTGGGGTGCCTAGAGCCGGAGGACTCTTGGGGGTACGGGGAGCCAGAAGCAGGTGGTGTGGAGCCTCAGACGCTGTGGGGCGACTCTTACTGTCCCAGTGGAGCTCGGAGCCAGGAGCAACCTCACTGCAAGACCTTCCCACGAACAGTAGTGCCTGACCCACAGAGACGCCGGGAGTCTGACCTGTCCTTGAAGAAGGGACATGCGGGCCGAGGTGGCCCTGTGATAATAAAGTACCACTCTCGAGGAGGGCAGAGTGGGAGACTCGGCCACCGTGGGCGCAGAGAGCCATAGGACAGCAGGAGGGTGCTTAGCTTCGGTGTCCCGTGACCTGCCTCCCGGCATGGGTGTCCCAGGACACGGTGTTGGGGGCACGCTCCGCCACTGAGTAGCCTGGCGCACACTCTGGAAGCTTCGACGTGGCCTGGTGGTAAAGGGTTAGAGGGCATCTTTGTGTGCAGACACACGGGGGGTCAGGGGTAAGAGCAGACAGTTCCCACGCACTTCAGAGAGAAACTCCAGGCTGTGATTCTTGCTATGCTAGGACCCCGTTACTCCTGGAGTTGCACACTCCTCTGTCTCGGGGTACGTCAGTGAAGATGTTGGGCAAAGGGCAGTATCAAGAACAGCTGTGTCTGTCCAAGGGGCAGTGCCCACCTCCAGTGGGGGCGGAGGGAGGGGACAGGGCTGCCGTGGGCGCGACTGGCCACCTGCCTCCAGCCCTCAGGGTCCCAGTGCAGGGCTGGGGGTCTCACTGCAGCTGGCTTTTCCCAGCTGGCCTGTGACCTCTGCCCAGGCTGCCTCCATGGCCAGACGGCTTACGCCACCTTTGAGGGACTCCTTCCCCCTCTGCCTGCTCCCCTTACTGTCCTTGATGTGCCCCCCGCTGGTCCCTCCATGTCCCCTCGGCCACACAGTACTGGCATTTCTCAGGGCCCTGGCTCAGCCCTCCCTTCTCCGACTTCTGCTCACTGTGTTGGTGCTGCTGGCGAGTCAGAGCAGAGGTCTGTCCAGAGCAGCTCCTGAGACCACCCTCGAGAGCCCGCTGTGCCCTGGTCCCCTCCGTGGCGCTTCACACCTGTGCACCATTCACCTGTGCCAGGCCCCTCCCCCTCCATGGCGCTTCACACCTGTGCCAGGCCCCTCCCCCTCCATGGCGCTTCACACCTGTGCACCATTCACCTGTGCCAGGCCCCTCCCCCTCCATGGCGCTTCACACCTGTGCACCATTCACCTGTGCCAGGCCCCTCCCCCTCCGTGGCGCTTCACACCTGTGCACCATTCACCTGTGCCAGGCCCCTCCCCCTCCATGGCGCTTCACACCTGTGCACCATTCACCTGTGCCAGGCCCCTCCCCCTCCGTGGCGCTTCACACCTGTGCACCATTCACCTGTGCCAGGCCCCTCCCCCTCCATGGCGCTTCACACCTGTGCCAGGCCCCTCCCCCTCCATGGCGCTTCACACCTGTGCACCATTCACCTGTGCCAGGCCCCTCCCCCTCCATGGCGCTTCACACCTGTGCACTGGCCCTTCCTGACGTCACACCTGTCTCAGCCGTTGGGTGCCCTCCCATCCACCTAGCAGAGGGCTCACCAGGTGTCCAGCGGGCCGGTCAGGTCATCAATCCAAGGTCAAGGCAGAGCTGGCCCTTTGGGCCTCATTCACAGCAGGTCGGGCCAAACCAAGTCAAACCCGAGAGCCAAACAAAGCCACTACCTGGAACCAGACCCAGCGACAGCTTCTCGACTCTCCTTGCCCGCGCGCGTCTGTTACAATCTATCAATTCTATTTTAACCACCTTCCACCGCAGCCTGATTTAATCTAGAAAAGCTTCGTGCTCAGTCTAAAACAGATTGTCCAGTTTATATGTAATTCCAAACACAAGACTAAAAGGTAGGTTCCGCAGATTCAAGAGAACTGCACCATCGCCCCACCAAGGCGGGCGCTCGGCCCACGGCTCTCGGGATTCCGGGAGCGCGCCCGCCCCTTCTTGCGCAGTCACGCTCAAGGCACAGAATTAGAAAAAGTAATATAAAACAACCCACCGAAAACACAAAGAAAGATGAACCCTCTCTCCTGCTTCCTGCTCCCCAGAGATAAATAACCACCGCTAATTCTTTGATAATGATCTTGTGGTTTTAAAAATATGTATACACCCATCCACACATAAAGTATACTCACGTATAGATGGTCAATGATTTATGGATAACTACGCAATTACATTGTATAAAATTACAAAATGCATGAATTTACAGAATTAGTAGCAAACTCATCAGCATAATTTGGTCTCTTTCTCACTACAATATATCAGGAATTTTTTTGTGTAATAAATACCCTTCCTCAACATGAACTTTTTAAAAAAATACTTTTTTCTTTATTGATTTTTAGAGAGAGAGAAAGGGGGAGGGAGAGAGAGAGGGAAACATGGATGAGAGAGAACATCGACTGGCCGCCTCCTGTATACCCCCATCGGGGATCAGGCCCACAACCTGGGCATGTGCCCTGACCGGGAATCGAACCGGCGACCTCTTGGTGCAGGGTCCACGCTCAACCACTGAGCCACAGTGGCCAACGCTGGAATTCACAAGGAAGGGTGCGCCCCCAGGGGACCCCGGTGGACACACCTCCCCAGAACGGACCGGTGGGCGGGCAGCCTCCGGCCTCTGTCCAGAGCTCTGCTTGCCTTTCATTCCATCCCCCTCTCCGTTTGCTTTGCTTTCTGGATCAATTTCCTTAGGCTTTTAATTAATTTAGAGCTTAATTAGTTTGATTTTTAAACAGTGTGCGACAGTTCCAGAGGGTCTCTCGGGATGAGGGCACAGGAAGAAGGCGGTGGAGGGGCCCAAGGGCCAGGGCGTCCCAGACAGAAGCGTCGCTGTGGCCCCCACCTTGGAAAATCAGAAACCCAAGACAGAGTCCTGGTTCCCAGCCGCCTCTCCCTGCGTCCCGGGGGCTGGGGTCTCTGTGGGTCTCTTGACGAGGACACCCATCCCATTCACGAGTTCCATTTTATAGCAATATTCCACCCCAGGACCTAAGCACCTCCAAAGGCCCCTCCTAAAACCGCCGTTTTTGGGGGTCAGGGTTTCAACATAGGAATTCTGGGGAGCCCACTTCAGCCCTCAGCTGGGACTCATTTCGTCTGCGTTCCGCTCTGCCATCCGGTCACAGAGGCTCTGCGGCCCAGGGAGTGCTGGGCACGGGCAAAGCACCGGTCAGGTTAGAAATGGGTACCGATGGTGGGCGTGCAAACAGGAAGCCACGATGCCACGGAACGGCACACTCCAGATGCGTTTAGTAACGTGGATCTCATCCCAATCAGCAAAACGACGCAAAGAAGCATTGGTTTCTAATTCCCAAACGCTGTCACCCTTCACGACACCCCAGCTCAGTGGCGCAGGCTCCAGCCGCCGACCCGTCCCGGCGGTGGGCGCCAGTTTCCCCGCAGACGAGCTTGGCGCGATTAATTTAGCAAATGTCATGGTCAAGAGGACAAGCTGCAGAGCAGACCGGCAGGGGTCTGAGGCCCAGCTCTGTCCCTTAGGAAGTGTGCGACCTTGGCAAGATTTTTAATTAAAAAAGAAAAGAATGATTCATCTATTATTAGCCATCCCAGAGGAAAGGTGGGATGATTATCCAATATTCTGTGTTTAACTTTTAATGTCTTACGAACTTTCACCGGAGGAAATGTCAGATCCAGCCAAGGAGGAAGAGGGTAATCACATCATGATGTCCCCAAATGTTCCCAAGTGTTAGAAAGATTCATCACGGACTGAAGACACGTCCGCGAGTCACCGGTCCTCCAACGCTCCGTGCCTCCGTTTCTCGGCCGTGAGGCGGGAACACTGGCGCGGCCGTCTCGGGGGGCCGCGGGGTAAAGGAGGGTTCGCACCGGCTCGGCAGATGGGACTTTGCAGATGTGAGCTTGACGGTGACGGCAACTCACCTGTTAGTTCTTTGGGGCAGGACTTTCTCCCACACTGTAGGCTCCGCTTTGAGCTGAGGACCGACACTCGCGGAATCGTTTAACGAGTCACCGGATGAACTGAGTTAGTGGTCGGCATCCAGGTAGCCCGTGGGGTGGCTTTGGCTCCTGGGACCGACTCGTACCCTTCCTGCTGTTCACGCTCCGAGGACACGTGAGCTGCACGGACGACCACACCAGAGATGCTCATGTGGGCTCTTTGGACGAGCGTGACGGTCATGGTTGGAGGAGAACATTTCTTGGCAGCTGAGCCTGGGGCTCGGGGTGACTCCACAGACCTCGGGCCTGGTAGGACCTGCCCAGGTCCGGCCGGGAGCCCCTGGGGTGCCATGAAGTCCGCCTCGCTCCCGGGTGCAGAGCAGGCCCAGCTGAAACGTGGACGTAGCTTTAAGGGACGCGGCCACATTCACGTTGCTTAGAACAAGCACCCGACCCGACCCACCCTCCGGAGTGTCTGGACACAGCTGGGTGGTGTAGGCTAGTGACGCAGGGTCACTGAGACCCCAAACTTAGGATTTTGCTGGTGACATTTGTTGGCAATGTGGTCTTACCAACCTCGACGGTCCTATTTATAAACTTACACACACCTTCTCGGAGAAACGTCTAGGCTCCTAGCTGGGAATCAGGTGGCCGTAGATCCGTGGACGGAGCGGGTAGCTGATGCGGGTGGCTCAGGCGTGGAAGTCTGTGGGGCCCTCAGCGGGAGCCTGGTTCTCAACTCTGACGGTGATATTTACAACATGCCCCCCCCCAGGCGATCCGGGGGTCTGTCATCCGCACGGTGGACGCCGCTCTGGGAGGAACGAAGGACTGGTCTCGGACTATCAGGAGGACAGGAAGGTGGTGGGCAGAGGGCTACTTCTCAGTTCCTCCAGCCAGCTGCAGCCGAAATCGACAGGAAGCAAGAGGCTTCTTCATTGCGGTCCACTCCTCAGTCCCGGCGATTTTCATGCTCACGTCTCAGCAGTAAGTTCGATTCCTACGTTATGCGTCCAGGAAGGCCTCCTCTGATGACGGGACCGCCTCCGTGAGTGAACCTGCCCCCCGGCATTTCACTGGGAATCTGGGAGACGGGGTAGGGCAGAAGCTATCTGGTTCTGCCTCTTTTTGACTTGAACTTACTATCAGGTGCAGGATCCCAAATCCCCACGCTCAGCCCCGAGGCCCCGCACAGAAACTCTCCAAATCCTTATCAGAAATGAAATTTAGACATCGCCTCTCCAAGTTCAGGAGCGGTGACCTTGAGCAGGCTTGTTGTCTGCTTTTGCAGGTGCGGTGGGATATGTTTCAGATGATAAATCCAAAAATATGCTCAGCATGAAAACGCTACATTCTTTGCATCAGAATATTACACATACTGTGATCGCTTTTCCTAACTCGGAGCCCAGTTATTTCTCAGGATGACACCCACACACGCGTCTTGCATTGCGCCCCGACTCTTTTCCTTACTCCCCTCCTTTCCTCGTGGGGTGGCCTCTCATTCGTGTGGGTTCTACTCTTTGATCTTTGGGGCCCACAGGCCTTCACCTCATCTCCTAGACACGGGGCATCCTTCTTGTTCCCTCCTTTGGGTAAGGCCCCCCCCAAACTTTCTCTGGACATGACTCATCAACTCCCCTCCTTTCTGTAACCTTCACTCGCCCCTCCGACGGCCATTCACGGTGGAGGGTGCGCCCCTGCCTGCGTCCCACGGCCCCTCGCGCGCTGATACCGTGAGAACCGGTGCTGGACTGAGTCGTGGTCTGTTCCCAGCCTCTGCCTCTGCCTCAGTCTGTCACAGCGACACAGACCACGGCCCTATCAACACGGGATCGCACTCCTCCAAGGCCTGGGAGCTGGGAGCCCAAGATCCCGGCACGAGCAGATTCGGGGCGGGTGAGGGCCTCCTTGCTCATGATGACCGTCTCCCCACTGTAGCCTCTCACGGCTGCAGGAGCAGGGAGCTCTCCGGGTCTCCTTCACGAGGGCCCCGATCCCTGGGACCTGCGGAGGTCTCACCTCTAAATACCGTCCCTCGGGGTGGGCGTGTGCAGCACAGGAATTTAGACCTTGGCTCCATCTCACTGCAGGTGGAAGGGGGCCGGGCACAGGTGAGGTGGTCCCGTCATTCACGTATTTCCGAACGGTCATGCCCACGGTGGCACGCTCAGACCCCAGGAATGTGGGAATGAAATAATCGTGGGTCCTCCCCAGCAGGGTCTCGCAGTTTAATGGGGGAGACAGAAACGCCATTATCGCGTAGTCAGTGTGACAGATGTCACCACAGGTACATCCATGAAATGCCACTGGGCGCTCAGAGGAGGAGGCAGGAGGGCTCTTCAAAAGGGGCATTAACCCGGCCCCTCAGGGTCCGTGGCACATGAGTGGAGTACGCCCCTGTGGCCTGTTCGAACAGTGCTTCTCGCCTGGGCGTTGGCCCGTGGGACTCGCCAGTGACCAGCGACAGAACGAACACTCCCTTGTCACAAAAGATTGCGTGTGCCTCGGACTTAGAAGGAGTTTTTGAAATATCAAAAACCAGCCCTGGCTGGTGTGACTCAGCGGTTAGAGCGTCGGCCTGCGGTCCAGAGAGACCCGGGTTCGGTTCCCGCTAAGGGCACGTACCTCGGTTGCAGTTTGTCCCCGGCCCTGGTCGGTCGTGCAGGTGGCAGCCACTCGATGTGTCCCTTTCACGTCGATGTTTCTCTCTCTCTCCCTCCCGCTCTACCTGAACAAAAAATGGAAAAGTGTCCTCGGGTGAGGATTAAAAAAAAAAAAAAAAAAATAGAACTATCAAAAACCAGAAGAAGGTAACCAGCACCCACACCCTATTACTCAGAATCCAGTATTTAAACCATTACGATGTTGTCATTTTTATTTCAGATCAATAGTTTTTAATATTTAAGGGAGCTGGAATGATATAGTGGAGCTGAAACACTTTTCATATCTATCCTTAGTTTCAATCTCCTTTTTTCCCCTCCCGGAAGCAACATTACCATAAATTTAATATGTAGGTGTCTCCTCCATTTGAAACGATCCCATCACTTTTCAATGAATATATATCTCTATACAGTATTGCAGAGTGTCGCCTCATGCATTTTAAACTTTTACGGAAGTTCTATGTTATGCATAACGGAGCATCCAAAAGCCTGATGTTTTATTCAGCGCTATGTTTTCCAAGACCTACCATCTCGATCCAGGTAGTGGCTTATTTATTTTAAATGCTGTGTGGCATCCTTCTGTTGGATGACTGCACCATGATTTATTTACACGGTTTCCCCCTGACGGACATTTAGGTGGTTTCCAGCTCTTCCCCTCCTGCCAACCACGCTGCCTGACGCTGTGTGCACATCACCCGGCGGGAAACTACCCGCGTGTTTGGATTGTTGTGTACACGTCTCTCCAGACAGCAACGCCAGAGCTCTCCGGAGGGGCTGGGACAAGTACACGCCCACCCGTGTTCACGTACCTTCCCATTGAACACTTGGTCGTGTTACCTCTTTCGATTTGCTAATTAATGTGTGAAGTGGTACCTCAGGGCCAGCTGTGTGCTGGAACTGGCTTGGGCTCCTGGAGACCACTGGTCAGGGGTGTCTCCCAGCCCTGGGTCCGGCCACAGGGCGGCGTGAGCTTGAATCGGCCCACAGACGTGGGTTGTGCCCGGCAGAGCCAGCACACCACTTGCCCGGCACCCCGAGGCCCCTTCCCTCCCCTCCTCGCGTCTCATGGGACGCCCGGGTGACCAGGGGTGGCTCCCTCTGTCTGCGCCTGTAGGTCTCGCACGGAGTTGTGGCGACTGGAGTTCTTATGAAACCTGCCATGGTCTCAGCTGCACCCCTGTTCCCGGCTGCAGGGGCCCCAGGGAGGGGGCTGTCCCGTGAGCCAAATGTAAAACAGATGCCAACTTCAGCGGCTCCTCGCTGAACGGCTACGCACACAGGCTAACGCGGGAACGCTCCCTGTTCTTGAAGCTCGCGCTCGACCGGCCTGGGCTGCAGCTTCATTTCCTTCTTTAACACTGATGTTTGGAATCTGTTGTACAGGGTGGGCCACAGTCTACTTCACGCCCTTCCACAGGGCGGAGGGCTGCATGTCGTGGACATGCCGCAGGCGGTCAGCCCCCCCTGTGGGCCTTCGGGGGAGGGGAGTGTCCAGCCCCTTGCTTATACAAAAATATGCTCCGCTACTCAGACTAATGCAGAGGTCGCTTTGCATTTTTGTGGAAGTGTATTTAGCATAATGCACATACCATGAAATGCAACCATTTAAAATGCAAGCTCAGTGAGTCTTGGTACATTTACACAGCCCCGCAGCCATCACTGGTGACCCGGCTTAGAATTCCTCCATCGCTTCCGTAATTCCCGCGCGCTTGTTCCTGATCTTCATGTCAGGCACCTGTTGGTCTGCTCACTATGTCTGAAGTTCTGCCCTTTCTAGAAACTTCCTATAAATAACATAGCACAAGACGTAGACTTTTGTGTTGAGCACCTCGAGGCTGTGCTAGACAAGCTGCTGAGCGTCATGTCTGCAAGGTCCGTCCACGCAGTAGCCCGTGTCAGAATTTCCCTGTTTACGGCTGAGTAATATTCCGCCACATGTGCGGACCACTTCTGCTTGCCCATCCATTTGCCGGTGGACACCGGGCTTCTCCCCCCTTCTGGCTGTTGTGAGAAGCTGCTGTGGACACGGTGTGCGGACATCTCTTGGAGACCCTGTTTTCAGGGTCTAGACCCAGAAGTGGAGTTCTGGGTCACGTGGTCATTCTGTGCCTAATTTTGGGGGAACCCCCCTCCGACAGTGCACAAGGGTCCTGACTTCTCCACGCCCTGGCCAACATGTGTGTTTTTTTTTTTTTTTTTTATCCTCACCCGAGGATATTTTTCCATTTTTTTGTACAGATAGAGTGGGAGGGAGAGAGAGGAAGGGGGAGAGAGAGAAACATCGATGTGAAAGGGACACATCGAGTGGCTGCCACCCGCACGACCAACCAGGGCCGGGGACAAACTGCAACCGAAGTACGTACCCTTAGCGGGAACTGAACCCGGGTCTCTCCGGACCGCAGGCCGACGCTCTAACCGCTGAGCCAAACTGGCCAGGGCCAACATGTGTTTTTTTCTGGACAGCAGCCATCCCAGCGGGTGTGCTCACCCACTTTCGGTGAACACTTAGCTCCGAGGCAGCAGGTTATAGAGATGGGCTCCAGTGAGTGATGTTTTTACGTGTATGGACTCGGGGAGGTTGATCAAGGTTCGTGCCTTTGGAAATCAGCCCTTGAGTGAGGGTCCTGTCCGCGGGCTCCGTGTTCGGGTGGGATCCTTGCCCGGTGCCTTCATTCCCCCGGCCAGAGTTCTGACCCCTGCTGCACCTGCCCCGTGCCGCTGGACACTGTCCCTTGTCCTTGCGACCACAGGCACAGGAGACATATCAGACGGAGGGAGCAAGGAAAAATGTCCTCGTTCTGAGCCCCTCCCTGAAACCCACGTCCTGCTCCCATTCTGTCCACAAGTGAAGCGGGAACCCCCCTCCGTTCTGGGGCAGTGTCGGATGCTCTGGACAAGCTCATGGGGCTGACAGGGGACTGAAGGGGGTTACGGGTGAGCCGGCCCTCAGGCAGGAAGTGGTTATGGAGAGGTTATTATTAATCTCCCATTGCTCTCTCAATGCAGAACAAACGGAGCCTCCTCCACCGGGTTCCCACGTCGAAGAGGTAGCGTGACTCCCATGCCCCGAGCCTTCCTCCCTCTGCCGGGCCCGAAGTCCTGGCCCCCAGAACGTGATCCCCTCGTCACTGATCACCCGTCGGGCCTCGCCACACACCGGCGGTCGCGAGTCTGCTCGGAATCGGGTGGGTATATTTAAAAAGTATACCCAGGACAGGAGTCGAGGGAGTTACCAAGCAAAACACCAGAACCCAGGTCTCTGACTTGTTGGGAACGTGAGAAGCACAGCCACACCGGGGCTGCCGCTCTGCCGCTCGCCGGGGTCCTTCTGCACCTGCCCGGCCGCTGGAGGGCTCGAGCGCAATGTGCCGGGACCAGCCCTGCATGGAGGTGGCGGGGGACCAACCGCCGGGAACCTCCTGTGGGGGTGCGTGAGCAACAGTGAATGGACTGGGGGGATTGTGTGTGCCCCCTTCCTGGGGCCTGAGGAGCCATCGGCCAGGGGAGCGGTCGTCACCTGCTGGGGGAGGGTGTTGAGGCTCAGAGTAAGCATTCCTGAGCGTCGTCGAGGGACAATCCCAGGCAGCCGCGGACTCTGGTCAGACAAGGGGCCCACTTGGGAGCGGGCTGAGAACCCGCATGTGAAAAAACAATTCCGGGGCTGATGCCAGCAGGATGGTGGAATGAGACAGCCCTCATGGGCACCCCCGGCCTCGGCAACAACCCGGCGTCCGTCCATGGACAAGGCGCCTTTGTGGGAGCCCGAAACCCTGGCCCGGCCCCTCACCAAGGGGAGCGCTTGGAGGAGGCGGCCCCACACCCAGTTGGCTGCCTCACTGACTGGGGTCCCAGCTACAGACCCAGAGATGGCCCCGCACCCCCGAGAATCGGGCGACAGCTCTGTCTGGCGTGTTCCTGTCATGGACACCACGTGCCAGGGGACCCGGGAGGAGTCTTGCCCACCTGTGTGATGGCTGATAGGCACACAGGCCTCGGTCCTGGCCGTGGACCCGATGTAGCTTGTGAGGTGGCCTGTGACCAGCTCCGGAACGGACAGGACTGTGCGGAACCAGGAGGGACCCCGGTACCGAAGCCTCCTCGAGCTGCGGTGCTCACGGGGTGAGTCCAGCTCCTCCCGCTCCCGCACGAACTCGGAAGCAGGTGGGCCACCTTCTACGACAACTAGCACGTTGACTGGGACTAAGTCCTATCTGTAGATGAACCTCCGGAGAACCAACATCCGTACAATTTTCCCATCTGTGAGCCTCAGACCTGGGTGTTCTTTACTTTTCCTCTTTAGAGGTGTCCGGTAACCTCTGTGCGATGCGTCTCCCGGTGTCCGGATTCTTCACGTTATTAAACTGGCATCTTCGGACAGGTCGGATCTGCTTACGCTTTGCTAGGGGAGGTGGAAGTGGGTTTTTACGTGTAGGTCTTGCATCCAGCAGCCTTGTTAAAGTCATTTACTCATTGTGACGACTGTGTGGAGAACCGTCCCGATGTCCACCAACGTGAATAATGACCACGTTCTCCCCTTCCAACCCTTCGTGTTGTGTCTCTTTTTCTGGCCTCGGGCTTGTCTCCCCGGCCCTGCGGGACCACGTTCAACATGGATGGACCTGGCACCAGGAATTCTCGCTCCTGCCTCAAAAGAAAGGCTTTCAAAAGCTCGTTAAGTTCTTTGTACCTGTTACAATGTCAACGATAAAAAAGAAACTAAAAAAAAAAAAAAAAAAAGCTCATTAAGTAACAGTATAGCTTTGGTACTGCTGTAGTTGTTGGTTTGATACACGGGACCCTTCATCGTACGGAGCTAGTTGTGTTCCTGCTTTGCTAGGAGTTTTTACAATTACAAACAAATGATGGATTGTGTAAAATCCCTGCATCGATGGAGATGATACACTAACGCCCTTCATTGATTTCTGAGTATGAACTCCACCTGTGTCCCCGGAAGGAACCAGCTTGGCCACCTAGTGTGCCATGTACGGCTGGAACCCACTTTGACCTTTTGCTTAGGGATTTTGCATTTATGTCCCTGAATGTGATCATGGTTTGGCGTAGTGACCTCATGGAATGAGTTTGGAGCATTCCTGCTTATTTCTATTCTCTGTAGGAGGCTGGATTCAATCCGCATTATTCAGCTACAAAGAGTTCATGGAACTTCCCAGTGAGGACAATCTGGGGGCCTGGGGTTCACTTTGTGGGGAGGTTTTTTTTTTTTTTAAATAATAGTGTTGTTTATTAATCTTTATTTATTTATTTTTTAAATTGATTTTTTTTTAGAGAGAGAGGAAGGGAGAGGGAGAGATAGACAGAAACATCAATGAGAGGGAAGCATCCATCGGCCGCCTCCTGACCAGGGGTGGAGCCCGCAACCTGGGCATGAGTCTGACCAGGAATCGAACCAGTGACCTCTTGATTCATGGATCAATGCTCAACCACTGAGCCACACCGGCCGGGCTGTGGGGTGTTTATATTTTTTATTATTATTATTTTTTATCCTCACCTGAGGACATTTTTTCAATTTTTTGTTCAGATAGAACAGAAGGGAGAGAGGAAGCAAGAGAGAGAAACATCGATGTGAAAGGGACACATGGAGTGGCTGCCACCCACACAACCCAACCAGGGTCGGGGACAAACTGCAACCGAGATACGTGCCCTTAGCAGGAACCGAACCCGGGTCTCTCTGGATCACAGGCTGATGCTCTAACTGCTGAGCCAAACCGGCCAGGGCATTGTGGGGAATTTTTAAACGATTGATTCAGTTAACTTAATAATTATATAAATATATATATATATATATATATATATATATATATATATATATATAATAGATTTTCTATTTCTCCTTATGTCATCTTTGGTGAGTTGTGTTTTCCCAGTATTTGTAAACTTCATCTGAATTTTCGGATTTATCAGTGTACATATGCTCATGCTAGTCTCTTACTTTCATTTTAATGTCTAAATAAATATCAGTGGAGAGGTTACTGATTTCATTTCAGATATTTATTTACTTCTTTCTTCTCTTTTTCTTGTCAGGGAGTCATTCATTTTATTAGTCTTTTGAAAGATACAACCTTTGGCTTTTTTTCCCTTTATTTTTATTGTTGACACTATTACAGATGCCCCCCCCCCCCCCCCCCCCCCCCGGCTGTCCCCTCGCTGCTGCCTGTGTCTGAGCCAAAGAACAGATGCTGAATCCACAGACAAGTTTGGGCTTTCTGATCCTGCCTGTTGTATATTTGTTTTTTTATTTTTAATTTCTGCTCTCTACTCTCTTTTGTTAAATGTGCAGTTTTTCCGTTGAGTTTTTGAGAGGATGCTGAGCTCGTTGATTCTCCGTCTTTCTTTTGTTCGTTTGGTACTAACTCGAACAGCTTTTAAAATGAAGTTATGCTAAATTAAGTTGTGAATTGGAGAGGTTTTTATCTGACTGCGCGTCTTCTCGAACAACACAGTGATTGCCTGTGATTCTGAAGGTTAACCAGAAGTCATTTCCCAACACAGCTTTCTTTCAAACTTTCTGCGTCATTTTGTCTCAGATAATTGGTTTTAAGTACATGTAGTTGAATACTGTTTGACAGATACTGCAAATTTTTTTTTCTCTTATTAGGACCATTTAACCAGTTCTTATTTATTTGATTATCAATATGTTGTAATATATCACCTCATCTTGTTTTATATCTTAGTTCCTCTCTTTTGAGGATTGATCATTTCTCTCTTTTATTATTTCTCCCTCTAGTAGTTGGCAGGTACAAAGTTATACGTCTATTTGTATTTTTCTAGTAATTACCCTTAATTTTTTTCAATGTCTAGAATTAATCTTTATTTTTATTTTTTTCTGAATAAGAAAAGCCTTTTTATATAACTTTAGTCTTCTCATTTCCTACCAGACTTCCTTTCTTTCTTTTTTCTTTTTCTTAGAACAACTCAGCAAAATAAAACTCCTGTTTATGGTTGGACAACATTGTTTCACACATACATCAAACAGGCCAAAAAAAAAAATAAATAAATAAAAGAGCAACTTCATAGACAAAATAAGGGAAAAAAAGAAACCTTTTTATCTTTGGCCTTTTTAGGCATCTCATACAAACCAACTACTGATAGTACAGCTAAGTACATACACAAAAAGTTACTGGAATGCTCGGAATAAGACTGTTTTGTTTTGTTGTTGTTGTTGCTTTTTCGACAAGGTTTTTTTTCTCCTTTGAGATCATAACGAGCATGGTCACACCACAAGTAAAGTCAGAAGTAGCACAGAGACCGCGCCAAAGGCTGGTTTGGTCATCGCCAGAGCGTTAAGAATGGCCGACCCCTAACAATATGTACAAAAATATAAAATGTAAATAAAAAATACAAACACATTTTCCTTTTTAAAGTACTTTTAAGAAAAAAAGCAGGGCCTTGGAAGTTTTGGTTCTTTTTCCCTCCCCTGTTGCAAATTCACGTTGTGGTTTGGTGGGGTGGTGGCGAGTGCGTGTCACCTGCGGGTGGCACAGTGGGCAGGCAGGCGGGCGGACTCTCTACTGGACGGTGACCACGTTTAGATTCTGGGACGGGAAGTGGAGGGTGAATAGGTCACGGCGGCCTTGGTTTTTTTGTTTGTTGTTTTAAGTTCCACTTTTCCTTTTTTTGCTGTCTAGTCATCCTCATCGGTCTGCTGCTTCTTGGCGTCAACATCGTCATCCTCATCATCTTCAGCTGCCCGTTTGCCCGAAGCTGTTTTCCTCCTCCTCCCCTCCTTCTTCCTCTTCCTCTACCTCATTGTCGGTCCCCTGCTCCCCGTTTTCCTCCGTAGTGTTCCCATTAGCAGGTGCGTCTCTTCCAGTCTCTGCCTCCTCCACAACCTCCTTCTTCCCCTGGAAGTCCTTGGTGGTGACCCTACAGCTGGTGCCCACGGCCGCGTCTGCCGGGGTGGGCACCGGTGATCCGATGCAGCGGATTTTTTTAAAAAAGAGTGAGAGTTTGGCCCTGGCCGGTTTGGCTCAGCGGTTAGAGCGTCGGCCTGCGGTCCTGAGAGACCCGGGTTCGGTTCCCACTAAGGGCATGTACCTCGGTTGCAGTTTGTCCCCGGCCCTGGTCGGTCGTGCGGGTGGCAGCCACTTGATGTGTTCCTTTCACATCGATGTTCCTCTCTCTCCCTCCCACTCTACCTGAACAAAAAAAATGGGAAAATGTCCCCAGGTGAGGATAAAAATAAAATAAAATAAAAAAAATAAAATAAAAAAGAGCGAGAGTTTGAAGACTCTGGCGAAGATGCTTCTGGAATCCGCGCGGAGGAGGCGGCGAGCCGAGAGGCGGCCACGGGAACAGTGCAAAGACGGCTTTTAGGAACAGCCAGTGGGGGGCTCCACCAGCCTTTCTTCCCCTCTTCACCGACACAACACCCCCATTGGGATTGTGGGCTTTTTTTTTTTAAACTAAAAGTGGGTCTGATTTATTTATTAAAAAAAATTGTTTTTAATCGTTACTCAAGGATATTTTTCCATTTATTTTCAGATAGGGTGGGACGGAGGGAGGGGGGGTAGAGAGAGAGAGACATCGAGGTGAGAGAGATACCCGCATGACCCCAACCAGGGCCCGAGGACCAAACTGCAGCCAAGGTACGTGCCCTTGACTGAATCAAACCTGAGACTCTTTGGTCTACGGGCCGACACTCTAACTGCTGAACCAAACCAGCCAGGGAGGGATTTTGGAAACTTTTAGCTTGAAGTTTTCAGTAAAACTTTTATTTTTTGTTGATTCTTACCCAAGAATAATCTTCTATTAAATTTTAGATAGAATGGAAGGGCGGGAGGAAGAGAAAGAGAGAGAAACATCGATGTGAGAGAGACACATCGACTGGTTGCCTACTGTACGACCCCGACTGGGGCTGGGATTGAACCCGCACCCCAGGTACGTGTCCTGGAACCCGTGACCCTTCAGTCCTCCGCTGAGCCGAACCGCCAGGGCAGTGAAACATTTTAAATATTCTGCATCCTGAATTATTTAGACATAACTTTTTTTCAATACTTTTATTCTATTTCAATTTTCTCTCACTCTGGTCACTTGCATCCTATGTTGTCTACTTAAATTTGTTAGTTTTCTTTCTTTTGGTGGAATAAATCTTTTTTTTTTTTTAATTCTCACCCGAGGACATTTTTGCATTTTTTGTTCAGACAGAGCGGGAGGGAGAGAGAGGAAGAGAGAGAGAGAGAGAAACATCGATGTGAAAGGGACACATCGAGTGGTTGCCACCCGCACGACCAACCAGGGCCGGGGACAAACTGCAACCGAGGTACGTGCCCTTAGTGGGAACCGAACCCGGGTCTCTCTGGACCGCAGGCCGACGCTCTAACCGCTGAGCCAAACTGGCCAGGGCATGAATAAATCTTTAACTTGTTCAGAAAGTCTCAGTCGGTCTGAAGGTGTCTTTGCTTTGATGTTGCACTTCAGTGTTCGTTTTGACTGTGTACCAAACGCGTTGTTCAAAGTTATTTCTGTCGTCATTGCTGCCGACGAGAAGGGATCCCGGTTTGATTTTGTTTCTTCGTAGGCAGTCTGTTCTCTTACCTCTTCTGGTCCACTTGGCAATCTTTTAGGATTTCCCCGTCATCCTTGTTTGGACATGTCCCAGCAGGCCTGTGTGTGCTTATCCATTTCATTCATTGCAAGCAATCCTCACTGAACTCATTCAACCAGTGCGCGTGTCTCTGTTTCACTCTGGATACTTTTACGAGCAGATTTGTCTTCTCTCCTCCATTCTCTCAATGCACGGCCTCTGAAATTCACACCAGAGGGCTTTGGGGATGGTTTGATTGTTCAGGAAATAACTCATTTTTTTTTTTTTTTAAATCCTCACCCGAGGATATTTTTCCATTTTTTGTACAGATAGAGTGGGAGGGAGAGAGAGAGAGAGAAACATCGACCTGAAGGGACACATCGGGTGGCTGCCACCCGCACGACCAACCAGGGCCGGGGACAAACCGCAACCGAAGTACGTGCCCCTAGCAGGAACCGAACCCGGGTCTCTCCGGACCGCAGGCCGATGCTCTAACCGCTGAGCCAAACTGGCCAGGGCAGGAAATAACTCATTTTTAGCGGCACCTATCTACCTGTCATCTGATCTGCTGGGTTTGAGATCTGAACTATCACAGGTGAAAGTCCTAAGACCCTTACTTGGTCCTTCTTCTTTATTCATGTCCCCTCCCCATATCTGCTGAGACCTCTCCCGGCGTTGCCTTATCTGTGGCAGCAAAATAGTTCATGAAGGAACAGAAGCATTGTCAGTGCTACCCAGTACTTCAAAGAGCTAGAAAATTATACGCTCACAGTAGACCTTAATCTTGGTGAAGAAACACACACACACACATGCACGCACATGCACACACACAGAAAGTAACACAGACAGAAGAGATACTATGTAAAAAAAACCCAAACCTACATTTAGATAGCCCCCTGTTACAAAACCAGGCCATTCCGTTTTTGTTAAAAAAGAAATGGCCCAGAAGTCAGCAGCTGCTTTTAATTCATAAAACAGATTTAAATTTAGCCGAGGAAGGAAAGATATTAATTGCAGTATTATTTATACTAGCACGAGTTGGAAACAACCCAAATGGCTGAAGAGAAGGCGAGAAGAAAATAAATCATGGTACATTCGATCGAAGAATGTTACGCAGACATTTCCACCGATCGCTCTGAAGGCTCAGAGGCAGGATGGGAACCATTTATGCATCAGGGTCGATGAAAACCGGGGCGTAGAATTGCACACATTCTGCGACCACCGCTGTGCATGTGCACGAAGCCCTGGAAACAGGAGAATAGAACAGGAATGTTATTCGTAGTAATGATTTGGGATCCTTTTTTTATGGGGGGATTTTTTGTTTGCATTTCAAAGCCAAAATTTTGTACTGTTGGATTACTTTTCAGGTGTTAGATTCTTTCTTTTTTTTTTTTTATCCTCACCCGAGGACATTTTTCCATTTTTTGTTCAGATAGAGCGGGAGGGAGAGAGAGGAAGGGAGAGAGAGAGAGAAACATCGACGTGAAGGGACACATCGAGTGGCTGCCACCCGCACGACCAACCAGGGCCGGGGACAAATCGCAACCGAGGTACGTGCCCTTAGCGGGAACCGAACCCGGGTCTCTCGGGACTGCAGGCCGACGTTCCAACTGCTGAGCCAAACCGGCCAGGGCTCAGGTGTTAGAGTCTTCAGGGAACTGCTCAGTGGTCAGAGCCAGAAGTCCTGCGTCCGGGGCGGGCTCTGCTCTGGGCGGGGGAGGGCGGGGGGGCAGTCTCTGAGGGGCCTCGGCGCTCCCCTGCCTTTGGAACTTGGTTGTTTCTGTTGCCTTTTCTCTCCCCATAGATCACATCCAGTGTGCTTTTGACACCCAAAACTTCTTAGAAATTTCTAGGCTAGTACTACTGTGGATTTATTCTCTTTAAAGTTAGAACTGCTGCCATTATTTTTTTAAAAAATGTTTTATTTATTGATGTTAGAGAGAGAGGAAGGGAGAGAGGGAGAGAGATAGAAACATTGATGAGAGAGAACACTGATTGGCCGCCTCCTGCATGCCCCCCACTGGGAGTCGGGCCCACAACCTGGGCATGTGCCCTGATGGGGCATTGAACCGGTGACCTCCTGGTGCATGGGTTGACGCTCAACCACTGAGCCACACAAGCTGGGCAGAACTGCTGCCATTGTATGGGGTTTGTAGTAAAAGGAAAGCAATGCTGGGTGTGTCATTTTGTTGTTTATTTTTTGTTAAGTAATCAACAACCATAAAGGCAGGCCTATTCACATCTTTATTCTTCTAATGCTATTTCCCATAAATCTTTGTTTTTTATTTTTAATTAAATCGATTGGGGTGACATTGGTTAATAAAATTCTATAGCTTTCAAGGGTACATGTCTATGATACATGATCTGCACATTGCACTGTGTGCCCACCACCCGGAGTCAAATCCTCTGTCATCGTATATTTGACCCTCTGTACCCGTTTCTACCCCCTTCCCTCTGGTAACCACCACACTGTCGTCTGTGTCTATGAGCTTTTGTTTGTTTTTCTTGTTTGTTCATTTGTTACTTGCAGAGTTATATCTCACCTATGAATGAAATTGTATGGTTCTTAACATTTCAGTCTGACTGATGTTTCTTAGCACAAAATGTCTCATCCAATTGTATTTAGAAATTTAGCTCATGAGTCTGGGCATAGAATATTGCATGTTATTTCCAACTAAACTTTATTTGAAGATTTGGTTTTTAGCAATTTCTTGCCTCCTAGAGTTAAATAAACTTGATATTACCTCACGGTATTGATTATGGACCTAGACTCTTACTCTTTGCTCTAGAGAGCCTGGGTAGGAGGGAATGTTTGGCATTGATTATAAAACATTGCATTGAAAGTCGTAACTTGTGAGCTCAACTTTTAGCCAAGGCTCCAGCTTATGGATCAACTTAATCTGTTTTATTTCACTTGACACGCAGTTCATGATGGACCACCACTGTGTTGGCCCATTCATTATAACAACATCACCAGTGGGTACGTATTCACGACGACTACATTATGGGTTATTAAGATGGTAGCCCAATAGCTGTCCACCTCTTAAAATGTGGCTACTAGAAAATTTAAAATTACACATGCCGCTTACGTTTATAGCTTGAATTCTATTTCTACCAGACTGTGCTAGACTAGCGAGTCCAGAAATGGATGCTTACAGAGATGATTCATTGATTTTTGACAGAGGCCAAGGCGATCAGGGGGGAAAAGCTTTGTCTCCCACTCTGCTCCCCGGCTCTTTGGGGGTCCTTCATTCACAAACGTTCTCCAAATCCTGGCCTTGGCTAAGCCGACACCCGGCAGTGTCCTCCCTACGGCCACCCAGCCTCGGCAGTGTCCTCCCTACGGCCACCCAGCCTCGGAGAGTAGCAAGGATCACTCCACTCAGTGGGGGGTGCTCGGACTCAGACCGAGGACTCCCCCTTTGGGGCTGTGAACTGTGGAAGCAGATCATGGTTGCTGATTACAGTGGCCGCTCCTGGAGACGGTCGCGGCCAGGCTATGACCGAGGAGGGTCACGAGAGCGGCTGCACTCAGGGGGCGTTTGCCACCGTCTCTGATGAGACCCATGGGAAGAAGCTGTGGACAGAAGCTGAGACTCGTCTTCAGCTTTTCACGAACAAGGCTGCTCTGAGCATCCGGGCACATGCCTTCTTGTGTAGGGGCGGGGGGCGGGGGTGCAGGTCCAGAGAAACAGGACTCTTGGGCTGGAGTGTTTACAGATGCTGATAAATTGCCTCCCAAACCAGAGCACAGTGTTGTCGCTTCTCTCTGCCTTTGAATATAGGGTTTAAAAAACACCTTGGTAAAATACAGAGCATCTGCTTATGTTTTATAATACTATCACTGCTAGAAGCTCTGATTTTCTCCAGCACCAAGGGCATTTCTTTTCTTTCCTTTTTTTTTTTAAATTGAATTTATTGTTGTGCCATTAGTTCACAAAACCATACAGGTTGCAAGTGTACAACTCAATAAAACATCACCTGCACACTGCGTTGTGCGCCCATCGCCCCAAGCAGCCTCTTTCCAGCCTCACTCCACTGCCCCCCCCCACTTTGCCCACCTCCACCTAGTCCCCAATCCCTCTCCCTCTGGCTATCACCACACTGTTGTCTGTGTCTACGTGTTACGTATACATGCTTCACGGTGAACCCCTTTACCTTTTCTGACCCACTGACAAACCCTCAGCCAACATCACACTCAACGGGCAAAAACTAAAAGCATTTCCTTTAAGACCAGGAACGAGACGGGGATGTCTGATGTCACCACTCTTATTCCACATAGTACTGAAGTTCTGGCCACAGACACCAGACAAGAAAAAGCAAAAGGCATCCAAATTGGAAAGGAGGAAGTAAAACTGTCATTATTTGCAGATGACGATATTGTTCGTAGAAAACCCTAAACACTCCACCAAAAAAAACGACTAGATCTAACACATGAATTCGGCAAAGTAGCAGGGTACAAAAGTACTACTCAGAAATCAGTGGCATTTTTATACAGCAATGACGAACTCTCAGGTGCGTGGCTTTTCACCCAGAAACACTGAGCACACACACCGTGCCAGGTGCTGTCCCAGGTGCTGAAACTCAGCCAAAGGCAAAACCAACCACCTTCCCCGCGGAGCGTCCGGGAGTGCCCTGGGCAGAGCAAACACGCACACCTATGACAGCCTTAGGACAATAAGGAAAGCCTCGTGCATGCAAGGACATTTGGGCAAAGATCAGAATGAAGTGATTAATATCAGGGGACCATCACATCCTAAGTGAATTTATATTGCACACAAAGAATGTCCACCGATAGCACACTTGCAGGAGACACACACCTGGCTCTTGGGTTCCACACACCTGGCTCCAGCCACCTGCACATAACAGCAGACCGTGCGTTTGGTCTCACCCCAGACCCCAGCTGGACCAATGAAAAATAGGGCTTGTTCTGACCACCTGTGCACACACCTGTGGGCTCACTCTGCTCTGCTCACAACAGTGACTGTCAACCCTTGATTAGCACGACCTCAGGGCCACCTGTCCAGGACTGAAACCCTGCTCAGGGCATCCCTTTATGGGCACATGCCCCTTTGCCTGCGTTTGAATAGCCTCAGCTTTGCATTTTGTTTAAGCTCTGGTAGGCAGTCTTGTTTTATTCTTTGAGGGCATCTATTCTGATCTAAATACAATGAAGAGAGGAAGACATGAAGAGTCAAAGATGGGGACAGAATTTTTGTTTGTAAAGCCTTGCATGTGTGAGAAAAAGTTTAATTTTGGATTATTCGTCTTCCGTGGACTCGACGTATTCTTTCTTCCTTACGTTGCCCGTCTCAGCGCAACGGGGCACCCAGGCCCCTCCCACTCTTGGTGGCCTTAGCCTGAGGTTGTGTGTGAATAATGACCGCAAGTGCAAACCGACTTCCTAAGGCTTCCCGGATGGCTCTTTACCACAGTGGAAGGCCAGCAAAAGTCACTCTGAAATTCAGGAAGCAGGACCCAACTTGCTTTCTGTAACAGACAACCGGAGTCCCAGGGTCCATGCGGCAGCCGTGCTTCCTGAGGGATGCTGTTTCCATGCCGGCTGGATGTCCAGGGGGCTGTGCTGGGAGCTCGGGGAACGGAAACGTGGAGAGTGCAGCTGAGCTACCGATCAGCACCTGTCACTCACAGTGCTGCCGTGTGACACAGTGATGCCACGCCAGGCGCGCTTGTCTTCACGTCCCGTAGCATTATGTTCCTGCAATCCGGTGAAGACAAACTCGAACGTGGGAAACTCTCTCTGAGGCCTCATGTACTCTGTACGCTCTACCTACTATAGCTTAATCCATCGATGTTACGTTGCACCATATGTGTTGCAGTGTGTTATAGTCATAGGAGGACTTGGTTGTTGGTTCCTCTCAGTCCTCAGAAGTATAGCTCCAGATCGGACTGAATGAGCAGAAACCCGATTCGGTTGTTCAAGCAGCTGGGATCTAACCCACCAGAACGCTGCCCCCCAGTGAGGCTGAAGCTGGGCTCCCCAGGCGTCCAGGGGCACGGGAATCAGCGGGGCTCCCGGGAACATGCAGAGGGAGGGGGGACGTCTGGGGCAGGACCCGCGAACCCGCATCTGTCACCAGCTCCCAGGTGAGGGGATGCCACCGGCCCGTGGACCACACTCTGAGCTTCCCATGCGGCGAGCTCGGAGACCCTGGTGGGCAAACGCGTTCCAGGGGCCAGACCCCTCTCCTCGCAGCCGAGTGGGGGGCAGCGTGAGCGTCCGGACGGGTTCTCTCCAGCCAGGAGCAGCCTCAGACTTTGACTCCCTGGCCTTGTTTTTCCTGTGCCCTAAGGGTAAGACCTAGCTTTGATTCCACAGACCCCCAAGCTGTTGGTATCTGAACATGTTTCTTAAATTTCAAGGGACAGACAAACAATCCAAAATGACTTTGACAGAAAGGAGGCTTATTGGGTCACGGAATCGCAAAGTCTAGGGGGAGGCCTGGCTCTGTCGCCTGGACCAAGTGTCTTCCTATTTCTCCTGGTTCCACTCACCTCCAAGGGGACTTACACTGTCACATTTTTGGCCTCCTAAGCTTCCCTGACAGGCCCCAGGTGACCAGGGCACCTCCATCCCCTCTGTCCTCTCCAGCTCCAACCCAGAATTCTCAGCAATCATCTTGTTGCATCTGATCAGTGCCCGATGGGTGGCACGGCCATCCCTGGATCCATCAGCATGACCAGCGACGACCGAATGGTGGTTGAACTGCATCCATCCCGGAGAGACGGAGTCCTGACCCCAGTCCCTGTGGGTATGACCTTATCTGCAAATACGGTCTTTGCAGATGACCACGTTGAGATGAAGTCAGTAGGGTGGCCCTACTCCAACGGGACCGCGTCCTCGTACAGGAGGACATTTGGACACGTGGACTTTCTGGAATGAGTTTCGGGGAGAAGGTCATGTGAAGAGGAAAGCAGAGATTGGGGTGATGCAGCTACAGGCCAAAGACCCAAATGGTGACAGCGAACCCCCAGAAGCTAGGATAGCAGCAGGGGACAGACCGGCCCTCACAGCTTCGGAGGAACGGAGCCTGTGGACGGCGTCTGATGTCAGACTTCTGGCCCCCCGACGGGCGCGATGCCCGTGCCCGCGGAGCCGTCCACCCTTATGCCCATGCCCCTCCCTCCCCTGCTCACCCCGCTGCCCCCCAGAGGCCTCAATCTTTCTCCTCTGCAGACAGCCCTCTTCCAGGGGGCACAGAAAAGAGCTGTCCCCTAAACCGGTGATTCCTCAACCTGAGTCACTGGAAGGCTTTTTAAAACCTGGGTAGCTGGCCCCCATCCCAGAGTTTCAGGAGGTCTGGGGTGGGGTGGGGGGGCGAACGTGCATTTCTGACAAGTCCCTGAGGTGCCGCTGCTGGTCTGAGGGCCACACTTGGGGAGCCCTGAGCTCCCAATGGGGTGCTTTTCTCAGCTCCTGCGTGTATGGCCTGGACTGTGGCTCAGACTCCCCCTTTGGTCCCAGCTGCCTGTAAGGCCCTGGGAGGCTGGGCCCCTCCTTGCTTAGACCACAACCGACGTGAAAACTGCCCAGTTGGTGTCTTGATTGGGAAGGAAGAAGCTGGAAGCTTCCCTGTGGTTTGGCCGACACTGAGGCTGTGGAGGGCCCTTTCCCCCACGAGAGCTTTCCTTCCCACAGGGCCGCGTGGTCCTCGGGTGTGCACCCTCGTGCCTCGTCGCCGTTCCCGGGACCTCAGGATGTGCGACTTTAGGAAAGAATCGCACCTGCTTTCCCGAGGCTCACGGCGAGGGTCCCTGTGTGGGTCTCTGCTGCTCAGCAAGTCCGGGGACAGGCGACTATTTCTCCTCAGTCCTGATAGTGGCGCGGCCCACGTGGCCTCGACCCACCACGACCTGTGGCCACAACCGCCAGACGCTTCTCAAGCTGCAGGGAAATGGGCTCCGCTGAGCCCTGGACACAGGCACTGTCCCTGCCCACGGGCCCCTCGGCACCTGCACCGTCCAGCCGCCACGAGGAAGATGAAGAGCTATGGGGACAGCTCTTCCTCCCCAAGGAACCTGCCACGGGAACTCGAGCTTGGTCCACGGAACAGCGAGCCAGCACCTTACGGGCTCCGGAGGACCCGCCGACCGCACCAGCCGGGCCGGCTTCCCGCGAGGTGGGAGGGAGGGCTGGACGGGGCGGCGTGGGAGCTTGAGTGGACTCGGCGGGAGGACGTGCTGGGGGAGCCCTGCTGCTGTGGGGGGTGCCCCCCTGGACCCTGGCCAAGGTCCCTCCGTTTCCCTGGACGTACCGTGCTGTGGTCTCCGCGCCCCGCGATGCCGGGCGTTTGCTTTGGCCGGTGGGTTGTCGGCAGACACAGGGCGAGGAGGAGCTTGAAGTGTGTGATCGGCGTGTGATCCTGCCCTTCTACCACGGACAGGAACAGAGCGGCCTCGGAATAGCTCCGCCCCTTTAACACGGGCCTCAGAGGGACACACCAGGTGACCAGCGTGGGAACCCTGCCGGGGCCGGCCAAGGCCCTCAGCTGAGCTCCGCCCACACCGACAAGCCGATGGTGTTTCTTGGCGGCTGGGACTTTGTGGTTATTTGTGACACCGCAAGCGCTGACAGGCACGGAAGGCAGGGGCACAGGCCAGGGGGTGGGGGACGCAGAATGTCGTGCTATCCCTGGAACCCGCCTGCGCAGGCCCTGGTCCCCGCTCGGAAACCCGCCGCCGCTGCAGACACCGGCTTCACTTCTGCCTCCTGGCTCCGTGCAGGATAACGATGTCATTACACGGCTTTAAGTCTCTGCCATCGGCCGAGCGATGGGACCGTGATCCACGCTTTGGCCGGGTTTCAAAACTGAGGGGAGTCGTGAGCTGGGTTCATTTATAATAAAAGGGAATGACTTGTGGGTTTTAGTTTTCAATTTCGAAAGTTCTAGCGCAATTTAGTTCTTAGCTATTTTCACTAAGATCTCCTCAGTATTTGACAACTAAATACCCACTCTGTCAGCAGCCGCTCGGAGCGCGGAGCGCCTGCCGGGCTGTGGGGGGAACGCAGGGGGAAAACAATGTTCCCTGCGCTCCGGGAATCCACGGCGTGAACACGAACCGCAAGCCGTCCTTCGTTCATTGAAATGCAGGAAAACTCTATCAGTGGACTCTTCAGTCACTTTCGTTTCACACGTTAGTGTAATAATTTTATTTCGAACAACTGACAAAATAGAAAATAAGCAGCAAAAACAAAACAAAACAAAAAACACACCAGATTGCTCATAATCCTACCATTTCAATAGCCATTGTTACATTTTGATGAATCACTTCTCGGGCATGTTTTCAAGACACACGTGTTTTGGTACACGCATTTCTTTGTTCAAGAAAAATAGCATTATATTGCATTTTCACCTAATATAACATGGCCATGTTGCATATCAATAATTATTGATTTGTAGCATACTTAAAAAATTTTTCTTCTTCATTGATTTTAGAGAGAGAAGAAAGGAAAGGGAGAGAGAGAAACGTTGATGAGAGAGAACATCGACCACCTCTTGCATGCCCCCCACTAGGGATTTGGCCCACAATCTGGGCATGTGCCCTGACCAGGAATCAAACCAGCGACCTCTAAGGTGCAGGGTAGATGTCCAACTACTGAGACACACAGGCCAGGCTGTAGCATATATATATATATTTTTTATTCCTCACCTGAGGATACTTTTCTATTTATTATCAGATAGAGTGGGGACAGGGGGAGAGAGACAGAGAGAAACATCAATGTGATAGAGCCACATTGACTGGTTGCCTCCTGCATGACCCGGCCAGGGCTGGGGACGAACTGCAACCGAGGTACATGCTCTTGGCTGGAATTGAACCTGTGACTCACGGGTCCATGGGCCGATGCTCTAATTGCTGAGCCACACCAGCCGGACTGCAGCATACTTTTTCTTTCATCCTCACCTGAGGACATTTTTCCATTTTTTGTTCAGGTAGAGCGGGAGGGAGAGAGAGGAAGAGAGAGAGAGAGAAAAAAAACATTGACGTGAAAGGGACACATCAAGTGGCTGCTACCTGCACGACCCAACCAGGGCCGGGGACGAACTGCAACCGAGGTGCGTGCCCTCAGCGGGAACCGAACCCGGGTCTCTCCGGACCTCAGGCCGACGCTCTAACCGCGGAGCCACACCGGCCAGGGCGGTAGCATACTCTCGATGTCTGCCAGCCGTTCCTTTGCATGCATGCCCCATGATGTGTTTCGTCAATGTTCTATCAACCGCCATTGATTATTTTCCGATTTTCTCTATTATAATGATGAATGCACTTAATATTCTCATCTATCCTTCTGTGTCCAGATATTACCTTATTTGGAGCCTTATTCTGGGTTGGAGCTGGAGAGGACAGAGGGGCTGGAGGTGCCCCGGTCACCTGGGGCCTGTCAGGGAAGCTTAGGAGTCCGAAAATGTGACAGTGTAAGTCAACCAACCTCCCCTCGGAGGTGAGTGGAACCAGGAGAAATAGGAAGACACTTGGTCCAGGCGACAGAGCCAGGCCTCCCCCTAGACTTTGCGATTCCGTGACCCAATAAGCCTCCTTTCTGTCAAAGTCATTTTGGATTGTTTGTCTGTCCCTTGAAATTTAAGGAACGTGTGCAGATACCAACAGCTTGGGGTCTGTGGAATCAAAGCTACGTCTTACCCTTAGGGCACAGGAAAAACAAGGCCAGGGGGTCAAAGTCTGAGGCTGCTCCTGGCTGGAGAGAACCCGTCCGGACGCTCACGCTGCCCCCCACTCGGCTGCGAGGAGAGGGGTCTGGCCCCTGGAACGCGTTTGCCCACCAGGGTCTCCTGAGCTCGCCGCATGGGAAGCTCAGAGCGTGGTCCACGGGCCGGTGGCATCCCCTCACCTGGGAGCTGGCGACAGATGCGGGTTCGCGGGTCCTGCCCCAGACGTCCCCCCTCCCTCTGCATGTTCCCGGGAGCCCCGCTGATTCCCGTGCCCCTGGACGCCTGGGGAGCCCAGCTTCAACCTCACTGGGGGGCTGCGTTCTGGTGGGTTAGATCCCAGCTGCTTGAACAACCGAATCGGGTTTCTGCTCATTCAGTCCGATCTGGAGCTATGTCCCCTTATCACCTTAAGGCAAGTTCCCATGAGTAGAAAGACACTTTCCGTCAAATTCCGTGTAAAGCATTTGCTATACTTGGGTAAACGGACTTCCAGGGGTTCAATTGTAAGTACCTTCCTTCCCAACGATTTCGATGAGATGATCATGTCGCAACTGTACGACATCTCTGAGTGTCTCTCAAGGTCAAATGCTGTTCTTCTCAAGATCATAAGTTGTGCCCCAAAAGCTTGACGTCCTTGTGACTCAGTCAACAACTCTGAGCTTGGTCCTTGGGACTAATGGTCGGGGTCCCTTTTCTCCCCACATGAGGCTCCAGCCCACGAGGGGGGCAGCTACCCACATGCAGGAAAAACCAAAAAACAAAGACCGGAGGAAGGAACAGAGGTGCTTTGCCCCCGAGACTTCGTTCCCGGCTCTACGTGCCTCCTTGTCCTCCCTCTCACCCCCCACCAGCGACGGCTCCCACTCGGCCGGACTGACCCGAGCCCCCAGGCGCCGCTGAATGGCTGGGAAGCCCACGGGCTGAGAACTGGCCCCCGGTGGTGAAGGCTGCTGTCCTCAGCCCCTCTCTGCCACGTTCTACGCGTGCCTGAGTCTGTCCTGGGCTTTCTTCTGGTTTGAAGACGAGGGGTACGGGCAGACGCCGGCTTGCAAAGGCTGGGCCCACTAACTGTTTCTCGGGGCTCTCTCTGCGGGACGCACGGACCCCGGAGGGGCACCCCGCCTCCTGGCTCTGGGCCTCCTGGCTCTTCCTCTGTGGGTCTCCTTCGGCCTGCACCCCAGTTCTGTGTCTGCGTCATGGGAAATGAAGGGCGCTAAAACATAGGCAAAATACCGGGGCAGGAAAGGAAAAGCTGCCGTCTCTACCGTTAGCGACAAAGGGTTCCTCTGCCCCTCCCCCGCGTGCCAGCCTGGCCTGGTCTCCCCGCTGCTCCTGTGATTCAGTCGGGGAGGGTGGGCGGGGTCGGAATCCAGCTCCCTCCCTGCACCCGGGCTGCAGCGGCAGAAGCCAGTGGCCCCCAGCTGCCCGGGGAGGGGGGTCGCTGTCCTCCCACCCACCCTTTCCACACTGTCTGTGGCTTTCAAGCGGCATGCGTGAGGCCGAGACACACAGAGGTAGGAAATACGAGGACGGAGGACAAGCCCTGTCCGTCACGTAGACCACAGCGTCTGCTTTACCTGGATGCCTACCGGGCACGGCAGCCACAGAGCCCGCCCGCCCGGGCGTGGGGCTCTCTCTGCCTGGGGGCAGCAGGTGCCACCAGCAAAGAGAATATGGCCACTCAAAATCTGGGCGCTCCGGACAAGGTGCACGAGGAGGGGCCTGCCGAGGGGGGAGACACCCACCGTTACATGGTTTCCGTCACTGATAAGTTAATCCGGTGAAAGATGAGCCAGGATGTGGTCACAACGCTGGCGGAAATACCCAGGTGGGAGTCCGCGTTCAGGGCGGGGTGCAGAGACCCGCAAGCTTGAGTCACGGAGCTACTCGGTCACCCCGCGGCCTCCGGAACCCCCAGGGGCGGCTCCCACGCAACCTGCCCTCTCTCACGCCCCGTGACGTTAGACGCTAATGCCAAGAGGCAGATGAAGACTGCTCCCTGGGTGGGAATTTAATAACAGGCAGCTGAACGGCTTGTGGGTCAGAGAAGCCACCTTCAAGGAAGTTTAAAAGGAGCCAGAAGTTGATTCTTTAGAAACAACAAAACAAATAAAGTGATACAGACACATTTCTGGCAAGATTGATCAAGAAAAGAGAGGAAAAGGCCCAGATACACGATGTGGCACGCGGAGGAAGGATCGTGCCCACGTGTGGGGCCCACAACGCGCCCACGTGGGTGGAGTCACCGTGACCTGAGTTAGCGCGGGCCTGGCCTTGGCTCCCCGGGGAAATTCCGGGTGCGCTGCTGCCTCTGGTCACATTTTCATCAGCCGATCGATGCGTAACCTTGTTTCTGTGTGTTTCTGTTTAAAGACACCTTATTTGATACATGCTGTTGATTCATTAACCCTGAACTCACAGCCAACCAGCCCAGCCACTCCCGCCCGGACCGTGCCCGCCACCGCAACGGTCACAGGAGGCAGACAGCACGTCAGCGCCACGCTCGGGGGACACCACCACACGACACAGAGGGTCCACAGTGCGAGACTGAACGAGGACGCGGGGGGCCTCCCTGCACAGGCCTGTGAGTGACCACAGAGCTCACAGGTGCCGGGGTCACAGGTGTCCTGGCGTGTGGGCAGATTCAGAAACACGGAATCGGCGATGAAGGAGGGTAAACTGCGCCAACAATGTTTTTTGAAGACAAGTTTTTGAGTAGTTTTAGGTTCACAACAAAATCGAGAGGGAGGTACAGAGATCTCCCCTGAGCCCCCCCATGCACAGCCTCCCCATTTTCAACACCCCCTCCCCCCAGAGTGGCCCATTTCTACCAAGGGTGACCCTACATTGACATAATCACCCAGAGACCATGGCTTACGTGGGGCTCACTCCGTGTTGCACATGCTGTGGGTTTGGACAGATGTCTAGTGACACGTGTCCGTCGTCAGTGGTGCAGGAGGCTCACTGCCCAGCAACCCTCTGTGCTCCCTCCTCCTCTCCCTCCCACCAAAACCGCTGACCTGCTCACGGTCTCCACAGTCTGCCTTTGCCAGAATGCCCACTAGTTGGGATCCCACAGTGTGTCGCCTTTTCAGATTGGCTTCTTGCCCTGAATAAGATGCGTTGGAGGATCCGTGTCCTTGCACGGCCGGCGGCTCACTTCTCAGCGCCGGGCGATATCCCCCGCCTGCTGGGCCGGCTCGCTCGTCCACCACCTGCTGCAGGACGCCGGGCTGCTCCCGAGCTGGGGTGATCATGAGTCGGCAGCTGCCAACATCCGTGTGCGGGTCTCGTGAGGACGTGAGTCGTCACCTCTTGCGGGTAAACAGCACGGAACGTGTGGAGTGGATCCTACGGTACAGTGTGCTTGGTTTCGTGAGGAACGACCCACTGTCTTCCCGAGTGGCTGCCGTCAGCATCCCGCCGGCAGTGGGTGGGGCCCCGCTGCCCGGAGCCACCAGCCGGCAGTGCTGCCAGTGCCGGGCCTGGCCGTTTGGACAGGCGTGTGGCGGGGCCTCCCTGTTGTTCTAATTTCAACTCCTGATGAGTCACGGTGTGAGCATCCTGTGTATGCTGACTTGCCATCTGGGTGTCTCTTTGCTGAGGTGTCTGTTCAGATCTCTGGTCTAAGCCCACTTTTATAAAGACAAAGCAAAGCACAGAGCTGAGGTGATGTGAAGATTCTATCTATCTATCTATCTATCTATCTATCTATCTATCTATCATCTATCTATCTCTATCTATCTGTTATCTATCTATCTATCTATCATCTATCTATCTGTTATCTATCTATCTATCTATCTATCTATCATCTATCTATCTCTATCTATCTGTTATCTATCTATCTATCATCTATCTATCTGTTATCTATCTATCTATCTATCTATCATCTATCTATCTCTATCTATCTGTTATCTATCTATCTATCTATCTATCTATCATCTATCTATCTATTATCTATCTATCTATCTATTATCTATCTATCTATCTATCTATCATCTATCTATCTATCTATCTATTATCTATCTATCTATCATCTATCTATCTATCTATTATCTATCTATTATCTATCTATTATCTATCTATCTATCTATCTATCTATCTATCTATCTATCTATCTATCTATCAATCTATCATCTATCTATCTATTTTAATCCTCACCCGAGGATATTTCTCTATTTATCTTCTGATAGAATAGGAGGGAGAGAGAGAGAAACATCGACGTGAGAGGGACACATCGATGGGTTGCCTTCTGCATGATCCTGACCAGGGCCGGGAACAAACAGCTGAGGTACGTGCCCTTGGCTGGAACTGAACCCGCGACTGATTGGTCTTCGGGCTGATGCTCTGCCACTGAGCCAAACCAGCCAGGGCGATGTGAAGATGTCACTCTAATTCCTCTGGACTGTGAGCTCAACGAGGGCACAAGCCTGTGTTTCAGTCACTGATGAACTTCTGGTCCTGAGCACAGAGCCCAGCACAGGACGGAGAGCCCCTGTCTGCTGAATGAATCCTGGTCATCGAGTAAGACGTTTGCCTGGATTTGTTCCAGGGTCAGCAACTGTGGCCTGTGGGCCAATGCCAGCCCTCAGCCTGTCATTATAAGTAAAGTTTTATTGGGACACGGACACGTCCAATGCCAGCCCTCAGCCTGTCATTATAAATAAAGTTTTATTGGGACACGGACACGTCCAATGCCAGCCCTCAGCCTGTCATTATAAATAAAGTTTTATTGGGACACGGACACGTCCAATGCCAGCCCTCAGTCTGTCATTATAAATAAAGTTTTATTGGGACACGGACACGTCCAATGCCAGCCCTCAGCCTGTCATTATAAATAAAGTTTTATTGGGACACGGACACGTCCAATGCCAGCCCTCAGCCTGTCATTATAAGTAAAGTTTTATTGGGACACGGACACGTCCAATGCCAGCCCTCAGCCTGTCATTATAAGTAAAGTTTTATTGGGACACGGACACGTCCAATGCCAGCCCTCAGTCTGTCATTATAAATAAAGTTTTATTGGGACACGGACACGTCCAATGCCAGCCCTCAGTCTGTCATTATAAATAAAGTTTTATTGGGACACGGACACGTCCAATGCCAGCCCTCAGTCTGTCATTATAAATAAAGTTTTATTGGGACATGGACACGTCCATTTGTTTAAACATTGTTTACACATTAACGTTGTACATTAGTACAAGGCTGCTTTTGTACAAGAGGGCCGTTGCTGCAAATGAGGCCATCCAACCCAAAAACGTTGAAAACTATTCACTACCTGGCCCTTTACAGACAAAGTTCAAAAAGTTCATCAGATTCACCAGGTACCCCAGGACGGGCCACATTCTTCGCACCTCTTACATTCCAAAGTTCTGCAAACCGAAAGTCTTTGCAACTCCTGGCTGCAAAAGCTGACCCGGCACCAGGCTATTTATCATTGTTATTTTCTCCACTTCATCTGCATATTCATGCATTTTCCCCGGTGAAATATTAATGGGTTTGATTACGGGGTGCTGCCCGGCTCCTCAGGGTTTTTTGTGGGACTCGAGCTTACCTTGTGCACCATGCTTTGAATGCTTGGAGTTCTGAACCCAAACTGCACCTGGCCCCCGGGGATTCAGATGAGGCTCGGGGCCTCTCATGGCCGTAGGACATGGTCCAGGCATAACAGCTGTGTGCACGATGCTGAGCTCGGAGCAGGGGAGGAGGAAGCCCTGTGCAGGCAGGGGCTGGTGGGTCGTGAGCAACAGGGAGACTCACCCGGGGAACACATTCCTCTCTTTTCCTGGGACTGACTGTGTCTGAGGCCCCTTCTGCTAGAAGTTGAACTCATCGCCTCCAAGAAAACTGTGACGTTGGTATTACACTGGTGTCCTGCCTGCCCCTGCCCACCAGCCTTCTGTGTTTTACTGGTGCCCCCTCGCCTCGGCATCTAGCGATCTCGAGTTGGAGAAATTCCCTGAACCACGCTTCAGACACATGGGGCCACGTGGCCATTAGAACAATAGAGAGCCCCGCACTCTGGTGTCACTGGCTCAGGGGTGTGCTGTTGGGGGTGCAAGAAGGCCGGGAAAGGGCCTGCCTGGCGTGGTCAGTCCTGGTCGTGAGAGCTGTCACCATCCCTGTCCCCACCGGGAGGGCGGGACCCTGTCAAGTGCTCAGCGGGGTTGAGGTGCTGGGGGTGCAGAACGGACAAGGGACTTGCAGTGTGTTGGACACATCGCCTGATTGGGGCACAGAGAGGCACTGGAGAGCCACCGAGATCGTGGAAATTCCCAGACGCTCTGTCGCTTGGCTTTTGACATGTTCCCTCTTTCTCCTCAGGGATGCCCCCCTTTGCTCTTCATTTCCCCTCGTCTCACGTGGGACTGAATGGTGTGCTCAGAAGCCGGTCACTTTCCATGGACTGGCCAAACGACTCTAGTCACACGAGAGAACGTCCTGCCAACTGCCTTTAACGGTCCAGACCAGCTCCAACCCAGGTGACTGCACTGCTGTTGCCTCTGGTTTCTTCAGAGTAGACTCTTCACACCCCGCCGACAAGTACCGACCCGTCCCCAGAGGGCGCTGGCTTCCTAGGCACAGGTGAATCCACGGGTGGGCCCCTCCCTTCAGATGTCAGTGGGAAGGACTGAACTAAAGGTCGCTGGGATGCCACATTCAGAGGCGTGGGGACGAGATGGAGCTGTGTGCTCTGCTCTGGACCCGGGGCACAGACACACGGCGGGCCGGCCGGACACCTGCTTGCGTGCCCATGTCTGCGGAGCTGTGGGGACACGCCCTCCGGGGCCAGGCGAGGTGGGCAGCCCAGAGACGCACAGCTCCCGCGGAGACTCAGGGTAGCAGGGCCAGGCGTGGCCGGCTGGAACGGGGGCGTCTCACGTGGCCAGTGTCCCGTCTTGGGACGCAGGCCCGCTGCTCCGGCTTCTGTAGGAAGAGTGTCCTGTGGTAGCGGCCCTGTGGGAAAGTCCGTTTCTGGGGCCCGCTGGAAAGCAGGCAATACAAGTTGCTATCGTGAAATATAATCTAGTTAGAACAAACTGCCCAGGCATGAAGGTGAATTAGCTACAGAGAGGCCGACGGGCAGGGGCGGCCGGATGCGACAACTGCCATCTGTTCAGTGATCGGGGGGATAATGGTTTGAAACGACCTTCCGGCCCATCTCTGGGCTGCTACAGAAGAGTAAATACCTTCCCCGATCTGTTAACCGTTTCTCTTCTCACATTCGGGTCTCAGCTCCCAGAACGAAGGGGTTCGGGACACACTGACGGAACAGAGGGGACACCCGAGTGCCGGCTTAGGGAGTCCGCTCCAACCACACCTCCCAGAAGTGAGGACTTTCATGAACGGGACAAAGGAGGAAAGGACCCGGGAAGGTCTGGAGGGAGAGAGAGGAAGCCAAGCGCCCCCCGTGAGAGCCGCTCTCCATTTGGTCCACGTCTCCTCGCCGTCCCGTGGCCTCGTCCAGCGGCACCCCCCGGGACGGCCTGCATTTCTTCTCTTCCTGATTGTGGACCTTGCCCGAGGCCTGACCTCGCCCGGGAGAGCTTCTGTTGACCTTGTGTCCGCTGGAGAGCTCCCGGTTTCCGCGGCGTCACCGTCCGGCCGCGTCCCCGGCTACGCGCCCAGCCCTGGACCTGGATCCGCACCCTCTGCTGATGACCCTTTTCCGTCCGGGGAGCCCCCACCCGTGAAGCTTCAACCCCCCTCTTTTCCTGTCTGCTGACCCCACATGCAATTATGCAGGAACATGACTTTTATCTTTAAAACCTTTCTTGAACCCTGGCCGGTCTGGCTCAGCAGTTGGAGCGTCGGCCCGCAGACCAGAGCCGCAGGTTTGATTCCGGTCAAGGGCGTGCCCCTCGGTTGCGGTTTGGTCCCCGGCCCTGGTCAGGGTCGTGCAGGAGGCAGCCGATCGGTGTGTCTCTCTCACTCGATGTTTCTGTTTCTCGCTCTCCCCACCCTCTCTCCTGCTCTATCTGAAGATAAATGGAAAAAATATCCTCGGGGAAGGATTAAAATAAGTAAGTAAGCAAATAAATAAATACAACCTTTCTTGAGATCATCCTTTCCTTAAATAAAAAAAAAATCCACATTTTTATTGAGGTGTCACACACACATGCAGTGAAATACACTGATATCTTGTGTGTGTTTGCCTGTGTGTGTGACCACCACCCCATCAAAATATTTGGGAAATTTCCATCATCTCAGAAGGTTCCCTTAGGGCTCTACACAGTCCCTCCCTGACCCCCAGAGGGAACTGCCAACCTGATTTCTGTCAACACAGGGGGGTTTGGATGTCTTGCGTGTCACGCGGAGGCGACCACACGCTAACTACTATTTTGTGTCCGGCTGCGAGATGCCGTTCGTTTCATCCATATTATTTTTAGCGTTTTGGGAATTGCTTTGCAGTACTCTGTTGTCTAATGTGCCTTCACCACCCAGTCCCCTCGTGATGGCACCGGGAGAAAAGCCACTGAGCCGCTCTGAGCGTCCTGGTCCACCGCTGTGGTGGACAAACGCACTCGTGTCTCTGAGGATGGAGCTACTAAGTGGGCGCAGGGCTGGTGGGCGCAGGGCTGGTGGGTCCAGGGCTGGTGGGCGCAGGGCTGGTGGGCAGGGCTGGTGGGCACTGAGACAGTTTCTGCAGCGGTTCTGGGGTTCGCACCCCACTGGCCACGTGAGGAGGTCCCAGGTGTCCGCGTGCTCAGTCTTTCTTTTCTCAAATTTTGGCCATTCTGATGGACACGTAGCTGTGACTCATGATTTTAATGTGTGTTTCCTGCTGAGCACCTTTGTGTATGTTTATTGAGCCTTCAGATATTCTCTCTTGTGAGTGTTCAAATTGGTTGCTTATCTTTTTTATTTTTTTAAATCCTCACCCGAGGATATTTCTCCACTGACTTTCAGATAGAGAGGGAGGGAGGGAGAGGAAGAGAGAGAGAGAGAAACATCGATGTGAAGGGACACATCGAGTGGCTGCCACCCGCACGACCAACCAGGGCCGGGGACAAACTGCAATGGAGGTACGTGCCCTTAGCGGGAACCAAACCCGGGTCTCTGGACCGCAGGCGGACGCTCCAAACTGGCCAGGGCACCCATCTTTCAACTGGACTTTTTAATTTTTTTTGTTACCGATGTTTCTCCTTTTTTACCTCATTGACACCCTCCTCCCCATCCCCCCCCCCCGCCCCATCCCCGGCTTTGTTGTCCATGTCCATTGGTCATGCATACATGCATATAAGTTCCGTGGTTTATCTCTTCCCACCACCCTTATCCCCTCTTCTGAGGGATGTCAGTCTGTGCCCTACTTCCATGTGTCTGGGTCTACCGTGTTCCTCAGACTGTTATGTTCATTATATTCCGTATATAAGTGAGATCATGTGGTATTTGTCTTTTTCTGCTTGGCTTCTTTCACTTAGGATAATACTTTCCAGGTCCCTCCATGTGGTCTCAAAGGATAAGAGATCTTTCTTTCTTACAGCTGCATAGTACTCCACTGTGTATATGTACCACAGCTTTTTTATCCATTCGTCTACTGATGGACATTTGGGCTGTTTCCAGATCTTAGCTATTGCAAATAGTGCTGCTATGAACATGGGGGTACATATATTCTTCCTGATTGGTGTTTCAGGCTTCTTAGGGTATATTCCTAGAAGCGGGATCACTTAGTCAAATGGAAGTTCAATTTTTAATTTTTTGAGGTAACACCATAGTGTTTTCCATAGTGGCTGCACCAGTCTGCATTCCCACCAGCAGTGTACTAGAGTCTCCTTTTCTCCACACCCTCGTCAACACTTGTTGTTTGATGATTTATTGATGGCGGCCATTCTGACAGGTGTGAGGTGATACCTCATTGTAATTTTAATTTGCATCTCTCTGATGATTAGTGATGTTGAGCATTTCTTCATATGTCTCTTGGCCATTTGTATGTCCTGTTTGGAGAGGTGTCTCTTCAGCTCCTCTGCCCATTTTTTAATTGGGTTCTTTGTCTTCCTTTTGTGGAGTTGTATGAGCACTCTATATATATTGGAAATTAACCCCTTATCTGATACATCATTGGCAATGATGTTCTCCCATACAGTGGGTTGCCTTTCCATTTTGATGATTGTTTCTTTTGCTGTGCAGAAGCTTTTGAGTTTGATGTAGTCCCATGTGTTCATTTTCTCCTTTGTTTCTGTTTCCTTAGGTGATGTATCAGTGAAAATTCTGCTGCATATGATGTCCGAAATTTTGTTGCCTACATTTTCTTCTAGAATTTTTATGGATTCACGGGTCACATTTAAGTCTTTTATCCATTTTGAGTTTATTTTTGTGTATGGTGTAAGTTGATGGTCTAGTTTCATTTTTTTGCATGTAGCTGTCCAATTTTCCCAACACCATCTATTAAAGAGGTTGTCTTTACTCCACTGTATGCTCTTGCCACCTTTGTCAAATATTAATTGAGCGTATTGCCTTGGGTCCATTTCTGGGTTTTCAGTTCTGTTCCACTGGTCTATATGCCTGTTCTTGTGCCAGTACCAGGCTGTTTTGATTACAGTCACTTTGTAGTATAATCTGATATCTGGTATTGTGATCCCACCTACTTTGTCCTTCTTTTTCAAAATTGCTGTGGCTATTCGGGGTCTTTTTTGGTTCCATATGAACTTTTGAAGTATTTGTTCTAGTTCTGTGAAGTATGTCGTTGGTATTTTGATGGGGATTGCATTGAATCTAGATTGCTTTGGGTAGTATGGACATTTTAATGTTGTTAATTCTTCCAATCCATGAACAAGGCATGTGCTTCCACTTTTTTATATCTTCCTCTATTTCTTTTTTCCATGTCCTGTAGTTTTCTGCAAACAGGTCCTTCACTCCTTTGGTTGAGTTTATTCCTAGGCTGCTTCTCCGCCTTCCCGCCCACAGAGCCCGAGCTCACCTCTGCGTCAGCGTTCGGACCCCCCTCACCCAGCCCACCTGCCTCCCCGGGGAACAATCTCTCCGGTGTATCCGGGCCAACTTTTTTCCCGTTTTGGTTGTTTGCCTCTTTGTTTTTGTTTTTAGAAATCAAAACAGCCCGGCCGGGTGGCTCAGTTGGTTGGAGCGCTGGTGTGGTCCCAGGTTGTGGTGTGAGCCCAGGTCCGGCAGCATATGGGAGGCAACCAAGTGATGTTCTCTCTTACCCGATGCTTCTCTCTCCACAATCAATAAACGCATCCTCGGGTGAGGATTAAAAAAGACAAGAAGTGTGTGGCTGTCCGCATGGACGTGTCCGGCGCGGGCTGCTCCGGCTGGGGCTGGGGTGAGGACGGTGGGAGCTACTGCCCCTCACAGCGTCCAGCACAGGGAGGAGCGAGGCACACCCAGGAGCCCTGACACAGGATGGGATCCAGGTGGTCGCCCGGTTGCCATGGAAACAGAACGCAGCCAGCCGGACCACACAGCAGGGAACGCCATGGGCAGGTGCTCAGGGCCGTCTCTCAGCCAGTCTGGGGGAGAAGGGGCCCCCTCACGCAGAGGCTGGTTCCGGACAGGACAGGGCACCGGCAGAGGGCCAGAGGCGGGCCACCACCCAGGCCACTGGAGGTGTTCGGAGGCGGAGGCAGAAGCAAGCAGGGTGGGGCCCTGGGTAAGGAGTATATTCGTCTAGAAGCAAACTCGTCCGTGGCCATCGGTTCCCTGAGCCCGGGGTTGTGTCCAGGAGTTTTTTGACTTTAATCATTGTGTCCAGGAGTTTTCTGACTTTAATCTTAGACAACTTGCTGGCGCTAAATGAGCCCAGAGTGGTGACGAGAACAATGAGCAAACTCCTCGTCGTAAACTCAAGGCCGCTGTTTCCTTGCTAAGCGTTGGAACGAGAGAGGGCGACACAGTGAATGCCCACGAGAGCGGCCCCTTCCGGGTCCCGAGATCTAAGACCCTCTGCCCCCACCACCGCGTCCTCGTCCGCGTGAGGTGAGCGTGCTCCGTGCCCCCGAACGGCCCTTTTAGGAACACGGGAGACAGTGAATCAACGAGCAAATAATTTCAACGCCGATGCCTCCGGGCCTGGGGTCTGTGACAACAAAGCGACAGTCCCGGCTCTTTGCTCCGCTGCCCGCAAACGCCGATCTGTCCCTGACGAGTCAACCACGGAAAACTCGGGCAGCACAGAGACAAAACACAGCCCTTGGAAGGGAATGCCACGTCATGGATGACATCACACGCCCAGGTGGTGAGGCCACCGATAAAGACACTCCACACACAGCAGCCGGGGCCTCAGGATGCGGGCTCCGAGGTCGCCTGTGCCCAGGCTGCTCCGCGACTCTCGGCTGTTTGACCTTAGAAAGTAGCTTAATATCCCCAGGCCTCAGTCTCTTCATTTATACAGAGACGATTCCAGTATTCCCGTCTCATGGGTCCTTGTGGCCGCTGCTCGGCATGGTAAGGCCCGTTGGCCAGTGGTCTGTCTGTGAGCTAAGAATGGTTTTTACACACACGCACACGCACACGCACACGCACACGCACACAATTTTCCCACTGATTTTCAGAGAGAATGACAGGGAGTGGGGAGGGAGACAGAGAGAGAGAGAAACATCGATGTGAGAGAGACACATCGATTGGTTGCCTCCTGCATGACCCCAACTGGGGCTGGGGATTGAACTTGCAACCCAGGCATGCGCCCTTGATGAGGAATCGAACCCCATACCCTTCAGTGCACATGCCGACACTCTAACCACTGAGCCACTCCGATCACGGCTACATTTTTAAATCGTTGCAAAAAAACAAAACAAAAATAAAACCCCAAGTCATCATCTTCCTCCTCCTCTCTCCTTCTCCGGGCCCCCCACCCCTGTGCCTGACGCTGGGAGCCCGTCACACGGGCCGAGTGTGGAGGAGCCGAGCCAGGGGCAGGCACCCCAGGACCCGTCTCCTTTCCCCCGGAAGCGGCCCAGCTGATGTAGGAAAGCAATCAGAGGTTTAATGAAATCAAACCATTTCTATATTTCATTCCTGAAAAGGTACTGTTTTCTGGGAGCGACCCGAACGGCCCCGGGCCTGCCTGTGATGGGGGGGGGGGGCGCCCGAGCCCAGACCGAGGCCGGAGAGCCGGGCGGAGGACAGGCGGCCTCATGTTGCTGCTCAGAGCCGGGGTCTGTTGACAGGTCTCTTACAGGGGCTTTTCCGGAAGGCTGAGGAAGCTTAAGTCAAGCCAAAAGTTCATCGTCCTAATTCGAGAGTCATCGTCACTTGGGGCTTGAGGCAAGAAACCAGGGCTTATCTCGGCTCCTCAAACATCTACCGAAGGCGAACTCACCCGCTTCACACTCCGCCAGTGCCCGCAGCCCGGGGGCGGACGAGCGCACCGGCCGAGGGGGCTGGGGGCGGCCTTGGGCCCCGGACAGCGGGTCTATGTGCGGGCCCTGGCGGACCCCCAGACATGAGCCCAGCGGCTGCTCCCCCCCAGCGCCCAGGCCAAGGGCTCGGCTGCTCTAGAGACTCTGGGAGGCAGTGTTGGGTGCAGACCACCCTGAGGCACAGCCCGAGAAGGGCGGGAGGGAGCTGGAGAAAGTCAAGCCCCATGGGGCCCCGCAGAGCCTCAGCCAACCCGGCGGCCGGAGCGCGGTGTTCCTGGGGTGGACCCCGTCAGGCCTGTGTGCGCCCTGTCACCAGCTGTGGACCCCCAGGAAGGGTGGGTGAGTGTTCTCTGCAGCTGGGACCCCCTGCAGGAGCTGATGGCTGGGGGGGCCTGGGGGTGGTCCCCGGGGTGTGTGTGTGTGTGTGTCCGTGTGTTAATTCACACACACACAGACACATATTCAACTTCTCTCAAATGCACCATCCACCTCTATTTCAGAAGATGCTGGAACGTTTTAAAAGGGAACCGAGCCTGCAGTTCAAGACAGTCATTTGCGGAGCGTTCCCTCCGTTTCTGGACGGCACACCCGACACAACCGAAGAACACAAAGAACAGCAGGCACGCCGCCCGAGCAGAAGCCCCGGGCCCTCCACGGTGCCATGCTCAGCGCTGGCGCGGCGTCCGCAATCCGGGTCACTGGTCACCCCCTGGCCCTGCCCCCCTGGCCCTGCCCCCCTGGCCCTGCGAGTTTCACCTTCGCACACGGAGTCCTTTCTGGGAACAGCTCGAACCGCCCGGACAACGCTCACCGCTGCCTGTTCGACCTCTGCGCGCTCAGCTCGGTGTGAGCCTCCGACGGCCCAGGGGCGGGCGGGGAGGAGAGGGGTTCAGCTGGGGGCAGCAGCGCCTCTCAGCTGCTTCCTCCAATTACAGGGTTTTTTGGACAGTCTGCCGAGAACCAGGTCACGACCTGCTAGTTCTCTCCCTTCACAAGGCCCAGCGAGCGTCTGCTTTGAAGCGTCAAAAATCCCCGCGGCATCGATTCACCTCCCGATTCCGCTGGAAAATTCGAGTTTCTCCTGAGAGCGTGCAACATCCCCACGTTCGTTTCTAAGCGTATTTATTGTCCAAGTAGCGTGTGGTGTTCAAGACCCAACCAGTCATGAGGAGGAGAGGGAAACGAACGGGGTCCTGATGGAAAAGAAGAGTATAAGTCCATTAAAAAGACACGTGTACGCCTGAGGTCTGGGAGTTCTCAGGTGTCCTCAGGAGATTCCCGGGACCTCTGACGTCCCTGGCAGAAACGGGTCCCAGGTGGCTTTGTGTCAACGCTCCCTGGATGAGACAGGGTCACGGGGAGGACACAGGGCCCTGGCTACACAGTCTCCGTCCACGGGCCTCCTGGTCTTCACGGGCCCAGCCCTCTTCCCGCCGGGCTCATGGCCAGCCTGAGACCCCTCCCCGAGTGACTCGTCAGCGTTGCTATTTAGACTGAGCTCTTGTTAGCGGGTCTCGCCGTTTCGTCAGGAACTCCGAGGGCCTGTGAGGGTGTTGCACCTTGCAGGCTGAACACGCGTGTGGGGCCACCTGTCTCCGGGGGCTTTGCGCGTTCCTTGGGAAGATAAGGCGCCTTCCCGGGTAACGTACACGAGGTGGCGTGGGGCCCGGGTCACCATGGGAGGGCAGAGCCAGCGTCCAGTACCTGTCGGGGCCGTCTCATGGGAGAAGGGCTCATTACCAATGTGGTGGCACCCTCCGGACACGGGCCAGCGGGCAGGGGTGTCCCCCCCCGTGGCCCCGACAGTCCTCTGTGTTTCCTACGCTGTGGCTCAGTGAACACCCCCGTTTTGAAAACAGCTCATTCATCGGAAAAGTGGAAACCGAGTCTGACTTCTGCTTCCCAGGACGGCAGCCCCCAGGGGTCACTGACGATGAGCCGTGAAGGAGTTTCTGTCCTCACATCACACGCGAGTGAAAAGGCGCACGGCTGAAACACAGCCCTTTGGAAGGACCGGTGAGCAGTGCCTGTGAGCCAGCCGGTCCCGATGACACGGCCTCGGGTCTCTCCGGCCTTGTTTAACCCCCCGGGATGCTTGCGAGACTCAGGTCCCAAGGAGTCGTCTTTCCTTCCCTGTTGGAGGCAGGCAACCCCGTCTCAAGCCTCCGCAACATCCCCTTCTCCGCAGCCCGAAGAGACTGAGCTGCGGGTCTGTCACGAAAGCCGGCCTCACCTGGCTGCGTGCCCGCCGGCTCGGCCCACGAGAACGGGCCGCGGGCCTGAGACACCACCCACGAAGAATCCGTGGCAGATTCACTGTGGGCCCCTTTGTTCTGCTCGAGTGCGAGTCACACGGTACCTGGCCAACCCCAGGAGTCTATCTGTCCCTTCAGGGACAGGGGACAGCTTGTCCTGCTGCCGCACAGGGAGGGGTGCCCGCAGCCCGATATCCCGCCCTGGCTGCCCGCCGGGAGGGACCGTGGGCCTGGGGGACCCGCACCCACTGCTGAAGCTGCTCTGGCCCCGTGTCTTCCCCGTGCCACCCAAGCCTTCCGGCCGCGGTTGTGCGTGGTCTGTTCCCTGGCGAGTCCGGTACCAGATGCGGAGGGCACCAGTGTTTGGACGTCTCCTGGGGGCAGGTGACAGATGCGCCGTGAGGAGGTAGAGGGAGGTGAGCCCCGCGCGTACAGGGATGAGGCTCCCTCAGGTGGTACCCGGAGAAAACCACGTCAGGGGTGGCATTGCGAGAGTCCTGGCCCAGCCGTCGGACCCAGGGAGCTGCTTTTATCTTTCCCTGTTAGGCTGGTTCCAAGTCCATGAATCCCACTGGACTGTCACCGGTGCGGGCGTGAGAAACTTCAGCCCACACGTTCTATCCACTCACAATTCTGAATCTGACCTGCAACAGGACCCCGGGCCTCCCAGCCGGACCGCGGTGGGGGGGGGGGTCTCCGCAGCAGGTGCAGCCCCCGAGCTGGCTCATACGGTCGCGGGGCTCAGGGCCCTGTGCTCACCGCCTGCTCCGAGAAGCAGCGGGACCGGTGGGCATGGCCGGCAGACGCAGGCCCCCGCACACCTCCGTTTCCTCCGTGGGGCCTTTCTGTCCACAGTTGAGTGTACGCCCCTTCAAGGGCTGAATGTGGGCAACCTCACGAACACGCTTTGCAGGATCCATGAGCGAAACGGGAAGAAAACCGTCAAAGAGAAGCGTGTGGACGGAGACACGCGTGCTGGCGCGAGGCTGCGATGGAGCGTCCCTGTCCCGCCGCCGGGTGTCCGTGGCGGGCACAGAGGCTGGGGACCTCGCTGGAGGGACAGGGGTGTTGCAGGAGGGACGGGCCGCTCCCAGGAGGGCAGCCGGGCTGTGCGCTCGCTTTCCATGAGCAGGGTCCTGGATTTCGAGAACAACGCTCCGTGTTTGGCATCGTTTTTCACAAACACTGTTTCATTCGTTGGCCAGAATTATTCGCATTTCTGGCCTCGCTGTCGACCTCATTATGCGCTTTTATTTTCCTCAAGGCGGAGATCACAGTGTAAAACAATCCTATTTCTGTAAACGACCATGTTCTCATTGCCTGTGTACCTCCCACCGCCCGGAAAATGTGTGTTCTCACTGTCAGCGTCCCCCTTCCCCCCAAAATGTGTGTTCTCACTGTCAGCGTACCCCTGCCCCTCCAAATGTGCGTTCTCATTGTCTGCGTACCCCTTCCCCCCAAATGTGTGTTCTCACTGTCAGCATACCCCTTCTCCCCAAAATGTGTGTTCTCATTGTCTGCGTACCCCTGCCCCCCCAAATGTGCGTTCTCATTGTCAGTGTACCCCTTCCCCACAAAATGTGCGTTCTCATTGTCAGTGTACCCCTGCCCCCCAAAATGTGCGTTCTCATTGTCAGCGTACCCCTGTCCCCCCAAATGTGCGTTCTCATTGTCTGCATACCCCTGATCCCCAAAATGTGCTTTCTCATTGCCTGCGTACGCCCCGGAAAATATGTGTTCTCATTGTCTGTGCACCCCTCACCCCCCCAAAATATGCGTTCTCATTGTCTGCAGACCCCTCACACCGCCCCTCCCCCCAAAATGTGCTTTCTCATTGTCTGCATACCCCTGCCCCCCACCCCGGAAAATCTGCGTTCTCATTGGTTGTGTTCCCCTGCCCCCACCCCCAAAATCTGCGTTCTCCTTGGTTGCGTTCCCCTGCCCCTCCCCCCCAAAATCTGCGTTCTCATTGGTTGCCTTCCCCCGCCCCCGGACACGTGTGTCCAGACGCAAGTCCTCTGCAGGCCCTGAGCGGGTCCCTCAGTGTCCCCTCCGTTCCTCCTCAGTTAATCCACGTTTAATGCAGGAAAGCCAGACAGTAAACCCAAGAGGAAGATGAAGAAGGAAATCGCCCAACTCTGCCCTCTGGGAGAGCCCGTCAGCATCGGAGGGCTCTCCTTCACCCCCACTCCCACGGAGTATCCGGGCTGCGTTCACCGTCGGATCAAGCCACATGGGTGGACCTGGGACCTGCTCTCTCCCTTCCGTGGAGTTTGCTTCTGATTCCAATCAAGTTCCAACCCCAACCGGGGAACTGGGTGGTCAGCCAGCTCGAGTATCTGCATTTGCTTAAGGAAAATGTTGACGGTGTGGCCTCCTGGGTGACAGCCACAGGATACACACACACTACCCGAAAAGGGGATTGAAGTCGATTCAGCAAGAAAGCAGCGCCCTGTCTGTCTCCAAGGGCGCCGTCAGCGTGAGGGGCCAGTTCTCCACCGACACTTGAATGTGGAACTGGGCGCGGGGCTGGGGGTGGGAGCAAAGGCCGCTGCGTATTGTGGGTGCTGTCTCAGGGTCTCTTACAACTCAGGGAATTGTGGTGGCTCCCAGGGGGGTAAGGCCTTGGCGTTTAGGGGTGGAGAATGAGACACCCATGGTGACTCGTTACTGTGCACTGAATCGTTGAGTCTCCCCCAAATTTGCATGTTGAAATCTGGGACGTGATGGGATTAGGAGGTGGGGCCTTTGGAGGTGATTAGGTCACGCGGGTGCCCCCCCTTGGGGTTAGTGCCCTATGAGAGAGCAGAGCTTGTTTCCTGGAACTCTTGCTGCCCTGTGAGGACACATTTGCAAACGAGGGGGACCCTCCCGGGAGCTTGACCGCCTGGCGCCCCGAGCTTGGCTTCCAGCCCGCGGAACGGTGAGAGTGAGAGCCTGCCATTGGATTCTCCTGGCCTGCGGTCTGCGGTTAGAGCTGCCTGAGGCGGCTGAGCCAGGACAGCGGGACAGACGTCACACCCCAGCCAGGGCTTATTACGGCAGAGGGACCCGATTCGAGTCCGCGAAGGGCGAAGGCGTGTGGCCAGAGCTCCGGTGGCCCTCGGGCAGCCGCAGACGGCGCCGATCCCTCCCACGGCGACGGGGACAGGCTGCGGGAGGCGTTGCCAGCACGGGGAAGCGCACCCCAGCCGTGGTGTCCGGAGCTCTTATCGGGGGTCAGTGACGTAGGCGGGGCTGGCCACCCATGTGGCTGGATTTAGTCTCCAGCCCTTCCAGAGGTCAGGCTGATGCTGGGCGGCCCCAGGCAAACAAAGGCAGGACATTCTACGGTACCTCCCCAGCGCGGTCAACGGCCACACCTTTAACGGGCGGGGTTTGGACAACAGAGACCTGCTGACCGAACCTTTCACCACACACACCTTCCACCCGCCGTTAACTAGTCACTGAAATCGTGCTTTTTAACTCCCCCCGCGCCGTCCACGCCCTGGGCTTGAAGTCCGTCCCAGGGCCGAGGGGACAGAGGAGTCCTGACAGGGACCCCTTGCTCTCTGGCTCTCGGATCCAATGAAGAGGCTGAGAGAGGACGTCCATGGTGGACGGCGAGGCCCCCCGATGTGCCGAGGGGCGGCCGAGCAGGGTGCTGGGACACAGCGGGGCTCCGGCACCCCCGGTCAGCGGGCGCAAATACAGGCTGATGATCAGGGGCGGCCAGGAAATGCGGCGGACTGCAGTGGTGTTGGGACTATATCTTTCTTTTTAGCAGAATGTCATAACTTCAGTATGATAGTGGTTCAAATCATTAATGGGGTCTCCTCCATAAATAGCACTATTTAATAACAGTTATTTTTCCAATGATTTTTTTTTTTAGAGAGAGCGAGAGAGAGAGACAGAGAGACATCAATGTGAGAGAGACACATCTATTGGTTACTGCCCCCGTCGCCCCTGTCGGGCTGGGGTAACCTGCAACCTAGGCTGGTGCCTTTGCCTGGAATTGAACCCGGGGTCCTGCAGTCTGCAGGCCAATTCTCTCACCACGGAGCCAAACCGGCCAGGGCTTGACGAATTTTTTCAGGGAAAACCGCCCCCCCACACCTTCCTATGCCGCACCCAGGGCTCGGGGAATTAATCAGCGGACACCAGACTGTTTTAAAGGCATCGGAGAGACAGAAAGCACGTGGCAGGCTGGTCAGCCTCAGAGTGGCCATGGACATGCGAGTGGAGGCCACACCGCCTGGGTGGGCGACATGTCGAAAGGCGGCCGGCAGGAAAGGCTGGTGCGGACAGGAGTCAGCAGGGATGCTCACAGACTGCCAGACACGGCGACAAGACACAGTGACCTTGCAGAGCCCTCTGGCAGCGTCTGGCGCTACAGATGACGCCCACGCTCTGCCAAAGAGTGAGTCCACCCACCCCAGGGCCGGTCCCGCGGCGAATGCGTTTGCAGGGACGGTGTGAAAACATCCGCAGCTGCGCGTGTGTACAGGCAGGCGAGAATGACGTCAACGCTGTCACCAGGACACCAGGCACATGCCCCGTGGGACGGCCGCATGATGGACACCACGCGGTGTCCCTGTGGGAGTGGACCCTGGCTTCTCGTCGTATGCATGAGGGCTGGGAGCCCAGTGACCCCTTGTCCCGAAGGGCTGGCGTTCTAGGGTGTTAGCCCCGCTCGGGACAGCAGTCCCCAGATGACTGGTGGGAAAACGACGTCGGCTTGGCCTCCCTCTGAGTCCTGCTCTGGAACCTCCGGAGCCTCCCAGTGGGAGGGAGCCCAGTGGTCCACTTTCTCTCCTTTGTTTATTTGGAGACGATCTGAAGAGGCCAGAGGAGGTGTATTGCTATTTAATATTTAGTATCTGTTATTACTTTTATTTCTTTCCAAATACCTGACCTGGGCCTCGATCCTTGCGTCAGGGTTGGCCTCAGGGCAAACGCAGGCGAACACCAGCTGGCCGCTGGCTGTGTGTGGGAACTTTCCAGGCGCCTCCATCAAGACCCCGGGCTTGCCGTCCCTCCGCCCACAGCGTGAGTCAGCCCCCCCCCCCACCCCCCCGCTCACTGGGTGTCCCCGGTCGCTTTCCCTGTAGCCCGGGAGGGGATCTTTCTCCCCGGTTTCCAAACAGGAGACCCCAAGGGCTTGTCGGGCCACCTGCCGGCTGGGTCCCGAGGAGAAGTCTGTCCCAGGCGATGCCCCTGACCCCTGGGCAGTTCCGTGTCCGCACCACACAGCCCCCCGCCCCAGGACAGAGACCAGACCTCTTCCCCTCTCCGACTGGAGGTCCCCCCAACCTGCTGGGTTTGTCTCCACAGGGGCGCACAGTTCTGCCCAAATGTCTTGACAAGGGACCTCGTTAGCCGCCTGGGTCCCTCCGCATCACATTCCGGAAAGTCAGGACCGGGGAGGGGCACCGGACACCGGTTGGGTGGATCGATTTTCCACTGGAAAATGTATGCAGATGGCCAGCCCTCGGGCCCCGAAGACGGACACTCTCCGCATGCAGCTGCGATGTGCTTCTCCGGTGTAGGGAGCAGTTCAATAAATGATCAAGTAGAAAATAAAATGCAAACTAGTTAGTTAGTAACACTCCTTTTATCGACAGGAGCAGCTGACTAAGCTAAAACTATTCTAGCTTGAACCCGGTCGCTTGGACCAAGAGCAGGCTAGATCCCGAAAGGGCTTTGAGCTCCCAAATCGGACTTCGTGAGGTTGAAAGATGGGGTGTTCCACATTCTTTCAGGCCGCCTCAAACCTCTTCCGCAACAGGAAGGGCTGGAAAACGGGGTAACCGTACAATATTTCTTTTGTCCATACTGGGAAATTTTTGAACTTGAAAAATGATGCTAAAAGTAGAGTTTTAAAAATATTATTGATTGGCCGACACATGGGTTTTATTATATTGGTGGACTTAAAAAACAATAAAAAAAACTATTTTCCAAAGATAAATATGAATGTGCCCAAATCTATGTGCATTAAAGAAAAGCAGTTTTATATTCCTTATATTAATGATCCGAACTAACCAAGCCTGCGGGGAGAATGGGGGTCCTGGGCGGCTCGTTTGTTTCCTTCCGATTTTGAGTGTATGTATTCGCAATCCCACGTCACTTGTGTATCTCTGAGAAACAAACTTTTCCAATATTGTTCTATTTTACTTTCCAGAAAATTGCCTGCCATCTTCTTCAGAGTGGTGTTTGTGATTCATGCATTTGAAATCGGCAGCACCTTCGGTCGAGTCCTCTCCGTCAACCGTCGTATTTTAAGTCTCGGAAGCGTGTCTGTGGCAGGTGTCTGGTGAGCTCAGAACAATCCCCGTACACGGGGGTTATTACTGGTTCCATGACCTTTGCGTTAACACGTGTAAACGTGGCAGTCCCCAAATGTTAACGGGTCGCCCCTTTTCGCTTTCATTCGGAATACCTTCTGTTGGCGAATATTTCCATGACTCAAAGTTTGTGAAATCAGTTTCCTCTGCTTATGATGCTTTGGAGTGTTTTGCTAATCAAAGATGCCGGAAAATTTTAAGTAGTGAGCATCAGTTTCCAAAATTGAAAATAGGAGCGCCATCAAAGGTTCTTCCTGCAAGTCTAGAAATTCCCCAACACAGTGTTAGGATGTGAAGATGAAACCTTGTGTATGGTCGGAGCGCCCACCATTTAAGCTGGTTACTCCCATGTGTTCGTTTTGGAAACACATGCCAATACCTCCCTGGTGGCGGACTTTATTTTCAATAATTGCATTCAGCTGAAGATCTGCTACTTCATGATCACTTTAATTAAGATTTCCAAGTGATTTGAAAAAAAAAAAGTACACCTAAAATTTGGAAGATGCGTTTGCAAAAAAAGTCACTACCATTGTAGGTACTTGGAAAGTTTTCCTAAGGGTTCAAACATTTCTCAACATCACTGATGATGAGGCGCAAGAGAGAAAGTGTTTGCTTTTTAAAAAAATTTAGCATCAACATCAGGAATACTATGCATACATGTTGATTTCTTAGACAGTTAATTCTTAAGCCCCAGAAGCATGCCCACCCAGGGCCCACCGGGTCCCTCTCCACCAGCGTGGGATCCTTCAGTTCTCGGCTGTGTCCGGGGGTCTCCATCTGTAGGCCCCCCCTCCCCACGCAGGACGAGGGGACATGCCTAAGATAAAATCCAAGCAGGCGTCAGGCATTTTTGCAGCAACCTTCAGAACGAGAGAGAAAATAGAGAAATCTTTTTGATATTCTCACAGGAAGACACAGTGAGCCACGTGATTTTACATCCCACGAAAGTCTCCTGCCACTGGAGTGGCCACGAACACGCTTTTGACATGAAAGAGCTAAGAAGCCTGGATCTGTGAGGCCTTTCTGGGGCTGTTACGGAGGGTGCGCGGCAGCCAAGCAGTGTGGGACCAGGAGACCAATGTTTCAAAGTCTTTTTTGATACTTTCCCCCCATTGATTTTAGACAGTGGAAGGGAGAGAGGGAGGAGAGAGAGAGAAAGAGAAACATTGATGTGAGAGAGAGAAACATTGATGTGAGAGAGAAACATCAATTGGTTGCCTCCTGGCACGACCCCGACCAGGGACGGGGATCAAACCTGCAACTTGACCGGGATCAAACCCGAGACCCTTCAGTCCTCGGGCTGAGGCTCTAACCACTGAGCCGATCCGGCCAGGGCTCAAAGCCCGTTTATGGGAAGAGCCGAACCCTGACCTCCACGCCCAGCAGACCAGGCGATGACTGCGCCTCACGGTAACCATAGCGACAAGCCACGAGCCGTTCCCACCCAGGGCTGGAGATGCAGAAGTTCTGAGCAGAATGTCCTGTCAGTGAGCACACGCAGCACCATTTCCCACACGTCAGGACCCAGCCGGTCAGGGTGCGAGCAATGTCAGAACAGCCCAACCCGAGGAGTACTCAGAGAAGGATGTGATCCGACGGGGAACGAAAGGACCGTCTTCACTTTATGCTGGAATGGCATTCGAAACGTCTCAATATCCATTCTCATTTTTTTAAAAAAGCAATCAAAGAAATAGATGGGTACTGCCTTGTCCACCATGGATACGTGATCCAACGTGTCTGTCCCCGCTCAGACTGCAGGCAGGCTCCTGTCTAACAGCAGTGCCCTGGGAGAACTGGGGGTGCTAGCCAAGCCCACGCACGCAGACCAGACGCACCCCCGGAGCCCTGCCGAGGGATCTCATGGGAGTCTGAGCGGCATCTGGATTCAGCTGCCAATTTGCCGGCAAACAGAGACCAGAGGTCACGCTGAGTGGCCCGGTGGAGATGCAATCAGCTAAAACTCCCTAGATCCCCCCGCCAAAGTAGAAGACGCTGTAATGGCACATGATTGTCCAGCCACGATGCTGTAGGCCCGAAACCAATGCAGAATGACGGAGGAAGTGAACTGTCATTGAAAAGTTTTAAAAAGAGAAAAGATGGAATAGAAACCTCGAGATTAAAGGAGATTAAAATCACAGCTCAGGGACTCCAGTCCAGGTGGCGGCGTCAGTAAAGACAGTACTGACCCCTCCCGCAACCACGTCCAAGTCACCGCTAAACTACGGAACAACCGTCACCCAGACCGCCTGAAATCGAGCTGGGTGGACGTCCTACAACGAGGGATTACAGAAGCCACCTGGAGACGGGTGGGGGGTGGAGACCAGCGGGCCCACACCCACATGTGCTGGGTACAAATCTGGAGGGATATCTCGGCTGCCGAGGTCCCCCCCTGAGGAATGAGGGGTCCCAGCCCCACACCAGGCCCCCAGCGCAGGGTTCCAGGCCCAGGAACACAAGTCCCCATCACTTCCGGTTCTAAAACCAGTGGGGATGGAGGCTGAGGGAGGCTGAGGCTGCTGGAGTCCCAGGCATCCCTCTTAAAGGGCCCGCGCACAGACTTACCCTGACCCCTCACTCTGAGCGCCAGCGCTGGGGCAGCGGCCGAAGGGCACGCGGGCATTCAGGGCTGACCCGAACTGTCCGGCAGCAGGGCGAGGGCTGGAGGGACAGCTTTCTCCCAGACAGAGCTGCCGAGAGGCCTTTGCTTCAACGCTGACCCCTCCCCTGGCAGGCACAGGTGTGAGCCAGACCTGAGGCTCCGTGCACCTGGCTCTCCGTTTCGTTTGTTAGCCCTGCCCGGGGAGCCCCTGAGACCCCGCCCCGCCCCACGTGGGCCCAAACCCAGCTGTTTCTAGGGGCTTTGCCGCACAATGGCCTTTTCTTGGCTCATGCTTCAGACCTTCCAAATCTGCAACAAGCAGCATCTGGCCTCGGTGAGCCCGGTACCTCTCGCTAAGTGGCCTTGGGCCCCGGACTGCCTCACCAGGGTACATCCAAGCCCAGCACGCGTAGCAGCCATTTGCAGATTGCTCTGTAGCTCCTGCTGGGTGGCCCCGGACAGGGCACAGGTGGCAGCTGACCTTGGCCGGCACCTCCCGAGAGGCCCCAGGGCCAGCACCCCGGTGGACAGCTTCAGACCACGTGAAGGCACCACACAACCACCTCCACAAGCGGCACACTCATGGGTGGGCTCAGCGGGCACAGTCCTGCTCCCTGGCGTGGCCCCTGCACAGCTCACCCTCCACGGCGGTCGCAGCCGGTCCTTGACGCCAACAGAAATGGACGCGTAGACACAGAGGACATTCTGAGGGCCGCCCGAGGGGAGGGGGTGGGGGCGGGTGGAAAGGTGAAGAAGGGATGGAGAAGCAGTCACAGAACAGGCACAGGATGTAAGGTGCAGCACCGGGAACAGAGCGCCTGACATCCAGTCACCGCGGGTGGTGTCGGGTGGGTACGAGGTTTTTCGGGCTGATCACTGGGATCTACAACTGCAACTAATGTAATAATGTGTGTCGACTGTAATTGAAAAATAAAAAAAATATTCAAAGTAAATAAATAAATAAAGTGCAGATGTCTAGAGAAGAAAGACCACCGGCACGATACTTTAAACGTGGGCAGGACTGAGCTCGCGCATCCTGGGGACGTACCTGGGGATCGGTTCCTTCGGAAAGTCGAGGCAGCGACCTGGCCGGGGTGGTCACGGGTGGAGAGGAGGCGGTGGGGACCTGGGCGTTTCCACGGGCTCACCTCCACGTCACCCACGGAGCAGCACACCTGTTGTGTGCGCTTTTCTGTAGCCGTGTTTTATTTCACAGCAACAAGCGTTTAAAACGTGAAACTCTGCCCGGCAGAGAGCACCGTGAGGTAACCGTAATTCAAAAGCGGCCAAGGGCAACGCGGTGGGAGCTTGGATGCGAAGGGTCGACTCTCACGGGGCAGCTCTTCCAGGCCAGGAAATCAGAAACGACGTTACTAGAACGAGATGAACAGATGAAAGGAAACATACAAAGGCCCTCGGCCCCCCTCGCGGTGGGGGTGATGCGGTCCCCAGTACTTCTGGTGTCCCCTTCTTCCCAGCCCCACCCTCCGAGGTCACGGGACCGGCTCCGGCCGGGAACTGAGGCGGAGGGAGGCGCCCCTGGCGTGGGGAACGCACCAGGGACAGAGCGGCACCTGGGGCAGCTGCTGGCCGGTCAGTGACACCACTGAGCCGGCCTCGGGCCTCTGGCTGGACCCCTGGAAGCCCTGTCCCTGGGCAGGGGCGCAGAGGGTGGCAGCCGTCTCCCGCGCCCTGGCCGTCCAGACCGGGGAGAAAAACGCGCCCAGTTCCTGTGGAAGTGGGGAGGCTGCCCAGTGCCGCCGAGAGAGACGACGGCCACGTGAGCAGAGCCGTGTCCGCACGCTTCACAAGCTGCCCGCAGACGGGCGTCTGGACCACGCGGCTCGTTCGTCCTGGAGCCCAGCAGACGCGCCGTCCGGCGGGGAGCGGCAGTGTTCTTACTTCATCTTCAGTCCACACACGTCCACTGAGCAGCTACTCTGAGCCGGCGCTTTTTCTGGGGGGTCTATCAGGCAACAAGGGAAGGAAGGAACCCCTGTTGGCCCGGAGGTTGGCCTCTAGCTGGGAGCCAACAACAAGCAGACGCGGAGCGTGGGGGACGGGCTCTGGAACCCTCCGAGCCGGGCAGGAAAGACAGACTGCCGGGCGGTTGGTGTCCGGTCAAGAGGCCGTTACCAAAGAAGTGACCTGGGAGCGAACACTGGGAGGAGGTGAGGTGTCAGCCACACAGCTCTCGGAGGACATGGGTTCCAGGGAGCTTAGACAGCCTGTGCAAAGGTCCTGGGGTATTAGAGTGACAACAAGGAGGCTGGAATGGAATGAGAACACGTGGATGGGAGAAAGGAAAGAGCAGAGAGAGACGGGTGGGAGGACCCTGCAATAATCCAGCCCATGGAAGCAGAGGTGGTGATCGGGGGTGGGGCCTGGGGGCTGGGGGCTGGGGGATGGGGGGCTGGGGCACACTCAGATTCTAGGTTTATACCTTGAAGGCCGAGGCTCCAAGAGTTCCTGATGGTTTGACTGAGATGGGAGAAAAAGAGGAACATCAGGAATGTCCCCAAGGTGTCCGCCTGCACAGCTGGAAGGCAGGGGTGCCCCACCTCAGATGGGAAGACCCAGAGGCGGGCCTGGGCCCAGTTCTGGAAATGCTGGTGGGGAGGGGCCCTCCAGCTCCCCCTGGCCGCTGCAGCCAACCCCAGACTGGGTGGGTGAAAACAACACTCTTCTCTCGTGGTCCTGGGGGCCAGAAGCCCGAAATCCAGCAGGGTCTCCCTCGGGGCTCTAGGGAGCGTCCAGCCTTGGTGGCCGCTGGTGCCGCCTCCGGCTCCCTGTGCCCTGTCTCCCCTTCGTGTGTCTCTTACCAGACAACTCGGCATTGGGTTGAGGGCCCGTTGGGGTAATGCAGCTTCATCTCCTCCTAAGATCCTTCAGTAGTTACAAAGATGCTTAGTTTTGAGCAGTCGAAAGCAGAGCTGGTTAATTAAAGCAGGAAAGGACTTTATTAAGGGAACTTTCAGGACCCCCCTCCACTCTGGGGCCCCGAGAGGTCCACGGGGGGCCCCCAGCCTCTCCATCCGAACCCGGGGCTGCCCGCACGGGCACAGCTGGGGTCCCTTTGCCTTTTTATCTTTTTTAATCTTCACCAGAGGATATTTTCCTATTTATCTTCAGCTGGAGTGGGAGGGAGAGGGAAGGAGAGAGAGAGGGAGAAACATCGACGTGAGAGAGACACATCGATTGTCCGCATGACCCCGACCAGAGCCGGGGATGAACCACAACCAAGGTACGTGCCCTGGCTGGAATCGAACCTGTGACTCTGGTCTGCGGACCGACGCTCTGACCACTGAGCCAAACTGGCCAGGGCCCTTTGCCTTTGCTCCCAGCTCCCATTCTGAGACCGAGAACCGGAGCACCGGCTACGGACCTGGCCCGCTGCCTGGGAGGGGAAGCCCGGAGCGGCACCCGGAGGGAGGCCCGGTCCCCACACAGAGGCTCAGGTGCGGGCCGGTGGATTCGACAGCACTGCCCACTGCCGGAGGCTGCGGTGTGCCCACCGACAGAGCCACGAACCATGTCCTCAGATGTAACTGGGCCACGTCATGCCCACGGTCAGTAGTTCAGTGCCTCTGTCCTGGCAGACAGGGTCCGGCTGCCTGGTCAGCTCTGGCCTACGGTCCAGGCTCAGCAATCACTGAGCTCCCACCTGACTCCATCCGGCCGCAGCCGACCACCTAGCGTGCCCCCCAAGTCCCCCCTCTGACCCTTAGCGTGCCCACCAAGCCCCCCCTCTGACCCTTAGCGTGCCCCCCAAGTCCCTCCTCTGACCCTTAGCATGCCCACCCAGCCTCACCCCTCTGACCCTTAGCGTGCTCACCCCAGCCCCCCCTCGGACCCTTAGCGTGCCCACCCAGCCCCCCTCTGACCCTTAGCGTGCCCACCCAGCCCCACCCTCTGACCCTTAGCGTGCCCACCCCAGTCCCCCCTCTGACCCTTAGCGTGCCCCCCCAGCCCCACCCTCCTGAGGACGAGCTGCAGAACCTGGGGCGCTGTTTCCTTCCTCCCAGACGGGGCTCATTCTCATGAAGGCCGCTCCGTTTGCCTCCCCCGGTTCCCCTGGTTCCTACACCCAACGTTGTGGACGGTGCAGCAGCCCTGTGTTTCGGGGGACTCCTTCGGGTCCCCTTGGTCCCCCTGGCGCGCCCCCTTCCTGGCTGTCTTGTCTGTCTGTCCGTGTACTTCAGGGTCTGTGACCTAGATCTGCTTTCTGGGTTCCCTGAGGACGGGGTTGGTGCGGTCTCAATTCCCCTTGTTCCGTGTCCGTAGAACATCCGTCTGCAGCCAGCTCGTCCCGAAGGTGGTGGACCCAGGACGAGCTGCTTGGTCCTGGCGAGAAGGCCTTGCGCTGGGCACAGAGGTGAAGGCGGCTCTCCGCAGGGGAGACCGGGCAAGCGCCGTGGGTCTGGTCACAGGCGAAGGACAAGATGAGACCAGCGGCGGGAACGCTCTGGGTCAGGGACAGGGGTGGCTCGCTGCCTGCCATCCGGGACAGCCTGGCAGCATCGCCTGGGCCAAGTTAGCGCTTTTCTGCCCCCGAAACGGGCCCAGATGCGCTTCTGAGGAGGGTGATGATCCTACAAGAAAGTGTAAAGACCACAGAGATGAACGTGAGCGCCTGGGGGTCGACGCCGAGAGCTCTCCGCGGCACCTGTGCCCTGCTGGCATTGTACCCAGGTCACGGACGCACGGGAGCGGGGCCTGGCGGAAGCGCGCGGGCCGGGACTCTGCCCCCATCCCCGTCCGGGCCAGTGACCCGGCCCGCGGCCACCGCCCGGCTCGGGCACAGCGCTGTCTCCAGCCTGGAGATTCCGCGTTGTTTTTCCTGTCGAAGCAGAGTGCTGGTCTCAGAGCCGGACTGGGAACACTTCTGTGTCCCCGCCTCGTGACCGTCGCCGGGTTAATAGCAGGCATTTTGCGATGTGTTCGGGTCGAAGAGGGGCCTGGCTTTCTCCCAGGACCGGCTCACTCAGGGTGCCCGCCGGGGCCAGGGCTCAGGTGTCACGTTTACGTCACTGAGCCAGTAAACCAGTCGAGTGTCCGGGGTGGATACTGCCAATTGTGCACCTAAAATTCACCACCCTGTTCTGTGCCAAGAGGAGCTTGAATTTAAGGTGGCAGCGCCCCCAGCCCCAAGTGATGACGTCATGCTTATCTAAAATAATCAGACGAGCTGTTTCCCAGGCCCCCAGTCTCTTCTGCAGCGAGGGGAAGCTGAGTGGCCCAGCTCTGACTCATAGACCCTAAGGAGAAGACGGCTACACGGAGCTTGGGGAAGACGTTTCTTTGTTAAAAAAAAAAAAAAAAAGATGAGGTGACTTCTCATGCTTCCTCCCTTCTCATTGCCTTGTTAGCAGGAGTGATCTCTGGTGCTGCTGCAGCCATTTTGTGACCATGAGGCAAAAACCAAACAAATTGTGTTGCTCAGAGCTAACACGGCCTGGACCTCTGATGATACTACTGAAGAGCGAAAGCAATGCCAACAACCGCCTACCTTGGTCTCTACGAGAAGAGCAGCCCCCTCCTTCAACACGCCACGCCCTTCACCTTTTCTCTGCATGGCGGCCAAATCCACGGCTGACGAGGTAGCGGAGCAGAGCTGGATGTTTTCAGAGCTTCTGACTCCAGCGTCCGTGGGGTTTGCACTCTATCATGGTAACTCTTTTGAAAAGACACTTAAGCAGGTTCCCCAAATCCAGTGGAATATGGCAAAAATGTCACCCAATGAGGTTGGGCTCAAGGAGCAACAGGCATGAGTCTCACCTGGCTGGGTGACAGCGACCTGCGTCCTGTCCTGCCCAGACCCCGCTCGGTCCCCGTCCTCAGGGCCCAGGCTGCACATGTGTGTGGTTGGCGCGTGTGGCAGGGTGGGGCCTGTGGCGTTTACTGATGGACGAAGAGCGGATTTGCTGAGGCTGGGAGTCCAGCAGGGTCCAGCCTCCCCAGCGTCCTGCCGCGTCCTGGGGGCCCGATTACTGTCCTAGCTCCGATCACCTGTGGGTGGAGCACCTGTTGTTAGTTAACAAAGAGCCAGGTCTTTGACCCGACTAGGAAATGACTATTTTTCTATGGAGAACCACAGTTCCAGTTTCTGCCGCACCAACTACCCCAAACTTAGGGTGTAAAACAATGACCCTTTTCTTTTTCTTCGGGACAAGAAGGCAGGCAGGGTTTGGGGGGGCCATTCTCACTGGACGTCGGCGATGGAGCACCCGCAGACTGGCCCGAGGCGGCGGGGGTGCCGGGCCCTCGGGCGCTTGGCTCACATGGCGTCTGCTTCCTGCAGAGCCAGCGGCAAGAGGAGGGGCCCCTTCTGACCCCGCCCTGGACACCAACTTCATTCCGTCCGTCACAGCAGCTCACCGGGCCAGCCTCGTTCTGAAGGGAGGGGATGGCGTCGAAGGACCCGAAGGGCGTCTGGAAGGACTTTCTGCTGGGGACCCCCGAGGGGAGCACCTGCCAGCTCCCAGCACTGCGAGGACCGCACAGGTGCCCTGAATTGTTGACGTGCTTTGAGCAGCTGTGGCCTCTTTTCTGATTAAAAAGTTAAAGGGCTGTTCACATCCTCCTCTGTTGCCCGGGGACAAGACAGCTCACCCTCCTTTCCACAGGGCCTGGGTCCCCCAGGGGCCTTTCCGGCTCAGCCAGCAGCCTTCGCGTTATGCCCGTGACCGTCGTGGCCGGTTCAGCGGGAGCCAGGGCAGAGGCCAGGCTGCGCTGGGCGTCCTGTGGCCCGGAGCCCCGGCTCTGCGGGTTTGTGCGGGGAACGCCTTCCGGTCCACATTATAAACTAGGCCCCAAAATTAGTTTCTCTTTGAGAAAAGGTTTTTTAAAGTTATCTGTTTGAACTCCGCATTCCTTTCGGCGGCCTGGAGGCAGAGTTATCTGACCAGAAACGAACCGTATGGATTCGCAGAAGACAAGAGGGAGACGGAGCGGATCTGGGAAGGGGGGCTGCTTTCCGCCGGGGCTGGGGGGCCTTTCCACTGGAAGGGGCGATGCTGCTTCTGTCTTGTTCTTCGGACGCCGACGTCTGAAAAGGAAGAACCGGTCCCCCCCCCCTCTCGTGTGGACCCCGAGGGCCGACCTTGGCAGGGTGGGGAGGCTGCAGAAGGAAGTCGAAGTGAAGGACCTGGGGCAGGAGAAATAGTCTCGGGCCTGGAGTAGGCTGTGCTCTGCCCCGCCCTCATCTGGGCCGTCGGGGGGAGGACAAGACAACCTGACTCAGCAGAATCCGTCCGCGCCCCGCACTGCCCGGGGGCCAGGGACACCAACCAAGGAGCGCGGGGCTGCCAGGAAATGAAATGCCCCCCCGCCCCTCCAAGGCCCTCGACTTGGATGAGCGATTGTTAGGGGCCCAGTTGGTCACAGCACGTCAGCGATGCTCAGCGGGTAGCAGATGAAGCCATCAGTGCGGCTGCGTGTGCCGCAGCCGCCCCTCCAGAAACTGACCCTCCCTTCTCCGGGCGGCAGAAGCCTCCGCGGCTGCTTCTAGGCGACACCGTCCTGCTAGCGAGACGCCCAGGAGACAACCCAGGCTGTGATCCCTGGGCTGAGTGAGCCTCCCCGGCTTCGCAGCCTCGCTCGCGTGTCTTTAAAAATCCCTCTTTCCACGAAGGTGATGTTTCTGTCATCTTTGCGTGTGTGGGAGGGGCTGGGGCGGGGCGCAGGTGTGACCGGGGCGCAGGGGTGACCGGGCATGGCAGACAGAACCCGAGGGGGCCGCAGCTCAGGGCCCCGAGGTCAGCTTCGTGTCCGAGCCCGGCCGGTGGGCGGGCAGGAACACAGGCACCGTCCGTCTCGTTCCCATCCCTGGGGCTGACCTTGCTGTCACCTTGACCCGCCACGGAGCTCGCCCTTGAAGACTGGTCGGGGTGCCCCAGGCAGGTCCTCGGCCGGGGGACTCGGAAGGAGCCCAGACGGGCAGGTGCAGCATCTCCAAAACGTGACCAGTCCCCCCGAGCCCTTTATCCATCTATTCGACCCATGTAGGGGCCGCTGGGAATCAGCGAATCCGAATGCTTCTGTCACACCCACAAACGGCGGAGGCCGTGCCTGGGCCTGACCTTAGCGGCTGGGTCAGGGGGACGTCGCAGGCTGTGGGCCCCCGCCGGACACTCCGCAGTGGCAGTGGGTCCGAGGACGTCCTGGCCGCTAGGCCGACGCGGCCGGGGCAGCAGCAGGAGGGTGTGCGCTGCGCGGGCCCAGGTCAGGAGCACGTGGCAGCTGGGGCCGCCCTGGCGATGGGGGCGTTTCTTTCTGTTCACGGGGCGAAAAGGCCGGCACAGCCAAGGGGCCAAGGCCTGGGCAGGGGGCAGGTCTGGAGAAGGTGGACCCGTCTGGACTGTGGCGCCAACGGCGGGGCACTGAGTCCAGGGTCAGGCCGGGGTGGGGTCCGGTGCAGCGCCCACACGGTCAAGGCGACGGCTGCCCTGACCCGGGACAGGCTTTGCCCCAAGGGCAGGCCCGCGGGGCGGTGACATTCTCACTCGGGGTGAACCCAGAATGAATTCCCGCTGCGCCTGACCCGCTGTGGACAGCGATTCGATCAGGTGACCCCTTGACCGTGACCATGAGGACGCATGTGAAAAAGGATGAAGACATCACGTCCTTCACGAGGCTGCTTCTGTCCCCGGCCTGCTGGCCGCTCCGCCTCGGGCGCCGCCCTGCCCCCCGGCCGCCTCGTCTGCTGGGCTGTGACCCCCCGTAGAGCCCGGATGTGACCTGCTCGTTCCCGCAGCTGGACGATCACGTTTTATTCCCGGCGCATCTTCAGCCTTCTTGCTGCTGGTCTGCCGGGCTCCGAGCCAGCGTCCCTGTGGCCACAAACCCCGTGTCACTGCCGCTGTGAACAGTCCTGTCCTGTCCTCGCGCCGTGGATTCACCCGAGCAGGGGGAGCAAATGGAGACGAGGAAGCGAGGGCGGCTCGGGGTGTCCGGGTACCTTTCCACAGCGGCGCCCGCAGGGGGAGCCCCGGGGACGGGGACGGTGGCCCTCTGAGGCCTGTACACGGCTCCACGCGTCCACCTTCCGCACCCACCCGAGGCCAGGGCCCACGGAGGCTTCCCGAGGGTGATGGTGGGAGGGGGCGGTTCTGGTCCCAGCCGGAGACAAGGCGCGTGTCAGCCACCGCGGACGTCCGCACACGGTGGACTGATGCTCAGTGATAAGGAAGGACAGACGACTCCAGCCGTGCACACGGGCTGTTCCATTTTCTGAGCGTCCACAGCGAGACCGCCGCGGGTCACGATGTCAGAGCGGTTGTGCAGAGGCGGCAGGGGCCCCGCGCGGCCGGCGGCCACAGGCTTTCCGTCCGGGCCTGTTTGTCAGAGGCCACCCGTGTGCGCTCTCCCGGCCTGGCCCGCGCCGCACAGGCACCTTCCTCCATAATGACACGTTCCCCGGAGATGCTCACGTGGTGGGAGATGCCAGAAATCCGGGGTCCAGCCTGCGTGCCTCAGGGGATGGAGCGCCGTGGGCCCTGGCCGGTCAGTGCCCGGGACCAGAGCAGAACATCGACGGGGGCCGTGGCCAGCGTTCCCTTGGGGGTGGTCACCCCGCTGATGTCCGTGGTTTTCCTATAGACGCTCTCCAGACACCTCGCCACTGGGCACGTGGAACGGGGCTCAGCTCTCGGCTCTTTGGAGACAGTGACGCCCATTCTGCGGGAGTGAAACACACCCTCGTACGACCCTGACCGTAACCGAGAAAACGATGCTCACGCCACGAGAGGCCACACCGGGAATGCTCACGGACATGAACTCCCCGGGGTCGGCGGGGGTGGGCCGACGGCGAAGGGGTGGACAGACGGCGTCTCCCGCACGGGGAGTCCGAGACGGAGCTGGGGCAGAGGCCAGAACGGCAGGACGGCCGGGAGCAGACACCGCACCAGGTCAAGCCCAAGCGAGGCTCACGTGGAAGGACGAAGGCGGGTCGGGACCTGCCGAGGGTGGAGCCGCGGGTGGAGGACGTGGCAGGAGCCCCAGGAAACCTTCTGGGAACAGTCTGATCTCCTCGGTGGGGACGCCGAGGGGAGCGTGGCCAGAGCCTCCTGACCCGTGTGCTTCGTGTCCGCGCGACCAGCCTGGGCTCCGTCTCGGTCGTGAGCGGTTTTGAAAACAGCCAGAGACAACCACGGAGCTAAACACTCAGGAAATGGGAACCACCACATCCCAGCCGTTCGCGGGGCAAATGTCCTCCACCGTGTGGGAACCCAAAGTTCTCTTCTTGGAGCTATTCTCCTCACAACAGGAACACACACCTCTGCCCCAACGTGTGTCCGGGCTGCCCCCAGCGCCCACGGCTGCCCCCAGCCGGCCCCCAGCGCCCACGGCTGCCCCCAGCCGGCCCCCAGCGCCCACGGCTGCCCCCAGCGCCCACGGCTGCCCCCAGTGTCACTCTGGCTGTCCTGAGCTGGCCGCCTGTCCCGAGCTGGCCACCTGTCCCGGGCCATCTGAAGAGCTTTGAAAGCGTCCGGACCCCAGAGCACAGCGTCCTCTCCCGGAAGCCTCACCGAACGGGCTCTACGTAGATGTTTTAGGAAAACGCTCTGAGCCGAGGGCCCTGAGCCAGTCTGCCCAGGAGACTGAACAGCTGCTTTAGCCCTCAGGGAGCCTGGGCAGAGTCAGATGTCCCCCCGAGTAGCTGGCACCTTCCCTCACACATGGGGCGACACGGTGGGTAGTGGGGGGCTGGTGGATGGGCCGAGGCACTCAGAAAGCGGTCGGATGTTGAGTGAGAAAAGGGGTTCAGCAGGCCTCCCTGTTTTCTGCCCTTCTCTGCTCCGCAGCAGGGAGCCGGGGGGCTGGGTGGTCCAGGGTGCAGGGTCCCTCTGCCTCTGGGCTCGCTCCCTGGCCCCCCTCCCCGACACCCACAGGCTCCTGAGGTGCACCCCTCCGCCCCCTGGCCTCCCTCCCCGACACCCACAGGCTCCTGAGGTGCATCCCCCCGCCCCCTGGCCTCCCTCCCCGACACCCACAGGCTCCTGAGGTGCACCCCCCGCCCCCTGGCCTCCCTCCCCGACACCCACAGGCTCCTGAGGTGCATCCCCCCGCCCCCTGGCCTCCCTCCCCGACACCCACAGGCTCCTGAGGTGCACCCCCCCGCCCCCTGGCCTCCCCGACACCCACAGTCTCCTGAGGTGCACCCCCCCGCCCCCTGGCCTCCCCGACACCCACAGTCTCCTGAGGTGCACCCCTCCGCCCCCTGGCCTCCCCAACACCCACAGGCTCCTGTGGGGCACCCCTCCACCCCCTGGCCTCCCCAACACCCACAGTCTCCTGAGGTGCATCCCTCCGCCCCCTGGCCTCCCTCCCCAACACCCACAGGCTCCTGAGGTGCACCCCTCCGCCCCCTGGCCTCCTGATTCTTCATTTATCCACAGTAAATGCTGAGCCGGTGGGGAGGGACAGGATGGGGTGATGCTGAGGGGATCTGCACAGTACCGGGGACCCAGGGCTCAGTCCCCTGCAGCCGTCCGCACAGGGCGACCTGCCTCCTGCTCCCCGGGCCTGCGGGTGTGCGGGCCGCGGAGGGCCGACGCCTCAGGCCGTCATTCTAGCTCTAGGAAAACCGCACGTAGCTTTTACATCTGTTCTAAATCCATTTGGGTCTCTGAGGCCCCGCAATAGTGGACGGGCCTGGGAAGGGGCGACGGGCTCGTCCGGCTGCTCATCGCTGTCTGTGAAAAGGAACGAGACCCTGAATATTCACGCCTGGGCTCCTGGGCCTAAGCCCCGGCGTCCACCCTGCCCAGGGCCCGACGCCGCGGGGAGCCAGCTGCTGCCCTCCGCCCGCCCGCTCCCTCCTCGCGGTCACCACTCAGGGCCCAGCGCCGGAGCATCGGCACAGCCACAGCTGCTCGCTCGGCGTTGCCACTGGTGGGGCCAGGGCTGGAAAGGACATTTGGGTGCATCTGATATAAAACCTCTGTGGACCCGAATTATGGAAGCGAAGGTGGGGGATCTGGTGCATTAAAAGGGGCCTGAAATACCCTGATCAGTGAAACGGAGCAGGAAAACGTTTATTTCCTGATGGTTCTTAAACGTGTCTGCAGCCGACTTGCCCCCCTGCCTTTGTGAGATTAGCCTCTGGACCCCAATCTTCCAGGACCCGAAGCTCATCGTGGTTCAAGGGACCACGGCGCAGCAGGGGAAACGGAGCCGAATTCCAGGGGGCTGGCCGGGCTGTGGCAACCGGCTCTGCGCTGCCAGGGGGGGCGCTGACCCCACGCTCGGCTCGGCTCCGGGGTGAGTGTTCCTTCACCGCCACCTTCACCCCGACTGCGTCCCTGTGTCGCGGGGACAAGACGTGAGGACCGGGCTCCCACAGATGCCACTCCCGGGAGACCTTGTTTAAAAAAAATTTCGGCTATGAATTTATTTGCTATCATCTGGCCCCTTGGGCCGAAACGGCAAATAAGAAACCGATGAACAGAACAGACCCAGGGACATTGGGCAGGGAACAGGCTGCGACCTCGGGCAGGGGCTGGGCGGGGCGGGGGGAGAGCAGCCAGAGACCCACACGCACATGCGCACACCCATGGACACAGACAGCAACGCGGGGAGGGGGGCCGGGAGGGTCAACGGGGGGACAGGGGGGACATCTGTAATACTTTCAACAATAAAGATTAGAAAAAACACAAAAGAAAACCCCACAGAAAAACTGAAGGATGAAACATCCCACAGGGTCACCCCACTGCACCCCGCTCCGGCCACCATGAGAGTTCAGGAGTTTCTGGCTGAGGAAATTTGGGGCGCACTCTGTCTTGTCCTTTCGACGCTGTTGGTTGAACCGGTGGCCGATACCAGCGGCAGATCTGGGTTCTCCGACCAGCGAAGGCTCGGCGGCTGGCCCCCGACCTGTCCGGCCCCTGGAGACCGGCTCCCTGCCCGGGCCGAGGGAGGACCTGCGCCCCTCAGAGCCACTCGGGAACCTTTGAACTTCACCGGAGGATAAATGTGTTTCCTGGGTGAGCCCAGGGTCACTGCGTGGGGTCAGGAACAGGGTGGGAGGAGCCACCATCAGGTTGGAACTGACCCTTCAGCTGGTGCACAGGGTGTGGGACCCCTTCACCCGGCAGACTGGGGGGAGACAGGACAGGGACCACCTGGGCAGTGGGGACGGGACAAGGACGACCAGGGGGTGGGGACGGGACGGACCAGGACGGGACCAGACGAAGCCGCCAACACCGAGAGCCCAGCCGGGACCCCAGCAGCTCCTCCGGCCCCCGTCCTCAGCGAGCCTGGCCCAGACGAACTCCTCTCTGAGAACCTGAGTGTCAACAGGCCCTGCTTCTCCCCTTGCAGCACGACGGACCTGCGTCTGATTCTAGGGGCGCAGCTTGACTGGCAGGAACCGCAGTACAACTGCAAACATCCGTGTGCAGGGGCGACGGGACCCGCTGAGCTGCTCCGACGCCAGGTCTCAGCCCACGGAAACCGGCCCCCTTGGCCGACACGCCTCCGAGGTCTGAGCCGTTCTGGGACGGCGCGGCCTCCATGGGATGTGACCTCACTCCTCGTCACCACCTGTCCCCCCAGAGCGGCTGTGCTGTGAGCACAGTGCCCCCTCGTCTCCATGCCCCGTCCCAGCTCAACGAACACGTGTGGGGCTGGGTGAGTGTGTGGTTCCGGAGCTGTTTTCATTGATTGGAGAGCGAGGGAGAGAGGAACATCGTTGGGTTGCCTCCGTGCGTGCCCCACTGGGACTCGAACCCGCAGCCCTTTGGGGTCTGGGACAGCACTGCCACCCCGAGCCACCGGCCAGGCCAGGGACGCCTCCCGCGGAGCCGCTGGCTCACAGCTGTCCTGCATGTCAACACGCTCGCATCCGGGCCAGCGCTGGGGGGCACCCGCAGGCACCACAGCCGCCCTCACCCCGAAGCAGCAACCACGCTGAGCCCCCAGGGCCTGGGCTCAGGGAGGACCCCCCATGTGGTCTCTGCCCACAGGACAGCTGGCCCCCTCTGCTGGGCTCCTCCCGCCTTGCTGCCCTGTCCCTTCCCCCCGCGGCCACAGCGGCTCCGGGAGGCCCCATCCCGAGCCCAGGCCCCTGCGGCAGTGTCCGCACAGAGGACGACCCCGCAGCCCACCGTGAGGGGCCGTGGGGTCCCACTTGGCGGCTGTGACCGGGATTCCTTCTGCGTCCACTTTGCTGCGTGACAGCGAGAGGGGGACACGGGACGGGGACGGCCTGGTTCCGGGTGCACACAGGTGGTGCGGGGTGCCGCTGGGGCGGGTGATGAGGGTCCGAGAGGCAGACGGGGCTCCCTGGGGGTCTCCGCCCGGAGGCCTGAGGCCTCTGAGGGTGGGTGGGCTTGTCTGGGTCCCGCACACCTCAGCTCTGGGGCCGCGAGTCCCGTCTCCTGGCCCTCAGTTCTCAGAAGGGTGTCCCCTCAGACTGGGGTGCAGGGCTCTCTCCCCGCAGACCTGGCCCCACGGCCCTGGGACTGTCCCGCAGGCCGGAGGGCTCGCCGGATCCCAGGTCCTCGCCCACGATGCCCTGCTGGCAGAGGCGGAAACACCGACGCCTCCGAGTCTCTGCTGAGGTTCCTGCACCCGGACGGCCTGGCTGCGGTGCTGGCGGCCGGCTCCGGGCTTGTGTTGCCCGAGAAGCCGTGTCTTCAGCCCACGAGCCAGACGCTCGCCGGGTGACAGACTCACACCTCACAGGGAGCGCGCGGGGCCCGGCGGGAAGGGGCTGTGACCAGGTCCGCAGATGCCCTGTGGCTCCCAGACCGAGCTCTGCCCGCTGTTCCGCTCGGGACAAAACCAAACCTCAGGACCGACCTGCGGACGTCCCGGAAACTGGCACCGACCCCGTCATATTCTGTGTCATGGGCCGGATGCTGAGGCCTGGTCACCAGCCTCAGGACGCTGCTCATGGGCCCAGCCCTCGCGACGTGGGCCTCACGCCCCTGGTCTGTGCCCAGGACACTGGGCTGTGGCAGGTCACCTCCAATCCACGGCCCGGGGTGCAGGGTCACGGCCGCCTGCCCAGCCAGCTCAGGCGGAGCCCTGGGCTCCCGGGACAGAGGGGTCAGAGGGTGAGGCTGGGGGACAAGGGGCAACTGCTCCGTATCACTCATCTGAGTGCACCCCGAATATTCTGGCGGGGTGCACATCCATGCTGACCGGCAGACTCAGGGCCCCAGGCCGGGCGTTTAAATGAGCTCAGGATTTTGGGGTACAGACCGTGTAGGTGGTGGGCGTCCTGCTCCCTGGTGCAGCTGGGTCTCCCCGAGGTCGTTTCTCCTCCGGGGGCGTCTGCCTGACTGTTACCCGGGAAGACAGCGGAGGCTTTTTCTCTGTGATAAGTGGGTGCATTTCAGACGTTTCCCTACTAACTGCTCACAGCAAGAGGCCCAGCGTGGCGGCTCCGGGCCCAGGTCGCTCAGGCATCTTCTTACTGACGCAGGAGAGGCCGAGGTGGGAGTCTCCCGGGCTCCAGGTCATTCCGCGCGGGGCCAGAGGCGCTGGGCGGCTGGGGGAGCTCAGGGAGGCAGGCCCCCTGGGAAGGCCCTGCAGTGCTTCAGGACCTGGGTTGCAGCCCCCGACCACTTAGGTTTGGAGCCCAGATCTGCCCCCTGCAGCCGTGCACCCAGGCAACTGGCTTCCCTCAGCTCCACAGCGGGACCCTGGCCGAGCCGCCTCCCTCCAGGGCCTGGGCAGAGCTCTGAGGGACCGTGGGGGACCCCCTTCTCCCGCAGTGGGCAGGTGGGAAGGTGAGACCCACATTCCTGTGTACGGCGACAGACGCGAGTGGTCGGCCCTCTGCCCAGCCGACGACGCCTGGAGCAGCGGGCGGTGTCGTCACCACCGGGCCCCTCTCCTCTCACCCAACACCCACCTCTGCCCTCTGCCCCCTGCCCACGGCCCTGCCCCTGCCCACGGCCCTGCCTCTGCCCACTGCCCACGGCCCTGCCCCTGCCCACCTCCTGCCTCTGCCCTGCCTCTGCCCACGGCCCTGCCTCTGCCCACGGCCCTGCCCCTGCCCACGGCCCTGCCCCTGCCCGCGGCCCTACCCACGGCCCTGCCCCTGCCCACGGCCCTGCCCCTGCCCACAGCCCTGCCCCTGCCCACGGCCCTACCCACGGCCCTGCCCCTGCCCACGGCCCTGCCCCTGCCCGCGGCCCTACCCACGGCCCTGCCCCTGCCCACGGCCCTGCCCCTGCCCACAGCCCTGCCCCTGCCCACGGCCCTACCCACGGCCCTGCCCCTGCCCACGGCCCTGCCCCTGCCCACAGCCCTGCCCCTGCCCACGGCCCTACCCACGGCCCTGCCCCTGCCCACGGCCCTGCCCCTGCCCGCGGCCCGGGCCTCCTGTGCTGCTCACGAAGTCACTCGGGAGCCTGGGTCCAAGGCCCAGCGAGTCTGCCTTCACTGGCTGGGTGTGGCCTGGGCACCCCGCTGGGTCACTGCCCCGGTTCTAAATGCACGTGGTGGAGAACCACCCTGAGGCTGGCGGGACCTGAGGACGGGGCCAGGCTGTGCCCTCCTGGTGGACCTGGCGCCCAGCTGCCCATCCCTGTCCCAGGCCCAGCCCTCAGGCCCCGTCCCTGCCAGGACGCACAGGGGAGGGGGGGAGGGCGTCACAGGGAAGACGACTGCCGGCCCTGCACGCCCCCCCCCGGCGGGTCAGGTGGGGGCACTGGGAGGTCTGGGGGGCACGGGGGGCACTGAGAAGGGTGCCGGCCCCCGAGAGCTCAGCCCCTGAGGCGGGCACCTGCTCTCCACGGGAGCGGGCCGGGCAGCGGGCTCAGGCCAGCGCGGGACCTGTCTGCCTGGCCAGGAGTCGCCGTCCACTGCTGAAGGAAGTCACAGGCCCACAGGAACAAAACGAGTTTTTATTAAAAACTGTGCCCCTGGGGCCCTCGGTCTTCCTCCAGCTGGGTCTGTTTGTGTCCGAGTCCAGAGCCGGTGCTGGGAAGTTCAGGCTGAGCTGGGCTCTGTCGCCAGCGGGGGTGGGGCGGGAGGACTGGGGGAGCCCGGAGGCCGGCTGTGCGGGGCGCTCGCCGCTACCTCCTGAGGGCCTGCGGCCGGGCCCGGACACCCAGGCCGCTCGCGGGCAGGACCGCAGGGCGTCGGGAGCTTGGGACACCCAGGCTGCTCGCGGGCAGGACCGCAGGGCGTCGGGAGCTTGGGACACCCAGGCTGCTCGCGGGCAGGACCGCAGGGCATCGGGAGCTTGGGAGCACAGCCCCCCAGGGGGAGCAGGCAGTGGGGGCCCTCCACCAGCGTCCCCTCCCTCGCTGGCGGGGGTCAGGGAGGGTCCCTGTGTGGCTTCCATCAGGTGGTTCTGTGGTGACATCGAGCCCACTGCTCCCTGAACGCCTGGCGTGAGGCTGAGGGCGGGGCCGGGATGCTCAGTGAGGCCCGTGGATTCAGAGAGGACAGGAGGCCAAGTGGGGGCGCTGAACGCCCACGGGGCAGAGATGGCCCTGAGCCCCACCTGGGTGGAGACCTGTGCCCAGGTGCCCGTGGACAGGGAAGGGGGCAGAGCCGTCCCTGCAGCTCCGGGCGGTGCGTGGCACCTGCTGCCTGGGCTGGGGCTCAGCTGGCAGCAACACTGTCCGAGACCCATGTGAGGGTGTCGGCGGGGACCCGGCTCCTGCCCCTCTCGAGAGGCTCCTCTCATCTGCCTCCTGTGATCGGAGCCGAGGCTGAGATCCAGCTCCCTCCCCCTGCTGTGCAGCAGCTTCTCCCCTGAGGACAGGACCCAGGTGTGGGCGCTTCCGGTGCCGCACTGCTGGGGCAGCGACTCGGGGACGGTCTGTCCCTTTGGTGCAGGAGGGCCCGTGGCCGAGCCCCGCGAGACAGGGCACAGGTGCTGCGGGCTGTGGGCGCCACAGGCCAGCACAGCCCCACACGGAGGCTCCCACAGAAACGTCTCCAGAGCAGAGAACATGCGGGAACTACCACGAGCCTGCAGAAAGGGTCACGTTGTCATGAAACCCAAAAGCAAGACCCACACCTCAGGCCCCGTCCTGTCCTAAACGTTCCCATAGCGAGGCGGAGTCTGTGCGGCTTAGAGCGAAGCGCATGGAAGGCGACGTCTGTCCATCCTCTCGGACCCTGCTGTCCTCACAGACGCCCAGGCCCACGGTGCTGCCCAGGCCCCAGGAGCGTCCTGTCCTGGCAGCGGTGCAGAGATTCTCACCAGAAAGTGGCTTTGGGCAGAGCCTCCAGGCGTTCGGTCTGGAATATTCCCGTCCACTCAGAAACAGAGGAAGCAGGAGGGGGCGGGGGGAGAAGGGAGCCTTTCACACGTGCTTCACCTGGGGAACCACAGGGCCTTTCCCCGCCTGGGACTCTCCTCGCCCGGCCACGCAGCAGCTCTGAGCGCGGAGGGTCAGACAGACGGGAGGCAGGTGCTCTCCCAGCCCCACCCCACGACACGGGCTCCCTGCGCGGGGTCCACAGAGTGGTGTGGGTCTCTCGCGTGCCACACTCCGACTGGTGAGGGGGCGGGGGGCCCTCCCGTGACATCTGCCTTGGGGACGCCACCTGCGCCTCGCCCCTCGGCCCTGTGCTGACCACGTAAGGAGTGGGCTGGACGCACAGCTATGGTTTGATGCTCAGGTTTCCAAAGCAGTTTATGCTATTTTCACGGAGCTAAAAATCTAAAACAAAACAATTAACAAAGGAAAAAAATATTTCCAGAAAACCAGTTAAGGCTAAAGGGCTGGCCAGGGATCAGGGGAAGGGACAGCAGCCGCACATAGGGTGAGGAAGTGTGGGCACCAGGAGGAAAGACCATGCTCATGTGCCAGCAGGGGACTGGTGTGCCCAGAGGGCCTGGTGTGCCCGGAGGGGCAGGTGTGCATGGTTGGGGGGTGGGTGTGCATGGTCAGGGGGCTGGTGTGTATGGTCTGGGGGGCTGGTGTGCATGGTCTGGGGCGCTGGTGTGCATGGTCGGGGCGCTGGTGTACATGTTTTGGGGGGCTGGTGTACATGTTTTGGGGGGCTGGTGTGCAGGTCTGGGGGGCTGGTGTGCATGGTCTGGAGGGCTGGTGTGCATGGTCTGGGGGGGCTGGTGTGCATGGGGAGGCTGGTGTGCATGGAGGGCTGGTGTGCATGGGGGAGCTGGTGTGGGCAGGGGGGCTGGTGTGGGCAGGGGGCTGGTGTGCGCAGAGGGGCTGGTGTGCATGGGGGGCTGGTGTGCACGGGGGAGGCTGGTGTGCACGGGGGAGGCTGGTGTGCACGGGGGGGCTGGTGTGCACGGAGGGGCTGGAGTGCACGGGGCAGTCCAGGACCTTTTTCGCAGAGCTGTCTGTTTTATCTGGGGACACTGTTGCTGTTCATTTTTCCCATGTACAAAGCTAAACAATTAATAAAAAGGCACCTGGAGACAGCAGAGACTCATTCATTTCATGTGACATATTTTAAAAAAAGATAAAAAGATTTAAAAAATACTCTGGCTAGCAACGCACACCTCGTACACAACAAGCAACCCCGAGACGCTGCCCGCCCTGGCCCTGTGGGTCAGCCGGTTGGCTGTGCTGTGTTCACGGAGGAGCTGGCTCGGGAGGGCCGGCGGGGGCTTCCAGCGTGGTGGTGTCCGCTCCTGCACTGTCCCGTGTGAAGAAAGGAAGGAGGAACAGATCCCCACGTTCACCACCGGGATGACGGCTGCCATCAGAGCAGCACCTGGGCCTCCTGCCCGGTGCCAGGGCCGGTCCAGCTGGTCCCTCCACCAGAAGCCCAGTGCTGAGCCGGGCCAGGCGTTGGCTCCGCAGCCCCTCAGGGAGCTGCCGCAGGGGTCAGGTGCCCGCTGGGTGTCCGGACGAGGGAGGAGGTAGAGAAGAGGCCAGTGGCCTGCAGGCTGGTGTGGGTCCCCTCCTCCCCCTCCCGCTCCCGGTGGGCACCAGGATGGAGCGGCCAGGCCGGGCCTGCATGGTCTGGGGGCCACGCCACTGCACCAGGAAATACACCTTCTCGTAGAAAGAAAAGAAAAACAAAGAAACCCGCTCCCTGCAGCGCTGTTACAAAAAGCCACTGGAGAACCTTCCTAATTGAAACAGTGTAGCAGTAGGGAGACCGGCGCCTCTCCGCATCCTTTAAACAGAAACTCGAGCTCAGGGACTGGAGTTGATTGTCTTAACAAAACGGACTCCGAAGGCCTGCGGCCGCCCTGGCCGAGGCTGGTCACACGAAGGAGGAGAAGCCGGTGAGCGGAGTCCGGGTGCCGGGGCCGGCGGGTGTGAACACGGCGCTCTGCGTGGTGACCACCGTGTGCAGGTGTGGGCCCTCGCCCCCGGCCACCGCCTCGTACCGGTGCGGGGCCGCCCGCCCGCCCGGCGCCCGCCGCTTCCAGGAGTTGTAGTAGGTGGGGTCGCTCAGGTAGTGGTTGACGAAGGAGTGCTGGGGGGGAGCGTCCTCCGACCCAGAGTCTGTGTCCTGGGGGGGGGCCAGGTGTGAGCAGGGGTGCCGGCTTTGGGGTGCCAGGGAGGGGAGGGCATGGACGACAGTGGTCACAGGAGGGTGGGGTCAGCGGGGGACATCGGACAAGGACTGACGGGCACCAAGGGGCGGTGGGTCTGAGCTCAGCGCTTCCTGTCCCTTCCAGCTGTAAACAGAGCCTTTGTCCTTGTGACCCCACGGAGACAAGGGGCCAGGAGCCTTGAGAAGCAGAGGGCCGGGGACAGACGCAGGGTGGGGGTGGGGGTGGGGGGGCACTGACCTCAGACTCCGACGCGTCCACCGACTTCTCGGTGAGGTTCACGCTCTCGGTCAGCGCCGCCCCGTTGTACTTGGTGCTCAGGTCCTCGTCCGAGTAGTGCAGCCCGCCGGGGCTGGGCCGCGGTGGGGACCTGGACCAGGACAGGGCCTGTGAGGACGCTCTGGGCACACGACGCCCGCCCGGGGCCTCCCGCCAGCCCTCTGGCCTTTGCCAGGTGCAATGAGGGGAAATTCGCGGCCTCTGACGCTGTTTTGCAACCGATGCAAAAAGTGAGCAGTGTGCCCAGCTACGGGGCAGACTTCTCCGGCCTGGTGCTCAGCGCTGGCGGAGGGCCAGCCGGCTGTCGGGTCGCCCTGTGGTCCCTCCCTGCGCCCTGAGATCTGTCCTCTCTTCACGTCTCTGGGACCATCCGCCTGCCCTGACCGCCCTCCTGGACCGGACGCTGGTCCCTGCTGGGGCTCGGTGGGACCAGGGGGCGCGGGGACAGGTCCTGGGGGTGGCGTGGCCATGTCCCCACCTGGTTCCGTTCTTCTTCGAGAAGGTGTTCTTGACATTGAGGTGGCGGCTGTTGAGCTCCAGGGCCGCGAAGCCGCCGTTGTCCAGGGTCACGGACTCCTCCATGGTGGACACGCTCTTTCCTAAGCGGGTGAGACAGTAGCAGGGGTCTCAGCCCGGAGCCCGCAGCGCCGGCGGCGGGGAGGAACCTCTGCGTCCGGACAGCGTGGAGCCCAACGGCACTGCGAGCCTCTCAGGGTCACTCTGCCTGCCGCCGGAATGCACGCGCGGATCAGCTGAGCCAGAGCGCAGCACACGTTCAAGCCGGGCGACATGCGTGCATAGCCGGGACGACACATGTGCGCGAGCCGGATGACACGTGTGCACGAGGGACAACCCCTCATGCGGCAGGGCTCCCCCGAGTGACGAGCGTCCCGAGCTGCCCGTGGGAACGGAGCCCCGCCCGCCAGTGCACAGCGGCCTCTCGAGAAGGGAACTGATCAGCGTGCACCAAGCCGACTGAACACAGCGCAGGCCGGAGGGGGAGCAGCAGTCAGAGACCTGAGGACACAGCATCCCGCCCGGAGGCAGGGTCCCCACTGTCCCAGGCTGGCTGGTCCTCCTGTCCCCACAAGCTCCTGGCCCATGCGCCCCCTTCCTTCAGGTCAGCTCACAGGTCAGGAGACTGGGGGGACTCTCCAGACCCTGGGAGAGCAGCCTCCCCTTGGCTCCCAGACGGGACAGGGCTCCCGAGGGCGCCCACCCCCATTGCTGCGTCTTCATACACTGTCCACCCTCTGTCCCCGTGACCAGACTGAGCTCCGAGCAAGACCGCAGTGACAGCAGCTCCAGGGCAGTGCTGAGCATGCGCCGCTTCCAACCCCAGGCCCTCGGGGGGCCTTGCACCCCTCAATACGCCTCACGCTGGGGGGGGTGGCACATGGAGGAGGTTTCTGGTGTGTGGGGATCAGGGCTGCAGGAGGCGATGGGGAGGAGCAGGACCAGAAGGGACGCCCTGAGGGTGATGTAGGGGCCAGGGGAGGGCGCGGCGGGGAGGGAGCCAGTCCGGTACCCCAGTCCTTTCCCCAGGATGGGACCGACCACTCCAGGGGGTGGCGGAGGGGCGGGAGCTGCAGGCCAGCCTGTCTCTCCAGTCCCGCGCCCCAGGCGTGGGAGAGTGGACGGGGGTGGGGTGGGGGCGTGTCCGTGTCCAGGGCTCCGTGAGGGCACAGCGAGGGCACAGTGAGGGCGCAGCAGATGCCACGCAGAGCTGCGGACCCTGGGGGCGGGGCTGACCAGAACACTTGTGCGAAGGAACCGTGCAGAGAAGGAAAGTCCTTTCCCGGAGGGGGAACCGCTTAAGGGCACGAACGTGAGGGGTCAGGTGCTCTCGGGGTTCGTGACCCCTCCGCAGAGCCACCAGGAGCTGGCGGGTGGGGAGCACTCAGCCGCCCCAGCTCCGGGGCTCACTGGCGGCTCCTCTGCAGGACAGCCTGCCTCTCGGGGGGCTCTCCGGAGGGGCCGAGGAGCAGCCCAGCCCTGGAGGTTGGAGACGCCTGGCGATGCGCGGAAGGGGTCTCCGGGCAGCTGTGGGCATTTCCAGATGGAGGTAACGGCGGGCAGGTGTGAGGCCGGAGGAGCGGGCGGCACCCACCTGCGCTGCAGCTCCTGTGCGTCCCGCTCCGGCCCCGCAGCGCCAGCGCCAGCAGCACCAGCAGGGTGATGATCAGGGTGGAGAGCGCCATCACCAGGAGGAACTGCCACTCCCCGTAGAACGGAGTGTCCGCCTGAGCTGCGGGCAGATGGGCACGGGGACATCGGGCAGACGCTCGGACTCGCCACCTGCCCAGGAGCTGGTCAGGGTCAGGATGTGACCGGGACCCGAGGTGCAGGGAAGACGCCGTCTGGGCCGGGTGACCACGGCCCCCAGGCTCCTGGGCGGGAACTCGGCAGCACTGCCCGGACCTCCGGGAACCGGCCGGGCCTCTGCTCCCCACGCTGCCCCCACCCGGACGTCTCTGACCCAGAGCTGCCCTCACCCCTCGTCCACTCCTTCCACCTGCTCACAGACGGGGTCTGGGTTCAAGGCGAGAGGAACGAGGTGCCCGGGCGCCTTCCCCATCACGGGCACCTCCCGCCTGTCCCTCCCAACACGGCCACTTCCCGACTCGGCTCCACTCTGCACGCCGCCCGAGGGCTCCTGCTCAGAGGGGCTGATGGCCGGCCGGCGGGAGGGGCTGGGCCCCGAGGCCCGAGCTTGCCCGCTCACAGGGGTGCTGGACGGCACCCACACCGGGCTGGAACGGCAGCCGCCCCGGTCGGGCCTGCGGTCCCTGCTGGCCTCCCCCACCCCCGGGTCCCTGGGCTGGGCTGTGCTTGCTGGTCTGGCCCCACAAACAGCTCAGCAACCGCCCAAGGGCACGTAGGGAGGCTCCATTCACAAGGTGCTTTGAAGGAAGAGACTCATCTCCTGTCTCACTCTCTTTCCTGGAAACTGCTCCCTGAAGGTGCTGGATGGCCCTGGGGCCCGCTCAGTGCCCCCCGTGCCCGGCAGGGAGCTGGTCCTGAGGCCTCACAGGAAGTCGGTGACAGCTGAGGCCCAGGCCTGTGCCCACAGAAGGCGTCTGCTGCTAGACGGGCACAGGGTGTGCCCACTGGGAACGGAGGGGAGGGGCTTGGACGACAAGACTTGGAGGGTCCCTCAGGCAGGATGGCATCTCAGTCCGTGAGCCGTGGGGGTGCTGGGCTGTCCTCCCGGGGACCCGGCTCTGACTGTCCGGCCCCTGCTCCAGGGGCACAGGGCTCTGCTGGGGCCCCGAGGCTGCCGTGACCACAGCTTCGCCAGCACCACGCCCCGGGCAGGCCCCCCTCCCGCAGGAGCCAGCTTTCCCGGGGCCCCACCTGACACGGCCGTGGACGGGCTGCTGGGCTCCCCGTAGCCCATCTGGTTCACGGCGACCACCCGGAACTCGTAGGTCACTCCTGGCCGGAGCCTGTCCAGGCTGATGGTGTAGGACGTGGCGCTCCGGGGGATGTCCTTCACGAACGTGTCCCACAGGCCTTCATCTGCAAGGGCGAGAATCGTGGGTGCAGGGGGCCGTGGGCGCTGGGGGGCCGTGGGCGCTGGGGGGCCATGGGCACAGGGGGGCCGTGGGCGCAGGGGGACCGTGGGCGCTGGGGGGCCGTGGGCACAGGGGGACCGTGGGCGCTGGGGGGCCATGGGCACAGGGGGACCGTGGGCGCTGGGGGGCCGTGGGCGCAGGGGGACCGTGGGCGCTGGGGGGCCGTGGGCACAGGGGGGCCATGGGCGCTGGGGGGCCGTGGGCGCAGGGGGACCGTGGGCGCTGGGGGGCCGTGGGCACAGGGGGGCCATGGGCGCTGGGGGGCCGTGGGCACAGGGGGACCGTGGGCGCTGGGGGGCCGTGGGCGCAGGGGGACCGTGGGCGCTGGGGGGGCGTGGGCGCAGGGGGACCGTGGGCGCTGGGGGGGCGTGGGCGCAGGGGGACCGTGGGCGCTGGGGGGCCGTGGGCGCAGGGGGACCGTGGGCGCTGGGGGGCCGTGGGCGCAGGGGGACCGTGGGCGCTGGGGGGCCGTGGGCGCAGGGGGACCGTGGGCGCTGGGGGGCCGTGGGCGCTGGGGGGCCATGGGCACAGGGGGGCTGTGGGCACAGGGGGTTGTGGGCGCAGGAGGGCCCATGGGCACAGCAGCTACCCAGGCCCACGCCCCCCGCAGTGGCTCCCCGGGCCTGTACCCCCCTTCTATACTCCCCCCACCATGGCTCCCCAGGCCTGTGCCCCCCACTATGCTCCCCCTCACGGTGGCTCCCCAGGCCTGTGCTCCCCCACTATACTCCCCCCCACAGTGGCTCCCCAGGCCTGTGCTCCCCCACTATGCTCCCCCCCACGGTGGTTCCCCAGGCCTGTGCTCCCCCACTATGCTCCCCCCCACAGTGGTTCCCCAGGCCTGTGCCCCCCCACTATGCTCCCCCCCACGGTGGTTCCCCAGGCCTGTGCTCCCCCACTATGCTCCCCCCCACGGTGGTTCCCCAGGCCCGCACACCCTGCGGCGGCTCCCCTTTGAGGGACGGTTCCCTAGCGCTCCCCACTGCCAAGGAGAAACGCCATCCCCCTCTGTGCCGGCCCCTGAAGCCACGTTTAATTTTAAGCTCTGTCAGCTCTCGGAATTGTGGGCACGTCTCATAAAAACATTTTAAAATATTGATACAGCATCTCAAGCCAGAGCGAGGCGTTTAGCAAACCACTTAGGGTGAGAAATGCTGGGCGGGGAGTCACACCGGGAGGCTCCCTCTGGATTAACGAGGAAAGGTTCACATTTTTATTCTGTTCGATTCTCCCTTCCCACAATTAGCACATTCAGCACTTCAGGCCTCATTTATAATTCACCGGCTACTTAGCCGTGCTAATATTTAAGTCGTTATCATGAGCGGTAAGGGGACCCGGCCGCGGTGGCACCGTCACCGTCTCTGTGCTGGGGGCTGTCGCACGTGGGATGTGCTGCTGAGGATCTCAGTGGCAGTGATGGAGAGAGGCCCACAAACGGACGGGGAGGGCATCACGGAACTGTCGCTAATGAGATTCGGGTGCTGATCGTCCGAGCGCCGTCGGTCAGCACCGGACAGGCCGGCAGGCCCCGGACGCCGTGAAAGGCGTCTCTGGCTCAGGTTCGGCCCGCTCCCCAGCTCAGGTGGGGCCCAGCCTTGCAGGACGCTCAGGAGACCCGGTCTGCCCCCCGCCCCCCGAGCTCCTAGGTCTTCAGCCTGAGAAACCAGGACTGGTACGAAGAGAACAGCTGTGATTCTTGAGGTTGGGCCCTCCCCTTGGTGTCCGTGGGGGGTCACGGCAGTGTGGTGAGCCCCAGTCAGGTCTGTGTGCTGCCCCCCCCCTCCCCCGAGAGAACTCCTTCCTGGACTGTTTAATGAGACACAGTTGGAAAAATGCCACGGTCAGGGGAGACGGTGGGGACCCCGCTGAGACGTCAACTTTGCAAATGTTCCTGAACAGTCCGCTCTGGTCACCCCTGAAACCCTGTCAGCGTCAGCGGAGAGCTCGCTGGGGGTCCACCCAGTCTGGCCCCCAGCTGGCTGGCTTTCTCTACAGAACACCAGCTCTGTCTTCTCTGCCCGTGCACCACCCTAGGCGAGGGGATGGCTGCGGCCGAGCCTCCGAGAACGAGCTTTCCCGCTGAGCGAGGGTCCCGTCCAGACCGCACCTGCTCCTGGCACACAGCTGGTCCGCTGGAACCTCTGCCCACACCCCCAGACAGCCCCTCGGACGCACGCTCCGGTGTCCGGAGGAGACGGAGCCCAGCTCAGGCGCATCGAGGGTTTGTCGCTCAATTTACCCTGGAGCACCCCGGGCGGAGCCGTGCTCAGGTACGGGCCGGCGCTGTGCCCGCACCAAAGTCTGATTTCACGGACAATTAAGCTGGGTCTCCACGCTGAATGAGACTGTCGTTGTGGGCCTGAGATTTCTGTTCCATTAACTCACACAGCCCACACGTGACTGTCAGCCCGCGGTCCTGGGCCAGCGGACGCCTGTCGCTTGCTGATTTCTTAAACACAACCATTTCTCTGTGTTAACGGTCACCCTGGGTTAGAAACTGCACCGGATCAGGCGGTGAAACAGGGGCCGAGGACATATCATAAAGACACCTTCTAACTAATCCTCGCTCAGGGCAGGAGCCACCATGAGATGAGCGTGCAGATCAGAGGGTGACCTGTGCTCTCCCCGGAGGGCATGGATCAGGGCCTGGGACGAAGACCCTCTCCCCGGAGGGCACGGGCCAGGGCCTGCGACGGACGCCCCTCTCCCCGGAGGGCATGGGCCAGGGCCTGGGACGGAGACCCCTCTCCCCGGAGGGCACGGGCCAGGGCCTGCGACGGAGGCCCCTCTCCCCGGAGGGCACGGGCCAGGGCTTAGGCTGTCAACACGAGTGGTTCTGAGGGGCAGGAGGTGAGCCGGGCCCGAGCTGAGGAAGAGTTGCCCTCCTGCTGCACCTGCCCTTGGGAACTCGTGTGGATTTTGTACTTTCAGAAATATACTGATTTTCTTCTTTGTTTGGTTGGAAAGTCGCACAGTCAAACACCCAACATGACAAAGATGAGTGGGGAGGAGTGGGAGGGAGGGTCCCAGCCTGGGGCGACCTGTCCCTCTGGGTGAGCACCTTCTCTGTGAGGAGCGACACCTCATGCCCTGGGCACGTCCAGCTGTGCCGGCTGCTCTGGAGAGGAGCGTCCATGGTGGTCCTTGGCGCCCTCCGCCCAGGGCCCAGGTGTGTGAGCGGCTCCGTGGGCGCCAGGCGCTGAGCGCCGGGGAAGGCTGTCAACGAGCCTGTGCTCCGGCCCCTGCGTGGCTTCCAGCCCCTTCCGGGGAGCGGGGCCCAGCGCAGCCAGAGGCACGAGCCTGGTGAGGCGGCACCGCGGAGCTGGCCGTGACGTTGGTCCCCGTGCGACGGCCACGCTGCCCGGGGACGGGGAGCCGGGGTCCAGCCGATGCTCATTGTCTCGGCAGCTGCTCGCTTCGGCGTGTCCACGACTGGTCAGCAGTGGGATGTGCGGCTGCACTGCCGCGGCCCCGCCCCTGCCCCCTGGCCACCGCTGGGTGCAGGACAGAGGGGTGGGAGGGAAGTCGGCAGGCGAGCAGACGCCGGGGCCCTGGCACCACCTGGCGCCGTGTCTTGCTCTTGCCACTGGGCAGCGAGGGTGAGGAGGCCCGAGCACGGTTGGGCGCTCTCCATCCCTCCCCCGAGGGAACTCAGGGCCCACCTTCCCACACCAGCCCCTGGGAAAGCCACTCCGGCCTGGCGACAGTCACGGCACAGAGCTCGGTGGACGCGGCACGATGCGGCTAAGGCTCTGTGGAGCGAGGCCTGTAGCAGGCGCGGCCGAGACCCGGAGCCCAGGGCACCGGCCAGGTGTTAAATATGACAGTCCAGCGAGCACTCCATCTGACGGAGCTGCTGCTGGCCGCGGTCACGGCAGGGCAGGCGTCCCCGCCCTTCAGCGGCAAGGTGGTGCTGCCCGCCCCCTGGGAGGGGAGCCTGACACCTGCTCAGGGCGTCGGGCAGCCGACCGGGAGAGCAAAGCCTCGAGTTCCCCGACACAGACGGGGCCTTCCAGGGCAGGTTCCGGTCCTGTCCCGGTGCGCCTGGGTCTGTCCACGTTCTGGTACCGGCCCGGCGACTTCAGGCGGGGGCTCCCCGAGAAAGCTGGGCCGCAGGCTGTCCCTGAAGCTGCTCTGGGCACGCTCGCCAGTGTCCGGACGCCCCCTGGGGACGGCGTGGGCTGCAGGCTGGCCTCCGACGTGGAAACCGTGTCGTGTGGAGGCCTCGTGCCCGACGGCAGGGGAACATCCATGCAGTACACGGTGTACGTGTGCACACACTTCAGGCTCACTTCTTCCTTCGAGGCCACGTGGATTCCGTCAGTTGTGGAAATAACACAGACCCACGTGTCAGTTCTCCAGGGTGCCCCAAGGGGGACCACAAACCACAGAACGTGGCAGCTGGGACACAGGCCGCAACGCCGTGGGACTGCGCATCTGCGGGCTGGCACGCTCCAGCCAGGGAGACAGGGAGTCTCGTGCCCGACCCCTGGTGCCAGGCTTCCCCTCTCCCCTTGGCACCAAGGACCCCGCAGGCGAGGCTGACCCCGAAGGGCCCTTCAGAGGACGGTGTTCGATGCGTGGATAGAGCTGAGGGGCCGGATCTATGGGTGATGCTTTGTCACCCAGCGGTAACGGGGAGGCTCACCAGCCTGTGTCCCGGTCGGGCTGGGGGTGCGGGTCGTGGGGTTTCTCAGCACCTTGCTAGGCTCACGGTTCTTGGGTGGACGTGGTGGAAGGGTGGGTGCAGCTGACCGCCCCAGGCCAGGCGACCCTGGATGACAAGGTCTGGCCATGCTGAGCGTGTGAAACAGGCCGCTGGAGGGCGCACGGGGGAGCATGGAGTCTCTGCTGTGTCCACAGGGACCACGATGACTGCGTCCCCCCGAAATTCCTGTGTTCAAGGCCTGGTCTCAACACCTGAGAATGTGACCTTATTTGGAAATAGGGTCAGTGTAGATGGGGTCAGTGCAGACGGGGTCACCAGGATGTGCAAGGGGACAGGAAAGCAGGCAGACACAGGGAGAGCCATGAGGAGGAAGCAGGCGGGCGGCCGCACGGGGACCGAGGACCGAGGACGGGGGACCGCAGCCCCCACCCGAGCTGGGAGAGGCCGCGCAGCCTCAGGGGAACCCCCGACGCAGACTCCCTGCCTCCAGAACTCAGACGGTCGTTTCTGCCGTGAGCCACCGGGCGAGGGACTCACACAGCCACCGACACGCCGCCGTAGGAAGGGAGGGAGACGCCACGTCTGAGCGGGAGGCCCGTGAACACTGAAGCCTCCTCGCTGCTGTTCACAGACCTGAACCCCCCCTGCCCTGGGAGGCACGGAGCTCTCCCTGCGGGGGTGCAGACCCCCAGCCCAGCTGGCCCGGACCCACAGGGCCTCTCAGCCCCAGGCCCTCCCTCGGGAACAGCCCTCACCTCAAATGCCACAGCAGGGGGTCGGCTGGCGTTCTGGGGGCTCCCTGCCTTCGGGGGCACAGGGGGTCACTGCTGTGGGACTGTGTTTCCAGAACAGGCCGAATGCCCTGCTAACAGAGTCTCAGGACCCTAAGGCCGGTGAGCGGAACCTCAGAACCCGGGACCAGTCCCTGGGAACCCACGTGGGTCTTACTGGTGACTAAAACGTCTCTAAGTGTCCCAGGTTCTCGTGCGCACGGTGCTGGGAGTGACAGCCGCCTGGTCAGACAGCGTGGGCCGGGGCCCGAGAGGCCAAAGCACAGGAGGACGGTGAGGGGCCCCCACGCCCCAGGGGTGCCCTCTCTGTCTCCTGTCCGGGCCACCAGAGGAGGGCTGAGGGGAGGGCCCAGGGCGGACGCCTGCACCGGACACACCCAGCGGGGACACCGGACACACCCGGCGGGGACACCGTCCCCCCGGCAGCACCCTTACCTGAGGGCCTGGCCTCTATGACGTAGCCCGTGGTGGGCGCCCGGCCGGCATACCCCTCGGTCCACCGCAGGGTCAGCTCAGAGGCGGACTTGGTGACCAAGACATCTCTCGGGGACTCCGGGGAGCCTGTGGATGAAGCGGAAGAGAGGGGAATGTTGGCCCAGGAGATTCCCAGGCCCCCGGTGAGGCCTGTGGTCGGGGTTCCCGCCCTCAGGCAGGTGGCTCCCCTCAGTGACACCGGCCTCGCGGGGTGACGAGAGGCTAGAGAGGTGACCCCTGCGTGTCCTGAGCTGTGCTGGTCCTCGGCGTATGCCCTCCTTTGGCCGCCCATGACTTCGCGAGCATCTGAACAAAGGCCCGAAGAGCTTCACGGCCGCCTTCACGGCGTGGAAGCCAGAATGCTCTTCAGCCTCTTAATCAAACATCAAATTCACTCACTCTCTCGCCTTCTCTGGGAAACACACCAAGCCTTGACGCGCTCGGCGCCCACGAAGCTGTGGTGTGCACAGAACGACCACCTTGCGTGTGGGCGCCCACCCAGAGGATGTCCGGGGCCCCCCAGTCCCGTGTTCGTGCCAGCTCACACCCACAGCTCCGCCACGGAGGCCGCGGACGGCCGTCTCGAACTCACCATCCGGGAGGCGCCCACTCACCCTCGGCCGGCCCGGCTGTGACGTTGGCCTGCAGCTCGGGCCCGTAGGCGATGGTCCGCGCTTGGACTCGGAAGAAGTAGGTCACGCCCTTGGTGAGGTCCCGCACCTTCAGCCAGCGCTGCCCGTTCCCCGTGACGTCCACGGTCACCACCTTGCTCACCCCTAGAGCAGCGAGGGACAGGCCAGAGGCCGGTTAGGGGGACCGGTGCCGTCCGGCAGTCTGCTAGGGAGGGTTTCCTGCAGTAGGAGGCGGGAAGTGGCGGTAACGGCCCGTTGTCAGCACAGGTAAGTGTCATCAGAGCTTAAGCGTGATGAGTAGCTGCTGACAGAGGGAAGACCCAGACCCACAAAGGAGGGGGAGGGCCCGTGGCCTCTCTATAGACATGGGACAGGGACAGCGCTTGGCCGGATGGGCACTTTCGGAGACCATGGGCCCGGCCCAGGGTCAGGCGTCCTGACGACACCCCGGAGGGTCCCCCCTGCTGGGCTCTGGGCCGGGCCAAGCTGTCAGCAGCCCAGGGACTGGGGTGCCTGACGGGGGAGGGGAGGACACGGGAGGGAGCAGGGAGACTTCTGTTTCAGCTCAGAGGTGGGCTCCCCCGGGAGGGGTCCCCGGCCTCCCGGGGTGGCTCCTGGGGTCTGAGGCGTCCAGCAGCCCGTGACCGCTCACACGGGCCTTGCAGCAAGAAGGGGTGTGGTCTCTGGGAATACCAACGCCCCAGCCCGGGGCCTGACCAGAGACACAGCTTCCCTCAGAAATGTGTGAACGAAGCAAAATGCGTCGCTGGTTCTATTGAGAATAATTAGAAAGTTGAGATTTAACGTTTTGAGAGGAAGATATATGCTGAAAATTATACAGACACAGCATTTTCCAGAGAGAAATGGGGCTCTGGTTAAGTGCGTTTGAAAATGATGCACTTAACAGTCGCACGAGCTCCAACTGCAGGTCTCTGCGCCTGGACGTGTCTCCGGGTGTCTCTCGGGGAGGGCATGGGGGTGCTGCATCCTGAGATGGTGTCCTGGTCAGTCCGCTCCCCCCATGCCCACGACAGGGCCGCCCTCCGTGCCCACAGCATGGCCCTCCCCCCCGTGCCCACGACAGGACCGCCCTCCGTGCCCACAGCATGGCCCTCCCCCCCGTGCCCACGACAGGGCCGCCCTCCGTGCCCACAGCATGGCCCTCCCCCCCATGTCCACGACAGGGCCGCCCTCCGTGCCCATGGCTATTCACCCGAGCTCGTCGACTGCCTGAGACTTTCCCTCCCATTTCCATCCCTGATTTGGGACGCGGCTGGGAAGGATGGCAGAAGTCCCGGGCTGCGGCTGACTAGAAGCATCTTTTCTTTGTTAGCACCTCATGAACCACGATGACTCTCGTGGTCAGCGGCGCTTAGACCCGAGCACAGGAGACCTCTTCACACCAGCTCCCGGACCTCCCCGGACGCAGCTACTTCGAAAGGAAGTGTTCTCAGGGCGCTGCACGGAGAGCCCACGTTGTCTGATGTGTGGGTGCTGCGTCCTCCCGGACGTGGGATAATCGCGGTTGTACTGCCTGTCTGTGCCCCTCACCCCGGAAACTGCCCGGCTGTCTGCCGGCTACCACCGGGCCTGGCGCAGCTGGCGGGAAAGGGACACGCTGCTCCCTGGTGAGCAGGCCAGGGGGGCGCAGAGGTGGGCAGAGGAGACGCCCAACAGCAGAGTGGGTCAGGTGTCCTAGAGCAGGCCCCAGCGTGACAGCCAAGCCACCCACTGCCCAGCTCCCTCCCTCACTCCATCCAGGAAGGCACAGCCCGGCTCCGCCTCCAAAGCCCAAGCACACCCCAGTCTGGCCAGTCCTCCCTGTCGGTGGGTCCCCTCCCCATCGCCTGCTCCCAGGGCCTGGCCAACGGGCGGCAGCACCACTGGTCTCCTGCCCAGGCCGCCCGGCTGAGCCCGTCCCCACGTCTGCAGGGCTCTCGCCTCCCCCCTTGTTCACTCTGGCGCTGTGGTCCTCCCGCCTCTCCGGCCCCTGAGTCTGAGCCTTTCCCTGCTCTTCCGGGAGGGTCTGTTTTCTCACTGATCCTGGACGTGAGGAGGCAGCTGGTACGTCTCTTCCCCAGGACAGTCAGAGAGCATTGGGGCAGAGGGATCTGGTCCAGGGTCACTCAGACCTTCCTGCTCTGACTTCACCAAGGCCCTGTGACCCTGCCCTGTGACACTGCCCTGTGACCCAGCCCTGTCACCCCACCCTGTGACCCTGCCCTGTGTGACCCGGCCCTGTGACCCTGCCCTGTGACTCCACCCTGTGACCCCACCCTGTGTGACCCGGCCCTGTGTGACCCTGCCCTGTGACCCTGCCCTGTGTGACCCTGCCCTGTGACCCTGCCCTGTGTGACCCCGCCCTGTGTGACCCGGCCCTGTGACCTTGCCCTGTGTGACCCTGCCCTGTGACCCTGCCCTGTGTGACCCGGCCCTGTGTGACCCGGCCCTGTGACCCTGCCCTGTGACCCTGCCCTGTGACCCTGCCCTGTGTGACCCCGCCCTGTGTGACCCGGCCCTGTGACCCTGCCCTGTGACCCCGCCCTGTGTGACCCGGCCCTGTGTGACCCGGCCCTGTGACCTTGCCCTGTGTGACCCTGCCCTGTGACCCGGCCCTGTGTGACCTGGCCCTGTGACCCAACCTGCGTAACCCGGCCCTGTGTGACTCTGCCCTGTGACCCTGCCCTGTGACCCTGCCCTGTGACCCTGCCCTGTGTGACCCCGCCCTGTGTGACCCGGCCCTGTGACCCTGCCCTGTGACCCTGCCCTGTGACCCTGCCCTGTGTGACCCCGCCCTGTGTGACCCGGCCCTGTGACCCTGCCCTGTGACCCCGCCCTGTGTGACCCGGCCCTGTGTGACCCGGCCCTGTGACCTTGCCCTGTGTGACTCTGCCCTGTGACCCTGCCCTGTGACCTGGCCCTGTGTGACCCCGACCTGTGACCCTGACCTGTGTGACCCGGCCCTGCGTGACCCGGCCCTGTGACCCTGCCCTGTGACCCGGCCCTGTGTGACCCTGATCTGTGACCCTGCCCTGTGACCCTGCCCTGTGACCCAGCCCTGTGTGACCCTGATCTGTGACCCTGCCCTGTGACCTGGCCCTGTGTGACCTGGCCCTGTGACCCTGCCTTGTGACCTGGCCCTGTGTGACCTGGCCCTGCGTGACACTGCCCCGTGACCCCGCCCTGTGTGACCCTGCCCCGTGACCCCACCCTGTGACCCCACCCTGTGTGACCCTGCCCTGTGACCCCACCCCATGACCCCGCCCTGTGACCTGGCCCTGTGACCCGGCCACTGGCAGCAGGAAGGGGCTCATATGGCTCCCCCCTCAGTCAGCTGGGCCTGGGAAGGATGCTGCCCCCTCAGGGCTTTGGGGACTCGCCCTCTGCAGGAGGCTCTGCCCTCAGACCTGTGTGCCTGGGTCCTCCCTGTCCTCCAGGTCCCCTGTGCCCACACCTGTGCTGTCTCCTTCAGCGCTCTGGTCCCCACCGGACCCGTGTCTGTGGCTGACTGCCGCCCTCTCCTCCCCGGACACTGGGGAGGGTCCCAAGAAGCCAGTCTGTTAGAACCACCCTTCCTGCACCAGCACCCAGCACCCAGCAGGTGGTTGGTGGTCACTGGGTGAGGAAGGGAATGAATGGAGGGGACCAGAGAAGCGCCTGTCAGAGCCCCCCCCGGAGCTGATGCCATCTGGTCGGCAGCGCTGCCCTTAGTGGGCCCACAAGTGGCAGCCATGGTGCCTCCCTGGTACCCATGAGGACCAAGCTCCCAGGAGGAGCTGGAGAGAAACGTCTCAGGAATTAGAGACCAGAGAGGGGCAGACGCCCGCAGAGAGCGCCCTCTGGAGCTCGGAACACAGCCTGGCCCGCTCCGCGCCGTCCAGGGCGTGCTGTGCCCCTGTGGCCGCCCGCCCCCTCTGGCCTTACCTTGCACAGGCGCCAAGGGCTCGTACACCACGCGGTAGCCCTGCAGGATGCCGTTGGCGGCCGCCGGCTCCCCCCAGGAGACGTTGAGCGTGGTGGAGGTTACTTCTGAGAAGGCCAGAAAGCTGGGGCTCCCGGGCGCTAGAGGAACAGAGCACAGGGGACTTTCACTGATGCTCTCCATGGACCGTCCACGTCCATGCCTCTGCCTCCGTGGGGACAAAACATGTGATCAGAAGCCACTTTCCACTCAGGGAAGGTCTAACGCCATCTGGTGGGAAGGGATCGACCAGAAACCCAGGCCGCCAAGGAGAGCGGAGAAACACAGAGGAGCCCCGGAGGCCTGGGGACACAGCACAGAGGTGAACCTCGGACGGGAACAAACACGAAAGGCAGATGCTCCATCTCCCGCAACTGCTGGAGGGTCCAGAGGTCCTCCCTGCTCGTCCGGGGGGGACGGACCCTGTCGGCCGAGGCCCTGCCCTCCCTCCACCCGCAGGGGCTGGGAGGTCTCAGAGGACACCCTCCTGGCCCCCATCGGAAATGCCATTGCGCTCAGAGAGCCCCTTCTGGTCAGGAGCTGAGGAGCGGTCCTGGGCTGGAGGACAAGACCGAGACAGAGGGCCAGTGTGTGGAAGGCCGTGGCCCGACCTGCTCAGCCCCTCTGCCTGGGCTCCTTGCACAAGTGGGGGTGGGTGTTGGTGCCCTGAGCCCCCCCCAAGGGCCTGTGTGGGGAACGACTCCTCCAGCTCCCCTGGGTGCTCAGGAACCTTTTTGCCTTCCCTTCCTCCTGGGGCCCTTTGACCCTGTGACCTGCAGGCCCGCAGTGCCTGGGGAGGTGCCCGCCCCTCCTCTCCGGCCCTCAGGTCGGCCCACATGTTCCAGGGCGGCGCCCACATATGGCCCACGTGGCTGCGGGCCCAGAGGAAGCGGAGGCTCAGCAGCCCCGCCCAGAGATGCATTATCTCCGGGGTGGGGTGGGGGGTTGCTGGTGGGCTGAACCCACAGAATGTCAGGAAGCCCTGCAGGTCCTCACTCCGTGGGCCTGCTAGCCCCCCCTGCCCCCGACTCCAGGGTCCGTCCTACAGGGAGGCTCTGAGAGCTGCCAGGCCCCGGTCAGGCCGCCCGGAAATACCTGGTCGGGTTTGTCACGCTCTCCAGGCCGCTAGGAAACAGCCATCAGAACCACCCTGTGCCCTGCGTGACAGCAGGCGGCTCAGCCCACCCCGCACCTGGGTCTGGCCGGGGCGTGTGTCTGGAGACAGCTGGCGACCTTTCCAGGGGTGGCCTGTGGCCCAGGCCCAGGGGATGCCCGATACCATGGCCTGGGCTCAACCCACCGGGGCGCCCTCCCTAGTGGTCTGAACACACTGGTTGGTGAGTCCGATAAGACGTCCCCAGAGGGACTGCAATGTGTCCTCGTGATTATGGACGAGGCCTGGGTGCAGCACAGGGCCTGCCCCCCCTCGGTGACCCTCACGTCGGGCAACAGTCACCGAGCCCTGCCCTGACCAGGCCGAGGCCAGGCCCCAGGGCAGCCCGAGGACCCAGCCACACGTGCACGCCCCCAGGCCCGGCAGAGCTACGGGGACCCGCAAGGGGCTGCTCCCAGGAGCGTCCCACAGAGGCCTGCGAACAGGAAGCCGCGGTGGTTTCTCCTACCGGCCTGGTGGGTGCGCCCCTGCCGCGGGTCACTTCTGGGCCCATCTCCAGCGGCGTTGAAGGCGGAGATGCTGACCAGGTAGCGGGTGTGGCTGGTCAGGTTCTTCAGCTTCACGGTGGTCTCCGGCAGAAACAGCACCTTCATCTTCTCCGTTTCATTCTGGCTGGCTGCCTCCCAGTAGTAAATCTGTGGGACAGAGCGAGGGGTCGGAGGCAGCCACGGGGAGGGGAGGCAGGCACGGGAAGGGGAGGCAGGCACGGGAGGGGTGGCAGGCACGGGGAGGGGAGGCAGGCACGGGAGGGGTGGCAGGCACGGGGAGGGGAGGCAGCCACGGGAGGGGTGGCAGGCACGGGGAGGGGAGGCAGCCACGGGGAGGGGTGGCAGCCACGGGAGGGGTGGCAGGCACGGGGAGGGGAGGCAGGCACGGGGAGGGGTGGCAGGCACGGGGAGGGGAGGCAGCCACGGGAGGGGTGGCAGGCACGGGGAGGGGAGGCAGCCACGGGGAGGGGTGGCAGCCACGGGAGGGGTGGCAGGCACGGGGAGGGGAGGCAGGCACGGGGAGGGGTGGCAGCCACAGGAAGGGGAGGCAGCCACGGGAAGGGGAAGTCCACGGGAGGCAGCACGGGGGGGTGGCAGCCACGGGGAGGGGAGGCAGCCACGGGGAGGGGTGGCAGCCACGGGGAGGGGAGGCAGCCATGGGGAGGGGTGGCAGCCACGGGGAGGGGTGGCAGCCACGGGGAGGGGAGGCAGCCATGGGGAGGGGAGGCAGCCACGGGGAGGGGAGGCAGCCACGGGGAGGGGTGGCAGCCACGGGGAGGGGAGGCAGCCACGGGGAGGGGAGGCAGCCACGGGGAGGGGAGGCAGTCACGGGGAGGGGAGGCAGCCACGGGGAGGGGAGGCAGCCACGGGGAGGGGAGGCAGGCACGGGGAGGGGTGCCACCGCTTCCAGCTGTGGGGAGAGATGAGCCCACAAGCGGGGGCTGAGCAGCCTCCAGGGTGCAGCTCCGCTGAGCGCAAGGGCGAAGGGGGGCCCTCTGCTGCAGGATCGGGGCAGTGAGGTCAGTGCCAGGGTGGACGGGGATCCTCGGCTGCTCATGTGGTCTGGGGAGCTGGTGACCAGCGTTTCTGAGCATCCATCTAGAGTCCTGCCACTGCCTCGGTGACCCCGTGCTGTCTGGGACAGTCTGAGGACGGAGGGGCCCTTTGGACCAGGGAAGGCCTTGCAGGGCCAAGGCTGCTGGTGCCGTTGTTCATGTCCACCGTGCCCCGGGCTCTTGGAGAGAAGGGACACCAACCCCATTGCCCTGCTCCGGCCTGTGGACAGACCCCAGCGTCCACCCCGAGCTCCCAGGTCTCATTCACGGCTGACCTAAGCCTTTGGTCAGTGTGGCCCCAGGCTGGAGATTAAAAGAAGAAATGACATGGGCAAGAACCGGGTTGGGCTCAGCGCTTCTCCTGGACCTCATCCCCGGTCGCTGAGTTTTATGTGCCTGAGGGTGGACCGATGTCCAGGACGGAGGTCTGCAGAGCCGCCAGCCCGGCTCCCCTGGACGGCTGGCCAGGGACCACGCCCGGCAGCGCTGGCCCAGCGAGCATCGCGCGCCTGTGCCGCTCAGTCCAGCTCTGCGCTCCGACCTGCCCGGATGAGGGCCTCTGCCCGGAGCGGCCTCCTAATGAGATCAATATCCCAGTCCAATGTCTTCATCATTAAGGACATTAGAAAACACATTTTGGACACACACAAATGGCATCTTGACTCCAAGCTCACGGGACTCGCCATCATCTCGTTAATCATCGGAACAGCCCTGCCACGGAGGAGGGTGTTTATTTTCATGAAACACCGACAAAAATAATTTTTAAATGGACACGTAATTGGTCCCGTAGTCACCAGGGTGGGTCAGCCCATAGGAGCGGATGACGGATCGGCTTGGGCTCCAACAGCCCAGACCAGGCGATGCGTCAGGAGGAGGGTGGGACGGTTGCGGAACCGCACGGCTGTCTGCGCCGGGGGCTTTCGGGGTTCCCACGGGCTCTGGGCTCTACGCGGTGGACCGAGGCAAGGACTCCCTGCCCCCGGTAGTCCAGCTCTGCAACTATCCATCCCCCAAACTCGTCTCTGTCTGCCGGTTCCCTTTCTTCTGCCCTATCTCTGGAATCTTGTAGCTAATGTGGAATCCTAACAGTGTGGTGTGGTGGTTCTCAAAGTGGGGTTCCTAGGAACCACACCCCCGGGGGGACTTGCTAGGATTGGAAATTCTCGGGTCCCACACTGGATCTATTGAATCAAAAGGTCCATGCACCATCCTCTGGAGGCCCAGGGGCAGAGCTGGGATGGGGAGCTGTTCTCATTATTGCAGACACCAGACTCCTGAGTGGGTGGGTGGGGGGGGGCTCTGACCAGGCCTGGGAGGGAGAGGCCTCGGGGCAAGAACTGGCCAAGAGGCAAGGTGGGCCTGGCCCGCCCCTGGCGCCCAGTGAGGCCACAGCTCTGCGGGCTGACGGCCGGCTGTGGTCTGCCCCAGCAGCCAGGGAGCAAAGCCGAGCGGGGCAGCAGGGACTGGGGTCAGCATCACATCCGGGGATCTAGGCTGCTCATCCTGGCCCACAGTGGCCTGGAGGAAGGAGCCCAGCCCAGCGAGAGAGCCTTGCCTTGTAGCCCTGGACGTTCCCGTTCTGGCTCTTGGGCGGCGGCGGCTCCCACGTGACCTCCAGCTGGCTGGCCGTGAGCGGGTTCACCTGGACGTTCTGCGGGGCCATGGCCGGGGCTGGGGAGACAGCAGGACAGGAGGGCAGCTGAGACGCTGTGCCCGGACCTCCGGCTTCGATGCCAGGAAACCGCACGCCGTGCCCGGTCACATCTTCACAGGATTGAATAACATCGGGGGACCCACAGAGCAAACCACAGAGCAAACCGATGACACTGAGACCCAGCGAGCGGTGTTGCGACAGGACCCACGTGCTCTGGGCCTGAGACACAGGTGGGCGGAGGACCAGTCCAGTGACTGCTGCCACATGAAGTGGGGACCAGCAGAGGACACCTCAGGAGACGGAAGTTTCAGGTGGGGTGTGGGGAGACGAAGGTGTCTGTTCCCATCATGAGCCCAGGGGTGCGGGTTCTGGGTGGAGTTTGTCTGCAGACACAGGTCTGCCCCTCCAGGAGGGACGGGAACACAGTTCATCTTGACGTGCTCCTCTGGGAGGCTTCTGCTCCTTCCCCCCACCCAGGGCGGCCCCACAGGTGAAAGGTGACAGATGAGAACATGGCCATTACCCCCAGGTGGCCCTTGGGAAGCTGGGAATAACAGAGGACACAGATGTGTGGGTCAGGACATTTCTCACACTGGGCACACCGGCGGGCCTCTGCCCTGTTCTCCCTCCCTGGCACCCTCTGCAGAACCCATGCTGAAGCCAGAGTGTCCGAGGGGCGGGGGGCGCCGGCAGCGTGCCCTGGGCCCAGGAGAGCCGCCTCTGGACTCGAGTCTGTTTATAGGTCACGCACGGAAACCATAAAACAGTCGCTACCGAGGGAGACAGCCCAGGGCACCAGCTCCCTGGAAAGCCTTCTCCGGAGAGAGTGACCTTCATGAGCCACCCCTTCCCCTGGGCTCCCCTCCCCCAACGTGGAATAAAATAGTAATTAACACCCACCCAGCCTGACACCAACATCCATTTTGTTCTAACCGTGGGCTCCCGCTCCCGGCTGCCCACCCTGCGCTGATGGAAATGTTAATAGCCCACCAGGTTGCCGTGGCAGATGCTCGGCCTCATTATCAGGGTTCTTATTTACCGCTCCATTAAACAACAGAATCACACAAAAAAACAATTCAATCAAAACTAACTGGGGGATTTTAACAGCCACATTAATAATCCAAAACATAAATAAAGTTAATGTCTTCTGCATGTTTGCCATCGGCATCTCTATCGCAAGATTACTGTTGTGCAATTAAAACGTGAGGCCGAACCGAGGGCGTCTATTACCCTGCTCGTCGGCGAGAGCCACCGTGCACGGTCCCCGCCCACCCCCAAGCTTCCTTTCGAAGGCACGGCTGAGGCCGGCCCCAGATGGCGCAGCGGTAGGGAACGCCCTGGACGCGGTCCCCGGGAGCTGCAGCAGGTGCCCGGTGTCGGGGCCTCGGTCCCTGCACTGCGATCACCCCGTGCTGGACAGAGGCCCCGGAGTCCCACCCACTGCTGTCCCCACGCTGAGACCCTGACGTACCCACGTCCACCCGGTGGCTCAGGCTTCTGTGCCACAAAACAGCCAGGAACAAGAACTTCGACAAGCAGGGAAGAGAGAAACGTGTGTGAGCGCAGAGCGAAGCATGCTGGGGTGAGACCTGGCACCTCGCACCGAGCCCAGCAGGCCCTGGCACCTGCTGACACCACGGCCTCCGTCATATGGAGGGTGGGTGCCCAGGGCCAGGGCCTTCTCCAGCCCGTCGCCCCTCCCCCTGCCTCACTGCTGAGCCAGAAGGAAAACAGCTCCGAGGAAGCTTAACGAGAAAAATCAGGAAACTGGTCACAAAAGCCGTTTCCAAAAAAATCAATGCTTTGTGCTGCAGGGCCCAGAAACCGTAAATGGGAGGTCTCGGCAAAGACCCTGGACGGCGCGTTTTGAGATCTGGGTTCAGCCGGTGGGACTTGGGACTCGGTTTAATCTGTCTGGGCCTGTTTTATCGTTTGTAAAAGAGGAGGAAATAGCGAACTGGGGGGTTCACGAGATGAAGTGAGTCATGGCAAAGAGCAGGCGCTCGATAACGGCGAGTCCAGCAGCCTGGCCGCACCGTCCCCTCGGGCTCCGTCCCCGGAGAGACCGTAAGGAGCTGTCGCTGTGCGCTGGCAGGTTTCAAAGCCCGTCTCCCTGGGGTGCCCCGTGAGCTAAGAGCAGCAGAGGGGGGCTTGGGTTCTGCCTCCACAGCCTTGGACGTGGGCGTCAGGGGTCATGGAGGCGGCTCCAGCGTCCTGCCTCCTGGGGCTCACGGCCTTGTGCAACCCCTCCTCCAAGCGGGGCTCTGGCCGGCGGAGTGTGACGGTGGTGGCACTGTGCCCAGGTCACAGGAGACAGAGCCAGCCTGCTGGCACCTGCTCGCGCAGAGGAGGCTGGCTGCCTGTGTGACGCGCTCTATGGGGAGGCTCCTAGGGCAAGGACCTCGGGGAGGCTCCGTCCAACAGCCAGGAAACCCTTCCTGCCCACAAGCATGCCGGTGAGCTTAGGAATGACCTCCCCTGACCCCACTTCCAGGGCAGATGGCAGGCCCAAGGCACAGGTCCTGGTTTCTATGGAGACCGTGAGGTCAGTGTGCTGTTTTGGGCAGCTATGCTGGGCTGGCTGGTTGTGCAGCTTGAGGTACCTCATGTCCCCAGGGGTGAGCCCCCTGGGGGAGGAACCAGCCTGGGCCGAATCCTGGGCTCTCAGAGAGAGGCTTGAATTGGGGTCACCCCTGACAAAAGTGCTGGACCTCACGGTGCTCATGCACCAGCCCACTGATAACTGACTTGTGTTCACCACCGGCCAGGCCGCGAGCCGAGGGACCCAGGGCACTGCTGCCCTTCTTCCTGGGACCAGCACACAGACTTCGGAGGCAGCACGGGGTTCGAGGGGTTCTGATGACAGGAGCCAGCAGAGCAAAGACAAGGCAGAGCCAGCGAGGACTGAGTCCTGACAGAGTGCGTGTACTGTGTAGACAGAGGGCTGCTCAGGTGTGGGACACTCAGGTGTAGGATGCTCAGGTGAGGGGATGGTCAGGTGAGGGGACGTCAGGTGAGGGGACAGTCACTGGGACGGTCAGGTGTAGGATGCTCAGGTGAGGGGCGGTCAGGTGCGAGATGCTCAGGTGAGGGGATGGTCAGGTGCAGGATGCTCAGGTGAGGGGACGGTCAGGTGCAGGATGCTCAGGTGAGGGGACGGTCAGGTGCGAGATGCTCAGGTGAGGGGACGGTCAGGTGAGGGGACGGTCACTGGGACGGTCAGGTGTAGGATGCTCAGGTGAGGGGATGCTCAGGTGAGGGGACGTCAGGTGAGGGGACGGTCACTGGGACAGTCAGGTGTAGGATGCTCAGGTGAGGGGCGGTCAGGTGCGGGATGCTCAGGTGAGGGGATGCTCATGTGAGGGGATTGTCAGGTGCAGGACACTCAGGTGAGGGGATGGTCAGGTGCAGGATGCTCAGGTGAGGGACTGCTCAGGTGAGGGGATGCTCAGGTGAGGGGACGGTCAGGTGCGAGATGCTCAGGTGAGGGGACGTCAGGTGAGGGGACGGTCAGGTGCGAGATGCTCAGGTGCGAGACACTCCCATGAGGTCACTCAGGTGCGTGGACCGGGAGCAGTGTGGGTGCAGCGGGGTCCTGTGTACACCGTGTGAGTAAGAGTACTTTTAGAGACACACACAGAAGACCTTCCTGGAGGTGACGTGACATTTACGGAAAGGACTCGGGGTCTGAGAAGCACCAGGGGACGAGGTGGACAGTGGGCCGCCGGCCTTGTGCTGGAGCCGGGCCTGTCCTCACCCACACGCCCTGAGGAGTGAACACACACACAAGCACCAGGAGGGGTTCCCTGGGGGAGAGCAAGCTGGGAAAGAGGCACAGGCAGGCCGTGTGGGGACAGACGGGTCAGAGCACACAGACCCCTGCCGTGCCCCGTGTTGCCACACGCCGTGGGCACGTGGACACCGACTCCACGCAGAACACGCGCAGATGGGGCCACCCTCCTTGTGTGGGTGATCACCTCTGTCCATCCTGCCATGTTCAGTCCACACTGAGCTCTGGGGCCGCAGAAGGGCCCACAACCTGGGGGCTGACCTGGAGAGCTCAGCTCTTCGGGGCCCCAGCCAGGCCAGCTCCCCGGCCCGGGGTGCACTCCTCAGGGGCTCCCCCTCAGGGCCTGGCGGGTGGCGAGCGAGTGGGAGCTCAGTGAGGACTTGGTCCGTCGCCAGTACCAGACTCTCCGGAGAACCTGCCAAGGACTTGGACTCCGTGCGTGACGGGTGGGACCCCTTCCAAATGAAGCACTAGACATGCTCCGCCGCCTCCTCCACGGACGAAGGGAGGCTGTTAACAATGTCATTCGTCCACCAGCACCTCCTGCGCCCCATCCGCGGGAACGGGCGACACAGGCCTTTAACCAACCCCACCCCCACGCGGGCCTCACGGAGAGGGGTCCTGGGAGAAGGGTGCCGGACAGAGCCTGGCAGGGGCGGCACAAGGCCCCGGTGCTGCCCCGTGATGCCGGCAGGCCAGGGGGGCAAACGCCCCCTCCCTCCCCATGTCTGGCGGCCTGCCAGGCGCGGGCTCAGTGGGGAGGCAGGAGGTGTCCACGCAGGGGCCCCAGGCTGAACCCCTTGGCCAGGCTCACGGAGTGTGTGCAGGGGGGAGCCCAGCACACGCCGGACCCCAGAGAGCGGGGAGAGCACAGCCCTGGGCATCCCTGGGCATCAGGGAGGAAAGAGCAACAGACACAGCAGGCAGCCAGCAGCCTCCACGCCCTCAGGACGGCCCGACGTACTTCACGGCTGCTGAATGCTGGCGTGGTCGGCCCGGCCACAGGCACAGTGAGGACCTGCCTGGGTTTTCATGACTTCATGATTCGTGTCCCATCCAGAATGACCCAGAAGTCCTGCTGAAGGGCTGTGGAGGGGGGACAGCCCGTTACTCTCAGGCTACTGCACTGTCACGAGCGTCTCCAGCCGCTCCGCTCAGCCTCCTCCAGTGCGCAGGACCCACGACTGCCGCGTGCCTCATCCTAGCCCACAGCCGTGGAGTCGCTGCTGCAGGAGCAGGGTTGCCAGTTCAGGCCCAGCCAGCGCCCGTCAGACCTGGTCACATTCTGGGCTGGAACAGCTGCTGCTCTGGCCAGACCCGCCTCAGGTCTGACTGGGTTTTCTCTGCCCTGCCAGGTCCATCCAGGCTCTGCAGATGGAACCATTTGAGTTTGGATGAGGAGTCCATCCTGCCTTGGAAGGTGGCCGAGGCGCAGAGAAGCAGGGTGGCTGTCAGGAGCTCGCCAGGCCCACCCTTGACATTCAGATGGACGGGACAGGAACCTGTTAACAATGGGCCAGCACCTCATAAGCCTTCAGTCCCTGATCTTCACCATGACACATGACAACACTGGGCCCTGCGCCTGAACTCTGCCCCAGTCACAGGCCTGAGCAACAGCCCTCGCCCAAACACTGGCACTTGGTTGGAGCTGTCGGGTCTGGGGCCCAAGATTTCAGCAGGGGGTGAGGGAAGAGTGGAGTAGGAGGTGTTGACCACTTGTGCATCAAATGCTGACCCGCCGTAGTCCAGGCACTTTCTGGACATCTATCCCATGAGTGAATGGACAAGTTGGACAGAATCGGACCAGGACCTGAGCTGCCCCACTCCTAGCTCTCAGCCGTCCTGTCTACACTCTGACACCCAAGCCAGGCTCAGAGTGGGTAAGTGACTCGCCCATGGTCACACAGCCGGTAACCAGCAGAGCTGACTCCCAGACCCATGAGGCGTCCAGGAGCAAGTGCGGCCCAGTTCTGGGCGGGCCGAGCACTGCACCCCGGCCGGCTGGTGACGTGACAAGGCATCGAGCGCAGTGACAGGAAGCTGGCTTGACCAGGTTCTATTTTCTGAAGGCCCGGTTTGCAGGGCCTTGTGGTCAGATGAGGCCACAGTGGGTGCGGGGCTGTGGCAGCAATGCTGGAGGCCTTGGCACCCTCCTCCCAGAATGCTCTCTGCAGTGTGAACAGAGGACAGAGATGCGCTGAGGCTGAACCACAGCTCAGAGGCCAGGGGAGAGTCTGAGCCCCACCTGCTGGGAGAGGACTTCCTGCTGCCAGTCTCAGCCCCGCCCACCTGCAGGTCCAGTGCCCGGACCCCACTGCTCCCTGCCTGCCCCAAAGGCTCTGCAGCCACTGTTGGCCGGACAGCATCTGGGCCCTTGTCCTGAGCCCTGGACGAGGAGCATTACAGGACGAGTGCCGTGGTCCCGGGAGGGGACAGACAAGGACGTGCAGACATCTCCCTGAGGATGGATGCGGACGGAACCTGGACCCGCCTGGAGGGAGGGTCAGGGCTTGGGGGAGGAGCCAGGGCGGCCTGTCCCGGGTCTCCTGGTGAAGCTGGGCCCTGGGTGCTGTCCGGATTGTAAGGGCAGCCTCTCCAGCCCGAAAGGCCGTCCGAGGAGCTTCTGCATGTGTCTCTGTCCGCGGGGGCAATTCCAGTCATTCTGACCAGCATGTCACCCCTGACCCTGCACCAGCAGATGTGAGCAGACACCCAGGCCCCTGGCCAACCTGGAGAACACGGCTGTCAGCCGGGGAGTGGGACCCTGGGGAGGCCCATCCAGCAGAGGACGGGGAGCTGCTGTGACCGAGGCCACACAACGAGGCATCCCACAGTGAGGGAGCCCGCCGAGGGGCGGTCCCTGCAACAAACTCAGGGCCGTGTCGTGTCTAAAGGGGTGGAAACTATGAGCCATGTGGCTGCCTGAGCCCGAGGAGGGGCTGTTACCAGGAGTCAGACTCATAGGGCGCCGGTGCCAACGCCGAGGCCCAGCCAGGGACGCAGGGGACAGAGCACGCCCACCTCCCTCCAGACCCGAGGCTCCCGCACAACGGGGCCCCGATGGAGGCAGCAGCATTGCTCCAGGTGCCACACACCTGGGGTCTCAAGGCAGCGCCTGCCTGCTCACTCTGCCGTCGGGTCATGGCAGCCCTTGCTGAGCCTGTGACGGGCACACCTCCACCCCACCAGCAACGTGATCTCCAAGACAGGGACACCGCGGGACCCCGAGCGCGCGGGGCCAGGCCCCACACTGTGGCCTCGGGCTGCGGGGCGGGGACGCCGGGGCTCACCGGCCTCGCCGACGAAGACCTCCACGGGCGCAGTGGCCGGGCTCTCCCCGATGATGTTGTAGGCCGTCAGGACCACCTCGTAGCGCCGGTACTTCTTCAGATCTGCAAGGGGACGGAGATGGGTCAGCGTGCCGGGACCACTCCCCTTCGGAAGGCCCTGTCTGCTCCACACCGAGGGCTTCGGTGCCTCCAAGGAGGCTGGGGGCAGTGAGCCTGGCTCCCGCCGAGCTCTGGGAGGGGCCCCCCACCCCACCCATCCTGGGTCGTGGCTGAGCAGCCATCCGTCCTGCAGGGGGGGCCGCAGCACCCTCTGCACGGGCCACACGGTGCCTGCCGGTCTCCACCCCAGGCGTGCCTGCGCATGCACAGAGGGGAAGGGACTGTCCACTGAGACAGACGCGTGGCCGTGGACAAGCTGCACGGCCAGGCCACCCACCGTCCTCCCGTCCTCCACCACCCGCCCTGGGAAGCCCGGGGAGAGAGCCGGTCTGCCTTAGCCCAGCTGCCGGGAGGCCAGGGTCCTGGGAGAGGCGGGACACCGCAGGGGCACGAGGAAGGGCCGGGAGCAGGCAGATGGACAGAGCCCTGTCAAAGCAGCAAGGGGGACGGAGCTGGTGCTCAGTCCACGTTCTGTCCCCAAGCAAAAACAACTGCTCAGCAAGTCCCCCCCCGGCCTGTTTCCAGAGGGTTCCTGCCCGCCTGGTGGTTTGGGCATGTTGAGGAGCAGTGTTTGGGGGGGGTTCCCACAAGGAGAGCCCTGATCCCAGCTGGTTCAGGCGGCCCCCGCGGCGCTGGGTCACAGCGGGTGGTGTGCACGTACGTGTCAACTCATATGTGGTCAGCGTGGAGCTGCTGTTCACGGTCCTGAAGCTGCCGTGGGCTGTGAGCAGAGCAGAAAGGCGGTTAGCATGCAGGACGAGCTGCAGGAATGGGGCCAGGCCGCGCCCCGGCCACCACGGCCCTCAGCTCCCGGGCTCATCGCACTGCTCTGAAGGAGACGGGGTGGTGTGTGCCCCCGCGGATGACCAGGATCACTTGGCACAACATAGTACAAAGTGACACTAGACATGACATGGGGATCAGTTTCTCCCTGGACAGTGACTTCTCCAGATACCTGGTGGCAGGTATGGTGGTCAGCTTACCTGAGCTCAGGTAAGAGCCTTGGTCTGAAGGGGACAAGCAAACCACATTGCGGGAAGAGCACGTGACCAGCTGTCCTGGCCCCACAGCATCCCGGGTCCTTTAATTTCATTATTTTGATTTTGCTACGAGGCCCAAGGACACCTGGGGTGAGCTGAGGGTGTGGGAGCCAACTGGGCCCTCCCCTGCCGTCAGCTCCCCACCTGCGCTCACTGCTCAGATGCGGGGGGGTGTTCCCGGACACCTGGAGGACGCGGGGAGGACCCTGAGAGGAGGGGTGAGAGCAGCCCTCCCGGAGCTCCTGAAGCTGCTGGACCGCTGTTGGGACGGTTGGGACGGCTGGGACCACGTGCAGACCCGCTCACTTAGGCTGGGGCACCCCTGTCCCCGAGGCCTGGCTGCTGCTCCCTTAAGGAGGCTGCATCGCACGGCCCCACCACCTGCTGGCCCGCTGCTCCCGCCTGGCTGCTCGGTCCCTCAGCCCTCACCTCCCACCTCCCACCATTCAGTTTGGCCGGGCCCTGGTCAGTCTCATCCTTTACACCCTCGGTGAAGTCCTCCCACCCTGACAAGTCACCACAGAGGGCTCCTCCTCCATGAAGCCTCCTGGAACCCCTCTGGGTGGAGTCCCCAAAGCTTGGAGCTCTGTGTGTGCTGCCATCTGGCTGTGCACCCAGGGCTGCTGCAGAGACGTCCCCGCACCTCCCCGGCCCCATGGCATTCCCGCCATGCCTCCACGAGCAGGTGCATGACCGTGACCAGGGCCCTCCCCGCCAACCTGGGCCAGAGGAGGGCAGAGCGCTCACCTGCGAGCTCGCTCCGTAACGCCGAGGGGCTTTTGAGCGCCTTGGACCCGGTGGCTGCGGCCGCCTCGGACTCCAGCTCCCGGTAGTAGATCCGGTAGCCCTGGAGCAGGCCGTTCAGGCTCTCATCCCTGGGAGGCTGCAGAGGCATCGCCAGTCAGCCCTCGGAAGGCCTCCTCGCGTCGTCTCACCGGGCAGCCGCCCAGGAGGACGTCCCTCGCTCATGCAGACGCCTCCAGGTGCTCACAAGGCAAAAGGGCAGGTGTCCCCTGCCTGACGAGGACCTGGACTCCCAGGCCCCGGGCCAGGCTGTGCAGCGTCTCCTCAGAGCCTGGTTTCCCGGGGCTGCGGGGACACAGCATCTCGCTTGCAGCCTGCTGTCCTCGAATGGGCCCAAGGGACCGCGGTCCAGGTCACAGACGGGCGAGGAAGCTGCCCGCTCGGGGGACCCAGAACTCTATGGGAACCATGGGCGTGGCCTGGCCCCGCCCGGTCCCTTCAGTCCCCGGCACCCAGCCTGGGGCAGCCTCACTGGAAACACACAGCGAGGAGCCTTTGCGAGTGGGAGACGACAGTGACCCCGCGACCCGGGCCCTTGCCTTCCCTTCCCGGGGCTGCCGGAGACTCGTGTCCCCGAGTCAGGTGCACCCCGGGAGCCAGGCATCCTGCGGACAGTCCCTGGGCACCCCTCATGCTCAGCACGCGGGAGTGGGGGGTCTGGGCGGCCAGGAGGAACGCCGGGCTTCCCCGTCTGGGATCTGAGCTGACGTGAGTCGGACGGAAGGGGGAGGCCAGTGGGCCCCAGCCCAGCGCCCGCCCCAGGCGGCCATCGCAGCTCCCCGAGGCCTCGATCCCGCGGGGGTACAAGTGCTGGGACCTTGGGGTGGGGAAGAAGCCGGCACAGGTCCCAGGCTGGCTGTGGACACACACAGGCTCCGGACGGCCAGTGAGGGCAACTACTCTTGTACGAGAGGCCCAGCTGCCCCTGGACTGGGCAGCGTGCCCACTGGCAGCAAGCTCACTGAGGCCTGAGCCAGAGACCCCCAGCTCCCCCGCAGGAGCCATCAGGCCTGGGCAGGGGACAGGCCACACAGCCCAGAGGGCGCCTCTCTGGTCCGGGCCTCGCGAAGGGCAGGCTCTCCCGACCCACGGAGACCTGGGGCTGCAGGGGTTCGGAGCTGCAGAAACCACGTTCCAGGCTGCAAGTCTGGAATAACCCTGCCTGGGAAGAGGGCTCCACGACCCTGGGTGCCCTGGGGGGTATCACGCGGGCAGCTCCCAGGACACACGGAGAGTTCTAGAAGAGATGAGCTGAGCTCAGGCTCTGGGAGAAGCTCTGGCTCCGCACTGTGGGCTCCTGCTGGCTGCTGGACCTCACTGCTCGGCCCGCAGCCATAACAGACCAGAAGGTCCCCTCTGCATGTGCAGATCTTCCATAAGCCCCACCTGACCGTGCCTGATGCTCCTGACTCCACGCCTCTGGAGGGCAGGCCACGTCTGGCTCGGCCACCTCTACCTCCCCTACAGCACCTGTGACCGGCCGTGGCTCAGCAGGTGCTGTGCTGTGGCGTGAGCTGGGTTTGCTGAAGTCCGAGATGACCCAGCCACGCCAATCCCACCCTGGCCGGGCCATCTGGACGGGCAGATGCTTGATGGAAACTGGGAGCCCTTCCTGAAAACGTCTGCCCTCTGCCCACGGTGTGTCGGAAGTGTGGGAGCGGGCTCTCCAGGGTCTGGAGGGTTCTTTCCATTTCCAAAGCCTCTGTCAGAATGCAGGTGACGTGCTGAAGTGTGTCAGGCTCATCACCCAGCCCAGCAGCGGGGGGAGCGGTGCGTGGGGGCCCTGGGAGGGGGGCGTCCTGGAGGACACAGGTGGCTGGAGGGAGCTGGACTCCCAGAAGAGCCTCAGTCCTTCGGGCCCCCGCACAGGACAGGCTGGGCCCCCAGACGGGGCAGGGCCGGCCTCTCCCCCTTGGCAGGAGGGCCCGGGGCTCAGGAAGGTCCAGCCCGTGGCCACAGTCTGGTGGCGGGTCCAGGCAGAGCTGGAGCTCAAGCCAAGTCTATGCCCACGATTTCCGCTCCCTCAGCACAGAACAAGAACTCCTCCGGCCCAGGGGTCCAGTCCGCTGGGGCTGCCACACTGCGACCCGGCTGGCTGTGCCGGCCTCCCTCCCTCCCCATCCCGTCTGGGTGGGTGGGTCCGTGCACCCTGCAGACACGCAGTTGTCACCTTTACCCTCTGCCCCGGGCACTGCCCCCAACTGTTTTCCCACAGAGGCCTGGTGGCGCCCACAAATCCGTGGGGTCTGCCTCGTTCAGCTCCTGCTGCTCAGCTCCTCACACCGGAGCCGGTCCCCTGGGCGACGGAGTAGGTGTCGAGAAAAGGAAGACACCCCAAGGCCTGTCCCGAGAGGCCCGCTGCCTTGCCCCCATCGGCAGCAACCCAGCTTAGAAGGTGCCCGAATGACCCCAAGTCCACTGTGCGTGATGTGGTCACCGCTCGAGCGCCTTCCTTGGGGGAGCTGCCCTGCAGGGGACTGACTTGAGTGACAGCTGCGCGGCCAGTGGGAGCTCAGAACGGCCGCTGCAGCTCCGGGACCTGAGGTTCCTGCTGTGTGTGCACAGCCTCTGCCTGGGACACGCCAGCCCAGGTTCAAGCGGCCGGACCCGGGGGTGTCTGACTGTCCTCCTGCAGGAATCCGCCCTGCTGGCCTCCTGGAGCGGACGCCTCAATGGGTCGGCCGCCTTGAGATTCCCGGTGGTGTCTGCATCTCTGAACCAGTGCCGACGAGCTACACACTTGTCACAGGTGAACGCTCCGTCTGGACCCGCGTCGGCACCGAAACGCTCCGTCTGGACCCGCGTCGGCACCGAAACGCTCCGTCTGGACCCGCGTCGGCACCGAAACGCTCCATCTGGACCTGCGTCGGCACCGAAACGCGGTCTCTGTCCTGTTTGCTTCAGTCGCAGCCGGTGGCCTGGCAGCTGAGGGCCTGTGTCTCGCTCTGAGCTCCCTGTGGTTAGTCTGTGCTGTCGGGCTCAGGCGGGAGCGGCGGACGGATGCAGATGCCGAGTCCCACTGCTGCGGCCGTCGTTCACAGAGCTGCCCAGGCGCGGCCAGGGGCCCGGATCCTGGAATCGGGGCCGAGGGCTGGGCTGACGCCTGGCCAGGCCCCGTGGCGGCCCGTGTGGTGGCACCGCCCAGCTCGGCCTTCAGAGGACGGGCACGCTCCTCCCGAGCCCAGTGCCCTGTCTGCAGAGCAGTGAGTCCCCTGGTGGAACACAGCACAGGACAACGGACCGGCCCCTGGTGACTATGTGGAGCCCGGAGGCAGATCCTTTGGGAGCGAAAGGGCCTGCGGGCTGCAGCCGGCCCCTCCTCTTTCCCGGGCTCCCGGCGTGCATGGGGCCCTGGCCTCCAGGGCAGGCGGGAGCCCAGCCATCGCTCTGTTGTCATCCGAACCCCAGCCGTCTGGTGAAGCTGGCTTACAGGGCGCCACCCTGGTGACCCTCCAGTCTCACCGAAAATGTCTGGTGAGCACCTTTCCGGGCTCCTCCCATCTCTCCGAGAAGCTGTCGTCAGCGACAGGAAGTGAGTGGTCACCAGTCAGTCAGCGCGAAGCTGAGGGACCCAGCTGTCTGCTGCCTGCGCTCCCGGAGGTCACCCAGGGCACATCACTGGGGGGGCCAGGCCCTGGCTACACCCACGCTGAGCCGGCGCCCCTGCCTCCTCCCCCAGCACCTCCAGCTCCCCCAGGCAGGCGTGTACATGGTCCCCAGAAGGTGGTCCTCAGGGGGCTTCGGCAGCTGGGGCGCTCCCCAGCTCGGCCTTCTCGCGCCGCATGTTCACCCCGAGCTAGGCCACAGCCGCACCCAGAGCCTCGCCTGGTGCCTGCCGTTCCGGCCCTTCCTGGAGAAGCCCTCCAGCCCTCTCCCGTGCGGCCGAGCGCACCCGGCAAGACACGGCCTCTCCGCGGCCTCGGTGGGTCCGGACCACTGCGCTGCTCCTGTCACTCGGCCCTGCGTCCCCTCCCTCCCGCTGGGCCCAGCCTCGCAGCCGGCACCCTCTCGCACACCCCACCACCTGAGGGGTCTCTGATGCCCACACAGGCTGTCCTCTTGACCCCGCGCTCACACGGCCAGCCTGGGCGGACCTCCCCGCACCGAGGCTCTCGCCGACCCCGGGCCCCACACCTTGGCCCGGCTGTGGGCACGGCCTCCCCGCTCCCGGCTGCAGCCCATCGGCCTCAGGAACTTCCCCGCTGGCCGAAGCTTTGCCCTGGCCCTGGCCAGCTGCAGCCCTGCTCTGACCCGACCCGCACCTCAGCGGGGCCGGCCCCGGGGAGGCCTCCCTGGCAGCTGTGCATCTGTCACTCTGTCCTCGGCGCCTCACTGTCAGCAAACACACCCGGACTGGGACAAGGCCGAGGGCAGCGTGACCTCGCAGGACACGCAGAGCGTGAGCCGTGCAGCGAGCTCATCGCGGAGGGAAGATGCCGCGCCGCTGGGCCTGTCCCCTGAAGACTGAAAACTCGGTCAGTGAGGACACGTGTGACCCTGCAGAGACTCCGCCTAGGGGTGACTTCTGCAGAAAGGAAAACCTGAAGTTATGAGTCCACTGCCCTGTAGGACACAGCAGGCGGGCGTGTGCATGCGGCCCTGCCCGCCACCCCACGCGGCCTGGACACTCGGTGCTCGGTGCTCTGGCACCTGGGCGACCTCCTGGAGTGAGCGCCAGTCCAGCATGTGCGACCAGGCCTCACTGTGGGCGTCAGGCCAGGACATTCCCTGCCAACTCGCAAGTCGGCCCTGCCCCGCCTCGGACCCCTGCTCAGGGCCAGCCCTGCCCTGCCTCAGACCCCTGCTCAGGGCCGGCCCTGCCCTGCCTCAGACCCCTGCTCAGACCCGGCCTTGCCCTGCCTCAGACCCCTGCCCGGGGCCGGCCTTGCCCTGCCTCGGACCCCTGCCCAGGGCTGGTCCTGCCCCGCCTCGGACCCCTGCCCGGGGCCAGCCTTGCCCCGCCTCGGACCCCTGCCCGGGGCCAGCCCTGCCCCGCCTCAGACCCCTGCCCGGGGCCGGTCCTGCCCCCCCCTCGGACCCCTGCCCGGGGCCAGCCTTGCCCCGCCTCGGACCCCTGCCCAGGGCCGGCCCTGCCCCGCCTCGGACCCCTGCCCAGGGCCGGCCCTGCCCCGCCTCGGACCCCTGCCCAGGGCCGGCCCTGCCCCGCCTCGGACGCCCGCCCAGGGCCGGCCTGCAGGCAGGTCCCACGATGCTGGGTGTGTGGAGGGGGAGCATGTGGGTTTCACGAGACCCCGGGAGAGCCTGGCCCTTACCTGCCACTGGATGAGGACAGAGGAGGTGGTGTGGGGCGTCACCGACACAGAACTTGGGGGCTCCCCTGGAACTGAAATCCAAGGCCAAAGACACAGGATTAGAGGTTCTATTGGCACATGCCCCTCACCCCGAGCTGGGAGGCTGACCAGCCCAACTCTTCCCCTCTTCCCTGTGGGCACCCCTCTCCCACCTCGCGGGCTGTGCGAGGGAAGGGACCCTGTCCTGAGGTGTGACTGGCCCCACAGACAGACCCACACCGAGACACCAAAGGTGTTCCTGCCTCTCCACTGGGGCCACCTATGCCAGCAGGGGTGCCAGGAGCCCCCCAGGCCTTCCCAGGGGTGCACGCCCTCCCTCGAGGGGACACCTCTTCTTTCTGAGGTACTTAGGTCAGAGCAATCTCTGAGCTGGACGGACGACCCAGCCAGGGCACAGAGCTCCTGGTCGTCAACGCTGATGTGACTGTCACTTCTGGTGGCCACACGTCCGGCTCAGCGGTGCTCTGCTCCTCTCGGGGGACACGGTCGGTCTAACCTCTGCCCAGGGCCATGCCCTCACCCTGGAAACTGAAATCCCCCAGGACCTGTCAGGCCCCTAAGCACCCCATGTCCTGGCCTCCCCTGTAAGGCCCTGAGACCTGACACAGAACTATTCAAAATCCATCACTGGCGGGATGATTCGGGGTGATGTCCCCAATCCCCCCACCAGCGTGCTCCCTGGGTCACCTGCTCCCTGAGTCTCCTCTGGACCCCCCGGGCCCTCCCATGGCCTGAGCCATGCCTGTGGCCCTCCGCCCGGGCCCTGGGCCTCCCGCGGGCCCAGGTCCGTCAGCAGTGAGCCCCATCCAGCTCTCCTGACACGGGGCGTCTCTGCATCCCAAGCACTGTACCAAGGACGTGTTTTAGCAAATGAGGGGAATCAGAGTCTGCCACCCCAAAATAGGCCTTTTTGGGATATTATTTTAAGCTAGTTGATTTTTTAGAAATGACCAACGCAGAAGTGCCTTTACCTCCCCCTTCCCTGCCCAGGCTCTGATAGAAGGTCCTGGACCGAGCAGACACGGGGCCCGCGGAGCCTGCCTGCTACACTCGCCCGGCCCCGCAGCTGCTGGGTCCGCAGCTTGCGCCTTCTCCTCCCCCGTGCACCGCCGCGCCCCGAACCCCGGTCTTAGCCGGGAACAGCTTGTCAGCCTCGCCGCCCGGTCTGTCCTCCGGGCCGGGTTCCGGAGCCCCGTACGTGTCAGGAGTGAATCTGGACATTTTCTCCTGTCCATCTGCCTCATGTCTGACTTGTAGATCAGCCAGAAGAACTTAGAGGGAAATCATATTTCCTCCTCCACACAGACTATCCTCACCCTCAAAGGGCTGCCTGTCCCCAACACCAGGCTCCCCAAGGCCTGGAGTCAGGCCCCGCCTGTCAATCTGATCGCTGGGCTGGAGACCAGGCAAAGCGGATCCAATGTGACCCTCCGCAAAGAGCAACTGCACCCCAGGAAAGGGAGGTACAAGAGGGGGTGCCCAAGAAGCGATCTGAATGTGCAGGGCTGGGAAAGGCCCCTGGGGCCGGAAGAGGTCTTCTATCCCTGCGTCGCTGACAACTCAAGGGTCCCGGAGCCTCTCCGCCGGCCCTTCAGCACACCTGAGGTCTGGTGCCGGAGAAGCCAGACTCCCAGGTCACTGAAAGGGCAGAATGAAGATGGGAGACCCGGGGAGCGGCGGAAGGAGGGCCTGTGTCAATCCGGGCCCTGGTGCACTCGGTGGAGGAGGCAGCACTTGAGGGAGGGCGGGGGGACGATCCCAAGCTTGGGGGTGAGCTGAGTGTGCAGGTCTGCAGCGGGGTCTGAGCCACGGTCCTCCTCCTCGTCCCGAGTGTCTGCCTGTGAGCCTGGCTGTGCTGGGATCTGCTGTCTCCCGCTCCCTCCGGCCTGGCAGCCCTAACTCGGCACACCTGCGGGCCGACCCCTCTGAGCAGGACGGGTGGGGGAAGCCTCCAGCCAGGAGCTTTTAGGAAGGGGTCTCAGGGCCACCACTTAGCGTCTGGAAAGTGGCCAGTCTGGGAAGGCCGCTGAACGAGAGACACGGGAATCCGGAGCGCAGCTCCCCGGGGATGTGGACTTTTAGCGACCCCGGGCATCACTCAGTCTCTGGGACGCCAATGGGCGGTAGGATTCGGAAGCCAATCGATGGAAGCTCCTTCCATCTCTAAGGCCTTCAAGTCCTGCTGCAGCGCCACAGGCTGCCAGGAGCCCTCCCTCCAGCTGCCTCTAACTGAACCCCACTGCCGCCCTGGGTCCCTCCAGTGACCCTTCCTGGCTCAGGACGAGAGTGGGGCCCCTCTGGGAGCCAGCGCTTCAGCCCAAAGGCAGCAGCCGGGAGTGGCCGCGTCTGTCTGCCCGCCAGGGCCCCAGCCTACTCACCTTCCTGCAGCGTGGTCACCGCCTCCGTCTCCGTGCTGAAGTCACTGTCCCCAATGTCGTTGGTGGCCTTCAGGCGCAGCTTATAGGAAGTGAAGGGCCTCAGCCTGGATGGACACGGAGGAGACCAGTGACCACCGGAGACCCCCGCCTCCCCGCCCAGAGCTCTGGGGAAGTCCTCCTGCCCGGGAGACTCAAGGCCTGCAGGGGAGAGGTCTTCCCAGAGTGGAGGGAGCGTCCTGGCCAGGGGACGAGGTTTGGCCCAGGGCTGCCTGGCGGTAACCAGCCCAATGGCGGACACTGCCTTGTGGCCACCTCTGCACCGAGGAGCAGGGGATGTCTTGGGCCCTCCCCGCCTGCCCTGCTCATGCAGAGGAGCACCTGCCTGCCTCCCCACTCTCTCCCCCAGCAACAGGCAGCTCCCCCCACCCTGGTCCCTGCCCAGGACTGAGCCTGGCACGGCGCCCAGCACTGGACAGTTTACCACATGCTTACCACACGGCACTCTCCCCAGCTCATGGGGAGGACACAGAGCCCAGCTAGGTCCCTGCCCACCACCCGGACCACACACAGCTCGTCTGGGCTGGAAAGGGGTCCTCTGGAAGCACGTTTGCGCTTTATGTGAGACCACGGTCATGTTACTGTCCACATGAGAGACGCCCACACCGATGACACCTCCGGGACCGGAGGGCCCCGAGCACTGTGTGCCTCTCCCGAGTCAAGCCCCCCAGCCACCCGGCATCCACTGGTCCCCTTGCTGAGCCCTCTGCCCGCCACACCCCAGCCCAGGACCGCAGACTGAGCAGAAGGTGCTCCAGTCTCCGCCCAGACGCAGAGCCCTGTGCAGCCTGGGGTCCTTCTCGTCTCCACAAGGGGGTGAGAACACCGCCCCGCCCCCCAGCGCAGCTCTGTCCTGGCAGCGCCTCCCCACCCGCCCGTCTCCCGGACCAGAGGAGACCCTAGGCTCTCCCTCCCGTCCCTCAAGTCCACCCCGCCTCTGAGGGTCCTCGACCACCAGCCAGGGGGTGTTCTCATCACCTCAAAACCAACCTCTCTTCTCACTCCCAACCCAACCCGTAAACTGGTGGTTTCTGAATGGAGCCTGGTGGACCCCGAGAGGCTGAGGCCTCGGGGACCCAGGCCCGACCCTGCCCCCGCCAGCAGCTCCGCTTCCCTCTGGGGACACTGTGTTCAGAGGGAGAGTTCTGCTTCGTGAAGAGCTGATGACCATTCCGGACACCACGGGCAGAACACCCCCGTTTCCATTCTGCCTCCTGCTCATGACCGGCTGACACCTCGGGGGGTGCTCTCCCCCCAAGCCCTCCAGAGCCCGCTGCGCTGTCGCCTGCCAGCCCTCGGCGGCCCCGAGCCCCTGCACCCCGAGTCCACCACCAGGAGGCGCAGTGCGGGGCCGCCTGGCCTTGGCTGGGCTCTACTGGACAGGCTTCTAAAGTCCACCCTGAGGAACGGTGTCTGCGGCGGGATCGGGGGGATCCTTTATTAACTTAAAACGCAGCAACTCCCCATCTGCTCCTGGCTGCCCAGAAGTCCATCTGATTTTGGTCATAGCCGCGGTCCTTTCTCTGTGACCCCTTACGTCTGAGAAGGCAGTCCGACTCCCAGCTGACCTTGCAGGTGCGCTGCCTCGGTTTCCTCGTCTGGGCTGACGAGAGCCCGTGGGCCGTGAGGCTGGTGCTCAGGGCAGAGGGTGCCGGGGGGGGGGGGGCACCAGACACGGGCTGCTGGCACCCGTCACTCAGGATCTGTGTAACGGGCAGGGTGAGCGCCGGCCAGCAGCTGTCCACCACCGCCCGTGCCTCTCCCCTTCCACACGGTCTGTCCTTGTTCCCGCCACGGCTGTCTGGCTTCTTGACGAGACTCAGGACTCGGTGGGCACAGGGCCACGTGGCCTCGGTGGCTGCCGACCCCCAACACCGAGAACACAGGAGCGAGCCCACAGGATGGACTTCCCAAGGCCACGCGGCCGCTAGGGACTAGAGGGGAGCAGAGAGCATGGTGTTCAGATGCGAACACAGAGCTTCTCACGACACCGCAGACCTCGCTCGTAAATGAGCTGTGCGGTGCTTGTGGCCACAGAGCTCGGCTGCAGGCCCGGGGACCTCGGAGCTGCACGGAATCTAAGGGCTCCCTCCAACACCTGGAGAAGCTGAGGCACAGCACATGCCTCACTCAGGACATTTCTGCCTCAACTTCCCACCTGCCAGATGGAGCAGAGAGCCTGGTCTGTGCGAACCTCCGTGGCTATCAGACATCACGGAATAGCGCACGGACCCGGGAAAATGCCGGAATGCTGTGCCTGCTGAGATGGCAATGGCTACGAGCAAGGTGATGACGATGATGACGCAATCAGACGCCACAGAGTGCGTCAACCATCCGGTGCTACCTGACGAGGTCGCTGTGGAAAACCTCTGCTGAGCGTCGACACTGACCCATCCAGTCCCACTCCTCCGGCGGAGAGTCACTACAGGTACAGTGACCGTAACTGGCATTCTAAATGCCAACGGCCACGGATGTATCTGAACAAAGGTCCCCTTTCAGACGGAGGCCAGGCAGTGATGCTGGCTCTGTGGGAAATGACACCTGGGCTTGGGGACCACTTTCAGGCAGAGCCTGGGGCTTCCTGGACCATGCAACGGGGCGGGGGGAGGGGGGGGACCATGTCACCGTGCCTCAGCCTGTCCTTTGGGGCCCTGGGCAGCTGTGGCTCTGAGCTGATGAGCCACCTCCTACTTGGCCTGTCACCAGCTCTGCAGGCCACCTCTGAACCAAGAGGACCCTTTGTCTGGGAGCAGAAGCCCTGATGCCTGTGTGATCCGCCTGGTGCTGCTCATGGGCCGACGCCCAGTCAGGACACACACTCAACACTCGGGCGTGCCCCCGGCGGGCAGACAGTGAGGATGGGGCACCGATGGCCGTCCCCGCGCAGGGCTCACGCTGAGAGGAGCCTTGCATTGTCTCCAGGCCACGCAACAAGCAAAAGGCAAACGACAAGACTCCCACATGCTCCCTTCAGCCCCAGATAACCCACAGGGCAAATGGTGGGAAGCAGGCCTCAGCCTGGAGAGTTGACTTCAGAACCTCCATCTTCCCTGACCCCCCAAGACCTCCTCGTACACACACTTCCCTGAACCCTAAGACCTCCACATACACACACTTCCCTGACTCCCAAGACCTCTACGTACACACACTTCCCTGACCCCCCAAGACCTCCACGTACACACACTTCCCTGACCCCCAAGACCTCCTCGTACACACACTTCCCTGACCCCCAAGACCTCCACGTACACACACTTCCCTGACCCCCAAGACCTCCTCGTACACACACTTCCCTGACCCCCCAAGACTCCTCGTACACACACTTCCCTGACCCCCCAAGACCTCCACGTACACACACTTCCCTGACCCCCCAAGACCTCCTCGTACACACACTTCCCTGACCCCCCAAGACCTCCTCGTACACACACTTCCCTGACCCCCAAGACCTCCACGTACACACACTTCCCTGACCCCCCAAGACCTCCTCGTACACACACTTCCCTGACCCCCAAGACCTCCACGTACACACACTTCCCTGACCCCCCGAGACCTCCACGTACACACACTTCCCTGACCCCCCGAGACCTCCACGTACACACACTTCCCTGACCCCCCGAGACCTCCACGTACACACACTTCCCTGGCCCCCCGAGACCTCCTCGTACATACACTTCCCTGACCCCCCGAGACCTCCTCGTACACACACTTCCCTGACCCCCCGAGACCTCCTCGTACACACACTTCCCTGGCCCCCCGAGACCTCCACGTACACACACTTCCCTGACCCCCCAAGACCTCCATGTACACACACTTCCGCCCTCACTCCAGGGAGGGAGGTCCTTTTCCTTTTAAAGCCCAGGACACAGCGACAGAGACACCCTCCAGCCTGGCCTGAGTCCAAAGCCTGCACTGAGCTGGGGGTGCAGGAAAGCTGCCCCAGGAGCCCCTCTGATCTGCAGAGTGGGGGAGCCCAGCGGGCAGCCGTGCAGAGGAGGAGCCTGGGGGCACCCTCAGGGCCTGGCACCTGCTCCCTGCTGGCCGTGCCCAGACCGCAGGCAAAGTGCTGGTTTCTGACGGGCATTTCTCATCTGCACTAGGAGGACCTCCCCTCGCGGCGGGGCCACGGTGGAGTCAGTGAGCCGACCCGTGTGAAATGTCCTAGCACAGCGGTGGCTTTAGAATGTGCTGGGGTCAGAGCAGACAGGAGCCCTGGCGTGTCGGGACCACGCCCCCCCCTCCCCCAGCCAGGCGTGGGCCAGGGGTCTGGACCCAGGGTGGGCCTCCTCCCGCCCCAGCCAGGCGTGGGCGAGAAGTCTGGAACCCACGGTGGGCCTCCCCCGCCCCAGCCAGGCGTGGGCCAGGGGTCTGGACCCAGGGTGGGGGCCACTCCTAGCAGCCCCACCCATACCCAGAGCCGGAGGAGCCCCGTGGGGATGGGCCGAGGTCACGCCTTGGAGCCGCGGGGAGTCTGCGGTCTGCACTGTGGCCACCTTCCCGCTCGCAGCCTCAGTCTCCCGGCTGTGAGGGGGCTGGGGCTGGGGCTGGATGAGTGAGGTCCTGCAGGCTCAGTGCCCGAGGTGATGCCAGCCCGTCCCCCTCCCTCCTGCCCCAGTTTCCAAGGAACTGAGTGAGTGGTGGGTCATCTTGCTCAAGGGGACTGGGGGGGGGGGCACCCGCTGTTTCCCTGCCGACAGCACTGACAGCGACAGCACTGGGTGAAGCCCGTCTGCCCGGCGGCCTGGACAGAGCACAGAGGGACGTCTCTGCGGGGGTGATGTCTGCGGCGGGTCCACCCTCCCCAACACCTGCCTCTTAGGGCACCCTGCTTCCGGGCTCACCGGCCCCGTCACTACGCTGGGTCAGTCCTGGGGCCCAACAGGACAGACCTGGGGTCGGGGGGGCTGGGGGCCTCGGAGCAGTGGGTGCCCAGGACACAGAAATCCCGGGCCCCTGGTGCGAGGGGTGTGGACTAGGAGAGACGAGCTCTCAGCGGTGCGTCTCCACAGACCGTCCAGACTCCCTTCTCTGAGGGCTTGGCTGCAGGAGGGCAGGTGGGCACCAGGTCCTGGGGGAGGGTCCCCCGCGGGCTCTCGGTACCTTTCGATGGCACAGGCTGTGGCCTCGTGGCTGACGGACGAGGAGTAGGTGTGCCACTGTCCCCTGGGCAGCTCCCGCACCTGCACGGTGAAGTAGCGGATGGGCGAGGCCCCGTCGCTGCCCGGGACCCACTGGAGCCGGAGGCTGCGAGCCGTCACTTCTGTCTGGGGCACCAGCAGCTCTCTGGGGGGCGCTGGCCGCTCTGCAACCGAATGAGGACAGACCAGGGACCGTGAGAACTGCTCTCCCGGGGGCCCCGAGGCCGCCCGCACGGGCGTGGCCACCGCAGGTGCTCCTGGTCACAGCCAGGTGGCGTTCCCTCACAGACACGTTGGCGAGTGCCCAGCTCGGCCCTGCTCTGCCTCAGAGCAGAGACAGACAGACGGACAGTGGTGAGCCGGCCGCGGGGCTCCCGGGTCTCCCCAGCGTCTCTGAGGGACACCAGGGCTCCCCAGCCCTCAGGTCCCTCTGGACTCTCTTCCTTCCTGAGTTTGGGCTCAGTGTGTCTTCAACACCCAGTTCCCATGACTGGTCCTCCCGGAGCCTCGTCCGAGGGTGCGGAGCCCCGTTCCTCCCGGGGGAGGCCAGGTGGGCCCTGGACCTGTCCTGCGGGGTGCGGGCTGTCCGCTGCCCTGTCTCCTCCTCCCATCGACTCCAACAGGGAAGCTCCAGGGGAGAAGCAACTGCTCAACTGCTATCATGAGGTTACCGTTCTGACAGACGGGGGCCTACGAGCGCGCCGTGGTGATTGCCGTGGTGACGGGCGGTGAGGACTCTTCATGTGACGTGGTCAGCGCTCCTGTCCCAGCACACAGGGCGCAGGACTCAGCCCCAGCAGCACCGGGCGCCTCCTTCCCAGACGTGGGTGTGGGTGTGGGGAGAGGTGAGGGCAGGCACAGCCCGGTCCCTCCACGGGGACCACGGGGGGACCCCCGCAGTGGACATGGCGAGCTCACGCTGCACAGGGCCTGCCGCCAGTGCTCACAGAAAGCAAATGGTGTGGCCCCAGCTGGGGGCCCAGTTGGCTGGAGTGTCGCCCTGGACACCAAAAAGGTTGCAGGTTTGATTCCCAGGCTGGGCACACACCTAGGTTGCGGGTTCAATCCCGGATGGGGTGCCTACAGGCGGCAACCAATTGATGTTTCTCTCTCTCTCAAATCCATAAAAACAAACCCTCAGGCGAGGACTGAAAAAACAAAGCACACAAATGGCGAGGACGCACAGGACGCTGAGAACAGACATTCCTGAGATGCCGGACAGCGCCGTGCGCGGGGCGCAGGGGCCCTTCTCCTGTCCGCGGGGCACCCCGGAAGCTCTGGCTCCTGGGACTTCAAGGCTTCGGTTCCCTAATTCGTAGCAGAGGCCACGGCCACCAGGGAGCGGGAGCAGAAACAAAGCTGTGACTGACGGCCCCTGTGGCTCTGGGGCGTGTCTGCGTCAGCATGGCCGGCGTGGTGGGCCGTCCCTGGGGATAACAGGGCCCGCGGAGGCCAAAGGACCAGACCCTTTCCTGGAAGCTGGAGCCACCGGGAGATCCAAGCCACGGGAAGGGAAGCCAGCCTCCCGTGCTGGCCACAGAAGGTCAGCGCTGTGTGGGGCCACCACACCAGCCTGTGGGAGCGGCCACATGCATGCCTCCTCTCTCTCAACCGTGTAGGGCAGACGCCGCCCACCGGGGGACATGGTCCGGGGGACTTCCAGGAGGCGGGACACAGCTGGGGCAGGGATGAGCTGGGAGAGGGAGTAGGGGCATGAGGGGCCTGGGGCTGGACGGCAGAGGCTTGTGGCTGGTCAGGGAACCGGCTGTGTCACTGGGCACCGGTAGGCGCTGTGCAGGGGCCTGTAGCCTGGTGGTCCAGTCCCAGCTTGGGACCTGCAGGGGTGCTGCCTCCTTTGGGGTGCTGTCTTCTCGGATGTGCAGGCTACTTTCAAAGCCTCCCGCTCTGCTCCACGGGCCTCTCTTGTGGATTCCAGGTGAGGGGCCAGTGGTCGGCCGTGCGGGGCCACAGCAGGCCTTGCCCAGACAGCCTGCCCTTGAAGCTGCGAGGCCACCAGGTGGCCGCTGCACCGCGAGACGGTCCCCTGGCCAGGCACCCGCGTGCTCCTCCCAGCACCTCAGCGCCCGTGAGCAACGCTTCCCAGGCGGCCGGGCGCAGTGACGGCTCCGCTCACGTCCTCCCGCATTTCTGGCCTGAAGATGGGCGCTCGGGCCCTGTGGCTCCGTCCCTGAGTCTGCCCACTGGCCTTGCGATGAAGCGACCCCGAGGCCTCAGGGACCACAGCTCCCACGCACCGAGCACACTCTGCCCCGGGAGAATCACGACAGCGTTGCCGCTCAGGGGCACACGCCGGGGTCCCAGGTCGAGCCGGGGCAGAGGGGAGGACTCTTCCTCAGGGCCCACAGCTCTGGCTGGGCGCTCAGGGACCCTCAGAGGGAGGAGCACAGGTCAGCTGAGTGCTCCCTCGGCTGCGCCTACAGGCTCCTTCTGTCATCACTGTCCCCAGGACTCTGGGACCGGGCACAGCCTGGAGTCCTTGAGTCCAAAGCTGCTATGTCCGCACAGCACGGGCCTGCAGGAGGAGCTGAGGGTGGAGCCCGTGGCACAGCCCTGTGGGAAGAGCCAGCCGGGGCCATCGGGGGCAGTCACCTCCTGCCCGCAGCTGTGTGCCCGGGTGTCGGCTTCCGCTCACGTGGACCTGGAGCTCAGGCCGATCCCCCGGGCTTCAGGGACACTACAGCAGGATGACGTGCCCAGCACTCACCAGTGCCGGGAGCCAGGTGTCCCCAAACACAGCTCTCCGCGGCCGCCCGGTGCGGAACGTGTGGTGAGCGCCTGCTCACCTGGGCAGTGGTTTTGGACAGCAGAGACCTGCGACTGCCTCCGGGGAGCCGGCCCTCAGGCAGGAGGCTCTGCAGCCCCGGGCAGTCACAGCCCTGCTGAGCAGCGTCTCTCCCTGACCCCTGGGCAGTCAGGCCTGTCTGAGGGCCAGGTGTGTGGCACGGGTCGCTGGCGGACACGCTGCGGTGGGTGTGCCCAGTCCCAGGCAGGTGCCCAGTCCCGGGCACACCTGCCACCCGCGTGCAGGCCACCCAGGGCTGAGGCAGCCTCGTGCCTGCCCAGCTCACAGCCCGCTTCTCCCACCGGCCTCACCTCTCTTCTCGGTGGTGATGACGGTGGCCTCCAGGGGCTCCCCCCAGCCCTGCCGCGTCTTGGCGGACAGCCTGAAGACGTAGGCCGACTCCGGGGCCAGCTCCGTGGCTGTGAACTGCCTGACGGTGGCCCCGACCTCCACGGTGGTGAACATGTTGGGGCTGCTGCTGGCCAGGCGGTAGGCGATCTGGTACCCTGTGGGCGGGCACGGAGGGCGTGGTCAGTCCTCGGGCACCCAGGGAGGGCCCGTCCCACCACCCACAACCGCATCTGCGGAAACCGCAGCCCTGTTCTCTCCGGGCTCCCTCCTCCCCGCGCCGCACCTGGGGCAGGCCTGCCACCATGGAGGGGTAGTCTCAGCCCACGATGAACGGGCCGCTGGGTGCCAGTGCCCACACGTTGCGTCTCCTCCTCCTTCGCGGGAGCAAGACGTGACAACAGCCCATCCTCCCTGTGGCCACTGGCTGGGCATCGCTGCACGGGGGCAGTGAGCCTTCCTGACGGGCAGGGCCTGAGCTCGCTGCTCTGTTCTCCCCGCAGCCCCTGCTGCCATCTGCCCTTCCCCTCACCTGGCCACGGGCAGCGCCTGTTAGCGCACTCTTTAAACCGAGCCCTCTCCAGCCGTGGCCGTGGGCCGTGGGGCAGGCGGCCAGCTGAGCAGCAGCCTCCCATCTGTCAGAGCCCCTCCTTCTCATCTCCTGTCTGCCTCAGACCTCAGCTCCCAGGGCTCCGCTCCCCCCCACTCTGCTCCCGCTGCCCCCAGGCAGCCCCTCCCGGAGGCTGAGCTGCGGCTCCCCCTCCAGCCCCCCTCCAGACCCGGAAGCTGGGGGGAGCTGTGAATCAGTGCTGGGAGGGCCGAGGGCTGCAAACATCCGGCCACCAGGCCAGTGGCTGACCGGCGTCTTTAACCATCAAGTCCCACACCAGCCCCCCGAGGCCCCGCCCGGCCCACGCAGCTCGCCAGCCGCCTTTGCGCACAGTCAGCCTCGGTCCAGCGGCGGCAGTCCTGCTGACTCAAAGCGGAGCAGGTGGGTGCTGTGTGTCCACCTTAGTGAGGGCCAGACCATCCGAGTGAAACAGGGCTGGGCCGGGAGCTGGGCCGGCAGAGCTGACCGCGTCCTCAGGTGGTCCCTGGCTCATCCCACACGGCTTGCTGCCTGCCCCCCTCGGCTCCCGTCTTCCTGCTCGCGACCTGCTCAGTGGTGGCTGAGCTCACCGCATCCTCCCAGCTCCTGCTCTGGTCATCTGTCCAGCGATGAGGAGCCTCCCCGACCCGCCGTGCGGGAGGCCAGGACGACAGGTCCATGGCTCGCATTCAGCCCTCACCACCGCTGGTCATTTCTGTCACCACACACACTGGGAGGCAGCATGGTGACCACCACTTGCTGACAGGTGTCTGCAGGACCCTGGACTTTGGCCCCTGAATGACCCCTGCGGCTGCTGCTCTGCCCCCAATGGACGGTCTCTTCTCCCTGCTGGGGGGACCGCTGTCCCTGGGTTCTGGGTGTGGCCCAGCTGGCCTTGGCCGCCTGACGTCCGTGCTCCCCATTCATGGGCATCCCTGCGCCGCGTGGTGAGCCCGTGCGGACACACGGCGTGTCTCCAGGCACACGGGCGGCTGTGCGTCCACTCTCGGCGTGTGCGGTCCCGTCTCCATGGCCGCCTTTGCTGTCAGCGGGCTTCCCCCTGGTTCTGAGGTTTACCCTCTGGCTCTGGTTTTTCTGGGACTCAACCCAAGAGCTACAGTGGGGGCGGCTTCTGCTCCTCCGGTCCTTCCGCAGGGAGCACCGAGGCCTCCCGACAAAGATGGCGAGGTCAGCACGCCCCTGCCGGCCTTCTCGGCCGCACTCGGGACTGGTTGGAGCGTGGCTTTTGTTCCTTCTGAGCGTCAGCCTTCGTGCTTTCAAATACTCTGCACCTCCGCCCGCTCGCGGATGTGTTAGCTCTGGATCCGCCCCGGACCCTCATCCCGGACCCCGCCTCGGACACTCACCCCAGACGCTCACCCCCGGAACCCGCCCCAGATGCTCACCCCCGGGCCCTGCCTCGGACCTCACCCCTGGGCCCCGCCTCAGACGTTCACCTCCGGGCCCCGCCTCGGACCTCACCCCCGGGCCCCGCCTCCGACCTCACCCCCGGGTCCCGCCCCAGACCCTCGCCCCCGGGCCCACCCAGGTGAGCATCATTTCCAGTGCCCACGAGGGGCCAGCCCTCCCCAGAGAAGCTGGAAGTGAGGGTAGAAACGGCACGAATGGAGCCCCTTCGAGAGGGGACCGGAGCTGCCGGCCCAGAGGAACGGCCCTGCTTGGCTTAGGCCTCAAACCTGTGGGTGTAAAGCCAGAGCCACCTTTGGATGCGTCCAAAGCAACACTGTGTCCCACAGAACTGCCTGCAAAGACACGAGGAAGCAGAGAGGACGAGGGGCTGAAATGTAGAACGCGGTGTAGAACTAGGGTCGTTACTCCAGCTGACCTGCACCAACAGAAACCCTCCTCCCGTGGACGAAACCGTCCCTTCTCCTGACCACTGGCCATCGGAACACTGTGGGCTTCTGCCGAAACAGTGCGTCCAGACGGCGGTTCTCACTGATGGAAGACGTGCTGCCTGCCTCTCATGGAGGGCCTTTCATTTTTAGGGGAGAGTCTGCATTGAACACCGACGAGGGCATGTGCGTGGGGCCCCGCCCTGAGTTCCTGGGTGGGGGTCTGAGCAGGCTCCTGCCGTGAGAAGCCTGTGCTAAGGTAGCGGGAGCGGAAGGCCCCGGCGGGAACGTTCCCTCAGCGCCCGTGAGCGTGGAGGCTGCCCCAGCGCAGCGTGCATGGCCTCCCGGACCCCCGCCGGCCAGGCCTTCCTCCGTCCTCCGCCTGGTGGAGGGTGCTGTGTGTGACAGACTCCTCGCCAGTCCCGGTGGCCTTTCACCGTAAGTCCGAGCTGACGAGGACTCACACACGGCACGGCGAGGGCTCCACCTGTGCTTTTTCGACGGCTTGTCCTCCATCACGTTTCGTCTCTGCTCAGGTTGTTCTGCTGCTACGGCGAAGCGTCCTGTGGTGAGCGGAGGTTTTGCTCAAAGGCACATCTTCGTGGATCTCAGGACTGGGGAGCAATAGCAACCGGTCTCTTTCCCAGCCTCGAGGGCTTGGGTCCCCTTTCTCCCGACGGCGCCCCTCCCAACTTGTCCACCCTGCACACCCCAGAGTGACCCTGGACCTTGCTCACACCCCCACGTGACCCCGCGCTCACTGCCTTCCCTGGTTTTACTCTAAACACAGGTTTCTTCTGCTATCTCCTCGCCACGTGTGGGAAGCACCCGTTCCTTCAGACGTGAGTTGTATACGCCGTATGTTCCCTGGCGTGGACCTGCCACTCGGGGTGCCGTCAGGGCTGAGTGGAACAAGGGTGTCTGCGGCAGGGCGGCCCTGCGTCCCTCCGACCTTTAGCTCCTGCCCCGTCCACTCGGCAGAGCCACGGCCACGACGCTGTGCCCGTGTATGAAATGACAGAGCACACGTCGCCTGGGCCGGGTGCAGGGTGGGACCCAGGCCCCACAGAGCCCGGGAGGGGGGCCTCAGCCATGGTTATATCCATACCCGCCTCGCATTCGCCCTAAAATAAGAACATTCTCCTGTCCCCATCCTGCAGTCTGTTGCATATCAAGATTAACACCTCGCTTACGCTGACACGTTTTAACGTCCGCCCTTGGAGGATGGGAGGGGCGGCCGTGTCTGCACACGAATGGCAAAGGCAGCCGCGGGCTCGCGCGCTTTAGAGAAGGCCCCCCGGCTGAGAGGAGAGCGGGGACAGGCCAGAGGGCGGCCGATCCCATTCCCCAGGCGGGAGGCCGGAGACGGCGCAGGTGAGGGCGGAGCGAGGCTGAGTCCTCTGTGGGAGTGAAATGCAGCCCGGAGTCCAACGTCACGGTGAACTGTGGTCACACAGGCACTGAGGCGCGAGGCCTGTCCAGGCGACACTGATCCAAGGCGGTTCTGACGGGCCCAGGAGGCGGAAGACACACAGCCCTCTGGGGAATTGGAATCTGGGCGGGGTGTGGGCTTCAAGCAGGAGACAAGCCCCAGAGCCACCGCTGAGATGCAAACAGGAAGAGGCCAAGGCCGACTGAGGTCTGGGGCGGGTCTCCGGGCCTCGGGCCTCGGGCGGGCGTCCTGACTGCAGCCCGGCACCCAGAACCGCCGTGGGGAGTCGGTGCAGGTGCTGCAGGCGGCGGTGAGCCTTTCATGGGCTGCTTCCTGGGCAGACCACAGGCTTCGGTCTGCGAGCGTCTGTTCTGTGCCAGCACAGGGCGCGGTACCCGCTGTGGTGGGTGAGTGGTGACGGCCCAGTGCCCATTCGCAGCTCAGGGCACCCCCAGAGGTGAGGCCCCCGGGAGGCCTGCATCAGCCCACCCCGGTGCCGTGTGTCCTATTTCGCAGCGTGTCCACCTGGCGGGGAGCGGACAGTGTGGCCACGGCTCTGCCCGTGCGCTCGCAGACACGAGTCACGGCCGCCGAGCTCCTGGCTCTCCGCAGAGCCCTGGCACCCGTCCGCAGTGAGCCAGGGTAAGTGCTAGGCGCTCGGTGGGCAGGGGGTAGGAGCTTCGGGCGGGTTTGGGGGGTTCGAGGAGCACACACTTCCTTCAGCTCAGTGGCATTTAAGGGAGTCGCTGCAAGTGAGGGAGGGACACGGGGCTCCGCAGGGAGGCTGCGCCACAGCCCCAGAGGAAGGCGCTGGGGTGCTAGTCTCCGTAGTGAAATATTTATGCAAACAGGCAGTGTTTTCCCTGTCGGCAGCTGCGGTGCGCGTGGCTAATCTCTCCTGGAGATGCGAGAGCACGTTCCAGTCTAGACGGCAGCCCTGCACCTCCTCCGCGTGCGTGGACCCCAGAGGCGCCCCCAGAGCTGTGATTCGAGGCCTTCGGGTGTAAACGAGCCTTGTTTTCCTCTCTGCTCCGTGAACCCCGATCTGAGTCTTTGGAAAGGGTTCCCCAGCTCTCCTGCCGCATCTGCAATTCGGCGAGCTGCAATGCCATCCAGGCGACAGGCGACCCACAGCGTCCGTTTGGCTGCCAGCGGCCGCCATCACCCAGAGGAGGCTCAGAGGGAACGTCCCGGCATGACAGGTGTGGGGGGCATGGCGCGGTTTGACTCGGCGTCTGTCTGCCATGGCTGGAGGCTCAGTCTCCCGTGCTACCTCCTTTTCTGAGGTTTTGTGATTTTCAATGACCTCCCAGGGATTAGACCAAAACGCAAACCTCTAAACACAACTGGGGCCCTATCAGCTGGCCCCAGACTGCCTGTGTAGGCTTTGCTTCCGTCTCCTCAGCATGAACCCTGTCCCAGCAACCAGGGCGATGGGGCCGCCCCTGCAGCACCACCAGAGATCAGCGGGCAAACGCTAGCGCAACCAAGCCTCGCGGTGACCCGGACGTCCCCCTGGAGCTGAGCGGCCACGACCTGGAGCGAATGCTCACTGAGCGGTTCGGATGCAGCACTGCCCAGGGCCCCTGTAGGCTCCTGGAACCCAGGAGGGACCTGCAGCGCGGCTCCGCGGAGGGAGGGCACTGAGGCTCAGAGGGCAGAGTCACGGCACAACTTCCCTCACCAAGACCAGGCCCCGGGCAGCGTGGCGGCTCTGCCCTCCGTCTGTCGGGACGCGGTGTTTGAAGCACGGGGGGACAAAAGCAGCTGTCCCTCCATGCTCCCCCGTGTCCACCCACCTTCCTCCTTCCAAGGCTCTGGAAGCCACTCACGGGAAGATCCGGCCCCAGACAGCCTTCCCTCCGCTGCCCCCACCCCCCCTGGGGCTGCTGCTGGCAGGGCGCTGGGGTCCCCCTCCCTGTTGCCTCTGGTGTGGCTGTGCCCCCGGCACACCCCCTTCACCCCCACCCGCCATGCACACGGTGCCTTAGTCTGTCACGGAGAGAGGGCGACTGGGTAAAGGGCCTGGTGATTTTTCAAGACAGAAGTTGCTTCCTTCAGGGAAGGGGAGGAACCCAGGCTGCGCAGCTGCTCCTCTGAATGGAGCAGAACAGTGGACCCTCCCTGCGACCTGAGGCTCGCGTTCCAGGCCCCACTTCTTCCAGGACAGGCCGCCCTGCGGCAGGGGTCGTCCCCGGGACTGCGGAGTGGAGCCCGGGTCCGGGTCTCCGTGGGAAACCGGCCACTGTTTTCCAAGCACACGTCAGAAGAGCCCGATCACGTCCGAGCTGGGGCAGGTGAGTGACAGACGGCACACTGTGAGCCTCCGACCAACGGAAGACACTCTGGGAGGACGTGGCGCAGCTCACAGACAGCAGGGGGCCACCACCTCTCGTCCTGTGTGCACAGAAGTCTGCGTGGCTGAGGCAGTGAACTCTGCTAAGTGTCCCTTTCCGGGGCGCCCTCCCCCTGCTGCCCCCTTACCCAGAATGACGCCGTTGGGCTCCTCTGGTGGCTGCCACACCGTCCGCACCGACGTGAGCCTCACTTCCGGGAACACCAGCCTCACCGGGGGGCCTGGGGCTGGGGGAGAGAAGCCACGTGAGCAGGTGCCTGTGATGTTCTCTGGGTCCGTGACAGGTCACGTACGACTGTGAATGGGCCAGATGCAGTCACTGCATGGTGACACTGTTCATGGGGAAACTCCATGTTTTGGGTGAATGACTTTGGGGTCTAAGGGGCTGTGTGTGTGGCCGGCTCCCTGATGATTCTGAGGAAAACAACCCATTTTCATCCAGCCGTCTGCTGCGCTGCGCTCGAACTGTGCCGGGAGTCATGTGAGCGGGGCTCACAGAGGCTGGCAGCCAGGTCACTAATGTCGCTGTGGCGTGTGCATCGAGGTGAGAGTCAGGGTGGGGGTGGGCGCCTGGGTGTTGGCGGGGCGGGCACAGGGCAGGGAAGGGCACTAGACTGCGGGTGGTGAGCTCGAAGGAGCGTGCACGGTGTTGGATTTCAGTCGTGGACGCCTGAAAATCAGAAAGTCACGATGCGGCCGCAGTGCATTTCATGATAGAAACACTTCACCCTCTGAGCTGATTTCTTTTCGGGACTTGACACCCGCCAAGCGGAGGTAAGGGGCCGGAAGTCCCTCCCCGCGGGGGGGGGGGGGCAGGCATGGAGGGAGTGCCATGGTCACAGTCGGCGGGGTCCGAGGGCCGAGCTGCCTTCCGGGCACCAGCAGGTCAGGGAGCTGTGGCCTGTGGGCAGGGTTCACTGAGCCGGCAGGCCACTGTGTGCGTGGCCAGACTCAAACTTCCTGGTGTCCTGATCGACTCCCGGTGGGGGCCGTGGGCACGGGGCGGTCAGTGTGCCCACTAGAACACCCTGATGTGTGTCTGTCATCCCAGGGCAGCCGGACTCCCGCCTGCCAGCCGTCTCGTGTGGCCCGGGGCTCCCTGCGCGGTCCCCAGGGGCGATCGTTTGGGTCCCACGGAGGGCACCATGTTTGTATTGGGGCAGCAGGGTTTGTAAAGGACAATCACTCTAGACTTGCTGACCTGGACGGGAGGAAGACACGCGTACGGCTGAGTTTGGGGAACAATTTCCGAAACGCCCCTTCTCATGCTGTGACCTGGACACAATAGAGCGTCATCCAGTTTTACAGAGAAACAGCCGCCAGGACACTCGTCGCCTCCTGTCTGCAGCTGCTGGACATGCTGCACTCTGGGAGGACGGACGGACGGATGGGCGGAGGGGCTGATGTCAGCGCCCTCCTCCGCTAGGCGTGGCCATGGCGCCACCTCTGGTGAGGTGCAGGGACAGCTGAGCAGACAGGACATCAGGGGCCTAATTCAGGGACTTGGGTGAAGATGCTTAAGACCTAGAGGATGGACTTCTCCTCCGCAGGACGCTGAGGACCCCTGGGTGGGCTTCGGGGAGGCCAGCCTTCCCCTCCGACAGTCATCCAGCGTACGTGCGATGAGAGGGAGCTACCCTTCAAGGGCTTGGCATCCGCAAAGTGGGCAGACGTATTTCCTGATGCGTTAGACTTCCGTAGACACAAGTGTCGCGAGGGTCCTGTTGTCCAGGTGGGGAAGGTGAGCGGGGTGCTGGGAGCCCCTAAGGTGCGTACTCTACTCACGAACTTCTAATGACCTCAGATTACACAAAGGACGGTCACGGGCACCAGGACCCCAGGCACATGGTCGGCAGTGGGTGTTTAACTGGATCTGTGCAGACACCCCCGGAACGGCCCGCTCGGGTGTACGGCCCGCCCGCAGCCCTCACTGCCTGCCTGCTGCAGTTACCACAGAAACTCTGCACAGGTTCGTAATTAGGCCGTAAAAATTCACTCCCGGCTGAAATTGGCCATATAAATGCTCAGTGAATGAGAGACAATTTTGTTCTGTTTTCCTCAACTGGAAAAAAAGTGGCTGGGAAATCAAGTTAAAAATGACAACTGCCCACATGGCCCGCTGGTCGAAGCTGACCTGGGAGAGGGGCAGAGGCGGGGCAGACACCTACCGTCGTCTTTGGTGCGCTCCAGGACGAGGGGCGAGCTGGGGACCCCGTTCCCGATGCGCGTGAACGCCAGCACCTGCAGCTCGTACACGGCGAATTTACGCAGCCCGGCCAGGAGCGCCGACTGGGTGTGGTTCCCGCGCACCACCTGGCTGCTGGGCTCAGGGTCCAGGTCCTTGGCCCGGAACAGGATCTGAAGCATCAACACACAAGCGGGTGGGCGTGAGGACCAGGGTGCCGGAAGGGGCCTGGGCAGGTACAGGGTGACCATGAGGCCAGGGCCAGCCCAATTGTACTACCCGCCCTGGGCAGCTGGGTTGAAGGCTTGTGGAGCGAATTGCTACCTGCTGGCATTTGGGGGGCAGATGGGGTGGACGGTGATGAAGTGCTTGTGCCAAGTAGAAGGGCAGTTGCTGCTGGGATCTGGCCCCGGGCTGCTGACTGGCTGCCTTGCCACAATTTACAGTGAGACAACCAAAGGCAGCCACTAGAATGAGGGCTCCATGAGGGAAAGAGACAGTCGGCTTCCCACAGTTTACTGGGGACGTGGGCTCCTGTCTCAGAGGAGCCGCCACTGTCCACCTGAACCTCGGCTCACACCAGTGACCCAGAGGCTGTAAAAGAAGGCTCACCAGGAGAAGTGTGCAAAGAGCATGGCGGGTGGTGTAGAGTGGGGTCCCTGAACCCACTCATCGTGATCGCCTAACAGAGTCATTGTGTCTAAAGGAATCACCCCAACGCGATCACCATGTCTAACGAAATCACCGTGTCTAAATGGAATAACCCTATCTAATGGGATCACCTTGCCTAATGGAATTGCCCTGTCTAATGGAATCATCATGTCTACTGGAATCATCGTGTCTAATGGAATCATCATGTCTACTGGAATCACTGTGTCTAATGGAATCACCATGTCTACTGGAATCATTGTGTCTAATGGAATCATTGTCTCTAATGGAATCACCATGTCTAATGGAATCATTGTGTCTAATGGAATCATTGTGTCTAATGGAATCACCATGTCTACTGGAATCATTGTGTCTAATGGAATCACCATGTCTACTGGAATCATTGTGTCTAATGGAATCATCATGTCTAATGGAATCATTGTGTCTAATGGAATCATCATATCTACTGGAATCATTGTGTCTAATGGAATCACCATGTCTAATGGAATCATTGTGTCTAATGGAATCATCATGTCTAATGGAATCATTGTGTCTAATGGAATCATCATATCTACTGGAATCATTGTGTCTAATGGAATCACCATGTCTACTAGAATCATTGTGTCTAATGGAATCACCATGTCTAATGGAATCATTGTGTCTAATGGAATCTCCATGTCTAATGGAATCACCGTGTCTAATGGAATCACCATGTCTAATGGAATCATCGTGTCTAATGGAATCATTGTGTCTAATGGAATCATTGTGTCTAATGGAATCATCATATCTACTGGAATCATTGTGTCTAATGGAATCACCATGTCTACTGGAATCATTGTGTCTAATGGAATCATCATGTCTAATGGAATCATTGTGTCTAATGGAATCATCATATCTACTGGAATCATTGTGTCTAATGGAATCACCATGTCTACTGGAATCATTGTGTCTAATGGAATCATCATGTCTAATGGAATCATTGTGTCTAATGGAATCATCATATCTACTGGAATCATTGTGTCTAATGGAATCACCATGTCTACTGGAATCATTGTGTCTAATGGAATCATCATGCCTAATGGAATCATTGTGTCTAATGGAATCATCATGTCTAATGGAATCACCATGTCTAATGGAATCATCATATCTACTGGAATCATTGTGTCTAATGGAATCATTGTGTCTACTGGAATCATTGTGTCTAATGGAATCGCCATGTCTAATGGAATCACCGTGTCTAATGGAATCATTGTGTCTAATGGAATCACCGTGTCTAAATGGAATAACCCTATCTAATGGGATCACCTTGCCTAATGGAATTGCCCTGTCTAATGGAATCATCATGTCTAATGGAATCACCATGTCTAGTGGAATCATTGTGTCTAATGGAATCATCATATCTACTGGAATCATTGTGTCTAATGAAATCATTGTGTCTAACGGAATCACCATGTCTAATGGAATCGCCGTGTCTAACAGAATCGCCGTGTCTAACGGAATCGCCGTGTCTAACGGAATCGCCGTGTCTAACGGAATCGCCGTGTCTAATGGAACCGCCATGTCTACTGGAATCATTGTGTCTAACGGAATCACCATGTCTAATGGAATCATTGTGTCTAATGGAATCACCGTGTCTAATGGAATCATTGTGTCTAATGGAATCGCTATGTCTAATGGAATCGCCGTGTCTAATGGAATCACAGTGTCTAACGGAACTGCCCTGTCCAATAAGGCTGGGGAAGAGTGACTGCAATGCCCAGGGAGGGGCAACTGGAGAACAGGTGGGAAAATCAGACAGTAGGGTCTGATTCAGTCAGCATGAGCAGACTCACTTGGACCCGTGCTGCGGTGTCAGAAAGCGTGCGGCCCTGCTGCCCAATCCAGAACCTGGTTCTGCTGCTTTGGGAGGTGATGGGACAGACAAATCGGTTGTGAGGGCCTGGGGGATATGTGTGCCGCCCAGCCCACAGTGCTGCCCCAGCAGCTGGGAGGAGTCAGGACGGGACAGTGACGGCACGTGCACACGTGGTGCCTGCAGTCGGCTCGCGAGCTCCGGAGCGAGGCCATTCTATAGGATGGCCCACCCCGCACATGTGGGGCTGCGGAGGCTCGGGGTTTCAGAGCCACCAGTCTGAGCCTGGCCTGGCCGAGTGAAGGGGCAACACCAGCGCCACATCCCCAGGCTGCAGGGAGGCTGACACGGTAGCTGGGGGAGACCAGGAAGCAGGGGGCGCTGCAGATCCGTAAGGACACAAACGCTTTGGTTTGGAGGCGACGTGGGGTGGGGCCTGCAGGTTCACCGACACATACCTTGTAGCCCAGTATGAGCCCGTTCTGGTCCTGCGTGGGCACCGAAGCCCATGTCAGTAGGATCTGGGTCGAGCTGACCGCCACGGCCGACACGTTGTCAGGAGCCGCCGAGGGAACTGCGAGGAACGAGTTAAACAGGTTGGCAGCCACAGTCTGAAGGCTTCCGCAAATAAAGGCGCAATTTTTACCCCAATAATCCAGTTGTCCTTGAAACAGCAATGTATTCTGAGCATTTTGTAGAGATCAGATGAAACCTCCAGGGGCAGAACAGAAATGTAAATCTCTTTAATATGAGCAACAAATTCCATAAATCCTGGGTATTTAGGAGCTCAGCTCTATCTGGGTCCACCCAGCAAGGAAGTACGTGTGGCCTATTTTCATATTAACTTTCGGGGACTTTTCCCTCTAATGGAAAATCCTCATTTTCAGACACCGGTTCACTGACACCTCTGAGCACGGTGCTTTGTGAGGGGGACAGGCAGGCTTGAGGGGGTGATGCTGTGATCTGCACATCACATTTAATCCCCACAACAGCCCATGAGGCAGGTGTTACACCCCGGCTCCGCGGATGGAGAAACCCAAGCCGGGGAGAATGCGTACAATCCAGGTGAATGAAATGCTTTTTCAGTGAGGTGGGCCGACGGAGGCCACGCCACGTGGTTCCTGGCTCACGTACTCGAGGCGACGTTTTTACATCACTGAACTCACTGTCTCGATTCAGTCAGACGTCAAGTAAGGACAGCAAAGTTTAGATGACCTCACTTTGCTTCTCTCGTTTTCTGCGACCCATTTGAACTTGAACGTCATTCAGACGGGGACAGGTGGGCCTGGAGGCCCCAGCACCCTTGGGCTGCCCTTCCCTTCACACGCTCGAAGCACAGAAAGGGCAGCCCTCAGCTGCCGCCCGGAGGGCACACCGCCCTTCGTGATCAGGAAGGAGGGGAGAGACGCCACGTTCACTGCCTGAGTCTATAAGCACCCGGACGCGGGCACCTTCTCACCCAGCCCCAGGACAGCCTGCGGGCTGACTCAGCAGGCGATGTGACCTGCCCGCGGCGACTACTGTGCACAATGGCCACCTGAAGCCGGGAAGCTGAGGCTGGCCCAGGGAGGTGACATGCTCCCAGGCTCTGGACTAGGACCAGACCCAGCGAGTACCCTGACCTGTGTGGTCGGGGAAGCGGCCCGGCCCTCTGTGCCTCAGTTGTGCAATGGGAGAGCCCGGCCCACCATGTCTGAGCCTGGGGCCAAGCGCTCGGCTCTGCAAGGAGCAGGTCATCTATGGCTACTTGTTCTGAAGAAAGTGATGCACTGACACTATCACCTCCTTCCTCTGGGGAGGGGAGGACGGGAAATGGTGTGAAGGGTGTGGCACACGGAGCGTCTGCTCCTCCCCCTCTGCAGTCCTCCCAGGATCCTGTGAACAGTGGGCGTGGGAATGCTCACGGGGGCTTCCTCTACCCTCTGTGTACAGACTGTTTGTTCACTTACTCAGTCACCCAACCACCCACCCATCCATCCAACCACCCATCACCCCACCATCCATCCATCCATCACCCACCTATCTATCCACCCACCCACCCATCCATCCAACCACCTATCACCCCACCACCCATCCATCTACCCATCCATCACCCACCCATCCATCCACCCATCCATCCATCACCCACCCATCCATCCATCCATCCATCACCCATCCATCTATCCAACCATCCATCACCCACCCATCCATCCACCCATCCATCCATCACCCACCCATCCATCCATTCATCCATCACCCACCCATCCATCCAACCATCCATCACCCACCCATCCATCTACCCATCCATCCATCCATCACCCACCTATCTATCCACCCACCCACCCATCCATCCAACCACCTATCACCCCACCATCCATCCATCTACCCATCCATCACCCACCCATCCATCCATCCATCCATCACCCACCCATCCATCCAACCATCCATCACCCACCCATCCATCCAACCATCCATCACCCACCCATCCATCCAACCATCCATCACCCACCCATCCATCTACCCATCCATCTATCCAACCATCCATCATCCACCCATCCATCCAACCATCCATCCATCCATCCATCCATCCACCCATCCATCCATCCACCCATCCATCCATCACCCACCCATCCACCCATCACCCACCCACATGTATTCATTCCCAAGTACTTCCTTCTTATAGCACAGTGATGGCGGAAGTGTTCTGACAGCCCGTTAGTCAGAACACAGAAAATAATATGGGTTTGCCCAGGAATGCTGCTTCCCACATTTCAGCCCTGGATCTTCTACACCGAAGTAATTTGGTCTTTGTTACGGGTTGAAGTGTCCCCCCAGAATGTGTATGTTGGATTCCTATCCCTCCTCCCCAAGCCTCCGGATGGGACCTTCTCTGACAATAAGGCTGTGGCCAATGCAATCCCTGAAATGGCTCTCGCTGTAGGCAGCAGGCCTGGCCCAGGATGACTAGGCTCCTTGTAAGAACGGCAGGTGAGGGGGCACACACAGGGGAGAGCGTGCAGATGGCTCACGGTGCCACAGGGGTGACCAGAAGCGGGGCGACCCGGGCAGCTCCTCCCTGGCTCTGCTAACACCTTCGTCTCCGACTCCTGGCCCCCAGACCTGGGACAGACTTTCTGTGTTAAGCCACCCCGCTGGGGCACTTGGCTCACACGGCTCTCGGAAACGCGAGTCGGTGAGGAAGAGGCAGGCCCTGCCGGTGCCGAGAGCTGTGAGGCTCTGCGGCAGGTGTGACCAGGTCGCTGCCATGCCGGCAGGTTCTGCAGGTGGAGGCCGAGGGAGACAAGAGGGCAGGCCCAGCACGGGTCACAGCATAAGAGGACACGCTGCTCGAGGACACTGAGCCTGGGGTGGGGCATCTTCAGCCAGAGGGGGAGGCCCGGAGGGCATCCTGGGAAGCAGCCTGTCTGGTCTGCACCTACACGTGCAGTGCTGGGTCGTGTGGCGGCCGCAGGGGCCAGCGACCGCCAGACTGTCCCATTTCCCGCCCTGCTTCTGTATGCACTAGCTGACCATCTGCAGAGCCCCGGCCTCCGGCTGCCTGCCAGGGGCGGTTGGGGCTGAGTCCACAGAACGAAGAGGCCCTGCTCCTGCCTGCAGCCCAGGAGCACTGGCCCCTGCGGTCTGGAGAGAGCTGTGCTGGCCCGCCTGCCCCGGAAGACGCACTGTCCTTCCCAAACACGCCACTGGAGGGTCACGCATCCGGTCACTCAGCCACGCAACAAAATAATATTAATCTGATGGAGCACTTCAGTGTCACAGGAGAAGAATATTCACAACGTCAGGTTTGCTCAGCTCTCTAAGGGGGAGGCTTCTGGCCACCCTGCATCCCAGAGCCGCCCACGGTGGCCCCCAGTGCCCTGGCCGCTCTCTGCGCCTGTCTTCACTCCACCACGGTGGTCCCACCACACCGCTCACACAAGCCTACTTCACGAACAGCGATGACCACTGGCGTCCTGCGTCGACTGTGGATGACAGGGTTGCTGTCATTGAGAGAAAAGGTGAGCGGACGATCAAGCCAACTTAATTTCCAGCTCCAGGATGAGGTGACCAGCCCTACACGTGCCCAGGACAGGAGAGCTACATTCCGAGAACTGTTGGTCCCAGACGAGAACACCTGGGACCCAAACTGTCCTCCCAGCCAGCCAGACGCATTGGATCAACATTCCCAACTGAACGAACATTCAGTCAACAGTACGAATAACGCGGCAGGTGTGGCTCAGTGGACTGAGCTCCTCCCAGGGACTGAGAGGTCCTGGTTCGATTCCCCAGCAGGGCACATGCCCTGATTGCAGGCTCGATCCTCAGGAGAGGGCGTGCAGGAGGCAGCCGATTGATGTTTCTCTCCCACCAGTTTTTCTATCTCTCGGCTCTCTCAAAAAAGTCAATAAAAATGGATGTAAAAAATTAATTAAAAAAATAACTGTGGTCATGACTGTCCAGAGGAGGAGGAGGGAAACTCTGTGCCTAGGTGTGCAGGCTGGGTTGTGTGCTGGCTGCATGGCCCGGGACTGCCACGGCAGCCCACGGGGTCCCACAGGGTCCCACGGTGGCCCACGGGGTCCCACGGTGGCCCACGGAGTCCCATGGCAGCCCATGGGGTCTCATGGTGGCCCACGGCATTCCACAGGGTCCCATGGCGGCCCACAGAATCTCATGGTGTCCCACGGCGTCCCACGGGGTCCCATGGCATTTTACGGGGTCCCACGGCGTCCCACAGTGGCCCACGGGGTCCCACGGCGGCAGCACCGTTCTGCCTCCCTGCCAGCAATGTGGAGGGTCCCGTTTCTCCACACTGTCCCCAGCACTTGCTGCTGTCCACCATGTTTCACATTTCATTTCAGCCGCTGCAGGTCTCAGCTCCCCAGTGGCTGATGGCGCTGAGCACCCCCGTGAGCTTGTCGCCATGAGTGTGTGCTTTGAAGAAAGCCCTCCTCAGATCCGCCGTCCAGGTTTCAATGGGGCTGTGTTTTTACGCAGAAGCTGTAAGAGTTTTTATAAATATATACTCTGGATACCAGTCCCTCACAACAGATATGACTGGCGAACATTTTCTATCATTTTGAGGATTACTTCTCAGAACGTTCTTCACGGCACCCTGTGAGGCAGAAACATGTTCATCTTGACGACTCCAGCTGTCTCTGTTTCTCTTGCTGCTCGTGCCTTGGTGCCCAGGCCCAAGCTCCACATCCCCGTCTCCTCCGGGGGTTTCTGGACCGTTCACTTCGTGTGCGTCGGGAGGGCGGGCACAGGACTCCGTGTGCGGGGGGACACTGAAGGTTTCCCCGGGCAGGTCCTGGGAGTGTCCCGTTCAGAGAGGGTACAGCCTTCAAGAGCTTTGTCTTTCTGTGGGGTCCTGGCTTCAACAGACTCACGTAGACTCCAGGTTGAATGTCCCGTTCCCGGTGGGCATCTGATCCGAGTCCTAAAACCACCAGGAGGCCCCAGCCCACGCCCACCCCATCCACACACCTCGTCTGCCCCCCCCCACTCCCACTGTCTGCTCCTCCCTTGATGTCTGACATCGGTGGAGTCTTCTGTATTTCTTATGAGCACAACTATACAATTCAAATTTCAAAAATTATGTTTTATCCCTAATTTTCTAGTAAGTTTTTAATAACCGTTTTATTGATCTATTACTGAGGTTAGACCTGTCCCTCAGAACTATTCGAGGTCTCTCCTTCGTCACAGAGATTCAGGTTGGGACGATAGCGGAGCTTTGAAGTCCAGGTGGTCACGCGGCCACCGGCTGGGCACTAGCACCTCTCCATCCTTTACTTCTAACGCAATCAACCCGCAGCCTGGAGGGAGGCCGGACAAGAAGTGGAGGCAGCCCTGGCGGCTCAGGAAGCCCTCACTGGACGCTGCTCCTTCTGGAAGCCAGAGGCTCTTGTTAACCGACCGTCCGTCCGTCTGTCCAGGACCCCACGCCCACCAACAGCCTTCCTCATCCGACAGCGGCTCTGCTCCCCGGCTGCTGTTCGAGTTCTCCCCTCTGTCCCGCACCCCCACCCAGAGAAGTCCGGGAAGAAACCAGTCACACGCCAGCCCTACAGCCTTTGCTTCTGGGTGAGACACCAGCCTGGAGCAGGTGACTGAAAGCAGACAATGCCAAGGTCGACCTGTCCCAGAACCTACAGTGTCCCTGACACGGCCAGGCGGGCTCACACCTACTGGGTCTCATGGGCGGGGACCGGGGAACAAGCCAGAGAGGGCGGGAGGAGAAGGCTTCAGCTTCCACGGACCGGCGGGTTCGCGCTGAGCCGCAGCCAGAGCTGGTGAGACCGTCTCAGCACACACGCTGCGGTGTTGGAGGGCCCGGAACCTTGCACTGTAAGGGACCCTTAGAATCTCCACAGTCTTGCCTTTCATCACCGATGGTGAACGTTATCCTTAACTAAAGTAATAGTAACAGGAGCCCGGCCTGTGCGGAACCGTCAGGGCTTCCTGGGAGGGGCGCCGGCTCTAATGGTTTCACTTAGGTTACCCCGCAGGTTGGCTGATTCCTGGTGAGGACCACGCCCACCGGACACAGGAGGGCGGAGCCAGCGAGGAGCCAGTGAGCCAGGGGCTGAGCTCCCTCTCGGGGACACGCGCTTCCGGGCCGCAGGGTCCCGTCTCACCTGACTCCCGCGTGCGCCCGCGGACCACCTCGCTCCAGGGCCCGGCCCCGATGGCGTTGAAGGCCTGAATCTGCACCTCGTACTCCGTCCACTCCTCCAGCTCCTCGATGGTGAGCTCCCGCTCCAGCCGGTCGCTGACCACGTGTGCCAGGGCAGAGGACGGCAGGTCCGGGCGCCAGTACTTGACCCGGTAGCCCACGGACTCGGGGTTCCCGTTGTACTGGGAGTCGGGCAGGGGCTGGGGGGGACAGCGTGTGAGCTGACATCTCAGGGCTTGTCCCTGCCGAGGTCTCCGAGTGGGGGCCTGTCTTAGAGGCGAATCCCATGAACAGTATTTTCTGGGGGTGATAGTCTTAGAAACTGCATTTTCCCTGGGACTTTTCTTCTGCTCGTTAAACGGAATCCTGTCAGTCAATCTGGCTGGTCCTAATTTCTTTGAATACCTTCTGGCTTAATTTTGTGGGGAGATGTTCTGATGAAATGTCACGCTGGCCCTCTTACGAATACCGAGTTCCACATTGACCCAGATCGAGGACAGGCCCCGCCCACGGCGCCTGGGCCTCCTTCCCCAAAGACCGCTCCTCGGCTCCCAGAAGCCCGGGGGAACGCTACAGGTAACAAGCACCCCTGGCGGGTCTGAGCCCAAAGCCTGCTGAAAAGTGAATACTTTTGCCTCAATGACGGGATGAGCCTTGACTGGGACAAAGGAGGGCTGAGCAATGGCCAAGCTCTGGGTTCACGTGTGCCCCTGGGAACTCCAGACCACCGCCCTGCACCGCCCCCCCCCCCCCCCCACTGCCTCCCAACTCACCACCCAGCGCAGCCGCAGGCTGGTCTCGCTGGCCGTCCGGACGGTGACGCTGGCCGGAGCGGCGTCGGGGGGCGCCTGCAGCGTCTGGATGACCCGAGAGGACTGACTGAAGGGGCTGGCCCCGACCACGTTCACCTGCCTCATCCGGAACCTGGAGGCAGACCAGGGAGAGTGTCACTGCAGCAGCAGGACAGCGGGAGACAGAGAGACGAAGGAAAGCAACCCCCACGGCCACTGCCCCTGGGCACTGGGGGCTCAGGCCCGGGTCTACCTGGGTCCTAGAGGCCGATACGCTCAAGGGGGCCCTCTTTCCACCTGGTTTCATTAAAAATGCAAATTATATATATGGCCCTTTTCCCTAAAAGACCTCAAAGAATGTCAACCTGCCAATCAGCATGTCAAATCCCCAAGGGGAGCGTAACTGGGCACGTGCCGCAGCCAGAGGTCTGTGCCGCCAGCGGCAATGGGCTGGTTCCAGGTGTGTCCTACGGGGGTCAGAGTTCAAATAGCTATTTTGCAGAACCGGGGCCTCGGACAGCCACACCAAATGACAGCTCTGAAAGCCCATGTCTTCCTGAGGCCCCAGGGCACCTGTGCCTGTTCCCCGTGAGCCGGGGGGAGGAGCAGCGGCCCCGAATCCACACCGCGGGATTTGGACCCGGCCGATCAGACTGGTCTGTTTCCCGGTCTGTGAACTGAGGGGAGTCGGTGCCGCGTTCCAGCTGTCTCTTCGCAGTGACATCGACTGGTGCTTGAGCTCAGCTCACACGCAGGTGCGGCGTCCGAAGCGCACACACGCGTTGGTTCCAGAGCTTCCTGAACTCACGCGCAGCTGGGACAGGGACCCGGTCTCTGCCGCAGCTTCTGACCGTGGAGATAATTACACAGCCCACCAATTGCACGTGGCGAGTCTCGGCTCCCAACAATATCTTCTGTAAAAAGGGGCGCCTGCTATCTGGCTTCGTCTGCTCCAATCTTAGGAAAGGTGTTCAAGGGGGTAGAAGCTAGACCTTCTCTCCCGTTGGTTTTTTTGTTTAGAGCCTCGCTCTGGCCTTGGACTGAAAAGTGTTCTTCACAACGACGTCGCCTCACCCCCTGCTCTGCGACCTGTCCTCCGTGGTCGCCCTGCCCTGCCCTGCCCTGGCCGGACATTGTCAAGCTGCTCGTGCGGTGATGAGGGGGAACGGCACCTTCCGTCTCTTACGGGAGTTACAGCCTCACTGACTGCTGGCGATCACACTCCCCTTCACCAAGGCTAAGGAGTTGCCGCCCGATGTGTTTCAGGGTCAAGGAGCAGGACGCGAGATGGCACCTAAGTGGCTGGTGAGCCGCAGCTCCTGGGCCCGGAAGGGGTGTCCCGGGACACCTGCTTTGTGGACACAGGGTGTGCAGTTCCGTAAAGAGAAGTGCACACATCTGACCGCACAGCAGTGAGCTGTCTCAACGGGCGTCTGCCAGCCGGTGTGGGCGGACGGGCCCTGCTGGCCTTGCACCGGGGACAGACCTCCCCTGGAACAGGGCTCGGCCATGCACCTTGCTCTACAGGTGCAACCTCCGTTCTCGCCCCCGGGAGACAGCGCACTCCCAGGCATGTGACTAGGTTTTGCTATTGCCGACAGCCACCTGCCGAGTGCCCCTGCTCTCACCTGTAGTGAGTGTAGGGCGTGAGGTTTGGGATCTCCAGCGTCTGCGCGTCGGGCTCATTGTCCTCCTCGTACAGGCTGACCCACTCCTCCTCGTCGCCGATGGCTCCCACCTGTGGAAAGGGAGCCGCAGGGCGGGGCTGTGGTGTGTGGGGCTAGGCAGGCCCCAGGGGCCCCCGCACGTGGGGGTAAGTCCTGCACACACGCCTCCCCCTTGTGCCTTGGAGATCTGGGGCTCCTGCCGTTCCCTCCACGTCAGGCCCTGAGAGTGAGGCCTCTGGGGATGACCTTCTGGGGGCTGGAAGGGACCGCACGCCGTCCTGCCCCTCCTCCCGATGGACAGTGAGGACTGAGAGTGGCTCGGAGAGAGGACTGGCCGGGACCCCACGCGACCCCGAGTGGCCGTGTGTCCTCACTTAGGGTGCAGAGCCATTTCCAGCACACGCTGACCAGGGGCTCGTCTGTCCTGCTCACACTAGACCTTTCTGCCCCGAACACACCCCAAAGACACCGTGTGGCTGCCCTCGAAGCCCACCTGCAGGCCCAGGCCCTCCGGACGCGAGAGCCGCCTCTGGGCGGAGCTGACCTCTTCAGACACAGTCCACCCACACGCCCCCTGGGGTGCCCTGCGAGCCCCCAGCTGCTACCTCACCAGGGTCTCCGGAGCCGGCTTCGGTGGCTCTGACCCTCTTAGGGGCCCTGCTCTGAGCCTGAGCCGCAGCTCTCATGACGGCCCGAGGCAGCTTCTAGTCCCGTCCACGCCGATCCGGCCATGAACCTCGTCTGGCCCTGCAGGAGCCATGTGCCGCTCCCAGCAGGAGAGCAACAGGGTCCGCCCGCGGCCCCAGGCCAGCCAGGGGCCCCCAGAGTTCCAGGGGTCTGCACCCCTGCCCCAGGCACACTCTAGGGCCTGTGCAGGTTGTGGGGACACAGGGGACACACGCAGAGGGAAGGCTGTGAGCTGGAGCGTCAGGCCAGATGAGTGCAGGGCCTGGGCCTGACCCACAGCAGACTGAAATGACCCACAGGAGGTGTGCTTGCTTGGCCCCCGAGGAAGCAGGCTGGCAGCGGCTGGGTCGTCCTGGGACGGCCTGAGGATGCAAACGACCTTGGGTTCCTGGAGGGACGGCGGGGAGGCGGGGTCAGCGGACACAGGGAGGCCGGTGCTTCCTCAGGAGGCTGAGCGCAGATGCCCACCTCCTCGCACTCTGAGCTGAGACGCGGACACTCCCCAAAGGCGAGCACAGAATCTGCCCCCTGTGCGCCCCACAGAACGGAAAGCCGGTTCTCCCACACGCTCACGCGGCCCAGGGCGGAGACAGCGGGCGTCACCAAGGGATGCTGGTGAACACGGAGGCCCACCCACACAGCCAGTGTTACTCGGCCACGAGAGGAATTGGGGTGCTGATACACGCCACAGTGTCTGAACCTCAGAAACACGCGAAAGACCAGGCCCCAGAGCCATCTGAAGGATGATCCAGTCACATCAAATACACAGAACAGGTAAACCCACAGAGACAGAATGCAGATGGCCGGGGGCGGGGGTGCCTGCTTCTGGGGATCCCTCTGGGCGTGAGGAGCTGGCGGCTCCCCAGCAGGACGGTGCCCGCCATTCCTGGGAAGAGCGGTGCCCGCCCTGCGGTCTCTGAGCAGGGCGGTCTCTCCTGGAGCCCCAGCGTCATGTGCCACCACCCCTCAGACGGCCCCACCTGCCCCCAGGGGTGCCTGCGGCTGACGGTGCGGATGGGTGGGGGCAGCCACGCTCCCCTGCTTCCCACCCATGCTCTGTCTCTTCCGCTAACGGCCTGATTTGAATGGGTCCAATCCCTGGCGAGCCCAGGAGGGCACACGGGGCTCCATTTGGCTCTGCCTGCCCCTTCTCCCTGCCACCACAGCTGGGCATCGCAGCCTCAAACACCTGCCGCAGTCTCCCTCTTCTCGCTCCAATGCGCCTCCCCCTTTCTGCTCTTCTAAGCAGCAGGCCAACGCCTTCAGAATCTGGAGCATCTAGGCCTTGGGACACCCCGGGGACGACAGCCCCTTGCCCCCCTGCTCCCCCCAGGCTCCAGAATGATGCCCTGGCCATTGTCTCAGAGCATCGTTCCCGTCCCCCCACGGTGCTGACCGCCACAGAGCACACCCTGAAACGTGCCGTGGGCCACACGCTGGGTGCAGAGCCGTGTTCCCCTCACTAACGCGGGCCCAGCGGGGAGGGCGGCCTGGTTCAGAGGAGGGAGCCGGAGTCGAAGGACTCAGAGTGGATGAGAAGAAGCGCGGTGAGACCCCAGGGTCGCCCCGACCTCCAGAGTGGCAGCTCCATCTTCCACAAGGTGGCCCCTCGCGGTCCAGCGTCTGGGCCGAAGGGTAAAGCTACGACCTTAGGGGGTGAGCCTCAGGCAGGCCCATAAACAGTTCCGGTCCTGGAGTCAGCCAACTGCACCGCGGGTTGAACACAGCTGCTCCTGCTCGTGTGCATAAAATTTTACTGGGACAGGACGTGCTCCGTGGGTTGCCAGGGGCCAGGTCCATGCCCCACAGCAGGGCCTTGCTGGGGCGGCAGAGACCATCGGCCCACAGGCTGGAGGATCTATGGACACGTCTGCCCACGCACTCGAGGCTCCGGCCCAGTGGACACAGCTCCTCTGCCGCGTTTCCGGGTCTCGCCACGCTGGTTATCGCTTTTGTCCCGAGGGTGCCCCCCAGGCGGGGCCAGGGTCTTACTCCTCCCTCTACCCCGGCAGCTTCCCCAGGGTCCAGCCCAAACTTGGGACCCAACCTGTTAATTGAACACATGAACTAACACACTAACGAACAGCGTGTGGCTTCAAAATCAGCACTGAAGTGAGTTGTATCGCCCTGAACCTCAAAAGCAGATTATTCCAGGAAACATCATTTCACTCACTGACCTCCAGGGAAAACCTTACATTCCTACCACAGGCTCACACTCTGATCTGAAGAGACCGACACTGTCTAGCAAAGAGCATAAGTCCTTTCGTCCTTGCTGGGTCCTCCGGCTCCAGGGAGATTTCGAGACCACTGTGACAGAGTTCTAGGACAACCGCTATTTGCCGGTGGTGCCCTGGACGCCGACGACGCAGAACTCTCAAAGATAAAACAAATCAGCCTTGGCTGGTGTGGCTCAGTAGTTGGAGCATCGGCTTGAAGACCAAAGGGTTTTGGGCTCGACTCCAGGTCAAGGGCACCTACCTGGGTTGCAGGTTCGATCCCCGGCCCCAGCTGGGGTTGTGTGGTTGGAGCCAACCAATCGATGTGTCTCTCTCACATCTATGTTTCTCTCCCCCTCCCTCCCTTCCACTTTATCTAAAAAAAATCAATAGAAAAATAACCTTGGGTGAGGATTAAAAGAAAAAAGATAAAACAAATCAGAGCTCCCGGGGAAGCTGGGTTCTGGTGGCTTTTCCTTTTGCTTCTAAAGCAAACAAACAGCATCTGACAATGCTTATTACACAAGCAGAATCGCCACACACTTCTGCTACTCCGCCGCCGTTCGGGCCCGGGGGCGCCTGCCGTCTGGACTCACCGGGAGATGCCGCCTGCCCGCCCTCCTCCCCTCAGCACATGTTCACTCACCGGCTGCCCGGGACCCAGACCCACCACCCGTGCCAAGCCAGACCTTGGTGTCTGCGGTGGAAGGCCTCTGTGGTCGGCGGGGAACCAGAGGGCAGGGAGGACCTCCTGTGCTCTGCCTGAGGCCCCGAGCTCAGCACCAGAGGCCAGGAGCTCAGCGGCTCCTCAGTGAGCCACCATTCGCCTCCCCAGCAAGTAACTGCAGACAGACGCCGGGGAGCTGCAGATGGGATGGGAGGCCCGTGGGAACAGCGTCCCTTCACCAGAGCGAGGGGGGTGGCACGAGGTGCCCGGAGACCCTCCCTGGAGGCCGGCCCAGGCCCTGCGCCCTCTGGGCTGAAACTCCGCTGTCAGCAGGAAAACCTTCATGTCAAGCCCTTGCAGAGTCGCCTCGTGCTCTGAGGGGTCTGGCCGAGCCCGCGAGGCCTCCAGAGGCAGCCGCAGGGCTGGAGGAAGGGGACAGACGGGCGTCATGGCACAGCCAGGCTGGGGTCTCGGGTGGCCTGTGGCGGGACACCACCCCCCGGGCGGACAGACGTCACTGCGGAGGGAGAGAAAGGGGCCAAGCAGATCCGGCAGAGACTCCGTTTTGGGGCCCTCGCCATGCCCTGGGGTCCACGTTGGGTCCCTGGCCCAGCCAGTCAGCTTCCACTCGAGCACAGGGGAGGCCAAAGGCTCCCTGCTGTGCTTCCGGTCTCCCTCCCTGTCACCCTGCAGTGCAGCCTGGTGCACCCCGAGTGCAGGCCTCAGCGTCTGGGCCTCCGCTCCTGCCGTAGGGGAGGGAGGAGGCAGGATGCGCTGGAAGGGCCTCTGAATGGAGCAGCAGGAGGCTTCCTGGCTGAGCCCAGCTCCCGGTGCACAGAGCCGCCCCGCCTCGGCCCCGCCCTCCGTCTGATGGCCCCATGCTCCCTATTCACCGCTCCCTGCACGAGGCCCCGAAATACTCCGCTCATCTTATCGTCAGTTGTCCCCCTCCCATGGGGAAGCTTCTCCTGAAGGCCACCTGCGGGCCCGTGACTGCCCCTGCGCTGGGGGCCCCAGTGTCTGCATTTGACGCCCTGACATCTGGGCCCTGCTGACCTGCAGGGACGGACCGCCCAGGGTCAGCCGAGTCTAGAGACAGACCCACTGTCCCTGGGGCACACCGTTCAGATGCAGCCCCCGCCCAGCCCTGCTCTGTGGGCTCACGCTGTCCACTGTCCACCTGCCCTCGTCACCCAGGGCCAGGAACCAGCCACACAGCCAGTCCGACGCCTGCTCACCCGGCCTCGCCGGCTCCTTCCCACGGAAACCACAGCGAAGGGGCTCGCCCGCGGTTCACGGTCCCCCGCCTCTGCCACCAGCCCTGCCCCCGCTTCCCCGCGTGGCCCTGAGCGGTGTGGCCGCCCCTCCTCTGAGAACTGGACCAGCTGTGTTTTCAGTGAGTCCTCTCTCATCTGCTGGCCTCACCATAGCTGAATAAAAATAGAACCTACATTTAAAAAATTGTATTATTATTATTCTTAATTCTTACCCAAGGATATTTCTCCATTGACTTTCTAGATGGAATGGGAGGGAGGGAGGGAGGGAGGGAGAGAAACATCGATGTGAAAGAGACACACGGATTGGCTGCCCCCCACTGGACCCCGACGGGGGCTGGGGTTAGAACCTGCACTCCAGGTATGTGCCCTTGACCAGGAATCAAACCCACAACTCTGCAGGCCGAGGGCCGACGCTCTAACCGCTGAGCCAAACCAGTCAGGGCTAAGACCTACTGTTAAAACAGCAGGTGGCGCGTACTCTCCTAGGGCTAAGCCCTTCGTTCCTCTCGGAGCGTCTTCCTCCCCATCCCAACACGTCCGCCCTTCCAGGCCCAGAGAAGCCTCACCTCCTCCGTGGAGCCTGCCTTGGTTTCCCATCAGTCACGTGTTTTCTGACACCATCTCAACAGAACTTTCCCACAAGTCTCGTTTGTCTCCATCACGGACATCTCAGGGGTCCCTCCCCCGCACCCCACCCGAACCACGAGTTCCTGGGTGTCGGGACGCACGGTCTCTCATCTCGTCTCGTGTCTGCGTGACCCCTGAACCGCGCCGAGCAGCAGGTGCTCAGTGAACGTCTGCTAATGACCGAGCACAACTGACACGACCCTGTTGATGGGGGCCCCTGAGGGGAGCCGCAGGCCCGAGCGGACGAGGATGGGGTGGGCGCTGGCTCCTCACACGTGACTCCCCGACAGCGGCGCTGTGTGTCCATGCCGACCCGTCTCTCGGGAACGACACTGGTAGTAAAATGCCTCCCTCCGCCCGGTTCCGGCTGTCACTTAGGCGGCGGTCATTTCTTCTCCTGTGGGATTTTTAAAAGTCCCGTAATAGGCCCTTGGAGGACCTGACAGGCCGGCGTGCGAAAGGCCGCTGGGAGCTGTCTGCCCGGCACAGATGTCCGCTGCCGGCCGAGCACGTGCTGTCAGGCGGCTGTTATGGACACGCAGGCGGACAGGGAACACGGTGACAGGCCCGAGCACCTGCTTCACTGTCACCGTCACCGCGGCGGCGTGCTCGGCGGCATCATTTAGAGTGACGCAGCAGCTGGTCTCGCAGACGCACCCAGGTGACCGTGTCGTCCTCCAAGGATCCATTAGGGCCGGGGACAGCCCCCCTGTGCGTCTGAGACGACTCAGAAATAATGTCCTTCTTTTTCTTCTGATGAAAAGAAAATTCATCATTACCAGGGTTTATGGCCACTGCAACGCTGACATGTCCTTATGAGAAGGCCCCCCAGCAGCCCTGACGTCTCTGTAACGAGCGAGGGGGAGCGTAGTGAGCGGGCAGCAATCCGGGCTCCAGGTCTGGGAGTGGCCTGGTGCTGCCAGGGACAGAACGACTTTCCTTTCCGGTCGGGGCAGCTCAACACGCCCAGGGTGGGGACTCCCGGAAGTGGAGACCAGGGCCGTTGGGTTTGACATTTTTCAAGCTGTGGGATGTTTCGGTTCCATTTCAATGAATTCTCAGCACCGGCAGCTTGATGCTCAGCGGGCACTCGGGGGCTCCAGAGGGGCTGCTTCTGGCCCAGGAGCAGGGGCCTCCAGCCGAGTAAGCCGCACGCCCCTGTCCCTGGGGACCCTGCCGGCTCCGACTGCAGACACCGGCCGGCCCACCCGAGCTGCAGCAGGAGGCTGGCCGGCCCTCGCGGGGCCTGCTGGAGTCTCCGGTGTTTTCCCCGCTGCCCTGCATCGCCTCACGCGGTCTCCTCTGGGCCGTGGCCTCCAGCCACTTCGTGGAGGCCACACCTCTGCCTCGACGTCGCTGCAGGTGTGAGGGGCCCCGTGCCTCCTGCGCGTGCGTCCATGCCCGCACCGCAGGGCACTGCCGCTCTCCCAAGGCCATGCGGGAGCCGAGGCCAGTGAGGCCGCGCTCCCGGTCTGTGTGCCTGGCTCCCTGTCCCTGGTGGTCACCTCACCTGGAGAACGCTCGTCGAGAACGCGCCTCACTCCCGCCTCGCGTTGAGGCTGTGCTTTGACAGCGGCCTGTCCCCTCACCTGTGGCCATGCGGATCCCACAGGTCCCAGCAGGTCCCCTCGGGCAGAGCCAGGCCCCACTGGGTGGCTGCAACGAGGGAGGGCCGAGCTGGGAAGCTGGGGGGCTCGGTGTCTTCCTTCAAGGAACCTTAGTTTTCTAAGCCTCAACTGTGCCAAGTTCTTGCACTTTTATGGGCTTGTGAAGAGAAAAAGATGACCGAATCCACAGACACAGGCAGGTGGACAATCCAGAGCCGCATTTTTGGGGAGCTGTTTCTCTCGTACCCACGCTCTCTTTTCAAAGGGAAGGCTTCATCGGCGAACCCTCCGAGCCTGGCCCCTGCCTTCAGGTCTGGCTGGCGCCGGGCTCCTCCCGCGAGCCTCCCCACCGCACAGGCAGGGCAGTGTGTTTGCCCCGAGGCCTCTCCTGGGGCCCCAGCACGGCGGGCTCAGTGGGAGGCACCGCCAGAGTCCAGGCAACTGGGCTTTCACAGCCGGGGCCGCTGAGGCACAGGGGGACCCCCGCTGCAGGGGCTTCACGTCCTGATGAGGACAGAGCACCCTCACCTCCAGGACAGCCCGCTCCCTGGACTCCGCGGGGGAGGGCTAGCGGGAGAGGCCGTGGCTCCAGGAGTGACAGGGAAGCTGAGGCCGCCTTGCATCAGCGGAGGGGCCCTCCAGGGGTGCACGCAGGAGATGGCTGACCCTACTGCAGCCCCACTTTCTGGACTCTGTCCCAGCAGGCGACCTCGCGGCAATGCGGCCCCAGGGCACCTGCGCGCCTGGCCTGCCCTGGGCTCCGGGCACCTGCGCGCCTGCCCTGCCCTGGGCTCCGGGCACCTGCACACCCGCCCTGCCCTGGGCTCCGGGCACCTGCACACCCGCCCTGCCCTGGGCTCCGGGCACCTGCGCGCCTGCCCTGCCCTGGGCTCCGGGCACCTGCGCGCCTGCCCTGCCCTGGGCTCCGGGCACCTGCGCGCCCGCCCTGCCCTGGGCTCCGGGCACCTGAGCCCCTGCCCTGCCCTGGGCTCCGGCACCGGCGCCCACCCCCCTGCTCTAGTGAGGGAGGCAGCACTCAGCAGACCCGGGTCGTCATCAGCCCACAACACTCTCCTCAGACTCCTTCTAAGCGACGGCCACTGTTACCCACAAACAAGCACTGAGGGCTTTTCCTCCTTCGCCGTTTCAGGACGGAAACAGTTCCGTCTGTGCCCGGACTGCTCGCACCAGGGCTCATGACAGAGACCGGCTCGGCGTCTCCGGAGGGCCAGGGGAGGGGCCCTGGAAGGCCAAGGTGGCAGGGACCCATGAAGACGGGTGACATTTGCATTCTCCCCTCAGGGAGCTCCCTGGAACTGAGGGGAGGTGGTCTGCTCACTCTGGGGTCAAAGGTTACTAATGAAGCAAAGCATTACGGAACCAGAAGCACCTATAAAAGCTGCTTTTCAAAATCCGAATGCCCATCAGCTTACTACGGCCTGTCAAGGGGCTCACGGCTGATTGGCCCTTCTGTCCGCATCCTCCAGGGCACCCCCAGCACGCAGCCTTGCCCGTGCGCTTCCCCGTGGTCGCCATGGAAAGCGAAGATCTTGCAGAGAAGATGCACTGCGCTGGCTCACAGGGAGAGGACACACACGCCGACCCGCCAGAGCGCCTGGCAGGGGCTGCAAGGCGTCGGGGCTCTCTGCCCAGGTCGCCGTGTGGTACCTGGAGACGGGGCTCAGCTGTCATGCGCATGGGCCTCCCCAGCCACCTGAGCACTCTGTCCCCTCCTCAGCATCCCACCGGCACTGTGCCATTAAGGCGACTGGCTGACGGTGGGGACTTCTCGCTGGGCTGGGCTCTGAGCCTGCTCGCTCGGTCTTCCGCTTCGGCTGGCCCAGAGCAGGAGCGCAACGGGACTGGGCGAGGGCAGGCTGGAGTCTCCCCATTGACGAGGACGTCTGGGCTGGCTGGCATCTATTCAAAACTGGGTGTGGAATGCTCTGGAAGGCCTCATCTCTACCAGTTACAGATGCAAGGGCCCCGCTGCTGTAAGTTCAGGAAAGGTACCCGGGTGGACCAGGGCAGCCACTGACACACTCCTGGAGAAGTAGCGGCGCGAGCCACGCGAGGCTTCCTGAAGGGGTGCAGCACACGGGAGCGTGCGTGTGCCTGTGTGTGCCAGCCTGTGTGTGCATGTGTGTGCCTGCCTGTGTGTGCCTGCGCGTGCCTGTGTGTGCATGTGTGTGCCTGCGTGTGCATGTGCGTGCCTGTGTGTGTGCATGCGCGTCTGTGTGTGTGCATGCGTGTGCATGTATGTGCCTGTGTGTGCCTGCGTCTGCATGTGCGTGCCTGTGTGTGCCTGCGTGTGCATGTGCGTGCCTGTGTGTGTGTGCATGCGCGTGTCTGTGCGTGCCTGCGTGTGCATGCGTGTGCCTGCCTGTGTGTGCATGTGCATGCCTGTGCCTGCGTGTGCATGTGCGTGTCTCTGTGTGTGTGTGCATGTGTGTGCCTGCGTGTGCATGCGTGTGCCTGTGTGTGTGTGCGTGCATGCGGTGCCGGAGCCTCACCAGACAGCGAAGCCTACTCCGAAGCCTCTACAATGGAGCTGTGGTGTTTGCGCAGGAATAGCCAGACTGAGAGAACAGAGAGAAAGTCAGAAACAGGCCCACGTGCACATGGAAATTTAGTATCACAAACCAGGAGACGGCAAATCTGGACTTGCTAACAAATGTCTGTGGGCCCATTTGCCAACTGATAAAAATGGGTCCCCACCTCACCTCACGTACAAGGACAGACTCCCCGTGATGGAGAGCTCAGTGCAGATGCAACCACAGGGGCGGTGGTGGGAGTCTGGGTGGACTCCCTTGTACCCGAGTGGGAAGAAAGCCACCATCTGTGGCCCCAAACCCAGAGCTTGCGGGGAAAGTGGGTGAAGCAGACTGCACCTGTTCGGCATGTCACACAACTGTGTGCTGCTGAGAACACAAAATGTCACACCCGGCAGAGGGTCCGGGCGAAGTCTAGAAGACTCATCGAGTTCAGGGATCCAGCAATCCCCTCCTCGAACGTGTCCCAAAGGCCCAGAGGCAAAACACACAGCAATTCCGCAGAAGGGTGAAGACAGCCCTCGGGCAGAGCGATGTCCCTCCCTGCACACGTCTCCACACACTAACGCCTGGACTTGCGGTGTGTGACCTTCCAAAGGGGTTCGCAGTGCGATTAAGGTTAAGAGCATTGAGACAGGCGATAGATAATCTGGGATTATCTGCCAGGGTTCAATCCAATCACAGGATCCTTAGACGTGGAAGAGGGGAGGGTGGGTCAGCGAGGGGGGGGGAGGTGGAGGGAGGGCCAGGAGCCCAGGAAGTGGCGGGAAGCCACGAGGGTGACCGCCAGCGGCTCCGACGGCCTCAGAGCAAGGGAAGGGCCCTCCTCTGGAGGCTCCAGGCAGCCTGCAGCCCCGCGGCCCCTCGATGTCCCCCGTGAAGCCGGTGGACTTCTGAGGAAGGGCTGTCGGATGACGCATCCGTGTTGCGTCAGCCATAGGGCTTTGCCACGTGTCCGGGCAGCGGTGGACAAGGGATGTGCACCCCAATGTCCATCAGCGGAGGACCAGCTCCACACACAGCTCTGCCACGTCCCACGAGGAAGACCATGCGGCTGTGGAAAGGACGCGGGGACCTGCGGGTGGGCGGGGGGCCCACAGTGAGCATCGGGCTGTGGTGTGGGCCGGAGGAAGCAAGGGGCAGCCTGCCAGGTAAGAGGGGGTGTAGGTCCGTGCACCCGCTTGTGTGACAAGAACGAAGGATGCACCCAGCACCTAAATGGGCGGGGGAGGGCAGCGGGGTGCAGGAGGACCGCCTCTGAGGACACCTTCCCTAGAGCTTGACTTTGAGACCATGCGAGCGAGTCACAGGCCCCAAATACATTAGATTGAACATGTTTTGACAATTTTTTAAAAGTGAGACGACTTTTAAAGAAAGCATCCCTTAAAGATCGAAGCCAAAGAACAAAGCCAAACCAAACCCCTAAAAGGAATACGTGTGATTTTGAGTTAGCTGGTGATTTCGTCACACACAGGAAGGAGCTCGGACTCGGCCCCGTGACTGTCCATCCACAGGGCGACCGGACTGAGGACAGAGACTAGACGGCACTCGGCAGTCTCACTGGTCCTGGTGCCGCTGAAATCACAGTTTTGAAACTTTATATAATAGGAGCATAAAGATAATAAGTAATGATGTTCATATTGCTAAAAACCACAATTTTAGTGCAAGGGAAAAGGTATTTAAAATATAAACTCAAGCCCTGGCTGGCTTGGCTCAGTGGTTAGAGTGTCGGTCCCCTGGACCAGAGAGACCCCGGTTCGGTTCCCGCTAAGGGCATGTACCTCGGTGGCAGTTTGTCCCCGGCCCTGGTTGGTCGTGCGGGTGGCAGCCACTCCATGCGCCCCTTTCACGTCGATGTTTCTCTCTCTCTCTCCCTCCTACTCTATCTGAACAAAAAAATGGAAAAATGTCCTCGAGTGAGGATAAAAAAAAGAAAAAAAGAATAATGACTGCCGAGATTGAATTCACTGAATAGCTTCTAAGAATCTCTGCTTTCATACGGATGCTTAGGAAGAGAGACAGGAAAAGAAGCAGGAAAGAGAAACCCGTTTCAGGGGCGCCTGGGGCTGGGCGCCTGGGGCTGGGCTCCTGGGAAACGGGGGACTGCAGGGAAGGGCTCAGCTCCGGGTCGGCGACAAGCAGCCTGAGCCTCAGGGCAGGTGCTTCTTCTCAGAGCTGCTGCTGCGGGAGAGTGATGGGCAGAGAACGGCCATTTCCACACCGTAAGGAACCACCGAGCGCAGGCCCCGGGCCGTGAAGCTCATGGGGGCGGTGACGGGCAGGCTCAGGCCCCTGAGGGGGACAGCGGGACACTGGCCCCGCAGGGCTGTGGCCGTGTGCTGATGATGGCAGTGGCGGCCGCAGCAATGGTGCGGAGACACAGAACACCGTGCTGGGACGGGCCCGAGACCTGGACCCTACGAACTGCTGATCCTGAAGTTTCCCGCTGAGCGTTTCCGGACCGCGGTGGACAGGGCTAACGGCAACCCCGGAAGGCGAGGCGGAGGGGGGCCTCCCGTCTTCCAGGCACGTCACAGCTCCCGTTCACCACGGGTCCTCACGCTCCGGGTCTACTTCCCGGGCGTCTTGTCTGAGCTGACGCGTGCTCCAGCCCGCTCGCTGGCCGGCCCCCACTGGCCGGCTCCCACACCCAGAGCCCCGCACGGGTTCGCAGAGACGGCTGCTCAGAGAGAGCTGAGTACGTACGTGGAATTTGTCCCTAACTCACGGCGGTTTCCGAGGGTGAACTAGCTGTCTTTCAACAGCGCCGAGGAGGCTTCTGCTGCAGAAAGGGCCTCTCTCCCTCTGCTGCAGCGGAGCCGGGCAGCCGTCCCGACCAGCCCCGAGTCAGAGCCCAGGCCCCGCGGCCCTGTGACGGCCCCTGCAAACCATCCCCTCCCTTCCTCAGCCTCTCCTCCCTGCTGGTCCTCGGGTGGACCGGGCAAGGCCTTCCCGGTAGCTGGGCCTCCTTCCTCCCAGGGGAGAAATGTCTTCTTTCCAGCAGAACCTTTGTCAGTCTTGTTTCCTGCTCTGTCCCTCAGGACTAGAACAGTGCCTGGGAATAGGCATGTCCATACACACGGTTGAATACATGCGCATGCATCCATCCATCCATCCATCCAGTCGGACAAGCGGTACCAACGAGCAACCCTATCAGTGTTTGGTTGCTAACTGATCGAGTTGTCAATCACCTGCTCTCAGACTCTGGATGCCCTTTGGATCAACAAGCTGTTTTAACTCTTCCCTCCACTTCCTCCTTCATCCAACGAGACTCCAGTCTGACCTCTCAGGTCCCCTCCTCTTCCCTCCCCGGCCCCAGCACCCAGTTGTGGTGCGTCTCCGGTTCTCCTGCCGGCACGGCTGCCCCACCAACCGCCCTGGGTCAGCTCCATGCAGCGGTTGACTAATCACGGCAAAGGATCGGACTCAGCTGCCGGGATCCCTCTTCGGAGACCCCAGCCCCCACCTCGTGAGGCGCATACCTGGCCCTCCACGATCCACCGGGAGATGGACGTCTTCCCGTCGTAGCCCGGCCGGAACTGCAGAGTGGCTGAGCGGGGGCTGATGTTGGAGATGACCAGGTTGGACGGGGCTCCAGGGAGCTCTAGGGGTACATGAGAGGACAGGCACAGACTTACATTCGGTCGCAGCTCGGAATGTGCCAAACACGTCAGCAAGTAAACGCTTTCAAATGCCTTCGTGCTCCAAAGATTTGTTTTCGAAACCAGGGAGAAGCAGGCTTCCCCAGAAACGTGATCACAGCACGACTCATACTTTATAGGGGCACCTATTAGACCCCGAGCCATGGCACGTGGCATCAGGAGACATCAGTGTGACCTCCCGGAGGGCAGACTCGAGGTGCTTGCCGAGTGAAGGAAGGATGGATGAAGGGCCCTCGAAGAACAGAGACAGCCGAGCGCCGCCCGCCCTGGACGATGACCCTGGTGCCTTGGAGAGCCGAGCAGGGGAGGGTGGAGGAATGCACACCCGGTATCTCCAGGCAGCCGCGGTAGGTGGGCAGGTCCTGAGCCTCAGGGGCCTTGGGTCTGGTTTCCAAGACAACTGCCTTTGGGGGAAAGGGCAGAACTCTCCCCACTCTGGCTGTGCGGTTGCTCTGGCAACTCGGTTACGAAAGGTGTGTTCCGAGGGCCCGGCATGGAGCTCACCTGTGCCAGGCTCCTCCCCCAAAGCCCGTCTGGCTCCGGAGATGCCCTGCATTCAGAGTGACAGCTCGCATGTCAGCGTGCAGTGTAAGCTCTCTAGAGAAAGACGGACAGAGGAGGGACAGGGGCGCAGCCGAGCAGAGAGAAGGCCGCGGGGCCGCACGCTCTCGGAGGCCTGGCTCCCCGGTGCGCCCTTGTCAGGACGTTCAGAGCCGTCTTGACAGGGACTAGAACCACCGCACGGGCAGGGCTCGGGCCTCCAGGGGCCTTTCCACTCCTAGTTTAATGAGTCTGAAGCAGGAAGTGTGTACATCGAAGGGCAAGTGACTCTTTTCTTTGTATTTCTGAGCTCTCTGGATTCTTAACATGGTCCTTCAGCCACTAACAGACTTCAGCTTCAAGCACAGCGACCAGAATACACTCAACGTGGTCGTCATCACGACTTTCCTCCCGGCCAACGCTGAGGATGCTCCAGGAGGCCCCGGGGTGGTCTCCAGCTCCAGGTGACCTGACCTGGGACTGTCAGAGGCCACTGAGCACAGCCGGGCCCCAGCTCTCTGCTCCTTCCCACCCTGCAGCCCCAGGGCAGCGTGGGTCCCAGGAAAGCGGGGTCCGAGGCCTTCCAGGGTCAGTGAGCCTGCTTCTGCCCCAGCTGGACAGGGTCCAAACCTTCCCGGGGACCCTGCTCACACGCGTGCTCCAGTCACGCCTGACACTGTATGTAAGCCATTTCCAACAAGTGTGACGACAGGCACCATCATCACCACTTATTGAAGTACTGACGGTATTTTAAACATGCGCTTTGGGAAGTGGCTATCGATGCTCAATAAACGAATCTTCAACGGCTTTCCAAACGTGCGGCCCCGCCCACACCTGGGCCGCACCGGAGGCCGTTCTGCAGGCGGGTTCTCAGCGACCAAGAGAAGGTGAATCGATACCTTCCAAACGGCGAGAGACCCACAATTCTAAGTACAGAACGGGGCTGAGGCCCCCCAGTCCCTTCTCACGGGGACCGTGGGCTCCTCCGAGAAGCCTGCACTTTCCATGTCCACGCTGACCGTGGGGAGGAAGCTGAGCAGCAGTCTCCCGGGGGCGGGTCAGGATGTGACTTCAGGACAGAAGGGCAGCTGCGGGCGGGGCACCAACGTGCCCCCACGTTCTCGCTGTCTCTCCGTCTCCACCTCCTCACCTCCTCCTCCTGCCCTTCTCATCTCAAACCCAGGTGGTAACTGTTTCGTTGATGGAATAAAGTCATATGCTTCCCATTGTGTACGAGAAAGGGGTCCCATGGAGAACAACCCCACGGAGTGATCTGATCATAAACCCCCAGCTGGTCATGCCGTGGCGGGGTCACACCGTGGCGGGGTCAGGCCGTGGCGGGGTCACGCCGTGGTGGGGTCAGGCCGTGGCGGGTCACGCCGTGGCGGGGTCACACCATGACGTGGTCAGGCCGTGGCGGGGTCAGGCCGTGGCGGGGTCAGGCCGTGGCGGGGTCAGGCCGTGGTGGGGTCACGCCGTGGCGGGGTCAGGCCATGGTGGGGTTACATCCAGGCCCACAGCTTCTTCAGGGGGAGGGTTTGAAGCAGCCTGTCCACTGTTTCTGCGCTTCGAGGTGAGCACGCCTTTGAAATGGCAGAGAGCCCTCGTTCCAGACCCGCGAGGCGCGGCTGCCTAGAGGCGCATGTGGCCCTGCACCCTGATCCCTGCCCTGCCTTCGCCACCTCCCCGGGATTTCCCCGCTCCCGCTCAGCTCCAAACGCACGGGGGAAACCGCAAAACGCACTCTCAGGGTACTCCGGTGCTGCTTCCTGCAACTGTCATCACTGTGGCTTAAACGCAAGTTCTTATAAAAATTTTCTACAGGTTTGGACATTTCTTTCATTGACACTATTTTTAATTTTAACACCAATGCTTCCCACTCTCTCTCACACACAGGCCTGCACTTTCCTTCTGTGTGGTGTCCCCTGCGGGGAGGCGGGGCCTGTCTCCCCTCCCGCCCACCAGCCATCCCCTTCACCCGGTCCCACAGGGGAGAGGTCAGGTTGTGGTCAGAAGACACTGGGAAGCAGGCTGACGGGGGATCGTCCTCCGTGTACCCCCACCAGCTCGGCAGGATGCTGACCCCCTCTCAAGGGAGGGTCTCCTCCCAGCAAGCACCTGAACCCTACGGGGAAGGAGAGGGAAGCCGCAGCCTGTTCTCACTGACCTGGGGGCACGCCGGAGGAAATGGTGGACGAGGTCACCAGGCCAGCGCCCACTGCTGTGACGGCAGCCACTTCGATGGTGTAGGTGGTGAGCGAAGACAGCCCTTGGATTTTGTATTCGTGCGTCGTGCTGTTGAGGGTGTCTGTGAGCCGGGAGTCATTCCTCCCGTACACCTCCCAGGAGATCCGGTAGCCTGGGGGGCAGCACAGGGTTAGCGGGGTCTCCCAAAGCCGAGGGCAGCTGTGAGGCCGCGCCAGCATGTCTGCGGATCTGCAGAGGTCTGATGGGGCCACGGCCCTTGCAAAGTGCACCTTGCAGTCAGGCCTCCATCTCGGTGCCCCCAGAAACCTCCACCACCCCTCCTCAGTTGTGGGCCTGTCCTGTGCCACAGGGGTCCGAGGAGGACAGGGCCCATGTGGCACGTGGGTAACTGCAGGACCTGCAGCGAGAGCTGAAGAGTGATGCCTGCCAGCCTGCTGTGTGCAAATTTAACCTTCTCTTGTCAAATTACAGCTGTATTTCAGCGCTATTTCCATTTTTATAAGCTCATATTTTCACCCTACAGTGCCCTAAATCAGCAGCTCACTCCTGGCTGCGCCTAATTTGTGGGCACGGCCCCTGCTCCCCAGGAGTAACTGACCGGCCTCCACGGGGGGGCGCTCCCCTCCAGAAGGAACGCCCGAGCTCTCCCCAGCCCGCCGCCCTCCGGCCCGTCTTCCCAGCGAAACCTGATTTTCCCTCCACTCGGCTCAGTCCAGCGGGGACTCATAACCACAATTTATTCAACCTCCATTCCATCGTGGTTTGGGGCGCAGAGAAAAAAGACCCAGCCAACTCCTGAATCAGCCCCTCGGAGGGCGCTGATGTGATCAGAGAGCCCGGATGAGTGTCTCCTGGACCGGGGACCATGATGGAAAGAGCTCCCGGGCCCAGAGGCAGAGGGAAACCGCTGAAAACGCTTGTTTTCCCTCCTTTCCAGTCAATAAACTCGGGGATACAGAGGCTCTAGGAGGCGTCCTAACGCTCCTTCTCGTTCTGATGAAAGCGATAAATATAGTTAGGAACTTGTACTTCAGGTAAACATGCATTTAGAGGGCAGTGTCTAGAGACTTTAATATAAAAAAAAAAAAATTAATGTCAGAAGCTGCTGCCTGTCCTTCGGGCCTCTTACGGCCCAGCAGCTTCTGTGTGCTGGCACGGGGCCCCTGCTGGGGACGCCAGGCAGGGCAGGCAGGGTGGTCCTATCACTGGGTGCCCCAGTGCACATGGGCGCTCCCCAAGTTACAGCAGCTACTGACTGCCTGAAGGCTGCTCCTGGCTTCTAGGCCCCGCCCCAGGCCCCGCCAACTGCTAACCCTCTGTGCACAGGACCCAGCCTGCCCGGCAGGCCTCATCTCTCTGGTGACACTCACCACTGCCCTTCTCTGGCTCCCACCCCTCCTCCTTGCCACCCTCTGGAGCCGACGTCTCTCGTTCTCCTGGCACTAAAATCAGGATGCGTCCAAATCAATCTGTTCTTCTCTTTTTGCTAATTCAGAATTCTGGACTAACTGTACAATTAAAAAAGAGACAACCCTTGCAGGCACTAATTCTTAATGACCTCACACACGTGGGGAGTTCACAACGCTCCTGTGGGGTTCGGAGCCCTCACACATAGTCATTAACTGAGTCCCAGGCGGAGCCCCCTCATCCCCTTTAACAAGCGGAGAACCACGGACCAGGAGCACCCAGCACGCCGGGTGGGCCGCGCACTTGTGCCTCGTGCGCCCCACGCAGGCGCCTCCTCTCCGGGGTCTGGATGTGTGCAAGCAAACGCGAAAGCCATCGCTGACCTTGTGGGTTACCCCGGGAAACTGAACTACTTCGGGACCGGGTCCCCTCGGCACGCACAGGAGGGGCAGGCTTGGTTAGGGACAGCCTCGTCCGTCAGACCACCCTGCTTGTTCGAGAGCAGTTCTCCATTTTCAGTGGGCAGCAGAGCAAGGCTCTCTCTGCATCAGGCGGAGACCTGCCTGCCCCAGCTGGGCCCCCGCCACGCCAGCTCCGAGGGCGGGAGAGACCTCCGCACACAGACGGGCAGGCCTGTGGCATGTGGGGGTACGAAGCCCTGGGTTTGTGCACAGCATCTGGGAGTGTGCGTGGAAGCTTGGGTTGTGAATGTTTCCTCCGGCTCTGGCAGGCGAGGGTGAGGGGAGAGAGCCAGGATCCGGCACCTCCCATGGGCCTCCTACCTGCTCCAGGGGGCCCTGAACTGAGACTAAGGACCCAGGGAGCTTCAGAAATAATTTTCTGTTGATCTGAAGTAAACCCTGTGCAGGAGAGCGGTGCACCCAATCACAGACTGTCCGTGTGCATCCCGGGCCTCATACATCACAGTTTGCGGAGGCAGAGTGGGAGGTGCTGGACCTACAATGTGGGTGAAATGGGCAACCTGCTGGGGCGGCGGGATGTCCTGCTCGGCACCCCTCTCCTGGCCCCGAACGTCAGCGGAGGCACAGGGGCTGCTCGCCTGCACCGGGCTACGCACTGGGCTTTCCTGCAGGCGTCTGGACGCAGTGGCCGCGTGAAGGGCCGACTGAAGGGCACCGCCTGCGCCTGCTGCCCCTGACGGCCGACAGCCTGCATTCCAGGAGGCGTCGGAGGGCCGGCCGCGGGCGCCGCATCAGCGTTTCCCGACAGCGGCTTGGGGGCCAGGTTTGCCCACACACGGCCTCTCTTTTGCTCCACTCGGTAACACACTCCGCCTTCAGCAGGGAACAGTGCTGTGGTTCTGTCTGCCCGAGCCCCGGGAGCCAGGTCGACTCGGGGTGCTGCCCTGTCTCGTGCAAGGGGGAGTCACTGAGGCCAGGGGTCACTGGGAGGTGCCGGGAGGGATGCTGGGGGCCGAGGACATGGCACCAGGTCTCAACTCTAGGCGACCTTGCACTCCACACCCTGCCCATAGCGCAGGCGTCCGTGTGGATTCTGGGCATGTTCCACAGTGTGGCTGCCAAAGGCCAGACGAAGTGACATGAGGACCATGTGGCCACTGAGAGGAAGAGAGCGTGTGCCGGAGGCTCTGCAGGCCCCGTGCCGGGACTGGCTCTCTGCGCCCAGCCCAGGGTTGGAGGACAGGCCGCCGCCGCCGACTCCGGCTCTGAGAAGCCAGCTCTGAAGGCCAAGCTCCACAGTGAACGAGGGCTGCGGCTTGTAACCGCGGGCGTTTGCTTACATAAAGCGCGGAAATGAGCTCATTAAGCCCTGTTAGCTGGTGGGAACAGATGATCATAAATTGGGGGTATTGGCAACCGCCGCGTTGCCGTGGGGTGTCGGCTCCACTCAGATGGCGCACCCGGGGCCCTCCTGCACGATTCACAGCGACGGCGTGAGCGTGCGCTCGGAAGGCACAGGGCGGCTCCGTGTGCTGCTGCGGGAAAGGAAGCCCTGAGTGGGAGCGTCCACCAGGTGTCCCCCCAGGCGTGGAACCTGGAGACCGTGTGAAGGCCCAGCCTCTCACCAGCTGGGCCTCGAGCCCTGGCGAGTGCGGCCCTGGCCCAGGGAGGGCTGTGCCCGGGGCCTTCCTTCAGGATGGCGGGCCCTGTGGGGCTGGCCTGAGGGTTCTGTCCCCCCTGCTCTGGGTCGTTTCTGCTGCTTTGCCGGGGTCAGAGCCACGTCACCCTGAGGCCCCCTCTGTCAGCCGGGAGGCCTTCCGGTCACAGCAGCCCAGCAGCCCTGCGCGAAGCAGCCTCTAGGACGCAAAGGTGATGCCCCATCGCGGGGCTGCAGATTTTCTAAAGAGGGGGTTTCGAACATCAGCTTCTCGAGGGCAGAACCGATCCCCATGTTCATTCTATTTATAAGTGAGGGTCCAGGTGTCCTGATAGAATCTGGATGTGCGGTTCCCCAGGGTACTGGTTGGGCTTGGATGTCTGAGATGCCCCGGGAGGTGATCTGGGGGACGGACAGGAAGGAGAGTTTGGGGCAGGGCGCGGCCCCCGGGGGCAGTGCAGGGCACTGGGCAGGGTGCATCCCCTGCGTCTGGGATTTGCTGGAGCGGTTCACAGTTTTAGGATCTGAGTGCCACACATCTTTGGAGACACCCTGCTTTTGAGAAGCTGAGTTTTGGGGGTTGTTGCGATGAGAGAGCAAGTGCCACATGACAACTAGTGTGGACCAGAAGGTTAGGGTGGCAGGTCCTGGGCGGGGCCCAGGTGTGCACCCCGCCAGGGACACCAGGAGCTCAGGGCCATTTCCTTCAGGGAGGAAATGAACACACCTGGCCCCACTCCCTGCCGGCCACCCGACCCTGGGACATGACCGCCCAAGGTCTCAGGGGACAGTTACAAGAGCACCTTGTGTGGCTGCTGAAAGTCAGACAAGGTCCCTGCTCTCCAGGCCACAGCGGGGAGGAAGGGGCCTGAGCCCTGCAGCCGGGCGGTGGGCAGACGGTTCCTCCCTGCAGGCTCTCGGTGCCCCAGGGCAGGAGGTGGTTAGACAACAAAACCCCGGACTGAAGGACAGCAGGGCTCAGCCCTGAACACTCGCCAGTGGGATGGGAAGGGCTTGGTCAGGGGCCAGGCCCACCTGCCGGAAGGCTGGGTGGGTGCCCTGCTCCTGGCATGGGGTGGCGTGTCCTCCCAGAGTGCCTGCAGGGACAGTGTCCAGGAAACGGGGCCAACTTGTATGGACAGGAAGTGCTGGCTTGACAGGCAAAGCCCCCGAGCCGCTCCGGGCAGCACGTCACCGGCTCAGCCCGCAGCCCGTGGCGGGGGTGGGGTGGGGGGCAGACGCCCCGGGCTGAAGGTGCAGGTTCCGAGCTGAGCGGAGCTGCCGGAGCAGTCGGGAGAGGAGCGCGGGCCCCCCAACTCCTGAGGCCAAGGCCTGTGCTGGCTTCATCACACCTACAATGATTCTTTCAAACCAAGGTTTAAATTAAGCTGTGACCTGAAAGGCTTTTCAGAAAGTTCCATAAAATAAAACCGTTAAAACCGTACAAAAGCTGAGCTGGTCCCAGAGACACAGAAGCCAGAGCCCTGCACCCCTCGGAGCCCACGCCAGCTGCCTGCTCACACTGGGGTCCCCCGAGGACACTGTGAAGGACGCAGGGAGCGAGGACACCCGGCTCCATCCTGCTCTGGCCCCTCGCCGGCTGCCGGACTGGCCAGGACGTGGCGTGTCAGTGTCACGGCCACGACTCGCTCCACGGCCTGGGAGCAGAGTGCCTGCCACACGGGCACCCAGTGGCCCATCGCTGAACGAAGGGAGGAAAGGTCCCCTCCCCCTCCCGAGGCTGTGTCATCATCTATAAATTGGTCACATCAATATTTGCTGCGTTGCTATGAGAATCAAGGGAGATGAATACACTTGAGAGAAGACACCCTAAAATGACCAATTCTTGTTGATCAAAGAGACTAGAGGTTTGCTAAGACGATGAAAGGAGACCAATTCTCTGAGCTCAGAGCTGGAGCCCAAGCAGGAAAATGCCCCCAAAGGAGCGGGGCTCTTGGTGGCCGCACCCTGGGCGTGGGGACTGGGCCCTGCCTGCTGCCGCAGACGCCCGTGCGCTCTGCCGTCATTCTGTTAGAAGCACACCCGTGTCCTGGTGTTGGGCAAACCGGCTTCTTTTCGGGGGACAGGGCCACTTACCCGCAATGATGCCATTCTTCTCCAGGGGCTCCTGCCAGCTGACCTTGAGCGATGTGCCCAGGATCTCCGTGAAGCTCAGGTGGCCCACAGCTCCTGGTTCTAGCAACGAGAAACAGGCACCTGCTCACACAAAGGCCTTCCTCTTTCCCTCAGCTCTGTGCTCACGGGGCCCCTAACCGTGACTTGGAAAGTGAGATCCTGATCCCGACTGCTACGACTCTCAGATCGACTGTGGACTCTCTGCTGCCCATCGATCACGTCCACCTAGATGTCCCACAGGCGCCGGCGACCGCACCCTGGACCTGATCCCACATTTTAGTTCTTGGCATCGCCATCTGCACAGTCACACGTGGAGTCGTCCTGGAGAATTCCTTCTCCCGTCTCCCAGATCCAACGGGCCCCAGTCTCTGTGGTGTCTCGAGACTCCCTGCTGCTGCCTGCACTGCTGGGTCTTCTTCCCAGGCTCCTTCACCTTCGTCTCGGTCCATCCTCACACAGCCCTGCCCCCACAGAGCACTGAAGCCACAACCCACTCAAACAGCACTGCTCATGCAAACCCTGCGTGGCCCCCTCGCGCCCGGACTTGCAGTGGGTGCCCTTCCGGGTCAGCTCCGGCCTCTCTGCTGGGCCTCTGCTCCCCCCCACATCCGAAGCACCTCGCGCTTCCTCACACACTCTTCTCGCTTTGCTCCGTGGACACTACTTCTTCTGCCTGGATGTCCTCTTCCATTCCCTGCACAGAAAGCTCACGTTCAACTGTCACCTGCTCTCCTGCACTTACCCGACCCACCCAGGAGTTTTTGTCACTCTTCACTGGGTGACCATGGACCTCCTTCCTCAGCGGCACTGACCTCAGTCATGTCCACCTCACATCCGATTCGGCTCGGAGCTCCAAGGGCAGAGGCTGTGCTTACTGACCTCTGCAACCCCTTCACCACCCAGCTGGCTACGGGGCATATGACAGGCATCCCACCAACGTGTGAGTGTGACGACACACATGTTTGTATGTTGCATAGATGGCTGGCTGAGACAATCACCTGTAATTATGATAGGCACAAGAAGGCACAGGGCTTCACAAGAAGCCGTAACTTTGTTTTTGAAGGTAAAGTTTAAACTTGTTCAACTTTCTCCTTTACTCCTAAACCCTGATGAAGGGTTTATAAAGTTCATGATTGAAAAGCAGATTCTGCAGCAGAACACACGTTAGTTTTTTCAAGACTCACAAAATGTTCACTAAGGTCGATCATATACCAGGCCACAAAACTAACCTCAATAAATTTAATAAATTGAAATTATACAAAGTGTGTTCTTTGATCATAATATAATTAAGCTAGAAGTCAATAGCAGAAAGACAATAGAAAAATCTCCAACACCTGGAAATTAAATAGCATACTTGTAAATAATCTATGGGTGAAAAAGCAAGTGTCAAAATAAATAAAAATACATAAAATTTAATGAATATGAAACACAAAATATCAAAATATGTGGGATGCAGCTAAAGCAGTGTGAAAGGAAAATTTATAGCACTAAATGTTCACATTAGAAATGAAGACAGCTTGAAATAATCTCAATGCTTACTTCAAGAAACTGAAGAAGAGCAAAATAACTCCAAAGAGAGCAGAAGGAAGGACATAATAATAGCAGAAATTAATGAAATTGAAAATGGGAAAATAGAGAAAAATTAATGAAATAAAAATCTGTTTTTTTCAAAAAAGATCAACAAAATTAATAAATCTCTAGCAATAATGACAAAACAAACACAAACAGCAAACAAAAAACCCAAAAGAAACAGATCCCCAATATCAGAGAATATGACTACAATCCTCAGCCATTAAGAAGCCAATAAGGGAGCAAATACTTCCAACAACCTGACACTTACAAATTCAACAACTTCGAGGATTCCTTGAAAATAACAAACGACCAAAACTCTTCCAAGATGGGACAATGGAACAGTACTATAACCATTAGAGAAATTTAGTTTATAATTTAAAAGCGTCCCCCAAAGAAATCCCCAGGCCCAGAGGACTTCACTGGAAAATTCTACCAAACATTTAAAGATGAATTAACACCAATTTTACACAATCTCTTCCAGAAAACAGAAGAGGATGGAACACTTCCAAACTTATCTTATGAGGCCAGCCTTACCCTGATACCAAAACCAGACAAAGTGAGTCCAGAAAAGTAGAAGTATAGACCAATATCTCTTGTGAACTTAGATGTAAAACATCCTCCAAAAAGTATGAGCAAACTGAATCCAGAAACATAATAAATAATTACACATTATGACCAAGTGGGATTTACTCCAAGTATGCAAGGTTGGTTCAACAAGTGAAAATCAATCAACCCTATCAGTCAACAAGCTAAAAAGAAAAATCACTGGATCATATCAATTGATGCAGTAAAAGCAATTAAAAAAAATCAACATGTATTCATGATAAAAGCTCTCAGCAAGTTAGTAACAGAGAATTGCCCCCGCCTGATAAAGAACAGATGTAAAAACGTCATAATTAACAATGAAAGACTAAATTCTTTCCTGCTGAGATCAAGAACCAGGCAAGGAAAAGAAATAGAAGGCACATAGATCAGAAAGGAAGAAAGGAAGCAAAATGGGCATATATGGCTGCAAAAGAAGAACCCTTGTTTGATGAAACCATTCTGTGTCTTGACTGTAGTGACAGATACACACACACACACACACACTCTCACACACTCACACCCATACGTTCACACACACACACCAGACACCCTCACACCCACGTTTACACACACACTCACAGACACCCTCACACCCACACGTTCACACACTCACAGACACCCTCACACCCACACGTTCACACACGCACGCACACACACGCACACACACACACACTCACACAGTGGGATGGGATGAGTCTCGATGTTACCAGCAGGAGAACGGGGCCAGTGGAGGGGGGACCTCAGTATCGGCTCTCAGGCTGCATGTGAGCCCGTCGCCGTCTGAACGAGGGCTGCAGGACGGCAGGCAGACGGCAGGCCAGAGGCCGGGGACACGCTCCAGTGAACAGCGACGGAGGCACTTTTTATTTCTTTTCCTGGGAGGAAGGTCAGGGGTCTCAGAGCACCAAGAACCCTCCCGTGTCCCAGTGTGACCAGGACCTGTGTCCACGGCAGCAGAGTGGGGGGGGTGAAAGCCAGGCCCGGAGTGTGGGGGCGTGAGAGGTTGGGGGGCAGCCATTTATGTGGAAGGAAAGAGCACCGGGAGACCCAGTGGCAGCACAGTCGGTGAGGCAGACTGGAGGGACGGGACGCTGGAGGACACAGTGCCAGCCCTACATGACCTTTAAAGAACCTTTCGCTAGTTTTAATTCTCCCTATAAACAAAGAACGCACTCACTGTAGAAATGAGAACTCTCATGTGTAAAAATGTAAAACGTACCCGTAATCATGCCACATGGAGACAGTAACTGTCAAAATGGTGACATTTCCTTCAAGGTCTTTTCTCAGCTCAGGGTATTCAGACAAGTGTGTTTTTATACAGTCTGGGTCTCAGATAGTTTTGTACACTGTTTTGTTTTTTATGTAGCATTAGATCATGATCAGTTTTCTCTTAAAACTTTTTAATCACTACAAAGTACTCAGCACATTGTCATTCCATAATTTGTCCCCTCTGACGCCTAGGAATGCTTTTCTTTTTTTCAATTACTGATCATTGTCATGAACATCCCTGTGGACGAGTCTGTGCGTACTGGGCTTGCTCTCTCGGGACAGTGTCGTGAGAGGACATGTTCCAGAGGCGTCGCTAGCCGGAGAGCAGAGCAGCTGGGGTCGCTGACCAGATGGGGACGCTGGAAAGTCAGGGGCTGGGCTCTGCTGGGGAGATGTCCCTGTGAGCGCCAGGGAAGCAGGGCTGGGGCACGGGGGGCTCCAGAAGGGGGCGAGGGGTTGGAAGATGAAACCGGGCAGAGAGGTACAGCAGGACCGAAGGCGGATCTCGGGTGGGACTAGATTCTCTCCCGCCCTCTGCCCCTTCCTGTGGCCACTTTCACTCTCCACGGACCACCTTCGTCTACTGTTACGGATGCTTTCTTTTTTTTTTTTTTTTTTTTATCCTCACCCGAGGATATTTTCCCATTTTTTGTACAGATAGAGTGGGAGGGAGAGAGAGGAAGGGAGAGACAGACAGAAACATCGACGTGAAGGGACACATCGAATGGCTGCCACCCGCACGACCAACCAGGGCCGGGGACAAACTGCAACCGAAGTACGTGCCCTTAGCGGGAACCGAACCCAGGTCTCTCCAGACCGCAGGCCGACGCTCTAACCGCTGAGCCAAACTGGCCAGGGCTGTTACGGATGCTTTCAATGCCCCGCCCCCGAGGGCAAGAGGACCGCTAGCCCCGCCCCTAGGACAAGAGGACCGCCAGCCCCGCCCCCAGGGCAAGAGGACCGCCAGCCCCGCCCTCAGGGCAAGAGGACCACCAGCCCCGCCCCTAGGACAAGAGGACCGCCAGCCCCGCCCCCAGGGCAAGAGGACCACAGAAGTTCTGAGACATGGAGTTTCCCCATGACCCGCCTCCACTCTGGCGCAGTGTTGGATATGGCAGTGGTGCCAACCCCCCGACAATGGACTCGGCCGCCGCTAAGACCTGCGGCAAAGCCAGGCCAGTGTGGACTGAGCACTGTCCCAGGGACTGAGAGGTTCTGGTTCGATTCCTGGTCAGGGCACATGCCTGGGTTGCAGGCTCCATCCCCAGCAGGGGGTGCAGGAAGCAGCTAATCAATGTTTCTTTCTCACATCGATGTTTCTCTCTCTCTATCCTCTCCTCTCTCTCTAAAAAATCAATTGAAAAAAACAAGACCCCCGGCAAAGGCACACTCACTGTCTTCGTGAGTCCAGACGAGCTGGGGCGCACTCGGGGGCCCGTCCCCGGGCGTGGTGAAGCACAGGGCTGACGTGAAGTACGCGGTGAACTTCCTCAGGCTGGTGATGTAGCCGTGGTGGACTCCGTGGAAGTCCGGAGCAATGGTGACGGCAGTGACGGCCTCGGGGACATCGGCGGGCCACGCCAGGAGCTGGGAGGGAACGTTTGAAAAGAGATCCATTTTAATTGCACACCTTCAAGTATGCATCAGAATTTTATTTTGAAATTTATCTTCAAAGTCATGATTAAGAAACTCCATAAATCTAACATTTATAATCTTACTGAAAAATACTGAGTTGAAAAGAGATCTCATGGATTATTGACTACAAACATGTATATTTTATATACGCATACGTGAATGAAATACCTACTTTAAGTCATATGGTAATGGGCACTGCTCAGACCTTCTCGTCACACAGGCACGTGACAGAGCACGGATTCTGAACGGGAAGGAAGAAGGCGACCCCATCTGCTGTTCCACTGACTCAGCGCAATGAAACTTTACCTGATGTCTCCCTAGACAGGCACCTACCTTCTCTGACTCAAACAGCCTGACTCAATAGGAACCATCTTAATTGTTTATAGTTTATATCACCTTCGCTTTCTGAAAAGGATTTTAGGAGACTGATGATGATTTTAAAGAAACATAGTATCCATACACATTGCTAGGAGACTTGTTTCAAGGTTTTGGCAACATTGTATCTGAGTGACTTTTCATTCCTGTGACACCAGCCTCCAGGGTTACTGGGCAATCGGGTGACAGGCCGCAGGGCACGAAGCATGTTCAGCAGAGGCACTGAATGAAGGCCTGGTCTCGCCCACCAGAGGCGACAGGGCATCGGGAAGGCACCACCACCCGGGTGGATCATGTGACTGTCTTTCACTAAGGCCCTGACCGCAGGCACCCGAGAAGGGGCAGGGCACCTTCCTCGCTACGCCTGCCTTGCTAGCGAAAAACAAGTGTTTCTGTAAACTGAAGACATGTGGAAGAAAATGGACTTGTGTCTGAGGAAAGAACACTCTCTAATCTGAAGGTGCCAAGTGTTTGGCAACAAGATGACGCTTGTCTCTGAAGGTCTCCCCCGCCCTGCACAGTGACTACTGTGGGCAGCGTGGGCTCCAGGTCCGCTGGGAGACGCGGGTTAGGAGGAGAGACACACTGTGCTTGTGGAACGTGTGTCCCAGGACACGGGTGAAGGTGACACGCTCTGGTGAGTGAGGACAAGGGAAGGTGTCCGCGTCTCAGACTCAGTGAGGAAACTCAGACCGACTGTCTCAGTTCCGTGAGCAGAGCTGCCCTGCAGCCCAGGGGGCAGAGTCACTGTCCTCACTGGAGAGAAATGTCACCGTCACACGTGGGTCCTGGGCCCCTCAGAGAGGGCTCTCTTCCGGGAAGAAGTGGTTCGTACTGACCTGGTTCCAATCGACCGAGACAGGTCTCCCACTGGTAATTCTAGTGGAAGGCCTTTCTCAGAAGAAACTGCTCTGTTATGTAAGAACCACCCCTTGCAAACTAGTAACTTGAGCTTTTGAGCTAGTGCAGCTGGTGACAAGACCCTTGGTGACTCAAGGTGACCCCCACGGTGGGCAGGCGGCCTCCTCACTGGTCACAAGGCCATGGCACACCGCGACAGCCACCCAGAGGCGAGGCCGTGTACCTTGTATCCCTGGTTGATGCCGTTGACGAACTGCTGAGGCGGGGGGTTCCACAGGAACCGGATGCTCGTGGAGTTCACAGCTTCCGCCTGCACGTTCTGTGGGGGCGCGGTGGGCACTGCTCCGCGCCAGCGCCGCCAGGACACGGGACCGACGGTAGGAGGGGAGAGACGAACACACTCTTAGCTGCTGTTCGGACTCGAGCAATTACCTCACGGAGGACAGGGAAGTGTGACGGATGTTTCTGGGAGCTAGCGGTGGCATTACAAAGAAGCGGAATTGGGCAACTTCTCATTTTCGGTTGCCGAATTCTTTAAGGCTTAGGCGGCAAAGTGGATTGGATCGTCCCAATCCATGCGAGCCTTTCCTGGGGAGCCTAGAGGGGAGCAGACCAAAGCTTTCTCTGATTTCTTCCCCAGTCACCCAGCGTTTGAGATCAGACAAGGTTTCACTTAGAAGTCCACGCCCCTCTATATGCGACTATGTTTCAAACCCAATTATCCTTAATATGGAAAAAAGAAGACCCCCCCCCCCAGACACGCTGCTGTTCATTCATTTGAAGGCTACATTTCCATCTGTCTGTGACAAGGGCCACCATTTAAAACTTGTTCACTTTCTTTCCTTTCTTGAACAGATATTGAACGCAATTAGATATCTGCCGGATGGCCTGCCTTCAAGGGGGTCACATTCCAGGGGACATACTCATGGGACTGAAACAGGCAAGTCTCTCTTTGCAGCAGTAAGCACACTGGGCAGAACAGCCAGCTCTGTCCCCGGGAGGGACGGGAGGCCCCAGATGAGGAGCCTCTGGACCAGGTCCGGGAGAAAGGCAGACCCCTGCAGAGCAAAGGCCTTGACAAAGGCATTCGCGCCAGGGACAACAAAATGAGCGAAGGTGTGGTGTTAGGACAAAACCTGGTGAACGGGGAGAAGACGGTGAGCGTGGGCACTGGGGGGCAAGGGGAAGACAGGTTGATGATGCATAGGGTAGGCAACTGGGGATCAAAATATTTGAAAAAGGCCGTGGCTTGGCGTGGCTCTCTTTTCAAGAATGGTTATCATGTGGCCACTGGAGGGGGTGAGCCCACTGGCCGTCCCATCAAACTTTCTTCAGGGCACCAAATGAGCTCCCGGCTCTCTAGGAGCTCATCTCAAAAGAAAGATGCAGACGCCCAATGGGTCCTTTGGCTCAAGGTGCAGAAACAAAGACAAGGACCCCCGGCACAGGACACATGGGGACAGAGCGCAGTCCTGTTGAACATTACCTCTCATTATTCCCTTCCTGAAACGCTCGTCTCATTATGCAGTGATGCAAAAATGCAAACGTCACCCACGCCGCTCACGTCTACTCTTCCCAGTCATACTCTTTCCCATCTGCTCTCGACTCTGGCTGTGATGTCCTGGGGTCCCTCCCTCCATAAGCCACCAGGAAAACTGTTCTGCTTCCCCACTCAGCATCCATCCAAAATCTGTGGCTTGCTAATGGCCACATCGAGTGCTGAGCCTAGGAGGTAGGCAGCTGGAAAGAACAGCACATCCACTTGAAAACTAGGAAAAGCTGAGCTCGCTATAAAATCATAACTTTTTTTTGAGCCCCTAGGGAAGCTGAGGCTACAGGGCAACCAAGCAGTCTGAGCTATAAGAAGTCTGGGCCTCTCCAGGCAGCAGGGACATGAGCGCCGGCTCACCTGTAACAGTGCACAGGAGAGAGGGACAATGGACACCAGGCAGTAAGGATGACTCAGCTAAAGTTCTTCATGGATTGTGAAAGGCCAAACAGGTGCTAGCATGGAAGACAGAATGTTCGGATGCTGCAGGTACACACACAAAAAGATGTAGCGCATACAGAGCGACAAAGACGAGAGTGACAGCAGCTTTCTCTTAAGAAACTATGCGACCCAGAAGGCAATAGAAGAAGAGCTTTAAAGTACTGATAGAAAAAACCATTCTCCCAGAATTCTATGTGTCTTATAAAAATATCTTTTATTAATTTTTTAAATATACTTTTTATTGATTTTTTTTTTTTTGGAGAGAAAAGAAAGGAGAGATAGAAACATTGATGTGAGAGAGAAATGTTGATCAGCTGCCTCCTGCACGCCCCCTACTGGGGACTGAGCCTGCAACCCTGGCATGTGCCCTGACTGGGAATCAAACCGGGACCTCTCAGTTCATGGGATGACTCTCAATCCACTGAACCATACCTGCTGGGCTATAAAAATATCTATTAAATATAAAGGCAAGATAAAAGGCATTTTCAGAAAGATAAAAATCTGGGAGAAATCATTATTAGCAGACCTGCACCGTGAAAAATAAATGTTAAAGGAAAATGTAATCAAATGCCCAAACTTCAGCTCTATGCAAATAAATGATTTTCAGAAATGGTTAAAATGAAGGTAAATATAATACCCTTTTCTCTTATTTTGACTCACTCTCAAAGATAATTGTTCAAAGAAAAATAGTAGCAATTTATGATGGCCTTATAAGGAAGAATAAAATAAATGTCCATAGTAGCACAAAAGATGAAAAGGAGGGATTGGAAGATTATTGTTTTAAGGTTCTTTCTTTATACATGTAGTATATTTTAAGATAAATTGTAGTTATTGATGTATATTTGTTGCTGCAGAACAATCACTAAACAAGTTTGAAAGGAGATATAAGTAAGACAAGAGTGGTGAAAAAAATAATGTAAATATAAAAATATCAAATTAATCCCAAAGCAGAAAGGCAAAACCAATAAACAAGGAGAAAATAAGAGAGCAAACAAGGAGAAATCATCAGTAAGAGGGCAGAGTTTAACCCCATCATATCAATAGTTACATTGAAATGGAAATAGTCTATACAACCCGATGGAAGACAGATCATCAGCTGGATGAAAAGCAAGACCCAACTACATGGTGTCCAAAAAAACCCCACTTTAAATATGAAGCCATAGATACCTTACAAGTAGAATAATGGAGAACTAGACATGAAAACACTTAACTCAATCTGGGCCGGTTATATTAATATGAGGAAAACTAGACATCCTACCAAGGAGCAGAGCCCGTGATAAAGAGGGACATCACATACTGGTGAAGTGACCTATTCACCACGAAGAATGAACCGTCCTGACTGTGTTCTGCAGGATTCAAAATACAAGAGGCAAAATCAATAAACTAAAAGGGAAAACAGAAAAATCGACTGCTATCGTTGGAAATTTCAGTGCTCCTTAAAAAAAAGCAGACAAACCAGTAAGGAGTCACAACCGCTGAACAACACACCACCGTTGAGCAGCCTGACCTACGTGGTGTTAATTTTTAAACCCACCATCAGATCCAACAGCAGAATGCACGTTCTTTTAGGTGCATGTGGAACTTAACTGATATATAAATATTTTAAGCCCCCAATAAACCTAAACAGGTTAAAAATAATGGAAATCACAAAATGCATGTTTTATGACCCCCAAAAGAGTCAAACTTGAAAAGAGCAGCGGAAAGATTGTGGAACGTCCCTAAATATTTGGAAGTTAAGCAACGTGCTTCAAAATGAACATGAAGTCAAAGAGGAAGTCACATGGAAAATTAAAAAGCACTTTCAATGAAAATGAAAGCAAATGTATGGGACGCAGACGTATTAGAGGGAAATTTATAGCATCTAAATGTTTAAATTAGAATCTAAGCTTTTACCTTAAGAATCCATAACAGTTAATTAAACCCAAAACAAGCTGATTCAAGGAAATGGTAAAGAAAATGAGCAGAAATCAATGAAATGAAATTAGAAAAATAATACAGAAAATCAATGAAACCGAAAGCTGGTTCTTTTAAAACATAAATAAACCTTTAGCAGACTGATCAGGAATAAATGAGAAATCACAAATTACCAATATCACCAATATCAGGGAACACCTCTCCAAATCCTATGATGTTAGAAGAATAGAGAACATTTTGAACATCTTTATGCTCATATATTCAACAATTTAGATGAAATGGCCAACTTCCTTAGTAGACACACAATTTCAAAATCTACTCCTGAGGAGTCCTACAGTCATTAAACATCTGAATATATGATTAAAACCTTCCAACAACAACAACAACAAAACCCTCTAAGCACACAGGGTTCACTGGTGAGTTCTACCAAACATTTGAAGGAGAAAGAAAAGCAATTCCAATCATTACCCTGACACCCAAATCAGAAAAAGACTAAAAGACAACCACAGACTCATATCTCTCCTGAACACAGGTGAAAAATACCAATAAAATATGGTGGCTCAGCTGCTGAGCCTCATCCCACGAACGGAAAGGTCACTGACTCGATCCTGGTCAGGGCACATGCCTAGGTTGCAGGTTCAATCCCTAGTTAGGGTGGATATGGGAGGCAGCCAATCAATGTTTCTCTCTCATTCATGTTTCGCTCTCTCTCTAAAAATCAATAAAAATATATTTTAAAAATATAAGAAAATCAAATTCAACAATATATAAAAATCATAATTTATCCTGATCACGTGGGGTTTATCTTATAAATGCAAAGCTGGTCAAATATCAATCAGGGTAATTCACCCTATCAACTGAACAAAGAGAAAATAAAGATCGTTTTAATAGGTTTAGCAACAGCATTTGATAAACACATTTTTTTTTTTTAATCCTCACCTGAGGATTTTGAGGATTTTTTTCTTTTTTTTTTTTTTTTATCCTCACCCAAGGATATTTTTCCATTTTTTGTACAGATAGAGTGGGAGGGAGAGAGAGGAAGGGAGAGAGAGTGAGAAACATCAACGTGAAGGGACACATCGAGTGGCTGCCACCCGCACGACCAACCAGGGCCGGGGACAAACTGCAACCGAAGTACGTGCCCCTAGCGGGAACCGAACCCGGGTCTCTCCAGACCGCAGGCCGACGCTCTAACCGCTGAGCCAAACTGGCCAGGGCAGAGGATTTTTTTCCATTGACTTTTTAGCTAAGTGTGGAAGGGAGGGAGAGCGGGAGAGAGAAGCATTGATGTGAGAGAGACACATTGATCGGCTGCCTACTGCATGACCCCAACTAGGGCCAGGGATCAAACCTGCAACCCAGGTATGTGCCCTTGACTGTGAATTGAACCCGTGACCCTTCGGTCCCCAGGCTGACACTCTAACTGCTGAGCCAAATCGACCAGGGCCAGTTGATAAAATTTAACATTCAATAGTGATAAAAAACCTCAAACCTCTCAGCAAAGCAGGAACTCATTATACCTGATAAATGGCACCAATAAGACACCCACAACACTGTATTGGATGAGAGACTGGACGCCCCAAGGTTGGGGACAGAGCTGAGACGCCTTTCTGGCCACCCCATTCTGGAGGTACAAGCCAGCGCAGTGGTGCAAGAAAAAGAAAGAAAAGCATAAAGGTTGAAAAGGAAGAAGACAAAAAACAAAAATCCCTTTCTCTACTCACACATAATTGTCCACAAAGAATATTCTCGAGTCCAAAGTCAATTGTACGTCCAGACGTGAGCAATGAACGATTGGAAGTTAAAATTACGAAGTCAATATCACGTAAAACAGTGACAAAAACGTGAAACTGATATAAATTTAACAAACTCCACACAAGGTCTATAAGCTAAAAACTACCAAATAGTTATCAAAGGAATCAAAGACCTAACAAATAGAGTCATATATTCATGGGTTGGGAGACCACCTAACAAAGATGTCAATTCTCCCCAAACTGATCTCTGGCTTGAATGCCACCCTGATCCACGCTGTGGCTAGGATTTTCGAGAAACTGAAAAGTTGACTTTAAAACTTGTAGGGAAAAGTAAAGGAATTAAATAGCCAAAACAATTCTGAAAAAGAACAAAATTGCATGACCACCAGCACATGATATCAATACAAACTATACATCTACAGTAATTAAGAGTGTTACTGAGAAAACATAGACATACTGATCGATGACACAGGGCCCAGAAATTACCCACATTTGTATCAACAGGGTTTTGATTAATGCACAAAGGCAATTCTATGAAGAAAGGATAGGCTTTGTAACAAATGGTGCTAGAAAAATGTACGTTCATATGCCAAAAAAAAAGTCTGGATCCATACCTCACACCTCATGCAGAAACGAACCCCTCCTCCTGCCCTGGAGAGTCAAAGTCACTCTGCCCACTCAACCTGCCATCAAAGCTCGTGGAGGCTCCATCCTGTCACCGGACGGAGCTTTGAAATCCTCAGATTCTATTACCTACCCGGGCTCAGCCCTCTTCTGCTTTTCCTCGGTATTGTCATCAAAGTGACTTGCAAATTTGTGGACAACAGAATTAAAAATCCCCTTAGGTACGAAAAAGACCGGCGGCCAGTACATCCTTCCTGGAAAGGCACCCCCTACAGGAGCACGGAGGCTGCCAGGTCTTCATAACCACGGGCCCAGGCCCTGCCCCTCCTGCGGAAAGGCAGGCTCGGCCTGAGCCAGACCAGTGTGCGCGGAAGGTTCAGTCCACCCAGGTCTGGGCAGGACGCCTCCTGCTGCGTGGAGTTAGGCTCCAGGGACAGGCTCTCCTGATAATTAGCGTTTGACGTGCGCCCGCCCACGCTCCGCCTGCAGCTGCCGGAGGAGGTGAGACGACAGGTGTGCTCTGGTGGTTTCCATCGCTCAGAGGCTCCATTCCACCAGCGGATGAGCGTCCGGCGCCAACCCCGCGCCCACCCCAAAGGGGCTAAGCAGCCGCTGACGACACTGTGAAATAAGCTGCATTTAGCACAGAATGAGAGTCGAGCGTCCTGTCCAACAAGATGTCCGCATGCTAAGGTGCCCGGTCCTATTTATTAAAGTAACAGTACCTGCCGGTCACAGGTAAACCGCGAAACCTCAGTGTCTTCCTACAACACTCCCTCTCCTTTCCCTCAAGGGCAATGCCAGCCTTCCTGGTGGTGAGCAGCCCTGAGGTGACCTGTCAGGGCGCACCAAGGGCCCCAAGCGCAGGTAACCTGTCAGGGCGCACCAAGGGCCCACCGCGCAGGTGACCTGTCAGGGCGCACCAAGGGCCCCAAACGCAGGTGACCTGTCAGGGCGCACCAAGGGCCCCAAACGCAGGTGACCTGTCAGGATGCATGCACCAAGGGCCCCAAGTGCAGGTGACCTGTCAGGGCGCACCAAGGGCCCACTGCACAGGTGACCTGTCAGGGTGCATGCACCAAGGGCCCCAAGTGCAGGTGACCTGTCAGGGCGCACCAAGGGCCCACTGCACAGGTGACCTGTCAGGGTGCATGCACCAAGGGCCCCAAGTGCAGGTGACCTGTCAGGGCGCACCAAGGGCCCACCACGCAGGTGACCTGTCAGGGCGCACCAAGGGCCCACTGCACAGGTGACCTGTCAGGGCCCACTGTGCAGGTGACCACCAAGGGCCCACCGCACAGGTGACCTGTCAGGGCGCACCAAGGGCCCACTGCACAGGTGACCTGTCAGGGCCCACTGTGCAGGTGACCACCAAGGGCCCACCGCACAGGTGACCTGTCAGGGCGCACCAAGGGCCCACTGCACAGGTGACCTGTCAGGGTGCACAAAGGGCCCATCGTGCAGGTGACCTGTCAGGGCGCACCAAGGGCCCACCGCACAGGTGACCTGTCAGGGTGCACAAAGGGCCCACCACACAGGTGACCCGTCAGGGTGCACTAAGGGCCCACTGTGCAGGTGACCCGTCAGGGTGCACTAAGGGCCCACTGTGCAGGTGACCCGTCAGGGTGCACTAAGGGCCCACTGTGCAGGTGACCCGTCAGGGTGCACAAAGGGCCCACCGTGCAGGTGACCTGTCGGCGCAGCGGCCAGGAGAACACAAGGAGATGAGGTCCCTTTCCCTACCAGCCACGAGAACCACGGACAGTCTGGAAGGGCTGCTCCCGTGCCTGATGCGCGCAGGGGAAACAGCATGGCTTCCAGTGCTTCCCAGCATCTTCTCGCCAGGTGACCTCGGGAGAGTGTCCCTCCCAGGGCTTCCATTTTCCCTCTGCTCAGCAGATGCGGGGCGGCCCCAGGGCGGCTGGGCTGAAGGAAGTGCCGGGATGAGTCCGCGTGCGGCACAGGGCCCCGGAACTGGGGGACAGCGGCTTCCTCAGCGTGCGGTTTCCTGTCTTTTCCCTTCTCAGAGGCCAGGCCGATGCACCTGATGGGAATCCCTGGTGGTGTGTTGGGTTCTGACTGAGCGTGGTGGGCGCTGCCGGGAGAGCGTGCAGCCGGAGGTCAGGAAGCCGCGCAGGGAGGACGAGATCGGGGTCCCTTGTGCACGTGGAGGCCCTGGGGGAGCAGAGTCTGCTCACTTTCAACCAGGCGAACACTTAGGAGCGCTTGCTAATGTTTCAGAAACGTGGACAACCAAATGTTTTTTTCCTGTTTCTTTTTAAATAGGAAATGTTCCTCTTTCATTAGAAGGTAATGTTCTGAAACCAGCATAAATCCTCACAGCACAAAATACCCGTTACAAGAAGAGAAACGATAAAGAGATAAACCCAGAAGAACGAAGGCATGAGTGTACTCACAGTGATGGCTCACAGTCCAGTTGAGTACAATGTGTCTTGGCCCTTCCTAGGGAAGCCGACACCGTACCTGAATGGAAACGTGCAGGAAAAGGACCGGAGGCCGCAGGCCGCCACGGCGGATTCCAACGAGCTCCCCACGCAGGCTCGGCTGCGACCCTGGGCCCATTATTTCTCCCTGAGGCTTCACCACTAGTTCAACGACTGGTACCAAACACAAACCTCGGGAACCCAACGTGCCTCAGCCAGAACCTGAGCCGCTGCCGGACTCTGGTGAGCAGGTGTCCCCGATGGGGTGGGGTGGGGGGCTGCGGTGGCGCGGGCAGGAAGGGAGGCCAGCAGTGACATGGGCGTGGCCAGGCAGAACTCACACCCCAGGTGCTTTCCCACGCGAACCTCGAGGCACACGGACTTCCGGAAGCATCCTGACCAGGGTTCTCGGGTACACTGGAAACATTTCTCGTCTCGGTTCATGGAGTCACAGTGGGAATCTGACGGGCAGGTTAGAGGCTGCTGGAACCTCTCCTGGTTCCCCTTGACAAGCTTACCGGTTGGAACCACATTCGAGGGTCACTGCTCGATTTGTAAGTCCATGTGCCGCTGGGTCACATTTTAAAGTGCTGGGAGCAGAGATGGTCACAGAGGCACTGTTGGTACAATGTACTAATGGGGTCAGCGGATGGGGTGACGTGGTGCTGGGTGAGGGGGCGTGGACAGCCCAGGAGGTGAGGACGTTTAGTTCCTACATCCAGGTGTTGGCCAGGCTGAGAACTTGGGAGGAGCCCAGCAGACGGGCTGGACACATCACGCCTGCTTGGTGCTACAGGGGGCTGGAGGAACGCGAGGTCTGTGACAGGGGAAGGTGCTCCGGGTTGCTTTGGGGTCAACAGTGTGCCCGTCAGTAGCAGGCAGGAAGCAGCTCACCGTCCTGCGGGCTTCTGTGAAGAAAATACACCTGAGCCCAATGCCCCAGGAGCGTGAGGCTGTGAGGCCTGTGGGCAAACGGCCAGCCTGCAGCTCATCCCTGCCGGGGGCACCCCGCTGTCCTCACCCAGCTCGGCCCTTCGAGCACCACGGAGCGACACCACCTCATGGGCATGGGCGCCGCACAGCCTCTCCCATTTCCTGGCACCTTCTGGAAGGAGCTCCATCCAAGAACCTTACTGAAGCCCAGACACAGCCCACCTCATTCCGGGTGTGCGGAGCTCGCGCGCAGCTGAAGGAGGACGATGAGGCGGGTGGACGGAGCTCCATTCTTCCCGAGGCCGAGCACGCCCTGCTCTGCCGAGCTCTCCGACAGACTCCGGAGTTATGTTAATGCACATTCCCATCATTTCCCCAATTAGGCTGACAAATAATTAACTCAGTGAGTTATTCCTTCTCCCTTTAATATATGGGCATTTTAATCGCTCCCTTTCAGCTTCAAGGACCGGCTCTACCCGCCAGGCCCTCAGCAGTCAGCATGGAGGCCGTGGGCGCCTCGAGTACACGCAGGGCTTCCCGGCAGCACACAGCGTGTTCAGCTCTGGCCCGCACAGAGCCCGCAGCGGAGGGGCCCTGGAGGAGCTGTGGGTTCGCCGCTTCTACTGATTCCAAAGTGGGCGGTTATAAAGCTTCCTGAGGCCACTGCGGGAGGCTGATCTGAGACCAGTGTCACTCCATTTTATGCCAAGAAACTGTGTATCCTCAGGGTCTGACTCCGTAGCAGGGTCACCGTAGAAAGGAAGGCCCAGAGTGGGCACCGCCCGTCCAGCGGCTGTTTCCGTGCAGCTCTGCTCCCTGGCATGCGGTCTGGGCAGCGAGGCCGTCACCAGTGCCATCACCAAATCTCCTCTGACGCCAGAGGCTGCTGACGTCACCGCAGTCTTGACTCAGGAGACCAGTCGCTGGTTCTGCCACCTGTGAGCCATGCAGTCTCAGCCCAGCTTCCGTGGAGCCAGATGATGCTGTTTCCTTAGGCATAAACGACTGCAAATGGAGCGGCCCGGTCTAGCCTGGGACGGCAAGCAATCTGAGGGGCTGCCCCCGCTGTTTCCACCTAGGGCCACTGTCCGGGACGCCCCAAGACCGTGCGGGACCCCCGGACGTGACCGAGCGGGTCGCCTGGAATGTGTGCTCGACAGGCTGTCCCCAAGGACACACGAGGGAGCCGTAAAGGCTGTTGGAAGGCACAGCACTGCCCGGACACACATCCCCGCGCCCTTCTCATGGCAGCGTCAGAGCTGGGGACTCATTGCCTCAAAACCCTCTGCCTCTGGAGGTGCTGCTGCCGTGTTGGCCACCTCTCCCCCTGTCACCCATGGAGCATTTGTTCTCCTCACGCCGCACGTGGGCTCATCACTCAGCTCTGACTCTTTAATGGGTCCCCCGGCCACCTGGATAGAGGCCACACTCTGCAGCCTGCTGCCGGCTCCATCGGGCGCGGCTCTGCACCCTCTGGGCGCGCACGCACCGCCCCGGCGCCCCAGCAAGGCTCAGTTACGCGGTGTTTGCAGCGATGCCGCCATTGTCAGTGTCCCCAGGACACAGGCCGCTCAGAGAGAGCCTTCACTGTCCTGGTTTGCAGGCGTCTCATTTCCCAGTGAGAATTAAGAGTCACTTGCAGATGAACAGGTCCTTCCTGTTGGTCATGCATTTGAATATTCCTGCTCGTCACCGGGAAAGCAGACCGGCTGCACTTAATTTTTAGGGAGGATTGATGGATGGACTCCAGGATGACAACAGACAGCCAATCAATAAGGGAAGATGATAACAGCGTGTAATATCAGGGAACATTAGGTCTCAGCCATGATTTGGGGAGAGAAGCGGGCAGTTAGAAACCATGTCATTTGAACAAGGTCGAAGCCTGGGAGCAGTAAAAATGCCCAAGCAAATAAAATCACACCTGCGCGGCAGGAGCGGGAACGGAGAGGGGTTTCAGGCTCGGTGGGGAAACTGCGGTCCCGGGCAGGGATCCGGGCAGCGGGTCACGGGCAGTTGCGTCGAGAGGGTCTATTTAGCACTAAGAGAGCAAACGGAGTGCCTTGGCGCGCCGGCTCCTGCTGGCTGAGCCCTCCTCCCGGAAACAGTGGGGAGCCGAGGGAGGGGCGGGGCGAGGTGTGAGGCCCATGGCTTTGCGGCATCCACCTGCCATTTTGGGGGAAGACATTCTACTGATCTAGTAAATTGTTTGCTTGTGTGACTGAAAAAAGAAAACAAACAAAAAGCACCAATGGGGGAAATGTCATCCCTACAAACCCTATCACATCACAAAAAACGACGTTCTACGTGACCCTTCCCTTCGAAACCCTTCCCTGGGTCGTGTAGGGCTCCAGAGACGCAGGGACCAGGATTCCGGTGGAACCAGCCCCCCAGCACCTGGAGACTCGGAGACCAGCTCGAAGTGTGTGCAGACGCTGCCTGTCCTCACTGGCCCAAGCAGCAGCTAGAACACGCTGCTCGCTTCTCCCGGACTGCTGGAGTTCCGGAATGGATGGAGAGATTTAGTGAAATAGGGGGTGAATCCTCTCTCTTTTTTTTTTATCCTCACCTGAGGACATTTTTGCACTTATCTTCAAATAGAGCGGGAGGGAGAGTGGGAGGAAGAGAGAAAGACATCAATGTGAGAGAGACACATTGAGTAGCTGCCATCCACACGACTCCAACCAGGGCCGGGGACAAACTGCAACCGGGGTACATGCCCTTAGCGGGAACCGAACCCGGGACTCTGGTCCGTGGGCTGACACTCTAACTGCTGAGCCAAACCGGGCAGGGCGGATTCTCTCTTTTTATATCTAGCTGCCCCGATCCAGCTTTGCACACCCTGCTCCCCAACAAAACGTCTGCAGCGTGCGGGAAGGCCAGCTCACCTCCTTGTAAGGTGTACTCGGTCACCGCCCTGCTGAAGACTCCCAGGCCGGCGCTGTTGTAGGCGGCCACCTGGATCTCGTACTGCGTCCAGACGATGAGCTCAGTCAGCAGGCAGTAGCTGACCTCGGGGCTGGCGACGTCCCTCTGCTGGTGCTCTCCAGGCAGGCCGGCCAGGCGGTACCTGCATCAGAACGCAAAGAGTGGCTCGGACCGGAGGTCGGTCTACCCGCCGCACGTCAGCAGGGCTGCCGCCATCAGAACAAGGGGAAGCCCCGGGATTCAGGCCCCCGAGTGGGAAACAGCTCTCCGAGGGAGGGTAGCAAATGCACTAAGGGTGGAAATGTCAAGAAAGCCAGGACTCTGAGGTGTCTCTCCCCTCTGCTGCAGACCACCTGCACTGGGTGAGGCGTGAGGCGCCGGTGCCCCTGGCCCAGTGGCGGTGCCGGGGCGGATAGGGTCCTTCCATCACTAATGCACGTCAAACCCCGTTTTTCCTTCATACCCCATCAGCCTCGGCTCCCCCGGCGGCACCCGACTGGAGGGGCCGCGTGCATGAGCAAGGGCAGGTGTGTCATGGCGTGGTCGAGACTGTCAAAGCCACGTGATGGTCATCAGGCCCCAACAACGGGAGGAGGGCTGGTGTGGAGTACACGGCGCGGAGGCCACTAGACAGCCACCTGGAACAAGGTCAGAACTGGCTCCACGCCCACACTGGGCAGCAGCATGTCCTGGTGTGTGAGCGGGCCATGGGCCACGCATGCCCATGTGGCACAGACTGGACAGGACGGTTTCCTTAGGGAGAGCGCACTCGAGGGGACCTCCCCACACAATGCACGTCCAGGGAGGAGCCAGGAAACGAGCTCCCCAAGACTCAGGTGGGGAGAAGACTTATGAGCGAGGAGGTCTCAACCAGTTCTCGACTTCTCTGAGCCTGGGCCGCCACCTCCCGCAAAGGCGGATAACGGCGCTTCACAGCGGCTGCAGGAAGGCGGGAACGGCGACCGAAGGCCCTGACCGTGTGAAGCGCCTCGCACAGCTCCTTTCTGGAAGCACCTCTTCCAGGAAGTCTGCCGAGAGAGAACCCAGTTCTGAGAAACCGGGGCGTTGCGCACACCCGTCTTCTCCAGGCATCTCTCTGCCCGTCCATGCCAAGTAAACCACAGGACCCGCATCGGGGACACGGGCTGGGCTCTCTGCGTGGCAGTGGGCAGTCCCTTCTGGCCAGAGGCTCGGGTGCTTTTGTAGCGATCACAGAACATCCGGGACAGTCACGATTCCTAACAGAAGGGCAGGTTGGCGGGCAGGATGGTGGGTAGGTAACCACGGTATCGCGTCCTCCCACAACCACATCAAAGTTACAACTAAACTACAGAACAACCATCATTCAAAATCGCCTGACATGGAGCTGAATGGAAGTCCTACAACTACAGAATTAAAGAAGCAGCCACATCGAGACTGATAGGGGCGGAGGGGACGGGCTGCTCCCACACCCTCGTGTGGCGGATAAAAATCAGGAGGACACCTCGGCTGGGAAGGTCCTCTCTCAGGACTGAGGGGTCCCCGTCCCTCACCAGGTGCCCCGCTCAGGGTTCCAGTGCCAGGAAGAGAATCCCCATCACTTCTGGCTGGAAAAACCAGCGGGAACTGAGGCTCAGGGAGGCTGAGGCGGCTGGAGCCCCAGGCAGCTCCTTTTAAAGGGCCCGCGCATGGACTTATCGGACTGTCTCCCTCTAAGCCTGGAGGGGAGGCAGCTCGAGGGGCGCCAGAGACATACAGGGAAGAACTGAGCTGTTTGGCACTGGAGTGAGGGCTGGAGAGGGGGCTTTCTCCAGTACAAAGGCCTTTGTTCCTTTGGTGAGGCCTTCCCTGGGGCGGCAGACAGAAGCCATATCTGGGACTCCAGCAACCTGGCTCACACTGGTAGCCCCGCCCTGCTGACTCCCTGAGGCCCGGCCCCACACAACTTTCAAGCCCACCCAAGCTGTTGCCAGTTGCTTAACCATAGGATTGGCCTGTCTTGGATCCTGCTTCAGGTTTTCCTAAATTCTTTCAAACAAGCAGCATCTGGTCTCAGCGAGCCCCATACTGCTCATTAAGTAATACACAGAATCAAACACAGGGAGGCAGCCCAAATAAGGAGACAAAGAAACAGGTCCCAAATGAAAGAACAGGAAAAATCTCCAGGAAAAGAACTAAGCGAAATGGAGATAAGCAACCTAACAGATGCTGAGTTCAAAATACTGCTTATAAGGATGCTCAATGAACTTAGTGAGAACCTCAGTGAACTTAGTGAGGGCCTCAAGAGCATAAAAAAGGACCAATCAGAAATGAAGGATGCACAGTAAGAAATGAAGGAGGCACTAACTGAAATAAAGAATAATTTACACAGATTCAATAGTAGAGTAGGAAAAGCCAAGAAGAAAACCATCGATTTGGAATATAAGGAAGCAAAAAACACCCAATCAGAACAGCAGAAAGAAAAAAGAATAAAAAAAATGATAGTGTAAGGAGCCTCTGGGACAACTTCAAGCGTGCCAACATTCACATCTTGGGGGTGCCAGAAGGAGAAGAGAGAGAACAAGAAGTCGAAAACCTATTTGAAACAATAATGGCAGAAAACTTCCCTAACTTGGTGAAGGAAACAGACATACACGTCCAGGAAGCACAGAGAGTCCCAAACAAGATGAACCCAAGGAGGCCCACACCAAGACATATCATCATCAAAATGCAGAAGGTTCAAGACAAAGAGAGAATCTTAAAAGCAGCAAGAGAAAAGCAGTTAGTTACCTACAAGGGAGTTCCCATAAGACTGTCAGCTGATTTCTCAAAAGAAACTTTGCAGGCCAGAAGGGAGTGGCAAGAAATATTCAGAGTGATGAAAAGCAAGAACCTACAACCAAGATTACTCTATCCTGCAAAGCTGTCAGTTAGAATTGATGGCCATATAAAGAGTTTCCCAGACAAGAAAAAGTTAAAGGAGTTCATCACCACCAAACCATTATATAAAATGTTGAAGGATTTTTTTGAAGAAAAAGATAAAATATATGAACAAAGAAAATGGCAATGAATACATATCTATCGACAATGGAGTCTACAAACAAAATGAACAGGCAGAACAGAAACATTCTCATAGATACAGAGAACATTGTGTTGGTTGCCAGATGGGAGGGGGGTTGGGGGAATGGGTGAAAAAGGTGAAGGGATTAAGAAGTACAAACTGGTTGCTAGACTGACAAACCTCAAAGAGAAGGGGGTTGGGGAGTGGGAGGAAATAAACCAAAGAACTTATATGCATGACCAATGGACACAGACAACAGTGTGGGAAAAGGCAGGAGGGGGGCGGGAGTGGGGAGGAGGGGGTCAGTGGGGGAAAATGTGGAACATCTGTAATACATCCAACAGTAAAGATAAAAAAGAAAAGGAAAAGAAGGAGGGCAGGACGTCCTCTGACTGGTGGGATGTGTTGCCCAGGAGACCGTCTTGGACAGAACAAGATGATTTTTTACACGGAAATAACAGGAGAGTGTTTACAAAGGACGTAACCCTTATGCTCCTCTTAAAGAAACACCCTGCCCATTATTATAAATATTTGATCACTGTGCACACATCTCAACTGCTTCTCGCGGCCAGAGGCGCGACGTGGTTTATTTCACTCCTCTCTTCCATGAGCTGCTCCAGATCTGACACGGAGACGTGTGCCCTGGAGGATGTGCACTTGCAGACACGGCTGATTTGCAGACCGGAGGATCATTCGGAAATGTTTCCAAGCAAATTCACTTTGGCACGGGTCTTCAATTCCTGCAGACTATGATATTCACGGGCCCTGGGTCCTGCACCCTCATGTTAGGGCTTCCTTGATTTAAGCCCTTAGAAATGCAGATGCCCTCCCTCCCAGCACTCGGCCCCGCCAGCACTGTCCCGGAAAACCCTTTAACAGGAGTAATCCCTCAGAAGAGAGACATGTGCGGTCCCTGATGGGGCCTCGTGACATCAATAGGTTTTATTATCAAACTGCGTGCCCTGAGCGGGTTCTGTTGGCGGACTTTTAAAGTCCTGACTTGGCAGCGTAGCTGAAGGAAACTTTTCCTCTGTGCTCAAAAGACAGATGCGGCTGGGATGACGGACATGTCAGGCCTGGGCCGAGAAGTCAAGGCCAGTTGTTGTCATCAGTGATGAGCACAGACAAGAGAGTGAGCCGAACAAGGGGCGCGTGGCATGATGCGATGGAAGACCTCAGCCTTCAGGCTGGGGGAGCACCACACAGGAACTGGAGCCCACAGTGCCCCCTGTCTGCAAGGGGCAGGCTGCAGTCCCTTTACCCCTGAACCGGAAGGGTAGCTGGGGGCACAGCGACCCCAGGGCCCTAGCTGATTCCAGCCCTGCAGCCCTCTGTGCACCCCCAGGGACAGCTGCGTTTAAGCCTCTTCAAGCAGATAGTGATCTGGCCAGTGCTGACTGAGAGGATGATTCATAGGCTTGAGGAGGAGCCTGGAGGGAGGCGGTGACTCCGCTGACAGGCAGGTACCCCCAGCCCAGCACACAGACGAACGTATGAAAGAGGAAGGCACAATTGCACAAATACACACCGGGTGAGTTGTCCACCATACGCAAAGATGAGGGGCTCGAGGAAGCAGCTTTTCATCATTTCTTACATTTACCTAAGAAATGACATTTACCCACTGAAAACCTGTGTTAACCCAGCATCTTCTGATCATGGCTCAGAACGGGCCGGGCCAGGCCAGGCATTCGGCGGAAGGTGATAATGGGCTGGTAAGGGAGTCAAAGTTCATGTCAGATTAATCGTTATGTCCACAGCTGTACAATCTGTTAGAAGAGCTTGGACAATGATCCTGCAATACTGCTTTAATTATTTATTTTTTATCCTCATCTGAGGACATTTTTGCACTTATAAAACGAACCCGGGTCTCTCTGGTCCGCAGGCCGATGCTCTAACCACGGAGCCACACCGGTCAGGGCTACTGCTTTATTTTTTACTTTTGTTGACAAACCACTGCAATGATCACATTCAGGGCAGTTGTTAGATGAGTGTGGTTCCGGCAAAGGAGACGTCCTCTCCCAAATGCAGCCCAGACTGGCACCGCCCTCCCAACGTCCTTACAGGCCTAGCGCCCTGAGGAGGCAGAGGTAGCAACGGGCCACGCTGGGGCCACCTCCGCCCTGTAGGTGTGTGAGTATGGCCTGCCCCGTGTTCAAAGTATCTTGATTTCATTTCCAACACTGAAAAACTGTGAGAGTGTGGGTAAAAAGCTAGATTTTTCCAATTTATTTCAAACACGAGAAAACCTGGAAATACTGGAAAACATACTTGCGTGGTAACACGGGCTAATCCAATCAGTTGTACTGCTGTTCATTAAAAATCACAAGGAGCCCTGGCCGGTCTGGCTCAGTGATGAGAGCGTGGCCCGCGGTCCAGAGAGACCGGGTTTGGTTCCTGCTAAGGGCCTGTACCTCGGTTATAGTTTGTCCCTGGCCCCTGTTGGGGTCACGTGGTTGGCAGCCAGCTGATGTGTTTCTCTCACATCGATGTTTCTCTTTCTCTCTCTTCCTCCCTCTCGCTATATCTGAAGATGAATGCAAGTGTCCTCAGGTGAGGATAAAAAAAAAATCATGAGGAGCCCGACTGGTGTGGCTCGGTGGTTGAGCATCGACCCTGCACCAAGAAGTCGCTGGTTCGACTCCCAGTCAGGGCACATGCCCAGGTTGTGGGTCCGATCCCCAGTGGGGGGCGTGCAGGAGGCGGCCGATCGATGTTCTCTCATTGATGTTTCTCTCTCTCCCTTTCCCTCCCTCTCCCTCTAAAATCAATGAAGACAAAAAAAAGTCCTGATGTCCATCATTCATGCCCTGCTAAGAACTCAGAACGAGAGGCCTTGCCCCCACCTGTACCGCTGGCCTCCACGGCTCTGCCACCAAGCAGCTGCTGATGTGGTGCCGTGTGCACATCACGGTCCGACACGCACCACCTGGCTGCCAGGCTGCCCACGCTCCCGCCCTCTGCTGCGTGTGTGATCCCCCCCCCCCCCGAGTCTGCAGCCTCAGCAGACAGACCCTGGCTCTCTGAGGGCCGCCCGGCGACACCGGTCACAGGTACTTGCCTGAGGATGTACCCGCGCAGCACCCCGTTGTGCTCCGTCTCGGGGGGCGGCTGCCACTGCACCATGATGGACTGATTGGTACGCCCACTGGCCACTATATTTTTCGGGGGAGCACTGGGTGGTTCTTCAGGTAACATCAACCTGGAAACCAGACAGGAGGAAAGGGGCGGGCGTCAGACCAGGGGTGCGCACTCGCCTTCTCCGTCTTGCTGGGTCTGGGGCCCAGCTGTTTACCAAAATCGAGACGAACGACGCGAAACATGCGGCTGGTCACACGGAGGGGACGGCGTGGCACCGTCCCAGCGAGTCAGCTCACGGGAAGGCAGGTGAGCCTGCGGCAGGCGGGTGCCGGGCTCTCCCACAGCGCACAGGCCTGAGCGCGCCGCCCGAGGCGCCTCCCCGTTTTCTCCGGCTCCTTCCAACCTCTCACACCCAGCCCCATGTTTGCAGAAGAGGAGCTTGTGTCCACTCGTGTCCAGCTGGCGCCCACTGAGAGCCCAGGCTGGCTGGGAAGGGCCCCTTGACATAGACGGCAGAGTTTCCCACCTGCACCCCGGGGATGGGTCAGTGGCAAGACCACCGGGGAACGTGACACCCCACAGAGACCCTGCAGCTCATTCAGCTCCCGTACGACACCCTGCTGGGTGTTCACCTGTCAGGACAGCGGCGCCCACTCCCACCTGGCTGGCAGCCAGAATGGATCAAGGGCACTGGCACTGTGAACTCGTCATCGCAGTGAGAGGGCTGTGCTCTCCGGAACGACGCTGAGGAACCCAGCAGACCCACCGCCCGCCCGGCTAGTCTCCCCGCGCACGCCTCCGCAGGCTGCCGCGGGCTGGGGGTGGATCACGGCCGTTCCCTCCACCTCCCTCCGGGCTGCTCTGCTCTCAGGCCCACACGCTCCCGCCCGTGCCGTGGGACGTGCACCGCGTACCTGCTCGTCTCCGCGCTGTACTGGCCCTTGCCCACTTGGTTCACGGCGCACACCCTGAACTGGTAGGTGCGAGCCGGAGTCAGGCCTCGCACGGTGACGCCTGTCATCTCGGGGCCCACGTCTGACAGATGCACTTTCCATGGAGAGTCTGAGAAAAAGAGCAAAACAAACTCAGCCCCCTGGGAGCACACGTCTGCAGGAACCAGTGAACGGCCCACGTCCCCACGCACTCTCTCCTGCGCAGCGCGGCACCTCCGGGAGACGGTGCTGATCTGCAGCCCACACGTGGAAGCCGCGGCTCGGGTCACGTGGCGGGGAACCGCGAGCCTGGCCTCGGACTCAGCTTTCCCGCTCCAAGTCCAGGGTGCCTCCCAGCACCCCGTGCTGCTGCCACAAGGGGCTCTCTGGGCCACCTGCACACGGCGGTTTGAATGGTCAGCGTGCTCTCGGCCCCGCGCTCACTGTGCCGCGAGAGGAGGGGCTGCCAGCTCACGCGCTCGGGCAGATCGCAGATCCATCTCCCGGAAGAGGGTGCTGCACATGTCACCCGGCGATGAATGAAAACTATATTCATTAACATTGTAATAAAAGAGGAAATGAGCATGATGGAGACAGATGGGGTGTGCATTCTGCAACCCATCTGCGTGGCGCCCGTCCTGCCCCGCTCCTGAGTGGCTTTGGCTGGAGAGACACCATGAGCTGCGCAGCCAGTGTCTTCCCACCCAGCGCCCCGCAGGTGTGCCGAGCCTCTCCAGCCACGGGGGCTTCAGAGAGCCGGCCAGGCCTGCGTGACTTTCCCGCAGAGCTGAGGCACCCCTGGCCTGGTCATTTCGCAGAGGGTGCCCTGGGTGAGCAAGACCTGGCTGGGCTTGGAGCACCCACTCCGAGTTCCCACCTGGAATGGCTCCAAGGGAAAGATTCCTGTGGAAACCAAACTCCTCCTTGTTCCTTTGACATGGTGAAAGGATCCCTGTCGCCCACATTGGGGAAGGTGACAGGAAGGTTCCCACTAAGGCAGACAGCCCGCTGCATGGACGCCGCGCACACACTCACGGACACCTGCCCTGTGAGGACCCGCAGTCTGCACCTGGGCCTGGAGCAGAAACACACTCGGGTCCAAGAAGTAGCTACAAATGGCTCCAAAGTGAGCCGAGGCCACAGGCAGCGCCCGCCGCCCCCGCCGCCCCCGCCAGAGCTGTCCGCCACCAGGCAGTCCGGTAGCTGGACCCCAGCGGGAGGCACGCCCCTCCGACGCCTGGTGCCAGTTGGGCCACGAAGGCTGAATCTTTCTAATTGTTTCAAATGAAGCTGTTTCCAAAAGCAGCTTTCTGGGAATGCAGTGCTCACCACCAGCTGGGCGTTTCGGTGCTTCGCTTCCTGGTTTCAGGGATGTGGGTGATCTCAGCTGACCAGCCCCTCCCAGGTGTTCCTCAGACGGTGCAGCATCCCCACCTCACCGTGGAAAAGCTCTCATGGCTTCTCCTTCCATGCCGGCTGGCCGGGACCCTCCCTTCCCCAGACAGGGTCTGAGAGCGCCGGCGGGCGGGGCCACCCCAGCAGGGAGAGGGCCCTCCATGCTGCCGCTCTCATCTGCAGACACAGGGTCCTAAGCACAGGGGGCGGGGCCACCCCAGCAGGGAGAGGGCCCTCCATGCTGCAGCTCTCATCTGGAGACACAGGGTCCTAGAGCACGGGGGGCGGGGCCACCCAGCAGGGAGAGGGCCCTCCACGCTGCCGCTCTCATCTGGAGACACAGGGTCCTAAGCACAGGGGGCGGGGCCGCCCCAGCAGGGAGAGGGCCCTCCATGCTGCAGCTCTCATCTGGAGACACAGGGTCCTAAGCACAGGGAGAGGGCCCTCCATGCTGCAGCTCTCATCTGGAGACACAGGGTCCTAGAGCACAGGGGGCGGGCCACCCCAGCAGGGAGAGGGCCCTCCATGCTGCCGCTCTCATCTGGAGACACAGGGTCCTAAGCACAGGGGGCGGGGCCACCCCAGCAGGGAGAGGGCCCTCCATGCTGCAGCTCTCATCTGGAGACACAGGGTCCTAAGCACAGGGGGCGGGGCCGCCCCAGCAGGGAGAGGGCCCTCCATGCTGCAACTCTCATCTGGAGACACAGGGTCCTAAGCACAGGGGGCGGGGCCACCCCAGCAGGGAGAGGGCCCTCCATGCTGCAGCTCTCATCTGGAGACGACGGACGCACCGTGGAAGTTGCACCCGGGAGTGACCGGGCCCCACTGGCTGCTATTCAGTTTTGTCAGTTTCTTCCATCCAAACGGGGGACAAATCCACACCCCGTGAGTCCACCTCGCTCCCCTCGGGACAGCTGCCAGCAGAAGAGAGAAGACAGCAAGTGCTGGCGAGGAGGGGCGGGTGGCACCTAGGACGGGGCAGGAATGTAAAACGCAGCCGCTATGCACCGCAGTACGACGGTCCCTCAAGTTACAGACGGAGCTACCATGCGACTCAGATTCCATTTCACAGTGTGCACCCCAACAAGCTGAGTGTGGACCCTGCACACCCACGTTCTGCAGCTCTGTTCACCAGAGCCGAAAGGTGGAAGCACCCCAGTACCCTCGGAGGATGAATGGACGAACGCAGGGCCATCCACACCGTGGAATATCACGCAGCCTTGAAAAGGAAACGCTGACACCTGCCACAGCGTGGATGGACCTTGAGGACACTGCTCTGTGAGAGAAGCCAGAGCACAGGACAGATGCTGTCGGACGCCACCTGGCGGAGGTCCCTGGAGGAGTCACAGTCACAGAGGCAGACAGGTGGGTGCCAGGGCTGGGGAGGGAGAGTCTCACCAGGACAGAGTCTGTTCGGAAGATGAGAATGCCCTGGAGGTGATAGTGGGGATGGCTGCACAATGAGGTGAGAATTCACCGAGTGCCACTGAACTGCACACCTAGAAATGGTTCGGAGAGTAATTACGTCACGTGTGTTTTACCACAGTTAGGAACACCATGACTGCGGAGACCGTCCCGAGCGTGAGGTGAGAGCCTGGGCAGAGGCCTCTGGCACACGGCCTGGTCCTGGGGGTCCTTGTGCTGAGTCCCTGTCTCCCCAGATGCGCTGTGCTCTGTAGGACCCGCCTGGCATCCCCGGGGGACCACAGGGAGGGAGAGGTCGGGGCTCTTGCCCACGCACTCTCTGCCTTCTTCACCCAGAGGCCCTGCTGGCTCCTGGGCAGCTCTGTAGGACCCGCCTGGCATCCCCGGAGGGCCACAGGGAGGGAGAGGTCGGGGCTCTTGCCCACGCACTCTCTGCCTTCTTCACCCAGAGGCCCTGCTGGCTCCTGGGCAGCTCTGCAGCCTCCGCCTCCGTGAGCTCAGGGTGGGCCCTGCGGGCTGCAGTTCCCGCCCCCACACGTCGTAAACTGTGCACAGGCCTCCTCGATTATCCTGACTCCAGAGTGCCCTCTGATCTGCGGGACCTCGCCTGACACAGGCGCGGTCAAGCCTCTCTCCATCCCCCGCGTCCTGTGATTTCAGAGTCCGCGAGCGCACAGACCACCTGCTCTGTCACGTCCAGGGTCACGGCACGGTCTCAGAAACAGGGGACGTCAAGGAATCGAACCCGTGGCTCTTTGGTCCACGGGCTGATGCTCTAACCACTGAGCCCACCAGCCGGGGTTCAAACAGACTTTTATATAAACAGGTTCTCTTAATCCAAGAAAACAGAAACATTCACAGTTAAGTGGATTGTACAGTGAGCTATGCTGGGAACGTGGAGATCACATTTGGACAAGAATCATACGTCAGAACACTTAACACAGATCTAAGATCCAGATGAACTAAAGAGTTAAATGTATAAAAAGTTAAAGCTTTGAAAACAAACAAACAAAAAAAAATGTAAGAAGACGTATTTTATGCTCGAAAGTGCTGACATATCCAAACATGAAAGCAATAAAAGAAATCACAAAGGAAAATACCAACAGATTTAAGTACATAAAAATCAAACACTTCAGTCTGCCAAAAAGTAATACACAAAAATTAAGGGTAAAAAGCAAGTGGAAAACATACTTGTCATGAATGACAGAAAACCCCCTAAGGCCTTGACACGACAACGGGGAAAGGAAATTGACAGATCAGAGCCCAGGAAGCCAACAGACAAGGAAAAACGTGCAGCGGGGCCGATAATCAGACCGACGCAGGCGGAATGGCTCGAGGCCTGAGCGGGCCAGGCAGAACCGCGGTCTTCCGAAGGAAAGCACAGAGCATCTCTGCAGACTTGGAGTGGGAAAACGTATTGCTTCCTTTAGAGATACTCTCCTTAGTGTCAGTGCCCTGCCTCTATGCGTGTGCCCCCAGGGCCTAGTTTGCCCATTCGGTGCCAAGAATGCCGGAGGATACTGAGACAGCGCCCCCCAGAGGAGGAGAGGCTACAAAGGAGCTGACCAAAGACAGAGAGAGACGGGGAGAGAACCCCCAGACGCACTAGGCACAGGCAGCGGTGCTGAAGCCCGTAGCTCGGGGCCGGGAGCACCACCTTGCTGCTGGAGCAGGGAAAACGAAGCTGAGTGGCTGGAGGTGAATCTGGAGAGGCAGCTGGATGACACATGGTGCTCTGGACCGCGCTAAGAAGCCCAGAATCTTTTTTTTTTGTTGTTAATCCTCACCCGAGGATATTTTTCTATTTATCTTCAGATAGAGTGGGAGGAGAAGAGAGGGAGAGAGAGAAAAACATCAACGTGAGAGGGACATATCAACTGGTTGCCTCCTGCAGGACCCCAACTAGGGCCGGGGACGAACCACAACCCAGGTACATGCCCTTGACTGGAATCGAACCCATGACTCATTGGTCCGTGGCCGACGCTCTAACCGCTGAGCCAAACTAGCCAGGGCCCCAGAATCTGTTGAGCAAAGGGAACTTCTGCACGGGAAGCTAGGGCTAGCAATCAGGTTAGAGGATGGGCTAGCGACGCATCTGCAGGCTGTGTTTAAAGTACAAGCGCACCCTGGGGAGTCGGAGGTGACTCTGGGGGAGTTGAGGCTCACTCCCCATCTCTGCTGTGGTGTCTTCTCTGGGGAGCCCTTGAAGGTTTCAGGCAGTGAGGACATTCACTCGGTCAGGTATCACTACCAGTGCCTCCATGGAAGGTGGACAGAGGCGGCCATGTGGATGTCCTTGTGGGTGAGGGGCCACCACCGGTCAGGACGGGCTACAGGAAGGGGGAGGGCCAAGGGATGTGACGAGACGTTGACAAGGTGAAACCAAGGGGTTGTGTTGCTTCATAGGTGGGGGCGGGGAATGTCCAGGGATTCAAGAATGACTTCCATGTTTCTACCCTGGAAAAGAAGCCACTCTGGGGGCAAGGGCAATGCGCTGTTTTGAAGTCTGAGCTCGGTGAACCTCTGGGACATCTGGTCCCGAGTCTGAGGCGCAGGGGACAGATCCAGGCTGGAGCCGCTTGTGAGGGAGTGGCGGCCCGTAGGTGAGAGGTGAGTGGGACATCACTGGGGAAAGCACGGAGGACGAAAGCCCGGAAGGCCATGGAAGGCCAACATTTTGGGGGGCAGGACTGGAAATGCAATCTTCGCATGAGTCAGAGATAACGGTCCAAGAGGAAAAGGAATTTGGGATGAAGAGAGAGACCGGGTTCAAGCCTTGCATTTCGGCTCAAGCGCCAGGGCTCGGCTCCACAGGCGCTCTGAAGAGGCCCTCTGGTGAAGGCTGGCCCGGCCCGAGGGCAGGGTGAGGACACCAGCCTCTGCTACTGCAGCTCGCGGGGTGGCCCGTCGCAGCCATGGGCTCCCAGCAGGCGTCCTAACCGGCCTGCCGAGGAGCTGGCTGCCCAGAGCACCCGAGGTGCTGACGCGTGGACTACCGGACGGAGCTCTCCAGAGCCGGCCGCGGCACGGTGCCGAGTGCGGGCCCAGCACAGTTTCCCTCCAGCATCCTCGCTGCTCAGCAGGCCTTTCCGACCATAACCAGCCATCCAGTTCAGCTGCTTCTAAGGGCTCCGGGTCCTGATAAAAATGAAAACCCGATCCCTGGCCCAGTGGCTGACGGGAGACAGCACAGCCGAGCGGCAGGGGCCGCAGACGCACTCTGCAGCTGAGTCCGCGCGCCCGAGGTGGGCAAGCATCGCCCTCTTTCCGTTCTTTGTGCAGTGGTAACGACAGTGGAGAACAGTCTGGATTCTTCTACGTTAAAGGACCCGAAGGAGACAAGCTGGTGATCTGAGCAGCTCCCGCTGGGCTCAGAGGAACAGCCAGAAGCTCGGGAGGGGCCAAGGATGCTGCCACTTTCTCGGTGACGGACGCCTATGGGGCAGGGACCGAGGGTTCTCCCTGCATTTCTGGCTTGAGTGGCAGAGTTGCCACTGCCCCGATGACGGGCTGCATCACAAGGCGAGGACAGAGTCAAGGAGAAGAAACGTCGAAGGCACAGTTGGAAGAAGCTTAGTTAGAGGTGTCTCTGAGACGACCGGAGAGAAATGTCAGGGTTCAAGAGGACCCCAGAGGTCTGGGGACAGGTGTTACAGAGATCACCGACATGACACCACGTGGAAGCACAGGGTGCCTGAGCTTTCCCAGGAGGAGGTTCCCGGAGGCAGAGGGGAGTGGCCAGGTGAGCACTGAGCCCTTCCTGCGGCCACCGCGGACAAGCACGGGGGATGCAGTGGGGCTGCAGGAGGGACAAGGAAGGAGGCCGTCTGGGGAGGGCGTGTCGCTGCTGCTGAGGTCCAGGACGGCGAGGAGAGGAGGCCACCAAAGGCCGGCACCACCTGCGCCTGAGCGGCCAGGCAGAGACGCTCATGGTCACTGCTGTGGTCCATGCTCACATCGGCCCCAAGTATAGGCATGAGGAGCCCGTTTCAGGGGTCAGCACCAAACCCGGAGCCCTGCTCGAGGCCACCCACCCTGTGGGCCTCAGCCCCACTTCCAGGCTCTCTGGAGGCCCTCAACCACTGCTCCCACCTGCACTGGGCTCCCCTCGCCTCTGGTCTTCCCTAAGCTGAGCCGTGTCGTCCTCCACGGAGCCTCGTGCTGTGTCACACGCTGTGGGGTCTGAGCGGGAGTGCAGGTCAAGGACGGCAGGACACAGAGGGAAGTCTGCCGCGCATGCTCAGCTCCGCCCCTACTCACTGTTTTCCGACAGCTCCACCACGTAGCGCAGCACAGGGCTGTTCCCGTCGAAGGGGCGGACCCAGGACAGCAGCACCGCGTGGCTCTGGGAGGCGTTCAGCCTGGCCAGGAGGTTCTGCGGGGGGTGGGGCAGTTCTCTGGGACACAGAGGACAGAAAGAAAGGAAAAGTGTGTCAGAATCGATGGTGAGCCTCACGCCTACCTCCTGCAGTCCTGGTGTGCAATGCTCTGAAAATGGAGAAATAAAATACGCCCCAAACACAAATGCTAATGGCCTTCCCCACACAAAAGCCCGCTCCTTCACACCCTCCTGCAGTTCTGTTCTCCGTGGCCCTGGTTGGAACCAAACAGCTAGTAGTTACTCTGTCACTTAAATCGGCGGGGGCGCCAAGTTTCACACCGTATTTAATTGAGAAGAGCTGGTCAGCGATTTGTTTTACAACAGGAGGCTGTTGGTGAAAACGCAGTGAGCCAGATAAACGGGGACAGGCCGGGGAAACAATCTAGGACGAGTTTCCGACACGAGGTACTTGTCCAGCCAAAACGCACACGTGTGTCCTCCGACGGCGTGGCTGCCGCGTGACTGACAGTGTCAGGTCCTCCTGCTGTGTGTCTTCTGCTGGATGCTGGAGGTTCTGGGGAAGAAGTGTGGTGGGGACACTGACAAACCCGCGGACGAGTACACAGCACGTGAGCGAGGCTCGATGGCGGAAACGCAGTTGAAGCGAACAGATGCAGAAGATGCTAACAGGAGAGGTCTTTCCCGGGGTCGCTGGTCACAGCGCTTCTAATTCAAGGGCGCGGTTTCTCCCATGGACGGTCTGCCACCTTCGACCTCGAGCTGCCATGCCCCGTACTGAACCTTCACATCTCATGAGTCCGGGAGCAGGACCCTGCCTTGGGGCCATGAGGGACAGCTTCTCCCTCGGTGAACGCTCCCAGGTAGGCTGTGGAGAGCGGACGCCCCGTGTGACCTGCTTCACCCACTAATTAGATCTGGTCTCCCTCAGACATCAGTTACTGCTGACCTGCAGAGGTCAACACAAAAAGCCACAATTACACTTGATACTTCAATTTAAAAATGCACTCATTACCCTTTGAGATTTATTAGGCCGCCCTGAGCTCGCGGCTAGCTAAGAAACACAGCTGTCTCTAACCACGCACACCGTTCACAAACAAATATTTCTAATGCGGACTGCGACTTTAAATCACTGCAGTGAAGAATGAACTGGGGCCTGGAATGCTGGCTGCTTTTCTCTTGATTGCTAAATAAGTTTTAAATTCCCAAAGGAGCTGTTATTTCCACTTGAGCGCCCCGACAACTGCACCTCCCACCGACTTCCACGAGTGGAGACCCACCTGCTCTACCCCTCCCTACTTCCTGGAGTTGCTCTGCTCTGAAACCACACCAGTGTTGCTGAGACAGTCCCTCCTGGAAACAAACTGAGCAGGGACCTGGGTAAATGCACCCAAATGACTGTGGCATCGTGAAGAGGCTCTGGGGTGGAATTTCAAACCCTTGGAACTTCCTGAGTGACAGGCCACCCTGAGGTTATGCTAACGAGGCTGCTCAAGGTCAACTCTACATAGTTCCAGGAGGAGGGGGATCCAGGCTGGAGACACCAGCCAGTGATGTCTGCCCGACAAGACACCCTCTATAGTGTGTCTCCTGTTCCGTGTCACCTGCTGCTCAGTGCAAAGGACTCTCTAATAGACGTTGGAAACAAACTATTCCTTGAAGTGATAAGTTCTGGTGGTCTGGAAAATTAAGCTCCGTGAAATGCTTGACTAACCCACTGATAACCGATAAATGCAATGCGGCTTTAACGTGTTCTGAGTCCCTATCAGAGCATCTTGTCTAATGGAAATGGGTTGCGTCATGCATCCCGCTGCCAACGCAGAAAGGAGATGAACGGTCAGCGGACTGACAGCCGTGTGGACAGGGTGACTGATGGAAGGGAGCGGAGGGGGCAGTGTGAGGAGCCCAGGGCTGAGTCACTCTGGAACTTAGGGGGTCGCCATCAAGCCCATTACATCACCATGACACCCAGAGTCAGCAAAGCAGACGCTGTGTGGGAAGGAGGCCGAGCCACGTGTTTCTGAGAGAAACAGCTTTGGGAAAGGCTCAAAGCAACTGGCAAAACGGTGGCTGTGGGGGACTGATCGCGTGGAGGAGGCTCAGGGAAGTGTTTTGCTGTAGAAGCGCTGCCTCTTTAACACATGGATGACGACGTGGTCAAACCCGTCTTCAACTTCACTCCGAGGATGAAGCTGATGGGCCTGATAATTCTCAAGAAACGGTATGAAATGGTTCACCCCAGTACGGCCCTGTTGCCGGCATGTTATCGTAAGACTCTCTCCAGCTGGCTGAGTCCCAGTCTTCACGTGGGTCCCGAAAATCGGGTTCTCCCTGTACCCCAGTTCTCGGGAATTAGTGTCTGATTTCATTGGGTCTTTGAATGATTAACAGTCCGCAATCCTGAGAGCCTTCGGAGCTGGTCCCTTGCGTGTGGGCATGGACTCGCCCCAACGGTTCCCTTCCTTACGGCACCAGCCAGCTCACAGGAGACACACCTCCTGTGGGTCCCCTTGACCTGGGCATTGTCCATTCACAGGACGCATCGCAGGACCGTCTGGGGTGGCAGAAGCCTCTCCTCTCGGGGAGGATGGAGGCAGACCCTCCTACATGCGTCCTCCTCTGTGGGCCCAAATCCGCAGACCTTCTCCAGCCGATTCCGTGAACGGGCACTGACCCCGCACCTGCCCTGCTGTCGGCACTGAGGTGTGTTCCAGGGCCATGAGTATGGTAGAAACCCCGCAGGATGGCAGACTTCCTGGCCCCGTGGAGGAGGGTGCTGCCCAGGAGAGCAGGGGGCAGTCTCAGGCGGCAGTGAGGGATGACGGGGCTGGACTGACTGCATGTCCACCCTAAGCCAGGCCCTGGCCGGCACTGCACAAACAATGCTCCACTCAACGCTCACCAGGCCCTGAGGTGTGCAGTGTGCCCAGCTGACAGCTGAGAAGGGAGGGAACTTGCCCAGAGCTAGGCTGTCAGTGGGGGTGGGGCGGCCCCAGTCCAGCTGGGCCGTGGATAGCGCCCACTGCGCTGGGTGTGAGGGACCCGATCGGGCGCACAGGGAAGACAGCGTGCAAGGCTATGCGTGCGAGCATGCGTGAGAGCCAGCCCTCCGATGGGCCTTTGGAAGCCTATTCGGAAGGCTCCTAATTTCCATATTCAACAGAGTAGCTTCTAGCCCCAGGAAGGCAGGGGAGGCAGACTTTCGTTCAGGCTCTCTGAAGGACACTACTTGGCGGTAAGCACCTCTCAGTCACTCCGCAATATGAGCTTGTTTTCTTCTTTCACTTTTGTTGTTATCAGAGTAAATCACGGAAATGCGTCTGCGCTGCACTGGAAAGTCCTCTGTGAGGCACAGAACACCCTGCAATCACGAGTCGTGATGATTGTCATCATTGTTGTCATCTCTGGTGTCTCAGAGTTAAGACCTATGTGGGCCTGAAGAGTCTCCACGCTGTAACCTGCGACCCTCCAGACCCATCCTGACGCGCCCGGACGCGTGCTCATCACATGAGCAGCAGCTCGCGAGGGGCGATGGGCTCCCAGGTTAGCTGTGACCGGCAGCCCCAAAATTGGTTTGAATCACACATCTGCAAATATTTCTATACTTAGGGGTGAGGTGTTTCCCACTCCAGGAAGCCTATTATTTTAGAGACCCGGCAACATTTGCTGAGAGATGTGTTCTACGAGAAGGACTCAGATAAGCAGGCAGCAGGGAAGGCATGGGGATCAGAACGCAAGGCTGAGCGGGTGGGGAGGGCAGGCTGCATCTGACGGAGGCAGTGTGACTTCTGCCGAGACGCCCTGGGACATGCTGGTGTCCATTCACTTGGTGCCAGTGACGGGCGACATAAGAGTCCTCAAAGGGAGTTTTACAATGGGAGCCGTAGATTACGTGCATTTCAGTCCTGGACTCCAGTATTATCAAAATCAATAAAAATGTTGCCGACAGGAGCTGTGAATGGGAGGGGGGACACTGGACTGGAGCTGAACGGGGTGGCAGGTGCCCAGGCTCGTCCCGGTGCTCCGAGCCTGGGTGTTAGTTCTGGCGGGGGGAGGCCCAGGACGGGAGCGTCGAAGGGACAAAGGGCGTGAGCGAAACTGGGAGGCAGGTCACCAACGGCCCATAACACACACAATCATTCATTCGTGCGTTCCACCACCCAAGATGCGTTTACTGAGCGCCTACAGCGCACCAAACGCCGGCAGGCACTGAAAATGCAGAGCTGTGCCGCCGGGCGCTTCTACTTCAGCAGGGAAGGGAGCGTGAAAATCTGCTTCCCGCCCCTGTGAGCACCAGGAAGCACCCGAGACACCTGGCATCCCAGTGGGGGTCCGTCAGGTGGAGGTGGCAGACTGCTGAGGTGCCCTGTGTGTGGGCTAGGGGAGCCCAGGAGGACAGAAGGAGCCCAGGGCCGGTGGGTCCCGTGGCGAAGGGGGTGGGGGCCCCGGCACTTCCACGCTCCCTACAGAGCTGGCGGGCCATCTGCACAGCATCCTGTGGCCTCAGCGCCCAGCCGCTCTGCTGACCCTGTAGGGCTGTCGACTCCTGGGATTGGATACTGACCAGGGCGACCTTTCCTTTCGAAAGGTAACTTCTACAGAACACAGGGCGGGTCATCCTGGAGGGAGACCACCCAGGAGGCAGGTGGGGCTGTTCAGGTCCTGGAGGCACAGCCAGGCTGGCTCCACAGCCTGGTCCTGGCCCCTGCAGAACCTCGGGTCTGCGCCCGCTGCCGCGTGTCTGTGCCACCAACGCGGGACTGCGCCTCAGCCCTCAGCAAGCTTCTCCTTCACCTTTAACGCCCTCGGCAGAGGTCAGGAGGAAAAACCTTGCAAACTGGCCTCTACGGCCCAGCACGTCTGCATGAGCCGGGGTCGCGGGCTGGTGCCTGGAGCTGGCTGCTGCCCGACGCCCGCCCTGCTCTGCGTCTTCACTTGCAGGTTTTATGCTCGTAGGTATGTGCTCGAGGAGTATCTGGGATGACAGCATTTTCAAAAAGCAACTAAATGAAATTTGTCAGCAGGCTTTCAGCTTCCTGCTCGTGAACGAAGGGAGTCACGCAAAGAGAAGCGAAGACAGAGACGGATGGCCCCGGCCCCGGCCCCGGGGGCCCGGGAAGGCCCAGGCAGAAGCAGCGGCCGCTGATGGCTGCTCTCGGGATTCCTAAACTCTTACTGGAGGTCTGTCTGCCTGGAGAGGCAGCCAGCGCCAACTCTGACGTGCAGCCTGGCGGGCCTTCAGGGGGGGCTCGCCTCGGGGGAACCCTGCCGTGTCTCACCTGCTGGCAGTTCTGAGGGGCATCCAGTGGACAAGCGGGCCTGCTGTCACTCACGGGTGCATGGCAAACAGAGCCTCTCCGGTGGGGAGTCACGGGGGAGTGATGAGATCCGGGGAGCCAGTCACCAAACCCTCCACACCAAGGTAGAGCCTCAGTGTACGTGCCTGCGAGGCCCACGGCCGTGACCTCTGGGGCTGGCTTGAGAGCAGAGAGAGGGTGAGCGGCCTCCGGGTTCTGGGGTCCGGAGCCGAGTCGGAGGGGACGCGGTACTCACATCACTTCCAGCCGGGCCGTCCTGGAGTCGTTCCCGCCTTCGGAGATGATATCGCAGGTGTAGTCTCCGATGTCGCCCGACCACGTCTGGCTGATGAGCAGGGACCCGTCCTTCTCCACCACGACTCTGGAACTGCTGGACGGGCTGATGACCACGTTGTCCTTCTTCCAGACGTAGCTGGGGCCAAGCAAAGGGTCTTGAGTCAGAAAGGGGCTTGAGGGTTTTGACGCTGACCCTTCCCTGTCTGCTAAAAAGCGAGCGGTTGATGGCTTTTGGATGAACTAGGCACCGCTTTGTCCTGCTCTTTAAGAGTGGATTTTATCAGGCGTGAGTTATACAATAAAAAAGAAAGAAAGCAACCAGATACCTTGGCCATAACATGACAATAGATGCTCAAGTTAGAACAGGACCAAAGGGGTCACTGGAATGTGCATGGGTCTGGGGTTAGACATGGGAAGTCTGGAGTCTGGGTCATAGCTGTCACCTACTAACACTGTCCCTCACGTTCCGGCCCAGGAATGTTCTGGAGGACAAGAGTGTCACCTGGACAGGAGGTCTCTACTGTTTTAAAAAAAATTCCCAGAGTGGCATCCCCCAATTTCTGAGCAAAGCATAGATCACACCCCAACCATCCTGCACAGAGCCCTCAAAGCCTCATGCCTTCTTCGCTCAACCTCGCTGATGCAGCTGCAGCGCCCCTTTCCAACCTCGCTGATGCAGCTGCAGCGCCTCTCTCTTCAACTCGTTTATGCAGCTGCAGCGCCTCTCTCTTCAACTCGCTTATGTGGCTGCAGCACCTCTCTCTTCAACCTCGCTGATGCAGCTGCAGCGCCTCTCTCTTCAACTCGCTTATGTAGCTGCAGCGCCTCTATCTTCAACCTGCTTCTGTGGCTGCAGCGCCTCTCTTCAACCTCGCTGATGCAGCTGCAGCCCCTCTCTCTTCAACCTCGCTGATGCAGCTGCAGCGCCTCTCTTCAACCTCGCTGATGCAGCTGCAGCCCCTCTCTCTTCAACCTCGCTGATGCAGCTGCAGCCCCTCTCTCTTCAACCTCGCTGATGCAGCTGCAGCGCCTCTCTTCAACCTCGCTGATGCAGCTGCAGCCCCTCTCTCTTCAACCTCGCTGATGCAGCTGCAGCCCCTCTCTCTTCAACCTCGCTGATGCAGCTGCAGCGCCTCTCTTCAACCTCGCTGATGCAGCTGCAGCCCCTCTCTCTTCAACCTCGCTGATGCAGCTGCAGCCCCTCTCTCTTCAACCTCGCTGATGCAGCTGCAGCCCCTCTCTCTTCAACCTCGCTGATGCAGCTGCAGCGCCTCTCTTCAACCTCGCTGATGCAGCTGCAGCCCCTCTCTCTTCAACCTCGCTGATGCAGCTGCAGCCCCTCTCTCTTCAACCTCGCTGATGCAGCTGCAGCGCCTCTCTCTTCAACCTCGCTGATGCAGCTGCAGCCCCTCTCTCTTCAACCTCGCTGATGCAGCTGCAGCCCCTCTCTCTTCAACCTCGCTGATGCAGCTGCAGCCCCTCTCTCTCCAACCTCGCTGATGCAGCTGCAGCGCCTCTTTCCAACCTCGCTGATGCAGCTGCAGCGCCTATCTCTTCAACCTCGCTGATGCAGCTGCAGCGCCTCTCTTCAACCTCGCTGATGCAGCTGCAGCCCCTCTCTCTTCAACCTCGCTGATGCAGCTGCAGCGCCTCTTTCCAACCTCGCTGATGCAGCTGCAGCGCCTCTCTCTTCAACCTCGCTGATGCAGCTGCAGCGCCTCTCTTCAACCTCGCTGATGCAGCTGCAGCCCCTCTCTCTTCAACCTCGCTGATGCAGCTGCAGCGCCTCTCTCTTCAACCTCGCTGATGCAGCTGCAGCGCCTCTCTCTTCAACCTCGCTGATGCAGCTGCAGCCCCTCTCTCTTCAACCTCGCGGATGCAGCTGCAGCCCCTCTCTCTTCAACCTCGCTGATGCAGCTGCAGCCCCTCTCTCTTCAACCTCGCTGATGCAGCTGCAGCGCCTCTTTCCAACCTCGCTGATGCAGCTGCAGCGCCTCTCTCTCCAACCTCGCTGATGCAGCTGCAGCGCCTCTTTCCAACCTCGCTGATGCAGCTGCAGCGCCTCTCTCTTCAACCTCGCTGATGCAGCTGCAGCCCCTCTCTCTCCAACCTCGCTGATGCAGCTGCAGCGCCTCTTTCCAACCTCGCTGATGCAGCTGCAGCGCCTCTCTCTCCAACCTCGCTGATGCAGCTGCAGCGCCTCTTTCCAACCTCGCTGATGCAGCTGCAGCGCCTCTCTCTTCAACCTCGCTGATGCAGCTGCAGCGCCTCTTTCCAACCTCGCTGATGCAGCTACAGCCCCTCTCTCTTCAACCTCGCTGATGCAGCTGCAGCGCCTCTTTCCAACCTCGCTGATGCAGCTGCAGCGCCTCTTTCCAACCTCGCTGATGCAGCTACAGCCCCTCTCTCTCCAACCTCGCTGATGCAGCTGCAGCGCCTCTTTCCAACCTCGCTGATGCAGCTGCAGCGCCTCTCTCTTCAACCTCGCTGATGCAGCTGCAGCGCCTCTCTTCAACCTCGCTGATGCAGCTGCAGCCCCTCTCTCTTCAACCTCGCTGATGCAGCTGCAGCCCCTCTCTCTTCAACCTCGCTGATGCAGCTGCAGCCCCTCTCTCTTCAACCTCGCTGATGCAGCTGCAGCGCCTCTTTCCAACCCCGCTGATGCAGCTGCAGCCCCTCTCTCTTCAACCTCGCTGATGCAGCTGCAGCCCCTCTCTCTTCAACCTCGCTGATGCAGCTGCAGCCCCTCTCTCTTCAACCTCGCTGATGCAGCTGCAGCCCCTCTCTCTCCAACCTCGCTGATGCAGCTGCAGCGCCTCTTTCCAACCTCGCTGATGCAGCTGCAGCCCCTCTCTCTCCAACCTCACTGATGCAGCTGCAGCGCCTCTTTCCAACCTCGCTGATGCAGCTGCAGCACCTCTCTTCAACCTCGCTGATGCAGCTGCAGCCCCTCTCTCTTCAACCTCGCTGATGCAGCTGCAGCCCCTCTCTCTTCAACCTCGCTGATGCAGCTGCAGCGCCTCTCTCTTCAACCTCGCTGATGCAGCTGCAGCCCCTCTCTCTTCAACCTCGCTGATGCAGCTGCAGCCCCTCTCTCTTCAACCTCGCTGATGCAGCTGCAGCCCCTCTCTCTTCAACCTCGCTGATGCAGCTGCAGCGCCTCTTTCCAACCTCGCTGATGCAGCTGCAGCGCCTCTCTCTCCAACCTCGCTGATGCAGCTGCAGCGCCTCTTTCCAACCTCGCTGATGCAGCTGCAGCGCCTCTCTCTTCAACCTCGCTGATGCAGCTGCAGCGCCTCTTTCCAACCTCGCTGATGCAGCTGCAGCCCCTCTCTCTCCAACCTCGCTGATGCAGCTGCAGCGCCTCTTTCCAACCTCGCTGATGCAGCTGCAGCCCCTCTCTCTTCAACCTCGCTGATGCAGCTGCAGCCCCTCTCTCTTCAACCTCGCTGATGCAGCTGCAGCCCCTCTCTCTTCAACCTCGCTGATGCAGCTGCAGCCCCTCTCTCTTCAACCTCGCTGATGCAGCTGCAGCGCCTCTTTCCAACCCCGCTGATGCAGCTGCAGCGCCTCTCTCTCCAACCTCGCTGATGCAGCTGCAGCGCCTCTTTCCAACCTCGCTGATGCAGCTGCAGCGCCTCTCTTCAACCTCGCTGATGCAGCTGCAGCCCCTCTCTTCAACCTCGCTGATGCAGCTGCAGCCCCTCTCTCTTCAACCTCGCTGATGCAGCTGCAGCGCCTCTTTCCAACCTCGCTGATGCAGCTGCAGCGCCTCTCTCTCCAACCTCGCTGATGCAGCTGCAGCGCCTCTTTCCAACCTCGCTGATGCAGCTGCAGCGCCTCTGTCTCCAACCTCGCTGATGCAGCTGCAGCGCCTCTTTCCAACCTCGCTGATGCAGCTGCAGCCCCTCTCTCTTCAACCTCGCTGATGCAGCTGCAGCGCCTCTTTCCAACCTCGCTGATGCAGCTGCAGCGCCTCTCTCTTCAACCTCGCTGATGCAGCTGCAGCGCCTCTTTCCAACCTCGCTGATGCAGCTGCAGCCCCTCTCTCTCCAACCTCGCTGATGCAGCTGCAGCGCCTCTTTCCAACCTCGCTGATGCAGCTGCAGCGCCTCTCTCTTCAACCTCGCTGATGCAGCTGCAGCGCCTCTTTCCAACCTCGCTGATGCAGCTGCAGCGCCTCTTTCCAACCTCGCTGATGCAGCTGCAGCGCCTCTCTCTTCAACCTCGCTGATGCAGCTGCAGCGCCTCTTTCCAACCTCGCTGATGCAGCTGCAGCCCCTCTCTCTCCAACCTCGCTGATGCAGCTGCAGCCCCTCTCTCTCCAACCTCGCTGATGCAGCTGCAGCGCCTCTCTTCAACCTCGCTGATGCAGCTGCAGCACCTCTTTCCAACCTCGCTGATGCAGCTGCAGCCCCTCTCTCTCCAACCTCGCTGATGCAGCTGCAGCGCCTCTTTCCAACCTCGCTGATGCAGCTGCAGCGCCTCTTTCCAACCTCGCTGATGCAGCTGCAGCGCCTCTCTCTCCAACCTCGCTGATGCAGCTGCAGCGCCTCTTTCCAACCTCGCTTATGCGGCTGCAGCGCCTCTCTCTTCACGTACAGAATCGACTGCGAGCCTGTCCAGCGCCCACAATGCCAGTGGGTGGGGCCCGCGCACAGCCCCATGGGATGTGGGTGCTGGCTGTCCACTGGGAGCGACGTGCTGGGATGTTCAGGACATGCCCCGTTCTCAAAGGCTCACTCTGCAGGGACAGGCATTTACCAAGTGCTTGTCTGAAATCACCCCGAGACAGGACGGGGGGTTCCACACAAGGAAAGGAAGAAACGGCTCACTTCGGGGCTGGTGTTCCGTGGGCAGAGACACCCCGGTTCAAGGGAGGCCTGAGCGTGAGCATCCAGTCCCTCCCGCCTCAGGAAGGAGGCTCCAATTCCGTCTGTTGAATCACACGACACGTTAGGTGGAACCAGCGACCCGGGGGATTCGGGTGAGCCTGTGTGTCTGCCGTTGCCCTCGGGAGTGGTGCTCCCGGCTCGCTGAGGAATGGCGCCTGCGTCTCCAGGCACGGCGGCCATCCCTAAACGGCCTCCCAGAATCCCGGGCTCTCTCCTGGTTTGTTTTGCAGCAACGTTCTTGTAACTAAACCAAACATGGTTTTGAGCTCTGGGGAGCCCCAGAGGGCCAGGTGGAGATATGGAAGTTCACGATCATCCAAACACCTGCCCGAGGAGCCTGAGAAAACAGTGAAGTCTCCGAATCTCATTACCAGCGCTGGCGCCAGCCGTCACCCCCCTCTCGCAGTGATGGCTCTGGGGACAGGGCACCTCGAGTCCGCCTGTTCAGCTGACCGCATGCTTTCTGGGCTCAGGCCAAACAGCAAGTGCCAGGACGGCTGGACTCTCTTTCTAGATTTACGTGCTGGTCTGACTCTGAAAATGAACCCGTTCTGAAGTGGTGAGTCTGGGAAGAAGCTCACCGCCGACCGCTGCGCGTGCTTGTGCCACGTGTTTACCGGGGTCACATTGTGACCGTTAGGTTCAGAGACCCCCCCCAAGTCATCCAGGCCCCTTCTTCTTATGCATTTCCCTCTGACAGCCTTGGCCTCTGGGGGTGCCCTTCCTCCATGCTCAGGTCTCCCTCAAGGGCTCCCGGGCCATGAAGGAGCCGTCCCTGGAGCAGAGAACCCCCTGCAGGACGCCCAGCCGAGCGGCAACACGCTGAAACCCCTCTGACCCCTGTGGACCTTTCTTTCCTTAAGTACCAGCCTCTGGCGTACACTTACAGACAGTGCAGTCACCTTGGCAGGAAAACTCCCCCCAGCCAGCTGTGAGGGCCGGAGAGAGCGCAGCCCCTGTAAATAATGCATGAGGCTGGGGTGGAAAACGGGAGTCGTGTGATTAATGACGGGGCCCAGGACCACACACGCCGTAATCAGGGATCTGCGGCTGAAATCAAAGTTCCCGAAATTCTCCCCTCTGGTCTCCACGTCCCTTCACGAGCCCACAGAATATTAACGAGCCCCAGACACAGCGACTGAGGGAGCTGACCGGAGGGAGATGCGGGGGTCGTGTGTGGCTCTGCAGTGCAGCGTGGCGGTGGTCCCCTTGATCACCACGCGGTCCTCGGGAGGGTTGACAATGGACGTTCGATCTGGAAAAACATAAGTCACAGCTCAGACGCAGTCACGTGCTCGAGAGTGCCTCCCTCAGGGGAATGCTGGGCACCTGACACCAGAGCCCCCAGGTTCCCTCTCATCCAGGCGAAACGAGGAGTCGCAGCTCTCAGTCCTCCGGGAACTGCCACCAGCTTCCCACACGCAGCCCGGGGTCAGGCCGCCCGCCCCCCGGGCCACCCCGAAGCTCTAGCCGCTCGGGAGCACGTGACAATGGCAGGTCGTCTGCACGTGTGTCTCAGTTCTGCACTCGGGGGAGAATCCTGGTTCTCCCCCAAGACGATCGGCAGTCGGGGCACCTCTGCCGTGTGCGCAGCACCTCGGGGTCTGCACAGCGCTTCCACGGGTGATGCCGTTTTTATTTAGTCCTCACAGGTCTGCTGAGGGCTGTGATATTCAGGAATGAAAGTGATGCCAGAAATACAGGGGTGCCGGGTGCCAGCGAGCCGGAAGGAGTGGGCCTGGTGCAGAGGGCAGGCCCGCGGCTTGCCCAGGATGGCAGCTGCCACAGCGGGGCCCTGAGACAGCCCCGCGGCGCACCCCCACACGCGCATCCCTGAGGTGGACGCCGCTGCGGCATGAACACAGCCCGAGCTTGGGGTGACCAGGCTAGGTTTCGGGCCAGCCTGACCGCCTGCTAGTGGTGTCTGGAAAGCATCCCTGAGCGTGTGCTTTGTGGGTGCAAGGGGTGCTGCCGAGCTGTGCGGATACGTGGGGCCGAGCGGGTCGACGCCCGTAGGCCCGTGGCCCCCAGCATCCCTCTATTGTTAGGCCCCTGGATCTTAGCAGGGCCACACGACTGCCTGGTGAGTGACCCATGGAGGTGCAGACCTCAGTTTGTCACCAGCTTTTACATCTATGGTTAATTTAAGGGACAATAATGAATCAGAGTGGCCAGTGGAGTCGCCACTGAAAGGAACAAAGCCCCCTTTTCAGCACCTGACAACACTGGGGGAACTGGAACGCATGTCTTTTAAAATCACGTGCTCTCAGAACGCCCAGCGCGTCAGAAAGGCCGTGGATGGAGGGACGTCGGCGCTGTCGGGGAAGCTAACTGGGTGTGGAATGAAGCCAGGAGAGCTTTCCCGCAGGGGGTGGGGACCGACCGCTCGCGAGTGAACAGCTTCTCCCCCCACGTGGACTGGGGGAAGGGTAGCAAGCACAGGCGAATGTCAGTCTTCTGCTGTTTGTTTTGTTTTTTTATCCTCACCGGAGGACATTTTTTGCATGTATCTTCAGATAGAGCGGGAGGGAAAGAGGGGGGAAGAGAGAGAGAGAGACATCGATGTGAGAGAGACACATCCACTGGCTGCCACCCACACGACCCCGGCTGGGGCCGGGGACAAACGCAGCCGAGGTACATGCCCTTAGCAGTGGTTCTCAACCTTCCTAATGCCGCGACCCTTTAATACAGTTCCCCATGTTGTCTGTGGGCGCATCGGCATGTGGGCGGACCCGCCTGGAGACAGATGGAGCGGTGTCTCGGCTCCTAAGACCATCAGAAATATGTGTTTTCTGATGGTCTTAGGCGACACCTGTGAAAAGGTCGTTCGACCCCCAAAGGGGTCGTGACCCACAGGTTGAGAACTGCTGCCTTAGAGGGAACTGAACACGGGACTCTCTCCACAGGCCGACACTCTAACCGCTGAGCCAGGCCAGGGCGTCTTCTGCTCTTTGAACAGCAAGTCTTTAGCGCCACATGGGCAGAGGAGGAAGCTCCGGGGGATGAGGGCGGGGGTTGGGTGAGTGGGGTGGGGGTGTGGGGTGGGCAGTCTCATGCCCGAGGGCCCTCACTGCTCTCCAGGGCCCCTATGAGAGGAAGGGAAGGAGAAACAAAGCTGGAGAAACAAGCCCGCCCCTCAGTGCACCCCTCCTGTCTGGGGAGCATTCCTACTTCGCAGGCTAGCAGTGTCTGGCCCGTTACAGGGCTAACTCAGAAAACATTCTTTCTCTAGGACGTTAACTCTTGACTCGGTTTTCTTACACAATGGTTACAGAATTAACCGGCCTCGCCGTGGTTACGTGAGCCACTTGGGGACAATATCCCCAACTCCACTGGCTTGAAAAAGTCCATCTTTATCCCTCCCGAAATACCCCCTTTAAATTGGGGCTACACTTTCCAATTATTCTTTGGGAACTAAAAAATTAATGACTTAACAGATTTCTATAAATTGGCTGTAAAAATGATCCTTCCGCTCTGACTGAATCAGAGAATCCACGGGCTTCACGACCTCCCTCGGCACAGAGGACACGGTGGTAAAACCCGGATCAAGGGCCGGGCCCATGTGGCCCGTGGTCCTTACTCCACACGGTGAGCGTGGCCGACGCGTTCAGGGACCCCTCCGTGTTGGCTGCGTAGCAGGTGTAGGTGCCAGCATCTTGGATGAAGACAGGGGTGATCTGCAGGCCCCCGGATTCGAGCAGCATGAACCTAGGGATCCGCACGGAGCCGCTGGCCAGAATGTGGTTCCCTGAAGAACAGTAGGGAGAACAGCAGTTAGACCCACAGCGCTCGGGGGGCCATGCTTCGCGCCACAAACAAGAACATAACTCAAGGAAACACCAGAACGAAGTGGGACCCGGAGCAGGCCCCTTCGGCGCTGTCTACAGTGACGAGCAGAACATCCTCACTGTCCACGCAACGACTCAGGGGCACGTTCCGGTTCTCGCTCCACGAGCGTGCATTTGAAACGTTCTGGACAAGCTCCGATTCTGTTCGCAGTCAGCCGAGGAAAAACACAGACCGACTCGAGGAGCCTGCCCTTCCCAGGAACCCGTGGTTTCCCAGACCTTCCTGAGTGCCCGCTGTGGCCTGAGCACATGGTTATGCCTTCTCAGCCCACCTGTGCTTCTCAGGTGGCAGGAACGGGACCTGTTCTGAAGCCCGCCCCGACACAGTCCGCCAGCGTGACCAGTCAGTGTGAGGACGCAGCGCAGCCCGGATGTGTGCGGGGCGCTGGTCCAGTGCCTGCGCGGCGAGGAGGGGCTGTGGGACAGAGAGCTGGCCGGCGCCCGCGCCCCAGGAACTGAGGTAGGAGGGATCAGAGCGCACGTGTCCAGCGGAGAGCGCACGTGATCCTGTGCTAGAAGCATGTTTCTTAAAAGAGAAAAAGGAGCCCTGGCCAGTTTGGCTCAGCGGTTGGAGCGTTGGCCTGCAGACCAGAGAGTTTCGGGTTCAGTTCCCGCTAGGGGCACATACCAAAAATATAAAAAAAAGAAAGAAAAAGGCTGTGGGCCTTAGTTTTTAATATTCCCAAGGAAGACTCCTCAGTTCTTTCCCGGCTGCTCCGAGTCCAACCCGAGGGCAATGGAGGCCCCGGGCCCATGGCACCTGGCGAAGGGCTCAGAGGACGGTGATGATCACACCACCTAAGAGCGTCTGTGCGTAAAGATGAGTGGAAAGCTCCGTGAAGGGAGAGTCTTGCCCGTCTCACCCAGCCCCGCACCTCTGGCGTCGGGAGCCAGTTAATCTTCGCCAGATGAAAGTGTGAGGGCGGGCACAGAACACACCCTCGGCCGGCGGGTTCGCTCTGCGCTGGCCCGGCCGCTGAGACCGGGGAGGTACCTACCTCTCCTCCAGGTGATGGCGGGTTTCGGAGCCCCGGACACCTCGCACCTCAGCGTGGCTGTCATCCCGTCGGTGACCGTGGTGTCCGCCGGAAGCTGAGTGAAGGCTGGTGCGACATCTAAGCAGAGGAGTTGAACAGTGACATGGTCAGTGCGCTGTCCCTCAGAGACGCAGCGACCAGCCAGTGGATTGTCCATGTGGACCTTTGTAGGACTAATCACGGAGACCACTGCAGTGACGGAACAGGAAACCCTTCCGGGAGCGCCTGGAGCCTTCCATGAAGCCCCTGCCTGCCTGCGGCTGCAGAGACACACGGCCTCCTGACGTAACGGCCACGCCTGGGGCAGGGCAGGGGCCCAGGTGGAGCTGCTTTGGCAAATGTTAAAGGGAGAAGGTGCACCTATTTGGAGAAATCCAACAAGTTACTTTCATTATTAAAACAACTCTAAAAAGCTGATTTTGAATATTAGATATTATCCAAATATGACACTTTCCAGGATCTGTTCTGAGAGTTAAAAGGACCAGCTTCCAAGGCTTCAGGGAAGCATCTCTGGAAGTGAGTGGGCCCTGCTGTAGGGGTCGCTCGCTCAGGGGCCGGCAGGGCCTCCAGCCTCCGGGCCGCATGAGACCATGACAATAGGCGCGCAGGCTGGCGTCCGCGTGGCTCCCTGACTGTGCTCCTGCGCCAGGGAGACGGGGACCGAGCAGCTCCCAAGTGTGTGTGCAGCCCCGGGAGGGGGAGGGCAGGATCAGGGCGGCCAAGGCACAGCTGCTGCCTGCCCTTCTGTGGTGGGAGCGCCCACAAGCCCTGCAGTAGGTGCTGCTGCTTCTGCGCCAAGCACGGCCTCAGGCCTTCTGCTCCTCCCCTCACGGACCACTCTTCCCTCAGCTTTGGGTGCCCCGGAAAGCACTGAGACACCCCGCTACATCCCCACTCACAGCCCCTGAGGCCCCGCCAACCCCTCCACACGTCCTACCTACACCCCTGCTCACAGGCAGGCCCGACCGCTCTGCCGCTTCCTCCCGCACACGCATCTGCCTGGCACGCCCGCCACACGCTTCGGCACCCCTCCCCCACCGACGACATGCAGGTCCCCCAACCTCCACACAGGCCCCTCTTTACCTCCGGATGGCGGCCTCAGCACCGACTCGGAGAAACCACCCTGGCCCCTGAGCCTGTTCTGGCCCCTCCACAGTTCTCGCTGCTCTGAATTATCTCGTCCTTGACTGTCCACCGCCCATGGCCCTCTGTCCTGGAAGCAGGAGGACCTGCCCCTCCTCCCAGGGCCTGTCCCCGCGCCTGAGCGACCCAGGGGACTGGCACACCTGCTCCATGTGTTTGTTCCACGAACAAATAGATATCGATTGTTCCACACTGTGTTTTCGTTCCTTTAAAGGTGCTTTAATTTGAAAAAAGAACTCCATTTTGCTACACCCTGCACTTACAAATCATAATCATTTATTTATCTGTTCACTCTCCGGTTGTCATGGTAACCACCTTAAGTAGCACTTTCATTTGAATTTCCAGTCGGATCCTCACAAAAACCTTGTGAACCAGGCTGGGTTGGTTCCATTTTGACAATAACACTGAGGCTGAGACATTCAATAAAGTGTTTCCCAAGTCCCTCACTGGAGAAGTCGGCCTCCACAAGCCCTGGGCTTGTCTGCACGGCTTCTGTCAATAAAGGTTTATTGGAACACAGCCACGCCCACTCACTTTGTATTGTCTGTGCTGCTTCTGTCAATAAAGCTTTATTGGAACACAGCCACGTCCACTCACTTTGCATTGTCTGTGCTGCTTCTGTTAATAAAGCTTTATTGGAACACAGCCACATCCACTCACTTTGCATTGTCTGTGCTGCTTCTGTTAATAAAGCTTTATTGGAACACAGCCACGACTATTCTGTGCTGTCTGAGCTGCTGTCTCCATGCTGCAGCAGAGCTGAGTCCCTAAAGCTGAAAATATTTAGCACCTGTCTTTTACTGAAACAGTCTACCATTCCCTGCCCGGCAATATCCTGCCACCCCCCCCCCCCCAGCAAGGTATATTGTAGATAATTCTAATGGCTCAAAACTCGGTTTCCAGTTAAGTATCCAATATTATTTCTATTGTTTGAAGCGATACTGATTTCCTACGCTCCAAACTGGACGATAAACTTGACCCCTGGGCGGGGCTCAGGAAGTGACCCCCCATTTCCTAAAATGTGCATGGACCTTTCAATATCCCGTCTGTCTCTCTGTGAGCTCTGGCTGACCAGCGCCACCGGCAGCCCAGGCGGGGGCTCTCTCAAGACTCACACCTGAGGAGACGAGCATTTTTCTTCCACAAGGGCAACACGAGCGGCCTAATTCCATAATCACAAAATTCTACTTGGTTTTAAAAGGTGGAAGATTTATACGCTTGGAAGAGAAACCCGAGTATGACAAAATTCTCCTTAATTAAAATTTTTTTTTTATCCCCACTCGAAGACATTTTTCCATTTTTTGTTCAGGTAGAGTGGGAGGGAGAGAGAGGAAGAGAGAGAGAGAGAGAGAAACATCGACATGAAAGGGACACATCGAGTGGCTGCCTCCCGCACGACCAACCAGGGCCGGGGACAAACTGCAACTGAGGTACATGCCCTTAGCGGGAACCGAACCCGGGTCTTTCCAGACCGCAGGCCGACGCTCTAACCGCTGAGCCAAACCGGCCAGGGCTCCTTCACTTTAGAAGGACAATATTACAGCTGTGGGAGATTAAGACGAGAACTAGATCAAATGAAAACCTTTACCATGACTTTATTTTCCAAAGCGCCCACATATTTCTGTTAATGGGGCAATAAAAGAAACTCACAAAAGAACTATAATCATTAGATAAAACTACAATAGAGAATATTTAAAACATGGAAACATCATCAGAAGGAAAATATTAGAAATGAGCTGTTTGCTTAATGTCCAGAAAGACGAGGTTTCCCTACTTCTTGGTCCGGAGGAGGCTGGGGTGCTGGGACCTCGACACCTGCCGAGAGCAGGGAGGTCCGCGCTGGGACAACTGTGCTCTCGCCGTGGGTGTCAGCAGAGGTAAGGAGTGGGTCAGGTGTGCTGCGGTCACCGTGGGACACCGCGCCCTGTCCCCTAGCTAAGAGGGCTGGACAGATGTGACCCGAGTGTGTGGTGCCAGGGGCAAAGGTCGGGAAGCTCTGCCTCTCCGCGCCGGTACTCACTGGTGACGTCCAGGTAGGTGCAGGTCTGCACCTCGCCGCCTTCGTTGCTGGCGAAGCACTGGAAGACCCCGGAGTCCTCCGGACGCAGCTCCTGGATGCGCAGGCCCCCCGCCGGCAGCAGTCGGTACCGGGGGTTCTGGAGCTGGCTGACGGGCACGGCGTCCTTGAACCACTGCAGCTGGGGAAGAGGGGCCCCTGCGTGGGAGGGGGGATGACTGGGTGTTACACATTAGGTTTCAGGACTCTCTTACACGAGGAGTGGACGGCAACATTTTAATTGGCGTTTCAAGTGCTCTTCTCTCCTCTGATATGAAGCAGTGGACCAGAGCGGCATCAGGGGGACGACTGGAGCGAATGCCCAGCGCAAGTCCGCCGGGGTTGACTTTCAGGCAGACGGGGTGGGGGTGAAGGTCCCCCCTGCTCTCAGGGACGCTCACCAGGGCAGGAGACAGGAGCCAGCTCCCAGGCTGTGCACAGGGGCAGAGACCCGGCTGCTCCCTCCCACTGGGGAAGGAGGTGGTCATCACAGCCACAGCAGGCTGTCGTGAAGGCGAGTCTCGTCAGTCTACGTGCACCCTGCGTGCCGAGCACGTGGGGCACTCCATGGATGTGTCACTGTCCCCACCACTGACAGCAGCCACAGCGACCGCCGATCTAAGCGGTTCGGGAGCAAGCACAGCAGAGGCACCTGGGTGAGGGTCCAGGAGACACGTGGCAGTAAATCAGGATGTAGGAATACTGCCTGGGCCCGAGACAAACGTGAGCATGGCAGACGACAAGGAGGGGCTGCGGGATGGTTCTGCTCTCGAACCCCAAGCGTGAACGTGGCTGAGAGCGTGGCCAAGGCTTAGAGCGAGAGGACAAGAGGGTTGGACTGAGACTGAATGCATGGCTGCCACACCTGGGCACCCCTTCCTCACAGGGACACCACAGGGACCCAGGAGCTGCGCCTGGAGCCAGCTCGCTCTGAGGGACCAGGGACAAGCTCCCAGGGCAGACCTGGGCTGGGAACGAAGGGACGTGGGCCCTGCTGCTCTTGCCCACCTGGCTGTGGCTGGCACACACAGCAGGTGAGGACGCAGGCACGCACTGTCCCCTGGTGGCCAGGGAGACGCCGTGCTCCTGCGCCGGGGGCTCTTCCAGCGGCTCAGGTGACTAGCAACAGGGGAGAGGGCTTCCTTGGGACTTTGCCCGGCCCCTCCTGGGGCTACCCACGAGGGACCTGGGCAGTCTGAAAACGCTGCCCAAGAAGCAGACCTACGCTCCCAAGACCACAGTTCTGACCTCTGGTGGGCACAGTGCTTGCCGTGGGCCGTGGGGAGAGTGTGGACACAGCTAGGCTTATTTCTACATCTCAGAGGGTCTGTGCCTCAGTTTCCCTAGATGTAAAATTAGCTTAGAGAAAACACGTCTCCACGTGATGCATGCTGGGAAGTGCACCGAAAACCCCTTGATTTAAGATGCTGTGTATGAAAGATGTCTCCTTTTAATAAATAAAGTTAATGTCGTGGAATATTTCAAGATAATGTATTCTCAGATTCTGTTCTTTGCCTTAATTATGTTTCCTGTCACTTTTTATTAAATCAGGAAATTAAAAAAACTCCATTTCGAGGTAAAAGCATAACCGGTTCGTGTAAAATCTCATAACAGCAACTCCAAGACGTAGCGCTCATCAAGAGGAGCCACTTTGCATGCCGCAATAGCTTCGTTGTCAAAATTAAAAGTAAGCAGTAAATTATACGACGGCAACGCCACGCGCAGAACCTGTTCAGTTATGTTTATAAGTCTGTACTTAACAAGCCGTTCACCCACAGAAATTGTGTAAAAGGAACATTGTCTTGTCAAGGGGAGAGCTTACGGTTGTCATTTGGTGAGAAATGACTGTTGGTACAGGGAAGGAGGAGGGCGTCTCTTCGGGGCGGTTCTGGTCGCAGCAGAACCGTACGCACAGCCCGCTGGACCGCTGCGTAGCTTCACCGCGGGGCGCTTGGCCGGGAAGACCTGGTGTTTGTGCCAGAGGGGAGCAGGGTGATCGCAGCAAGGAAAATGTTTCCATTTAAGACCCGTGCTCCTCTGGCCCTGGCCAGGTCGCTCAGCTGACTACAGTGTCCCGATACGCCAAGGTTGTGGGTTCGACCCCCGGTCAGGGCACATACCAGAATCAACCCATGAACGCGTGAATGAGTGGAACAAATTGATGCCTCTCTCTCTAAAAAAAGAAATTTACATAACTTCTCACCCTTTCTCTGCCCTCCCCTGGCTGTCCTGGGGAGTGGGAACGGAGAGCAGGCTGTGCACCCGGCCTCCGTGGGCAGACCAGGGCTCAGAACAGGAGTGGCTGTCGCACACAGCACAGTGGACAGGGAGGGGCCGTGTGGCTGACACACATTTACCACCCACACTGTGCAGAGTGACACCTCCACCCACCGCTTTCAGAAATGAGATGACATGCAGGAACCCACAGTTCTGTGTCCCAGGGTCCAGCCCCTAGGGAGGCCACTTTGGGAGTTGAGGGATTTGGGTTTGGACCATCTCTGTGGCCCTGGGGCGGTTACCTGCACTGGACTAAGGCCAACTCCTCTGTGCCAGACACTGGCGGAGGCTTTGCAGGGAGAATCCACTCACGGCCTGTCCTGGCCCTGTGCCCCAAGGCTGTGTGGACGTCTGTGTGCAGTGAGGTACTGGACTCTCTACGGAGCCGTTTCGTAGATTTACAGAATTGTTAGGAATCCTGACCTCCAAGTGCTTGGAAGAAAATACTGCCTCTTAAGGTGGACAGATATTAACATAAAACAAGAGCCCTTTTCATTTCTGGACAGTCTCCCGAGCACTAATGTAGTTTCTGTTCATGGAAGTGCCTTGAGGAGCCTGTCTCTTTAGGGGTCAGTGTGACTCCTTGTGCCACTGGGCGTGAGCAGGTGACAGTGGACAGCAAGTCATCACGTCACTGGGGCAGGGCTAGGACTGCCTGAGGAACACAGTGAGAGCTGCCCAAAGCGGACGAGTCAGAGAACCAGAAAGAGTTTCTGTTCGAGGAACTTAAAACCACCTCTCTGCCTGCAGAACAGAAAGGGCCACGGGTCCCAGTCACCTTGTGGACGAGAAGGAACCTCTTGCCCTGAGCCTCGGGCCCACCCCTTGCGGAATCGGAGCGTTGGGAGGGGTGAGAGGACCCGCCTCAGCCAAGGCCTCCTGTGTTCCTGGGGGTGAGGACCATCATTCCCGCTGTGCAGGGGAGGCGGCAAGGTCAAATTCCTTCCCAAGGTCCCATGCAGTGATTGCGCTCAACTCTGCTCCGAGTCCCCCACTCAGCATGTCCCTCTGATGATGACAAGCCTGCGGAGATGTCATGGCCTCCCTCCCCATCGGCCGCCCCCAGCAGCCCTCCTCACTCACCCACGGCTTCACACGCCATGTCCACGGTGTCCTCCACTTCCACCAGGATCCGACTCTCGGGCACGGCAGTGAAGTACGGCGGCTCTTTGAAACAAGAAAGCACAGAGAGCTGCTAAGCAAGGGGGGTGTACTTCAGGAGACCCCATGGCCCGAAGAGTCTGACTCCTTTTAAAAACTGTTTTGGAAACGTCACCAGTTACCCTCTGTGCACAAGCTCAGAGCTCAGTGAGCAGGGCCAGAGGTTGCATGTATTCCCAGGTCTCAGGAGAGAGTCACTACCGAGGGCAATGGCTACTTTTCAGCTTACGGGTTGACCTGTGGAACATCATCCTTCAGAGTTTAGGAGGACTGTCCCGAGAGCTTCTTAAAGGTTGGTAGTCGCGGCACAGCATCCCCTGCCCATTTACATCAGCATCTAAACCCGGCGCCAACTCCAGAGGCACACGGACCTGTCAGAGCCCGCCTACGCCAGGGCGCAGTGCAGCCTGTTAACATATTCCAAAGTCTTAGTAGTTCTTCTCCAAAATACAGATTTAATACTCCACTGCAACGCAAAATAATAGCTAAGGGCAAAAAGAAAAAGGGCCTCTCATCCATCTTGAGTAGCAAACTCTTAACCACTCGCATATCTCTGAGCACCCCGCTCGCCTGTTCAACGACAACATAGAAATAGTGGTTGCATTCAACAATGGATTTCCTCGGAGAGTCATTGTGACATTTCTCGCAGTCCCTTCAGCAGAAGCGCAGTGGACGACCAAGCTCGTGGGTGCAAAGGTGGCAGTGATTCCGTGATTATGACAAGAGGTGGCTGTGCTGGCCTTCTGTGCGGCAATTAGTTTCTGGGCACTGTCTGCAGAGGGCTGTGTTCACGGTGTGGGGTGCGGACCCCACAGCCCTCCTGCCTCCGCTGTGTCCTCAGAACAGGCAGAGCCTCCGCGGGGAGAGAGGAACGGGCACTCAGCATTTCAGGGAAATGATTCGGGAGAAAGGGCCGATGCTTCCTCAGTGGAGGCGAAGTTGGGTATCAATTTGGCAATCACCTGGGCCACGCGAGCAGAACGTCTGCCGGAATGACCCAGGGTGCTGCGAGTTCAGGAGATGGAGGCGGGATCTCTGCCCTGCTCGGTGCGTGTAGACCAGGCCTAGAGCAGACCGAACGTCCTTTGCAGGCTGGTCTGGGCCGTGTGCGCGTATATTCACGTTCGCCAGGAACCGTGGCGGCGGCAGCGCTTCTACTCTCTACGTGGCTGCACCCGCCACGGGCCGGTGAGCAGGCTGTGCCCAGTCACCACTGAACGCCACCATCTGATTACAGGGATGGGGGCAATTAAGTCAGAACATCAACATTTGCCTGATTAATTACAGTTTTCCTTTCCTAAGGGAAACATTTTAGTTTAGTTAATTGCATGGCCCCAGGGCAGTTGTAGGAGAAGGTGGAGAAGGATACTATGTATCTTGCACTCAGTTTCCTTCAATGGCAACATCTTGTAAAACTATGGAGGAAAGCACAGCAGATACGCTGACAGACATGATGGCATGAAAACAGGCAGCTCACCGCATTCCCACCCCCCCGTTTCCTGGTCCTCATGTGCGTGTGTGTGCATTTAGTTCTATGCAGTGCCATCCCCTGAGTCGGTCTGGGTGTCCACCACAAGCCCCCACCGTGCCCCTCTCTGGCCGCCGCGCGTCGGCTCCATCTCTATCATTCTGTCATTTCAAGAATGTTATATGAATGGAATCACACAGTGGATGACCTTGGGAGTTGGCTTTCCTCACTCAGCATAATGCCCTTGTGATTCATTCAAGATAAGTTACATTTTGATGATGAAAATCCATCCATGTAAATGGTCAGCGTCCACAGGACCAGACAGTTCCCAGGGTACTGATGACGGATGCCGTCTGGCACGATGGCCTGTGTCCTGATGCTCTTTCTTATTCGGCCATGCCCATGGAGGCCCTGGGTGCTAGGGAGGGACCTAGCTGGTCACGCTGCACAGGGATGAAGCTGGCCTGGGCTGAGCAAACGTGTAGCTCTGGGGCTGCTGGAGCGCTCGGGACCTGTGGCGTGAAGAAGCGGCCCTGGTCCCAGCCTCAGGCTTCTCGCGTGGAAGCCCGTCCTCCACAAGGAGGACACAGTCAGCAGAATGAGTGCTGACTTGGCAGTGTGGGCATCTGGCCCCCCCTGGCAGACGTGGGGGAGAGGCTCCCCTGGCATACTTGGGAGAAGGGCTTCTACACCGGGTGGGCGAGATACGCACAGAAGCCCTGCCTTTTAACACATTCACAGTGGTTTAAGGAAAATGTAAGGTGTCTTTTTAAATTGTTTTTACATGTAACCTGTATTAGAAGCACCCAAGTTAATTACTGGTATCCTAACACCGCTATAGAACTTATCTGCGCGGGAGCTTATAACTGAGTGAAGCCCAGAAAATAGAGCTATTACGGAACTCTTTCTAAGACAGAAGTTACATTTGTGTTGGCGAACACCAAGCGAGGTCTGGGTGGCCTGCATCTGGGTGCAGACAGGCAGGCCAGCTCAAAGGGCCTGAGATGAAGCAGGGACCTGGAACCAGGGGGCAGGGCGTGCTGCGCCGGGCCCTCTGTTCATCCAGGCTCCTGCCGCCTGTCTTCCCTGCGCACCAGCCCACTGTGATGGAGCGCAGTCTGTTCTCGGTGAGCGTGCTGATGCGTCCACACTGCTCCTCGTGGCTGACCAGACGCCGAAGGAGCTGGGATAGAGGGAGGCCTCAAGCTCCTGCTGAGGAAGGTCCTCACGAGGGGTCAGCGGTGAGGGAAACGACGTGTCTGCTCCGAGCTCTGGGGGCCTGCTCCACGCCCACTCTGCTGGCACAGCCGCCCAGACACTTCCTGGAGCAGAGCAAGAGCACTGTACTGCGCTGGCCCGTGCCATTCCCGGCCTTCCATGCCCAGAGCCAACACCTCTGCCCAGGAGAGGCGGCGCTCAGCAGGCCTGGCAGACCCTCCAGCTGGCGCCCAGGGTCCTGGCCGCTCTGCCGCTGGGGCCATGGTGTACAGGGCAGGTGGGTGGGTGCCAGCCCCACGCCTAGCACTGTGTCTGAGAGGTAGGTGGAGGGAAGGAAGGAGAGAAAGGCGAGAGGGAGAGAGGCCTTTACGTGGGACGCGGACCTTTCAGAGGTGCTCGGCCTCGGCTCGAGAAGACCTTACAGTGCAGCTGCAGACCCTCCTCACCGTGACACCGCCGCCAGCCGGGACGGACAGCGAGTGTCATGAAAAGTGGACGGTTTGAGACACATGGAGACAGCTGTCGCCAACAGTCACTCTCACCGACTCAAGCTTCTCAGCGGGAGCGAGCTGGTCAGCCGGGACGCACACCTGCACGGAACGGACGGGCGTGCCCACTCCGCCGCTGCCCGCCAGACGTGCGCCCTGCGTCTCCCGACGTCTAGGAGGGGCAGCGCGGCTCTATGTACCCCTGGGAAGAGCAACACTTCCACGGCCTGTGCGACACGTCCGACCTCAGGGCCAGCAGGTGCGGGAGCGCGTGTCCCGGGCCTGGTTGTTGGTGAAGACGCCGAGTCCACCAGCAGCTGACAGAGCTGCCGTTCCAGGGCCCGTGGGACCCACACCCCACTGCTCCTCGCACTGTGAGCACAGCCGTCACCTGTCTCCCAGGTGTGGAGGCCGGGGCCTGGTGCAGGCGGTGGCTGCGGCCGTGGGAGCGTGCGCCCCGCCGTCTCCGGAACCCGTGCCGTCACACACGCGCAGGGCCGACCCGCCGCGTCACACGCTGAGAAGGGCAGCTGAGATTCACGGCAGCAAGCGGCGGTGTTCGGGAGGAGTCCTGAGGGCACCCTGACCGGTGAGGACCAGGGGAGAGCATCGTCCAGGCCCTGGTACTCGAAGGGCTCAAGTCACCGCCTGGGGTGGCATCGCCCAGAAGCAGACCCGGACACGGTCTGCGGCCAGCAGCTTGAGGCGACAGGAACACCTCTGGGGACAGGAGGGCAGCTGACAAAGGGCACGTTGTCGAGGCAGTTCCTGCCTGGGAACACGCCGGAGGCCAGTGGAGAGCAGCCTTCGAATGACGCCCCTGCCTTGGGGCTCTGTCCACCATCCGCGCTGGTTGGGGACTGTTCCTGGGAGGGTTAACCCCCAGCACTTCCAACCTGCCACACGGGGGGCACCACAGAGCCTGCCGCCCCATGTGGGGTGCATGGAGGGGAAGTGGAGGTCACTCTGAGGGGGTGGGGACAGGCCAGGACCAGCGCGGTGAAGCAGCAGCAGGACATGGAGTGGGGTCAGGAGGGGGACGTGAAGGCCAAGCCCGAGGCTGGCGCTGCCCCGTGGTGGGCCCCCGGGCCTTTCGGCAGGTGTGACGGTGCCCGCGTCCGACCCTGGTGCCCCTGTCCACACCACAGGGATTAGGCAGCACGGCAGGGAAGGTGACAGGCGGAGTAAACAGCTGCGTGCGTCTGTCTGGTCTCATCAGTGTGAAGTAAACGTAATGGGAAGCCAATTTGTCTCTGCTTTCTTCCACCTCATGTTCACGAGCTCTTTCCACGCTGGCTCCCGGTGACAGCCCCGTGAAGCTGGTAACGTTTCTGAGGGCCCCCGCTCTGAGACGGCTGGGCTTGGGGTGATCATCTCCCAAATCTCTCTGAATTGACAGGGGCTCCTCGGGGCTTTTCCAGGATGACTCAACCACAAAATCCCACCTGTCACAGCAAATTCTTATGAATAAAAGGGATTAAATCGACAGCCCGAAGAAGCCAGTGTGTTCTCGAGCCTTTGAAAGCCAGACACAGAGCGCGGTGCCTCGGGAGGGGCACACACCTGCTCTGGATTCAGATGTAAATGCGAGGCAGAAGTTCACGGAACAGACCGAACTGCTGTTCGAAGGAATTATGATGGAAGCAAACATTCCGCTGACAAGGAGATAAAGTTCTGTCTGTTACTGTACATGGTCTGAGCACAGGCAGTCCCGACGACTGGAGGGACACACCTCACAGACTTTAATGTCGGCTCCGTCTGCCATGGTGCGATCTACAGCTCAGCTGATGAGAAGGCCCTCGCGGGAGTGGGGTGTGGTCTTCACGTGGACCGCGAAGGGGGCGAGGAGGGCCGCAGGCTAGCCAGCTCAGATCCCTCGTGGCACCCACAACTGCCTGCCGTGCCAAGCCTGCTTTCTCGGGCACTTTTAAGACTCTCACGTCGTTCCGAAGGGCTGACGTGACGGTCTGCATGGCAGGTGTGGGGCGGTCATCTCAGGCCGCAGGCCATTCCAGGGGCAGGAGACAGTGACGTGCCACTGCCCTCCGGCAGCGGCCGCCCCCGCGAACGTGTATGGGAAGAGCCGCTGGTACTCTGCTCCGTGTGCGGAGTGGCGGACGGCGCACAGCGTGAGGCTGCGGCTCTCTGCAGGGTCCCCTGCACAGTCCACCTTCCTGGTCTCCCTGCCCTTCGTCCTGAAGGGGAGGGAAGAGGTAGGGACGCCCTTCCCTGGAGCAGGCCGCGAAGGCGCCACTTATCTGCAGTGGCCACGCTCTGTGGACAGGTCACTGTGACAGTGATCATGGCCACGTAGGATGAAAGCAGTGGAGGAGCTGAATCAATGGGGGGGTGTCGCCCGTTCATGGTCTCATGTCACTGGATCACAATCTGAACGTACACTGAGGCTCCCCTCGTCTCAGCACAAGCCCACTTCCCAAACCCCGATATCCGCCACAGCATTCAGAGTGGCCCGAGGCCTAGTTTCCCCTCCTGTTCTCCTGGGTCCAGGAGTGGTACGTGGCTCATGTTCCAGGAAGTGCCTCTGGCCTCATTTTTTTCATTATTGTTGTTATTTTTAATCCTCACCCGAGGATATTTTTCCATTGATTTTCAGATAGAGTGTAAGGGAGGGAGGCAGGAAGGCGGGGGGGGGGGGGGGGGGGGGGGGGCGGGAGGGGAGGAAGAGAGAGAAACATTGACGTGAGAGAGACACATTGATTGGTTGTCTCCCGCACGATCCGACCAGGGCCAGGGATTGAACCGCAACCAAGGTACATGCCCTTGACCGGAATTGAACCTGAGACTTTTTGGTCTATGGGCTAATACTCTAATCGCTGAGCCAAACTGGCCAGGGCTCTGTTGTCGTTTTTAATTTAATGAAAAGTAACATCAAACGAACACCTTCTAACTTTCTTATGGGCCAACAAATAACAGGAGTGGAATAATCTCGGACACTGGCCACACAGCCAGTGAGCGCCACAGAGGAGCCCGGCAGCGCTGGGCAGCACGAGGAGGTGCCCTGCATGACAGGCCTCCCCACCCGGCGCCCCAACTTGATCCCGGACGCATTCAGAACATCCACTCTGGATTTCACGCTGTTACTGGGAAAGATCACTGGGGTGAACTTGGGAGATAAAGTCAACGTCCCCGCCTAGTGCCGGGTTCAAGTGAAGGGGCGAGAGGCAGCTGTGGCTGCTTTTCCGGGGAGGTGCCTGGGGCTGCTGCCCGAGGGTCCGGGCTCGCCCGCTGAGCGTACCTGTGATGGAGACGAAGGCCTTCGCGCGGGCTGGTTCGGAGGCGCTCCCCGCCAGCGCCGCCTCGCAGACGTACTCCCCGGTGTCCGAGGTGGTTGGGCTGCTGATGGTGAGGCGCCGCCCGAAGCTGCGGAGCCCGCTGGCCAGGGTCACCCCGTTCCTCTTCCAGCTCACACTCAGCTCCTCGAGGGGCCTGGGGGAGCGAGGGTGTCAGGGATGAGGGCTGGGAAGCGGGCAGAGGGCAGCGATAACGACTCCCGGCACTCAGCACAGCGAGTCCTGCCAGGGACCACGGTGGTGAACAACGGACATTCGGGACTGGTCCCCACCCCCTCTGCTCCCTCGGGTCTCACGTCGATGGGCACCTGCTCAGGGCTGCCGAGTGAGGACCACTGGCCGTAAGCGCTGATGTCCCACTCGCTCGGAACAGAAGGTATAAAGTAAGTGCTACTGGGTGTGGGGAGGGGGCACGGCCACAGGCGCCACGGTCACAAAAACTCCGTTCTGGAGAGAGAACACCTGGGACTAGAGACAGGACAGCCTCTCCCGCCTCAGCCAGGCTCTCAGAGGCCCCTCTGTGCCCACGCAGGAGGGCACTGAGTCTCCTGGGGAGGTAAATGCTGCCGCGGAGGCTGGGGGTGCAGTGCTCCAGCTCCCACACGAGCTGCGCTCGGCCCCGCTGTACCGACAGGACGCCGTGGCCAGGGGCTCACCCCGCTGGCGAGGAGTCTCGTCGCCGTCATGACAGACGAGGGCCGGTGCAGACCAGCCGCTTACCTGGCATTTGCTATGCACTCCAAGGTGACCTCGCTGGACCCCGCCACCACGCTTCTGTTGCCCGGGGGAATCACGATGACGGGGGCCATGGTTCCGGGTGCACCGACGTCCCCTGCGGCAGACAAAGCACAGGTCGTGAGACGCTCCTGAGTCCAGAAGGCGAGGGGGCTGGGGACGACCACGGAGAGCCCGTGGGGCTGCTCTGGGACACCGGCATTTCACGACCCACTGCCAGCCTCCTTTGTGAGGGGCCGTCCGTGGTCTCAGAGCCTGTGGGGGATCCACAGCCCGAAACTTACATGTGTCTCCCAACTAGGAGTCCGGGGACTGAGTGTACCCCGCAGATCTAGGGGTTACACTGCTGAGCACTCTCCACAATGCCTGCTGACTTCATTCTTTTGTTAACTGATTTCAGATGTTGCTTATAGAGTTACCTAGTCCGCCCCATTTTAAAATCTGTTCAATGGTACAAACACGTCCGGCGCCGGGGCTCTGCGAGTCACGCGTGTCGCGAGGAGGCGGCCAGAGCTCTCACCCGGGCCCTGATGCAAACCCACTCGGTGACTGGGTGTCCGGCTGCTTGGCACACATCCGAGCCCTTCTTTCCTGAAGGTGAGTATCCCAAGTCATCTCTGCCCTGTGAGTTCCAAACGCTAAGCAATTCAGCTCATACTTCTGGTGACAAGGGAGAAAAGGAGGACACATTTTTGCCACTTTTCTCTAAAATACACGTAATATCAAAATGAAACTACCCACAGTCTACTCCACTACTGTTTATTTAGGGAAAATGAAGACTGATCAAACGTTTCTAGAATATGAGTTTCAATTTAAGGGTAGAGACGGGAGCCTGGAAATAAAAATAAATTTAAACCACTGCAAACGCGAAAACGTTTCATGTAGCACTTTGCACTGAGGAGACCCACAGCCGCGCTGAGCGGCTGATGAGGGCTCGGACAAATGAGGGGTGCTGGACGGCGGGGTGGCCGTGGGGTCAGGGCCATGGATGCAGCAGAGCCAGCAAATTAACTCTGTAAAAGTCTACACACTGATCACGTGGATGTGAGGCCGAGTTGGTCTCCATGAAGGGACTGGGGGCTGGTTATCAGACTGGAGGACATGTCACCGTACAGACACGGTCACGATGGGATGAAGGACGAGGGCTGAATGCCAATCACATCAGCAGCCTGCCTGTCACCTGTGAAAGTCGCTGGTGAGGAGAAATGGCTCGAGAAGCCGCTATCTGAAATAGCTCCGCGGCGGGAGGGGGAGCAGTGGCGGGTGTGACGAGGTCGCTGAGCTCGGCACTAATGTGGCATTGATCACTGCTCAGCCGCAGCACAGAAGAGGAGCCGTGCTCAGCACTTGCTCCTGCCCCGGAGGACGGTCCCCGGCTGGCCAGCTGACCCGAGGAACTGTGCACGAGACCAAGCAGCACCAAGGCCAAGTTACAGCCCCTCAGGGACACCCGGGCCAGGACGCGGGGTGCCGCTGGTCTGGCAGGGATTCAGCCACGGCGATGGAAAGATGGGTCCTCTACTGTGACCCCTATGGAACAGGAACTGTCTTTGCACCCCACTTTTAGCAACACCCGTATTATGCCCCGTGGGTCCATGGGCGAGATGAGCGGCTGGCTGAACTCGGGGCTGGTCCACGTCAGTCTGTTCTCAGACCTGGGCCTCGCCACCCACTCCTGGGCTCCTCCCGGCCACACGAGAGCCGCATGTGACCCGAGTAGAAGAAGCAGGTGAAGAGCTGATGGAAATGTCACAGTTCCCAAAGGGGTTGCTGCCGAGGTGACCTTGGTGTAGAGGAACTAGCTCCGCCAGAGCCCAGCCTGGGCACTGTCTATGGGACCGCGAGCCTGGCAGCACCTTCCAGCAGCAGGGACGGCGCTCATCAGAGAGCTGCGGGGCTCCCGCCTTCGCAGAGACGGTTTCAAATGCAGTCCGAGTCGCATGAGCACACGGGCTAAAAGGAAAGTGCAGAGAGGCTTGGAATGAAATGCGCACCGCCCGCCTCCGTGCACCTCTGGTTTGTCAACTGGCAACTTCAGTCTGGAGGGACCTGAACCCCCGGGTGCAGAACCCTTTCCCCGGGCCATTCGTACTCACTGGAGGGTGTCCCCACCTGCCTGTTCATTTTGGATACTACTCTGCACACAGCAGAGGGGCAGGAAGCAGCTCCATCCCACACTATAATTATGCCTGGTTTTAGCTCTAAGTCAAAACTAGCCCCTCTGTGACCTCGTCACAGCAGGTGCCCTCATGCTGAGACCTTCTCCCCAGCCACCTCCCTCCATCCGAGAGCTGCTTTCTCTACACAGGTTTCCTCTCTGGCTCGCCGATGGTGTCTCCCTCCCTCTGCCTCCTTTACTGTTCTGGAGGTTTTGCTTTTCTGAGTGAGCCGAGATCACGGGTGTGCGTTCTCAACCTGCCTCCCCGACTCTCCGCAGTCTGCTCCCACATTCCCTTCGTGGAAGAAAGAGGTGCGGAAGAATCCGGGGGAACTCTTAAACGAAGAAAACCAGCTCTTTATTTCTGCTGCTCCCGTAGAATTTACGATATGATGAGTACTCAACAAATCTCCATGATTGCTTATTTTTTCTCTGCAGTAATGAGTTCCTACTACCTCCAGCAGAAATATTACTCTCTCCCTCAATGTTCTACATTAAAAACAGTTCTAAAATTCCAAATGTCAATGTGTTGAGAATTATGTCCAAGGAGGAGGAAAAGAAAATGGGGCGAGGGATGGGGACTGTGTTTACCCAGCACCACACAGCACTAGACAAATGTCACCCCATTTAATCTAACCAGGCGCTGAGATATCTATTATTGTCTAAGCAAACTGAGGCCCAGCGTCACATGACTTCAAATGGTGAGAAGGGTTTAAATAGAGGAATGTCTTCATTCACAGTCCGTCATCTTTCTTTCCCATCATGGTGTTTCTTCCTCATCAAAACGTGGCCTGTGCTCAGTTACCCAGAAACGAGATGAACCAGAACACGCTTCCCGCAAGCGTCTCCTAAACTGAGAACCGACGGCTTTTCCACCAAACGTTTCCCAGGCTGGTTTGGGGTGGGTGGGGTGAAGACATCCAATCAGCAGAGAGGCCTGCGGAGCTCAGCAGCACCCGGCACAGGCAGCTTCCCAGGTGGGGGGCAAAGGCACCCTCAAGCCCTCGCTGCAGCCGTGAGAATGACCCCGGCGGAGGAACGTGGCCGAATCCTCCTCAGGTCCCCCACACCCACCGCGTAACGGGTGATGCGGCCGGGCAGGAGAATTTGTCCAGGTTGCACTTAATTGAAAATAAAGGCTCGAAGTCCACTTGGAAGCGAGTGGATAAACGGAGGGAGAACACCCCTTCGCTGCGGTCAGGCACCGCCCTAGGTGGACAGCACGTGCAACAGTGGTGACCGGAGAGGTAGGGACACAGGAGGGGCGGGAGGTGATGGGCCAAGACCTGTGGGAAGTGAGGAAGGAGGGGGCCTCGTGGCTCTGGGACACAGCTCTGCGGTGGGGCTCGAGGGCGCAGGCAGGACCGGTGTGTGTCGCGGGAGGCACATTCTTCCACAGGGAACTAGGAGAGGCTGAGCCAGCTCCTCCAGACAGGTGGGCATTCACGACAGACAAGGACGAAAAGCATTTTAAAAACAGAAACGCAGGAAGGTGGACACTGGTGTGGCTCGTTTGGAAATCTGCACGCAGTTCCTGCTGGTGGGGGGACCCAGGAGTGGGCATGGCCACAGAGGAGACTGTGGGGTGGGCGGGCCCTGAGCGCTCGCACCTGCTCAGTAAGGAACTCGGAGGCGGCTGTGATCAGGCCTCGAACTGCCTCAGCGGGTCAACCCGAGGGAGGCTCGAGACCGAGGGGCCAGACAGGAGCCGGCCACAGAACTTGGGGAAGGTGAAGACAGGGGAGGGGTGGGAGGAACCGGGAGTCTGGGGCTGGGTCTGTGGCAGACTCTCCCCCGGGTTCCTAGCTTCAGTGGTTGGGTGGACGACGGAGCTACTCACAAGGGTGAAGACTTAGGAGCAACAGTGGAGTTGGGGGGAGGGTGTGGATGTCAGGGTGGAGGAGAGGGGAGCCCACGGTCCCGATGTGCCGCGGGGATCTCGTGAGCAGGCGCAGGCCGCTGGCTGGGCCGCGGGGTAGGAGTGGTGGCTGCAGCTCCAGGGCCCAGCAGGACCACTCTGAGCAGGAGGGAGGAGGACAGCCCTGGGACACAGCCCCAGCCAGCACGGACTCCCAAGGCAGGCTCAGCGTCCGTCCGTAGGCCCCGCGATGACGGCGCAGACCAGGGAGGGTGGAGAGAGCTGCCGCAGGTGAAGGAAAAAGCAGCCCCTCTCCCCAGTGGGAGGACCCCCAGAGTCGGGGCCACTGCTGCTCCGTCTTCGAAGAGGACTCCGCGCTTACCTCGGGGGCCAGCTGCTGAGGACACAGAGCTGTGCACGAGTACACGTCCTGACCTTCCCCACGGACGCCCGCCCTGGACCGCAGAACAGGGGGAACGGAGCAGAACTCAGCTCGCCCTTTTGTTCGGTTCCGCAGCTCAGTTTCTGCAAACAGGCTGGCCGTGGCCTTTCTCAACCTGCTTTCTGACGGTAAAAAGTGCCGTTTGATCGGCCAGTCTGTTGTGATTCCTGACCTTCTCCCAGGCGTAGCCAGGTACTGCTGCTCTGTTGGGGGACGGGCGGGCAGAGCTCTGAGACACTTCACTGAGAGAAAACCTGTGCTGCTTCTTATCATTCCTTGGCAGCCCCCCAAGGCTGTGGTCTTCCTCTGCACCGTTGAACAGCTGGGGAGAGGGACTGGGGGCCTTGCTTTACCTGCGTCTCCCGGGGCTGCTGGCCTCTTGCCACCACGGGCTGCTGTGTGTAAGCGCTCGGACCCTGTAATGCTAGCCCCCAGGGCACACAGTGTTTAAGACACTGAGATACACCCAAGTAAACACATCTCCAAGAACCCACAGCAGTTATTGCTTGCTCGTTAAAACCTGCGCCAGCGAAAGGGGTGAAGGCCGCAGATCATCCTCGGGGCTCCAAAAGGTGATTTCTCCAGGCAGAACCTGGGCCGTTTTAAGACACGCTTTATCGTGAAAATGAACATAAAGAGCACAGTCCCTCTCCCGACTGGAAAGACCTTGCTCCCTAAACAGAAAGCTCCTCCTGTCTTTTGCTCTCCCCAAGCTCGCTGTTTAGTTTCTACCCCCAGCCCTGAGCAGACGGAGTGGCACCCCCATTTCTGGGTAGGTGACCTGTCCCATGTGGGGGTGTCTAAGGAAGCAGTCCTGCTCTCTGCCGCGTGTCATCAGCCGGAGCCCATCCCTAACCCCACGGGCATGTGCGCAGGGCCGGGCCCCCTGGGACGGAGCCTCACCAAGCTCCGCTCCGAGAGCCGCACCCGCTCTGCCCAGGCCCCCTGTCTGCCCGCGAGGAGGCGCAGGGAGTGCGCGCCTGCCCCTCTCACAGCTTCATCTTGATCTCGGCCGCTCCTGGACTTTCCCATTGACAGGAGGTGACAGATAAAATAATATGACAGCTTGACAAACAGTCCGGCCGCTTCTTTTCTTCTCGTTTGTAACGCATTTGAAAACTCGCACATTTGGAAATGAATGGCACGCAACAAAGAATGTATTTTCATTGGCTTTTTACTGGGCAGAGAAAAATGAATGTGATAAAAGGCAACTCCACCGTGGGCTGATTTATTTATTTTAGGATGAGCACAAACTGTTAACCATAAAACAAGTGTGGGTCCAGGACCACGTGATCGGGCGATGAAGTGATCCCAATGCTGGATTCAGGGGGCAGCAGCAGACAACCTGCTTGGTTTAAATGTGCAAACGCAGGCTCTGCTCTTAAACAGTGAGAGCCGGGGGCGAGACGGGGCCTGGCGGCAGGCTGGGTGGGTCAGGGTAAGAGGGACTCGTCACCAGGTCAGGTCCATTTTCCGGATGGCGTTCTAAAATTCCCGAGGATGGAACGGGCAGTCATGCCACTGTTAGCACCAATAAACAATGCCCTTGAATAATTTTTCCAGACATGAACATCTGGGCGTGGAGCCCAACCCACTGGGCAAGTGGTGCCCATCTGAGGCCCTTGGCAACGACAGCGGGAAACTGCGGGGAGCCTGGCGGGGCCTCAGCAACCGTGGTCCTCCTCACCCCACGCCGAGGCGCCGCGGCACAAGTCCTTCGCAAAGGTCAGAAGACAATACTTAGAGGAGGCTGTGTAGGAAGAACAGCGCCGCCTCAGCGGACTGGGCGGGGGATCCCAACCACACCTGGTCTTCTTTAATGGCCGGAAAGCCATCATTTTGAGGACACAGGCTGCACGGACCCAGTGACCTCTGTCTCTGGGGCCAGAGGGCTCCGTGACAAGGCCCACGACCTTCCCCCGGGCTCTTTTCCCATCTGGCTTAGCACGTGCTGTGCTTGATTGTTGTCACGTCCGTCTCCCGAGAACACAAGGCTGAGCCCAGGCCTCACGTCATTCTGTTGGGCCAGGCCCCAGGGCCCCGGGCAGTGACTGAGGCTCAGGCAGGGGCTTGTGAACACCTGCCTGGTGAGCACAGAGTGGAGGTCCTGGGACGTGTCTTTCCTCTCTGGGTCTACAGGAGTCCTCCGTGGGCACACGTCACAGAGCTCAGCAGTCACCCCCTAGAGTGTGGGGCAGTCTCTTCGAGACTGTGCAGGCAGAGCCTGCCCAGGTGGCCATGGCCAAGCAGTGCCCCCTCCAGTGTTCTGTCCACACTTCTGTGGCAGCTGACCACGTGGCACTCTGACCATCCTGGGCTGGACCACTGTTTCCATTCCTCTCTCCACCTGCGCTGCTGCCCTGCACCCCACCCGTCCAGCCAGGCCAGGGACAGTCACCTCCTCCACAAAGCCTCCCTGGCCCTCGGTTACGATGACTTCCCTCTTTGTATGGGTGCTATGCCTCTTTTTTTAACTGTGGTTAAATACACAGAACATCAAATTTGCCCTTTTAAGTGTGTAGTTCTGTGGCGTTAACTCACATTGTTGTGTAACCATCACCACCATCCATCCACAGAACTTGTCATCTTCCCAGACTGAGACTGTCGCTGTTAAACAACAACTCCCCCGGCCCCTGGCACCCACCATCTACCTTCTGTCTCCAAGAATCTTACTCCACGTACCTCATACGTGCAGTCCTCCTGTGACTGGTTTATTTTACTTAGTTCCATCCCTGTCATTACATGTTGAGATTGCACTCCTTGAAGCTGCACAACATTCTCTGCAGGGATACACTGCCCGCCCTGTGCCCTCGCCCGCTGACGGACACGTGGCTCGTGAACAATGCCGCCATGACCGTGGGTGGACGGACAGGTGTTCAGGTCTCTGCTCTCACTTTTTTTTTTTCCTTTATTGATTTTTAGTGAGAGAGGAAGGGAGAGGGAGAGACAGAAACATCGATGAGAGAACATCGACTGGCTGCCTTCTGCACGCCCCCCACAGGGGATCAGGCCCACAACCTGGGCATGTGTCCTGACCAGGAATCAAACCAGCGACCTCCCGCTGCATGGGTGGACACCCAACCGCTGAGCCACACCGGCCGGGCTGCTCTCACTTCTTTTGGGTCTACACCCAGAAGTGGAATTGCTGAGTCAAATGGTAATTTTATGTTCAATTTTTTGAGGAGTCACTATACCATTTTTCAGTGATTATACCATTATACATTCACAGGAGTAAAGAAAAAGAGTTTTAATTTCTCCATATCCTCACCAACACTCGTCATTTTGTGTGTTTTTAAAATAGCCATCCCAGTGTGAAATGGTACCTCATTTGATTTGCATTTCCCTGAGGATTAGTGAAGCTGAGAATCGTTCCATGTGCTTATTGGCCATTTGTGTATCATCTTTGGAGAAATGTCTATTCAGGTACTTTGCTCAGTTTTTAAATCAGGTTTTTTTTTTGGTTGTTGAGTTGTAGAAGTTCTTTATATATTCTAGATATTTATGCTTTGTCAGATGTGTGATTTGCAAACATTTACCCCAAAAGGCGGGACCCTTTTCACTCTGTGGGTGGTCTTTTCACTCTGTGGGAGGTCTTTTCACTCTGTGGGAGGTCTTTTCACTCTGTGGGTGGTCTTTTCACTCTGTGGATGGTTTTTCCGCTCTGTGGGTTGTCTTTTCCACTCTGTGGGTGGTCTTCTTATTCTGTGGGTGGTCTTTTCACTCTGTGGAAGGTCTTTTCACTCTGTGGGAGCCTCTTTACTCTGTGGGTGGTCTTTTCCACTCTGTGGGTGGTCTTCTTACTCTGTGGGTGGTCTTTTCACTCTGTGGAAGGTCTTTTCACTCTGTGGGAGCCTCTTTACTCTGTGGGTTGTTTTTTCCACTCTGTGGGTGGTCTTCTTACTCTGTGGGTGGTCTTTTCACTCTGTGGGAGCATTTTCACTCTGTGGGTGGACTTTTCACTCTGTGGATGGTCTTTCTGCTCTGTGGGTTATCTTTTCCACTCTGTGGGTGGTCTTCTTACTCTGTGGGTGGTCTTTTCACTCTGTGGGAGCATTTTCACTCTGTGGGAGCCTTTTCACTATGTGGGTGGTCTTTTCACTCTGTGGATGGTTTTTTCACTCTGTGGGTGATCTTTTTACTCTGTGGGAGCCTCTTCACTCCATGGGTGGTCTTTTCACACCATGGGTGGTCTTTTCACTCTGTGGGTGATCTTTTTCCTTTGTGGGAGCCTTTTCACTCATGGGTGGTATCCTTTGATGCACAACAGTTTTTTTTTTATCCTCACCTGAGGACATTTTTCCATTTTTTGTTCAGATAGAGCGGGAAGGAGAGAGAGAGAGAGGGGGAGAGAGAGAGAGAGAGAGAGAGAGAGAGAGAGAGAGAGAGAGAAACATCGACGTGAAAGGGACACATTGAGTGGCTGCCACCCGCACGACCAACCAGGGCCGAGGACAAACCGCAACCGAGGTACATGCCCTTAGCGGGTACTGAACTGGACCGCAGGCTGATGCTCTAACTGCTGAGCCAAATCAGCCAGGGCAAAATTCTTTTTTTTTTTTTTTGGTACGTGCCCCTAGCGGGAACCGAACCCGGGACTCTGGTCCGCAGGCCGACGCTCCAACTGCTGAGCCAAACCGGCCAGGGCCCACAACAGTTTTAATTCTGACAAATCCAGTTCGTCAGTTTTTCCTTTTGTTGCTGTACTTTTGGCACCGTACCAAAGAAGTCACTACCAATCCAGTGCCTTGAAGCTTCCCCTGTTTCCCTCTGAGTTGTACAGTCCTAGGCCTTAGGTTTCGGTCTCTGATCCACCGTGACCGTGGTCTGCGGTACGTGGCACAAGGTGTGCGGTGCAGCCTCTCCCCCACAGGACGTGCTGGCAGGGGTGCCCGTGCCCTGGCCAGAGTCTGCACCCAGGGCTCACTCACACCCGGGCTTTCTGCAGGTGCAGCCAGTCCCGCGCTGGGTCATCTGGCAGGGTGCGGCTGGCCTACAGAATGAGGTGGATAACAGGACGGAATACCAGTCCGGGACTGTCCCTGAGAGATGTTCCCCACCAGTCACGCACGGGGCTGATGAGCAAACACTCCGGTGGGCAGCACTGAAGTGGCCTCTGCACAGCCCCAGGCCCTCTGGGGGACTGAGGGCAGGTGCCCACTGGGTGGGCCGCTGCTGCACCTTGTTCCGGCGTCTTTCCCTCCTGCCTCCTTTACGTGTACTTCCCAGGGTCACCTCTAAATAAACGACATCTCCTCACTGGGCTCACGGGGGGCAGGGAGACAGGAGCCCATCTCTTTCAGACAAGGGCACTGAGCACCACATATCTGTCCCACCATCAACTCTTTGAAGGCAGGTGATACTTAAAAACTCTCAGATGCTGAGGAGCCTCTGGCAAACAGTAAGTGCCTAATAGATGCCTGACAGATCGAATGACTCTAAGTTGAATTTCCTAAAAAGATACCAACATGTCTTCCCCAGGTAAGACATCCACAGCTGAGTCTCCAGAGGAGCACGGCTCTGCTCTTGGGACATGTATGTGACTCTTTGCCGGTGTAAACCCTGCTGAAATCGGATTTTCTTTACACAGCATGGGGTCCACAGACAGACTCTGTAACTAAAAAAGTGCCTTTAAAACATGAAACACCTAAAACCAAGAAGAAAGAAATTCAATCTCGAGTCCCCGGAGCAAACAGAGAATCGCCGTAGCAAACGCTCGGTGCGCCGGAGAGAGAACGAGGAAGGGGGAGACGAGAGAGGGTCACAGGCTGTTGGCAGAACATATCTTTTGAAACCATAACCGTGCCGTCCTCCTGAAGATACAATAGAGATCTAAGAAAACCAGGCTAAAATGAAGTTGTTTTCTCTGGCTATCGACTCCACTGTTCAACTTACAGACAAGAAATTGTGGCAACCGAGGGGCAGGGCCGAGCCCGAGCCTCGTGGTGGAGACGCCGCCGGGGACGCCGCTGCTTGGGGTGCCCCAGGGCCGCTCTTTGAGGCCTGCTCGGTTGGGACCGCGTCCAGTGGAAAGCCGTGTGTTCTACACCCTCCCCAGCTGCGTGAAAATGCAAAGAGCTGAGGGGCCAGTATTTCAAGAACCAGGTTCCTCAAGGTTTCGGTTCCTCACCAGAGGGGGCGCCCCGTGGGCCAACAGATGACCCTCTTTCCATTTCACACCAGGCGACATCTCAGATAATACCAGAGCTTCTCCAAAGAGAAAGGCAAAACCAAATGGACCTCTCATTTACATAGCGTTTCAGGTGAACTAAAGTGCCGAAAGGGGGTTGTACCCAGACCAGAACAAACAGCCCACCAGTCACATGGCATTTTCTTATGAATTCCTACCTGAAACCCTTAAACGCAATTGTTCATGCAAATATACGGACAGACACTTCCTCCAGCATGTAGGTGATTGATTTCTTGTTAGCCATGTCTCAGAGAGGGCACGCTCTGGGACCGCAAGTCTGGAGGATTCGTACCCACCTCCGTGACGCACTGTGGGCATGGGGTGTTCCAAAACAATGAATAGCAAGTGAGCAGCTTGATGGGCAACCGGGTCCTTCAACCATGTCCCTTCCAAAGTCATCCAGGAGTACAGCACGCTCTGTCTGCAGACACCAGAGCAAGGAGCCCGCTCTCCACAGGACGGAGCAGGGCCGTGAGCTCACTTCTGAGCCGTGCTCGCGACTGGACACCAGGGCCGGGCTCAGCCTGAGCGGAGAGCCTGACCCTGAGGGTCAGCACACCCAGCTGCAGAACAGTGCACACCCTATCTGAGCACACAGGGACAGCCCATCTGAGCACACGGGGACACCCTACCTGAGCGCACACAGGGACACCCCAGCTGCAGAACAGTGCACACCCCACCTGAGCACACAGCGACACCCCACCTGAGTGCACAGGGACACCCCATCTGAGTGCACAGGCCTCACCCCATCTGAGTGCACAGGCCTCACCCCATCTGAGTGCACAGGCCTCGCCCCATCTGAGTGCACAGGCCTCGCCCCATCTGAGCGCACAGGGACACCCCATCTGAGCGCACAGGCCTCACTGGGGTGGGGGTCTTAGCTTTTCCTTGGTCTCTCTCTTCCACTAAGGCGCATACTTTCTCCGGCCCATCCTTGGGAACTCGGTGGGTCACTGTCCTTGGTGCGGAGAACAGCAAACGAGACCACAGAAGGAGCAGGGCACACGGCCGCGTTGAGAGTGAAGAATGAGACTATAACTCCTGTTTTCCCACCTCTTTGCTTTTTGTTGCAAGTTGCTACAAGAGAATTACCCCGGGGGTCACAGCAGAGGTACAAACAAATCGGGAAATCTGAAGAGAAGAAAACATTTCTCCTGTCTGCCCTGGCTCCCTCTAAATGAAGACAGTCAGCCCCACAGAGCAAGAATGAGTCCTCAGCTAGAATAAGACATTTTCTGATGTGACCCAAGGTTGTCTGTTTACACCAGCTGATTCTCTACTCAACCTGCTGTGAAGCAGGCTTTTTAAAAAATGCCAACACAATCCCACTTATATTTTGGTCGAAATTCAGCACGCACGATGAGTCTCGGGTTGACGACAGAGAGGAAGAGCACAAAACGCAGAAGCTGTGGGTGTAACTTCGTGCAAACACACCAAGCTCCCTCCAGCACGCAGGTGCACACAGAGGCGGGGGGCCCGCGGGCGGGGACAGCGCCGCCCGCAGGAGGAGGCGTCTGTTCACACAGACCGGAAGGCAGGCGAATAGAGCAAAGTCCTCACCCCGGCTGTGGGGCTGTTCCAATCTATGAAGAAAGGAGCCGGTCGGGGTGGCCTGTTAACACGGGGACGTCGAGGCTGCCTTGCCAACGCGGACGGCGCACGCTGGCGACGTGAACCTGTGAACGCCAAGCCACGCACGCTCACGCCCTTGGCAGGTTACGGTGGTTTCAGAGCCGCCCGGGTGCTGGGCTCTCTGGGAGGCGGCGAGAAGAACAGAGCTGTAGGCAGTTTGTAGGAAGCCTGCAAATAACAATGGCCAATCATGACAATAGGAGGAACCTCTCCCCAAGCTTCCAGTAAGAGGGGGCGTCTATTCAGTGAAAAGTGCACCTTCGTCTCCGTTCAGCCGCTGGGACAGCCCCTCCGCAGGCAGTAAGATGCCCTCTGAGCTCACACAGAGGGGGAGAGGGGAAGGCCCAGCTGGAATGGCCTTTTTCTGGTGACCAGTGCAGGACCAGCCAGCCCATGGATGCCTGGTGGGCTCACCGAGGGACACAGGGCAGCTTCAGGAGCCGAGACTCGACCCCATGTGTCTGAATAGAAGTCAAGGATTTCTCCCAAAATTACTCCTCCAAGAGGGAGCTGCCTTGGGTTGAGTCCTAATCAAGTCTCTCAGATCATAAATGCCCTATTTCTTTATCCTGAAAATTAAGTACGGTTTGGGGAAGACACATTAGCCTAAAATAACCCCACTGGAACTTGTGGTTGGTTACATAAAGAAGTCAGTTTTCAGAAGAGGTACAGACATTTAACCGATTTAGCAGTTATCTGGGTGCAACCCCCTGCCCCCCATGGGTAAGCGCTGGTTATGGTTGTGGAAACACCTCTAGATGTCATTCCAAAGGAGACCACTGATGCGGCACCTTGACCCGCTGCAGCCAGACAGCTACGGAAAGATGAGGAGGCGCTCACACACTGATGCGGCGTGACCTCTGAGATACACAGTGAGGCAGAACGTGAGGTCTCCACAGGATGAATGGTGCGTTACTTTTGGGAAGGAAAAGCGGGGGAGGACGACAACAAAATTATACCTGCACATTTGCTGCTATTTACCTAAATAAAAACAAAGTAAAAATAGAAATAATTCAGTAAGAGAGATGTGAAAATGACTATTCTTTTACAACTAGGCTTTTCTATGAAACGGCTGTAGATGCGATCATCGGAATGACGATAAAAACACAAGCCTTAAATACATTTATAAGTGTACTTTTCATCCTCTGAGCCTGGTACAAATCTATTTGCCTCAGAGCACCTTTGCTGGTGAATTAATTCCAACCCGCTGGTTAATTAGCTTACTGACATTGATATTCTCATCGGTGGGGCACTGAAACGCTACATACAGCTTTACAGATGTTCTTAGGACCTTTTCATTTATATCTTCTAATGTGGTGCTTCTCAAACCTTGTGTGTAGGCCCAGGGGTCCCCCGAGCACCCTGTTCAGACGCGGGCCCCTTTGGAGCTGAGATTTTATGTGGAATCAGCTACTAGGTGGAGGCTGGTCATAGAACTCACACTTGTTCCAAGGAAAAGACCAGCTTCAGCTCATAGTAAGTACTCAATGCATGTGACATCTCTGCTCATCAGGGTGGAGCTGGGACCAGGTCCAGACCTCTCCTGGGAGCTGGGTAGAGGGGCAGAGCTGGGCCGTACCCCAGACCCATTGAAGCAGAACCTAGGTGTGTGTAACAGGCTTGCGAGGGGATGCGTTCACTCATTCAATCTGAAATTCCGTGCTGGGAGATCTTATTCTTCATTTGTGATTATGTTCCTCTGTTTATCAATGAGGTAAAAGAAAACACCTACAAACACTATCTCTTCGTGGACATATCTCCGTAGGAAGTAGTCTGGCTGTCGCCAGGAAGAGGCGAGGTCTTGGACAGTCACTGGGAAGAAGAGGCAGGAGGAGACTCGGGATGGATCAGGGGGTGTCTGTGCAGTGCCGACACCCCCAGAGACTCTAGAAGAAATCCAGTCTGGTGGGACTTCAGCCTTGCACACGGGAGGCAGACAGGCTGAGCCTCGGCAAGCTGAGTGTGCCGGCAAGCCAAGACAGGACTGATATGCGCAGGGAAGTAATTGGGATGTGGATCCAAGAGGTGTGGGGAGGAGAGGGGGCTAGGAGGAGGCTGATGAACTGGTGAGCAGAGACAAGTAGGTACTGACGAGGCAGTGAAGTGGGCAAAGGGCAGGAGTGGTGGGAGGAAAGGCAGACTGTGAGCAGAATTAAGGATCCCCAAGGTGGATCCCCGAGGTTATGAGAAGTAGAGCGAACACTCATTAGCAGCGTGGTAGGGGCCGGACACTGTGCAAATCACTGTGTGTTCATCGCTGCGTATACTTTCCACTGGTCCCATTCTGACACAGAAGGACACAGACTCACCAGGTGGGTTACCTGCCAACATCACAGGGCAGAGCTGGGACGCGGACTCAGGGCTTCACGGCTAGAATGTGTGCTCCCGACTACTACCCCTTCCTGACCCTAAGAAAGAGGTCGCGGTGGCCACGCCTGCAGCAGAGACGGCCACAGAGAGGAGAAGACGGAACAGCCAGCACGGTCACGTCAGACACCGAGCTCAGGCTGCTGCTCCCAGAACACGCGCTCCAGTCCCTGCCGGCGACCTTGAGGACGCTCACCAAGGTTGTGCGTTCTCTTCTCCTTCCTGGCACGGGGTGCTCGTCCTTCTCTGCCCTGCAGAGAAACCTGCGGGGAAGGCGTGGCGCTGCAGTGGGTTTGCCGTGACGTGGGAGTGGGAGAGACCTGTCACTTCCACGCAGATGCAGTCAGGCACCCGTGCGGCACCTGTGCTACTCTAGTGGCCTGAGGACTCTGTGGAGGTGGCTCATGGCACCGCGTGGCCATGACAGCGGGTCCGGCACCTGCAGTGACTGACCCTCCCCCACAGGACCTGCACACGTGTCCAGAGGAGCTCATCAGCACCAAACAGTACTATGTGAGATGCTGACGGGCCTTCTTGAAGAAGAAGATTAAAAAAATGAACAAATAAAATGGCAATAAATACACATCAACAATGGAATCTACAAATGAAATGAGCAACAGAACAGAAACAGACTCAGGGACACAGAGAACTTTTTGTGGGTTGCCAGATGGGAGGGGGGTTGGGTGCAAAAGATGAAGGGATTGGGAAGTACAAATCGGCTGTTAGACTGAGGAACCCCGAAGGGAAGGGGGAGGTGGGGCGGGAAGAGAGAAACCAAAGAACTTCTGTGCGTATGTGCATGACCGACAGACACAGACAACAGTGTGGGGAGGCAGGAGGGGGCGGGATTAGGGAGAAAGGAGTCAAGGGGGGAAAAAGGGGGACATCTGTACTACATTCAACAATAAAGGTAAGTTAAAAAAAAGTGAGTGAAGAGTAAACCCAGCTGTGGACGCTGCGGGTCTCCAGGTGTCTCTCGCAACCCACCCCTTGCTCATCCTGAGCTCACTTGCCTTCCCAGGGCCCCTCTAACCCGTCCCACCCGTCCAACTTCACTCTCCCTCCCTCCTGGGCCCTCCACACAGCGGGCTGCTTCCTCACTGCCCGCCATGCTCTGCGGCCTCCCAGCTCCTCCCCGCAGTCAACACCTCCATCCCTGCCCACCCACCGCCAGGGACCTCACAAACCACCAGCTCCGCAAACACCCTTCAAGGGCCAGATCGAATCCCTCTGACCCTTTCTTCCACATCCACACAACCTCGCGAAATACACCCCAGGAGGTCGTGCCGCACCAGCCATCCCGCTGGGAGGCATGTAGAGCAGTTCTGCTGCTTTGTCTAAGAATGACAACACGACCTCAAGATTAACCTTCAAAACGTACTTGAAAAAAGAAAAACGGGCCCTAGGGATATGTCCTACAGGTCAGGGGACAGATCTGGAACCTCCGGATGGCTGGACTCCAGGGAAGAACGGCGGGAAGGGGGACACCGAGACCAGGCGGAGCCCCGGCAGTGGAGGTTGGCGCTGCTCCTGATGAGACTGAGGCCCGCGTGCCAGGCTGGCATCGTGTCTTGAGGGGAGGGCCAGGATTTGGTGGCAAGTCTGACACTAGGACAACTAAAAGGACAAACGTGACCGAGCTACCCCCAGATCCTCGTCTGACCAAGAGCAGTGGTGTCCAGCCCATCACTGGTCTCCAGGCAGCCGCATTGTCCAGGACACTCCCATATGTCAATGTCGTGAAGGATGGGATCTGACATGTCTCCTGGCAACACGGAGAGAGGGGCAGAGGGCAGAGGGCTGGGTCCAGCCAGGCACATTGTATCTCTTCCAAAGGAGTCAGCCTCCAGGTGGCTGTTCAGCTAGTGACTTCGAGGGCGCCGTGGAGCGACCCACCTGTCCTGCACCCCAGCTCTCCGTTTGTTCCTGTGCGAACAGGGGCGGTTCCTGACCCTGAGTCACAGCTCCTGGTGTGCAGCCAGGGGCCACACCTCCCGGGTCATCGTGAAGGTTACCGGAGATGGCACAGGGGGCGCAGCCCAGCCGGTCGGTGTCTGAGGGTGATCGCTGCCATTCCCACCCCGCGAGGCTACTTCCGTCCCTGGGTTCCCAGCGTCTGCGAAGAACAGGCGCCCTTTCTGTGCTGGGCAGAGCGTCCTGAAGTCTCAGAGACCCTGGCGCTTGACCCGAACTGCTCTCTGCCACACTGTCACAGTTCCTTTTATTAAAAAAGTTCCATCATCACAATCAAATAATATTTGCACATGTAGATAAAATGTGCATATATTAATGAAATTAAATTCTAAAAGGTTTTTAATTAAATTGTAGAACTGAGGCATTTTAACAAAATAATATTATTGGCTCACTACAGGGAATTTTATACTGAAAAAAAAAAAAAAAAAAAAGGCTCGTTCAATTATCTAGAGAATTCAGACCAAAAAAATCCACTTGCATTTCCATCAACCCACCTGGCAGCCGGGTGGCTCTGGATAGAGTCGATAATGACTGTAATTTATGTTTGCCGGGAATTCTATTAATTTTCCTATACCTTTTTTGAAGTTCTATCATTAATTGCTATTAATGCTTCCTAATCAAGACAGAGCCAGTCACTGAAACAATTAACCTGTTTCTGAAGGTGCGAACAGAAAGATAATTCATCGGCTTCCTAATCCCCTCGCAGCTCTGCCCGGCTCGTCACCGGACGCTTCCCCCTGGGCTGTGTCAAGGGAGCAGAGGACGTGCTCCTGTCCAAGGGTCACTCCTGAAGCTCTGCGGAGGGACGGCCACTGCTTAGCCAGGCAGGAACCTCAGGCATGACCACAGTGTCCACTATCAGAAGACGCTGAATGAGCTAGATTCCTGCAAACAAACACACCTCGAAACCCAAGCTGTTCATGAAACGGGAGGATACTGCTTGCACTGCTGAGAATTCTCTTCAGGGACCTCAGCTAGGTCCAGACAAGCTGGACGCCACCCTAGAGGAGGAGGCAGGCGAACTATTTCCTGCAACAGCTAGCTGCACAGTTTGGACTCTAACCATTGACGTCACACCCTCTCAAACGGCGGGGTCACAGACAGAGCATGGGCTTGGCGTCCTCGGACGTGAAGCGCAAGGCCTGGCTTTGCCGCTCCACTCGCTAGCTTTCTGGCCCCGGTGAGCTGTTTGCCCAGGCCTCCCTTCCCTGGGGCAGAAATGGGTTGTGCTGCTGCCAGGGCACATGCGGTGCCTGTGACAGCCTGTGGCACCACTAGGTGCTCAGCGAACCAGATGTCCCAAATACCTGATAAGAAACAGGACAGGGGCTACGGAGCCCAACATTTACTCTGGAATAGAATCCCGTTGCAGTAGGTCACGTGGTTACTTTGGACCGTCACACGTTGTGCAAGAGGATCTCAAATGCCGACGTGTTTACGGCCTTTTTTAATAGAATGTGAAGTCAGATCTGGCTCAGTAAGACCTCGCAGGCAACTTCTGAGCCTCCTAAAGCCAAACTATGAAGCGTAAGAAAGACAGTCAGCCCCTGTCTGCCCATGATGCAAAGTGGGAGCCAGTGGAAACCCACTGGTGGATGGACCAGGAATTCACTGGAGCCTGAAGCCCAGTGTTGGGGGTCCTGGGGGCCCCCGAGGGATGCTCTAGGGGTGACCAGGCTGCAGAGGCAGACTTGATACGCTCGGGTCCCCACGGGTCCTGCTGGAGTTTGGGTGGCTGTTCCCCTGCTCCCATAGGAGCCTCACACGTGGAGAAGAAGGCAGGCGGGCCCAGGCTGCCTGGTCACGAGGGGTCGGGCGAATGTGAACCTGGGTCTGCGTGACGCCAGCGCCCATGTTCTTCGCCTCCGTGCCTCCCTGCCTCGTAGAAACCCTTGGCTTGTGGGGGCAGCCTGGGCTTTCCGGGTGAACCCGAAATCAAAGCAGCTGCTGACGGTGCCCTGTGACCCAGAGGAAAATGGAGGGCGGTGGCAGGAGCAAACCCAGCGTCTGCTGAGCACCTACTGTCCGGCAGGCGTCATGCTGTGTCTGCACACACGCTGCACTGCTCTGAGTCTCCACGGGGAGGCCGAGGACCCTCACGGTCTGCTCAGCGCCAAAGCCCGCGCTTCCCACGACACAGGCTCCCGGGCCTCACCGTGTGCTGACGAGGCCCCTGTTTGGGGCTGGGGCTCGGCACAGGTCCTGCTGGGCCTCCACGGCAGTGGCTCAGAACACCTCACGGGCGCTGGTCTCGGACCATCACCCCTCATCACCCCTTCACTGTGGAGCGAACGGGGTGAAATGTCGTCCCACCGATTACTGTGAAAACCTGCTGGTGGAAACCCCCAGGACGGTCAGAAACGCACTTCCTGAAAGACGTTTCCATCCCACCCGCAGGAGAGAGGTGGCGGTGCGGCCCCTCCGGGACGGGTGGAGCTCACGCTCCTGCAGGCGGTGCAGCGCTGACTCCGGCTGCTGTCCCACCTCGCCCGCCGGTGTGGATGACGATGGCCACGATCAGGAGTGGGAACTGGGAGTGAGGCAGCAGACAAGCGGGCTGTCCCGGGAAGACCGGCCCCCGCGCCTCTGTCACCCACACGTGGAGCAGGAAGAACACGACACACAGGGTAGCGGTGAAGACACTCATCACCACCCTCAGCGCCGCTCGGAGAACGTGAGAACGAGCACGCCACGCTCTCGCAGGGAGGACGACAGCAGGCCCCTCCCCCCATGTCTCAGGGGACCTGGAGAAAGGTCCTGAACACGGTTCTCATCGGCAAGGGACTGGAACCTGAGACCCAAATGGAGCCGCGGGTGTGAGCGCGCGCCTAGGGTCTGCGGGGCCACCGCTGTCAGGCCTGTGACGTCAGGCAGGGTGGAGGGAAATGACTTAAGAAAGGAAACAGAGGCGGTGGGGCAGAGAAAACCCGCGTGAGTTCCGGAACAGAGCTAATAGTGATAATTATATCAGTGAGCGCATGAATTATTCATATTAGTTAACAGTCATCACAGAAGCAGTGACAGTCTAGTTGGGAGCCGATGGCTAATGGCCGCACCGTCTGCTGTCACAGTGACAGAGAAGGGTCGCCTGCACCCGCAGGTCCCGCAGAAAGAGAGCGAGTGCACTCCGCAAGTGGTCTTCCGGGCTCACGGACAGAGGAGAGTGTGGCAGACGTGCATGCGTGTGTGTGTGTGTGTGTGTGTGTGCGCGTGCGTGCATGTGTGTGTGTGTGTGTGCGCGTGCGGAAATCGCGTCTGTATCGGGCTGGCTGGAAGAGGAAGGCCCTCAGTAGAAGCATATCCACCGTACCCCCCTACAGACCTGAGTGACACACGGCGTGTCCTGAGTGGTCCAATGCGCCACGGGTGGAGTGGAAGACACAGGGAGCCCGGCCCGCTGAGGTCGGGTGGGCTGAGTGGGCTCTGGCAGGGGAAATGTTGCTGTGCCATCTCCGCCTAGAGGAGGGGCCTAGGAATGATGAGTCTGCAGGGGGCCCATGAAAGTGACGGCGGGGAGACAGACGAGCCACCACAGGAGCTGCTGCTGCTCTGCTGAGTCTGCTCAGAGCCTATCGCCCTGGATGTTCTATCTCCAATGCTGAGCACAAGTCCCGAGGGCAGGAAAAGGTGCGCGTGTGTGTGTGTGTGTGCACACGAGTGTGCACGTGTGTATGCTTGTGTGTGCATGTGTGCACGAGTGTGCATGTGTGTATGCACCCACACCTGCATGTGTGCACAAGCAGGAAAGTGACTTTGAGATATGTCTGTTAGAAATCAAAATGACATCAAGGGTGTCTTAGTTTCCCTCCATCGTAGCTCTGGAAGTCAAAGGCGAGATGTTTTTATTTGACCGCTGGCCGTGTAGAAGCTCCTCTCAGCCTGGATGATAGTTTGGCTTCACCCAAACATAGCCCTGGATTTCCCACCCTCCTCCCCGTCCTGATTGCCGTCTCCCCCACCCTCAGGGTCCAGTGCAAACATGACTCCGGGATGCCGGAGCCCTGTGTGGGGCCGAGCGCTTGCCTGGGCAGCCCCGGTGACAGGACACGTCCCACCTGCTCTGGGAGAGAACCCGCCCAGCAGGGCACAGCACATTGGAGTTGCCCTCGGCCACGCACCAGGCCTGACGGAAATCAGATGCTCAATGAATACTAGCTGCACGCACGGTGGACGGCGACCTTCAGTAGAGACACTTGCCCACGAGGGAACAAACAGAAATCTGGGACTTCTGTGATCAAGGAATTGATCTTCATTTACTGCCACATTGGGCTCCACGTGATAAGCCAGAGAAGCATGTTGACTATGTGTGGTCTGTGTGACACACTGAATCTTGTACTTGTACTTCTATACAACATCGGGAATCACTAGATAGAACACGAGGGTCATGTGGAGCTGGACGTTCAAGGGCGATGACAGTGACTTCAGATGGAGACTTGCTGTAGGTTTGAGCCTGTGGGCCCAGAACATCCACAGAATGTTGCGAGGCTGTGGGGTACGAGCAAGTTCACGCAGCAGGTGTGCGCTGCATCTGGCTGGCTACAGAGACCGTCTGTCTGTCTGTCTGTCTACCTACCTACCTATCATCCATCCATCATCTATCTGTCTGTCTGTCTATCTATTTATCTATCTTTCTACCTATCATCCTTCCGTCATCTATTTAGCTATTTATCTTTCTATCATCTATCCATTCATCCACCTACCTGACTACCTATCATCTGCAACTGTCCCCTGCCATCAGACGGAAAGTAATATGAAGTACACAGAACTTGGAAAAAAATAATGCTGAATTTCTCTAATAACTATTCAGTAAAGAAATTGCTACTCAACATTTTTCCTAACAATACAACACACGCGCACGCACACACACACATATGCACATGCAAAGCATGCAGTACAGTGAAATATAAATAACCCCTAGCCGGTCTCTGAGTGTTTGAGACCAGGTGAAACCTTACCCAGAATTCACTTAAAATGATGGCTTTGCCTGCAACACGCCCAAGCAGCCACTCCCCTTGTCGTTACGACCCAGCCGCGAGAGCGCCAACAATCCCCTTTCGACCAGGACACTGAGAGGGACCTTCTCTCGGAGCTGACCCCTTCCTCCCACTTAACAGACGCAAACAGGAGGTTATGAACTAAAGAGGAGATAAACTGTCTAGGTATCTGCAAATCAATAGTGATCCCAAGACCCTGGTGACGCGAGGGTTTTGGGGGCGCCCTGGTGGATGGTACACGGCGTGCGAGGGCCAGTGAGCGGATGCGGCAGCACTAGGCCTGCTGGCACTTCATCACCTTCTGTGCCCTGGCACTGGCCACAGGGGCACTGGGCACCCGATACAAGACTCCCCTACTCTGTCTGGGTCCTCGTCCCTCTGCACAACCGGCTGGCTTTGCCACAGAGATGGCAAGAATGGGGGAGAAGTGGGTCCCCCCTGCCCTGCCAGGACCTGACGTTCAGGCACAGGCCCGACCTTCCCAGCGCTCGCGTAACTTCCGGGAGCCGCGGACTCAGTCTGACGCCTGCACCGGGGCACCCGCGCCCCTGACGTCAGCTCACTCTGCCCAGTCACTCAGACACAGAAATACTCACTTTGGAAACAATTTCTTTTTAAAAATTTAAATGATTGCAAAGGTCTCACTTAAATTCTCTAAAAGCAAGTAAATTAGCCAATAAATTGTATGGACTTTTCTCATCATTCCATTTAGCTTCTAATCAGCCAGGGGCTGTAATGGCTCCTCGGGAACCATTTCTCAGAGCTGTGGCCGTCACAGACCCCGGCACGCTGTCCTCGGCGCGGTCAGCTCTGCAGGAAGACCACGGTGAGATGGCGGCACGCAGGAGCGGCCTTGGAACCCGCCGCCTCCGCGCTCAGTGTCCTCTGTCCAACGGCCAGGACACCAGAGCGTGCCTGCACAGCAACCGCCTCTGCCTCCCAGGAGCACAGACCCCTGCGTCGTGCCCCCCGCGGGTCCCACTCAGGCCGCTGCCTCACGGCAGTTTCAGTGCATGTGTCTGTGCACACATGTGTCTGTGTGCACGCGTGTGTGTGCACGCGTGTGTGTGCACCTGTGTCTGCACACTCCTTCACCCCTGGCTCCTCCAGAGCAGTCTTTGCCTCCTCCCTCGGCCATGGAACAGGGCGTTCTGCACGTTTAGAAGATCTGACATGAAGCCAGACAGAGAGCCGAGGGGAGGGCAGATGGAGAAGGCGAGCAACGTGGTGAGCAGGCGAGCTCGGGGCCTGAGCCCTGGCCTGTCCGAGAAAGGCCCGGGCGACCAAGAAAGGCCCGCCCCGCCCCAGACACGAGGGACTGCTGGACGGGCTCCCCGCTGTGTAACGGAGGTGATGCCTCTAAGAGGCATTGCAAGGAAGGAGGGCGGTGCGGAGGAAAACACTGTCCCAGCGCGGACACTCACCAGATGTGTGACCCAGGCCAGCCAGCCACCCCCGGGCCTCCTGGATGCTGGGGTCAGCGGAACACAGACGAGGGGGAGCTGTGGAGACATGACAGCGGCCAGAGCTGTCTCACCTCGAATCAGCGCTCTCGTTTCCATGTCCACAGAGGCGGCAAGGACAGAGGACAGCGAGGCCTGGGGTGGGCCACGGGCAGGGGCAGGGTGAGGAGGGGACGGAGGGACCTGCGTCCAGAGGAGGGAGGACCTGGAGCTTAGGAAAGGCCTCACCTGAAGCAGGACTGGGGGCACCCCGCCCAGCCCCTTGCGGGCACGCTCTTCCACCTGCACCCTTCCTGCCCTGGGCCCCTGACCAGACTTGTGGGGGAGGGCGTGTTCCCTGCTCGAGTCCTCGCAGGAAGCGGCTCGCGTGGACGAGGACAGCTGGCGCGCTGGAACGGTCACGCGCTTGGCGGTGAGCAAGCTGACCTAGTCCTGCGAGTGGAGGTTGAGTACAGACGTCCGTCTGCCTCTCGTCCACCGAGCTGCCAGGTCCTGCGCACCTCCTGCCTCTTCCGTCTGCGAGATGCCTCCAGGCCTGTGCGCCCTCTGCTGGGACATGGGCAGCAGACCGCTGAGCCCGCTGGGGGCAGAGGCGCCTGGGGGCCAGGGGTCAGGGGCCAGGGGTCAGGGCTCGCTCTGGTGTCTTCATCAGCCCACTGAGGCTCCGCTGGGGCAGTCTGTGCCGGTGCCCCGGGAAATCACCAGGCCTCCCCGCCGGCCCCTCCCCCTGCTGCGGCCCCTCCAGCGTGCAGGGCCTCCTGAGCTATTTCTGACTGGCGAGCCTGCTCATTTGTTCACGCAGGGACTCTGCGGGCCCACCACGCGCTGGTGCCTGGACAGGGTCTGCGGTCCTAAGTGCAGGAACCTGCGTCCTGTCAGACTTCACAGCACGAACATTAGCACATGAAAGCAGAATCGGGGGAAATCAGGCAGCTGCACTTCCTACGGCCCAAGGACCCATGTAGAAGCCGGTCCTCAGTCCCTGCTCCACAAACCCTCCCAGAACACAGCTGCGTGGCAGAGCTCCCGTCTCGCCCCTGCCCTGTCCCAGAATGAACTTCCAGCCCCGACCAGCTGTGGTGCGGCCCGGCTCGTCTTCCAGACTCACTTCCTGTCCTTCGTGCCCTGGCTGGGCCCCTGGCCTGCTCTGCACAGCTGCACCCTGCGGACCGCTCTCCCCATCTCCCGGTCTCTGCTCTTCCCAGCCGTCAAGGCAGGCCTCAGGTGTCCCACGCCAGAGGAGCTCTCTGCCCAGCTCCCTCGGGCAGTGCGCTGGGCCCTCTGGGAGTGACCAGGAGATGACTACGGAGGTGAATCCACGGCTTCCCTGAGCTCCTCATGGCAGAGCTGCTCCCGAGCCACCTGACTCGCTGTCCCCTCCTGTGTGACCTCCCTCCCTGACACCTGATGGAGAACAAAGACAAAACCGCGGTCCAAGAGAGCACTGGCCGGCCTGGGCAGGTTCCCTAGAAGACCTTGGGCAGGTGCCCGGTGAACTTGGGTTGGGAACCCTTCTCCGCAGCCGAGGAGCAGCTCAGCCCTGGGGCTGTAGGAGGGCGTGCACATCCGAGGGCACCTCTTCGGTGCCCTTTCAAGCTGCCCTAGCCAGCAGAGCGAGGTCCCGCAGAAACGCTGGCCGGGCACTCCAGTCCCTACGAAGTTTAGAGCGGGCATGGAGGCAAGGGCCCCGTCTTGGGAAGGCCACACAGAGCCACACCACGCATGTGGACGCGAGGACAAGGGTGGCCATGGGCCTGGAGGAGCAGCTACTGGGCCCACGCAAGTGTCATGTCTAGGGGACACAACGGGATGTCAATTATCCAGACTAATCGGGATTTAATGATCTGAGTAATCAATTTTTTTCTGGATAAGTGATCCTGGTGGTTTCGAGAGGAAGAGTGTCAGCTCCTCAGGGAGAAGGGCCACAGGACTGGCCTTTCACTGACTCGCATCCAAAGTAACACCAAGGACACTGCCAGGACCGCAGGGCAGGGAGCCAGAGCCCCCACTTCTGCACCTCCCACCGGGTGTGCCCACCTGCACGCTCCGGCAGAAACCCTGCAGGGTGGGGGGACCTCCAGAGAGGCCTGGGCCGGCAGCAGACCAGCATGGGGCTCCCATGCTACACAGGGCACAGCTCCGACTGGGTGCTGACCTCAGGGTGGTCACTGGGTGCTGCGCTCAGGCACCCGCCACAAGGCCGCGGGAACGGGCTCGCCGGTCCCGAGCAGCGTTCTGCCGTGGGCAGTGCTCCCCCACATGCAGCCCCCCAGCACAGCGAGCCTTCAGGGACAGACGGTTTCGAAGTGGCCTCCCGGAGACCACTCTGAACAGACCCTGCGGGCAGCGCAGCAGGGGGGCCTGGCTGTGTGCCATCCTCTCCGAGAGGGTCGGAGCGCTCTCTGCTGCGGCTCTGTGTGCTGGGAGGGAGCAGGGGTCCCCAGCACGGCACACCCCCAAAAATGGTGTGGTGCTGCTGCTGCTGCCTGGGCAGGGAGCCACCCACACAGCGCGCCACCGTCCCCCTGCGGAGAGGCCCAAGCTTCCACGTCAGCACCGCCGGAAAGTGACCAGTCTTTCAGGGCGCCCCTCACCCCACCAGATCTGTTAGCCTCGCTGCACATTTAAAGGAACCCGACCCTTGGCCTCTGCTTTTCTCGTCGGAAATCGTCCCTTCCCGGGAGTGTAAACGTACAACGGTCCTTATGCTCATTTATGTCTCCAGGGCTGCGCCTCGGTCCGCTCACAGTGAACGGTCACTCAAAGGGGCGGGCTGATGGGTTGAGAGGCCCCTTCTCTAAATGAGTAGGTAAAGCCTACGAGCAGATTCCCGACTCCCCGAGCTTCTCTGGAGTAAACTTCCAACTATTTGTACCTTGAAAATGTGCATTTGTTTCTTTCCAGAAACATCACAACCTCCTACTGTGGAGCACGCCAGTTGACCCCAAGTACACACTGGACATTCAGAACACGCCGCACCAGGTGCCGTGGGCCCTACAGATGGTCCCACCCTCTGGGTGCTTCTGGCCTCGTCACCTTTGGGAAGGCAAAGGACACGCTGAGGCACAGAAGGTCAACGAGTGCTGCTGGTGGCCACCCAGCCTGGGCAGAGGTCACAGCAGGAGGAGGAAGAAGCTCCCTGGGATGGGCAACCAGCCCCTGACACACACACACACCTACTACACACACACACCACACACCTGCTACACACATACACTCCTGCTACACACACCACAAACACACACCTGCTACACACACACACCCACACACAAAACCTGCTACACACACACCACACACACATACCTGACACACACACACCTCACACACACTATAGCTGACATTAGGAAGAGACACACACACACACACCACATGCACACACCACACACACTATAGCTGACATCAGGGACACACAAACACATACACACACACATACAGAATATAGCTGACATTAGGAAGAGCCAGTATATTCAAAAATAAGTTTTATACCCTAGAACAGGAGACAATGAAGTAATTTGAGAGAGACTAAGAAATAAGGAGGTTCGAAATGATTAAACATAATAGAAGTGGAAAATCTAACTAAGTAATAGAATAAGATAAAAAAGAAAAGGTAGGTTTAAAAAATAGCAAACAGAACTTCTACAAATGAAAAATAGTCACTGGAGCCCTGGCCGGTTTGGCTCAGCGGTTAGAGCGTCGGCCTGCAGACCAGAGTCCCAGGTTCGGTTCCTGCTAGGGGCGCGTACCTCTGTTGTGGTTTGTCCCGGCCCTGGTTGAGGTCATGTGGGTGGCAACCAGTCGATGTGTCTCTTTCATGTCAATGTTTCTTTCTGTCTCTCCCCCTCTTCCTCCCTCTCTCCCATTCTATCTGAAGATAAATGCAAAAATGTCCTTGGGTGAAGATTAAAAAAAAAAAATAGTCACTGGAATTAAAAATTCAAAAGCGAGGATAAATGTCAGACAAAAGAAAGCAAATGTGAAAATAATTAAATGGAAGAGAGATCAGAAAATTTCCCAGAATGAGGCTAAGAGAAAGTAAGGTAAATAAGAAAGTCAAAATACGTTAAATAGGAGTTCTAGAAAGAGCGGCTATGCGCGAGAGAAAAGCAATGCTCAGAGAAAAATAGCTAAGAAGTTTGGAGCTGATAAAAGACATAACTCCTTAGACTTAAGACACACAGTGATTCTTAAGCAGGAGGAAATAAACTAACTCATGAAACCAGGCAGCAAAGACTAGGGGACCGTTAACCACAACCGCAGAGAGAGATTGCCCACAAAAGAGTCATTGAACTGGCAGCAGATTTCTTATCAGAGAAATAAAGTGGGTAGAAGAAAATGGAATAACAGTACCAAGGGGGTGCAAGAGAGTAAACCATCACTTCAGACCCCCACCCACCTCAGGCCGTCACTCAGACCCAGACCCCCACCCACCTCAGGCCGTCACTCAGACCCAGACCCCCACCCACCTCAGACCGTCACTCAGACCTAGACCCCTACCCACCTCAGACCTAGATCCCCACCCACGTCGGACTGTCACTCAGACCCAGACCCCCACCCTCCTCGGACCGTCACTCAGACCCAGACCCCCACCCTCCTTGGACCGTCACTCAGACCTAGACCCCTACCCACCTCAGACCGTCACTCAGACCCAGACCCCCACCCTCCTCGGACCGTCACTCAGACCCAGACCCCCACCCTCCTTGGACCGTCACTCAGACCCAGACCCCCACGCACGTCGGACCGTCACTCAGACCCAGACCCCCACCCACCTCGGACCGTCACTCAGACCCAGACCCCCACCCACGTTGGACTGTCACTCAGACCCAGACCCCTACCCACCTCAGACCATCACTCAGACCTAGATCCCCACCCACGTCGGACCGTCACTCAGACCTAGATCCCCACCCTCCTTGGACCGTCACTCAGACCCAGACCCCCACCCACCTCGGACCGTCACTCAGACCCAGACCCCCACCCACCTCGGACCGTCACTCAGACCCAGACCCCCACCCACCTCGGACCGTCACTCAGACCCAGACCCCCACCCACCTCGGACCGTCACTCAGACCCAGACCCCCACCCACCTCGGACCGTCACTCAGACCTAGACCCCCACCCACCTCGGACCGTCACTCAGACCTAGATCCCCACCCTCCTTGGACCGTCACTCAGACCCAGACCCCCACCCTCCTTGGACCGTCACTCAGACCCAGACCCCCACCCACCTCGGACCGTCACTCAGACCCAGACCCCCACCCACCTCGGACCGTCACTCAGACCTAGATCCCCACCCTCCTTGGACCGTCACTCAGACCTAGATCCCCACCCACGTCGGACCGTCACTCAGACCCAGACCCCCACCCTCCTCGGACCATCACTCAGATCCAGACCCCCACCCTCCTCGGACCGTCACTCAGACCCAGACCCCCACCCTCCTCGGACCGTCACTCAGACCCAGACCCCCACCCTCCTTGGACCGTCACTCAGACCCAGACCCCCACCCTCCTTGGACCGTCACTCAGACCCAGACCCCCACCCTCCTCGGACCGTCACTCAGACCCAGACCCCCACCCTCCTCGGACCGTCACTCAGACCCAGACCCCCACCCTCCTCGGACCGTCACTCAGACCCAGACCCCCACCCTCCTTGGACCGTCACTCAGACCCAGACCCCCACCCTCCTCGACCGTCACTCAGACCCAGACCCCCACCCTCCTCGGACCGTCACTCAGACCCAGACCCCCACCCTCCTCGGACCGTCACTCAGACCCAGACCCCCACCCTCCTCGGACCGTCACTCAGACCCAGACCCCCACCCTCCTTGGACCGTCACTCAGACCCAGACCCCCACCCTCCTCGGACCGTCACTCAGACCCAGACCCCCACCCTCCTCGGACCGTCACTCAGACCCAGACCCCCACCCTCCTCGGACCATCACTCAGATCCAGACCCCCACCCTCCTCGGACCGTCACTCAGACCCAGACCCCCACCCTCCTTGGACCGTCACTCAGACCCAGACCCCCACCCACCTCGGACCGTCACTCAGACCCAGACCCCCACCCTCCTTGGACCGTCACTCAGACCCAGACCCCCACCCACCTCGGACCGTCACTCAGACCCAGACCCCCACCCACCTCGGACCGTCACTCAGACCCTAGATCCCCACCCTCCTTCGGACCGTCACTCAGACCTAGATCCCCACCCACGTCGGGACCGTCACTCAGACCAGACCCCACCCTCCTCGGACCAGTCACTCAGATCCAGACCCCCACCCTCCTCGGACTGTCACTCAGACCAGACCCCCACCCTCCTCGGACCGTCACTCAGACCCAGACCCCCACCCTCCTCAGACTGTCACTCAGACCTAGACCCCCACCCACGTCGGACTGTCACTCAGACTCAGACCCCCACCCTCCTCAGACTGTCACTCAGACCCAGACCCCCACCCTCCTCGGACCGTCACTCAGACCCAGACCCCCACGCACATCGGACCGTCACTCAGACCCCCCCCCACCCTCCTTGGACCGTCACTCAGACCCAGACCCCCACCCTCCTTGGACCGTCACTCAGACCCAGACCCCCACCCTCCTTGGACCGTCACTCAGACCCAGACCCCCACCCTCCTCGGACCGTCACTCAGACCCAGACCCCCACCCTCCTCGGACCGTCACTCAGACCCAGACCCCCACCCTCCTCGGACCGTCACTCAGACCCAGACCCCCACCCTCCTCGGACCGTCACTCAGACCCAGACCCCTACCCTCCTTGGACCGTCACTCAGACCCAGACCCCCACCCTCCTGGACCGTCACTCAGACCCAGACCCCCACCCTCCTCGGACCGTCACTCAGACCCAGACCCCCACCCTCCTTGGACCGTCACTCAGACCCAGACCCCCACCCTCCTCGGACCGTCACTCAGACCCAGACCCCTACCCACCTCAGACCATCACTCAGACCCAGACCCCCACCCACGTTGGACTGTCACTCAGACCCAGACCCCTACCCACCTCGGACCGTCACTCAGACCCAGACCCCCACCCACCTCGGACCGTCACTCAGACCTAGACCCCTACCCACCTCAGACCGTCACTCAGACCTAGACCCCTACCCACCTCGGACCGTCACTCAGACCTAGACCCCTACCCACCTCAGACCGTCACTCAGACCTAGATCCCCACCCACGTTGGACTGTCACTCAGACCCAGACCCCTACCCACCTCAGACCATCACTCAGACCTAGATCCCCACCCACGTCGGACCGTCACTCAGACCCAGACCCCCACCCACCTCGGACCGTCACTCAGACCCAGACCCCCACCCTCAGACCGTCACTCAGACCCAGACCCCCACCCACCTCGGACCGTCACTCAGACCCAGACCCCCACCCTCCTCGGACCGTCACTCAGACCCAGACCCCCACCCTCAGACCGTCACTCGGTGTCACCTGTAAGAGACAACTACGGAGACAACTGCACATCATGCCTGGAGGAGACTGCGGAATGAACTATGCTTCGGTGAGTGTGTAGCCACCGTGAGGAAAGAATGGTGACAATCTTTGCGAGTGTATTTCCAGGATATGGGTTGAAAAAAACAAAAGGTACTCATGAGTATTAAAGAAAAATAAGCTTGTATTTTTATTGATATCATTCATATACCTTAAAGGTCACCATTTTAAAATGACCAGTTGAGCCTGGCTGGTGTGGCTCACTGGTTGAGCGTCGACCCCTGCACCTAGAAGTCGCTGGTTCGATTCCTGGTCAGGGCACATGCCCGGGTTGTGGGCCCGATCCCCAGCGAGGGGCCTGCAGGAGGCGGCCAATCAGTGTTCTCTCTCATCCATGTTTTCATCTCTCTCTCCCTTTCCCTTCCTCTCTCTCTCAAATCAACAAAGGAAAAAAATCTTTAAAATGACCAGTTGAGTGGTTTCGTTATGTGCACGAGGTCCTGCAACCATCAACGCTGCCGAATTCTAGAGCATGTTCCCGTCCCGGGAGGACCTGCACCTCCTGCAGTCACTGCTGGCTCCCCCAGGCCCTGGCAACCACGCACCTACCTTCCCTGTGTGGAGTTCCCCTTCCTGCACACAGCCGATGGGACACAACATGGGGACTCTGTCCCTCTTTGTTCACTACACAGTGACTTCAAGGTCATGCACATGGCACCACATGGCCGTACCGCATCCCTGTCTGTGGCCGACCAGTCCTCCACGGTACGGCCACACCACACTTGGTTTACCCAGTCATTGCTGATGGACATTTGGTTACTTCCACCTTGTGACTGTGAACAGTGCTGCCCAGAACATCCATGTACCAGTTTCGGGGTAAGTATGTTTTCAGTTCTCTTGTGTACACCTCAGCGTGGAAATGCTGGATCATGTGGTCAGCTCACTATCTACCTGAGGAACTGCAAACCTGCTGCCCACAGCAGCCGCCCACTGTACAGCCCACAACCCGTGTACAGGGTTCCAGTGTCTCCACCTTCACACCAATACTTGTTGTTTTCCACTCAAAAAGTTATCACCAACCTAGTAGGTATGAAGAGGTATTTCTTTATGTACGATCTGCATTTCCCTAATGACAGATGGCGTTAAGCATTCTCTCATGTGCTTATATTGGCCATTTGTTTCTCTTCTTTGAGAACTATCTATTAAAGTCTTTTGTCCATTTTTAAAATTAGGCTATTTGTCTTTTTATTGTTGAGTCGTAAGAATTCTTTATCTCCTCTGGACAGCAGACCTTACCAGACACATGACTTACAATATTTTCTGCCATTCTGTGGTATATGTTTTTTCCCCCAAAAAAGAAACACCGACAGGATATTCCAAAAACGTATGGAAATGGCTGTTTCTGGGGCATGGCTGAGAATGGGTACAATGCCCAGGTGGGGAAGGGATGAGGCTCCTATAAGTGTGTCTTTTCATGAGGTTAGATTTGTGAATATATCCAAACAGGTATTACTAAATAGAGAGAGACAGGAAGATTTTCCAACAGCCGACTGAGACAGAGACAGAGGAACCTGACTGCACACCACACAGGTGACATAATACACAGAAGGAAGATCAACCCAAGAGAGTGTGGAGCCCAGCTTCTCACTGTAACCCTCAATGGGCTGCTTCGAAGCACAAACCAAAACCCCAAACAAAGCCAAAACACAAACAAAAAACTAGAAAGACACCTTGAATTGTGCTTAGTGACACTGAAGTAGGCTGCATTATTGATTAGCAATTTCAAAACAATTCAGTGTGCATTGTAAGACTGAGCACACGTGCCTACGTTAGTGTTGGTGGGAATCAGGGCTCTCCCTGGGGGGCGGGGCAGAGCTATGGAGCAGGGGAAGGGACATGTCCAGGTGCCAGTGCAGACTCGTAATTACAACCTAGGATCTCCTCCTCTGCTCGCCGAGAGAGCCCGGCAGCGGCAGAACCGCGCAGGAGGGAGACACCTAGTCTCCACCTGGTTTCCACACCCCAGAGCTGTGGCAGGTAGAACACAAGGTGAGCTTGGAACCCCTTATTGGGCCGGAAGGTGAGACATGCCTGGAATGGGACGAGAACGTGTTGAAAAGGCACAGGAGACACTGGGAACAGACTCCCAGCAGCCACACTGGGAACGATCTGAGCATCCAAATGAACTACTGGAGGGTAAATGACAACATATTAATAAAATGAACATCTGAGGCCATTTTAAGACGTGAAAGAGGGTGGAGGTATAGAGAAGGAAAAGCAGCTTTTCACAGAAGAACCCAAACTTAATAAACAGAGAAGGGGCAGACGTTTAGGAATCACTAGTACCCGCCACCGGGGCGAGACCTGGGCGAGGCAGGGAGTCTGGGAAACGGGAATGGCCACGTGGCTTCGACGTGTCACGGCACAGACTTGTAAATAATCACCGAGGAGAAACGTACCTTTACATTTAGAGAAATCTGTTGCCCTCTATTTAAACAAATAGTCACTTAAGCAAAAATCATCCATAATGAGACTGAGCTCAAATGGTCTCTGCTGCGGAGCAAGATGTTTAACTTGAATCTAATAAGAGGAGACAATCCGATAAATTCAAGGTTGAAGAACATTTTACAAAACAGCTGGTCGAGACTTTTCAAAATGTCAGTATCAAGACAAACAAAAGGCCGGGACCTCTTAGATCAGGGCGAGAAGATGAAGGGGCAGCGAACAATCCTTAATTGGATGCCGGGAGGGAAAAAGGCTACGAAGTCCTTTATTGGTGTGATTAGGGGCGCCGGATAGGGACTATAGATTAGAAATAGTGCCAAATCAATGCTAAATTTTAAACAGTGATAATTCTTTTGAGACTCTCTTGTTCACAGCTGATAGAAGCTGCAGGGTTTAGGCTGGGAGGTCTGCAATAAAGTCGAAATGTTCCAGTCTAAAGAGTGTGTGTGTGTGTGTGTGTGTGTGTGAGAGAGAGAGAGAGAGAGACAGACAGACAGACAGACAGACACAGGGAGGAAGCAAAAGGGGCAGAATGGTGACAATCGGTTGATCTGAGTGAAGGGCACAGGATACGCATTTGTCTGTCTTGCATTTCTGCAGGCTGACATGCTCCAAAATAGAAGTGGGAGAACAGAGAGGGAGGAGAAACGAAACTGTTCCCAGACTTTCAATGAAAATTATCTCTGTGGGGGGACGAACCCAGAGGGAGGCGGCGTGGGGAACAGTGGGGAGCGAGCCCTGTTGGCAAATCCAAACAAGCGCTGTCGGAAATAATTCTGCATCATTAACGTCACTAGCTTATGGATTAAAAACATGGCAGAACCAGGACACGAAGGTAGGAAATACAGACAGGGAGTGGACCGGCACCAAAGTCGGCACGGTCCGCGTGTGTTCAGGAACCTTGCCTAATTTTAGACTCTGTTAAGTCAATGACGTGTGTTAAATATTTGTGGGCAACTGCTTTAAAACAGAAATATTTATGTAAGCTTGGAAACACACACACGATATTCTATAGAATCATGGGGATGAGAAGGTAATGAAATGGGACAACACGGACTGGAAGGACCACACCCACCTCGGGCCAATGGTTTCTTCAGCAGAGGAGACAGGGAAGGGCGCGGGGCTCCGTTTTCCTGCGAAACTGTATTTCCTCAAGATGTTCCCACTTGTCAAGTACTGGTAGGGTAACTGGTCTTAAATGAGATCTTTCTGCATGTCCGATGGATTTCGTCATTAATAACGTAAAACAGAAGCCATCAGAATTCTCTGCAGTTTATACGGCAAGGCAGACCCCAGCAAGGGAACCAACCCCAAGGGAACAGCTCCGGTTGGCGATGACAGCTCCCGCCGCTGAGACGTGCCCCCGGCCTGCGGGGGGGACACTCGTGATCAGGGATGGTCCCTGGAGCAGTGTCAGCCGCACGGACCCTTGAAGACTGCTGACAGTGGACACAGTGTGCAGGGCGCAGAGGAACAGGGCGCCAAGCACGGATGCCACAGAGCAGGGTGTGTGGCCCGGCATGGGGCTGGGTGTTGCCCATGGGCCTGGCCACCCTACAGAAGCAGGTGCGCCATTTCTGGAGACCACGAGGTGCGCTGAGGGAGCCAGGGTGGCTCCCGACGTCCTGACCAGGAGACTGGTGCTCAGAGAAAATGAGAACTCTGCTGACACTGGACGTGTGCGCAGGTCTTTCTGACCTCCCAGCTCTGCCCTTGGAAGGCGCTGGCCCGCAGGTGCTGGGAGACAGTGAGGAACCTCAGATGGGGCCGTGAGCCGACGTGCCATGCATGGCAACAGCCCGGGGAGGTCCAGAAACAGGATGCCTCTGGAGGGAACCTGGGGGGCCACTGAAAACTCAAGGCTGGTGCGGCGTTCTCTCGACATGAGACCAAGGCGGGCGAAGGTCCTGGTTTCCCAGACACTTCTCACGTGCCCATGTCCCACGTGACGGCGCTAGTCAATCTGGGAGAATGATAGGCGGCATTTTAATGAATTTCTCATGATTAAAACTGAAACCAAAAGAAACCTGGATTTATACTGCTATAATAATAAAATGAAGCATGTACGGACTGTCTTACCTTGCTATGTAATTGGAAAACCGCTAATTCGGAATGTATGGTAATTCACTTCGGGATTGTGCTAAAATAATCTACATTTATTTAAAGATAAAACTTCCTCTCAGCAGCAGCAGGAGTGTAGACTGTGGAGCTTGATGGGGGAGGGGAGACCCAAGTTCTGGTTTTGATTCTGCCACTGGCCAGCTGTGTGAGTTCCATCAGGGGACCTAATTCTGTGAGTTCCAGATTCCTTATGTTTCAGATGGGGATTGTGGTCCCTGCCCTTCCTACCTCTCAGGCTGTGAGAACCAGTGACTTGGTGTAGGTTAAGGCTGTTGGTGAGCAGTGACGCCCCACAGATACACGGGTGTCATAGCTGAATGCTGAGAACCTAACTGCTGATGGCCTTCGGGGTGGCGAGGGAGACACTGGGCAGAGCAGCCGTTGTCCTTGTCCCTCTGGTCAAACCAAGCAAAGGCACCCTGTCCTCATTCCCAGGGGCCAGCAGCAGATTGGCTCGAAGTTATTTCCTTTGAGGTGCCAATCCCTCAAGTTTTCTAATCTGGGAGGGAACTGATCACGGCAGGGGGAGGGAGACGCATGGAAACTTCCAAGCCCTTCTCGGTGCCAGACTCACTGCCTCTATGCAACCTGGAAAAGGCTGTTACTTCTTGGCAATGCCAAGGGAGCTGGGACAACGCTTCCACTCTGCAGTGTCATAGCTTTGACACCCTAGCAATGCTGGATGCAGGGTGGCTGAGTTCCCTGGCCAGCTTTCAGGGTCCCCCGTGTGCCCCCCCCCCAGGGGAGCTTTGTCCCTCTGCCCCAGCTCCTGCTGGGATTAGCTGCATGGCATAACATGTACCCTATGCACCCCTCCGCCAGCACTGCAGCCAATCCAAGGTGCAGATTACTGTTTTTGGAGAGGTTCCCAGGACTTCTGAAACTAGCTCAGAACAATGATGGTTATTTTATTTTTATTTTTTTATCTTCACCCAAAGACATTTTTTTCCCCCTTATATTTGCTCAGATAGAGTGGGAGGGAGACAGAGAGAGAGAAACATCAACGTGAAAGGGACACATCGAGTGGTCACCACCCACACGACCCAACCAGGCCCAGGGACAAACTACAACCGAGGTACGTGCCCTTAGCGGGAACCGAACCCGGGTCTCTCTGGACCGCAGGCTGACGCTCTATCCTCTGAGCCAAACCAGCCAGGGCAATAATGGTTATTTTAGATGCTATAATTTATATTTATATAAAGAGATTTCTGGACCAGTCAAGCTCTTTGACCCAAATCAGGAGCATCCTTGGATTTATTAAATTATGTAAAAAGATAGCACAGATATCAGGGCATTATTATGTGAAAATGAGGCTTTTACTTAGATTTCATTGATGTACACGACCAATTTCCAATAAAGTACTAGAACAAGCAAAAAAAACAAAAACAAAAACAAAAAACACACACCAAACTTCCTCTCCTTCCTCTCAGCAAATCAACAACAGAAACAAGGTGTCCAAGATGCATCTAGTCAGGAAGAAACTTCTTTGCCCTTGTAAATGGAACCTGTTTGCTGAAATAGACTCTCCATCTATGTCTCCAACCATGTTCCCAAAGAGCTGACTTACTGAGACTTAGTTTGACACGCAGGGGGAACAATATGCCTTCACACAACAGAACTGTATTCTGAGTCAGGCACTCGAACTGCTCCTCGGTCAGACAACCTATTACCATCCGTCAGAGTCACAGCTGCTCTTTTGTCTTAGGAGCAATTATTTTCTTAAGGACAACAGGGTGTAAAACAAAAGACGTGATAAAATTGGAAAAATATTTGCAACACACAATGTCTAAAACCAACAAAAACAAAATAGGCAAAGTGCATAATAAATACATTCTATTGTCTGATTTTAATGATCACAGGCATCAATAATTTCCCACACATTCCTTTGAAATTTAAAAAGTTCGTTAAAAACAATTCTGGGGAAAAGAGCTTCGCACGACATAACAAGGACAAGGACATCGCATGAGAGGGCGACAGTTTTTCCAATCTCTACGTTTTGCTCATGTCTTTTCTTTGACCCAGGGGATCTTTGCTACCACGGGTCAGCCTGAGCGTGCCCAGCACTCAGGGCTCAGGTGAGCTGTCAGCCCTCCCAGGAAGCCAAAGGCCCCCTGGCTCCCTGAGCACCTGAGATGCTGGATCTGCAGTTCCCGTCTGTTTAGCGATTTCAGCCCGAGCAGCAGCCACTGACGGGCATGTCTCCTTGCCCCTCCTGGAACGAGAACCCCTCTATGTGAATGTCAGCATGCCCCGTGCACACGGCAGCTTCAGGTAGTGAGCGCACCGTCCAAACATGGAAGAAAGCAAGGGGAAAGACATGGGCTGAGAAGAGCAGACTAGGAAAGGGAAAGCAAAGGAGGAGGGGCAAGGAGGAGGTGGTGATGACTTCACAACAGTGTGAAGGCACTTAGCGCGACTGAGTTATACTCCTGAAGTGGTCAGGACCGAAAATGTTGTGTTAGGCATATTTCAATACAATTAAAAATTTACTTAAAAAGCAGGTGGAGCCCTGGCCTGTGTGCTCAGTGGTTAGAGCGTTGGTCTACAGACCAACGAGTCGCAGTTCGATTCCGGTCAAGGGCATGTACCTCGGTTGTGGTTTGGTCCCGGTCCTGGTTGGGTTGTGTGGGAGGCAACCAGTCGATGTGCCCCTCTCGGGTGGATGTTTCTCTCTCTCCCCCTCCCTCTCTATCTGAAGATAAATGGAAAAATATCCTTGGGTGAGGATTTAAAAAAAAAAAAAAAGCAGATATACAGGACTTTCGCTTTCAGCCATACAGGAGTAAGAAGAATCAGATTTATTTCTCCACCTCAAAGACTAGAAAACCAGGCAAAACATATGAAACAGTGATTTGCAGACACTGGACCACAGGCAGCGTAGGACAGTGATCCCTGGTGAGAGAAAATAAGTGGGTGTCCCAGCTCACTGCCCCCAAGAGTTCCAGCCCAGGGTGAGGGAACCCAAACAGATCCTAGTGGGCCTCCGAGTTTGGGGAGACCAAGGACGGTAAAGTTTATGGGGCAGAACCCCAGAGAGGAGGCCAGTGTGCAGACAGAGCCCCGAGACCTGCAAGGGCACCCCCTCCAGTCTTGTGCTACATTATGTCAGCATCTGTGGTCTGTGTGAGAGCCACCGAGGCTGAGGGCAGGGGTGTGGCGGGCAGAGCAGTCATGAACCCCAAGAGCCCAGCAAGGCCAGGAGGAGTCTGGGCTCCCACCACGCCAGGCACCGGCACACATCACGGCGGACCAGCCCCACCAGAATCGTTACAGCAATGCCTTGGGCAGAAAGCTGGGTGTACACGGGGAGTAAGGAGCACTCCATGGTACCTATGTGAGGAAATATGACTTGTTTCTCCTTTAAAATGTGTCTTTAAAAGAAGAGTTAGAAGCAGTAGAGATTGAAGCCTTGAATATTATAACAAACTTGACCTACTTGATATTCATAGACCAGTTCACCCAACAACAGGAAAACACAAAATCTTTTTAAGTGCACACAGAACATTTGCCAAGATATTCTGGGTCATAAAACAAGTCTCGGTAAATTTAAAAGGGGTGAAATCATGCAAAGTATGTTCTCTGTCCACAACAAAACTAAATCAGAAATCAGTAACAAAGATATCTGGAAAACCCCCAAACAGCTGGAATTTAACAACATACTCCCATGGGTCAAAGGGAGAAACTACAAAGTGTATCAGAAAATATTTTGTCATAAGCGAAAATGAACACTCGACGTACCGATTGGGGACGCGCCGAATCGGTGCTGTGAGGTGTTTATGGCACCAGGCTCCAGCACCGGGAGAGAAGGCCTCAAGCAGTGGCCTAGGAACCCACTTCGCACAGCCCCAAACACGGAGCACGTGCCAGGGAGCAGCGGGAAGGGAGCTCGGTGGGAGGCGCGCAGTCTGGGACCCTCAGCGTGCTGGCGTGGCCTCATGCTCACTGCCTCATGGTCACAGGATGGCTGCCCCGTCTCCAGCTTTACATCCGTGTTCCAGGGGAGAAAAGGGGAGAACGGCAAAGTGGTGCTTGCCCTGTCTTTCTCTTTTTACCTTCAGCTGCACACCTTCCTGGGAGTCCTACTCAGCAGGCTCCCACTGAGTTCTCTGGCCAGAAGTTTGTGACACCGCCACGTCTAGCTGGGGGTACCTAGGGACTGTGCCTTGAGTCAAAGCACCTAATAAGCCTGGGTCACATCCCAAAGCGGGGGTTAACCTCACTATGCTACAGTAACTGCGCACATGCCACCTTGCAGTGACTGTACACTTGCATCTCTGGGTGCCAGCCCTGAACTGCCTCTCTCACCTCTTTCTCCAGTGACAATGACCTCCCCCACCTGCAGGGCCTTCTGTGCTGTTCTTCTCACCCCATCACGGAAACGCGGGCCACATTCCAAGTAGAAGCGACAGAGCTCTTCGAGGAAGGAATGAGACGTTGATGCTCTGCGGGTGTGACCCAGAGACATCACCGCGGGCTCTGGTTTCCGGGTGCACCTTGTGCTCCACGAGGCACGTGTACTCTCGGGGGACTTGGTGCCCTGACCTTGCAGTTGCACAGGAACGTGCTCTGATGGAGATGCTGGAGCATCGCTCGGCTGCAGACCAAGGCTCACGATTCCTCAGAGTCTGGGCACCAGGGGGGCCGGCGCTGGGGCTCTGCAAAGGTGTCAGGAGGTGTCGGGACACACGTGGGCACAGGGCCTCACCCGGAGTCACCAGGCTCCCAGGCACAGGCCCAAAAGGCTAAAGGGGAAGCTGCTCATTTAACAGGAGCCACGAGTTTTTAAACTGCTCCTGAGTTGAGTTACAGGGAGACGTAAATTAAATTTTGTGAAAGCTTTGACTTTTAATACTATTGGCAGTATATTAAAATGCTCAGGTTATTTATGATACATGTTCTCTAGCACTGGTCCAACTCCCAGGATCAGAAGCAAGAAAGGCTCCCTTGAAAGGACTGAGAACACTCCTTGCCGAGTCTTAAGCATCGTCAGGGGGAAAGCAGCGGGCGCCGCGGGCCGTTCAGAAAGGACGGTGCAGGCCACGTGCCCAGGGTTCATGTCCTCGGCAGCACGACACAGGTGCTCAGAGAACTTCGCCCCGATCCCCTGCTCGTGGAACCTCATTATTCCAGAGGAGGCTACGCTCCCGAAGGCAACCAAGACTCACAGGGGTTCTGAGGGAGGGAGCCGTGTCATTCTGAACGCTAGCACACTTTGCTGGAGAGCCCAGGGATTAGCACCGTTAAACACGTCTCAGTTGATCTGATGTATGGGATAAAACGCCGAGTGGATCAATCCCTCCTTTAAATGGAAGTAAAGGAGTCAGTGCCCATTTCATGAACAGATGCTAGAGACCGGCAGGCGACTGCCCCATGATGATGAACTCAGTCTGAATGCACTCCCTGCTCCTTCGCCTCTCGGCCAGGGCTGAGCCTGATCCCCGGGAGGCCAGACAGAGCTGAGCACAGAAACCCCGGCGGACAGGCTGTTGCGGGGCCCTGACGGGGCCCTGCTCCCAGAGGCGGGCGCGGAGGCACGGGAATCGGCTCAGGGCTTGCAGGGCTGCGTGTGGCATCGCAGAGCAGCAGCGGCAGCAGCGTGCGCTCACGCCCGCTCTCAAGGCAGCACGAGCATCGTGGCATCAGCAGCTGGCAGCCAGGCACCCTGAGGTCAGAGCATCCCCACAGCCACCTGCCGGGGGCTGGCCGGGCTGCACTGGGACCGGGCGGCCTGGACCAGCTCATCCCGCTTCCACCACTGCCCCTGGACAGAGGCCCAGCTGGGCCAAGGTTCTGGAGACGGTGTTGGATTGAAACAAACCCAGAGAGTTCCGGAGGCCCATGTCCCAGTCTGATAAGGGGCAGAATGGGATAAACTCCCATTAGCCTGATTCCTAGACCTGTGAGCTTCCTACCACAGCGCGGGCGCCTAAGAATGTCTCTGCCTTAGGAAGTGGTTTGTCCTTGACGTCAACTGAAGACACCATCAAACCCACCCCTGCGTCACAGTTCAGAGGAACCCGAGACCCACAGGGAAGTGCTGGCCTAAGGGACCCGTGGAGGTGGTGGCTGAGTGGTGGGGGCTCAGGCCTCACCCCTCCCCATGAGGCTCCCTCTGCTGGTGACCGTGCAGCTGGGTGACCCCGGGAGGGCCCCCAGTCCTGCCTATGTCATGCCTCTGCTTCCGCCTCGGTAAAAATGCGACACTGCCATTCTGGACGGCTCACGACGGACTTCTGAATGCAGCCTGCACCGCCCAGAGACTGTTACTTGTTCGAACATTTTGCCGCCTCCTGACCCTTCCTGGACTTCCCAGAAGGCGAGGGCACAGCCCACCGCTGATCCTGGACTTGCAGGTGGCCTGTGGGAGAGGGGACGCCGCCAGCTGGGGCACAGGCTGCGCGGCACGGTGTGGGTTCCGGCCTGCCCTCCGAGCTCCCGCCCTGCACCCAGAGGGTGTGCGGCCCAGACGGCGGCTGCTCCTTCCACGTCTTGGTATGAGAGCACAGCCAGGCTCAGCAGAGCCGCGGCCACGCGCAGATTCTGAAGTGAGACATAAACGTTGGCTGCCGGAGGCCACAGAGATTTGGGGGTCGTTAGTCACTGCGGGAAATGCTGACCAATGCAGAAACTGGTGCCTGGGAGCAGGGCCGAGAGGAGAAACTGACAGGCTGGGCCCGGATGGAGCCAGACGTGACCAGCTCAAAGGTCCTCGCCCCACCTGTTCTAGGGAGGAAACAGGCTAAGGCGGTGCTCAGCCTCCACGGAGGCACATCGCCCGGAGCCTTCCACGGAGACGGTAAGAGAAGGCCGTGGCCTCCGAGGGCCGTCCAGAGCCCTGCAGAGGACAGAGGGAGCTCTCCCAAGGAGCACCGCGGGGCGAGTCAAGGAACAGGCCCCAGTCCCAGCCCCTGAGCCCTCACAATATTTTGCCCAGCAGGACATCAGAACTGACCTGGACTGGGAGGGGTCCCCTTCCTCTCTCCCCAGGGGTGCGTCACGGTGCTCACCCTGTCTTGGCTCCACCACTGAATGTCAGGAGAGAGGAGAAGCAACCCCCTGCCACTGTGGGTCGTGAAGCCCTGGGTCAGGGCACTGGAGGCGGACACAACATGACCTGGACAGCCGGGACCTGAGCCTGTTGCCATGACGTAGGTAAGGTGCTCTCGGGCGGAAGGGACGCGTGCACTCCTCGTGGGGGAGACAGTGCACGTGTGACCAGCAGGACAGCACGTGGTAGGCTGTGCTACACGTTCACACGCGCTGCTTCCCTCCCTGCCCTCGGGGTGTTTGCCCACAGACACCCCACCACGCTCTGGGCCTGGGCGAGCGACCCTCTCTGAGAAGGGGAACGGGAGAGCACGTGGCCGGGCTCTGAGTCCCAGCAGGGGCTCTAAGGGGCACCCTGGGTTTCCCAGCCCAAGCCCCCACAAGGAGAAGAATGTGCCAGACAGTGGCTGTTGCCCCAGGACCCAGGTCTAGGGGCACAGACACGCTTGGCCATGCCACAGCCGACCTGAGACCCAGGTGAGCATCAACTGTTGCTGTAAGAGCCTGACACCCCTGGAACAGTTCCACAGCGGAAACGGGCTCACACAACACTCAAGTGTCCCAGCCGCCGACCCAGTGCTACCCACAGACCCAGTGTCATACTGTCCGATGGCTCCGCACTTCTGTGCGACAGAGATGCAATCCAAGCGACACACACAAATTCATCTGTTCCGGTGGTCACAATGCAACAGCACAAAGACAAGGTGAAAACAACTTTAAAGACACATTTGAGCTCAGCAATAGATGTAAAATGTTATCATTTCGACACGCAATGAACATGAAAACGTGAGCATGAGTTGGTTTTGGGTTCAGGCTCTGATGGGATCTGACAGGTGGAGCATGTGGCAGCTTGGATGAGCCACGGGACGTGTCAGTGGCTACTGGACAGTGGCAGCCCGCAGGGCGATTCTGCGTCCCAACTAGGACTGCCCCGAGTGAACAGATGTCCGGTCCCAGCTCAGCCTCCACACTCGGTGGGACTCGGAGCAAGAGGCACGTCCAGGAGTCACCTTACAGTGAGTGCTCAGACCATCTCCCAAGATTCTTCCTGCTCTGAGCATTCAGGAAACGTCAAACCAAACTGACGACTCAGTAGTCAGGGTTTGGGCTCATTTATGCCAAAGCAAGCGGGGGATATGGGGGCTTCCGGTCAGCAGTGAGGGTGCCTCTGAAACCACACGCACGGCCACCCTCTCCTTGCAGGGGTCGCCTGGCCAGGATGCCGCTGCCCCAGCTCCAGAACCTGCCACTCTGCACACTGGCACAGCGAGTTCTAAAGGGCCGAACAGGAACCGACTGTCCCTTTGTCTCTGTGACCGCAGCCAGTGTCCTGGGAGACCCAGTGGAGGCCTGAGTCCTGGCTGCTCAGGGCCAGGCTGGCAGACGCACCTCCTTTCCGTCTCTGCCCTCTTCCCGGGGGCAAGCTTTGACATGGGCACTTGTCTTGGTTTTAAGAATTTGCAGGAATTCAATTAAATATGCTTATATTCCCAAGGATGCTATTATTTGGCTGGACCTTTGAGGCATTGATTAGACATCACTTTCGTCCAGTTCTTATCAGCGCTGGCGGGTGTCTCAAGGTCCTGGAGGCAGCGAGGGCGCTGGATGACTTTGTCAAGGTCCTTCAGGGAGCATCAACCTCGCTCATTAAAAAATTAATGACAACAAACGTACATTATTCAAGCATCTCCACTTAAAATTAAAATTTATAGTTTCTTTATAAAGTTCTTGCAATTTTCAGAAGTGCTCATAGATTCATTTTTAGGTAAAATAAAGAACTGAAGTGAATATAATCTATCATGTAAAATAGGAAGAGGATGAGTCAAAAGATGCGAAAACCTCTCCAATTCTGCACCGAAAACGAATGACGTCAATCGCTGGCTCATCACCACACACACGTTCTGCCTCCCGAGGTTTCTGTAGCTCTGTACCACGCACTAGAATCCTTAGGTCCTGTTTGTTTATGATCGATCAGAGTCCTTGTCACGGGGCTGATGGTACCACTGTTTGCACGGATATGCCGCCCAGAGTGCTGTGGCCCAGGAAAGTCTGTGACGCGTGAACACAGGAGGGGTCTGTCGGCGCGTCACCACGGACTCATTGGATTACTGGGTATGTTTCCTCTCAGGCCCTCAAAAGCTCCCAGGAGCCCTGCTGCACCAGGGCAAGTGTTCGCACAAGCCCTCCGAGGCGGGTGCAGCTGCACCCATGTCGCCCAGCAGAAGCCTCTGCCAGCTCCGTCCCTGAGGCCAGAGGCCAGACTGGGGCGGGCGAGGCTCTGAAAACAGCCTCGGATCAGGTGATGAGTCCCTCTCATCAGGACAAGGAGTTACTGCCACAGGTGTCGGAACAGACAGCCGGGCGAGGACAGCCTGGGAACAGCTGGACAGGTGTGACTTCCTCCTTTATGGGATGGATTTCCCGCCAGCGGGCTGCAGGCGCGGCATCGCACCCAGCGATGACAGCAGAACGTCCAGCCCCGGCCATTCCTTTGCCAGGACACAGCCAGCGCCTTCCTGCACCACAGGCCTCCTCTCGGCCGACCCTCAGGGTGCATCCACACATTGTTACTGCCAGGGTGGCAAGACCTACGTAGTCGTCACTTTCTTCTACAAAACAATCAGAGAAAAGAAAGGACACGCCAAGAGCCGGTGACAATTTGCAGGACAGACAGTTGCTACCTGGAGCACATCCGTCCCCTACATTGGCTATTCCTTGTCCAGAGAGAGCAGCATGGTGGCCTCCCGTGCAGACGCCGTGGGTGCTGCCCCGGGCCCTCCAGCATCACCACGCAGGGCGCCTGGCACCTCCTAGGCCAGCTCTCTGGGGGTGCAGCCTGCTCTGCCCTCATCCAGCATGGCCAGACCCGCCGAGGACGCGTCCTTGTGCACAGCTGTCAAATAGTGGCGCGCTGGCTCCCTCCCTCGTACCCGAGGTCCGTGTTTGCACTGGCTACAGTGCCCGGAGGGAACTGGCAGGGCTGCCACAGCACTCTGCCTGATTGCAAACCTCTGATTGGCTGCCTTCCCTTCCCTGGGTCACACAGCACTCCTGTCTTACCACGACCTCCTGAATAAGCCACTTGCACTGACATCTTGTCTCAACTCAACGGAGGGTGTAAGTGGGAGAATTCCAAACGAAACAGCACGCCAACTGCACGGCCCTGGACCCTGTCTCCAGAGAGCGCTCGAGAGATGCCAGCAGACCTGTGTCCTCCCGTGTCACGGCGAGCTCGGGGGGGAGAGGGAGGCTTCAGGGTGACCAGCTAGTGAAGGCCGGCACTGCGGAGGAGCGGAGTGAGGCAGGCCGCGCGCTAACAAGTAATTCAGCAGCATCTATCTTGTTCACTGAGAAATCTGACACTAGACGCATGGCAGTCACCAGCCCAGAGCACAGGCACAGCAGTGCCAGCAGCACCGTCCAGCGGGAGGCTGAGGGCAGGGGCCAGACCAGGGACGAGGCAAGGGCACCATGGGGGTTCTCGCTACACGAGACACACCTAAGAAGCTGTGTCGACAAGCCTCTGCGTGGGGAGGACAGTCACCCAAGGCCTGCACTGCACTCTCCGGGGGGAACGGGCGTCGCTGTCAGGAATAAGCTCCAGCCCAGCCTGAGCAGTCACCGTGACTGAGAGCCGGGTCCCAGGCATCAGCCTGCTCTCACACCCCAATGCACAGGCCGCCAGCCCGGGCTACTGCCAGCTCTTTACAGGGACCCCCTGAAACCAGCCATCGTGGGCGGCCACAAGCCAGCACGCTGGCCACCCTGCCCGCGCTCCTCGTGTAGGACGCACACTGCGTGCCAGTCGGGCTGCAGCCGTCTCACCTGCCGCAGGTCCAGGCTCAGGTGCACCTTCCTCGCCCCTCCCCCCACCAGGCCAGCCCCACAGGGCTTCTCCTGCCAGAGGAACCTGGGCAGGGAGCCAAGGGGACCACCTTCCATCCCACCCTAGCCCCTTTCCAATGCGCGCACCTGGAGTGACAGGGGCCAGTGGAGAGCAGAGGGGGACAAGCTCTCACCCACCCTGGTTCAGGCCTCAAGCCCCCCTCACCTCATCTGTAGACTTATGGGTGGGTCACCTTTTCCTTTGGAAGTCGAAGGGACGACACCCATGCAGTCTCTTTATGAAAACAACTGTGCTGGCTTTACGTGGCGTGGGGTGCCCTGTGCTCCCTTGTGCTCTGTGCTCCCTCTCAGTGAGCGCTGCCCCCACCAGCCTGTGAACCCGCGAGGCACTGTGTTCCCAGCACCCAGAACGGGCCAGGTACGTAACAGGTGCTCATGGATTGCTTGTTGAAGGGACGTGAATGACAGGAGGAGGACAGGAAGGTGCTGAGTCTGAGCCTAGGGTTCCCCATCCAGGGCCCCGAGTGGACCTCTCCTGCCGCTCAGGGCGCTGAGGAGTCTGAGCAGGCCCGTGCCTGCAGGCCAGCTGCCCAGTGCAGTGGCATCAATAAACAGGGCCGCACAGGGAAGAGTCCCAGTGGGTTCGGTCCGAATTCACGGGGCGCCCTTTGCCATGGGACACAGGGATCAGGGGCACGTGCCTCAGTGAGTCACAGTGGAGCTGGATGGACACAGGCACGGAGACCGTGCAGAGCGAGATCGCACGCCCTGAGGGGGGGCTGTGCTCAGGGGACAGCTGGAGGTCATCTGGAAGGCTGGTGACCACTGGTGTCTGTGCTGGGGGGGGGGGCTGAGACACGTGGAGGCTGAGTGAGGGAAGAGGCTGAGGCAGAGGAGCAGGAAGACCTCCACGGTGATGGGACCAGAGCCGGGCAGCAGACACCGAGAGGAGGGTGGCGGCCGGGACCCTCCGAGTGGACAGTGAGCACGGACTGGACAGATGTGACAGCAGGGCTGGAGAGCAGCGTACGTTTCCGGTTCTGCCTCAGGGAAAGGTCCACATTCCCTAGAAGGCGACCAAAGGCCTCCACGACCTGCGGTCCTCACAGTCTGCCCTGGCCCGTGTGCCCTGGTGCCCTGCGACCCTGCTCGCCCTTCAGGAGGACGTCCTGGAAGTCATTTTTGTCAGGAGGTATCTCAGGTAACCAAGAGCTTCACACACATGAACACACGCATACACACACATGGGTGCACATCCCTCCCCCCGATTAACACACGGAAGCCCCAGTCACATGCTGCTCAAAGAACTCGCCCTTTCCTTCGGGCTCCTGTCAAGGCGACCACTCGTGACCCATGAGTGCCTTTCAGACGGAACAAAGGACTACACAAGTGGGGCTGTCCAAGTTCTGACGCTTTTAAGAAACATTATGTTCCAGAAAAAATCTTAGGGAGAACCTCAATGTGGAAAAGAGAGAAAAGTGGGGGCCGAGCTGCATGAAGTGCGTGTGTGTGGGGGACACTCCTGGAACCCTGCCCATTGGTCACCCAGCATCTGCTTCCCCCTTGGGGACCTCCGGGCTCTGCAGAACCCCTGGAAAGGACTCTGGCTCCAGGGGTCACGTGGTAGCTCCGCGGCAGCTCCTACGCCCCGGTTTCTTATGAGGATCACATCGTGGCCCTCACAGCCAGCACTGGCGCTGACGTGTGGAAATGGGCAAATGCTCCCTTACGGAAATCACAGCGGTAGGGAAAAGCCAGAGCAGTCTCAGGCCTGCGTGGCTGAACTGTACTCTGCAGCCACCCAGTACAGTAGCTCAGAACAGGCAGGGAAGTCCAAATTATAGAATGAAAGAAAACAAACAGTTTCATTCATTTTAACTGTTCAAATGAATTGCTAACAAAGTGCTTCCTTCCAACAGAGGCCCGGCCAAGGCTGCTTTAATAAAGAAAGAAGGTTCATTTGTAAATAGTGACACCAATGGTTTGCATCCTTAGAAGCAGTCTGTCCATGCGTGTAGGTAGAAGGCGGCCCTGCAATGCTATTTACATTCTAAACGAGCTCCATGTCCACTCTTCTCACAGATGGTGTGGGGGTTTCACTCCCGGCCAGGTCAGGGGATCAAATTCAAAATGAACGGAATCCAAAGGAAGTGTTCACTGAGTCCAAGCTCAAATTCGAGGACAAGTTCAGAGTTGGGATCAGACTATAAAGGGGAGAAAAAGATCACAGCCTGAGAGAAGGTGCCGCCAAGAGAATGAGGATCGGTTGGTTCATACTGGCCTTGACCTTCACGCTCAGCTTCCCAAGGTCAGCCTGCCTGCAGCGCCCCAGGGGTGGGAGGTGTCTGGGGAGGTCTGCCCGCAATTCAGGAGCATCTCGGAAGCAGAGTGCCCGGCTCCCCTGGTTCACCCCCTCGTGGGGAAGGGAAGTGCCACGGACCACTCAGGAGAAGGCAAAGCGAACACAGTTTAAGGCACACAAACAAACCACTGATGGTCGCCACTCTGGTGTGCGGGCTCATTTCAGACTTCTCCTATGGAGTCATTGCTATCTGTCTTCCGGAGCTGGGCCTTCGTCTCTACTTCTGTTCTCGGGGTGAATGTCCGGCTAGGCTCCGTTTACTTTGCCATCACCTCAGTAACCTTGAGTGTTTGGAATCTGGGCTCAAAGCCCCTGTCAGCCTTTTCTTCCCCACGAGAAATGACCCAGGTGCACGAAGACTTCTAACAGGCTCCGTTTTGCCCGAGCAGTTCAGAGCCTCCCGGGCATGAGTGCGGGCTCCCGGCCTGTCTGGGGCGTCTCTGCCAAATCCACGTCGGCTCCATCACCTCCACCAGTGAGCCTGTTTTGGGGAAAACCACACGCGGGCAGGAGCGGGCGGAGGGGCGGCCAGCGGCCGTCTGAGAGGCAGCTCGGGAGCTCCTGGGCTGGCAGGATTTGTTTTCCACCTGTCTGCGTGCTCTCACAGAAAACAGAGTCTTGTTCTGAAATGTCGCCACACCTCCGTGCTTGGCTGCACTTGTGTTTGGTCTTGGCAGCACTCCAGGGAGGCCTGGGAGCACGCAGGGCGTGTTCCCGCTGCTCCCCACCTGCAGCCAAGGGGAGGGGGGCTCGGGGTCACAGGCGCAGGTTTCTGCACCGTGACCTGCGGCTGTGGCTCTGTCCTCCAGTCTCTGTCTCCGAGTGCTCCGTGGAGCTGGTCTGCAGCCCCACCCAGCTGTGAGGCATTTATTCCTGAGAGAGCTAATGCTTAAACACCTTTTTTTTTTTGCCAGAAACTGAGGCACGCCCGACCATCCGAAGTCACGGATTACAGCATGCGGCGAGCACCACGTTCATCAAACATCCTGCATAACGACATCCTTACCAGCAAAGGGCACGGAGATGACTGACCTTGGCATCCAGGACTAAGGCAGCATCATTTCTCTTGATTACCAGCAGCAGAATAGGAGGGGAATTATAAAGCCATTGAGAGGATTAATACAGCCTTGATCTCTCTCTCCTGGCTCTTTATCTCAAGTGATTAAAATTCTGCAGGAAAAAAAATGGTCATGTAGCAGACGCTGGCTGCCACGGACAGATACAGTATCAGCGCCGTGCATCAGCTCGCGTGACAGCCTGCGCAAAGGTTAATTATGCTCGCTGTATATGGTTTTAATCACTTTAATCAGAGCACTGTTCCACTGCAGACCAGCTGTAACTTCTCCACAGACGCAGCGGATGCACCCAGGCACGGTGTGTTTGTGCAGGGAAAAAGGGGAGAAAAATGGTACACTGACCACAATAAAGAAAGACAATGCGAAAGCCATGGATGGAAAGGAAGATGAAGCCGGTGTCCCTCCTGAACACGCAGCGAATGGCTAAGTGAGGCCGGCGGGGAATGTGCTCTGCCCAACTCTGAGGCACACCTGGCAGCTGGGGAAGGGCGTGGCATGCCGGTCAGGAGGGCAGTGGCCTCCGCACCCCGAGAACTCTGTCCCTGGGACTCGGCTACTGGCCACTGCGCCACGTCCTTACAGGCAATTCTAATCCTTGTAAGCGTCCCCATGCAGGGCACCCCGTCTGTTCCTGACTCCCCACCTGTACCTAGTAACCACACGGTCAGGGCCGACAAGTGGCACAGGCCCACACCCCAGCTGGCTCTGACCACTGTCACAGCCGTGTCCTCTCCAGCACACTCGGTAGCCGCCGTGGGCTGCCCCGCACTGCCTTGGTTTCGCTGTCACAGAGAAAGAGCGTTGGCGGCGCCGTGGTGCGTGGATAGCCTGGAACTAGGCGAGTTACCACACGCGGGGCCCTGGGAAGTGACCGCCCCGAGGAGAACAGCAGTGGGAGACCGATGGGTACGTTCTCCCAGAGAGAAGTTACTGACTGTCTGACGGGAGAGTCGCGGTCCGAGGAGTTGCCAGGACAATTTTACATTGTAAAATTATGATGATCTGTATTAGAAAATGTCAATAAATTTTTTTTTTTGTCTTGACCTGGGTGGCAATTACACAAGTGTGCTTACTTTGTAATAATTTATAGACTGAGATTTTTGTACTTTACTGTATGGGTGTTACACCTCCATTAAATAAATTAAATGTCACAGGGTGGCCCTGAAGTGGGAGAGAAATGCTTCCTCCAGGAATAAAAACGGTGCCTATTGCAACGCAGGCAGCAGGGAGAGGGGGTAGAGACGGTGGCCGTGTGCCCTCCGCCCGCCCGCCGACTCCAGCCCTTCCCTCAGAGAGGGCGTGTTCAAGACCCCGCTGTGATTCTGATAAACACCAGCTTTAACAGTTGCCATGACAAGAGGACTTTTTTGTTGTTAAAAGCTTTTACTTCTTAAATAACAGTTTTTCAAACTTTAACAAGAAGACATTTTTAAAAGATAACTCTTTGATTGTGGAGAGAAAATGCACTCACTGATCAAAGGCTATAGAAATCTTTTGTTTTTATCCTAAACTCCTGGATGGGGAGCTTTGGGCGTCACACAGGCTTCAACGGCAGTGTGACCGGGCCCAGCCTTTCCCGGCGAATCTGGTCGTGGATTATTATTTAAAACATGCACTCGCTCTGTCCAGCGGGTCCACCTCTAGCGTATACTAGGAAAATGACTGTACGTATGACAAGATGCACACAGGAGGCAGCGCGCTGGGAGTAACCCAGATGTCCAGCGACGGGCATTGCTCCTCATCCATCTGCCCCGGAAATCACAGCGTGGTGTTCTGACACGGCGTCTGTGCCACGGCAGTTGTTAGTGACGGGAGGTTTTCGGGCACTGTGCTTAGTATTACACCATTCTTGCACACATTTGTATATGGTGGCAGTTCACTCTGCATGGCAGGATTACTGGTGACTTTACATTTCCTTTTCATACTATTTTTCTGTATTCTCCACTTATTTCATAGTCTGATAACCAAAATTAAAAAGGGGGAAATCACCGAAGAATTTTGAGCTGTAAGAGAGAGATGTCTCCATTAGATGCTGTTCACATCTCTGGTCCATCAACCAGCCCCCAAAGATGTGCATCCTGGGCAGGCACAGGAACAGGACACAGCGGAGGAGCACGTCCCAGAGGAGGGGCACACCTAACCCTCTGAGACACTGGTGCTAGCAGCTGCCTTCTGCTGAGGGCCTCCTGGGCGCAAGGACCACTGTACCCTTGTCAGTCCTCACTGGGACGCCGACAGGCAGAGATGGTTTGACCCACGTGGGGAGGAAACCAAGGCTCAGAGAGGCGGACCACCCGGCGCGTGGATAAGCAGCAGGAGGGACAGTGCCCGCTGCTCTGGGCCAGAACAGCCCGGAGGTGAGGGGCTCTCTGCCAGGTCGCAGGGCCATTCTGATCAGTCAGACATTCATTCTGATTGATTACGGAGCTCCATCCGATCGATTGGGTGTCTGTTCCTGGCAAGAATTTAAATCCGGGTCTCTCTGATTCCAAAGCTAGATCTTTAACTGCCCTTTTAACTCTGAACACATTGACTCTGAATCTGGGAATTAAGGTTTATACGTAAGATCAATGGGAGAGGGCAGAGGGAGAGAGGTTATTTACCTCATCAAATAAGTCTCTGCTTTACAAAGAGAACGGCGTAGAATGCATTTATGAAGAAAACCCCGTCAACACCATGATATATCTCAACTCCACGGACACGTTCGGGAGCGGAGTCGGTGTGCCGGAGCCGCGGTTGGGGGCGGCCGGCTCCACTCTCCATCCCAACCACGCTGGAAAGACGTCACAAGGAAGCATGAGCGCGTGTCTTGATTCCGAGTGCCACTCCGTCAGAAAAAACAGTAGGTGTTGCTGTTCTATGTCCCTCCCCAAAACAAAAGAAAAGCTTTCTTCTGGCCCCTTGAGATCCACTGTATTTTGACTTTCAAAATCTGACATGTCATCTTCAATGTCTTAATCCTGAAGTATGTTGGGATGTTCTGAGCTCTCTATGGCCAACTCACTTTTCACCTTTTAACATTATAAAAACAATACAGAGGAACAGTCCTGTCCTGCCACCGGCTCCTAAAAGCATCTGCTCACTGAACTAGGAAAAGGGCTGGGAAGAGGATGTCACTGTTGGATTCTGTCTGTCTTGGTCTCTTTGGAGACTCCAAGAAATGTAAGCAACAGTGCCTCCCACGTTGCACGGGGCCAGGTCCTCCATGAGGACGGGCAACCCTGGATGTCAGCTCCTTCTGCAACTTTGAGCTGATCAGACTTCCTACCTACAGGATGCGAGGGGAAATGGCACCAATAAATAAACATATAAATAAATGAAATTAAAAGAAGATGCAGGTGAAAAGGAAAAGGCTGGAGAGAGGCGCCGGGATGCTGGGAGCGTAGCCTGAGCCAGCTCCCCTCAGGGCACGTGGAGGGCTCGGGAGGACCAGGGGGGAGTCTGCATGTGGGGCCCTGGCAATGTGGGAGGAAACAGAAGACTGGGGGCTGCGGTGGCTGCAGCAGAGGAGTGCCATCTGGATGTCACCGTCCCCCCATCTGTGGCAACAGTGCCGTGCAGGTGGACGTTTCCCGGGGATCATGGGAGAGCCATGTTGGCACTGTTTGGTCCCTGCCCAGGAGAACTGCCTGGAGAGGGGGGAGACGAAGCTGGAAGCCTAACATTTGGCACCTGGGGGCTAAGGAAAGGGACACAGGGCCGATAGGCTGGAGAAGAGGCATTCTGTACTAAGGGATCTGTAGGAAGACCCCCCCAGCATCCAGGAGTCTTGGGGCTCTCACAAGGGAAGGTCACCTTTAAACAATAAGGCCAGTTCCAGCAAGCCCTACTCGGGTAAGAATTTCCTTCATTCTTTCTTTATATCCCACCCAACCTCCAGCCAATCCTGCCCTCCCCTGTCCCTAACTGCAAACCACGAGGGCTCAGAATCAGAAGTGGGACAACGAAGACCCAGCCGTGACTCGTCCCCATGGCAGACAGCTCATCACAGGCCAGACAGGGGCGGGCGGACCAGCGCCAAGAGCCTCTCCTCCTGTGTTACCAACGGTTTAACTTCTGCACTGGGAATTATCTGGGGTATGGAAGGGAGTGGAGGACTGTTTATTTTTCTGAGATTGACTTGAAAGGTAAATAGCAGAAATTAATTACAGCGAACCTCTGGTTTTAGCTCCAACCAGGAAGAGCTGAAAGAGAGCACTCCCACTGTTACAACAAGCCGAACATCGGCCAGAGCGTGACAGTGACTTTTCTTGACCTGCCAGAGCACTGAGGTTGCAGGCCAAACAATTAACCCAAAACGTAGAAGAGACAGGTACTTCCAAGAAAAACACAGGACCCGAGCATCTGCTTATCGGGAGCAGACTCCACTGGTGGGGTCACAGCCTGCAGGAAGAGTCAGCCTCGAGTCTTAATGGACTGCCTACGGTCAAGGGTGGGCTAGTGGAGGGTCTGCTGTCCTAGGGGTGTGGACTAAAAGGGGTTGCAGGCTAGTGTCAAGTTTCTTGCTAAGAAATCGACCAGGTGCTCACAGGGGAGATCAGTGGGGATCCTAAGAAAGTGCCCCACCTTGGTGCTGGCAGTTTTGGGTGAACAGTAGCCACAGCTGAAATTCTGCCCAGAATCATCTCTTTTATCCTCTAAAGAACAAAACCTTTAGTCTGCAGGGACAAGGACAACAAAACCATGGCCTTACAGGCACTGGTGGAAATCCACTGCAGCCAGGAGAGGAGGAGAGCAGGCACTACGAAGGATCGGCCCACAGGCCTCAATAAGGGCTTAATCCGAACATAAGAGAGCTCCCCGTTTCCCCACTCCATCCCACACCGAAGAGCAGGGAGTAAAAATAACCGAGGGAAACAGCTTGGGGAGCTGTAAGAGACAGAGTCTGTCTGGGGAGCAATGCAAAGAGAAGAACCAAAGACAAGTTGGGGGACTCAAAGACAAGTGGAAGTAGACAAGGGGGAGCAGAAGAACCTTCTGGAAAATTACCGCACATCATAAACACGGATATCACTGCAGGGACCGGAGGCCTCGGTGGAATGGGGGTAATCACAGCACTAGCGAACGCTGAGCCCAGCGCAATCACGACTAAATTAGCACAGCCCTCGTGGTGAAGGCCTAGCAGAGGGAAAGGCATGCCGATCTCCAAGCACAAAGGTGTCTACCTCAGTATCTACCGTGTAGGACAGGGGTGAGGAAGCTTTCCTCTGCCAAGGGCCATTTGGATATTTATCTCATCATACGCGGGCCATACAAAATGATCAACTTAAAAATTAGTCTGCTATATTTGGTCAGACATTTAATTAACTCCCCCATAATGTGATGGTTGGAACTGCTTGTCTTTGGTGAAGCATGTGAAGGTAGCCGGTATTGATTTCATAGGCTTTATACAGCCCATGGCCGGATGTTCCCCATCCCTGATCTGGGACCTATCTTGCTTTCAACAAAACTTATGAGGCATACAAAAAAAAGCAAAAGAACAAAACAAAACAAATCACACACTTCATGAAGAGATAAAACAATCACCAGAAGCAGACTCAGAAATGATTGGGGTGTTGGAACTCAGATAAGGAATTTAAATTCACTGTGGTTAAACAGGGTAGATAACATACAAGAGCAGATAGGTAATTTCACACAGATAGGAAACTATAAGAAAGAATTAAAGGGAAATGATAAAAATAAAAAATACAGTATTGAGATGAAGATCACCTCTAATGGGATCAAAAGTACAATTGAAAAAAAACACTATTGAACTTGAAGAGAGATAAACAGAAATCACCCAAACTAAAATGCAAAATAAAACAAAACAAAACAACACACACACACACACACACACACACACACACACACACACACACGGACCTTACTACCAGGAGACCTACTCAATAAAAAACATTAAAGACAGTTCTTCAGAAGAATATGGTATAGGTCAGAAACTTGAATATACACAAAGAAATGAAGAGCATCAGCAATGGAATAAATAAAGGTAAATTAAGACCCCTTTCCTTATGTTTGAGTTTCTTAAAAGATTACTGTTTAAAGCTGTGATGGCAACAATATATTGCTTGCTTGCATGTTTAAAAGTAAAATGTATAATTAAGATTATTTTTAAAATGTATATTGTAAAGTCTTATAGCAGCCATATTGAAAGTTTTCAGAAAAGAGTATAAAATCAATGACACTAAAAGTTGTTATTTAAAAAAAAAAATCAACAAAAGTAATAAACTTCTAGCCCAGCCAGTGTGGTTCAGTGGTTGAGCATTGACCCATGCACTAAGAGGTCGCCAGTTCAATTCCCGGTCAGGGCACATGCCCAGGTTGTGGGCCGGATCCCCAGTGGGGGCATGCAGGAGGCGGCCAATTGATGTTCTCTCTCATTGATGTTTCTATCTCTCCCTCTCCCTTCTTCTCTCTCTAAATCAATAAAGAAAAAAAATTCAAGAAAAGTAATAAACGTATAGATAGGTTGGTTGAGAAAAAAGAGAGAAAACACACATTACAAATATTGGAATGAAAGATGGGCCACCACTATTGACACCATATACATTAAAAGATAAAAAAAAAAAAAAATACCACAAACAATTCTATGCCCACAAATTTGATAACATGAACTAATTATTTGAAAGAAACAAACTGAAAATTCACTCAAGAAGAAAAACATAACCCAAATAGTCTTACATCTATTAACAAAACTGCATTTGTAGTTGAAATATTTAAAAATAAAATGAAACAAAATCCAACAAAACTCTAAAACCAGATAGTGTCACTAGTCAAAACTTCCAAACAGAATGACTCTATACAATCTCTTACAGAAAAGGAAGAAAATACTTCTCAACTCGTTTTATGAGGCCAGTCTTACCCTAATACCAAGACTAAATAAACACATTACAAGCAAATAAAACTATGGATGAATACTCTTCATGAATATAGATGTAAACATTTGCAACAAAATATTAACAAATTGAATCCAGAAATATGTAAAGGTATACAAAAGGATAATATATTATTACCAAGTAGGGTTTATCCAAGTATTGAAAGGTGGGTTCAATATTTAAAAATCAATTAATACAATTCATCATATTAACAGATTAGATAAGTAAAACCATATGATGATCTCAATCAATACAGACCAAGAATTTGACAAAATTAAGCATCCATTCACGATAAAAACTCAATAAATGAGAAACTGAAGGATATCTTTCTTAATCAAACATAGAACTTCCACAAAAACCTATAGCTAACATCATCCTCAATAATGAAAAATTGAGAATTTTCCCCTTAAGATCAGAAACAAGGAAGAAAACTTTCTCTCACCACTCCTAGTGACCATCCTCGTCTGTTCTAACCTGTACAACAAGGCAAGAAAAAGAAAGAATAAAGAGTGTACGTGAAGAAATAAAACTGTCTCTATTCACAAATGAAATGACTCTCTACATAGAAACCCTCAAATAATCTATGAAAAAGCTCCGAGACCTAATAAGTGAGTTTAGGAAGATGGAAAGATATAAGGCCAACATACAAAAGGTCTACACACACACAGATACAAAAACAAACAAAAAAAACCATGAAATACATAGATACTAACCTAACAAACCACGTGCAGAATCTGTATGCTAAAATCTATACTAATGAAAGAAATCAAAGACTTAGATAAACAAAAAGGCATACCATATTCATGGATTGGAAAGTCAATGTTGTGAAGATGCTAGATTCTCTCCAATTTGATGTATAGATTCAATTCAATACAAATCAAATAATCTCTACAAATACCTGACCAGTACCCTTCCAGAGTGTCAAGATTGTGAAAACCAAGAAAAAAGTAAACTATTGCAGGTTAGAGAAGACTAGGAGACATGACAGCTAAATGCAACATGACAGCTGCTAGATGCATCATGATAGGAAAGGGCACTAGTGGAGAAACAGGTGAAATTTGAATAAACTGTATTTTAGTTCACGGTAATGCATCATTGCTATTTCTTGGTTTTGATAACTATACTAACGTTACATTCATGTTGTGGGAAACTGGATGCAGGGTGTACAGAACTCTCTGTGTTAATGCAAATCTTCTGAATACCTGTGTTTGAAATGGAAAGTTTATTTCTTTTTGTTGAAAAGGTAACTGGCACCTGCTGGAGGTTTGCTCCAAGGGGTCAGGGAAGGGCTCATCTAAGAAAAGTGTCTTGAAATGACTGTAAGAAAGAATAAAGGCTATTTATTTAAAAGTTATAAGACCCTTCTAAGTCCTACTTATTCAGCGTTGCACACTGTTGAGCACTTATTTCCACACCTTCCCCTGAAAGCTGGCACATAACATAGATTGTCTCCGCTTAAAAGGGGCAAAGAGCCGTAAAAATAAGTGGCAAAAATGTGATTATATTAGAATAAATTTATAGAATGAGAAAGTTAAGTTTAATATAGCAAACACGCATGGAAACTCTGGCCCCTAGATGGTAATATCTTTACAGAGTCTGAAAAGCAAAGCACTGTACAGCTCCACATAAACTTCCCTAAGTGCTGACCAAGGCTGTGTACGGAAGAAGGATGTGTTTTTAAATGCCTTTGACTGTTTTGATCACTTTAACTTTTGATGACACATGAGAGCACTCCATTTACACAAGCCTTTAATATCACCCTTAGACGGATGCGCTGAAGTAAGTCTACAGGTGTTTAAGTTGTAGCGCTCGGCGAACACTAAATATTGAATGGCATTTCTTTTGACTAGAATAATTTAAACAGCATTTTCTTTCCTATCCTGTGGGAACAAAAGGAACCCCAAGTCTTACATTTCAGAGTTGAAGATGGTATGCCTACACTTTCTCATTTGCAAGGAAAACACAGCTGCCCTGGGGGAGGTGAGCACTGAATGGGCGTGTGGGGGGCAGTTACGGGTAAGAATGGGCAGGGCAGCAGGTCCCAGGCCAGGGCTTCAGGAAGCTGCAGTGGACCTGACTTCCAGCTACCCCGCTTCCCTCTGGGCTTTGCTCCCTGATGGAAATCTTGGAGACACGAAACCACAGCTGTGCCAAAATGTACAGTTAGATCCCACCTATTTTTTAGAAGAAAGCTTCCATGGACAACACTCTGCAGCTGAGTAGAAGCCCCCAGCCAGGATCACCGGAATTAGCTTTGCTTTGCCCGAGCGAGGAGTGTCAATGCACTTCATACTCCCCTTCTGCAGGGCTGCCTCCCAACACTGAGCTAAGTAACTTCGGTCTTCTCACACAGAGCAACGACACTGCATCCCTACCCATCCCAGAATCCTGGATTAGAAAATAACAAAAACCAGAAAGAAACCCGCATGTAGATGTTTCTTGCTCTGAGCTTGAAAGTGGTGCCAAAGGAACCCCCTTTTTATAAACAGCAGCTCTTGAACACATGCCTGTGTGTGTAGGTTAGCAGAACACTTGTTTTAAGTTCTGTTGTGGAGAAGAAGCCACACGCTATGGCACCTGTAACGGATGTGCCTCTCGTTTCTAAAGAAACGTAATACAGAAGAGCGTCGATTGATGCTCCTGCTAGTGTCTGAAAGCAGGACGCACACCGAGACTGTTGATCACGATGGACTGCGGTACCGAGTCACTGGTGGACAGGTTCACATGCAAGACCAGGGTCTGCACGCCGAGACTGTTGATCATGATGGACTGCGGTACCGAGTCACTGGTGGACAGGTTCACATGCAAGACCAGGGTCTGCACGCCGAGACTGTTGATCACGACGGACTGCGGTACTGAGTCACTGGTGGACAGGTTCACATGCAAGACCAGGGTCTGCACACCGAGACTGTTGATCACGATGGACTGCGGTACCGAGTCACTGGTGGACAGGTTCACATGCAAGACCAGGGTCTGCACACCGAGACTGTTGATCACGACGGACTGCGGTACCGAGTCACTGGTGGACAGGTTCACATGCAAGACCGGGGTCTGCACGCCGAGACTGTTGATCATGATGGACTGCGGTACCGAGTCACTGGTGGACAGGTTCACATGCAAGACCGGGGTCTGCACGCCGAGACTGTTGATCATGATGGACTGCGGTACCGAGTCACTGGTGGACAGGTTCACATGCAAGACCAGGGTCTGCACGCCGAGACTGTTGATCACGACGGACTGCGGTACTGAGTCACTGGTGGACAGGTTCACATGCAAGACCGGGGTCTGCACGCCGAGACTGTTGATCATGATGGACTGTGGTACCGAGTCACTGGTGGACAGGTTCACATGCAAGACCAGGGTCTGCACACCGAGACTGTTGATCACGACGGACTGCGGTACCGAGTCACTGGTGGACAGGTTCACATGCAAGACCAGGGTCTGCACGCCGAGACTGTTGATCACGACGGACTGCGGTACCGAGTCACTGGTGGACAGGTTCACATGCAAGACCAGGGTCTGGCTGCAGCAGCCTTCTACGACCCCACTGTGCAGACTCCCTGCGTTTTATTTTATCTAACCGCATGCAAAGGATGTTTTCAGCAAAAACTGCACATTTATTAACCAGGTGCCTCCCAGTCTGCAAAACCAACTTCTACAAGGTGGCTTTCTTCTACTGCTTCTCTGTGGATGTCTAGTTGCTCTGCGCGTTCCCTCTCACTCCGCCGAGGGCTGCCTGACGGAGGTGAGTAATCACAGCGCTTCCCTGACACAAACCCTCCTGCCCGGACCACCCCAATCACCGCAGCCAACGGAGCAGCACATTCTTCAGAATCAATGACTGGTGACAGGTTTGTTTATTGTTCATTAATAAGCAATAAATGATAATGTTGCTGCTGGGTAATGTCAGGTTACTTGATTATATTTCCTTTCGATGTATAAGGCGGACTCATCAATTTTGGGCAATCCTTCATCATGGCAACGAAATGTGCCAGGATTAACATTCTGCTAAACATTCAAACCAGAATTACTCTCCAGTTATGAAACAGGGTTTTTATGAGAGGTTTTATGTAATCTGTGAACTCTGATCATCTCTAGAAAGATATAAAGGATAAGTAATGGTCTGCCAGGAAATCTCTCTCTCCCATGAAAGAAAGAAAAAGAATACGCCAATGCAGTGAAAACCACGCATAGCGAATGGATGATAGCCGAGAAATAAAACACACTACTATTTCTAAAGAAAATTCCGATTAAAAAAACCCCTATCTTCAAAGCTGGAAAATAACCTAGGGATCAAAAAGCGTATTTTAAGTTTTTAAAAATCTTTTAATCAAAAGGAGCTGCATTTTTATACATCCTGACAGCAAAATGATCAAACCCTAATTTCTTAATGTGCTTGGGGAGAATATGCTTTCAATTACGAGGCCGCTTCTTCTCGCTCCGTGTTGAAGGGGCTCCGCCAGTCTGAACTCATCCCCTGCTCAGATTAATTGACCATGGCCAATTATTTCACTGGAACCCAACATGATAAAAATCACCAAACACACTTTTTCTGTGTTGATTGAACCTTAATTTCCTTCAGTTCTTATGCCGTTACTTAAAAAATATCTTTGAGGCCCACACCCACACACCAGCCATGTCACCATGCCCCTGTGTCCAGCTGTCCACTGTCACCTGCCAGAAGGACAGGAAGAAGGCAGTGGCTGCCTCCCTCACCCCTGAACCCCCTCAGGGAACCCCAGGCCACATCACAACATTGGGGCCACGGAGCTGCGAGTATGGATCTGAGGTCCCTGGCTCTCTTGGCAACCCAGCTCCCATGACCAATGGGGTCACCCTCCAACTCTTCAGCTTGGAGATCAAGTCCTCCGGTCGGTCCGTACCCTTTCTCCCTCACAGTTTCTCCATGGTCAGCCCCGAATCAAAGCTCAGCCTCCCTCCTGGATCCATCTGGGGTCCATGGGTTCTGGTGGGGTGTAGGGAGTCCGCAAGCCCGGAACAGCCTGAGTGCTGTGTGTGAGTGTGTGTCGCCCTGGAGAGTGGGTTCACGGAGCGCACCGTCTCACACTACACCCCCTTGGCGGCCAACACAGCTGTTCTGGCCGTCTTTCCCTAAACCTACCGAATTCCTTCCCTCCTAAGGCCCTGTGTGGGTCCTCACGGCCCCCTTTGTCATTCAGAGCACACGATACTCTCAGGAGTGACCACAGTGGGGGCTGCGGATGTGCGAGGCATCATCCTCATCAGGAGTGAGAGCTGCGGAGGGAGCAGCCTCAGGGTTCACGGCGGTCCCCAGAGCTGGAGCAGCCTGGGTGCATGTGTGCAGCATGAACCAGCCTCAGGGTACACGGCGGTCCCCATCGCTGGAGCAGCCTGGGTATGGGCTACGCCGCCCGGAGCTGCTGGATGCATGCGTGCAGCATGAACCAGCCTCAGGGTTCACGGCGGTCCCCATTGCTGGAGCAGCCTGGGTGCGGGGCCCTCCACCCGGACCTGCTGAATGCATGTGTGCAGCATGAACCAGCCTCAGGGTTCGCGGCGGTTCCCATCGCTGGAGCAGCCTGGGTATGGGCTACGCCGCCCGGAGCTGCTGAATGCATGCGTGCAGGCATGAACCAGCCTCAGGGTTCGCGGCGGTTCCCATCGCTGGAGCAGCCTGGGTGCGGGGCCCTCCACCCGGACCTGCTGAATGCATGCGTGCAGGCATGAACCAGCCTCAGGGTTCGCGGCGGTTCCCATCGCTGGAGCAGCCTGGGTGCGGGGCCCTCCACCCGGACCTGCTGAATGCATGCGTGCAGGCATGAACCAGCCTCAGGGTTCACGGCGGTCCCCATCGCTGGAGCAGCCTGGGTGCGGGCCCCTCCGCCCGGAGCTGCTGGATGCATGTGTGCAGCATGAACCAGCCTCAGGGTTCGCGGCGGTTCCCATCGCTGGAGCAGCCTGGGTATGGGCTACGCCGCCCGGAGCTGCTGAATGCATGCGTGCAGGCATGAACCAGCCTCAGGGTTCACGGCGGTCCCCATTGCTGGAGCAGCTTGGGTGCGGGCCCCCCGCCCGGAGCTGCAGGATGCATGCGTGCAGGCATGAACCAGCCTGTCAAGCAGTCTGAAGCACAAGGGCTCTGATTTGTCTGCTCTCCATAAGAGAATCGGCTTCCCAACGGTCAGAAGGACCCCATGCTGTTCATTCCAAATGTCTAACAAATCGACCAACAAAACACAGCCCTTCTGTTCTCTTTGTCTCCTGATCGGTCCTTCTATTCCCCTTCCTTCCAACTGGCGTCGGAGCCTGCTCAACGCTGCGGTCTTGGTCAAATGTAGGGTCAAGGTTTGTTTACTTGTTTACAACGTCAGGGCTTCCCATCCCTGAAGAATCCAAAAATCATCTCTGGAAAGACGTTAGTGGGAGGGATCTTGGGTCGTAGGTGACTTCAAGAGAGGAAAACCTAAGAAAGTAACCTGCTAAGGACCGAGGGCAGCAGTCGCCTGGCTTCTAGCCCGTGGTAGTTATGTGTGGTCGTCATGAGAAGTTCTGAGCCGTGGGCTTACGTCACACCTCCCACCTGTGCACAGGCAGCTGGCCGAGGTGCCCTCCTGCTCTGGCCTCGCTCCGCTCCGCTCCTGTGACCTCCACAGCCACAGCCTGTCCTCCGTTTGCCCACTCCCCTCTCCTGCCCACGCCACGGTGGCTCCTATATGGATCTTCTGATTTGTAAACATGAAAAAAATCTGACAAGCTTACAAAAGTTACCTTTAGCTATACATTTAACACACAGCCTTGACTGAAAAAGAACTGTCAAAAATCACTGTCTTCCTAAAAGATATGGTCACCATATCATAACAACACAAGGAACCACCCCTCGGCCGGGGCTCTCCTCCGGCTGCGGGCTGCGGGCTGCGGGCTGCGGTCACCTGGGAGCTCTGAGAAGCTCCCACACCGGCTCCGCCCCCGACGTTCTGTGATTGGCCTGAGCGGGTTCTGGGACTTCCCCAAACTCCCCACGGGCTTCCAGTCTGCAGCCATGGCTGAGGTCTACCAAAGGAAACAGATGTCCTGATATTGCCCCCGAAGGAGGGTCTGTAGGTGGAGAGATTCAAATGGGAGGTTTGTGCAGGAAGCTCCCACAGCTGAGCTTTTTGGAAATTTGCTCTCAAAATGTTTGTACAAAATAATACCCAGGAGCTGGCTTTATCTGGCCATGCCAAGTCGGTAGGTCATCTCCTGGGCGCTGGTCAACCTCATGCCCAGTAGGCCTGCAGAAGGGAGCCCTGTAGCTACAGCAAGACCCCCGTACCCCACAGCCACTGGGGCTGTGCCCCCCAGGAGAGTGCCCTCACACTGGGACAGATGAACACCAACTCTTCCAACTCGGAAATCAGGGCCGGTAGCGACACCCTGCAAGTGTTTTCTTTGTTCACCTTAGGTTCGCCTGGCTGGGACACGGCAGCCAGTCCACGGGCCTGAGAAGTTTGCTCCACTGCTGATTAAAGCCTTAGTGGATTCGGAATGTTTACGAATCAATGTCTGCGAATCACTCCAGGCGCGTGGAAGCATCTCGTGAAGCAGTGCTGGCCCCCAGTGCCCAGGCGAGCTCCTGCCCGAGCACCGCCGCGGCAGACACCCTGGGTGGAGGCAGGGCTGTCTCCCTGGGATGGGGAGGAGCCTTGCTCTCCCCCATTCCTGTTCAAATGACAGACTGCATTTCTTTTTGGTGGCACCCAAGCAGCAGGGGGTCAACGTACACTCTTCAGTTTGAAGCACACAGCACCGCGAACCCAGAAATACCTGCGTGGTGGTTAGCGCCCTCCTGCGAGCACCATCGGGAGGCTCTAGTGTACGGGGACAGCAAGTGAGATGGGTGGACTTCTTTAACCACAAAACACATGACTTAGAAGCTAGTGGAAAAGGGGTCCGATCTGCATGCAGAGAACCACGTGCTGGACACACAGGGGTGCTCAGCCACCCCTTCAGCAAGAACAGGGCCGTTCCTAGGCGACACCAGTACAAACACCCTTCTCGGCCGCCTGGATCACGGGCAACTATCTCCCGGAGCTGAGAACCAGCCGTAGGGTCAGTGAGCTGGGGATTCATCGTTGTAACAGACACGACCTAATCGCTCTCCAAAATGGCTGCACTAATTTGTACATCAATTAACAGCACTCTGAAAATTCCATTACCCGACAAATACCCTGCCAACACTGGCCATTACCAAACTTTTCATAGGTTCAGCAGTTTGAGGAGTGAAAATCCGCATTCTGTTTGAATCTGGATTTCCTAGAGGAAGAGCGAGCTTGTTCCTCTTTCCACGTTTCCTGGTGCCGGGCGCTCCTGTTCCATCACGGCCGCAAATGCTCTGGCGTGTTCCCCCGGCTGGTCTCTCCGTGACTGCCCCCGAGCGCCGGCTGTGCGGACGGACTGCGCTGTGATTACTTCTTCCCGCCTGGCTCTTAACTTGGTTTATAGGGCCCTTTGGTACACAGAGGTTTTCAAATTTGATGCAATAAAATATTTTATTGGTTCTCTTATTGCTCTAAATTTTTTTTTTCTTAAAAAGGTCTTCCCTACACCAATATTTTTGAAGGATTTCACAGTTTTGCACTTTGCATGCATGTGTTAGATGTGTGTGGAGTGGAGCTTGGTAGGTGTGGTGTAAGTGGCTGCCCATCCACGTTGACCCGGCCCCTGAAAACCAGCCTGAGCCCACGGGCACATGGCGTCCCCTGTGGCTGGAACTGCAGGGGACCGAGTGAGGCACGAGGGAAGGAGTTTCAATGGTGCGACTTCCTTACTCTCCTGCCAGTGTTAAGGACGTGAGAAGAAGCCCAAATGGCCACCAGCAGTCACCTTCCAAATCCAAGGAAACCAGGCTTGGGGTGCAGTCGGTGGGGGGACGCTGGAGCCACAGCAATGCACCGCATCTTCCCAGAGTCGCCCTGTGGAGACCTCGCACCTGGCTGGCGGTTCTCTAGGCTTCTGCAGCACGTTAGCCTGAACCTTCGTGGAGCCGAAACCTCACGATGACGCACGTCATCCCAGGTGAGCACACGACCCAGCCGCCCCTTGCACACAGCTCATGACGAACGCGAGGCTGGGCGCTGCCGTGGGGCCTCTCGCTCCGCAGAGAGCAGCCCCGCCCTTCCGGTCACCACACTGACCCAACCTCAACTCCACCAGCAATCTCTCAGGGCTCGGGCAGTGCTGACTAGTCTCAGACCCACTGCAAACACGGACTTCCTACTGGGAACACATTTTTCTCTTATTTGTCAAAATATGTCAGGGGTTTGCTTTATTGATAGATCTAACTCTTCAATAACAACACTTCTCATTTTTCTTCCTCTGGGGGAGTCTGAAGCCATTTCGATTCGGTGTCCAGTCCTTTTCCAAAGGCTGTTCCTTGTGTCCACAGCGGCTGGCCCGGAGGGAGCTTTGCTGGTGGACGGTGTGAACTCAGCTTCCCTGCAGCTCTCCCCACCGCGCTGCCTGACGGCCGCAAAGCTCACCTCGCAAAGGAGGCTCTTTTTATTTACTCTAGTTTTTCCTTTATTATTTTTTTTTAGAGAGAGAGAGGAAGGAAAAGGGAGAGATAGAAACATCGATGAGAGAAAACATCAACTGTCTGCCTCCCGCATGCCCCCCACTGGGGATCGGGTCCACAACCTGGGCATGTGCCCTGACCGGGAATCGAATCGGTGACCTCTTGGTGTGGGGTCAGCGCTCAACCACTGTGCCACACCAGCTGGGCAGAGGAGGAGGCTTTTTAAAAAATACACATCCTCACAACACCTGTATGATTGCCATGTTTTCACATCAAAGACATTACTTATCTCAATTACTGCTCCCTGGGGATCGGTATTTTCAAAATGTAGCTCCATTACAGAGACACTGGCGGCCAAGCAATGTATAAACACAGGACACAGACTCGTATCATGCTGCTATCTTTGTGGAAATCTGAGTGTAAATTACAACTGAGATTTAAAATATGTTAAATACTTTTAACATTATGAACATGAAGCAGAAATTAAATATCAGTTTCTTAATAAATATGAAAATAGAATAATTCCTTCATTAAAATGGTAATATCACCAAATTATTCGATTAATAAAAAGGACCGTCTCATATCTTTGAGAGAGACAGTGTCTCCCACAAGCTTATTATTCGTGGTAGATAGCATCTCTGCCTGCCTGTAACAAGCTTTAAATGCACTTTAATAAAATGATAATTTTCACTCAAACAAGTGCAATTTCCAACATGTGCTGTATAATTTTGAATCACTGATAATACACGCATGGGAGTTTTTTCAGTTGGCTCATTAGGTTTGGTCAAGAACTGAATTTTTAGAAATTTTATAAAAAGCATCTTATTTTTACTTCTAATAAGAGAACAGCATAGAATAATTAAGACAATAATAGCAAAATGAGTATTACTCTGCTTAGTAGTTAACGGCTCAATAAGACAGTGCTAACAAAGTAAGCATCGCGGTCTGCATCGTGGGCACCAGCAGACACTACCCGCGAGTTTTCTGAGAGTGGACCCGTTCCTGTGAGGCAGGAGCGGCGCCGCCCCCATCGTGCAGAGGAGGCCTCCGGCCGAGGGGACGCGCGGTAGCTCCCGGGCCACACACCTCGCCAGCGGGGGGGCCACTCCCAGGCGGTGGCCAGTCCCAGGGCCGGTGCTGCTCACGCCACCCTGGGCCGCCTCTCCCAACTGGCTCGTGTCCTTACAGGACAGCGATGTGGGAACGCTTCTGTGTTCTAACCTGCTGGACAACATCAAGGACTCTCGGCCACCCGCAGCCCTGCTCAGCCTGTTCATTACGGGTGGCGGGAGAACAGTGACTCCAAACCTCAGAGCCCTCCGCCAGCGAACGTGTTCCCTGGCCCTGCCGCCCCGTGATGCACGGTCTGTGGGTTTGCCTGGTGCACACCCCTCTGGAACAGCTCCCCGGAGAAGATCCGTTTATGAATTTTGAAAGTTACATGGAGAGGTGCAACAACGAGGAGAGAAACAAATGAGCCGGCTGCCCGAGGGGCTGTGCTGTAATTTAGGTAATGGCCGCTATCAGCCACACACATCTGTTACCAGCCGTGCGCTGTCAGAGCCATCCGTCAGAGTGACGTCTGCGCGTGCTTTACACTGAGTCACCCGGCGGTGTAAGGTTCGAAAGACCTTCCAAATTCATGCTATCCTCTTGTGATATTCGCTGAAGTCGGAGATTGCTCTTAAAATCAAGGAATACAACATCCAACTGTTTAAACAAATTTTCCTCGGATTGGTCTTTCCTACACTAATAAGCCAATTTTCCTACAAATTCCCAGGAAGTTTAATTTCTTGGCATCTGAAACTGTCAAGTCCATCCCCACCTCTGCACTGGGCCTCATGCCTGACCTGAGGAATCAAGGGCAGAGGCCGGTGCTGCTGGACCAGGCTCAGACCTGGCCAGGCGGGCAGCTGCGTGACCACTGTGTGACGAGTGGGACCCGACGTCAGGGATGGGGACATCTGACCCTCCGCAAGGCATGCGGGCAGATGTCAGGCAGGGGAGGCGGTCCAGGCCAGAGGACTGTGCAAACAGAGCCACGGGGGAGGGGTGCACTCAGGTGGGAGAGGAGGGGAAAGTTGACGGGAAGCTGAAATGAAAAACAAAAACTGACACAGCTGGGCAGGTGAGACACATTGGAACTACCGGGCCACAGGTGAATGTTCAGTTCTGAAGAAGGCAGTGTCATGCTTCAGAAAGAGAACGCCAAGGTCATTACCGAACGGTGCCTGGGGTGGAGGTGGTTTGGGGATCTGCAAGGGACACAGAAGTAGCCACCGCAATGGACCGGGGAAGGCGTAGCTCGGCAACTCTGAGCCTGGGAGGTGCTGGGGAACTGATGTCCAGGTCCTCAGCCTGGGACACCTCCCGACTCCAGGTCCCCTCCACAGCCCCTTCGCCACCGCCTTCTCCTACTTCGGAAATGAGAGGCAGGCTGCTCACCAGGCCGAGCCCTAAGGATGACCACAGTGAACAGAATCCTCTGGGCACCGCCACGCAGACAGTCTGAGCTCCTTTCGTCCGTCACCAAAGCACAGAAGGCCCTGAATCCCTCTCATTAAGGGACGTATTTCCAATTAAATTGTATATGTTTAAGTTATTTGTGAAATGTGGGATACACTTATGGTATGCTGATCAACTGTGTCCTAAAAATCGTCATAGTAATCACACAGAATTAATTTTTAACAGAGTTTATGGCCACTGGAAATAACAAATTTCAAATGCAATTTAAGTGTGAGTGTGTGTACACATACATGCATATGTATGGATGGCTGCATGTATCTGCTGCAGCAAAGTATGACAGGGTGTTCAACGAAACATCCTGAAGGAAAAAAATCCATCAGGATAAAGTTCTGTGTGCGTTGGGGGGCAGGGAGTAGAATTCAATAACTGTCCAGCACCACCTCCAGCTGTCCAAGGAAATGTTTCTCATTTGATGCTTTCAGATGAGATCAAGCCCCTCTGGTATGTAGACATTCCAGGGTGTCTATTCAAAAGAATGTGGAACAGTTTTATTTTTAAATGTCAACATTTACAATAAATAGTCCTGCAAACTACTGACACTGATGTAGAAGTTTTAACATCTTTTTTTAAACGTGCAGGGAGGCTCAGCAGCGTGTAGAAGTTCTTCCAGAGGGGGGAGAAGGGACCCCGCCGAGGCACCCTTGCCAGCTGAGAGGTGACGCGGCGTGGCAGGAGGGAAACAGCAGGAATCGAGAGGCGGGCAACAGGTGGCAAGGCCGGGTGGCGGCCACACACGCCAGGCTCACATCCTGGTTCTACCGCTTGCTTGTGAGTCTCGTGGCCTACTAGTTCAGCTAGCGTGCATGTTATAGGCCCAGCAAATCTAGATAAAATCACCATCATTTCAGAAAGAGAACGGGCAGGATTTGGGACTTGGGAACTCGGGGAAGAACTTTGGGATCACTTGATTTCTAGTTGGAGGACGACACAGTTGGCTGTGCGAGAGCAGCAGGTCTGGGCAAGAAGCAGGACTTGTGTCGCGTAGGTGCTGAGTGTGAGGACTCATGGACATCTGGACAGTAGGTGTGTGTGACCCGAGAACAGAGTTCAGAGGCACAGACGCCACTTGGAGGTTCCAGGCGTCAGCGACCGAGGTAAAGAGGGAAGTGCTGGAAGCAAGGGCGGTGCCGGACAGACAGCACTTATGGGCGAGCAGAAGCGAGGGCACCTGAGGCCAGGGGTGCCAACGAGGACTGGGCCTGTGTGTGTGTGCGTGCACGTGTGTGCAGAGGCCCCTCCCGGCGGAACTGCTGCAGGGAGGCCCACTGCCTGAGACGCTGTGTCAAGGCTAGTTCTCGCGGGGCAGGTCTGGGCTGGGTTCCGGTCTCTCCAGGATGCCCAGCACTTGCTGCGTCAGCCGCCTGGCCAGCTCTACATCGTTCTCTGCCCTCCATTCTTCTGATGGGTCAGGCTGACCACCTATAGTTCCCGTGAGGTGTTCGCCCTCCTGGGACCCTCCAGTCTGAAACAGGTTCATCTCCCGCACTGTCGTCAGCTGTGCACGTCCTGACCCCAGAGCCGGGTGGGTCAGCCCTTCCCCACAGTTGCACAGAGCGCCCCCCTGCGTCTCCAGGGGCCAGCAGGTGGGCCAGCCCGTGAGCCAGCCTGTGAGCCAGCCCAGGCAGCTCCCTCTCTGCATCTTGTGTGGTCGCAGCCGCTCTGCCGAAACACAGGTTCTGGCTCACACGCTATTATGTTAAGAGCCCTTTTCTTGAAAAACAAACCATAAACACTTATTTGCTAAGTGATAAATGGATTCATTCAGGAGGTTCTACTCATAATGGATTTTTAATACAGGACTGTATACTTTATAAAAGTTAAGCCTCCTGTTTAATCAGAGCACATCAGAAACATAACAGTAAACAGGTTTGTCTTTTGTCTCCAAGGCCTTGGGCCAGGACTTGGGCTGGACGGCGGCGGTCTATGCTGAGTTACCTGGCACTGACTCAAAGTTAAAGGTGATTTTTTCCCCTCTCTCTAAATTCTTCATGGTTCAAATGATAATTTAAGGAAGTGGGTTTTTTTCTGGTTTTGTAAACTTCTCTGTTGCAAAAGGGATTAAGTTGCAGGAAGCTGAATACCTGGGGAACAAGATCCACGAAGTTGTAGACTCCCAGCTTGACTGATCTGAGAGGCAGGTTAGCACACCTGAGGCCCTTCCAGCCAGCAGACCCCAGTCCCTGAGGTCTCAGCAATGAGTCTGGGGTGGAGCTGGGACCTGACTGAGTCCACGCCTGCCTCTCCACCTCCTACTGGGCATGAGCTGTCCCCCTCCCCCTTTGCCGGTTAGAATTCCGAGTGGCATTCCACACTGGACTGAGACAAGGTTGAATCAGCACGACGTTTACATACACCTTTGTGTCTGTTCTTCCCGTATCATTCTATGTAAGTGTATTCAGTGTTGTTGGGGTCAAGGCCCTCGTTCAGCAGAGAACACTGAGGTCCAGAGCCCCAGCGGACGAACAGCTGAGCCCGGGGCCTCACCGCCGGGGCGTTCTCCACGGCACACTCGCGCTCCGAGTCCCGGGCCGGCCCTAGAATGCAGCCCTCTGTAGAACAACGTCTGAGGGCCCGAGATAATATTGTTTCAGTTCTTAAAGAAACTAATTAATTTTCATCAAAAGCATTGTGAATAAAAAAAAATCAGATGTGCTGAAAACTGAATTAAAACTAATGAAGGAATATCACTGTTTGAAAACAGGTTGATTTCAGTTAATTCGGGGAAGAGCGTGCTAAGGCCTATTTTACAGGTGATAAGATTTTAACAATTTCTTCTCCACAATAAAAGCTTTTTATTAAAAAAAAAAAAATAGCTAGAGACAAAGTTAATAAATCATACCCGTCTGTGGTCATGAAGACAACCTAAGGCTGAAAGATTCGGCTCGGTCAGAACAGAGTGGCGGGGCCACGCCGGCTGAACTGGGAGGGGGAGTTAACACACGTGGAGGGAGAGCTGGTCTCCCCTCGGGGTGGGCGCTGGGCTCCATGCTCCAGCTGGGCAGCTGGGCTAATGCCCGGCCTGCTACACAGGTCCTCTCTCATGAAGGACATGAAGGCTGCGCAATAGGCCCGTGTTCTCTCAAGTCCACGCTGACGGAGGGGCTGAAGCGGGTGCCGGGGAGCCTTCGCTAAATAGGGTGGGAGCGCCTTGGCTCTGCGGTTAGAGCGTAGGCCCCCGGACCAAGGAGTCGCAGGTTCGATTCCGATCAAGGGCATGTACATCAGTAGTGGTTTGGTCCCAGGCCCTGGCCGAGGTCATGCAGGGCAACAAATTGATGTCTCTCTCTCACATCGATGTTTCTCTCTCTTTCTGTCCCTCCCATTCTATCTGAAGATAAATGGAAAAATATCCTTGGGCGAGGATTAAAAATAATTGGATGGGAGTGGGGCCACCCCGCAGTCCTTGGTTGACCTGTGTTCCCCTGGGACTCTCCCCAAGGACACAGTCTGGGTTACGCTGAGGGAACAGGATGTGGCTCCCCCCCCCTTGGCTGGCACAGCTGCTCTGGGTGGCTGAGCTGGTGGGGTGACCCAGACCTTCCTCAGAGAGTTCAGCTGATGTGTCCCAGCTGCCAAAACAGCCCAGTCTCTTATCATTGGGTGGCAGCACCGTGAAGTGCCGGCGCGTCACCCAGGTTCAGACAGACTCCCCCGGCCCCGCGGTGCAGCAGAGGCGTGGCCGCCAGCACCCAGTGCCCAGGCCAGCACAGCCTCGTGCAGGGCCCAGGCTCCTGGGAGCCTCGTGGAGGCGCTGTCCCCGGACCAGGAACTCGGAGACAGCAGAGCCCGAGGGTTAGGGACTAGGGGCCAGGCGTGTGCCCAGCGCGGGCAGCGGGAGCCGGGGCGGAACTGCCTGCGGCTCTGCTCTTCCCTTGGCCACTGTCTTCAGGGCCACCCGAGGGGCGTGTATGGGACCACATTCTACACTAGCCGACGTGCTCTGGCCCACCTGGGAATCGGCCCAGGTTCTCATTCCTGGGTCAGCTGACTGTGAGAGCCCCTGTGCACTGCACTACAGCCCTGAGAGGGAGGAGAGGGGTCAGCGCTGCAGAGGGGGACATGGGAGTCCGGGGTCACCTTTCATGCAATTTACTCCTGTCCTCTTTACCTGTCTGGGCTCGGCCTCCATGTACCACTTCCACCTGACCATCCTCGTGACTCGGAGAATCTGACAATCCCTGGCTCACGCTGGGTGGTCCTGGGCCTGGGCACTCGCTGCTCACAGTCAGTGCAGGCCCAGAAACTCAGGAGAGCGAGATGTCGCTCCTTCCCAAACCACGAGCCGTCTCCGCTGCAGAACGCTAGGGCTCCGACCTGCGGCTCTCCCACCGGGTCCCTCCGTCTCCAAGGACGCCTCTGGCACCCTCAGGTCTGCTGGGCCCTGGGAAGTGTGTACCTGGATGGACTGGCCCCTCCCCCAAACCAACAGCCTTCTGAACCACCCAGGAAATGGCTGCGGGCGGTGTTCCTGCAGCATAGGGAGGAAGTGGGACACGTCCAGCAGGCCTGCAGGACCCTGGCCACGCACTCAGAGCCCACGCGGACAGGGAGCAGGTGAGGGAGCGGCCGCAGCCCTGCACTCCTAGACGACCCCTTGAACGCACCTGAGGCTCAGAGCTGTCTGAGGTTCCTGGGGATTCTCTCTAGAGTCCTTCTTGAATTTTAATGAGTACCACAGTCACCCAGAGAGCTTGCCGGAACACACATTCCTGGACTCACGCCCTGACTCTGATGGGTCTGGGGTGGGACCCCGAGGATCGGCACTGGAGCAGGCACCCGGAGATGCGGACGCTGTGGTCCTCGCGCCCCCACACTCCGAGCAGCTCAGCTCTGCAGCTCTGCTCTCCCACCAGCAGCCTGGTGGCACCAGGAGCCCGGAGAGCTACTGGCTTCCTCAGACGGCACTGCGCACAGGAATCACTCAGGAACCTTGCCGAGACGGGCCTCGGGCTCCGCCCTCTAACCAGCTCCCACGGTACCTGTTTGGGACCATGCTTTCAGTCCAGCCCGATAATCCACAGCCGCATCCACACATGACAACCACCGGGGTGCCTGTGAAACCATCTTGCGGCAGCTGGGTGACTTCACGGGTCTCGCGGGTAGAGACCGTGTCACAGACGTAAAACATTTTTATTCTACTTTGTCACTTTTCCTAAGATTATTGTTAAATATATTGTCCCGGCACTTTTTCAAATTTTGTGGGCTTTGCCCTTTCTTGCTTCAACCTTCCCGTTCCCCACTGAACCAGCACTCCAGCAGGTTAGGGTTACTGCCCCTCCCCACCTCCTCCCTGTCCCCACTGAACCAGCACTCCAGCAGGTTAGGGTTCCTGCCCCTCCCCACCTCCTTCCCATTCCCCACTGTCCAGCACTCCAGCAGGTTAGGGTTCCTGCCCCTCCCCACCTCCTCCCTGTTCCCACTGTCCAGCACTCCAGCAGGTTAGGGTTCCTGCCCCCTCTGCACCTCCTCCCTGTTCCCACTGTCCAGCACTCCAGCAGGTTAGGGTTCCTGCCCCTCCCCACCTCCTCCCTGTTCCCACTGTCCAGCACTCCAGCAGGTTAGGGTTCCTGCCCCTCCCCACCTCCTCCCTGTCCCCACTGTCCAGCACTCCAGCAGGTTAGGGTTCCTGCCCCTCCCCACCTCCTCCCTGTTCCCACTGTCCAGCACTCCAGCAGGTTAGGGTTCCTGCCCCTCCCCACCTCCTCCCTGTTCCCACTGTCCAGCACTCCAGCAGGTTAGGGTTCCTGCCCCTCCCCACCTCCTCCCTGTCCCCACTGAACCAGCACTCCAGCAGGTCAGGGTTCCTGCCCCTCCCCACCTACTCCCTGTTCCCACTGTCCAGCACTCCAGCAGGTTAGGGTTCCTGCCCCTCCCCACCTCCTCCCTGTCCCCACTGAACCAGCACTCCAGCAGGTTAGGGTTCCTGCCCCTCCCCACCTCCTCCCTGTTCCCACTGTCCAGCACTCCAGCAGGTTAGGGTTCCTGCCCCTCCCCACCTCCTTCCCATTCCCCACTGTCCAGCACTCCAGCAGGTTAGGGTTCCTGCCCCTCCCCACCTCCTCCCTGTCCCCACTGTCCAGCACTCCAGCAGGTTAGGGTTCCTGCCCCTCCCCACCTCCTCCCTGTCCCCACTGAACCAGCACTCCAGCAGGTTAGGGTTCCTGCCCCTCCCCACCTCCTCCCTGTTCCCACTGTCCAGCACTCCAGCAGGTTAGGGTTCCTGCCCCTCCCCACCTCCTCCCTGTCCCCACTGTCCAGCACTCCAGCAGGTTAGGGTTCCTGCCCCTCCCCACCTCCTCCCTGTTCCCACTGTCCAGCACTCCAGCAGGTTAGGGTTCCTGCCCCTCCCCACCTCCTCCCTGTCCCCACTGTCCAGCACTCCAGCAGGTCAGGGTTCCTGCCCCTCCCCACCTCCTCCCTGTTCCCACTGTCCAGCACTCCAGCAGGTTAGGGTTCCTGCCCCTCCCCACCTCCTCCCTGTTCCCACTGTCCAGCACTCCAGCAGGTTAGGGTTCCTGCCCCTCCCCACTTCCTCCCTGTCCCCACTGTCCAGCACTCCAGCAGGTTAGGGTTCCTGCCCCTCCCCACTTCCTCCCTGTCCCCACTGTCCAGCACTCCAGCAGGTTAGGGTTCCTGCCCCTCCCCACCTCCTCCCTGTTCCCACTGTCCAGCACTCCAGCAGGTCAGGGTTCCTGCCCCTCCCCACCTCCTCCCTGTCCCCACTGTCCAGCACTCCAGCAGGTCAGGGTTCCTGCCCCTCCCCACCTCCTCCCTGTTCCCACTGTCCAGCACTCCAGCAGGTCAGGGTTCCTGCCCCTCCCCACCTCCTCCCTGTCCCCACTGTCCAGCACTCCAGCAGGTCAGGGTTCCTGCCCCTCCCCACCTCCTCCCTGTCCCCACTGTCCAGCACTCCAGCAGGTTAGGGTTCCTGCCCCTCCCCACCTCCTCCCTGTCCCCACTGTCCAGCACTCCAGCAGGTTAGGGTTCCTGCCCCTCCCCACCTCCTCCCTGTCCCCACTGTCCAGCACTCCAGCAGGTTAGGGTTCCTGCCCCTCCCCACCTCCTCCCTGTCCCCACCGTCCAGCACTCCAGCAGGTTAGGGTTCCTGCCCCTCCCCACCTCCTCCCTGTTTGAACCTGCATTTCCAAACCCAGCACATGCTTCTCATTACCACTTTCACGGAACATGGTCTTCGTATACTTTTGTCTGTTATAGCCCATAAAACAATTTGAAAAATTATATCTCCTTCACATATATTTACTTTTAATTCTAAGTGCATTTTACATAAAACTTGAGATCACTCTTTCAAATGTATCCAGAGGGATGGAGGTGCCACGGTGATTTGCTACCTCTTGTCATTCCTATAAAAACCTCCTTTTCAATAACTGGAAATTTTACATTATTCCTGTTCCTCCTGCAATCCATGTGCAGAATTTTATTTACTATAACATATATTATTCTTGAAAGCCTTTTATCATTGTACCCGCTTCCCTATACTAGGATGAACAGATATTCCATTAATTTTTGTTCGAATTCTTGTGACCCTAAAACTCTAAATGTTAGAAAAATTCTGGCTTGGTTATCCATTATAATTATTATTAATAATTAATAATCAAACCAACATACACCATTGCAAATTTTGACAAATATCAAACATAAAAGTAAAGTTTTCTTGCAAGTGCATCTCTTAATGAGATAAATGGTAACACCTCGGAACAAAACTGAGGTGGACAGACTCCAACCCAAAGGGGACCCCCTGCAGCGCTCCAGCCCCGCCCGTGCAGACAGCGTGCAGGGGCGCGCAGGGTGCAGGGACGGTAAGTTTACTCAGTGTGCTCCCAGGCTGGGTGACACGCACAGTGTTCGTGACCAACACGGGAGGGCACCAGCCAGTCAGAGCAGAAGCCTGTGGAGAGCGTGGATTCATATCAGTCCCTCAGGCCCTCAGGTGAAAAGTAGGGGTGGACATAACCAGCTCATCCTCACGCCAGTGCAGGGTTCAAGTGATTAGAACTGCAGCCTTGCTTTTTACCAAGAACACGCTTTCTGTCAGTTCTTAACGCTATCGCTAAAACAAAGACATCAAAGGCTCAAAATATCGCCTGTTCATTTTACAAGTCTTCCTGATGGCAACATTTCGCATAATTTTTGAGACCAGTTTCTCAGCTCAGGAGACATTTTCTCACATGCACTGGAGAAATGTGAAACCCTTTGAGAGGAGCTCACGACCAGAGGTCACCCCGCACTGTGGTTTCCACGCGAAGTCCCTCTGACTGGCCAGGAACCAACCCAGGTGAGGAGGATGGAAGGGAGGAGTCTGGATGCCGAAGGCACTGGAGCTGGACACCCTGCGGGACGGCAGCGGCCTGTGTGACTCCACCCGTCTGAGCGGACAGATCCACAGAGTGGTGTCCTGACCGGAGACAGGTTGGCGTGTGCAGCGTCTTTCAGGGAGAGTGAAGGCAGTGCCCAGCGTGGGGCATCTGATCCCGATGGGCTACTGCTCAACAAGATCCATTATCAGCAGAACAAGCAAACAGACCCCACCGGGCCAGCCGACGGGTCACCAGCCCTGCCGCATCTCTGCCCTAGGTCCAGCTCCGACTCCCAGGTCCACCCTGGGGACCAAAACGGGAAAACAGTTGTTCTTGCAAGAGTTTCTCTGGAGTTTCCACACTTGCAGGTTTCGGTTCGAATTTGGCCCCCAGGAGAAGCCCACATTTAGGCTCTCCACAGGGTAATTCAGGCCTGTAGCCAAGGTGACCCAGCTCACGTCGTGATGAGTCTATAAAACCATGTGGAAATACTCTGGAACCCACCTTGCGAAGCTCCACCTGCCAGCTGTCCCGGGCAGAAAGCAGGCGCAGCGCGTGGCAGCCCCCTTTCCCATGCCCTCCGGGACCGCTCTGCCCGAGGGAGCTGTGCCAGCCTCCAAGACGGAGCTGCCGCCGTGCCCAGGGGGGCACTCCTCAAGATCACAGAGGCGAGCGGGTACAGGGGACCAACCGCCTGGAACAACAAAGACTCCGTGGCAGGGACCACTGCTCTGAGCACGTTAATTAGACGTGGAAGGAGTGGACATCTGAAGAGAACTTTTGGTTTCCTATTATTTCTGCTATAAATTCCAATTTTTTTACATCTCAGCTACAAAGTGCTCTTGACAAAGCAAAGCAGGGGGTCCCTCGCTACGGATTCGGTGGTGGCCTTCAGGGGGCTTGGTGGCCTTTCGCGTTCTCAGATCCTTGACCTGATTTTCTTCGGGTCTGATTTAATATTCTCAGCCATACACCGTAAAGGTCTGCAGCTTTAATTACCTGCTTAATTGCCTCTCTAAGAGCTGGGAGAATATCTTTAGTGAGCAGTCATAAAACGTCACGGCGAAGTGGGAGAGACCACCAAGTGACCACGTGGCGGACCCGCACAGAGGCGGCGGCCGGAGTAAGAACTTCCAGCATGATCTCCAAGAGCGAAAGCAATCTCCCAGCGTGAATGGTCTAGTCTAGAGTTCGAAACCTCAAAACTTCTGAAGGAAGAGAAGCAAGCAGGTGTTTCTGAACTAGCAGCGTCGGAACACGGGCGCTCTCTGTAGAAGGAAGAAGAAAAGTGGGGGAAGTCGGTGTGGACGATTTAGCCTGACAAGGAATTACATGCTGAACACCAGAACAGACTCGTCACCATTCATGTTCCTCTATGCAGTAAATTCAGCTTTCCTAGGAAAACGGTTCACAGCTCACAGCCGGCCGGTCCTGTGGCCTCACCTCGCCATGACCAGACAGCAGTGTCACGGGTGGACGCAGAGTTCACGCGATGATTTTGGGAAAACCCAATTTTCCTGCCTCATCCGTGCTTTCTGAAAACGCCTCTGTTTACATCGATCACAGTGGCGGGGACGCAGACAAAGCGCCCCACTGAGCACAGTGACACCCAGAGTGTCCAGAGCTGGGAAGACACGCGCTGTTGAGTCCCTCTCGACAGAAGTCCTGAATGTTGCGTATACATACTATGAGCCTACAAAGAAATGACCTAAAGTTCTCCGTTAATTGAATTCGGCAAGTGGCTGCTGGCTAAGGTTAAGAAATTAGACCCCAGAGCCAAAGGTGAGAATCACCAGGGTTATAGGCCTGGAACGGCCACAGTTAAAACGCTCCTGTGTTTAAGTGTCTGAATACAATATTTAAATTGGAATGTTTAACAAGGGGGCAGGAGGAGGGGTGGTTGGGAGAAATTATTAAAGTTAAGTGTTGTGGAGGAGTTTGTAAGAAATCTGATTAGGCAAATTGCTACCAAATGCTAATTTTTGCCCTTAAATAATCGTCCATAATTGAGAGAAGTAAATGTACTCATGGCTCATTTGCCGGAATCCGAGTGGCCGGTTCCGCCTGGTGAACGCACTTGCACACTCCGCTAGCCCGGGGCAGCCTGCTGGCCGCTCGGAATCTGCCACGAGAGGTCAGCAGTGACATCCGGACCGTGGGAGCAGACCGCACCCTCCGGGATGGCCCAGGTCGCCCTGAGGAGCCTCCTTGGTGTCTGATGCGGCCCTGGTGACGACCGCACCTCCCAGTCATTACAGTGTAGCTGAGCATCACGGTGGTCCGACAGGAGGCACTGACCCCAGCCTCATCTCCACGGCGCCCGCACGCACACCTTGTTCGGGTGAGTGGGCAGGTCTCACAACCCCCCCACCCAGCTGGCAGCAAGAGGGTGCCAGCCTCCAAGCTGCCTTTGCGCACAGAGCGCACTGGCTTTACCCAGACCGAATGTTCATCAGGACTGGTTCTAGTACCAAAACAGCAGCTAGCTGTCCCTGCTTAAAACAGAGCTGAGTTCTGAGGCTGGAGTGTGGGAGAATCTCAGAGAATCTCTAGCCCAAAGGGAGGGCGGACTCAGGGGGTGTACTTCCCCTGAGGTTGGCTTCTCCCTGGGCTCCCCTCACTGGGGCACATGGTAACACCAACAGCATGCCCGGCTTCAGGAGAAACCAGGGGTCTGGGGTCACATCCCCCTCGGCTTGACTCCCCAAGTCCCCGCCTACTATTTCCCTTGATTTCGGTCACAGGTTAACTTCGCACGGCCTCTGCTCGAGCGTCGCGCGGGGGCTGATCGCCGGCTCAAGGGCTATCGTGGAGGAGGAGGCAAAGACACGTGAAGCGCCCGGCCACTCTCCGGGCAGGTCAGTGCCCCGCTTCTCCAGGCCCTCGGAGAGTCACCCAGCAGTCACTGCTCCATAAGTTGTCCTCAGATCTGACACAGCTCAGGACGGTCTTTGCTCCTCCGCTGCCCGGATGGAGTCTGTAAATCTGTGCATCTCCCACAGCTGAAGTGGAAGGCTCAAGTTCTTCCAGCATGGATCTGAAAGACTGCAGACAACATACTTTCTAGGGTATGCTAATGCTTCAAGATTCTAGTACATTTCAACAACATAAAACTACTCAGCAGTCCTTGACGTGTATCCAGAGGAATTTAAGTGTTCGCTACACACCATCACCCTTTAAAAAAGACATGGATGAGTCCGGCCGCTGTGGCTCAGGGGTTGAGCGTGGACCCACGCACCAAGAGGTCGCCGGTTAGATTCCCAGACAGGGCACATGCCCGGGCTGTGGACCGGATCCCCAGTGGGGGCGGGCAGGGGTGGCCGATGTTCTCTCTCATTGATGTTGCTCTCTCTCCCTCTCACTTCCTCTCTCTCTCAAATCAATAAAGTAAATTTTTTTTTAAAAAAGTACATGGATGCGCTCTGATATTTAAGTCAGAAACTTTATTTTCTTCCTGAACTCCTATTTCCATTCAAAGTATTTTACTAATCACCCTATTAGGGCCTCTGGAAAGATACGTTAAAATTTTCCCAGCAACCATATATCCCTCTGGGGTATAAATATTTTTTTCTCTTGGATTGAGTTATGATTACAATTATTATCCACACTCAATAAAAACAAATAAATGTCTAACGCAGTTTGCTATTCCATGTAAAATTGAAAAACCGCCAGAGACGCCCTCTGCACGTGCGGGCTGAGGCTCCTGCAGTTCCGACGCCCGCTTTCTACGTCGCAGATGCAACTGTGAAACTTGTTCCGTGACACAGTAGATGAGCATGCAAGGAATTTTGTTATAGAAAATGCTCTCAACTCTTTAAACTCCGGGGTATAGCAAAGTCACCTAGTGACTTATTAGTTGGAACAGACTATTTGTTCCGACGACAGATGAGCCGGTCTTGGTGCTCGGCGCAGAGGTTCACCTCCTGCTCACAGGAAGGCACTGCCGGCTGCTCTGGCCTGGGCGAGTTCCAAGCCCTGGCCGTCTCCCTCTGGGGCTCCACCATCCCCCGTGCAGCCTGGCCACAGTCGGTCCCCACGGGGAAGGGAGAGCACGAGGTGACAGGCTGGCTCGCAGACACCTGGCCAGGCAGTGATGGATTCCATTCCACGCACGTTTCATCGATGCGAGTCAGTCACTTGACCCTGGACGCCAAGGGGCTGGAGTGTCTTCCTGCTCTCAGAGCATCATCCAATGTCGTTTGTAAGAAACTGTTGACTGACGCGGCGTTCGGGCCGGGCTGCTTTGCAGACTGTGAGGACTGGAAACAGCTGACTGATAAACAACTTCATTCCCCGTCATTGGAGTGCGTCACGCTCTCACCGGCATTCAGGATCATCCCTGTGTCCAGCACCTGGATGCCTGCACCCTCAGCTACTGTCTGTAGTAACAACTCAGGTGAGTGGGACAGGGTCCCGGGGGAAGGGGCAATGGAGAAGAGCCCCTGAAACGCGGGCACCCTCTGCAGATGTGATTTTAGCAAGAGCACAGGCAAGTGCCTGAGAGAGGTTTCCCGAGACCCACCTGCGCCGGCTCCGCCCTAGGCAACCTGGGTGCTCTGGGAGGCTCGGCCCCATCTGAAGATGGCTGCTTCGGGAGGTTGGGGAGGTCGGGCTTTCCCGATCTTGTTCCGAGGTTGAGGGCACATCACAGTCAGGGTTTGACCCGATTCCCTGAGGTTTGCCGAGGGTGCGACTCGGAGGAACAAGTCACAGGGGACGAGGAAGCGTGGGAGGAGGAAAGAGGAGCGCAGTGTTGAGGACACGAGCAGGCAAGCAGGCCACAGAAGCAGCCCGGCCCGTCTTGTGAGTGGGGAGCCACGCCCCTTCTCTGTGACTGCCTCGGGCTTTCTGTCACTGAAGCCTGCGGAGTGCCCAGCCTCACTCACCGTCCATGCTGCCTGCTCAGGAGCAAAGGCTGGGAGGGCGCTCAGCGCTCGGAGCCGAGACGCGGGGAGGGAGCCGGCGGCACTGCTCCAGGCGGGCGGGTCTCTGGGGGACAGCCGTGCCCACGCCTGTGCGGACGGTCCTGTGGGGCTCCAGCTCTCACTCTCAGTACGTCTGTGCGCTCCCAGGCCTGGCCTCGGGCCGTGTACTTGGATCCATGCGGTACCTGTGTGTTTAGCTCTGACTACGCGAACCCCACAGGGCAGACGGCGGCATGAAGCCGCAGACCGTGCTGCTCAGAAGGCCCGCGCAGGTGCCGGCCAAATGACGGCGGCCTCTGTCGTCAGACCCCTCAGCATCAGCCACGTGACCAGGACAACTCTGCGAACGGTGCTGTAAGGATTCGCCCAAACCAAACATTATTAGGAGGACCAAGTGAAATATGGATGTCCATTCACAAAGTGCACATTGTGCGGCGACATGCGAATAAACAGTCTCGGTTAGCGAGAGACAGAGAGTCTGCTGATTTCAGCCTCATCTTCTGCGTGACAGCCATGTGCTTCCAATTCGCATGTCACTCAGTGCACGTGGGCCAGGGCTGAGCGCGCAGGGCGTGCTGACCGATGCGGCCGCAGCCTAGGCCCAGCTCTGTCCGTAACCGTCCCGGAGGCCAGGGCCAGGCACCTCGAGCTTCTTCGCCCGCCCTGCCCAGCAGCTCGGGCATCGGCGTGTAGAGCTCACTGCCCGAGGGGAGAGCACCTTCGGTGACGTCTCTGACAGCCCTGGGTCCGGTCCCACCCGGCCTAGGCAGCCACGGCTGGATTCTGAGCTGGTCATCTGGATAGGGGTGCTGTCTCCAGACTGTCTCAGTGGTATTGCAAACTGTCCCGAGTGCTTGGGGACTCCAGCCCGAGCCGGAGCAGCTGGGGGGCTGATGCCTGACCCCATCCCCTGAATGTTCAAGGCACACAGAAAATAAGCTGGCGCTGAACCCAGGTGCACAGTCATGTTACAGGGTCCCCTCAGATGGCTGTTCCCAGACATTCCCAGGAATCCGCTTTCAAGTGAGGAACACACATTCCACGGAACACACACGAGGTCTGCAGTCCAATTAGCGTCACCGAGGACACAGAATGTTAAGTGGTCTTCAGAATTAAAAGCAAGGGGTTGTCAGCCTGGAGGAGGATTGGTTGGGATGATAGCTTATCTGTGAGTGGCGTCTGAAGAGACATTAAACGAAAGGTGAGAATAGCAGGCAGGAGGGAGGCAGCCACCTTCTCCAACCTCAGCGTCTTCCCTAGGAGGCTCAGCGCACTGGACACCTGGATATCAGGTCAGCACGGACGAGCCTCAGGGTGTGAGCAGCGGCACCCAGACAGTAACTGACGAACCGCTGCACAGACCCTCCTCAGCCCCAACTCTCCCCTCTCCCCTTTGTGAAGAGGAGACTCATTCGCACATGAATTCATTTTGGAAGAGCTGATCCACAGTTAACTCACTGTAAAATCTTCAAAGCGAAAACCGACAACAGGTTGGCAGTTTATGAAGCATGCCTGGGTCTGACCTCAGAATGGAAATGTCCGCTCTCAGCCGAGTCTGGCCCATTTTTCTTTTCCTGGTGTGCCTCTGAGCTGCAGGAACCAGCCATGAAAAATTCATGCCAGAGGCTCCAACCGTCCCTCCTATGTCCTTAACATCTGCTGGCTTCCCGTCACAGGGAGACTTCAAAGCGGATCCACCCCTGGTGGTGGCACGCTTTCCCCGGGAGTGGAGAGGGGCGCATGCAGCGGTGCCCTGCTTCCCGACGGGCACGGTGGTGCAGACCACACTGTTATTTATCTTACCCGCGGGAGGGGAGAGAGGTCCAGGGACAGTCACGCCGTCTGTGGAACACGGGCAAAGCAGCCGGCGGTCCTGTGACAGGACAGCGTCGCACTCCGACTGCCGTGTGTTTAAAGCATTCCTCTATGTTGATCTAAACCCTCTTCATCTCTTGCTTCCCAGCAGCTTCGAGTGTAGCCAAAATATTTAGCGAATGAAAGGTGGTAAGGTTCTGAACTCTCAAGTACACAGCTGTTTGGAAAAGATACGTGGCTTCCTCTTGCTGGCTGGGGGAGAGCTCATCACTCACTCAGATGTTCTGAGACAAGGCAGAGTCTTGGGAGCTACCCAACTTCTGTGCAAGGCCATCCCTGTGGGGGGCGGTGCATCACAGCAACAGAAAACTGAAGTGGGGTGCACGGCACTCCAATGTTAAATTAATTATAGTGCAATCCACCAGGAATCTAATTTCCAGTACCTCACAATCCTGGCCGTACTCACTACGTGAAGGTTCCCTACTTTAATCTCCTGATGCTGAGGACAAATTTATCTTTGTTAAATGCTAATTGGCTGTAATATCTTTTGATTCTTCAGAAATGCTGGCTGGCAAGTTTTTAAAAACATTCATCAATCTTGTTTGGTGTTTTTTTTTAATCGCCTACATCAGAAAAAAAGATGTCTAAGTCTGCAGAACACACTGTACCCTACGACTAGCGTGAGCAGACCTGGAGAAGACCTCACCTATGGTAAACCTGGGGGCGGGGCCCCGCCGTCCTGTCTCAGGCTCCCACGCCCCTGGCGGCCAGGGCCTGGCCTGCAGATATGCTGGCAGAGCCCTCTGGGAAGTCCGGGAAGGAGCAAGACCGCACATACAATTCTGGGATTTTCTGCAGATTTATCAAGACTTCTGATCTTCACAAGTTTTCAAAATAGAACTTTTAGTGAGAAATGCATAATTGGGTGCCATGTGTCTTTTAGCTAAATCCAATATGTCAACAGGAAGTTCTCCTAAGAATTAAAATAAGGCTGTTTCCTCAACTCTTTCTCACATATTCACCCGTCCCGATACAAAGCAACGAATATACAAGGGAATAAAACGCAGTTTTCTTCTAAGATGTGAAACAAGTTTGTCCACACCATCAACCTCCATATCTCTCTCTTTCTACACATTTTACCGGGTGCCAAGAAAAGGGAAACATATACAAGGGAATAAAAGGAAAGGACTTAATTGGAATATTTATGAGCCGCTGCCAACATACTTCTTGACTGGAGGAGATCATTGAGAAGAGTTGCATACCCCAGTCCCCCACCGCCATGGGACTGCACCGCCATGGTGGCTGCCCAGCCGCCTGAGTCTCCCCACGGCCTCGATGGAGTGGGCGCCCAGGACGCGCCTGGACACAGGCTGCTTCACAACTGCATGATCTCCGCATCCTGTTGACCAGAACCTTCCTGCATCCTAACAGACGGAGGCCAATTTCCTTGTTTCTGACTCACAATTCCACCAATCTGACCTATAATCACCCTGGTATGTATATTACAATTTAGTGCTGAATCAGATCTGCTGGGCAGATAAATGGCTCTAGTTGTAAAACTTCAAAATCATTAAAGTAATCCCGATCTATTTGATAATACAATGTCCATCCTTTATCGTCAATGTTGAACAAGTCTCGATAAATCACATCCATTTCCCTTACGGGTCTGGGTTCAGAGGGTCCTTCTAACAGCAGTACATCCTGCCCTGCCTGGCTCCTGTGAGCCCGCTCCTGATCCAGGGCAGACTCCACAGCACTGACAAGGCCTGCTGCCGGCCCACTCCGCACTCAGCCTACAGTCTGGCCAGGACTCGGTCCTTCCAAGGAATCAAGCAGCTGATGGCAGGATGGTGGCCGCGTAGGAGCCTCACCAGGAACGTGGGGCCTGTAATTCCCAGTCTCCTGCCCCCGGGGCTTGCTACAAACAAACGTTCACGCAGAAAATGCTACTAGAAGCCACTGTGACCCTCCAGGACCACAGCAGCACCCACCATGAGCCTGGCCTGTGTGCGGAACAGAACTTCTCAAGCTGCCTGGAGGGGAGAGCCATCCCTTCAAGGTGTTTTTGAAATAGATGAAATCTATTAGCATACAGACAAACCCATTTAACTCACTCTTGTGATCACAATATTTTGAAATTTATCACAGGGCCTCTTCCCGGTTGCATTTTCTCAACGGCATTATCGCTGCGTTTCAACCGTGAAGCTTCACGCCGCCGCAAGCGCCAAGCGCGGCGGCCACCCTCTGATCTGCGTGCTTTCATCTCCTCGGTTCCAGTGCCCGCTGTGGGTCACGCCCCCTTCTAGCAATGAACCCTGGCAGTAGGACGCCGGCGCCTTCTCTCAAAGGCCAGGCATTTGCACTAAGCTTCCTCAAACTAAAACGTCCTTAAATAAACTGAACACGTAACTGCAATTTGTGTGTATTCTCTGCTTGATGCAGTTAAATCAGGCAGAAAAGAAACGGTCAGCTGATTATACTTAAGAAATACTAATTTGAACACAATATTAGTATAAATATTAATCAGTATAAATATTTTTGCAAGGACATTATTAAATTAAAAGAATGTAACCTGTGCCTAATCTCATCTCAAATAAGATTCACAGATACAATTCCTATACGTCAAAAGAGGTGTTTTTTTTGTTGATAGAAACAGTCTACATTAATAGTATACAAAACCAAAAAATGTTAACTCCCCCAAACAAATTTTGAAGACCTTGCATCAGAATTGTGAGTCATATTCACATTTTCTGCCCATCACGTCCGGGAAAGCAACCCCTGACAGCGGAAGGACAGACCACAGCCACAGCACGGGGAGAAGGCCGACTGCAGAACGCCCCGAGCCGGTGGCTATTCACTGACCCCGCCCCCGCCGCTCTCGGCATGACAGTTAGGTTTCGGACTCACTGGCTACGCTCAGGTGAATGGGCGGGCTGGTCTTGTTCTCTCCGTTCCGCTCGTTGACAGCCTGCACGTAGTAGGCCCCGGCATCACCTGCTGTCACCGCCAGGATCACCAGCTGATGCTCCAGCGTGATGGCTCTGTGTCAGAGAAGGGACAATGTCAGGGCTGCTCTGAGGAACCTCTTATTTGTAAGAGACATCAACTTATTAGGCCAACTGTAAAGGAATGTCCCGAGGTTTTCCAAGGTTGGAAAGGACCTGGAAGGGCAGAACCCCCGCCTGACTCGGACCCAGGGCGGAGGCAGGGCCTCTGGCGTCCAGCGGACCGCTCCTGCCAGTCTGAGGCTGCAGGTGCTCCACGTCTGCCGGCCCTCGGCTGGGAGGAAGGTGAGGAGCAGGTATATCAGAGCTTCTTCTGAAGTCTGTAACAGAACAAGCTAGAAGTCCAGAAAAGCTGGCCTTTCTCCCTCAGGCAGACCTGCCTGATCAGGCCCTTCAGGTGGAGGGCTGGACCACCAGGACCTGGACCGGGGACTGAGGAGCCTGTGTGTCTATTTCTAGACTGATGAGTACAGTGGGCACAGTTCTCCCAGAGCCACCAACTCGAGGACCCATGCTCTTCACATGTACCCCCCCACACACATCCTAGAAGGGCATGCAATCTGCTAATCATCACCGAATCCTTCTACTGGGAAAAGGGATCTCTGAGACACAGGTGACCCACCCACCTTCTCTTTAGAGATGAGGAAAGGGAGGACCAGACAGGTTAGGTTGTTGGTCCGAGGTAACACAGCAAGGTAACGATACAGGAGGGAGGACTAGGCCCTCGCACATGTACCCTGGTGCTGCCAACCCAACCACACACTCTCACAGGTCGCTTATTGAAAAGAAGAAAAGCAGTGAAGGCACAGCTCCCATAAGCCCAAGCAGCTTCGCATCAGAACAGGTGTCCTGGCACTGGTCATGCTGAGAGTCTGCATTCCTTGTACTTGTTTAGGGGGTGGGGAAAGGAACATTTATTAAAACAAAAGTACAAAGGTGGGTGAACTTCTCCTTGGCTGGTGGATGGGGCTTTGAGAGGAAGACACTCTGAGCACCAACATGTCCCTCAGTCTGGGCTCTTATTTCCTGAACCCTGGAAACGGCCGGCACCCTGGGGGACGGGGTGCCTCTCATAACACTGCTCCTCCAAGACAAGAGCTGTGTTTGTTTCAGCCCTTGGCGGCCAGAGCCCTCCAGCGTCAGATAAACTGAGATCTCTGTTCCAGTAATGTAAAAACACAAGACCCTCTCCGGAGGAATTTCAGTATGACAATCTTTCTTTCTGCGACCTTTTGGAAAACTTTTCCAAAAATTCTTGATTTTTGTACGTAATATAAAATTATCTTAAGAAGTTACTGCTCATTCAGGGTTTCTATAGGATATGTTACAATTTGAGGACTCTATGACTAACTTACCTCATTTCTTATTTAAGAAAATTTCTCTATTAGGAAGTTTTCAAGTTTTAATCCCATAAAAATATTTTTTAAAGTTTTATATTTTTGACTCCTTTATAGATTCTTTTAGAGAACCATAAAAATTATTCCATTTTACTTTAGTATGTTACACTAGCACCTAAAATTAAATATTAATATTTATTACACACGGAGTTAACACTTAATAGTATAATTAAAAAAAATAACTTTTTGCTTTAACATCTGATTTTTGTCATAATGATTTCAAATATGCCTATCATTTCTCAGAATTATTCTCCAAAAATGTCCATTAATTCTCTATATTATATGGCATTGTTTCAAGGGTACTGAAAAATAAAAAATGCACATAATAAAAATATTAAATTTTACATTTATTATAATTTATATCTTTAAGCGCATTTTTTTCTTTTAGTTTCTAATTTCTGTATCAGTTTAAGTCAAAACTCACGAAGAAAACTTATCTATTGTCAAAAACACACCACAAAAATGCCCAAACCCTTAGATTAGTAAGGGTCAATTCTCCAGAAAACGTATTTGTTTCCCTATCCAACTTTTTTTGAACACAGTGTTTCTATTAAACACACACACACACACACACACACACACACACACACACACACAAACTCTGAGTTTTAGATGAAAATTAAAATATCTAACAAACTTGATTTCAAATTTGGATAATCGTTGTAATGCTTAAGAAGGGAACCATTTTTAATTTTTTTTTCCTTTATTAATTTTAGAGAGAGAGGACAGGAGATGGAGAGAGAGAGAAACACTGATGAGAGAGCACATCAACTGGCCGCCTCCTGCGCGCCCCCACTGGGGGTCTGGCCACGACCTGGGCCTGTGCCCTGACCGGGAATCAGACCGGTGACCTCTTGGTGCAGGGTCGACGCTCAACCAGAGCCACACGGGCCGGACAAGGGGACCGTTTCAAAGGCAGCACAGTGGTGCCAAGCACCCTTCTGAGTCTTCTTCCCTCCCAGACCCTGCCTCTGCTGTGGGCCGCGCCTCCCCAGGCAGCACAGATGGGAGGAAGTCAGCCCCATTCCCCGCGTCAGGTTTGGACCTAGAACCCTAGAGGACAGCAAAGGTGCCCCAGCCCTGTTTAAGACACCGAGGCATCAGCATGGGACCAAGTTGGCCCAACAGACCCAAGGGAAGGACCAGGCTTGGGGGCCGACCGGCTCACCTCCAGGAGACATGCATGCCGGGCGCCGAGAGGCAGCCTCCCGTGGGAGCCCAGGGAAGGCGCTGTGTGCACAGAGGCAGGAGGAAGGACAGATGTCGAGGTCAGACCAAATGAAGACAGAGCCGAGAGCAACGAGGAGAGAGTGAGCTAGTGATCCTTTCACACAAACCTTCTGTGTGTTCACAAAATACTCAGTGAGAACCTCAGATTACTGAGGTTGGCGTTGACTTCCAACATCTTTTTTTTTTTAATCCTCACCCGAAGACATTTTTCGATATTTTGTTCAGATAGAGTGGGAGGGAGGGAGAGGAAGAGAGAGAGAGAGAAACATCGATGTGAAAGGGACACATCGAGTGGTCGCCACCCACACAACCCAACCACGGCCGGGGACAAACTGCAACCGAGGTACGTGCCCTTAGCGGGAATGGAACCCGGGTCTCTCCAGACCGCAGGCCAACGCTCTAACCACTGAGCAAAACCAGCCAGGGCGACTTCCAACATCTTGTCCGAATCTCCACCATTTTAAAGTAGCAATGTGGTTGACAGAGGCAGGCTTGGGTCCGCCTGCCGGCCTGTGGTGAGTCCTTGTGACTCTCTTGTTCTGGGGGCCACACCGAAGTCATCTCATCAGAGCAAAGGCAGGACCCCCGCTCTACGACTGGCATGGGGCTTTTCTCCCTCCTCAGGACACGAACAAGAAAGCATGGTGTCCCGATGCTCACAGTGGCAATTTTATGGCCATGAGGGGGAATGACCTTGGCACAGAGCTGATAACGCCAGTGGCACAGACACAATGCAATGTGCCCGAGTCCTTGACCTTGACAACCTGATGGAGCCAAGGGGCTACCCTGCACCCCTTCCTATCCCTGGACTTCCTGTTTCAAGAGCTCAGTGCTCTTCATTCAGGGTCAGACTTGCTCAGATTAGGGTGTCTGTCCCTGGAAGTGAAGACACACCAAGCAGCATATGCACTACCACCCATTTGGGGCAAAAATGATAAAAAAGTATGTGTCCTCTGTGCAGAGGACAGTGACATTACGCACGTGCTTCAATATGCATGTGTAGACATAGAATGCTAACAGCAGTTAGCTCTGAGTGCAACGATCATAGTTTTGGCTTTTGTTTTCTGTATTGTAAAATATTTTCCATGATAAATAAGTATCACTTTTGTTATCGGAACAACGATTCTCAAAATGAACGCAAGGGCCATGCTAAGTAATTACGGTAGCCAAGTTTAATACTTTGCCCGTAATATGAACTCTGTGGCTTTATTACAACATAATTCCAAAGTACTAATTTAAAACTTCCATTGACTTTACAGAAAAATTATAACATTAAAGCCAGAGAGATTTCCTGTTATTTTAACTTTATTCATGTATGGTCTCCTGTAAAATTATTTCCTTAGTCTTCCCCATCTCAATTCTGATTTTCAAAATGGAATCTCACAATCCTCACTCCCCACCCCACGGGATGACGATGAAGACGGCAGGAAAACAGCAGACACGGGACCTCGAGCAGTGTGGGCGGATGTCTGACCGCTCAGGGAAGCAGAGGCTGGGCCGTCAGGAGCAGTCACAGGGACGCGCTGCAGCTGTAAGCCTGGGGAGGGCCCCACAAGGGGACAGCTGTCAGCTGTCTGTCCAACCAGGGGCCTCGACCCTCAGTGAGAGGACTTGTTCGAAAGGGCCCTTTCTAGGCGCTTTTGGTTTTTCACCCGATTCTACCACTGCTTTCTGGAAGCAATGAACAAAATACTAATTCTCTGTTTCAGAAGAGATGGGAGCTCAGAGCGGCCGCCTGGGGTCTTTGACCGCCAACACCAAAGAAGACACCCCTGGACGGCGGTTTATGCCTGTGGCTTAGGGGCTGGGGTGGGGTTGGGGGGCGCCCAGCTGGGTGAATGGGGCTGCAACTCAGCACACTGTCCGAGGAGACAGGCAGCAGCCAGGCTGAGAGCAGGCTGTCCATCTGTGGCAGGAGGAAGACCAAAGGTGACCAGAGAGGGAGGACAGCGGAGACCGGTGGGGGCCGCTCAAGGTCCGGAGCTCCAGGCCCCAGTCCATGCAGAGACATTTCCTATAGCGTGTGTGGTTAATTCCATTACGGCAGGTACATGGAAAAAAGAGAATTAAATTTATATAAATTCTCCTTCAATCTAATTCTTCTATTTCAACTTAACTGTCAACTCTTAATGACAGACAAAATGGGGGTAAATTTATAGCGTGGGATTTTTAAATGGTAACTCGCTTGTAACCATTTGGGTGGGTAAGATATTCAGATACACACACGTCTGCCTCACATGCAACTGTGCCCAGGATTTAAGCACGGAGGCACGTGGTCGATAAACACGCATTGGATGAATGAACGAAGAGAAAGTCCGGGTGTTCACGCCCACAGATTTGCTCTGACTGTCCCTTCCGGGCTTGCAGCTACATTTTGGAACCAGAACCCGGGCCAGAGGAGTCACTTACCACCCAGCCAGCCCATGGGGAGCACCTACTGGGAGTGTAGCCCTGTCCGGAATGGGGACTGGGAGACATGGGCACCAAACCCAAGGAGCTAGCTCCCTGGGAAGAAGATATTCAAAAGACGCAAGGAGAAAAATGACATCCGTGTTAAGTCCCACAGGTGTGAAGCTAGTCTATGTATTTTTTTCCTTTTTTAAAAAAATGTATCTTTATTGTTGAAAGTATTATAGACGTTCCTCCTTTTGTCCATTGACACCGCCCCCCCCCCCCACAGCACTGTAGTTTGTGTCCATTGGTGGTGCTTATATGCACACAAGTCCTTTGGTTTGTCAGTTCCCACTCCCCACCCCCTTTCTCTGAGGTCGGTCAGTCTGCTACCTGCTTCCTCTTCATTTGATAGGGTGTTAGAGGGAGAGGAAATACCAGAGGCAGCTGCCTGTCACCACACACGCAGGTCTGCCCCCGGTACCTTCCCAGTGACAGCTTCAAAACTAGAATACGGATGTCAGATTAGAAAGGCAGAGCTAGTTCTCCAACCCAGAACATCTGTGACAGTTCCGGAGGGGACGGGCTGCTTCTGGAAGTGACCCAGAGGAAATCCCACCCACCCACAGCTCTGGGCACCCGCCCATCCCCCGCAGTGAGGCTTTGCCTCTGGCCCCCACACCGCCCTCTGCGGGCGTGGGTGCTGGCTGTGTGTCCTGTCTGCAGGCTGGCGGGGCAGAGGGGAGGCTGCAGTGGACCCTGAGAAACCCGGAGGACTGCCCCTCCCAGTGCCCCTGTCCATGTCTGCATCACAGCAGAAGGGGGCGGGGCCCAGAGTAGTTCACCTGGTCCAGCCCGCTCCCGGCCTGAGGCTGTACGTGCGCCCTCCAGAGGAGCCCTCCTCTGGGCCGGGGATGAGCCCAGGCAGTGGGAAGTGGCCGCCCAGATGACCTGGACGAGGGCCTCACAGGGTCTGCTCCTGCAGACAGGGGCGAGCTGGGGGAGCCAGGGCGGAGCAAGAGCAGGCCCCTCCGTTCCCTCAGGCTCACTTTTTGGAAGTGACAGGGCTGCCGGCACTTCCACCCAAAGCACATTTATAGGGTGCAAACCAGGTCAGGACGTGAGGGAGGCTGACGCCCCGGTGTTCACTCGGGGTCTGCTAACCCTCGAGCTAGCTCCCCACTTGGGGTAAATGGTATCAACTGTCCTCCTTTGGGGGCTAAATATCAAACACTTTCTAGAGTTTTAGTCCAGAGATTTCCACACAGACCGACGCTGCCAGGTCACTGACCTGTCAGATGACAGTCATAAATGAAATCTGCTGGGGCTACTGCCCAAAACAGTCACCCGCTCAGAAGCCAGACTGTTTTTTTTTTTTGTTTTTGTTTTTTTTATCCTCACCCGAGGACATTTTTCGATATTTTGTTCAGATAGAGGGAGAGGGAGAGAGAGAGAGAGAAACATTGACGTGAAAGGGACACATCGAGTGGTTGCCACCCACATGACCCAACCAGGGCGGGGGACAAACTGCAACCGAGGTACATGCCCTTAGTGGGAACCGAACCCGGGTCTCTCCGGACCGCAGGCGGACGCTCTAACCGCTGAGCCAAACCGGCCAGGGCTCAGAAGCCAGACTGTGATGACTCAGCGAAGAGGCTGGGAACAGCGGCCACCCTCACACACTAGGGCAAACCCACTTCACGAGACCCCACGCTGGACAACTCTGCCTCGCTCAGCACGGCCGGCGTGTCCACGTGGACTCAGCCCTCCTCCAGGAAGGGCTCCTGACCGGAGGAAAACTGATGAACGATGGACGGCTGCAGGTGACCTGCTGCAACTCGGAAAGGATCGTGCTCAGAAAACTATATTTACTCATAGTGGTGCTGCTTACATTTGCCAGCTAGTTTTAAAAAGCGTTTTAGCCCATTTGCGTGTACCCAGGGGCTGTTTGCTGTGATGCGGGGCTGCCCCAGAGCCCCAGGCCAGCGGCCACACCCCTTCTACGAGGCCGGACCCGGGCTCCAGTCTGGGCACACAAAGGGCAAGCCAAGCTTTGTTCCTGCTGAAACAGTTCTTTTTTAAATAAAAGAAAACAAGACTTTAAAAAATGTATTGAATACGTGTGTTTCGTTAGGTCTTTCTGTCCTGACATAGTGGAACGTACAGAGTGTAAATTCCACTCCAACTAGAAACCATTAAAAAAAAATGACTGAACGGCGACCACAGAACAGACGGGCATGTGGAAGCCGCTCCAGGGGCGGGCGGCGCAGGCTCCTTCTATCCCGAGGTCCTCTGAGAGCAGTGGATGGGTCTGAAATGAGTTCCTTCGTACGTAAGGCACACAATACATAATTCAGCCAAAAACTGAGTGTGGCCATGGCCAAGTACCAGAGTGTCCCCCGACTGCAAGAGAAGCCAGACGGGGCTGCTGCAAGTTGCCGGATACAAGCACGGGTGAGGGGCCTCGGGGACTTCAGTCATTCCCCAGGCAGGGGCACCTGGGGCCCGGACGCGGCCACTCCCGCCCTGTGGGTCCAGTCAGGAAGCCTCAGGCCGCCCAGTCTGCGCCTCCCGTGTCTTACTCTCCCCCTTCCACAGAGCTCGGGCACTGGGCAGGGCCCCTGCCTGCTCCCCGTGTGCCATCTGCAGGGATCAGGTCCTCCCACAGGACCCAGCGCAGGAGGAGCTGCAGGGAGAGAGCTGCTCTCAGAACGCCTTCCCTCCCAAGGCCGTCACAGGTTAGTTCCTCTTCACGGAACGCAGCGTTCCAAGGGTCCTCCCTGCTCCGTGTTCTGATCACAGAGGGCGAGGCTGTGCCTGCCAGGCTGTGCCGGCCTGGCCTCGGGTATCACAGCTGGTCTCCATTTGGGTCTAGACACACATGCTCCCCAAACTGCAGAAGTGTGCTCCCTGCTCGAGGACAAACTCAACGATGAGGATGACAATAAATCGAGATGAAAACCCGACTTTCTCTGAACTACTCTTCCTTCTGGAAACGAAGACAGCAGGCGAGGGGCCACATGTGCACGGACCGGCGCTGGCTCTGCTTGACCAGCCGCCACAAGCCGGCCGTGCTCCTGCACAGCTCTGCAAAGAAAGGTCAGCAAAGGGGGGAACACAGGACAGAGAACCTGATTTATAAACAGGCTGGGAGTCATTTACAATCCTGGTGCAGGAAGGGTCAGCACACTCCTTGTTAACTGTGAAATGCAGGTGTGTTCCAGGAAGGGTGCCTCTCCCAGCTGGGCTGGGGTCCAGGAGGCCGGCACCACCGCCCCCTGCTTCAGAGTCACCCCAAAGGTGCGTCCAGCGCGTCCAGCAGAACCGGTAGCCTCGGCCGGGAAACCGCCCCTGGTGTGATTCTGAGTCCTGACCGGTTTCTCTGGCTCCACCTCAGCAGCAGCAAGAGGGTGCGCTCTGGCCCTTAGCCACGCCCCACAAAGCAGGGCCCCCTGTCCGCTCTCTTCCTCTGCGAGGCGGCTGCTCTGCCTTCGCAGTAATGGCAGAACTTACGTGGGGGCCTGGCACAGGGCGGAATGCTCCGCACGCATGGCCGCCGTGGGTCCTCGTGACGCACTGGGTTAGGGCCCAGGACAGCTCGAAGACACCTGTGTGGGGGTCCCCGCTGCTCCCTGCTGTGTGCCCTGAGCCAGCCGCTCGGCCCTGGTCTGTGGATGGGGCCCTGTGTCAGGGCTGGTAGGAGAAACCAGGGAACCACGTGCAGAACCTGGGCAGCACGACCAGCAGGATGAGCAGTTACCGTTATCATGCCTATTCAGATAGGAACTGAGGCTGTCAGAGGCGAAGTAAGTTTTCCAAAGGACGTGGGAGGACCAAGAACCTAATGGGGCCCTTCCATCCCATCCACCCTAAAGGCAGTAGTGTCCCCTCAAGGGCCCTCACTCTCACTAGGCCCCCCTCCCTCTGCCCAGACCCCGGGAGGACAGATGCCAGAACACTCGAGGCACAGCTGGGTCATGGCGGCCAATGGTAGGGTGTCTGGGCCTCTGCCCTGTCTCTGTCTGGCGTCTGTCTGCCTGTTTGTCTCTGTCTCTTTTTCTGTCTCTCTCTGGATCCATGTTTCTCTCTTTCCCTCTCTCCCCGACCCTCTCTCCAGTTTTTCTGGGACCCCCGTCTGGTTCCTTAGAGGCTCAGACAGTGCCTGGTTTGCAGCCATGGTGGGGAAACTGGCGCCGCGGAGGGGCCGGTGCTCTGGCCTTGTGGGGCTGAGGAGCCCCACCTGTGACGTCAGCAGGAGGACCCTGCCCCACAACGTGCCGGATCCCGGGTGGGGCCCCTGTGCCTCCAAGGCTCACATGCTGGAGGTCAGGGCTTCCCTCCCCTCTCCCAGCAGGTCCCCGAGAGCGGCCTCCTCGGCTGTGTTGAAGAAGTCACCTTCCCATGGGTCAGGACCACTGCTCCTGCTCACCGGACGCACAAACAGGAGCTGGGCCTGGCCGTGAAGACGACCAAGACCGGATCCCCCTCGGTAGGTCAGAAAGGTGGTCTTTCCTCGGGAACTATGAACTCTGGGCTTCCCGGGAAGGGTCCTTCTAACCCCTTTGTTTGGAACATGAGGATGTGTCCAGAATGAGAACATACACAGGCTGCTTTGGATTCGCCTGGGTGCGGTGACCTGCCCCAAACGCGGCCATAAATAACTGAGAGGCCCGTTTGGGGAAAGTGCGAGTATATTGGAAACATTATTAACCCTGACATGAGGCCTGTGGGACCCAGGCTCTGTGCGTGTTCAGGAACCATCGCTCACGGTGCCCACACGCCCCTCCTGGAAGTAAACGGAGAAAAATACATACAAATAGAAAAAAGGGTAACGGCCACTTTTCTCCACGGCTCCCTGCCTACCACTGCCAGTGGCCTGCGTCCACGTCCACGACCGCTCATTGGTCCCTCGGAGAGCGTGGGCTCCTTGGACAGCTGTGTGCTTGCCCTCCGCCATGTGGCAGAGACTCTGCAGACGTGCCTGAGCTAAGCATCTTGAGATGGGGAGATGATCTCAGGTTTCTGGGTGGGTCCCAGTGATCCCAGGTTCTTTAAGCAAACGGAGTCAAGAGGGCCAGAGCCAGAGAGAGATTTAAGGAGGCCCCACTGCTGGCTTGGAAGGTGAGGAAGGGGCTACGAGCCAAGGAAAGCAGGCGCCCCCAGGGCTGGAAAGGCCAGAACAGATGCTCCCCGGGCCCTCGAAGGAACATCGCCCTCTGACACCTCTCCTCTGGCCCAGTGAGGCCCACCTCAGACGTCTGACCCCCAGGACTGGAAGATGATGAACCTGTGTGGTCGGAAGTAACTGTGTCTGTTTCCACAGCTACAGAAAACTCCTCAAAAATGTGAGTTCTCCGGGCTCTCGTGTCTTCGCCTCTGAAACGAGACAGTCCTGTCTAGCCGCAGAGCCGTGTGTGAGAACCACATTTTAGCAGGCCATATGCCGCGCACAGGGCCTGGCACTGGAGATGCCCATCAGTGCACCCCATTGTGACCCCACAAACTCAAGTTCATGAGGGGTTCAGAGCTCCCTCTGCGGAATGCTGGCACTCACCCATCTGTGAGGAGAACAGGAGAGAGGGTCGATACTCTCTCTTGCTTTTCTTTGGGACCTTGTCCAGCAGGCTGGGTATCAGCAGAGACCCAGGGAAGGTGGAGGGCCTCGGGGGTTCACACTGAGTCCAGAAACAAAGCCTTGAAAGCAAGGGAGGAGCCCTGGTCGGTTTGGCTCAGCGGTTAGAGCATCAGCCTGCGGTCCAGAGAGACCCGGGTTCGGTTCCCGCTAAGGGCATGTACCTCAGTTGCAGTTTGTCCCCGGCCCTGGTTGGGTCGTACAGGTGGCAGCCACTCGATGTGTCCCTTTCATGTCGATGTTTCTCTCTCTCTCTCTTCCTCTCTCTCCCTCCTGCTCTGTCTGAATAAAAGAAAAAATGTCCTTAGGTGAGGATCAAGAAAAAGAGAGGGGAGGAAGAGAGAGGCCAGGCTGGCTGCGCGGAGTTGCGGGGAGGGAGGAGCCAGGCGCACCTGCACCTGAGAGCCTGGTGGTGGTGTGGGCGCTCTGACCACACTCTGGGGAGGCCGGGTTCTATGTTTGGCACCAGACGTTTCATTCGTCCATTTGCACCTGACAAATAGACAATACGAACCCTTCTTGGGAGGTTGCTGACAGATGAGAGAGAATCAGTGGGTTTACTGGTCTCCCGATCTGGGGCGTGAGCTCAGCGGTCCACGGCCAAGGCTGAACTGGCTGGCTCCCATCCCTATGCCTGGCTGTGCTCTCTAAACCAACTCTGCAAAAGTTACCAGTGCCTGGGGAGAAATGGGTGACGGTGGGTCTGTGGCACGAAATGTACAAACGGGCAGCGAGCAGGGAACATCTCGCCTCTCTGGGAAGGAACGAAGCGAGGACGAGGGCCTACGAGGGCGCGGAAGGGACAGGCACCCACGTGGAGAAGCTCCCACTGTCCTTCCCAGGTGAGGAGTTAGACAGGCTCTGCTCCGCCACCCTGTGGAACACCACGTAAGCCATGAAAGGAGCCACCAACTGGTACAGGCGACTTGGATGCATCTCTGGGCATTCGGCTGAGTCAAGAAGGCCAAGGTCAAAGGTCACCACTCTGATCCTACTTGCATCACACTGTGGAAATGGCCAAATTACAGAGAGGGAGACAGGCTCCTGGCTGCAGGCAGGGATGCTGTGGGGAGGAAGGTGGGTGTGAGTATAGAGGGGCAGGAGGGAGGCTTCTGAGGGGGCGCATGGATCCACACCGCTGACGAGACAGAACCACACACCGTGCCATGCCCATCTCCTGGGGTTGATGGTGCACTGGAGTCGTGTACAATATAACCAGTGGGTGAACGGTACACGGGCCACTCTGAAAGATTTTTGCAGATTTCTTTGAATGTATAATTATTTCAAAATAGAAAATTTTAGAAAAACAGGGAGTGGGGTGGAGAGACTCAGGATAGAAAAAAGAAAGAGAAGCACCTCCTAACTCATCATTCTCTGGGGACTAGAGCCAACGGCTGTTCTCTCCTCCTGGGACACAGCAGCGGGCCATGGGGCGCTGGCCGGGGTTTCTCGGAGAGAAATGGTGCTGAGCACTGAGCGACAGCAGGGCGCGCAGCTGGCACAGGGCCAGAGGATCCGGTGGGGCGCTGAGGGTGGAGGCCCTGGGGCAGGACTGGCGGGGCGCCACAGCATGTCAAAGGAAGCCCAGGAGGCGAGAGCGGGCCCAGCCAGGAGACGGACAGAGACGAGCTGGGAGCAGCCTCGTCACTGGAACCTTCCAGACCCTGCTCAGGAGACCTTATCATGGAAGCCCTGCAGGGATTGCTCCCGCCCCTGCTGTGGTCCGGCCAGGTGATCCGACCCTTGGGGCGGAGGAGGGCGATAAAAGAGACAGGAAGAGACAGGGGTATTGACAGAACACTGACAATCTACAGTGGAAATAAATAAATGATGGGAATGCAGCTATTAGAACTCAAAAGGCACAGCTGAGGTCAGTTAGTGCATTTAAAATAAAAAAGGATTAAACAATTCAGTAGACTCTACGGGTCATGGAATAGGAATTCATGCTTTTAATTATAACCTTGAAGTGATATTGAAAAGAGAATAAATTATATGCACTGTGCTCCAAAGAAAAGTAGAGACATATTAGAAAAGTTTTCATTAAAGCCACCACAAAGGGAAAAAAGGTTATGGTGATGAAAGATTACTTTCGGCTATTAAAAAAAGCTGTGTAATATGAAGTAGCTAATTATACAATAAGGCCTCATAACTGAAATACAATGTGTCTTATTTTATCATCCACGTGTGTGTCTCCCTCGGCCATGGCTGGTTTAACAGTGCTCAGGTGTCTCGCGATGCTCCTCAGCTTACAGTGGGGTTACGTCCCAACGAACCCAACGTGAGGTCCAAATGCTCTAAGTCGAAAATGCCTTTAACACTACCTTGTAACCCTGGCCAGTGGTTACAGCGTCAGGCCTGCACACCCAAGGGTCGTGGGTTCAATTTCTGGTTGAGGGCACATATCTGGGTTGCAGGTTTGATCTCCCTGCCCTGGTTGGGGTCATGTGGGAGGCAAGCAATCAATGTGTTTCTGTCACATCGATGTTCCTTTTTTCCCCCTTCCTCCCTCCCTTCCACTCTCTCTAAAAATCAATGGAAAAAATATCCTTGGGTGAGGATTAACAACAACTAAACAAAACCCACAAAAAACAAAACACAAAACACTACGGTGTAGAACGCTACAGAGTGTGGGTGGCTGACCCTCACGGTCTGGGGGTTGCCTGGGGGCTATGGGTCTCTGACACTGTCCAGCATCACCTATCAACAAACCAGAACAAGATCAAAATTCAAAATTCGAGTTTGGATTCTACTGAATGTGAATAACTTTCACACCATCATAAAGAAAAAAAAAAAAAAATCACAGGTAAAACCATCATTAAGTCAGTAAAATAAAGGAATTTGCTAAAAACGACATTTCATTGTGCAAATATTTGAGTTAGGAACATTTCACATAGGGTAGAGCAAGACAGGTTGGTAAGGAAAGAAAGTTACAGGGAGCGAGCTCGGCCGAGCTGAGCACCGTGGCAGGCCAGTCTCTGCAGCAAGAACAAACCACGCTGGCCTGCTGGTGCACCTGGGCTTCTAACAGGCCCCTGCAGGTCGAGACGATATCGCGAAGGGTACAAAGGGCTTTTCCCTTTTGATGTGGGGATGAAGCGCCTGTGCGTAGGAGTGGTTCCGATGAAAAACTCTGCGCACTGCTGCGCTTTAGGAACTGTTTGGTGTGTGATCTCAGAGTCAACAGCGCTTTGCTTTCAAGAAAGAACAGATAACAACTTGTACAGTGGAGAGCACATCAATCCAGCTAAAATTTTCATCCCTGAACAACACGAATCAAGATGCAGGTATGTCATTATTCAGACACCGAGTTGGCTAAGAGTTAACAGAAGGAGAGATTTTTAAAACATAAGAAAACAGAATTGCTACCTTCCCCTGTAAGAGTAGACACACAGGCGGGGAGCTTTCTAACACAGTTCACCAGAATATAAAGTAGGACGCTGGCCACACGGAAGCCTGCTCAACGAAAAGGCTGGGGACTGGGTGCTGGGGCCGTACCACCCTGTAATCTAACTGAGAAAAACGTCTGGATTTGCTGCAGACACTGGAAGGAACCTACATAGTTCAACAGTCGTGGGAAAGATATTTGGTTCCATCTCATAGAGACAAGAAGCCAAACTTCACCTGGAAGAGAGAGAAGTGCAGAATGAGCCAGAAGAAAACCGGAGTCAAGCGCCCACGGACAGTACCTCGGCCAACCTCGAAGGAGGCGCCAACAGCAGACAGTTCCAGCGCTGCCCTCTGGCAGCAGGCTCCCGGGCAAGGGCAGCCAGGCTGAGGGCCCACACTGTCCGCGCTGGAGCAGACGGGTCTCACGTGCTCGGGGCCGCCCGCCGGGGGCAGGGAAGGCCCAGGAAGGACGAGGAGGACGGGGGGCCCGCTGCACTGCCACGTTCGAGAAACTGGGTCAGAAAGGCTGAGCGTCTCCGGCGAGATTTAGTTGCACATTTTAACAAGATTCTAAAGAACATTCCAATTAAACTTTCTGAAAATGGAAAAGAAATATTTTTCAAGTTTTTAAGAATAAAAAAGTAATTTAAAAAAACCCCAAAATTGTTTTAAAAAGGAGAATAAAAATGAGGGACTTACCCTAGTAGTGATCAAGTGACATTAAATCCATACTAGTATAAATAATTACTGAATAATAGATAACTGAGGGAGAAAGATTAATTTCCTCACAGGAGAATTCAAATTAACAAACGTAGAGGTAATGAGGAAAATAGCCACAGAAATCGTTGCCGACAAGACCCACTGGTGAATGCTAAAATTAGTGAGCAAAACCTTAGGGAGAAACAGGATGTTAGTATAACCTGAAGTATCTAATCAAAACATTTACTAGTTGTTTGTGGGTTTTTTTGTTTTACTTAATCCTCACACGAGGGTTGTTTTCCATTGATTCTTAGATAGAGTGGAGGGAGGGAAGAAGGGAGAGAGAGAGAGAGAAAAACATCAATATGAGAGACACATAGATTCTAACCAGGGCCGGGGATTGAACCTGCAACCCAGGTACGTGCCCTTGACTAGCAATCGAATCCAAGACCCTTGGGGTCTGAGGGCTGAGGCTCTAACCGCTGAGCCACACCAGCCAGGGCATGTTTGTGGGGTTTTAACTCATGACCACTAATTCTGTGATTCTCTCTCCAGCAGGTGGAGTTTACCCTTCCCTTGCCTGTGGGCTGGACTAAGAGACTGGCTTCTAAGAACAGACCAGGAAGAGGAAAGACAGTAGCTTTGCAGTGACCACCCTGGCCGACACCACGCCGACCAAGCGAGCAAGGCTGATGTCACCAGGAACCAGTGACGTGCACACCGCAGGCCCATTATGAGATGAGAAGTTCACCTCTCGGGGATGCTTCCCCCGAATCTACGTCAGCCAAATCGTGAGAAAACCGTAGACAAGGCAAACGTGGGACGCTGGACAAGACAACTGGCCAGTGCTCTTTAAGAGTGTGAGGTCACGAGAGACCAGGGGAGACGGAGACTCTGCCTCTGGCTGGAGGAGACAGGAGACACAGTAATGTCGGGTCTTGGATCTTGGACTAGATCCTGGGACAGAGAAAAGGCATTAGGACCAAAAAAATGAGAAAAACTAAAGTCTCCCGTTCAGTTAATAGCCCGTAGCAATGCTAATTTCTCAGTTTTGACGGATGTGCTAGTCATGTGAGACGTTAACATTAGTGGAAGCTGGGTGAGGAGAACAGAACTCTCTTACAACTCTCTCATACCTAAAATGATTCCAGAATAAAAAGTGCTGTCAAATGAAATTGAACGAAAACAACAGAACGCTGACATCTGTACAGAACAGAGAGCCTCAAGACAGACCATGGTATATATAAATAATTAATATGAAATAAAGGAAGAGCTATACAGCAATAGGACAGGAGTAGCCAATTCAACAAAACACCCTAGGCTAGCCGCTCAGAAAACCAAAATGTAGATCCTTACCGGATGCCAACCGGCCATACAAAATTCCAATCAGATTCCCCAACGGAAAACAAATTACACAAAAACACTTTATAAATCACGATATACACATCATGGGCTATAACACAACCGTTTAAAAGAATGAATTCGAGCCACACGAGTGCAGGTCAGTGATTTTTTGGTAGGTATTGTTGAGTTCGAAAGCAAGATCTAGAAAGGCATGCACAGCACGACCCAGTCTGAGTCAACGGCGATGACAGTCACCTGTGTGTCTGCGTGGGCCTGTGCGCGTGTCTGCATGGGACTAAAGACCATACGGATAGTAAGAAAAGATATACGTGGGGCTATTACCATGGGCTGGGTGAAGAGAGAGAAAGTGAAAAAGAAGGGAAAAAAGCAAAAAGAAAAAAAGAAGAAAAAAACTTTTTAAAAAGATGTATATGACCACATTTATGCATATTTAAAATTACAATGTGTGTGAATATATGCTTAAAGAAAGTCAATGGTCAGAACTGAACCTTATAAAAATAAAATTTAGGTAAGTGCATATCTAAGTGCTAAAGGTAAATGTACTTCTCTGAGTATAAAAATTAGGTAATAAATAACAAAGGATGAGATTAATAAACTTGACGACATAACATTTATAATTTTAGTTTACGTAGAAAATAAGAAAACGAAAAGGCAAACTGGCAGAAATGCATAAAACAACAAACTTCAATAAAAATTTAAAACGCACAGCGTGCATTTGAGAAGCGCTCAGCATCGGGAACAGCAAAGGGGAGAACCGAAGCTGGAGGACACTGCTCCGTGCAATCCCGCGGGCTGAGTGCCTGCAGGCGGTCACGGGACAGGAGAGGCCGGCCAGGGTGTTCTGGGCTGGGCGTGGTGTGGGGGAGAGCAGTCTGGGATGGATGGGGCCACCCCACCGGCCAGCAGCTTCGTCTTTCAGGAGCCCGGTTTCCCGAGAAGGACACCCACACACAAGCAAGAATGTTGCCTCAGCGCCAAGCCTGGAGACCCACTTCTGTGTTCTGTGAAGGATTAGGGAATTCCTCTCAGTCACTCTACAGAAGCCTCTTCTGTTTACCTGGTCACCGCGAGCCCGGGTATCAACTCTCGAGCACCCCTTCACTCCACGCAAAGACCTCCTCGGTCCTCCCCAGATTCGCCTATCCAGACTCCACTCTCCCTTCATTTTACGGAGCTGTTTTCTATCCCTTGAAACTTTTTTTTCTTCCTCTCCAACACACCACGAGATGCAAACTTTTGCTGCTGAGCAAATCGAGAGAGGCAAAGGAAGAGGAAGACAGCACAAATTGCGGATCCATTCCACTGGTTTCCAGAGCAGGTGGGTTGGGCTCAGAGCAGTGTGTGGTTTTTAGAGCCAAAGGTCATGGATTCTATTTCTTAGCACCTTCGTGATGTCTGCGTGTGCATCTGATCATGAATTATTGCCTTCCCAGAAACACATTTTGTGAGAGCTAAAGTGAGATTTACTGTCCTTGCTGATATTATCCTGAGCATAATCAGTCAGTTGCTCAGATTTTTACTACTTGACTCGAGCAAGAATACAAATGGGTCCGTCTCCATCCCTGTGACTTACCCCACCACTGTTTCAACGGGGAGAACTCCAACTCCCGTCGGAAAGGGCACATTGTGAGTTAGCTCTCAGCCCTGATGGGCTGCGACACAGCAGTGTCCCTTCTCTGAGGTTCGCCTTCCCGGACAGACGCGGGGAGGGGGAGAAGGGAAGCTGAGAGACAAGCAGCCGACATCCAGGTACAGTGTGGGACGGAAGGAACCTGGGCCCGGGACAGCCAGGCTCCTCCTTTCCATCTTTCCAGACACCAACACTCCTCCGAGCCCCATTTCTGAAGTTCTGTGTGCTTTATATCCATGGCTGGGCCCTGGAATTCCCCTCTGTCGTAAACTCACAGCATGATCTACAAGACTTGAGTCGACCCTTGCAGCAGCCCTCCAGCAGGTGTTGGGGGCGCGGGGCACTGACAGCCAGGTCTCCTTTGGCCTGCCATGCTGGTGGCTTCAATTTACAGACACCATATCCAACATTCTTGCACAGCCTGGAAAAATATAACCACAGCACCTTACGCTGCGCCACTGAAGTATGCTGCATGGCCGAGGTGGCCGACGCCCACTGACGCAGCCACCCAGGGTGCTAGGACACTCCTGTGGTGGACGGTCTGGAGTCAGTCAGCGTGACCTGGACAAGCTTCCAGGGCTAACGGAGGCTCCATCACCCATCTGAGCCGAGCAGTAATGACACCTCCCGGGATCGCTCCGCCGCAGGAAACAAACCAGCTAACACCCGCACGGCTCCTGGTGGAGCGCCGCAGTTCATCCTGATGGCAGCAGCAGCACCAACAGCTATCACTTTATTTATAACACGTCCGTCAGTCTTTACCGAGAGGACAAGTTCGGTGCCCAGGACTGCATGTAGGGCGACAGACAGAGGCGCTCAAGCAGCTGTCTTCTGGACAAATGGAGGAGGGAATGACCGCCGGCCTCGGAAACAGCTCTTGGCGACCCCAATGCTGGTCCCGGCTGCGTGTCATTACCTTGCCTTCGCTATTTTCTTTCTTTTTATTCTAAAACAATTTCCAGCCTCACTGAGGTATAATTGGTATATTAAAATATTTCTTTTCATTAAAAATCATCCTCAAATAAAAAGCAGCTAAAATGGGAACACCACGCCTGAAGTGCAGGACGGCTCACTTAAGGCCGCGGAGGCAGGAAGGGCCCTTCCGTCACGCGGGCCCCTTTGGAAAATGCATCTTACATGCAGCTGATTACTCTATTAATAATGGTCCTGTCCTTTCAGGGGAATATAAGAAGACACGATTTAAAGCTAAGAAAAGGAATCATTTATAGGACCTTAAATCGTGGAGTGATGCCTTCACATTTAAAAATGTGTTATTGTCTTTTATAGAAACAGACCAAAATATTGAACCCATATAACCTTTAAAATTGCCATAATTTTTAAGGGACATTTGGGTAGATATTTTTCATAACAGTGCAATCATTCTCCTTAATGTTTCTCATTTTACCATTGCTCCATTGGTAGAATTCTGGAATCCCTTGGCCTTTTTGTCATGATCTCCCCCACAACTCTGTGTGTTACTGTGAAACAAATCTTCTTCCTTCCCATGTATGCAAGGCTTGAGTTATACAATGTTAACATCGCACGGTCTCAAAGCCAGGACAGGATGTGTGCTGCAGGAGCTCACTGTAGTGAGCCTGAACCTAAGCAGGAGCCAGCAGTGCCCTGAGGTTCAGTAAACAGCTCAGAGTGAGAACAAACAGGATGTGTGAGTGAGTGAGAGGGTGGAGGGGTGGTGGATGAACAGATAGATGGATAAGTGGGTGGATAGATGAATGGGTAGATGGATGGATAGACAGATAAATAGATGGATAAATGGGTGAAGGGATGAATGAGAGGGGGGACAGGTGGTGGATGGATGGGTGGATAAATGTGTGGATGGATGGATGCATGGATGGATAAATGGGTGGATGGATAGATGGATAGATGGATGAGTGGGTGGAGAGATAGATGAGTGGGTGGATGCAGAGATGAGTGAATGGATAAGTGGATGGACAGATAGATACATACATGCATGAGGGAGACAGAAGAAAGAGATAGTCAAATTCTTGATGAGGGACAATCAGTTAGGCAGTGGGGAAGAAAGTGAGAACATGAAAAACCTGGCTTGTACTACTCATTGACTCATCAACTAACGGGGTCAGCTCTCTGCTGGGCCCACTTGGCAGGAGCAATGAATGAGAAATGTAAGACACAGTGCATACCTTCAAGAACATACACCCTAGTAAGGAAAACTAGAACGTAACTCTCCTGTTTGCACGAGCAATCCCTGGCGGAGGGGGGGTGGGGAGGCCAGAAGGGAAAGATGCATGGGTACATCACTGTACCCATACAGTGCTCTGTGGTCACAGGGGCAGGCCCTCTCAGGACACTCACTTGGAGCTGCACGTCAAATCTGGCCAGTAGGGATGTGGGCATGGGTGTCCAGGATGGTCTGGGGCCACGTAGCCTAAGAGGCTTAGTTCAGGGCCCATCCAGTTTCAAAGCAATGCCAGGTGTCTTTGTCCCATGTTTGTCCGAAGGATCCAGAACTACTTATGTCCCTAGGGCACATCCTGCCGTCACCATCCTTAACTTTGATCATTTCCAAATTGATTGCCCTTCTAGTGACAGAGACGGGGGGCTTCCTGCAGCTGAGAGGGTACTTGGTGTGAGCTCCCACCTCCCCTAGTCTCCACCACCGCCCAGCCCTGCTCCCCAGGACCCAGCCTCACTCAGGGGAGAGGCTGCTCAGAGGGCGGGGTGAGAGCAGGAATGGGTGAGTCTGCTCACTGAGCAGTGGCACCGCCAGCGCAGTTTCTGCCCACCTCTGGCCTGTCCCAGGGACCCTCGGCCCGGGGGGTGGACTCCCAGGCCCTCTCCGAGAGTTGTTCCCAAGCTCAGTCCTGAGTCCGGTCCGCTGTCTCCCAATGGCTCCGTGGGCACCTAGCCCACGCTTTGTCCTCTCTGCAGATGACCGAGCGCAGCCCCTGGCTGTCTGCCTCTGACATGGGTGGCAGCGAACACTCTACGGATTTGAGGTAAAGGGCCCCAATGAGGTGACCTCCCAGGGTTAGACATGTTTTTACGAGGTGCCAGACCTGCTGAGCAGATGCGGGACCGCATGGGAGCAGATCATCACGGTTCTGCCAGGTGGGTCACCTGCAGCGGGCCAGGGTAGCAGGAGAGTGGGTCTCAGACTCCACTGTACTGGGGTGAACTGGCCAGTGTTATACAAAGAAAAGACAGCTGTGGGTCAGGCAGCTTAACAAAAAGACATCAGCACCCAGAACAAGGAGGCTCACTGTTTATAAAAAGGCACTTTGGGTATCACTGTGGGATAGACATGGAGGGAACTAGAATAGATTTCACACCAATGCCTTAGAAAAGCTAATGTTTTAAACTGGTTTCTGCAAGTATTTATTTATTCTCTTCATACAGGCTAATCCCCAGGGTACAAAGATGCCCTCAAAGCAGTTAAAAGTCAAGGAGGGCGCGAAGTCCTCCTTCAGGGCGGGCATTTTTACCTTGTGATCCTGTTGCCTCCCCTCTGCCCATGAAACAAGCAATTTCTGTGTACTTTCCCGAGCTAATCAGAACTTAGATGCATTGAGTTAGAAAAAAGAGTTTTGTCAATTATCATCAGCATGCAAACGAGGCAGACAATTACACTAAGTGGGTAAAGAAGGAAGAGGACTGAGGCCACACCCGACGGCACAACAGGTTTCTTCCGCGTGGGAGGGATTCTCAGCACTGATCTCGACAGTGAGTCTTTTCTGGGGTGAAAGAACTTTCACGATAATAATTGTCCTGTTAAGAGAAGTCACATTCTTATTTGCAACCTGAAAGCAGAAGCAACAATCCCGTCCGCCCACTGTGGTGTAAGGGGCGCGGTGCCCATTGGTTCGGTTTGAGCAAAAGAAGAGCCATGTCCACCCCCCATCTCTCCTCGTGTCCTTGTTATTTTCTAAAAGAGGACGTGGCTGCTGTTCCGTGGGCCGAGGTGCTCTGGGGGAGGACCGGGCCCTGGCTGCGGAGAGGCGTTGGCAGAGGAGGAGCCTCGGGAGTGCTCAGGGACAGGGGCGTCCCCGTCTCCACCTCTGGCCCAGAGCACACTTTCCCCAGGATCAGAGAGAGGGCCAGAAGCGGTATTTACCGTGTAGAGCTCACTGGTACCAGCCGCTAGATGGTCCTGACTTGAGCTCACGGCCGGGACTGGGAGATAACGAGGTAACTGCCGGCCAGAGCCATTGATGGGCCCTTTGCACCTCAGCCTGCGTTCTTCCTGTGGAGAGGTTTCTGAGGGCGCTGCCCAGACCCTCTGTCCTTCTGTCTCACCCGCGGGCTCTCACGAGGCCAGGATTTCAGATCCCGAACCCCACGCACAAAAGAGGTGGTGTGCTTCCATCGGCGAGCTCTGCGTCCCCTGGACCACTGGACAACAGCCCCTGCACGTGCAGGCAGAGGGCGGCTGCGGAGGCTGCGCCTGGGCAGCCCGGACACGCGTCCTCCGGCATGGCAGTGCTGCTTACAGGGAGGCGGGGACGGCGGGACAGGGGGGAGGAACCAGCACCCAGAATGCCAAAGGAAGCAAAGGTAAAGAGAACCAGGACCCGGGAGGAGAACCATGTGCTTGTTCTGCTCTGCGGCAAACTGGCTCGCCCCACTCTAAGAGGGAACACTGGGGTGTCACAAGCACGGCCACACAGAACCCATCTCACAAAGCAAGAGGACAGGACCCGGGACCCCGTCAAAGTGTTTATCTAAAACAAACACCAAGTTTACGCAAGAAATGTTGACCTGGTGCTTTGCCCGGGAAAATGAGGTGAGCACGCAGTGAGTGAGGAGGCGCCGTCACCAGCACCGTCTGCGCTTTGGTGCTACGGGAACTCTGAGAGACCAGCTCCTCTCTCCCTGCCCCCCTCAGACTCAGAGCTTGGAAGGGTGGCGACATCATGGGCGATTGCAGTATTCAAATTAAATGTCCACAATTATGGGAGAATTTCCCAAATGCATTGTTTCTTCCCACCAGCAGCCAGTTACTTTATGACGCACTGACACCGAGCGTCTGTTAATAACACAATCACTTGGTTTGTAAGGTTGCTCTATGTTTTCGTGTCTGTTTTTACGTTTTTCTAAGCAGACTGGCCTTAGTTTCTTATTCATAAACTGTCCCCCGAGATTTTCACGCAGTTGCATCTTTTTATTTTATTTATATGAATACCATCAACACCCAACGATAAAAACCGTTTTTCATTCATGGACATTTAAACTACCAGGCTGGACGCTGGCAGCTTGGCCTTCCTCGTGAACCAGCGTACTGGACACTTGTTTCTTCCACACAAGAAAGCGCACAAGGTCACGGACCCAAACCAAGGCCTGTCAGCGCCTCTGTTGGTCTTTAGCCCCTTTGAAGTTCTGGCCGCGACACAGAAGAGCAATCACCTGGGCTGACCACCCAGGAGCAGGACTGACGCAGCCCACGCGGAATGGCTTTCTGAGGCCCAGGAGAGACACCGTGGCCAACTTCAACTCTGTCCTCTTCCTCTTGAGGATTGAATTAGATGGTATATCTAGTCTTAAAGATGGTGTGTTACTTGCATCAATTTAAAATAACACCATTAGAACAGAAACTCTGCAGATTCTTAGCCAAATGATAAAAAAGGGAACATCCATAATTTAATACTGTCTTTGTTAATTTATTTTCCCTCTAAGGCATTCAATTAAAGTGTCACACAATCAAAGCTGCTGCCACAATGGGATCCCCAATCCCATTAAGTGTCAAGGATGTTAAGCCAACAAAACCAACAGACTCTTCAGTCTGAGCCCATTTAGGTGCTTCATGGTGCTGCCGGCGTGCCTCCCACCCGGGAGCGTGGACTGGAAAGGCGGTCTCGATGTGTAATCACGGGAGCACTTTAAAATAATAGACCCCACGGGCCCATCAGCCTTGTTCAGTTCACACTACATAATTATAAACGCATCATTTGGGTTCAGCTTCAGTTTGAAGTCCCCATACCGCCACGTCTTTCTGTGAAGATGAAGTATAGTTTGGGATATTTATGGATCATGCTAGATCACTTTTGATCCAGAGAGACTCCAGCCTACCAGAAACACAGGTGACATGCTTGACCACAGTGGAAACCAAGTGTACGCTCACACTCTCAAGGCGTGAACAGAGGCAATCGCGCGTCTGCTCAGATGCGGGGACAGCTGTCAGCGGAGCACAGACGTTCCGACTAGGTCTGCCACGTGTAAAAAGAACGAGACCGTGAACTCTCACCCAGCCGGTTCGAGAACCATGCCACAGGAAATGGAGTTTCTCAAGGAGGCTTTTTCTTCGAAAACACTTGATGAATGCACTGTTTTAAGAATCTTCGCCATGAGGGCTCATTCTAAGATGTGGTATTTCCTTGCTCCCTCCTGCTGACATATTGAGGAAAATGCTACTCAACTATGGGCCAATGTCGGTACAGAACCTCCTGGCCTTGGAGTGCCCTCCTTCCTAACGGAGAAAGCACGCTCCTTACAGGAGGAAGGCTGCCGTCGTCCACCACAGGCGTCACCAAGGTGGTGGCCACGACAGCATGGAAACTGCACGGCACCGTTTGACGTCCGAGCACGGGTTAAAATGCAGGGCCTTTTCCCGAAAGTAAGGTGAGAGAATCATCGAGAAAGCGTTCAGACTGCTTATGTGAACTAAAATCACGTCAGGGAGGCCAGCTCCACATGACGATGCCCCGCCCCCTGCCGGCCCTTCCGGGGCTGTCACTGCTCACCACGGGGGTGGGGTGGGCACATCTCCTTTCACGATTGCCACACACCGGCGGTACTTCACAGACGTCTGTCTGCCAGGTCCCTGAGCCTAAGAGCATTGTTGCACAGTGATAAATAAATGTGTCTGTGAGACGGCACGAAGAGCTGCGAGCTGGCGGTCAGTCCAAGCCTCGGAATGCCCACTCTGGCCTCAGGCCTCAGGCCGGACACTCCACCGGCAGCCAGGGGGTGGATCCAGGTGGCCGAGAGGCCTTGGGCTGCTGCGGCGGCTGGACGCAAGGGCGCACGCCTGGGTTCTGGCCCTGCTGCACCACAGGTTTGCGAATTCGCACCAGAGGCTGCTCCCTTGCCTGTGAAAGGGCAGCCACGCTACCTGCCCTGACTGCCTCACCAGGTAGGATCGAGTTGGATTGCATGAGTAAACACCGCGACAGCCATGGAGTCGTGTTCAAACATCAGACTGTTTGTGAACAGGCTTAGGAATATCTATTAAGCAGCATACTAATCAGGGCAAATTAGTGCACAGCCGTCTGAATATAAAGGGTGGGACAAAAGTCACTTGAAGGTCAAACGTGGGTTTCTGAGGTCTGCAGGTAAAGAATTCATTTTATGTCTCAAGTGTCTTTCTCCTAACACAAAGTTTGCAGCCCTTCAGTGACTCCTTTATCTCACCCCGTGTAAGTGCCAAGGGGCAGAGAGTCAACACAGGAGAGGTGAGTTATGGAACAGATTTTAGAGAAGAATATCCTTGTGATCAGCAACGAGGAAGCAGGGGTCTGGGGCAGTGGGGAAGCTTGGAGATGGGAAGGAGCTGGCCCATGGGGGACAGACACGACCTCCTGCCGGATCCGGCTCTTGCAGGTACACACTGCTCTACGTGATACAGTTCTCTGCGTGTTACCATGGAGATGTCGAGCAGTCCCACTATATGGTGGGTTATGCATGACATGCTCAGGTCTCAGTCACAAAACCAAGGTCAATTTCTGTTATATGTTCTTTCCCAAATTCATCCTTGCCCAGGAAAGCAGCTTATTGGCACACGATTGAGGTCTCTGCTTTAATTCTTCCAGAAAAATAAATATTAGCAAAACACTTCCTTTTCATCCTTTCGGTGGTGGTGTCTCATGTAATTTACAGGGCTGTCGATATACCTTGCAATGATGAATAACTATCGTATATAATGACTGCGTGCTTAAAATCCATGCCATCCGCAGAGTGGTTTATACCCAGTCACACGCCGTTTCCTGCTCAGCCTCATAACAACCCTGAGAGACAGGTGAGGGGAGCCACAGCCGGAAAAAAGGACAGAAATAGACCTGACCCGGTTCATTATATGGAGCTAGAAATGTCAGATGAGATTGAGGGACTGGCACGATTTGTTCGAGCGACAGGAATACAGGCCTTAAATGATTCCATCATAAATCTGACAGTGTGTTTCCAGGATGGGACTGGGAAGCAAAGGTGGGGACACACACTCCTTGGTGCCCCCCAGCACCCTCACACACCTGCTCCCGGGCTGTGCACACTGGGCTGGACCTGTCTGCCTACACGTCTGTCTTCCCTGAGGACAGAAAGCTCCTCTGGAGCAAATACCACTAACTCATTCACTCTCTCCCATGGATTCATCCCACAAATATTTACTGAGCACACACTGCACGCGACTTCCTCCCACACTCCAGGCCCGAGGGCCTGGCACTCGGCCTGGCGCCGCAGGTGCAGAGCAGGGGCCTGTGGCTGGCACAGGGCGGGGAACAGATCACTCTGGGTCCCGCAGCGGACGGAACCCGCCTCGCGAATCAGCGCCAGTACTGGTCCCGAGCAATTGAGTTGTAGGAGAGGAACTGGCAAAGGCGTTAATTATTATTTCATTTTAGGAGGCAATAGTGACTGCGCATAAGAATTTAACAGGAAAATATAAAAAATTTAAATGTTATGGAAACGACTCAGGAAACGTCGGCCTGAGTGACCAGGACAGACATGCGTGTGTCAAGAATGGAAAAGGGTGGTCTGCGGTCAGCGAGAAGAGCTTCCTTCCTGGACACACGGGGAAGCCGACCCCAGCAAAGCCACCCGCTGCTTCAGGTGAAACACAGAGGATCAGGCTGCACCACACGCAGCTGCCCACCTTCAGTGACCTCTGACCCCCAACATGGCACCCATCCACCGTTCCTCCTGATAGAAACCAGAAAGTCCTACGAAGGCAAACAGTGACGGGAGACTGTTAGGAAATTAGAACAGACACCTCCAACCACGCCTAACCCTCTGATTGACCAGGACCGACTACCAGTCCGCTCGGGTGGAGCAGGGACCCTGGCGATTCCTCCAGGGACAGGCCTGGAAGAGCGGGACGGGGCTCCTGACGGGCTAAGCCCACTGCCCACTGCACCTGGCACTGCCCAGCCTTCACGGGTCCTCAGCCATGGACTCTGCAGAAAGAACTCGCCACAGAGGCAAAAGGCTTCCCTCAGAGCAGAAAGTGGGTCATTTAACCATCTTGTTTAGAAGGTGTCCCATCATGGTTTTTGTAGCACAGGGCACTGATGAGCACCCCCAACCATCAGAAGAAGGGGACCCACTGTTTCCCAGCCCCTAGCACAGCAACAGAAGGCGGCCGAGGCAGGCTCACCCTCCCGCACCGAGCAGGCCCATCGGCCACGGCAGTGGGCTGGGCCGCACAGACGAGGTGTCCGTCAAGCCGGAGCCCCCTGAGCAGCAGCAGCCGGGAGAAGTCCTCTCCTTCCCCCCCAGGCCTCAGACTTAAGGGTGAAGCACAGTGTGTCATCCTCAAGGTGTATCCTTAACAACGAGGCAACATTCTTATTGAACATGGAGTTCTAGCCACAGGGAAGAATAAGGACTAAAAGGAAGAAGTCGAGTTGTCCCTATTTGCAGATATGATCGCCTCCATGGAATATCCCAAAGAAGCTACAAAGCAAAACCTCTTGGAACTAATACATGAGTTGAGTGAAGTCACCGGATGTAAGATAAACACATGCATGCGCACAAAAATAAATCAATTATATTTCCACGCACTAACAACAGACATATGGAAATGACCGTTGAAGGCACAACGCCAATTATACTTGCCCCAAACAAAATGAAAGGCTTACTATAAACTTAACTTGTACAGACTCTGGATGCTGAAAATGACAAACTGTCGATGGAAACAAAGACGCCCTCCACGGAGGGAGAGGCACCGGGCCGAGACGCACACAGCAGAGGCGCCAGTTCCCTCCGCACAGGTCCACGGGCTCAGTCTGTGCTCCTATCCGAAGCCCAGCAAGATTGTTCCACATGTAGATGACACTCCTCTGCAATGTGTATGGAAGATGAAGGCATGGGACAGCTAAAACAACTGTGAAGAAGGATGTTGAAGTAAGAGGAATCATTCTACCCTGTGTTCAAACTTCCCACAGAGCTGCAGATGGGATGGACTTGGCAGAGGGACACACCCAGAGATCTAAGAAAGAGAGAAAGAACCCAGAAGTATGGAAATAAGAACAATTGATCTTTGACTAAGGCACACAAGCAATTGAATATAAAAATGATCGTGTTTTAAACCATTGGACATGCATAGAGAAAAAGAAAATTAACCTTGACCTAACCCTCACATCGATACAAAATTAATTCAAACGGGCCATGGACTTAAATGTCAAATGTAAAACAACAAACATTTAATGGATAAAAGGAACAATTCTTTGGGCCCGAAGGCGCAGCGGCGAGTTCTCGGACTTGACTCCAGCAGCATGAGCTGAGAGGAAGCAGACCTCGTCCCAGTGTGAACCCTCTGCTCTGCGAACCAGCCTGCTGGGAGGATGGAGAGACGAGGTGCGGCTAGAGGACGGGTCTGCCTCCCACCCGTCCAGCAAAGAGCTCGTCTGGAATAGATAATGAACACTCAATCTCAACGACAAAATCAATTAGGAAACGGACAAATACGTAAAGCGGCATATGAGGGGAATGTGTGGATGGCAAACAAGCCCCTGTAAAGATATTCAACGTCACTCCCCATGAGGGAAATGCGGATTTAAACCTCACGAGAGGGCACCACACACCCATCGGACCGGCAGAAACACAAAGCAGGGGCGACGCCACGTGCTGCGAGGGTGCAGAGCGCCGGTGCTCGACGTCGCTGGCGGGACTGTGCTGGGCACAGGCACTCTGGGAAGCAGGTGGGCAATTTCTTAAGAAAGTAAACACACGGCCCCCACACAGGGCAGCGATTCCACTCTTGGACAGTCATCTGAGAAATGAAAACTGATGTTCACACAAAACCCCGTACGTAAATATTCTCAGCAGCCTTATTCATCATGGCCCCAAACTGTAACTAACCCCGGTGTCCTTCAGCGGGCGAATGACAACACGCCATGGGATGCCACTGGGCCTTGTGAAAACACCTCTGATGCCCATTCGGTGCCATTCTCATCCAACTTCCCCAAATGCCACACCTGTTTTTACTTCCCTTTGTTCCCCTGGTTTTTCCTACTAGGATTACTAATAGACTCCTAATTCCCAAAACCTGGTGGCCACGACTGGAACCCGGGGCTCCACCGGGTGGTGTTACTTCTCTCGTGTGCCGTTCAAATCCAACCACCTCTGCACCTGTTTTTGAAGTGGCACTAACATGAGCTGGCTGTGAGGAGTGATCACCCTCATCCACCTTTAATCCCCAAGTGGCTGCACATGACAATGGAATATACATTTGGTCTACCGAGAAAACTAACTCCCCAAATCCATCAGAGCAACACCACTCCTGATCTCCCCACGTATTAGCATTTCCAATAAAAACAAATAATAACCCAAAGCTATTCTTTATTGATCACTCACTAAAAGTCAGGCACTATTCTAACGGTTTCACAATATATTATTCTATTTAACAATTGTGACAACCACCCAACCATTAACTAGTAAAATTACTACTATTAAGTAGGTGCAATTACCCCCATCTGATGGATAAGAAAACTGAGGCGGACAGATAGGTGACTTGTCTGGTAGAGTCAGAATGAAAATCAGTGTAGTCTGACTTCTCAGACTCACCAGTAACTACCAATCTTCTCATTTCCCAAGGTAAAAAAAATAAGATAATATTCATTGTAATCCACGGTGGCTGAACTAAAAGAACTTCCTGAGGTGTGGATTTAGAAAATGTTCAGACTGAGAAGAAATGGATAGCTGGTTTGCTAGTTTTACATTAACCAACGCGGATCAGATCCTGAGATGAACACAGCCACGTGCCACGGAATGATACCCTGTGCAAGGCGGCATTAGAACCCTGCACGCACTAGCAGGTGCCGGTCCTCAAGCACAATTCTTTCCATCACCGCAAACCTTGGCCAATTGGCCGGAAGTGGCATATCTTGGGAGAGTGCCGTTTCAAAATAAACGATACACTTATTAAAAACATGTTCTTCTGAAGCAAATGATTCATTCTTTGTACTGCAGTGTTATTGCTACTCGGTTCAGCGAGGACGATGGGCTAAGGAGAAAATAAACACTGCAAATCGGGACCCAAGAAGTAGTCTCAGTCCTGTTGAACCCATGTCTCTCCCTTTCTTTACACAAAATATTTAACTCTGCCCACTTGACTCCTCTGAAATGAACTTCACAGATAACCAGCCTCTACACGTAACGGTGCTGTAATACCTTCACAGTGCTGTAAAGCAGAAATGAAAGAACAATTCACAAGGACCTCGCGCTTCAAGAAGAGCGAGCGCCAGCCTGCCTGCAGGGAGCAGGAGGAGGTCGCTGGGTGCTCGCTCCTTCATGCCAGGAGTATGTCTGGAGGCCCTGCCTCGGGAAAGTGCAGGGAAACGCAAGAGTGGAGGGGTGTGCAGGCAGGCGCCTCAGCCTGTACACATATTAAACGAGTGTTAGCCGTGGACAGAGAACCGAGGCCCCGCACACAGCGGCCCAGCGGGCGCTCAGGCACAGCATTGTGCGCCAGGAGCTGGACCCCAGGGAGTGTCCCGTCTGCGCCATGAACGTGAGCTTCCCGTGGGTCAGACGGAACCACAGCTCCCTTTGGAGGGCGGTAGACAGAAACACTTTCCATCCCGATCTGGGGGGGTTCTCATGGGTGTGTATAGGTATCCTTACCAATTCACTGACTGGTCTATTCATACTATGAAATACTATTGAAATACTATTTATCAGAGAAATGCACAACTACTGATATCAGACAACATGAATGAATCTGAAACTCAGTATATTGAGTAAAATAGCCGTAGACCAAAGCAGACACCCAATGTGTAAGATTGATTCTATTTACACACAGCTCTGCTATGGGCTCACCCAGTGATTCTTAAACGTTTGGGTCTCAGTATCCTCACAGTCTTAAAATTTAGTTACTGAGCACCCCTAAAAGCTTTGATGTATGTTGGGTATTTTTATTTCCATTATCACCTTAGTTTTTAGATGGATACACTTAAAATATTCATTAATTCATTAAAAAGAAATGTCAAGCCTTAAATAGGAACATACATACATAAAATATTTTATGAAAAATAAATATATTTTCCAAAACAAAAAAATAGTTAAAAGAATTATACTGTTTTACATTTTTGAAAATGTCTTTAATGTTTGGCTTAATAGAAGACAGCTGGATTCTCATATCTGGTTCTACATCCAATTTACATATTAAAATACATATTCATTACAAATTACTTTCATTTCTCTTTATAGCGAATCTAGGGCCTCATACCGATGCTCTGAAACCCTGTGCGCAGGCTGGCTGGCTCACCACGAGACGCCTCGCAGGAGGGAGCAGGCGGCACCCCTCAACGCTGGCTGTAGAACGTGGGGGTTTGGTCCAGCGGCACTGAGGACACTGACACCCTCCTCGCTGGGATGCCATCCTGGCTGAGCTGTGGCACTGGTGGCAGTGCCACCGCACGGGACGCAGAGCTGGAAGCCCGTGGACAGGCACAAGAGGAGGACACAAAAAGTAACCCTGAGTAGTAGTATAAAAACAGGTTTGACCCAGGATCCCCTCGAGGGCTTCAGGGGCACCCACGAACTCCAGGGTTAAACTAGCCTATGATGAAAACACCCAGAATCCAGAAGAGTGGGTTCCTCGGGGGTCAGGGTCAGGTCTGACTGGGAAGATGCCGGAGGGGACTGTTCAGGGTGACTGAATTTCCAGGGCAATGGGGGCGGCTGTACACAGATGTATGCCTTATAAAAAACAAATCAAAAGGTACACTTACTATTCATGCATGGCACTGTGTGAAACTGTACCTTGAAAAAGTAAACAATATGAAACTGGTTAACAATATGCACAGTGAAGAGTTTAGGAGTCAAGTGGACGGACGTCTGCGAAGGGCAAAGAGGCGGGTAGCCAGGCTGACTCGTGATGATGGGAGTCTCCTAGGCTCTCTGCGGGGACGAGGTGGTGGGTATGTGCGTGTTCACCTTCCAATTCTGTCTACGTTTGAAATGTTGATAATAAAATGCTGAAAAAATTCATTGAGGTGTATACTTAAGATTTGTGTACTTTACTATAGGTAAATTATATCTCAATAAAAAGCTGTAAACCATAAAACTATTAAGGCTAGGCTAAATAACAGACTAGGCTTATTTGTAAATAAAAGAAAGAGGAAATAATATTTACTGAAATCAAGTCCAAGACAAGTTACACATTTTTAAAGTAAAAAAATAAATAAACATATGACATTCTCAGAAATAACAAGGCTTCATTTTAAATGCAGTGTTGACATTCTGTGCTAGGTGACACGGGGTAGGGTACTGACAAAGGACCCCAGGAAACCCAGCTCCGATCTCGAATCCCCAGCATGCCGAGCGACAGATCCCGTCTCTCACACTGAGGAAGGAAAGAACGGAAAGGGTATAGCACAATTGTGTTGTAGATTTCTCGGGACAGTGTCAGAGTGAGACTGTCCCCATATCAACAACTTACACGTGTAATTCTGTAACATAGTTCATATGATCATATCACAAAAATAAAAGAGAATGACAATACATAACATTAAAAATTATTAATGAAGGGTTTCCAACCTTTATTTTTTAAAGAAAATCTTGTACATGTGATATCATTACACATCATGTTCCTCTACTAATGAAAACGTCTGGTTCTGCCTCTGTTCCGGGGACTCTCCGCCCGTGTTCCGTGTCTGCGGCAGAGCTACAGGTGCAGCTGGACACAGGTGAGCTGACCAGCAGCTCACCCACCACGCGGGTTACTGCTGAAATGGTGAATGGCTCTTGGTAAGGTTCCCAACAAAACAAGGTATAATTTTCCCTCGATTTACTCAGTAATTGCATTTGTGGAAAATTTCAGTGTATGTTAAAACTGCAAAAATTCTGTGTGTTTATTTAAAAATGGAATACTATGCTCAGGTCATGATGAATAGTCCTTTTTGTTTTTGTAAACCTATGTAAACATCCAGGGACACGTGGGAAAGACTCGTGGGAGTGCAGAACCATTCTTCATCATGAAGACCTCCCTGAGCACTGCAGGTGGTCCAGCCTGGCCCAGTTCTCCCCGGGACCGCATCGCTGGGACCACCAGAAATGCCCCCTCCGTTTCCCCTTGAAGGCAGTGAGTGCTGTGTGCACTGAAAACCACAGAAATATACTCTCCAAAATAACATTAGCAGGCTATTAGGTGTTCATTCCTAAATAACAATATGAAAATATCATCTTCAATCTCTTTAAATAATTTGTGGCTAAGTTGTGGTTAAAATAACACAGACCTCATACCGATACTCAGGTATGCTGTCATCTACTGGTATTTTGTGACTATAGATCGCTATCAAAAAAGCATTTCAAAGAGCAGCTAAAAACTTGTCACCTGGAAACAGTACCTGTGTCTTCCTGCCTCGGGCTGGACTTGGAACCCTGAGCCAGAAGTGAAACCTCCACATCCTGCTATTCCAAAGTTGAAGCAAATACAATAGTTTCATACTTGGTCTTAAATATTGTTCTTATAATTTTTGTTATCAATTTTCAGATTATTTAACCTCAGTGTTCCAGTCCTGCGTGATTTCATGTTTCTGTCCCCATTGGTTACTTAACCCCAGAAGCCCTGGCTTGTCTTCACCTGACGGAGCTGTGCTGTCAAATCTCCCGAGGCAACCTCACGTCCTCCCCACCCACACCTGCCCGGCATCCTAGGTGTTTTCTGTCTTTGCCTCTTCCTGTCTCTCTCTCTCTCTCTTTTATTTTCATCAACCCTGTACAATGATTAGGCCTATTTTTTTTAGGCAAGATGAAATGAAATGGCACATGAATTCATTTGCTCAGATGAGTTGCCAACAAATAGCTAAATCAATCACTAAGTATGGATCGAAAGAAAACTGCGCTTGATCAAAAAAATAACTACTGGATTTTTCAAAGAAATTAAGGGGGAAAATCAGTCAACTTTATGATTGTGGTGGGGAGGAGGTGGGTGGAGGTGGAAGAGGGCATAGAGGGGATAAATGGTGATGGAAAAAATAAAATAAAATAAATAAAGGCAATACAGTGAAATAAATAAAAATAAAAAGCTATATGTAACTCAGCAATAAAAATGTTCACTAAGGAGAGGTGTTGTTCATTTTATGTTCTAGATAAAGAAAAATTTTGCAAACCCTTACACAAACATTAAACACAGAACATCTGACCGACTCCTAGGTATCTATCCAAGTGAACTGAAAATGTTGGTTCACAAAGATTATGCAGGCAAATGTTTGTTCATTATCACCCCGACAACCGAAACATCCTTCAACAGATGCACGGACAAATTGTGATACATTCAGACTCGGGATGACTCAGCGTTCAAAGGGATGAAGTGTTCATTCACACAACAGTGTGAATACATTTTAAATGCATTTTCCTAGGTGAAAGACCGGAAGATCCCATTTACATGAAACACTGAAAAACGCAACTGTACGGTCAGAAACAAACAGAGGAGTGGTTGGCAGGGGAGGGAGGGGGCTGCCCACAAGGGAACATGGGTGCGGTGACAGAGCCGTTCTGCCTGGCGCTGCAGAGATGGACACACACTCTGCTCCTGGGGATCCCACAGAAAGGCACACCAAGGAGTGGAAGGTACTATTTGCAAACTAAAAACAAACAAAAATGAGCCGGGATACTGGGTCCTTACCGAAACGGCAGATCCTGGGGCTGGTGCAGGTAATCTGCAAAATGAGCCTGGAGCAGGTCATGGTGCCAGAGAGTGAGGACATGCTAAGAAAAAGCCAAATGGACACAGGGACTGACCCCAGGAAGCTCTCAAAGCCAGGGCTGTGACAATTTGAGCTAGAAATTAAACACAGATCACAACCCTACAGATAACATGAACATCGGTATGGGAGCATACATGACTGAATAAATGAGCAAATGGGGAGAAGGCGCAAAGCGTCATTATAGAATTTCAAATAACAAACGTGGAAGGAATGAGGGACACAGACATCACCATCATTTCTGCTGTGAGTGAGACCCACTGACAAATGCTAAAGCTGGTCGGGGAGAGAGGTAGAGGGGGAGAGAGGCATCAATCTGCCCTTCCGCTCATTCATGCATTCACTGGTTGCTTCGTGTATGTGCCCTGATCGGGGAGCAAACCCGAAACCTTGGCATATCAGAGCAATATTCTAACCAACTGGCTACCCAGCCAGGGCCAGCTGTGGTGGTTTTAACATGGGCCCATACATAGTTCAATATCTCCCCCTGCACGTGGGCTGGCCCTACCACCTGCTTCTCGGGAGCGGCAGTATCGTGGGACATACACAGCGGGTCTTTGACTGGTGGGCTCCCATACAGCTTCAGGATGGGGGCCGGTCATCAAAAACACCAAGCTATGACCAGAAGCTTGAAACTTTCACATTCGCACCCCCAACTTCAGGGAGGGGAAAGGGACTGGGGATTATTAATCACCAATGTCTATGATTCAATCAACCAAGCCTATGAAATAAAACTTCCATAAAACCCCAAACTAAGGGGTCAGGAGCCTCCGGGCTGGTGCACACGTGCCAGGCTGGGGTGGCAGGCCTGCAGAGGGCACACTGGCATGGCGCCGACCCTCGCCTGCATGGCACACCCTGCCCGTTCATCTCTTCCACTTGGCTGTCCCTGAGTTGTGTCTTTTACACAGTGACAGTGAGTACAGCACTTTCCTGAGCTCTGTGAGTCACTCCACTGAACCTGGGATGGGGGAAGAGAACCCCGAATTTGTAGTAGGCTGGGCAAAAATGTGGGTGGCCTGGGCACTCTGCCTGCAGCTGGCATCTGAAAGAGAAAAGCTGGCGAAATACAAAGTCTAAAGGTCAGTTTTAAAAACGAGCTAAACCATCGATACATGTAGAACAGTGTGAGCATCCGCGCATCACACCCTGTGAAAGAAGTCAGCAGACTCAAAGGTCCAGACGGCACATGTCCAGTCCTATGACATTGTGGGAAAGGCAAAACCATGGGGTCCGATAACAGGTAAGGGGTTGCCTGGGGTCAGGGATCAGAGGTGACTACAAAGGGACAAACAAGGGTTTTTTGGAGGTGACGTTCTGTATCTTCTTTGTGGCAGAGGTCACCAGACTATGTCCTTCAAAAGGAGTGAATTTTAGTGTATTCAAATTAAAAAGTAAATTTTAAAAAGATCCCACTATCCCTCTTAATTTAAAATTTCCCACTCAAGGGTATGCAGTTCACACTTTGCTAGACTTATTTTTGTGCAAAGTGAGAGACTGCACAAAGAGCAGGCGATGGCCGGGCCACATGTGACAACAGAAGTAGGGGAGACAAGCCGCGTCCTGCGCCATCGGCCCAGAATGGTCAGGACTTGGACCATGACTGCCGATTTCTCTATTTTTGCCCCCCAGACCCTTTGTGGCTTATGACCCACTAGAAAGGCCAAATCTGCTGCCCTAACCAGTCACATGGAATGTTCTGCTTCTAGTTAATCGGCCCCCCGCCTCCCAGGCCCACACCTCCAGCTGGGGCGCTCCCGCAGGGCCTCCTCCCCTGCCTGATCTCTGAATGCACGGCCCCTTGCCGGAGCAGGCCCTGATCTGTAGCCTCTCTCCTCTCCTTCGGTCCTCACTCATTTCCACGGAAGCAAACCTACGTTATAATACAAACCCTGTCACAAATTAAAGCAAACATTGCCCAAGAGCTGTGTGCGGCCGTGTGAGAAGCTGGGGGAGCGAGGTACGTGGGAGGAAGTGGGAGGCTCCCTGAACAGCTGCTCCTTTCAGAGCCCCTGCCCCCCGCGCCCAGCAGGCCCCTAAGGGCTGCCATCAGGGGCGCAGGCTCGTGTCCAGTGGAACAGGCACGCTCGTGGAAGGAGGTTCTCCCCTCGCCTGGACCCTGCACTGCACACTCTCGCCACCGCCAAGGGCTCTGCCGTGGTTAGAAGGCAGGTCGCGCTGTCACCCTCGTCAGCACTCCGGGACCAGCTTCCAGGAGGTGACAGGAAGGATGGAGGGGGCTGGGGAGCAGGGGAAGAGGAGGAAATGAAGGACAGGCTTTTTAGGAAAGTTGGGGTTTTTTGAAAGGACACAATGGAATGCCTCCCAGGACCGACAAGCCAGTCAGTTGGCCACAGCCCAGCATGCCAGCGCTTCCTACAAGAGCCCCTCCCACCACCTGTCCAGCTTGCCAAGCCATCGACACTTCAGGGCGAATATTAGTAGGGGCTAAATTAGCTGATGTAAAATTAAATTATTCTGACAGAACAACACCAAGCAAAATTTGCTGAAGGAAGCAATAAATTAAGAAACCTTAAAAATGCAATATTCAATTATAACTTAAATAAATCCCTGGGGTTTGAACCAAGACAAGTGTATTAAAAAGTAATATAAATTTCTCAGAAAAAGTATTTCAGTTTGGTGGCATAAAACCTCTCCTGGAGCCAGCTCCGTTAGCCGGCAGCCCGTGGAGGGCTCTCGGCGTGACCAGCTCACGTAAAACACCTTTTCACAAGCTATCTCCATGTGGCCTCGTCACTCAGGTTCCAGTTTGGGCAGAAGTCTGGAAAGCAAAGCCAAGAGGAATGCCTAGAATAGCAAGTTTCTTTTAGAAAGAGTTGCCTCATCAAATCGTTTATTTTTTTTGCATTTTACTTCCCTTCAAAATTTTATTTTATAGGTGATACTGAATTCTCACCAACATTGATTAAAGATAGTAAAAAAAAGAAGAAAAGGACAGTAGATATATAGAAGGGCCCAGTTCCAGCTACTTCAAAACACGCCTTTTAACGTGTGTTGTTGCCCACCACAGCCACCTCCCGCCTACAAAAGGCACTTTGCTAGCCCAGGAGTGTGCGCTCACACAGGTCACCCAGGAGAGCCCACGCGGGCAGGCTCTGCGGAGTGGCGCTCACCCAAATGCCCAGCTGGGGGGGGGGGGGGCACTGCCTAGCGCTGCCTGGCGCTTCTCTCTTCTTGCTGTAAGGGCTCCCTAAATGGCACTAACTCTAGCGTAGAAAATTTGCATTTATTGTTTCTCTGGTATTGACAGTAACAGTTTCTGCCTTTTTATTGCTGACGATGTTTTACTCTAATGATATATAGTTAGATATCTAAAGTTTCCAAGGGAATTCAGAAATCAAGTTCACAGAAGGACAGAGTTTAGACTTTTTACTTTTCATAAACTCATGTTATAAAAATAGTGAAGCAATGATTATAAAAGTAATATTGAAATTACACTATTTCCAGATATGATCATTTATAATCAAGTGTGATACTAACTTATGAATAACTATATTTGGAAATATTGCCTCCTGTCAAATTCTCTTGATTTCTGATCGTCAACCCAGGCATCTTATTGATGGAACCGCAACGGAATTCAAAGACTCTGTGGGAGTTGGTATCTACCCTTTACCTTTTGGGGTGGGGAGACTGTGATTAGGGAAAGTTTTCTTTTTTTTTTTTAACTTTTTAAAGGATGAGCTAATAACAAAAACTAGATTTAAAAAATTCAATTTACTTATTATAGATTTACTACAAATATTATTGGAAGTTCCAAGGGCGAGTAAAGATAATAGAAAATAAGCAGGCCCAGAATTTATTCATGGTAACAAATCAGAATTTTTCACACATTGATCCCTGAAAATAAGGGTTCTTGCCTTGGAAGATGGGCCTCACGGTTCATAATAATAAAGATGCAAAGAAAGAGAGATTGGGGGCTGGAGAATAAGGAAAAAGTACCCTACCATATGGTCTCAGGTGATGTAAATCCTTGCTGAAATTCTAAAATCAAACTCTTGAAAAGGTTGTTTCTATAAATGCTATTTCTGCAGGCATCTTCTGGCACATTAAAAAAAAATTTTTTTATCCTCATCTGAGGACATTTTTCCATTTTTTGTTCAGATAGAGTGGGAGAGGGAGAGAGAGGAAGACAGAGAGAGAGAGAAACATTGATGTGAAAGGGACACATCCAGTGGCTGCCTCCCGCATGACACAACCAGGGCCAGAGACAAACTGCAACCGAGGTACGTGCCCTTAGCGGGAACCGAGCCTGGGTCTCTCTGGACCACAGGCCGATGCTCTAACCGCTGAGCCAAACTGGCCAGGGCCATTTTAAATTTCTTAAACACAGAATCACACTTTGATTAAGTTTAAAACTTCTCAGCTGAGTGACCAAGTTTCCCCATGACCCTTGTTTTCTCATCCTGTTTGCATTTAAGGCCAGATGAATTCAAAGTGTTGGGAGCTTTGGCAAAATGGTAATTATGTGTCAAAGTGAAGGAACCCAAACTGGGATTTTCAGGAAACTATTTAAATAAAAGGAAATCAAAAGAAAGGGGTCTTTGAAGTCCTAAACAGGCATTAAGATAAAAACTAACTGATCTAATACATTCACTACATAGACTGGAGACCTTAGTAACAGAGTAACAAGTTAACAGAATCAATTTCAGGCTCAGCTATCAGGTTGGACAAGATGAAAACAAAAATTATATTACATGTTAATCATAGGGGCAGAGATTAGAAAGTGTTTATTAGTCAGTCACCTTCCTCCCAAAAGGTCATTTGAAACGTAAGCACAGAAGGCCAAAGAAACGCTTCTTCCATCGGTGAGGAAGCATGCCTGCTGCTCACTGGAAATCCGCCCCACACGAAATACCAGCCTTAGTCTCTGGCTCACCGTCCTTGGTATTCTTACCTTAGATATAACCGAAGGAAGAGAAATGGAAGTAGTAAACCATTTCCCAGGGCTTTCGGAAGAGAGTGTCCTCGAGGAACTTCCGGGGATGGCTATCTGGAGCCCCAGAACCCAGGGTCAGGTGGCTTCAGGGACTGTCTCAGGGTAAGTGTCCTGTCTCAGCCCCTTCCCAGGGCCCGTCAGCTGTGTCTGGTCACAGAGCTCAGTGTGGCTGTCAATCAAATGTTAAATCATTTCTCCTGAAAAAAAGGACCTTTCGAGAGGAGGTCTGTGGGCTGTCAGAATCGTCACCAATGGAGACTCAGTGCCATGGAAACAGCCCACACGGGACAATGACCATGACTAGCAGCACCCAGGCCAGCAGGAGAGGAGCCAACAGGCCGGTCCCTCAGCCACCAAGTTCTCCTTCCACACCGCGCTGGCCCGCTCTCAGGCTTGCTGGCGGCACGCAGCACCGTGGGGGCAGCGGCCCTGCAGCACCAGCGAATGTGACCCAGGTGCCTATAGGCTGCAATGTTTATGGGGCAGGAAGTGAAGAGGGACCTCACCCTGGTTTTAGAGCCTCTTACTGGAGGCCTTGAGAAGATGGGGTGCACAGGATAACCATTGGTTGAAGTTTAAGGGTCATGTTAGCAAGAACCTAAATGCTCTGGTAGATCAGAGCCGCACGCCGGGTGGCCCATGGGACCAGAGACAGGGCTGTGTCATCTGGGACAGCAGCCACGAGGGGGAGCTCCAAGGGGCTGCTGTGGGCGGCAGGCCCAGTCCAGGAGGACAGCTCCGCACAGGTGGGTAGCGAGAGGACCAGGTCACTGCCCACATGTCAGCAGAAAGGGCGCAAAAGAGAAGCGTGTGCCTGGGGCAAGCAGAAAGCGCTTCATCTGCTGCTCCTGAGCACCTGTCTCCCAGCGTCTACGCACACAGCCCTCGTGCCCCTGCGCGGCGTTCTCTGACACCTGTTGATCTGGCACGATTAAACCGTTTGCCTCCCTTCCCCTCTTCCACGCTGCGACTGACCCTCTTCCACACTCCTCTTTGTCCAGCTGATCCCGTTTGCTTGAATCAAGCACCTTCTTCCAGAGGTGCCTGGGAGACTTACTAAATCCTCAGTGCTCTTGGCAATGATAAAGTGATACTATGAAGCGATTTTTAATTGAAGCAAGTCAAAATAACCATATATTCTGAGAGTAAAACATTTTGCCAATTTTGTTCAATATATTAGGTCAATTTTGTGCTAGGCAAATAAATCACGTCTTGGGCCCTAAATACATATGTCTCACCATAGTCTGAAAAGCCTGCGTGAGTTTGCAGCAAAGACTTGGGGAGGTGAACACAGACGCGATATACAGATGATGTATAGACTCATACAGCAGAAACCTACATAATGTCATTAACCAATGCCACCCCAATAAGCTTAATACATTTTTTAAAGTGTGGCACATGGCTGGATGCTAGAAAAACCATGTTAATCCAGTGGCCGTTGGTTTATACCGCCGGGGGAGGTGGTTTTCCCTTTAGTTCTGTGTCACTTTATAGTTGTGACTTGCTCTAAGTTCCTCTTTATGTGCCAGTAGGATGGGCCCAGCCTTGGGAGCTGCGAGATGCCTTCTGCCCCTGGCAGATGGGCGAATGGAGCTCTGGAACTTCCTGCCCAGGGCAGACCCCAGGGGGACCTCGTTCCCCTGCTCCTGGCCCTGTACCGCAAAACGGGGGATGCAGGTGCTTTTTCCCTCCCAGGATTTCACTACGAGCGAGCCAGGGCAGGACCACCCCGCCATCAACCGGAACTTGGTTTCTGTCCTTACTTCAGAGAGGTGGTGCTCTCCTTAACCTTTCATCATTCAAATCTGTTAGACCACCTCATTAAATTCTGGAGGCATGGAACTGGAAGAATATGATCTATCAAAATACTCCCATTACTGCTATGTTTCCATCTATACATGGTCTGGTTTCTTTTGTTCCCTGCTATACTGAAACTAACCCTAAACCAGAACACTATTATCACTAATGAATTTCTGTGGAAGAGGAACAAAAGTCTCGATGAGAATCAGATGTACCTGAATCACAGTGATGCTGTGAATGAGACTGAAAATTGAAGCACAAGGTGGCCGAGACTCTGAGTTAATATATAGTAATTACATGGATGCACTAAGGACCTTTGAAATTTCAGATTTCTTTCTGCGCCCAGACATTTAATTCACCCTATGATTTTCCCATGGTAACGAAACCAGAACGTCTACAGTTTAATATGTGACACATGAAGAAACTCAACATGTATTAAAATTTCTAAAGCAGCTGCCCAAGGCTAGCTGGTATAAGTTGTCACCCAGGACCATGTGACTGAAAAATATATTTCTATGAAAACGCCGAAGCCTAAAGATCCTCAGTGGGAATGTGTACACTGTAGGTGTCCGTAAAGGGACAAAGCCAGCATCAGCCCAGACTTCATGTCATTTAACAGGCACTTGTCAGGATCATTTCATAAACCCACTGGGATACATACAGACCACTCATTTAAATGTCCCAATATCAAAATGAACCTATTTTCTGAAATAGTACATATTTTTCTAAGTAAACAGTCAGACCTACTCATTGTGGAGGATTTGGAGAACATGGGAGAATATACAAAGCACTGCTCACCCCACCACACACAAAACCACTGGCATGACAATTTGGAGTTCCTCTCAGTCTTTGTATCTGATTTTTATTTTTCATACAATTTTTCTTTTTCACAATTGAAATTAAACTGACCTTGCTGCTCTGTGTCCGCTTTCATCAAGTCCTACGACGTCATTACATAGTGTCTCATTGCATCATTATCCATAACGATGCACAATATAATCATGGAGCGTCGTTATGTTCTACAACGTAGAATAATGGCATACACTAACACTACATCATTCGAATTATATAATTTAATACTGGTCATTGTCTTCTTTGAAAAGATCATCTTTCCTACCAGTTTCCCTGGTTTAAACCTGAAGCTGCCTGAACAGTGCTGCGGCGTGGCCCCCTGACTCACCCGTCACCGCCCGCCCTCTGCGCGTGCTCTCTGTCTCGCTCTCCTCCTCCTCTGCCTGTGCTCCTGCGCTCCACGCAGCACCTCCATCCTCTGGGCCATCGCCATCCCCAGCACGTGCAAGCCCCATCCCAGGCTGGGAGAAATCGCCAGTGAAGGGCACTCATATGCCCAGTCCTTCCTCTTTGAGCGCCAGTGATTACCTTCCTTTTCTCTATTATTTTCGTCATGTTTGTCTTCCTGTTATCGAAACACTGCATTCCTAGCACCCAGCATAAAGCCCTGTGTCCAGAAGGCCCACAATAGGATTTGCTAAATAAGAGACAGACGGTCAATAAAATCCCACAAACAAAATCCGCAGTGTGATCACTTCTCAGAGCAAATTCCTGAAAATATAACCGGCAATGGGTACATATTTTTAAGTGTCTTCAGTGAATATGGCCACCTCTCTCTCTCCAGAAAACAGCCTAGTGTACTACACACGTTCTTCACCCTTAACAGTATGCAAGACTCCAGTTATTACTGCATCGTTATTTTCTAAATGTTGTCTATTTGAGAGTGAAAACTATACACAGCTGTTGATATTTTAAAATGCATTTTAAACGACCAACGAGAATGTTTTTTCCCATATACTTGCCTGCAATGCTCCTTCTTCTGTGATACCATGTTTGTGTGCACCTGCATCTCCCAACCCCCCAATTTACAGGTAGCAGCATTTTCCAAACGGCTGTCTGCCTCAGTATTTGTTGGAGTCATGTGTACAACCACCACTTTGACCTTCTACTTTGGTTGCTTTTAAGGCAAGCGTCTTTGTTTTGTTTGCATTTTTTCTTACTATTTCTCATTTCCTTAGCATCTTTAGAATTTGAATATTATTTTGTCAAAGTCCCACATGTATGGTATCTTCTAGGAAGTTGACTGAAATTGTATTAAGTCAACCTATGAATCAATTAAGAGACAGACTAACCTCACAATGTTGAGTTTTCCCATTCAGGAAGGAGGTATGACTGAGCACACACACAAGACTTTATTGATATTCCATTGTAACATTTTAGTTTGCCTTACAGAGTGCTATACACTTGTTATATTTGTTCCAAATAGTAGTACATTGTTTTGAGAATTTCTTTCCACGATGTTTTCTACATGGATACTGCTAATTATATAGGAAAGCTATCTGAAAGTATTTTTAAATTGTGAAATAATACACACATAAAAGAGTATATGAAACAAAAATAAATACTGATAAAACCATTACGGAGATGAAAATACAGACCCTGAACCCTCTTCACAGTAAGACGAACTACTTAACAACACATGGATGTATTTCTTGACACATTTACCACCTACCTGTTCCTCTCCACACATCATCTAGTAGGCCACCAGTTCTCAACCTGTGGTTCACGACCCCTTTGGGGGTCAAACGACCCTTTTACAGGGGTTGCCTAAGACCATCGGAAAACACATATTTCCTATGGTTGTAGGAACCGAGACACCGCCCCTCCATCTGTCTCCAGGAGGATCTGCCCACATGCAGATACACCCACATACAACATGGGGAACTGTATTAAAGGGTCGCGGCATTAGGAAGGTTGAGAACCACTGTTGTAGACAGTCTCAATTTAATACATACAGCTTGCTGGCTTTTTTGTTTGTTTGTAACAAATTTTTTTTTCTAGAATATTCCTCTAGGGATCTCTTCCCATTAAACAACCCCTGTGAACTCTGACCAAAAGAGAATTGATTTTTATGTCATGAACTCTGATGGATACAGAAGAGATTGAGGAGCAAAGGGGAGAGAGAAGAGACAAAAAAGAGGAAGGGGGAGGAGGGACAGAGAATTTAATGTAATCAGATATATAAAAACATAATTAAACCTGCCCCAAATCAGTGTCCTGTCCCTCCCATTTCAAGGACTAATTCTGAAGTCAGTAACAGTACAGCGCCCACCACAGGCACGCACTACAGAACGCGAACACCAGGCGCAGGGCCCTGTGCTCACAGTCAGGAGACCTGGATACTGGCTGGTTCTTACACACACACACACAAGCACACCTATACACACATAAACACACACGTAAATGCATACATATACTCATAAACACGTGTAAACACACACACACACATATATTTGCAAAGTTATTTACTATGTGTTCTTTAGTTAATAGAGCAGTAAAATTAAAATAATCCAGTATGTCCACCTTATTAATGCATCTTTCTCTAGTGAATTACTGATATAGTGACATGGGATAAATGGGATTATAAATATAAATGTTGGGGCTCCTACTTCTAAAGCACTATAGCCCGGGTAGTGTGGCTCAGTGGTTGAGTGTTGACCCATGCACCAAGAGGCTGCCAATTCGATTCTCAGTCAGGACACATGCCCAGGTTGTGGGCCCGATCCCCAGTGGGGGGCGTGCAGGATGTGGCCAATCGATGTTCTCTCTCATCGATGTTTCTATCTCTCTCTCTCCTTTTCCCTTCTTCTCTCTCTACAACCAAGAAAAGATAAATAAATAAATACATAAATAAAAGCACTATATAAATTGCATATATTTGCATACTGCATTCAAAAGGCACAAACATGTACTATTAAAGTTAATTAGGGCAAACTACTTATTTAATATAAATCCAGTGCTCAAGAATAACACTGAGTAGTTTAAAACCCAAGTGTTTTCATCACTTCCTGACTAGGAGAGCTAGAACAGGCTTCACACACACACACACACACACGCACACACTTGCACACACACGCACACAACACTGCCAGTGGGAGGCCCCCCACTACTTCCGCCTACAGGAGAGCAGAGCAAAGACAGCGTGTCTCCGGGAGCTGGGCTGACACGGGCTGGGCGGCTGCTCGAGCTCCAGCCATGCAGGTGGGCTGGCAGGCTCTTCTCAAAGCCCGGTTGCTCCCACGACTCTGAGTGAGAGACTGAAAACACTGCGGCCACTCCTATGCTCCAGAAACTCCTTCACGTCTCTCTTAGCACTCCAGGAAGCAACAAGAACATCCATCTCATGTGGGTCAGGTGGCCAGGTGAGTGGCCAATGAGAAGTGGCCAAGGAAGCCACCTGTCCTGTAATCCAAAGCCACTCTCTTCCCTGAGGTTCCAGAGAGTAGCCGTAGGCACATTAACCACAAGGTTAGGTTCCTGACAGCTTTTCTACGCCAAGTGACCCTTTCTATACACAGTGTCTACACGTGGTTGAACCACAGTAAGTCACCTGAGAGGAGAAATAGAATGTCAAAGTTAGAACCTCAGAAAGTCAACTCCTCTATAAAAGCAATGAGAAGACTGGCAAAAAAAAAAAATTTTTTTTTCAGAACTCTGGAAATTAATTAGAGGCTTGCAACAATCCGGTCAATATTTATTAAGGAAAAATCAACAGCCTTGCAACTGCTGTGCCCATGAAAACCAAGCAACCCCAAAGCCGTTAAGCCGGCTAGGACAGACAATGGTCACTATCTGGACTGTCAAGAAGCTCCTTTGAAAAGCTCCATTCTTAGTGTCTGCCTTTATTTGATCTGATTCAGAGCTCACTCTCTGTGAAAAGCACTATCCCTGGGGATTTGTTAAAAATAATCAGTGACAATTGTTCAATACTGCAGTAGCCAGAGGCAGCAATACTAGTTGGGTTTATTAAGAGACTGGTCAAAAAACTTAAAAGAAAAAACTTGGAAATGAGATGTCCATAGAGAGTTTTAAAAAGCTCAAATATACTCTAGGAAATATAGAAGGTCACACCCGTGAGAGGAGAGACCTGAAAAGGCCCTAAAATCTCACCTCTGCATGATTGTTGCAACATATGAAAATCAATCAATACATTACAGAATGAAGGAAAAAATCTCATGCATGCGCACACACACACACACACACACACACAAGCATTCAATAGAGATTAACACCTTTCATGGCAAAAACACTCAACAAAGCAGAAATAGAAGGAAATGATCTCAACATAATAAAGACCATATGTGTAAGAAGCCCACAGCCAACACCACACTTAATGGTGACGGACGTAAAGCTTTTCTTCTAAGATCAGGAACGAGACAAGGATGCCCACTTTATCTATTCAACACGGCACTGGGAGTCCTAGCCAGCGCAATCAGACAAACAAACAAAAAGCATCTAAGTAGGAAAAAAAAAAAAAAAAAGCAAAACCATATGAATACAGACGTGATCTTATCTGTAGGTACCCCTGAAATACCACACACACACAACTGTCAGAATAATTCAGCAATATTGTAGGGAACAAAATTAATACAGGAAAATCAATTGCACTTCTATGCACTAATAGTGAATGACCTGAAGAAGAAATTAAGGAAACAATTCCATTTTAAAAAGCATCAAACAAGACTTAGGAATAAACTCCACCAAGGAGGTGGCAAGCCTGCACCGAAAGACAAAACACTGCTGAAAGGAATGAAAAAGACACAGATAAATCTATGTCAAGACATTCTGTGTACGTAGACTGCAACAGCAACACTACCCAAAGTGATCTACAGACGTAATGCAATCACTATCAAAACCCCAATTCTCATTTTTCAGTAAAAGAAAAAGCCATCCTAAAATTCAAGTGGACTCTCAAGGGACCCCGAATAGCCAAAAGGAGAAACAGAGCTGGAGGACTCACACTTCCTGGCTTCAAAACTTCTTACTAAATAACAATAATCACAGCATCATGGTCCTGGCACAGAGACAGACACAGAGCAGTGGAATATAATAGAGAGCCCAGAAATAAATGCCTGATATGTGGGTCAAATGACTGCTGACAAGTGTCAAGACTGTTCCGAGGGGAAAGGACAGTCTTTTCGACAAATGGTGCTGGGGAAACTGGATACCCACATGCGAAAGAATGAAGTTGAACCTTACCTAATACTATATGCAAAAATCAACTCAGATTAAAGACCAAAATGTAAGACCAAAAACCGTAAAACTTTTAGGAAAAAACCAAAAATCTCATAAAACTGGATTTAGTAATGATTCTTAGATATGACAGCAGAGGCAACCAAAGTGCAGATGAACAAGCCACATCTGAATGAAAGCTTCTGTGCGCCAAAGGGCATGATCCACGGAGGGGGAGGCAGCCTATGCAACGGGGGAAATGTTTGCAGATCTGCACTGACAAGGGGTTCGTGTTCAGAGCACATAGAGAACTCCTACAATCCAACAACAACAAAAATAAAATGACCCAATTTTAAAACAGGTAAAGGACTTGAATAGACATTTCTCCAAAGAAGATAAAAAAATGGCCAACAGCATATGAAAAGAGGCTCAAGATCACTAAGCACTGGGGAAATGCAAATCTAAATCACAACGAGATCATCTGACACCCATTAGGATGGCTGCTGTCAAAAGGGAGAACAGCCAGTGCTGGTGATGGTGTGGAGATTGGAGCCCCACTGATGGAATGTGGAGTGGCGTGGCTGCTATGGACAAGCGTGTGGCAGGTCCTCAAAAATTAAAACGAGAACCACCATACGATCCAGCGGCAGCACTCTGGGTATACAGCACATGAATTGAGAGCAGAGTCTTGAAGAAAGAGTTGCACACAGTGCTCACAGCACATTCTTCCCAATGGCCAAAGGTGGGAGCCACCTGTGCCCTCAGCCGACGGGTGGAAAAGTGAGATGTGGTATCTGTGTTCAGTGGGTTAGTACTCATCCTCAGAAAGAAAGGTCATTCTGACCCATGCTACCACACGGATGGACCTTTAGAATATCATGGTGAGTGAAATAAGCCGGCACAAGTAGACAAACACTGTATGATTCCACTTTTATGAAGTACCTAGGGCTGTCAAACTCAGACACAGAAGGGCGGTTCCAGGGGTTGAGGGACACTGTTTGATGGGACTGAGTTTCAGTTTTGCAAGATTAAAGCTCTGGAGATGGGTCATACACCAATGTGAATGCATGTAACACCGCTGAGCTATACGTGCTTACAAATGGTTAAGATGGTGAATGTCATGTTGTGGGATTTTACCACAATTAAAATTTTTTAAAAAAATGGACAAGAAATGAAAGCTGATATGAAGGGAAAGGAATGAACCACAGGAGCCTTCGCTGCCATGCACACATACAGGGCAGGGACGCTGACTTCACTCTGCTGCCCAGAGCTTGCTCTGTGCCGAACCGGGAAAATGCAGACTGCCAGGGTGGGAGAGAGCGCCCCCAAGAAGGCTGACCCCGTGGGGGTTATCCTTTGTGTGGAAGAGGGTGCTGTCCGACTCAAACCTGTGCAGTGAAGACTGTGTGGCTTAGAGGCGCGTCAGCCACACTCCTAGCAAACGTCCACGCATCTCGGAAGCAGTCGGCCTCCAGCCTGGACGCTGACATCCACAGCCTCCAATTGGAAAAGAGCTGGCGTTTAATTAATGGTTATTCCATTTGATCAAGTATTGGAAGGGAGTCAGTATTTAAGCTGGGGATCGTAACTAATCTATGGTAGAATGTTTCGCTGAAACGTTTAGCCCTCTTGCTGCATTGCTGACGTAGAACTTCAAAGCAACTCCGTTACAGACACATTCTGAAGCGATCTCTATTTGAGCATCATTTTAAAGATCATCTGTAAGTGAACCAGATTCTGGACACAGATTTCATGGCCTTTTACTGCTGTGGATAGATGGATTTCTTCATGCCGATTTGTGTGAGGACCAAGTTAAAATTCTTTTTGAACTAGTAACATCAATGTTGAGTTTATACCTAAGCAGGTCACAGGATTCAGGTACCCTCCCTTGTCCCTTTCAGAATGCCCTCTCTACACTGGGCCTCTGCTCCGGAGCAGCAGGGGCCTAACAATAGAGGTAACGTTAAAACACCTGTAGTTAATAGCGGCAAGTTCTACAGGTGAGTGAGGAGAGCAGCCATCCCTTAATCACAATTACGGGTCACGAAGAAGGAATAGGTTCTAAAGGCCCAGCCAGGGCCCATGGCGGGCCTGGGTCAATAGTTCCTGCCGTGGGTTCCCAGGGTCATTCCATCTGAAATATCTCAGAGCCTTTGCAAATTCAACTCTGGGACCCACTGCCTGGAGATTCTGAGCCAGTGTCCGAGGTGGAATTCCAGAACAAGTGTCCTAGGTGACCCTGACGGACATTCCAATTTACCAGCCATCTGTCCCCAGAGCAGTCACAAGAGGCTGTGAGATCTGGGATGGAACTGCCACCAAACCCCGTGCATGGAAGGTCAGTGAGACCACACACAGAAGCAATCTGTAGTCCCTGCTGGCTCTTTCACTCACCCCCTTATTCCTAACTGTGTATTGATCACTTCATTGCTAGTCATTATTCTAGGGTCAAAGAAGACAGACGTAGCTTCTGGAACTCAAGGGCTAGAGGTGACACAGATATTAATCACATAATTAAAAGGGGGGAGGAGCTACAGAAGGCACTCAGGAACACAGCCACTCGTTGTTCAGGTCGCACCACCAGAACAGGGAAACCTAGAACCTCCAGCTCTGGAGAGACCAAGTGAATTGGTTTGAAGCAAAGAGTGTACTTCTATTACTTTTAGTTTCAATTATGAAAATAACTTATAAGACAATCTCTACTGAATTAAATACTACAAAGAATTTATAATAGCTATCTGCACACTTAGAAGGCTTCCCAATGTAGCAACTACTTTCAAGTCATCCTGTTAATGTTCTTCAAAGTGTCTACTTGGCAACTGAATCTGATACAAGTAGCCTATTTAAAGACACAAGGAGATACACTCAAACAACCCTTTGAAGACCCACCACATTACATGAATAGCGATTCAAAGCCATATAACACCTGCTCAAGAAACTTGTCAAACTATTTTATGCTTATCATTGAACTGCCTAATGTCTGTTTTATTTAATTGGGAACAAATACAGAGTCCCAGGGGTGCAGTCACCTGCCGATGTGCAGACAAAGGACAGAAACAAAAGCCTGTAGGGCCCAAGATTACTTTTCCAGACGCTGTGCTGGCTCCCTAGACCCCAGGATGACTTCCAACGAAGATAAGCACATTACCCACAGCCAGGAGGGTGGCCACTTTAAGAGGAGTTGACTAGCACATAAAGACTCTCTAATCACTACCTACACTCTGGTGACATGTAACCCTGAACTGCACCACAAGCACTGTGTACCTCTGCTGCGGCTCTGGGATCCTGGACTGAAGGTTTCACATCCTCTCCGTCACCAAATTCCACCTCGTTGAGTGCATTCCTAGATACTTCGGTGCCCAAATGAGACAAACAAACATTGCAGGGACTGAGTGTTTGCGTCTAGTCTCTGAATGCGTTGCAGGGAGAAAGCAGAGAAATAAGTTGCTAATAAGAAAGTAAAAGTATAATAAGGATTGAACAGAAAAAAAAAAATGTTAACAGAAGTGTCAGAACTGAGAGAGGACTGGTGGAAATGCTGTGAATATGAACCATGCAAAGTAAAAACGCACCGCATAAAGTTTTAGAAAAATATTCCTTATCTTTTCTTGAAATTTTAGAAAGCTCCATTTCATTGTGTCTAAATAAGCTTCAAATAATATGGCAGCCCTCTCCTGACAAAGTGCAGAAATGTATTCTTACTATCATTCATGTTTACAACACTTCTGGTTCATGCAATCACGATTTGAAAATCAGTGGTCTTCCCACACCCTGCTGACAACACACAGACTCGCCATTCCCCACCACCTACTTCTACAACACAGAAAGCCAACTGGAGCTTCGTGTAGTCACTACTAACACACACTCTTTCTTTCATCATTTCATCTCAAAAATAAAATTACCAGGAGGTTTTTCTCCACGGGGATTCATTCTGTTTCTTCGTGGATCTCGACGCTTCTTTTATTTAGTTCCTCTGAGCATGCCGTATGAGAGTGGTGCTTGTATTCCTGGGGCTCCGTCATCATGTAGGTGACAGAATGACAAGGAGACAGAAAAACTGTGTACTTACAGCACCAGTCAGGGGCCTGCAGGTGGACCTCCACCACAAAGCAGATTCAAGTACGTAATGAGTTTAGCTCCAGGCAGCTCAGCTCCACCAAACATAAAGGAAGCTGCAGAAGAAGAGGCAACCTGACTGGCGGCTCCAGCTTGGGGGTATTCCCCAGTTTTGGAAGACCGGCAGCACCCCTGGCTCCACACGGGCTCCCTGACCCCTCTCTGGAGTCCAGTCCTCCCACACTACTCTGGGTGGGCCGTGGGAATGGCTTCCCAGGGGCTCCAGTGGAGACGGAGTACAAGCAGCAGCTTTCAGAAGTACCTGTGAACTTCTGCGGTGTCCCAGGCCCACTGCTGTGCGACATGCCCACGGGAGCTTCACGGCAGCATGTGGGGCGCAAGGTGGAAGAGAAGTGGGCTGCCACCGGAGGCCCTCCGGGGCCCGCCCCTCCTGCCAGCCTGCTGTCCGTGGCCACCGATGCACATGTGAGCCCATGTTGGCAGAGCCACCAGCCAACCCACAGACTCCTGAGAAATCAACGTCGTTCTTTGAAGCCACTAGCTTTGGAGGTGGCCGTTACATGGCAATAGATGCAAAAGTAGAGAATATGAATCGAGCACCAACATGATCAAAGTAAGAGCTGTCCTGCCGGCCGTCTGGGACCATAAGCCTACAGAGCACACCACAGACTAAGGCAGAGCCGGGAAGGGCCTCTGGTGTGGGGCCAAGGCACCGTCTCTGGGCCCAGAGCCTGGGAGGACACAGCTGCCCACACAGCCGAGCACCCCATCCTGCTCCTCTCCGCCCCCCACTGAGCCCGAGGCTCTTCCAGCGGCGGCCCCCGATCTGGTTGCTCCAGCCAGTTTCCTGGAGAGAATGTGCACCTCACTTGTAAGTAAGAAGGATGATCTAAGATCTGGAACCCTCGCCACAACTCCTGCATGCCATCGGCTTCCTTCCCAGAGAAAAAGGCCATTTGTCACCTCATCCTCTCAGACCTGCTGCCAGGACACTTACTCTCCTGATGGGCTGTCCCCCGGCACCGGTCCTCCCGCCCTCCCGAGAACCTCCTCATGCACATCTCCATTACTCTCCGTGGCCTAGCCTCCTGTCATTTCACAAGCTGCTCTTTGAAAAAGTGGACGCAGATGCTCCCAGAAGATTCAGAGTCTTGGCAGCAGTTGGTTCTGCCCACTGGCTCCAGTCCCAAGCTCCTGTTCTCAGGAGGGCTAGAGAGCGGCAGGCTGCCTCCGCTGCAGTCCCTTACCGACGGGTGGTCAGGCATGGAAGCCAGGGCAGAGCCGCCGCCAGCTTGCAGATGTTTGCCGAACAGCCACGGTGTCCTGGGCTGACCATCCCTTCAGCTGAGGCGCCAATGTCCCCCAGGCCTCTGTCTGAAAGGAGCCCCAGTAACCATGGTCCCGGAGCTGCAGCCTGGGCCTGTGCGGACCGAGAGCTCCTTCCAGGCCGCCAGCATCTGCACGCAAGCCTTTCTGCAGACTGAACAAAACACAGTCTCACACAGACACATCTGCACTTTTTCAAATGCTGTGATTAACAAAATAGAAATTAAACATCTTACGAAGCCACATCCACTGTGAGTGTGGGGCAATGTGGTCCGAGCTCCGTGCTGCGCGGCTGTGTGCGCGGCCTCCACCCAAACGATGTCAGTAGCACTTCACCTGGTGTGACCATCAGCAATGTCCCCAGACATTGTCCAGTGTCCCCTAAGAGACAAATCCCCCCAAACGACTAGTCAAGGCTACCATGAGTGTTGGCAGGCGGCACGGGAATGAACACGAGCCCCTGGACTGGCTGTTCCTTTGTGAAGGATCCGTTTCATCTGGGCTGATGCACAAGCCCTGAATATCACGTACAGGAATATAGATTCCTGAATATACAAATGTTAATTTCGCTTCTAAAATGAAACACACACACACACACACACACACACACACAGCAGGGGGTTTGCTAAGATAAAAGTACAGCCGTCCCTTGCCACTTTGCCCTTCGACTTTCGCGGCTTCACTCCATCACGGTGTTTTCAAATACTAGACTAACCCTAACCCTATACTATATTTGAAAAAACTGCGACAGAGTGAAACCGCGAAAGTCAAAGCACAAAATGGTGAGGGATGACTGTATATAAATAAAGAATCTTACTTCATGGAAACTCATTTATTGCGGTAGAGTCTGGAACTGATCGACCGTGATAAACAAGGGCCGACCGTACCACTTTGTTGGACCTTACATCCAAACTTTCCTTAACACTCAAATGGTTTGATGCCACGTTATAGAAGTACCAATACCACCCGGGCAAGGACAGAGTTGCCGACAGAGGTTTCGCTGAGTATCAAGTGGGATCCCAGGGTGTCAGCAGCTAATCTCAAAGGCCAAGCTCACGAGGTCCAGTGGCACCCTATACTCACCCCTATGTTGTCCTCCTTCATAATTTTTAAATATAAGCTTTTCTATGTATCTTGTTGGCACCAACGAGCTCATTTCTGAGACTGCAGTCCATTCAGGGGGAGTCGTGGCATTGCTGCCATGAGCAATGAGGATGTTGGGGCTGTTTCCGCCTGGGGCCTAGGTTGTGCTGGGCACTTGCCTGGTACTAGGGGTGAAGAGGACTCCACTGTGCCCATGCACAGCCAATGGAAGAACAGCACGTGGCAGAACCAGAGACCAGGGCTCCAGGGAACACTTGGGAGTCCAGCTCAATGCGGAAGCTGAGAGGTCACAGGAGACATAGTCTACTTAGGGGGATTTTCACGTGAACTAACAATGAGCACCAGCGGCTAACAAGAATGCAAAGCTCAGAGTTGGGGGAAAGGGATTCCAGGGGGTCACCATCATGGCAAACAGAAAGGTAGGCTACAATCCCAGGAAAGTGGCAGATCTGAATATTTTTCTGAAGACACTGTCCCCTCCAGGACCAGCCACTGGAGTTAGATAACTGGTGACCAAGTGGTCTCCTGTCCCCTTACTCAGTGTCACAAGACCTCTCCAGTCCTGACCACCAAGCAATTCTTGGAGGATTTCTTTGGTTTTACCCATGGATGAGAGGTGGTATTGAAACAGGTAGAAGTCATATGGAGAGGGGGGAAACAGATCAACTTTACACGGAGAAACCTCACAAACACACCTGAGCCGGTGATCAAGGTCAACATCATCGGGGACAAACCCTTGACATGAAGTGAGGAGAGTGGCACCTTCCCTCTGTGTCTTCCCTCCTCCATAGTCCTAAACCCTGTCTAACCATGTGAAAACTATCAGAAAAGCCCACAATGAAGGACATTCTACAAAATATCTGACCAGCACTCCCCCAAAACTGACGAGGTCATCACAAACAAGGGACGTCCGAGAACCTATCGCAGAGTGGAGGAGGAGAGACACGTGCCCAGTGTGGTGTGGTGTCCGGGGTGAGCTCCTGACCAGAAGGGCATCAAGTCAAATGTAAGGGGATGTGAATGAAGCATGGCTTGGTTTAATGTTTTATTCTTGATGACTCATGTTTAATTGCTGTCCCCGGCAAAAAGAGAAGGACAGGAAGGGCAGAACCAGCCTTAAGAGCCCAGCAGTAATGCAGAGGGCTTCGGTGCCTGGTGGTGACAGCTGATGGCAACGCTAATGGTAAACCCAACATCACATTTCCTTTCCTGAATACAGAGCAGTGGAATGAAACCATTTCCTATTCAGGGATTCTGATTACACATTAGATCAGCAGACACAAACAAACAGAGCTCTGATTAAATCAATATGGCAACAAGGTTGCTTTTAGAACTAAAAGTAGCTCCCTTCTCTTTCTGCCAGGCAAACAATCAGAGAGGGATACCTTTTTCCAATGGCTGTTTACTATGCCAGTGAAAATTTTCAAAATCAATTTCCCTTCCACAGAGGGACATTGTTGCCTCCTCACAGCCAGCTTGCTTCCTTGTTGCAAGCATGTCATGCCTGTAAAGACTGAAAGGCACTTTCCCAAGAGTGTCACTCAGAGACCTACCTTATTCATGATCTATTTATCACAGAGACAGGCAATTACAGTTTGATTAGCAAGTAATAAATGGTGTTTCTTTCCAATAGATCTAGCAAAGTGGGTGAGCGAAAACCTTTTCGTGTGATTTACGCCCTCCGGACTGCACAGTGGAGAGGTGGTTAGTAACGAGGCACTGGGTCCAGGGCCAGATGGCAGAACATTGACTAGAAATGTGGAACCCAGAGGTCAGCTGGCACTGAGGTCACTGCTGGAGCCTGCTGTATTGAGCTGTGGTTTCCCCAGCTCCTGCCTGCAGGGGAGAACCCAGAGTCCGATGTTTCCCAATACCCACATTTTTGTTTAATCCTCATCCAAGGCCATGTTTATTGATTTTTAGAGAAAGGGGGGGAGGGAGAGAGAAGAAGAAAGAGAGAAGAAAACAGGGAGAGGGAGAAGGAGAGGGGGAGAAACAAAGAGAAACATCAATCAATCAGTTGCTTCTCACATGAGTCCTGACCAGGGATCAAACCTGCAACCTTTCGGTGTACCGGCCGATGCTCCAACTGACCGAGCTACCCAGCCAGGGCTATTCACATGTTCTAAAGTTTTTGAAGTATTAAAGGTTTAGATTTTTAGAAATCTGAATTTTAATCCTGGAAATGATTTAATGACAAAGAATAAAATCAGAAACAACTGCATTGCAATGAACAAAGCAAATAACAAATATTTTAGAAAGCTCTTACTAACAAAATTCATGTATTCCCTTAAAAAACATGTAGAGGGGTGACAGTTGAGCCTCAAAACTTGCCACAAGGCTACAAAAAAATTAATTCCCTATAAGTAAGAGATGCCAATAGTTGAGTCACTGCTTCTCATTTTGTTGTTTGCATATACCATCGATCTTAATATCCAAAAGCATTAGCTGCGTTCTTCAGGCTGATCAGAGTTAATGAATTTTCATAAGCACATCTCACAGTCCAATCACTAGAACAGGAAGTTGCTGCCAATCCAGAGGCCATGGTGTTTGCCAGGAGCAGTGTCGGTACTTACAACTGGGTTTTAGCACCAGGCTGACACGGCCTTCAGAATGATGTCGCAGGTCCCGAGACCTCCTCTGTACAGCGGCATTCCTGCCCCTCTGCCACGCGGTAGGAAGCGCAAGTGATGTGCCCTCAAGCACACTCAGAAATCAGCACTTTATCTTCCCCTAAAGACTGTTAATCCTGTCCCTCTTGCCCTGAGATATTGGCACCGGATACAACCTTATTTTCCCCAAGGCAGGCATCATTTTGTGATGTAAGCATGTTTTAGCGCCGAATCAATCGGCTGTTCAATACAATTCAATTCCGACTGCAATAATTTCAGAAACTCTGTTGGAGTAATAAATTGCGATTTCCAGTCAGATGTCGCTCATGACTGTTCCTGCAGAGGGGAACCTCCTCTTTCCAATGGCCTTGGCTTTGGGCAACTGCGACATTTGACTTCCTATGACTGAGTCCCCGGGAACGGAGACGGCATTGGTGACCTCCCCAGTGTGTGGCTGTCCTCTCTGCACATGGGGCACCTGACTCCACGTGGTTTATGTTAAAAAAGCAGAGAGCAAAGGAGTAGCAAGGCTAGACTGAGTTCTTGAAATAACAGTAATTTTATCTACACTATTAATGCTCTTTTAAGGGGACCCTTAATTACAGCTTCTTCTGCAATGACTAGAAAACTTTCCCTTAAATGTGAAATTTGTCCAAACCTAAGTCACCCTCTGATTTCAGGAAGAGCTGACCAGAGGGTGACTGTCCCTCACCCTCATCCTGCACAGAAGGCCAAGGCCAGTGCCCGGGGTCGGAGTGAGTGACGCTCCCCGAAGACTCCTTCCTCCCCTAGCTCTTGCATCCTTTCCCCTCTGTATTAAGATGAAGGGCATGCTTTTTTGCAGTTTTCAGAATGTCCCAATGAGTGTTCTTCCGTAACTGAACTTTAGCCAGAAAAATTAATTCTGCTATCAACTGGAAGTGGCTTCTACTCCCTAGAACAATCTTTCTCTTAAAGTCCCTCTCTAGCCCACTTACAGGAAACAAGGAGGCTCGGGGGGAGTTTGAGCTCACGTGGAAGAAGGGAGCCTCCACGGCGGCTAGGTTGGCTGCTCAGCCAAACCCATTTTCTGGTCCTAAAACACACAGTGATACCCAGGAAGTGGCTCTGCAGCCAGGAACTGTATTCCGACCCCAGGTGCAGGTGGGTGTGGCCATGGGCTGTTGGTGGGGATCCTGCTGCCTCCAGGCTAGGCTCTCAAGGGCATTTGTGTCCTCCCTGCTCCTCCTCCCAAACACTGATGGATGTAGGGCCTGGGCCTGAATCACCCCAAAGAAGACAGCAGCCCAAGGACCAGGAGCACCCATCCTGGGCCGCCCTGTGAATGAGTCTTTCTGACCACAGCTTTGCCAGCACAGTTCACTCTCAGGACCCGATCCTCGCTCTCAGCACAGGACAGAGACTCCGCTCAGACAGGCTGAGGGCACACCCAACAGCCGCCCCACCTCGGGCTACGATCTACTTTCTGCACACACGCACGCACTGTCTTCTTCCAAGTCTGCAAGCTTCTCGAATGCAAAGGGCACGTTTGAAATTCAGGTTTTACAACAGAAGTGATTATCTAAGGTCAACAAAACAGATACGATTCTCTCAGTGCGTTGTCTGATTCTGTTACTGGTGAGAATAAAGACAACTGAAGAGGTACCCTCTTCCCACTTCCCTATTTGTTAGATCATCAAGAAACTGCGGCAGCCCTTAGGAATTTCCTTGTATCAACAGATATGTTCCAGAAGCTTATATTAAGACACAAAAAGGGTTAATGTTGCAGAGGAATGCTCTGATTTCTGTGGTAAGCACATGAACTTATGTCTATATACCTCAGTGCACAAAGATAACTTACCTGGCCTAGCTTATTTATTCTCTCCTTTCGGACTCGAGTATTAATAGGAACAAAGCTAACTTATGAATACGGGCCCTTTTTACTTTACGGCACACCTGAGAAATGTCTGCGAACAGAACCGTCAAGACAGCTTCCTTCCTGACGCGGTTGCCACCTGGCCCTGCAGTGCCCCGACCTCACCGTGTGTTTCCCGAGTGTGAAATTGAATATCGCGTGTTACTTCCTTCTCCCACAGACTAACGTGAAGCTTGAGATTTGTAAAGTAATTTCCAGGTGAAAGGAGTTTACAAACAGGAAGTCCTCAGCTGCTTCTCCTCTCCACCCCGGCAAATACGTATTTTTTGCCAGTGGAGGACCACAGGCCAGTCTGCTCCCTAGAAGGGCAGGGGTGTGTGCTGACTGCTGGGCTCAATCCCTGTCCCTGCGGACCCGGAACCAGCACCTGTGTCGGCATCGTGGGCTGTGGGTGCTGGTGAGCACGCGGCAGCCCTTCACAAGCTCCCCCGCGTGTCAGGGGCGCGTGCTGTGCTGGCGTGCAGGAGTCCCCACTCTCAAGGAGCACACTGACAAAAACCACGACCGATGAGACTGCACAGGGCAAACTGCTCTGTGTGCGGCCCCTGCTGGGGTCCCCTGCAATGAGTCGGACAGCCAAGTGGCCTTTGGTGATTAAAAGCTGTGTATACACCCTCTATGCTGGGCTGACGTGCCAGAGGACGGAGATGGCTTCATTTCTTCAGCCCTGCCATCTGCTCTGTTTCTGAGGTCCCTGTCTCTCTAACGGGGGCTAAGGTGTGGGCTGTGGTCTCCCATCACCCCTTCTTCCACGAAGTCCACCAAGCCAGAGACTTCTTTTCGTGTGAACCCCCTCAGCCAGACTTACTGCTAGTCACTGTGAGGAAAGCAGCGGAAACTGGCACCCGAGGACACACAGCCCAGGAAGGCCCGTGCCACCTGGCTCAGTTCTAGGCGATGAAGCCGTGTCTGCCGCGCCCAGCTCACTGGCTTCTCACGGTCCAGTTCTCCTCTGCCCCTTCTTCCCCTCCCTCTGGGAGAACACAATGCCCCCGTTCCTGTCCACTGTAGCAGAGGAGGAGAGAACAGGTCATTTGCATCATAGAGGAATGCCAGCCGAGTGTCACCGAATCACTCAAAGGCCTTCTTTCCAAAATTCAGAAGCTTACACTTTGAAAGCCTTACCATTACTTGATTTTTGCACATTCGAATTGTACTTTTAATAAATTTTAAATAAACCTTGATTTTGAAACGATTAGATTCACAAGAAGCTGTAGAGAAATGTACTGGAAGTCCTGTGCACCCTTCCTTGGCAGAATGGCCACTGACAGGGTCGGTCAGGAGCCCGGCCTGGTACGATCCACAGAGCTTGTGCGAACTTTCCCAGTGTGGTATGCGCTTGTGTGTCATACAGGTCTTTGCAGTCTCATCACATGTGTGGTCGTGTCGCCACCGCCACAACCACGATGCAGAGCTGACCCCTCACCACAAAGCTCCCTCCGGCTACTGCACGGCCACACCTGTCCATCCCTGGGCTCCCTGCCCCTTCCCTGGCTGCTGGCGAGGTGCAACCTCATCCTTTCAGAAGGGGACATAATGGAATTCTCCAGTATGTGACCACTTGAGACTGGTCCTTTCCCTCAGCATCATTCTCGAGTCCATCCTAGTCACGTGTGTCAACAGTCTGACACTTTTTATCACTGAGCAGGACTCACGGTGTGCAAGTAGCAGCTCTTTTGAACCATGCATCTATTGTAGGACATTGGGTTTCAGTTTGGGGCTGTCACAGATAAGGCTGCTGTGAACACCCGTGTATGTATGGGTTTCCTGCAGTCAGTCTTTGTTCCTCTGGGATGTGCCTGTACTCAGCTGCTGAGTCACATAGCAGGTGCATTTTAGAAGAAACTCATGGCCCACTTTGCAGAGTGTCTGCTCCAGTTTACATTCCAGCTAGCAATATGTGCACGATCCGGTTTCTCTGCATCCTCACCAGCATTTGGTATTATTACTATTTTTTGTTTCAGCCATTCTGATAGGTGTGTAATGCTATTCTGCTGTGGTTTTAACACATTTTTGACCGCTCACGAGTTAACTCATGTTTTCCTGCCCAAATGTTGCAGACCATGCACAAGTTAACTCCGGTTTGCACTTACATTAGCTATTTCAGTTTTTGAAACTCAGGGTAATATAGGATTATGGTATTTGTGACTCTTTGCCCTGAGGGTCGAAGTTCAAAAAACAGCACACCGTTCTATATTCTTGAAGTAGCTAGGGAATGGATATCTGCTGGTTCAAATGAGTACAGCTCAGAACCTAATGTACAGTTTGCCCAAAGACATGTGGTCCCTGGCGTATGTCTTAGAGATTTCTATGCGGTACGCAATGTGTTAGGTGCATTTCCGTCACGAGGAGTGATGTTGAGCATCTTTACACGCGTGTGTGCCATCTGCGTAACTGTCTTTGCCGAAATGTCTATGCATGTCTCTTGCACATTTTCTAATAGCAGTTTTCTTAATGCTGATATCTGAGAATAGTTTACATATTCTATGTGACCCAGTCTATTCCAGCCCTCTGTCACATATGTGCTTTGCAAACATTTTCTCCATATCTGGTCTGCAATTTGTCTTTTCGTGATCACTTGTAGAAGTTTTTAATTGCAAAGACGTCCAATTTATCTTTGTGTTTTATGGATCATGCTTTTAGTATCATCAGCTTTCAGAACTCCCCTCCTACTCTGATCCCAAAGGTATTCTCTGATTTTTCTGACAGTTTTAAAGTCTTACATTTAAATGTATAATGCATTTCAAATTAATTTTTAAAAGTAAAGCGCAGGTCTAGGTCAAGGCTCTGTTTCTCTCTGAATGTTCAATGTCTCTTGCTACAATTACTGTGAAGTCCATCTCTCCTTCACCGAGACAACTTCTGTGCCTTTGTCGGAAATCAGCTGGACATGCCACGCGGGTCTGCTTCTGGGTCCTCTGCAATACCCTGCCTTCGTGATCACTGTTGTTATGTAGCAACCCTTCATACTGGATGGAGTGATTCTTTCCATTTCATTATTCTTTCCATAACTGTTTGAGTTGTTCTGGGTCCTTTGCCTTGCCACATCCATTTAGAATGAGACTGTCGGTGTCCACCAAAATATTGCCGGGCTTTAATGCGAATTGTGTTAACCCAACAGATCAATTCAGAGAGAACTGACGTCTTTCCTATGTTGACTTTTTGAATCCATGAACAAAGTAAGTCTCTGCAATGATTTAGGTCTTTGAAAATGTGTTTCACTTCTCAGCATTTTCTAATTCTCCGCACACGGCTCCTGTATGCATTGTGCGGGACTGACATCGAGTATTTCAGTTTCTTTGGAGCAACTGTAAACAATGTTTTGTTTTTACTTCTGGTTTTCACATGGTGGTTATTATGCAGAAATGGGATTATTTTTGTGTGTCGATTTTGTATCCTGCAATCTTACTGACCACTAATTAATCTAGGATGTTGGTCAAATTCTTTGGGTTTTCTATGCAGACAATAGAAACAGTCCCCCCCCCCCCCCCGTAGCCGCGCCCTTTGTCCTTGCCTCACTGTACTGGCTGGACACAACCAGGGCCGCGCCCTTTGTCCTTGCCTCACTGTACTGGCTGGACACAACCAGGGCCGCGCCCTTTGTCCTTGCCTCACTGTACTGGCTGGACACAACCAGGGCCGCGCCCTTTGTCCTTGCCTCACTGTACTGGCTGGACATAACCAAGGCCGCGCCCTTTGTCCTTGCCTCACTGTACTGGCTGGACACAACGTCAGTTAGAGGGGAGGGCCGCACCAGCCTGACTCGCACTTTAGGGGGAAGCACTGAGCCTCTCACGGTCAGGACAACGTTGCTGGTCCGTCCATTCTCTTTTATTGCCTTCCAGAGGGTCAGCTGAAGGGATTTCAGCATTGCATCTGGATTCGGATGGTGTTTCAGCATCTCATTGTATACAGCTTTCTTGGTGGTGCTCATCATTACTACCCACATACAACTTTCCACAGTCTGCGCGTAACATCCCATCACCTCTATACAGTGCTGAGACCTCTTTCCCGCCCTACTTTTTAACTAGAATCATCTTCCCCTGTGCACGTTTAGTACCACGGCAGAGGGCGGCGCTTCTCTTCTTCAGATTTCACATATAACTTCAGGGACGAATGAGGAGAAGGCCAGCCCTCCTCCTCTCTCCTCAGCACGTCTCTGTTCTGGCTCTCTCTGCAGTCGCAGGCCTCTCTCCGACCCCTTTCTCCCCGTCCGAGGGCCTCCCCAGCCATGCTTGCACAGGCATTGTGACTGCACGTGCTCTGAGTGGTCCTCAGTCCGAGTTCTCTCCTTCACTCCTGAGTAATGTTTTTGCCAGATAGAGATACAGGATTAGAGTTGGACAGTCCTTTTTCAGTTTGAAGAGTTTTGATTTTTCTTTGCATTTCTTATGTTTAATTATGACCTATCTGCCTTTGAATAGATTTCTTACTTGGGATTTACTCAGCTTTAAAAAAAAATTATTTATTTATAATTTAAATATTTTCTGTACTCAGCTTCTTCAGTGTCCAATCTGGGAAGCTGTCAACCACTGTCCTCTCCAGCCCGCCCTCCTCTCCCCTCCCCCTGGCGCGGGCGCCTAGGGCAGGAGTGTTAGACCTTTGGTGAGTCTCAAAGGTCCCGAGGCTCTGTTCTCTTTAGGTCCATTTTCTCTTTGTTGCTCAGATGCAGTCAGTTTCATTGACTTGTCCTCACAGTCACTGAGTCTGTCCCTGTCATCTCCGCTCTGCAACTGACCTCATCCACCCAGCTTATTTTTGTTATTATATGTTTCAATTCACCAAACTTCTCTTTGATTCTTTTCCATGTTTTCTTTGCTGAGACTTTTTATTTCTTCATTTGTTTAAAAGAAATCCACGCTTCGGATGAAGCATTTACGACGGCTGCTTTAAACCCTCAGCAGGTCAGAAGTGGCCGCAGCACTGGCCAGTGAGCCGTTTTCTCGTTCTGGTCGGGCCCTTCCTGGTCCCAGCACAGTGGGTGATTTCCAGTGGCGTCCTCACATTTTGAGTATTATGCTGAGACTCCTGATCCTATTTCGATCTTATTTTAGCAGGCAGGTATAGAGGCTCCAGCCTGCTTCTGTGGACTGTAGTTCCAATGAGAAGTTCTCTTTCGCAGCTACTGGTCCCCTTCGTTCTGTCGGTCCTGCTGGGGTCCTGGGCCGCCCCTGCCGCTGCTGCCGTGAGGATGGAGGCGCTTCACAGGCCGCCTGCATGACCGGGCGGAGAGGGCGGCCTGGCCTCCGCACTGAGAGAGCTGCCTGGGGCCCTCGGCTGCTGGCGGACCTCTGGCTCAGGTCTGGCTACCGCCACCCAGGGAGGGAGGGCCCACCTGGTCCACTTTCTGCCTCTGGGGATGGTATAGAAAATGCTGGGTCAAATTGTTTTTAAGGTTTTTTTTTTTATAAAGTTTAAAAAAATTATTTTCTCTTTATTAATTTTAGAGAGAGAAGAGGGAGAGGGAAAGAAAAACAGAGACATCAATGAGAGAGAACATGACTGGCTGCCTCCTGCATTCCCCCCACTGAGGATCAGGCCCACAACCTGGGCACATGCCTTGACTGGGAATTGAACTGGCGACCTCTTGGTTCAGGGTCGATGTTCAACCACTGAGCCACACTGGCTGGGTTCAAATAGTTTTTAGTTTAATAACATTTCTGGTAAGTAATTACATACATTAATTCATTTATAGTCTGCAGTTCATCTGCAAAGGTGAAATAAAACCTTAAGTTTGCAATTCTATTTGAACAATTTATGACAGTGGTATATTTGTGAACAGGGTAGTTCAATCTCTCTCATTAGCTGATGCTAACTATATGTGCCATTATTTTAGAATCTAGTGGACAATAGGACAATTTCAATCTTAGCATTTAACATATTTTAAGTCATCACTGAGAGGTTGAACCAACTGAGAGATGGATATCTTCTCCACTTGCTTCTTCATTTATTTTTTATTTAATTGAGTTTTAATGCTGCATAATATTGATTCACAACTTAAAATATTAGAATAATAATCAATCTAAGCCCACACTGTATTCTCTCAAAGCCCATTTAAAAGTCTAAAAATTGGTGCCATTTATTAATTTCACTGCAATTTGCACTTAATTAGAACCTCTCGATGTTTGACGAATATTCAAAACAACTTCTTCTGGCACAACTGGGAACTGAAACCCTACAAGAGCAAATTTCCCAGACATTTGATGCGCAAGGTTTCGGGCATGGAATCACTTTTTGGAGATTTTCTGAAATTGACTACAGTACAGCAGTTCTCTTCCTTCTTCTTCTTCTTTTTAAAAATATGTTTTCATTGATTTTTCAGAGAGACAGAAACATTGATGTGGGAGAGAAACATCGATCAGCTGCCTCCTGCACACCCCCGACTAGGGACCGAGTCCACAACCTGGGCATGTGCCCTGAGCAGGAACTGAACTGGGGACCTCTTGGTGCATGAACAGTGTTCAACCACTGAGCCACACCGGCCAAGCTCTCTCTTTTCAATCAGTCCAAGAATGAATGTGACCTCTATTTTGGCCATGCAAAGCTGACGTTGCTGACTCCTGGGTCTCAGTTCTGTTCTCAGTCACAATAGTTATTAGATATGTAAGTTGCCAACAAGTGACAGGTTGTGACTATAACAACTCAGCATAAGCAAATGATACAGTGATTAATTAAACATTAAATTGCTGAGAGGTTTGCTTTCAAAGCTAGTCTGTTCTCCAGATGAGAGTCCGGGTTCAGATCCCATGATCAGTGATCCAATCCTGGGACAGAACACTGTTGAAAGAAATCTGATGACTGATGGGATCTTACAGGATGGAGTTGCCACACGTTTGAAAGATTCTTCACTGTGCTTTCTGCTACAAATGCTAAGCTCTAGACTGAGCCTAATTCAACGCTAAAAGACGGCTGTGGAGAAAGAAATAGGAGATGTCTAAGATGGTGAAAGCAATGAATGGAGAAATTCCTGAGGGAAAATGGGTGACAATAATTTGTCCCCCTCTATCCCGCATGACATCTTTTCTTATTGAAACTCTGGAAACCCTCCTTTTTTTTAGGAATTGGATTCCTCTGGGCAGGGAGAGACAAACAACCCCAACTGTACTGTACTCAGAGCTCGGTCCCCAAAGGCTGTGAAGGACAAGATCTCTCTGTCTCCCAGCAGAGGAAGGCAACGACCCCGGCAGCCACTCTGCTCACCAGTCTCAGCTTAAAGTAGGTGTTTATCTCGGGGGTGTGCTCACATTTCCTTAGCTTTCTGAAGGGACCCTCTGGCTCTCCACAATCTCCTGATCCTCCAGACTCAGACTCCTGCCCCTGTCCCAGGGGATGGGACCTGTGTCTTTGGTTCCCAGCCACACAGGCAGGCATCCTCTTGGCTGTTTCTATCCTCTTAAGACAGGCTCAGGGCTAACCAAATAATCACTGTTTTGGGTATTGAGTGGGTTTGCACTTTTAAGGGGTTTGGGGGAACCACTTTCTAACCCAAAGCAAGGAACCCTGTGGCACTACTGGGGAGATGCAGTGAGGCAACTGGTGTGTATTTAGCCACACTTCAACTCAGGGCCTTCAGAAAGGGCAGCCTTTTCTGAACCTTTCCCCAAGACAGACGCCTCTCCTTTGTGTCCCGGTATACTCTGTACACGCATCCAACACCAGAGCTCCTGTCCTGCCCTGCCTGTCTGTATACCCACTGCATGTGCACCATGAAGGCAGTGCAATGTTGTGTTCGTCTCTTTAACAGCCAGGAACAGTAGTGTTACATGACTGAGCACCTGCTTTGCTCCAAACGCCAGGCTAAGCCTTTCCCATACATTTTCTTACTGAGCCCTCACAACACCTTATTTTGCAGACAGTATCATTAATCTCATTTTACAAACAAGGAAACCGAGCCTCAGAGAACGCGCCCACACAAAACCACAGTCGAGAGAACTTCCAGGGCTCAGCTTCTCTACAGCGCCACCTGCGCAAATCGCCACACCCTGCTCACAGGGGGGCAAAGGCATCCACTGTGCTCAGAATAAAGTTCCAAATGACGCCCACAGACTAAAGGGCCTGAGGGTGCTCCATCCCATCCCCGAGGCTCTTCCCTGGCGTAGCGTGCTCCCACCACACTCATCATCCTCCTGCTTCTTCAGCCAACGCAGCTTCTCTGCTTTGGGCTCTCTGAGCCTGGCTTCTCCACAGCCTGAGATGCTCTAACCCAGGGATTGGCTGGCTTGTTCATGCACTTCAGGAATCGGCACACATGTGCCCTTCCTACAGCAGCCTTCCTTAGCCACACACTAAGTGACCCACCACCCTGTCACTGAACCACTCCATTTCCTTCGTGCGCTTTATGTTGATCTATAATTATCTTGTTTATCCGTGTGTTTACTTGTGCCTGCCTCTCCCATGTAAACCCTATGAGGTCAGAGACCTTATTTTTCTGGTCTCTGATGTATCCTTGGAGTGTAAGCCCAGTGCTACATAAATATTTAATGACTAAATGAGTCCCCGACAGCAGAAATGATGGATGGCACAGTCTACTAAGTTAATGGAGATTACTTTCCCTTTAAAGAAAAAAGGGAATTTGCAAAAAAAATCTAGAAATGTTTTTATGTTGTGTTTAAAAGTCGAATCATATTGTTTCCTTCGATAAAACAGAAAGTATATCAACCTTCTTAAATGACATAATTTGAACTTTTGGACATAAAGCTATTCTACCTTCTGAACAACAATATAAATTGCTATTGAATCATAGCTGATGAATTCACTAAAGCACCTCTGGAGAGTTCTCTGGAAATAAAATTTAATTTTAAAGTTTGAAATCGACATGAATGTAAAAAAAAATAGCTCTCAAATATCCCTTCTATTTTAGAGGAACATGTCTGCATTACTACCTGACGCCAGAGTAATAAAGATAGCATCAGGCCTTCATTCCCGATGCAGCGATACAGCGTTCAGGACACGTGCGTGCCAGGCAGTTTGCAAACAGAAATAATCGAATACCCGTGCACACACTGTTTGACACATTGTCTGACCGAATGCCCACGCGTACTAACCGAATGCCCACACGCACACTGTCTGACCGAATGCCCACGCGCACTGTCTGACCGAATGCCCACGTGCACGCTGTCTGACCAAATGCCCGCGCGCGCACTGTCCGACCGAATGCCCACACACACTAACCAAATGCCCGTGCGCACACTGTCTAACTGAATGCCCACGCTCACTGTCTAACCGAATGCCTGCGTGCACACTGTGTGACCAAATGCCCACACGCACTGTCTGACCGAATGCCCACACACACTAACCAAATGCCCGTGCGCACACTGTCTAACTGAATGCCCATGCTCACTGTCTAACCGAATGCCTGCGTGCACGCTGTGTGACCAAATGCCCACACACACTAACCAAATGCCCGTGCGCACACTAACTGAATGCCCACACACACTAACCAAATGCCCGTGCGCACACTGTCTAACTGAATGCCCACGCTCACTGTCTAACCGAATGCCTGCGTGCACACTGTGTGACCAAATGCCCACACGTACTGTCTGACCGAATGCCCACACACACTAACCGAATGCCCGTGCGCACTCTATCTAACTGAATGCCCGCGCTCACTGTCTAACCAAATGCCTGCGTGCACACTGTGTGACCAAATGCCCACATGTACTGTCTGACCGAATGCCCACACACACTAACCAAATGCCCGTGCGCACACTAACTGAATGCCCACACACACTAACCAAATGCCCGTGCGCACACTGTCTAACTGAATGCCCATGCTCACTGTCTAACCGAATGCCTGCGTGCACGCTGTGTGACCAAATGCCCACACACACTAACCAAATGCCCGTGCGCACACTAACTGAATGCCCACACACACTAACCAAATGCCCGTGCACACACTGTCTAACTGAATGCCCACGCTCACTGTCTAACCGAATGCCTGCGTGCACACTGTGTGACCAAATGCCCACACGTACTGTCTGACCGAATGCCCACACACACTAACCAAATGCCCGTGCGCACACTGTCTAACTGAATGCCCACGCTCACTGTCTAACCGAATGCCTGCGTGCACACTGTGTGACCAAATGCCCACACGTACTGTCTGACCGAATGCCCACACACACTAACCAAATGCCCGTGCGCACTCTATCTAACTGAATGCCCGCGCTCACTGTCTAACCGAATGCCTGCGTGCACACTGTGTGACCAAATGCCCACACGTACTGTCTGACCGAATGCCCACACACACTAACCGAATGCCCGTGCGCACACTGTCTAACTGAATGCCCGCGCTCACTGTCTAACCGAATGCCTGCGTGCACACTGTGTGACCAAATGCCCACACGCACTGTCTGACCGAATGCCCACGCGCACTAACCGAATGCCTGCGCGCACTCTGTCTAACTGAATGCCCACGCCCACTGTCTAACCAAACGCCCGCACACATTGACTGAATGCCCGTGCACATACTTTAAATGAGTGAAGCACTGACCAAGAGAAGGGTTTCCCCTAAATAGCTTGTTTTTATTTCAAAACTAGAAACAACTCCAAGCAGAGCACCGTCCTCAATAATTTCAACATGTGAATTTTAATTTAAAAACCAATCAGACTTGGACAGAGGATTTTCTTCTGGTGTCATGAAAACAGCCTGGAGTGACTGAACAGCCAGAGAGCACACAAGTCAGTGAGCATGTCCAGAACGTGACAATCGCACATCAAGCTGGTCAGTCTGGAGGGTGCAGAGGCCGGTCACATGACCCATTTCTGAGAGCCTCGGGAGGGGTTACAAAGTACATACAACGCAGTCTTGGGGCGGGGCATCACAGCGCATCACTGCCTGTGAGTATCCCAGACGCTGCCACTGGGAAATGAGAGGAATTTAAATGTAAAAGGCATTGTAAGCAATATCAAAAGTTTAATAAGACATGCTTAAAGAGTTTTAATAAAATTTCTTCCTTCCTCTAGAGTCAAATAATGTATCAAATAATTTCTAAAATTTTATCAAATGATAAAAAATACAAAGACAAAGAGAATCTTTAAGTCTTGGGGCATCTGACCCAGGCTTTGCCCCTGGAGCTGTGACAGAGGTCAGCACCGAGTCCTTGCTGACAAACATCGAGGAAGAACCCGGCCTGTCTACCCTTGTCAATTCTGGTGAGCCCAGGTCTCCTTTGGTGCTAGAGGTTTGGTTCATCCTACAAGATGGTTCAGAAATTCTTAAAAGTCCAATTTAAAGATGATTTTGCTTTGAAAATCAGGAACGCATTTATTTGTTTATGCAAATGAACCAGAAACAACAAAGAGGAGACAGGAAGAAATAGCAGCAGAGGCAGGCCTCTGGGAGGCCGGGGGCGAGTCTCACCAAAAGAACATCTGAGAAGTCTTTAAAAAAAACATTCCATTTTGAAATGATTAGATTCACAGCAAGTGGGAAATATGGTCCAGAGAATGGCCATGCACCCTTCCTTGTTTCTCCTAGCAGGTACACCTTGGTGAAGAAGGTGCAATGAAAGGCCGGGACACTCACGTAGGCACAAGGGGTACCTTCACCAAGGTGCGGTTGGCTTCAACATCACTACAACCAACACGCAGAATATGCCATCGCAGTAAGCATCTCCCTCACGCTAGCCTTTATAGACACGGATACCCCCTTCCCCTCACACCCTAACCTGACACCCACTAACTGGTTCTTCAAGTACATATTCTTGCCATTTAGAGAATATTATGTAAACGGACTCATACAGTATGAGACCTTTGAGATGGGCCTTTGTCACTTGGGGTAAGTCCCTGAGACCCACCGAGTGCTGCATCTCAGTGGTCCCCTCTGCGGTGCTGAGCAGCATCCTATGGTTGCACACACCACAGCGTGTTCAGTCATCCTGCGTGAAGAACACAGAGGCTGTTTCCATTGTGAAGCCCTTGCAGACGAAGCTTCTATGAACATCTGGCGCACATTTGTGTGGACACAGGTTTTTTCGTTTCCCTGGGATGCATGTTCAGGATTGCAACTGCTAAGACTGATCATCAGTGTATGTCCAGTTTTCTTTGTTAAATTTTTTTTCTAATCCAAGGATATTTTTCTGTGTATCTTCAGACAGAGTGGGAGGGAGAGAGGGAGAGAAACATAGATGTGAGAGAGACACATTGATTGGTTGTCTCCCACATGACCCCAACAGGGGCTGGGGACGTACCACAACCTAAGTACAAGCCTTTGGCCGGAATCAAACCCAGGACTCTTTGGTCCATGCACTAATGCTCTAACCACTAAGCCAAACCAGCCAGGGATGTCCAGTTTTTTTTTAAAAAAGCCAACTTTTTCCCAGAGGGCTGGCCTGTTGTACCTTGTCACCAGCAATGTGTGACATATCAGTTTCTCCAGATCCTCACTGGCATTCAGTATGTCACTACTTTTACTTCAGCTGATCCAGTATCTACTTAGTCATATTTCATCATGGCGTTAATTTGTATTTCTCTAATGGCCCATGGTGTTGAATATCTTTTCATGGGCTTGTTTGCCATCTACATATCCTCTTTCATGAAATGTCTGCTTATGGTTAGGTTTTTTTAATTGCAGAGTTTTTAGAGTTCTCTCTGTATTCTAGACATGAGCGCTTTCTCAACTGCATGGCTTGCAATATTTCATTACGGTCCATGGCCTGTCTTTTCATTCCCTGAACAGGCTCTTCTGCAGAGAACTGTTTTCAAGTGTGAAGAACTCCAAAGAATTGATCTTCTCCTTTTCTGAGCCAAGCCTTTGGAGTCACGTCTGTGAACTCTTTACCAAATCCTAACCCCCAGAGATCGCCTCCAGTTTTCTCCTAAAAGTTTAGTTGTTTTACATTTAACATTTAACCCAACACATTTGAGTTAATTTTTATACCAGAAGCCGGGTTAGGTCAATATTTATTGCACTGCCTGGGGTGGTCAATCGTCCCACCACCATTTGTGGGAAAGACTGTTTTCCGCCACTGAACGTGGCAGCTTTGTCAAATCTCAGTGGGCTGCACCTGTGTGGTTCTGATTCTGGGCTCCCTGATAGCTTGGCTCTGGGTGTCTGTCCCCATGCCAGGGCCACAGAGCTTTCATAACACCAGCTCGCGAGTACAGATTCCAACTGGGCAGAACGCCTTCTCCCATTTGATCCGTCCTCTTCAAAACTGCTTCCGCTCCTTTGCTTTTCCACCTACATTTTAGAACGATCTTTTCTATGTCTACAAAAAAGTCTTACTGAGATTGTGACAGGAATTACATTCGTCCTCTACATCAGTTTTGGGAACACTGACTTCTCTCAATCCATGAACACGGCATGTCCCCCTGTACTTTTAGGTCTTTGATTTCTCTCATGAGTATTGTGTAGTTTCGGCCATGTTTTGTTAGATTTACCCCTAATCATTCCCTTTTTAAAAGCAGCTGTGAAAAGTATTGTATTGTTTATTTCCATGTTCATCAGAAAGGTAGTTGATTGTTGTATGTTGGTTTTATACCCTATGACTTTCCTAAACTCTCCTATTCTGCGAGGTTTCGCTGCTGTTGTTTTAATGCACTCCTCTGCTCTGGTCCTTTCCCGCATTTCGTCCAGGTGAGGAAAAGTCTGGGCTTCCCACTTGGCGATGGACACCCAGGAGTGGAGGTGGGGACTCCTCATCACTGCCGGGTTGGGGTGTGAGTCTAAACCGCCAGCAGGCCTCTGCTAATACCTCCGTGGACAGGGAGAGGGTGCTTGGCTGCTCCGCACAGCCTCTCTCACGCCCACTGCCGGAAGTGAGTCCGGACCCTTCACTCGGCCTCCTCTGACATGACCCCAGGCAGGAGAGATGAGGGCACCTTGACAGCGCTGGGTGTAAGCGGAAGCCCAGGCTCCCCACGCGCCCCCCCTGAAACCAGGGAGACAGCTCACTGCTACCCAGAAGGAACTTAAGCTTGGCTACGCACTCAGCCTTCTTCCCTGCTGCTCTGGTCAGGCGGCTGGTGTGCAGCGGAGCTGAAGGTTTGGAAGTCCGGGCCTCCCACTCAGCCTGCTGTGGGTTTGTGAGCGTGCCCAGTGTTTCTGTCCACTTTGCTGGAGTAAAGTGGTTTTACCTACAAGTTCCTGTCTTGCTGGGCTGCTCCTTTTGTGGTCCTTTGGTTGGAAGAGCAGGGTTTCTTGGAGGCTTTTTTCCTCTGTGCCCATTGGCATTTCAGTTTTCGGCTTCTCTGGCACCCAGTCCAAGACAGAGGAGGCAAACTGAAAACTCAGAGAAGCTGCCACTGCATCCCTCACTGAGTCCCAGTTCTAGGACTGGCATCACCTGTCCACCTTGCGAGTGTCCCTGTGGTTTTCATACATCCTGCTCAGGAACTTGGCCCGTGCTTAGGAGGAGGAGCAGGGTACGTGCATCTACTCCACCTTTCCAGGAGCACGAATTGAGAAGCTTCTTTTGACAGTCTTTCTTCCTCCTCCACAGACTGATGATCAGCACCCTAGGGTCTGAGGGCCCTTAGCACACAGAAATGTGGAGGGACAGCAGAGAAACCTCCAATGGGGTCAAGTGCGGAGGAGACGTGAATAAATGATAAACCGCACACCAGGTTTAGTCATAAAAACAAGGACCTCATCCGTCTGTTTGGCTTAGGGCAAAAGATAATGATTGGGAGACGGAGATGATCGCAGCACTGTACAGGGCAAAGAGTAAGAAGATGATGATCATGTAAGTAAAAAGAAAGGGTTAAAAGAATGTTAATATCATATGGCCTTCAGAATGAAAAACAGGGAATCTTTCTTAAGTTCTCATGTCGACTTCTAATGAAACTGAGAGGGAGAGGTTCTCCATATTGTTCACCGAACGCCACTCAGTTCCATTAGTGGAAGATGAAACCTAATTGCTGAGAGAAAAGCAGAGGCCGACGCTCCAAACCGGCTACTGACATCCTAAAGACACACTGCAAATTACAGCAGGCAAGAAAGCGATGAGTAATTAGCACCACACACATTTCAGTATCTTGGCTTTTCTTACAATTAGCAGACAAGCAATTTAAAAACCACAGCCCTGCACAGAGTCATTATCATTATTTTCCAAAGGTAACAGGGAAAAACACCAGCAAAGAATGGCTGGTATTCCCTTCATTCACTCCATCTTGTTTTATTACAGGAACTGGCCCAAGACAGAGAAAAAGAATCTAGAAAATAAAGGAGTTCTTTCGCATTCGAACTCTTATACCTGAGAACCGGAGACAGCATGTCCCTGCCGAGGTCTCTGAAGGGTTTCTAAACCAAAGTTTCACTCAGCATTGCTATTCTGGATTCAAAGGGAATTTATCACATGGTCTTCTGTTTGCTTTAAGGAATTGCAAAGGTAAATGTTTGAGGTCTCCTAGCTGCTAGTGTGGGGCCCCCAAGGGAGTCAGAAGCAATGAAATGCTCTCCTTTTACAGGGAACCACTTTCTCCTAATTACATGTTACTCTCTAAATTCAATATACTATTTAATAAGATAATTAGAAAATTAATAAGTAAGAAAATAAATACATTATTTCTTTCATTCTTTAATTTTCTTACCATTGTTTGACCCTATAAAAAATTAGAAACTTAGATAATCATTGCATTAAATATAATTAGTGTTGCTTTTTTTTTTTTATCCTCACCTGAGGATATTTTTCCATTTTTTGTACAGATAGAGTGGGAGGGAGAGAGAGTGAGAAACATCGACGTGAAGGGACACATCGAGTGGCTGCCACCCGCACGACCAACCAGGGCCAGGGACAAACTGCAACTGAGGTACATGCCCTTAGCGGGAACCGAACGCGGGTCTCTCCGGACCGCAGGCCGATGCTCTAACCGCTGAGCCAAACTGGCCAGGGCAAATTAGTGTTGCTTTTTTTAACAACTGTTAATGTAAAAGAAAATGCAAAAGAAAAGAGGAAAGTGTACTCTATGAGAAAGAGAAAGTTGGAGCACGTATTTCAGAGTACCATCACCAAGTACTGCTAAAAAGGCAAACTGGTAAAAGAGAGACAGGTTCATAAAAGAACACAGATGAAAACATCGATTTGGGTGCATGTACATACAGGTGCATGGTGTATAAAGAAAGCAGCATTATAATTAGTGTGAATATTTTGCTACTTACACAAAATAATAAAATTATTAATATCCTTAAGAAATAATATAGTACATTTCTATATTAATAGATTATATAGGAAATATATTGTCCTATTACTGTAAAATGTCATCCATAGTTTTATTATTTATCTAGAATATATGCAAGTATTTTTCAAAAGACGATATCATAACAGCCCTGGCCGGTTTGGCTCAGCGGTTAAAGCATAGGCCTGTGGACCAAAGAGTCTTGGGTTTGATTCCAGCCAAGGGCATGTACCTCAGTTGCGGTTTATCCCCAGACCTGGACGGGGTCGTGCAGGAGGCAACCAGTCAATGTGTTTCTCTCGTGTTGATGTTTCTCTCTCTCCTTTTCTCTCCCTCTCTCTCCCTCCCACCCTGAGGATAGATGAAAAAAGTATCCTCGGGTGAGGATTAAAAAAAAAAAAGACTATCATAACAAAAAACTGGCAAATCGCACTCAGACAAACACACGAGCTACAATGGGATAAGATACAACTAAAATATTGGATTAAATATAAAATTAAAATACCAGAATACAGAATCAACATATAATTAAAATCTGCAAAATTTTCTTTTTTTTTTTTATCCTCACCCGAGGACATTTTTCCATTTTTTGTTCAGGTAGAGCGGGAGGGAGAGAGAGGAACAGAGAGAGAGAGAGAAACATCGACGTGAAGGGACACATTGAGTGGCTGCCACCCGCACAACCAACCAGGGCCGGGGACAAATTGCAACCGAGGTACGTGCCCTTAGCGGGAACCGAACCCAGGTCTCTCAGGACCGCAGGCCGACGCTCTAACCGCTGAGCCAAACCGGCCAGGGCAAAATCTGCAAAATTTTCAATGATGCCAAGGATAATGTAAGTTGATACAAGTCTAGAAAACAGAAGAATGTTTCAGATTATATGTTATATAAATTGGGTCAAAGGCATAATGCTTCATATATGTGATATATGCTATATTACAAAAATGTATCCTTTGACCCAGTAATTTCAATTCAAGATTATATTCTAGGCTGGTAATAAGAAATGTGATAAGAATTGACACTTTCATTATCACATCATATAAAATAACACAAAATTTGTAGGACACAACCAAAATGTGTCCAAATGGAGAAACAGATGATTTAGGGCACATAACTAAAATTAAAAAAATTATTCAGCACATCTACAATGTGTTTTTAAGGAATATTTAATAATATGAGAAATTCTCACTATTTAATAATCATGTAAAGGACAGCAAATTTAATATATTATATGATCCCAAATGCGCGCACACACGTACAAGGAGAAATAAAGGGGAAAAAAATGTATCAAATGTTAACAGTTATTTTGTTAGTGGGTTATTTTTTTCTTGATATATTCCTATATTTTCTATGTTGTGTATAAGGTTTTAGAATCAGAAATAATTTTTTTAAGGAAATCAGAAGTTATCTGGGGTCTCTGAACAGAAATTATCATTATAATTGCAACAAGAATTATTTATACAATTATTTATTTAATGTCTGTCTCCCCACTCAATTATAAATTAGAGTAGGACCTATATCCAACATGCTCACAGCTATAGTCTGAGTATCTGGTTTACTGTAGGAACCTACAAAGTACTGATGAATGAGTGAACAAGGAAGGGAGGGAAGAAGGAAGGGAAATTAAAGGAAGAAGGGAGGAGAAGGGGTGGAAAGCAAGGTCATGGTGAGCCTGGCAGAAGCAGAGCCCTCTAACGATCAACTTCTGAAAGGCGTTCCCACTGGCTAACATGTTACCTGGCTTATAATCAATGCTGAACACTTGTAGAAATGCATAAGTAGATAAACCAAGTTTACTTCTTAATTAAGAGAAGAACAAATACTACAGCCCCTATTTTTCCTCCTCAACCTGAACATACTCTGAGCACAGCTGAAGCCAGACCTCGCAGGAGTGGGTATGACGTGCCTTGTGCTGGCTGGCGTTGTCAGACCAAGGTCACAATGGGAAAATCTGTAAGATCAGCTCACATGGATCATGTGAGATAATAATCTTTTTATTTCTTTTTAAAATATCATGTCCCCAGAGAACATTTATCTTCCACTTTTTATTGTGAATACCACTGCCTCCTTGGGCAGGTCCCCGAGAAGAGAAGAGGTTATCCTGTTTCCTGAGCCGTTCCCAACATGGGCAGCTCCAGGAAACAGCAAGGGGCGGTGTGGCCAGATGGAGCAGACCTGTTCCAGTCCAAAGTCAAGCTGGTGATTCATCCTGCACTTCAAGAACAGCCTGACCTCCTCACATCAGAAGACCCCCGTCCCATGGCATGTTCACTCTGCTCTGTGCTAATCATCAGACTCAAGAGAGCTGAGCTGGTTTTTGTCCTCACAGGTCTGAAAGTCAGCCATCTCCAAGTGGTTTCCATATCCATTTGGATGTATGCATGTTGAAAGGTACTTCTAGGTATGAAACATGGGTATAATTGTCTGAAAGAAATTGTCATACTTCCTGCTAAATAATAAGAAAATGAGAGACAAGTATTTCTTCATGACAAGTTGGAGAAATGCTCTTCCAAATAACTTCCTTGAACAAAATCATCTGACAAGGACAAACGCACTGTATCACAGTATTCCTGGCGGCCACAGTCTCGTGAGGACGCGTCAGCCCAGTGAGCGGCCTAGAAACCCAGGCCGATGTAGTCATGTATCTTACTTCTGAAGTGTTTTGAGACTGCACATTATGAAGGCTGTTACAAATGCAGAGTATTACTTTTAAATTAAAATTTCTTGGAACTCAAAAAACAAGTCATATGGCTTTTATTAATGTAAAGTTTATCTTGACTTTGCAGTAAAGAGCATAATCAACTTGAAAAAAATATTGCTATATGTTGTATGGGTTCAAACTAACGTGGACTCATAAAGAACCGCTGCGGCTTCTCTGCATGGAGCCCGCCCTGGCCTCTCCTCCCTCTCTGGCCCTCAGTCCCTCAAGGCGTCTCTCTCATGTTCTCTGAGCTCCAAGGCCCTTCTTTTGCTGTAACTTGTTTCCTGAGCCCATTTCTCCCACAGCTCACGGCTCACTTCTTCTACCTCTGCGACTTTCCAAATAAACTTTCTCTTATAAAAAAGAACTGCTTTCCTATTTTGCAAACAAGATTGACTGTGACACTTGCTTGATAACCTGTTTCTTTTTCTTTTTCAAGCTGATTTTAGAAAGAGAGAGAGGGAGGGAGAGAGGGGGAGAGAGAGAAACATTGATTTATCCTTCCATTTTCTTATGCATTCACTAGTTGCTTCTCATATGTGCCCTGATGGAAGATCGAACCCACGACCTTGGCACATGGGGTCACGCTCCAACCAACTGAGCCACCTGGCCAGGGCTTGGTGATCTATCTGTAAAAGCTATACCGTGATTTCATAATTCAATATTGCTAAAGCTGCTCAATAATGGTTTGTTGATTTTCTCTTATCCTAAATGCCAGCAAAAGACATAGGCTACCCCGTGGGCTTACTTTTTGATTTATTATAAGTACAATTTGAAAGGGAAACAGCATGAGAATTATAAAAGGATAAATAAACCCTTTGCCATCATCACTGAACATTAACAATATGCTTCAAGTGAATTATTATAATTTGGGCCAAAAAATAAATAAATAAATACTATTTATTCATTGGCCCTCAAAGAAAAAATATAGAACAGTAAAAAAAAAAAAAATCAATATTGCATCATGCTTGAGACATAAGTACACTGTGTCATTTAATCTGGACTCGTGGGGATGGTCTCTGGCAGTCCACCCGGCCAGCACGGGGATAATGTCAGTGTCACGAGACGTGAGCAGCACATGTGAATCGTAACCAATCGGTCTGTCCCAGCTGCCAACCCCACTTCCTCACAAGGTGGGAGCTGCTCTAGGTTAGAAACTGCAAACCCTGGTAAGAGCCTAACTGCCCTGGGTGTTTCTCCAAGGCGATATTCTAAGAAATACACAAATATATTTACAAAAGCATTCAGCAAATGTATTTTGTAGCTTAGCCACTCAAATGCACAACATTCATTTCCTCATAGATGATCAAAACAAGTAGTTCTAAACTAGAAATATTTTTCTTTGCAATAGAAACACATGTTCTGGCTGTCAAAACATTTCTAAATAAAACATGATTTTTTCCAAAAGGTATTTAATTTGGCAAATCTGTGCCTGTGTAGACACAGAATCAAAGTAATTTAAAATTATGTATATATTCATCAGAAAACATTTCTTTAAATAAAAATAAGTATTTGTTTACTCTATAGGAGGGACTGAGCAAAAACGTTATAGTTATCATCTAACTTAATCTTCATTATTATTAAGTGTGAGAAATGGATAAGGAATCTGAGGACTGGAGAAGTTAAGCAATTTATCCAAAGTTTCACAAATAGTAAAAGGATTTTCAAAAGGTGGACTGCAATCTTGCCTGGCCGGTCTGGCTCAGTGGTTGAGCGTTGACCCGTGCACCAAGAGGTCACTGGTTTGATTCCTGGTCAGGGCACAGGCCCAGGTTGTGGGCCCAATCCCCAGTAGGGGGCATGCAGGAGGGAGCCAATCTATGTTCTCATCCAAGTTTCTAGCTCTCTCTCTCCCTTCCTCTCTGTCTAAAAATCAATAAAGAAAACAAACAAACAAAACAAAACAAAAGGTGGACTGCACTGAGTCACAAGCAGAAACAACAAACAATTTTAAAAGACCTTAAAAGGTAGTTTATTTTCTCACATAACAAGATAACTAGAGCTAGGGAGTCCAAGACAGTACAGCAGCTTTAAGGAGTCTGTTAAGAATCCTGCCCTCCCCATCCCCAATCTATCTGTAGCTGTAAGGGAAGCGAGGAAGCTCAGGGACAGGATTATTGTAACTTCCCTAGAGGAGGGGTTGGCAAATATTTTCTGTTAAAACCTGGGATACTAAAGGTTTAGGGTTTGTAGGCCCTTTGGCCTTTGTCACAACTACCCAACTTTGCCCACTTAGCTGGAGAACAACTACAGATGATACATATGTGAATAGGAGAATATGTGCCCATAAAACCTTGCGTACAGAAACACAAAACAGGCAGAGTGGGCATGTGGCTTTGCCCTGGCTGTTGTAGTTTGCTGACCTGTCTCAGAGCATGGGAAAGGGGTAGGTGTGGGAGATGGGGGCACACAGCCCCGTCTTGAACAAAATCCCTGTCTTAGGAAAGCTGGCGCGTTGACTATCGAGAGAGACATGTCCCAGGACAGAGGCAGGGCTCCCATTTAGACCTGTGAGACTCCACAGCCTGTGCTTTCAACCACTGTTTGCCTTCAACAAGCTCACATGAGAGTCCAAGATGGTGAAAGCTGGCAGGCACTTGGGTGCTGTTCACTCTGACGCACTGACGCGCCAGAGGAGGAGGCGGAGGGAAGCTAAGTGACCTCCGACAAGCGGCCCTGCCTGCTGGAAGCAGAGGTGGAATCCGTCTTGGTCCCTCATTCCAGCACTGTGACTCCTGCTTCTGTAACAGCGGCCGCCACGCTGGCTTTCGCGAAGCACCAAGGAGTGCTTCATGCTGTCTCCTTTGCTCTGTAAATGCCCCTCAATGCAAGTACCATGGTTCACCGCTCAGTTCTCAGTCTACATTTAAGAAGTGAAGCCCCGAAGATTAACCAGCTTGGCAAAGGCCAGACGACCAGGACATGGGAGAGCCAGGAAAGGACCCAGGTCTGATGTGCAAACCCCGGCTAGAGTGACCTGACTGTCCCCTGGGAGTTGAGGGGGCCGTGGCACTCCTAAGGAGCACGCGGGAAGCCTCTTGTTTTGTAACAGCAGCACACCTGACTTGAGGACACAGCACTCAGAAAGGAGCCAGGTGGAGGTGCGTCATCACCACACTGAGCGCTCATTGTCTTAGAGCTCTTGATGCACGCTGGATGCCTGCAGCAGCTAAAAATAGCTTCCAGAGCCCTTTCCTTTGGGACTCTTCGAAGCTTAGAGTAAAGCCCGTCTAACAGTCTTTGCGGTGTCGCTGAGCAATTTCAGGCCTGGCGCTGTGACTATCAATGTCCTGCGTCCAGTTCTCAGGCAGGAAAGAGGGTGGTCACTATAGTTTCCAAAACAATTTGAAACTGGAAACCTTAATTACTATTTTTCCTTTTATTTCCACGCTCCTTGAAAAACTGCAGAAAGCAAGATTCCAGCCCCTTTTTGTCACCAAGGGAAAGAAAGTCATCTAGAAACGGCAAAACCCCTTCCTGTGTTGCCTCCACGTCACCGCACACAAAGTTAAGCTGAGGGCAAACCCGGAGGTCCCATCCCATGAGCTCTCCTTCCTTTATCAATTCAATAAAGATATTTAAAAACTAGCCTTTTTAGGTTGAGATAACTGCAGGTTCCCATGCAGTGGTAAGAAACACTACAGACAGCCCCATGTCCCCTGACCCAGGTTTCCCAATGGTGACACATGCAAAACTGCAGAATGCAGCACAGCCTGGACACTGACAGCGCCCCAGAGCTTTTCCATCACCCCCAAGCCCCTTCGGTGGCCCTTCATAGCTTGACCTGCCCATGTCCCTTCTTCGATGTCACGGACCCCTAGTAACCTCTAATCTGTTCTCCTTTCCTGGAAATTTGCATTTCAATCATATTATACGAACGGAATGGAATGATACAGTGTGTGACCTTTTGGGAGTGAGTCTTTTCTCACCTTAATTCTTTCAAGGTTCATCCAGCTTGCTGCCTGCATCAGTGTTTCCTTCCTCTTATGCTGAGGCATAGTCCACATTAGGGAGACACCACAGCTGGGTTATCCATTATCCAGGCCTGGGACATCTGGGTTTTTTTCAGCTTGGGGTGATTATCAAATTGAACTATTTGGGTGATTGCTGAATTGAATCAGCTTTTGATAACTGGAGTAATCCTACTTAGCCATGATATACTTCTTCTTATACATGGTTGAAATGTATTTGCTAATATTTTATTGATTTTTGTGACTAAGTATATCAGACACATTGGTCTATAGTTTTCTATTTTTTTGGTATTGTCTTTATGTGGTTTTGATATAAAAGTAATATCATCCTGATAAAATGAATTGGGAAGTATCCTCTCCTCTTCATTTCTTTGGAGGAGACTATGTAAAACTGGTATTTAGTCTTTTAAAATTTTCTTCGGTTCTCCAGTGAAACTCACTTCAAATGCAGCAACATTGGAAACCGCATAGACATTTCTTTCAGGAACACTTTAATTACAAGTTCAATTTCCTTAATGGTTATTGGACTATTCCGGTTATTTAATTCATCTTGGTGGAGTCTGGGTGGGTTTGCCTTTTCTGAGGAATAGGTTCATCTCGTCAGAGCGATCAAATACACGTGTACAGACTGGTTCACACCCTCCTTTCTCATCGTTCTGATCTGCAGGACCTGTGATAATCCCCTTCGTCTTAGATACCTGTGATTTGTGAATTCTCTTCATTGTCAGTCTTGCTGTAGGTTTTCCAGTTGGAACTTTTCAAAGAACTGGGCTTTTAAAAAATATTTTTCAGTTTTTAATTTTCAATTTCATTGATTTCTGCTCTTATCACTACTATTCCCTTCCTTTGAATTACTTTGAATTTATTTTGCTCCACTTTTTGTAGTTTCTCGAAGGGGGGGTTTAGTTTATTGCTCTAGACTCTCCTCCCTTTTTTCTAATATAATATACATGTCTACATGCTATAAAATTTCCTCAGACCTGCTTTAGCCGCATCCTACAAATTCTGATATGTTGTGTTTTACTTTCATTTACTTCTCTATATTGTTAAAAATTCCTTTGAGTTTTCCTTTTTGATCCAAAGATTATTGAGAAGTATGTTGTTTAATGCCCAAGCGTTTGGAGATTTTCTCATTGTATTTTTGTTATTTATTTTTAGTTTGATTTCATTAAGGTCAAAGAAGATTTCTGTATGATTTCAATTCTTTTAATTTGTTGAGGTTTGTTTCATGACACAAATAATGTCTGTCTCAGTGGATGTTCCAGGGGCTCTAAAAGGAGTGCGGATTTGTTTTTGTGGGAGCAGTATTCTATGTCTGTTAATTGAGGTCTCTTGGTTGATTCTGTTGCTCAGCTGTTCCCAGTCGTTGCAGAGACTGGAATGTTTAAGTCCTCAGCAGTAATGGTAAATTTGTATATGTCTCCTCTCAGCTCTACCGGTTTTTGTTTCATGTATTTTGAGGCTCTGTCGTGTGGAGCACACACATTGAAGATGGTTTGTTTCTGGTGGATTTATCTGTTGTCATTATGTGCATGCATACCCCATTTTATTGTGCTTTGCTTTACTGAGCTTCACAGATACTGTATTTTTCACAGATTGCAGGGAAGACCCTCCACCAGCAAAAGGATTACCACTCACTGTAGGCCCAGCTGATGGTTAGCATGTTTCGGTAATAAAGTATTTTTAAATAAGTAATGTACATTACATTTCAGACATAATCCTATTGAGTACTCAGTAGACTACATAATAGTGTAAATAAATTTTATGTGCACTTGGAAACCAAAAATTTCACATGACTCACTTTACTGCAATCTTTGCTTTATTGTGGTATCTCCAAGGTGTACCTTACTATCTCCCACACTATCTCCCACTATCTCCAAGGTGTACCTGTAATGTCCCTCTTTGCTTCTAGTGATTTCCTTTGCTGTGAAGACTACTCTTATGGGTTGACTTGTACCTCCTATCCTCATCTTTTAAAAAAATAATTAAGTCCTAACACCCAGTATCTCAGAATGTAACCTTATTTGGAAATAGGGTCAGTGAAGATGTAACTAGCTAATATGAGGTCATACCAGAGTAAAACAGGCCAATCCACCATGACTGGATTATAAGAAGATGGACATATGGCCTGGATGGTGTGGCTCAGTTGGTTGAGCGTTGTCCCATGCACCAGGTGGTCACCAGTTTGATTCCCAGTCAGGGCACATGCCCAGGTTTCGGGCTCAATCCCCAGTAGGGGGCGTGTAGGAGGCAGCCGATCAATGTTCTCTCTTGTCCATGTTTCCATCTCTCTTTCCCTCTCCCTTCCTCTCTCTAAAATCAATACCAACATTAAAAAACAAAAGAAGATGGACATATGCATGCAGAGACTCACCATGAGATGACGAAGCCAGACTGGAGGGGTGCAGTGGCAAAGGGAGAAGGGCAAACAGTGCCGGCAGACCGCCAGAGGTTAGGGACAGGCAGGCCAGAGTCCCCTGCAGGTCTCAGGGGAAGCATGGGCTTGCCACACCTTGATTTTACGTTCTAGCCTCCAGAGCGTGAGACAATAACTTTCTACTGTTTCAAGCCGTCCAGTTTGAGGTGCTTTCCTACACATGCTCTCGGGGGGGGGGGGGGGGGGTCAAAACCCACCTGCTTGCTACCCCACCCAAATCTCCCTATTTGCTTCTTTCTGTCTAAAATTGTTTTTTAACAGAGCTCAAAGAGGCATGTTTTTTTTTGTTGTTGTTGTTTTTTTAAGATAAAAGGCACAAATAATCATCAGTTTATTAAGTAAATATTTGGTAAGTGCAGAGTACGTGCTGGGTCCTGTTATGGACATTGGGAAAGTATTAGAAAACAAAACAATAAAACCCTTACACTGACACAGCTCACCCTCTCCTAGAAGAGACAAATACAATAAACATAACCCATCAGGAGACTGTAATCTGCATTCATTCACTCATTCATTCATTCGTGCATTCATTCAATTCACTTGATGCAGATGCCTTGCCAGGTAATACCTCGTCTGAAAATCCCCCCTAGTAAAATGTCCTACTTAATCTATAAACCCAGACGGCGGATTTCAGGTCCTCTCCTGTTTGAGAGAAGAGAGCAGGCTGGAGAGCGGGGGGGTGGGGTGGGGGGGTGCACTGCGCAGCGGACGTGGGAAAGAATTCTCAGCAAGGGAAGAGAACACAGCAAGCGGCCCCCTGTGTGGAGGGTCAGCACCTTCACGGAGGCAGACAAATGAATTCTGACCCTGCACAGCCCAGAGCATATGTATGCCTCGGTGGGAGCGCCGCTGTGAGCTCTGCTCCACATTTCGGGACAGCTGTGTGTGGCTATGACAGCTTCATTATGAGGGAGCTTTTTCTGTCCTGGAAATGTTAATTCACGGATCACAAAAACTGCCACTTCCATCTGGGGGGCAGCAGCTGTGGCACTGCTGAGAAAGTGTTCGAGTCAGAAGACGAGGTTTGTACTTTAGCTTTGCTGTTTAAACACACTTTGGGGTCAGAGCCCTCTGTCCTGGTGCCTCGATGATCGCACCTGTGAAGCGGGTACAAGCATGTCTGCCCTGCCTGTCATCTCACAGAGTCATAACGAAACTTAAAACATTTGTACAAACCCTAAGGTATCATTTTTAGCATCATGATCTTCACTGGGTGGTCCAACAGGCAGATTCTTTAAAAGTCTGCTAACCAAACAATTACCATAGACTCCCCTTATCTGTGGTTACCTTTTCTTTTTTAAAATGTTTTTAATGCTTTTTTAGAGAGAGGAAGGGAGAGAGAAATAGAAACATCCATGTGAGAGAGAAACATGGATCAGCTGCCTCCTGCACGCCCCCCACTGGGGATCAAGCCCGAAACTGGGGCATGTGCCCTGACCGGGAATTGAACCTGGACCTCTCAGTCCATGATGATGCTCAATCCGCTGAGCCACGCTGGCCAGGCATACAGTTTCCTTTTCTATGGTTTCAGTAACCTGTAGTCTGAAAACATTAAATGGAAAATTCCAGAAAAAAAAATTCATAAGTATTAAATTTTGAGCTATGCTGAGCAGCGTGATAAAATCTCTACCATCCTGCTCCGTCCCACCTGGGACACGAATCACCCTTGTCCAGCGACCCCGCGCTGCAGACACTCCCTGCCCACCAGGCGGGTAGTAGCAGTCTCGGCGAGCAGATCAACTGCCACAGTATGGCAGGGCCTGTGTGCGGTGGCCCTTATTCTACTTAATAATGGCCCCAACGTGCAAGAGCAGTGATGCGGACAAGGAGACACGACAGAGAGAAGCCGTAAAGGATCCCTTCAAGTGAAAAGGTGAACGCTGTCAACTTAGTACATAAAATGAATCTCATGCCAGGGCTGCTAAGATCTCTGGTAAGAATGAACCTTCTACCAGGAAAATGTCGAGGAAGGAGAGAGAAATCGGTGCTAGCTCTGCTGTCCTACCTCCAACTGCAGACGTTGCGGCCATGATGCGTGAGAAGTGCTTAGTTGGGTTGGAGAGGGCGTGGAAACGGTGGGGGGGGACACGGACTGAAAATGTGTCTGGAGGGACGGCAACGCAAACTTCTGCACAGGACCCGAGAGGAGGGACACCGAGCCATTTACTATAAGAGACGGTCACGAGATTCAGGAATAGGTCTGCCGTTTCATCATCTCACGTCATCACAAGAAGACGATGAGTATAGGATAAGATATTTTGAGAGAGAGACCAAGACCACATTCACATGACCTTGATTGCCATCTGTTGTTATAACTGATCTGTTTTATGAGTTGTGGTGGCTGATCTCTTACTGTGCCTGATGCACACATTCAACTTCATCAAATGAGTGTGCTGGGCCGTGCCCACCTCTTGGCCGCTGTGAACGTGGGTGTCAAGTTTAAGTTTCTGCTTTCGGTTCTTTTGGGCACAGACCCAGGAGCAGAGCTGCTGGTCACATGGTCATCCTGTCTGACATCCTGAGGACCCACCAGACTGTTTCCCAGGGCGGCGGCCCCATTCATTTTCACCAGCATACAAGAGGGCGCCCATTTCTCTGAAGCCGCGGCCTCGCCAACATTTGTTATTTCCCTTTTCTTAAACGCAGCCCCTGCAGTGGGGTGAAGCGGCACCTCGGTGTGGCCTGGTTCGCATTTCCCTAATGACTAACAGCGCGGAGCATCTTTCACGCGCTTCCTGGCCATTTGGGTGTCTTCTCTGGAGAAATATCTACTCAAACCCTTACTCAATTAATTCGGTTGTTTGCTTTCTTCATGTGGAGTTGTAGACGTCCTCTTACATGTATTCTGGATAGTGTCCCTCACCAGGTTCGACTGAATGCGAGATAGCTATTAGATCTCCACCCAGAGCTGTCTCACGGGCATGATCAAGTCTGTTGCAGTGACTGGCACACTGTGGCCTCTGGGTCATATCCAGACCAGGCCTGTGTTAATATGGTCCACAAGCTAAGAAGACTAAGGTCACCGTGTCTCTGTCCACAGGGTCAGGAGGGATAGGGAATGTTCCCGAATCTCTACCACTCACAATCTTGCCCAATTCTCTGCCTGGATTCATCCAAGTATGCTTTCTATCCAGTGAGACTTGAAGCTAGCTCCTTTTGGCTCAGAAGAGGCAGTTTTGTGCTTCTCTGTCCAATTCCTTATGGAATAATGTCATGATGGTAGTCAAATCTGCCTTGGTGGGAGTATTTACACCATGGAAATTGGCAAATGCTACTTTTTCTTGCCGAAAGCCAGTTATTAAATACTTAAAAGTACATCACTGCCTTTATCCCCGTTTTTGGGTAATGTCCCAGAATCTCAATCCATCCTCTGTCTCCTACACTCAAATCCCCAGATGGCTCTGGTGTCCCCCGCCTCACTGCGTCCCTCATCAATGCTAACCCTCTAATCACGCTCACTGTGCCCCTGGGACTCACTGCCCAACCTCAGTGAAAGCCCCTGAACTGTCAGCCTTTTCTAGGTCTTGCTTCGCTGGAAACCTAGTTCTCCCTGTTGACACTCCTGCCCTGGCAGCCTGAGACCTCCAGACCCCTCCCACCACTGGGCTTGGAGGGAGCAGGGGGCCTCCTAGCTTCTCACGCTGTGTCCAGTCCACTCCACCGCCTTCTTCTCTAACTGTCTCCATCCCTAATTTTGAATGTCCTGCCATCTGGCTTCATGTCTCACTATCCCTTTGCTGCTGCACTTACCTACTGATGCTGCCTGCCTCTTACCTTTCAGGATGATGTATCTCTGGACTCAGAACTTCCATAGGCACAACGGTGGCTCTTCAGAGCCTTAACACATTTTAAAACTTCAGAGGTACTTAAAAACTCCACACGATCAAACAAATGCCCCTGTTGTCACCTATTAAAAACCTCCTTGAAATAATCCCTTATTCTCCATAAAAATTCTATACTGAGTTTTAATAAGATAAAAATTGCTTTGTTCTTATTTCTAAGGACGATTTATAATAATTTCATCAATAATGACCTCAATAGTCAAGAAGAGGTACTTAGAACTCATTTTTATGACAGAATTCTCAAATGGAGCTGACATTTCTGTTTTTCTCCCTGGGAGTGGAAACCGCTGTCTACCATGTGATGATGTGGCCCTGCCAGCAACCAATTACATCAGACAGGAGGAGCGCAGTCCTCCAGAGGGCACCACGTGGCTAACAGACCTTGCGGCTTCCCGCACGGAGACAAACCTACCTGACGCACTGGGAAAGTGTAACATTCAAGTACATGAGACAGAATCACAGTAAGATGACATCATGCATCTCACAGTGGAAGTGAATCAGCGACAGGGTACCACACCAGCAGAACTGGGGCATGCCACTATTTTTATTCTGCCATTTAAAGGCAGAGTGGGGCAAAGGAAGGTTTCCATCTGTGAGTATGCAAAACACAGTTCATTCTTGTATCTCTATTTATTAATTGCTGCATTATTTTCCATGTGAACAACTGTAAACCTACTTTTACCTCACCCTGAATTTGATTATCAATGAAAAGTTTTCAGTTTATCATATGAGCTGATGAAAAACTAGGAAAAGAGCACATACTGAAAAGAAGGGCCAGTTAGTAGAAACCAAGGAGAAAACTCTTCCAGAAAATGAATGCTTTTATTTCCTGTTCCTTCTCTGTTGGCACCGTCTCACTCAGACACTTCCATCTAATGAATGGTCCTGTTGATCATGAGCCTCTCCCACAGGACTGATTACTGCGATGCTTCATCCTGGTTTCACACATCCATTCCCTCCAATGCAGTCAATATCCTGTCTGTAGGATGAGAGCACTGCAGATAAAAATCAATCCCCTTTGGAACTCATTTTCTGAAAAGCTTGGCGTATCATTGAAATTTAGAAACCACTGCCTTTCAAATTGGTCAGATGCTACCAAAATAAAGTATCTTAGTATTTTACGTATTTATTTACTATCAGCAAGAGTTGCTCCATAGACAAAAGTAGTTAAAAAAAAAAAAAAAGTTTATCGTCTAACAATGCTAGAAGCAGCAAATGAAATCATGTGGAATCCTTCAAAGAAGACCAAAAGGTACGCCTGAACCTTGTTAGCTGTTTCATGAATTAGAATAGAGCTTTTACCCATAACCCCCTGCAGACACTCCAAGGACGGGCCTGCTTAGGCACAAGGGCGTTCCCTGCAGCTCAGAGCTTCCCCGCTCTCCACTTCCTCTCCTGGACTGAGGCAGCTGAGTCTGTGAGTGAGACGACTTCTGGGTGCACCGGCCACTGGCTTCCAGCTCATCTGCCTCCTTTATCCATGCGTTCTTTCTCTTCTGACAGTGCCTCAGTTGTTTCTCAAGAGTTCTCAGTAGAAAGATCAATTGAGATTGAGTTTTTCACACTGGTCTATTTCCAATAAGGCCCAGAAAAGGAAGACTTCAAGGTTTTCAGGGTGGCTTAAAGGAGGGGAACCACCCGATGGAATAATTCATGGCAGGTGTTCTTGATAAGTCAGCACCACAGAAACAGGACTTCTGGGGGAGCCATTCAGGGGGTGTTTCCACTCTCACCAGTAGTCATAGACCTCTTCATCATCCCTGCCCCTCAATCTTACAATCTGTCAAGTTAGACAGATGGTCACTGCACTGTGACCCACCATTCCTCAGGTATCAAGAAAACTTCCTGAAGACCCCACAAGACCTTGTATTCCAAAGTGTTAAGTCTTCCCAGAAGCCAAAATTACTTCAGAATAACTTTCTCATTTCTAGGGTCTTCGGCTGATTCCCTCATATTACTAAATACAAACAGCCAGCCAGCAAGCAAAAAAATCTTCCCCACCTCACTAACTTGTTGAGACCCAATTAAATTAGAAAAAAAAACAGCAACAATAAAATGGTTTTAAGATTTCCCACTGGTGTAATGGATTTCATTTCCTGCGTTTAATTTCTACTTAATTTCATTCTAAAACTCAATAAAAATGCTTTAGATTTTCCACAACACTGTCTCCTTAAGGCTTACTTTTTTTCTGAATGACAACAAAAAAACATCTTTGGTTTGCTAACTACCTGGAGAAAGACACGTTTATTTTACATGATCATTAGCTCAGCCTTAAATTTGTTAACAGGGTTGGCAACGATCATGTGATCGTACAGACTGTATACTTCTGTCATAAACTGAGAACAAAGGGATAAACACAGTGCACACACGAAGGGGCCATTCTAAGGAAAGGGGTAACAACAGGGCTTCATTCACGGAGCAACGAAGGACATTATTCTACCTTTGAGAGATCTAAATTGATTCCTTATCTTTCTTAGAATTCATGATTCTAAATTTTAGAGACAAGGCAGAAGATTTCTTTGATGTGCCTAGAGCCCTAAAATGGAGGGTTGAAGGAGCTGTAGAGAACACCCAATCCAATTTTCTCACTGCACGGTGAAGAGACTCAAGCCCAGACAGGGTACATGGCTGCACATGAATGTAGAAACAGACAGGGGCCAGATATGACTCCTAGCTAGTGTTTCTTCCTCCCTCTCGCAATATCTGCTGAGCACTCTTCCAAACAAGAGCAATGCTGGAAACTCAGTAATGAGGCACGACAGCACAGTCTTCTCAGAGAGCTTAGAACCTAGCAGGAGAAACGAACCTCATGCACTTACCCATTTTAACTATAACTGTGATAACTACTGCAAAGAAAGGTATAGGGTGCACCATGAGAGCAGAAAATAATAGGTGGAATCAGAGAAAGTTCCCAAGAAAAAGTGACTTTTGAACTGAGCACGAAAGGGTGACCATATCATTTGCTGCACAAACCAGTAGTAGACACGTACACACAATGAATAAGCATTAACTGATCTACAACACATGTGATCTGGCTCTGTCCTGGGCCAACCGGGATGGAATGTCCTCCTGGAGCAGAAGACAAGTCAGTGTTAACCAGATAAAGTGGGGGGAGTGTCCTGGGCCAAGGGAGGAGCCAGTGGGAATTCCCTGAGACGTGAAAGGACATGGTTCATTCAAAGAAATAGTCTAACCTCCACTGGGAGCTCACTAACTGTCCTGCACTGTGCTACCACTTCATATGCTTCATCTCACTTGATTCACACAACATCCCTATGATGCAGACACTAGTAACTCAGTTTCACAGATGAGAACACTGATACTTAACAGAAGAAGTTCAAGAACCTGGCCAAGATCATACCAGCAAAAAACTAGGTTCAGATCAGTCTGACCCTAGAAACTAAAAGTCTGACCATGATACCCAAGTGGCTTGGCTGGACTTCAGAGACAGGGAGATGAAGGCAACATAATAGGCCAGGTGAAGAAGTACGGGACTACACTATGCAGACCCTGTAGGATGCAGTAAGGACTTGGTTCTTCAGACTAATATACTGAGTTTGAAACAGGAGAATAGCATGGTCAGGTCCACATTTATACATCATTCTGCCCACAACATGAAAGATAGAGAGAGAGAACAAAGCAGACACATGGAAACAGGTTAGAGACGTTTTTGAGAGGACAGTAGTGCAGTCAGGGATGTTGACAGAGGTGGACACAGAGAAAGGGGAATGGGTCTGTGGGATCTTAGGAGGTACAAGAAAGAGAACCTAGGATTGACCAGATGAGGTGGTGGAGAAAAAGTGGTATTCAAGGATAATTCCATGGTTCTGGTTTAGGCAACTCTTGGATGGTGGTGTCATTTATATTAAGGAAGGAACATTGGAGAGAGCCAGGATTTATTTCCATGGTGTGAGGTAGGAGAGAGGAAAAACAGGGTCAATGAAGATTTAAAAAAAAAAAAAAGTTCTGTTTGGGACATGTTGAATATGAAGTACCTTTGAATAAAATCCAGGAAAATGTCATGACTAGGTCACTGAATGTACAGACATGAAGGTCAGAGGAGTGGCCTGGGCTAGAAATACAAATCTGTGGGACACCTGCAAGAACTGTAGTTGGAATGGAAACTGATGGGCTTGGATGAGGTTGCCGAAGGAGAGAGAATCAGGCGGGAGGTGCAGAAGATCTAGGACTAGAGATTGAGGAAATCAGTCTTTCAAGGGCAATAAGAGGAAGAGGAGCTGCCAAAAGGGTTCAAGAAGCAGAGAGACAGAAAAATCAAATAGGAGTGTGTGGTGGTCTGGACTCCAAAAGAAGAGTGTTTTAAGGAGAAAACAGTGAACCAAAAGATCAAAACCAGCAAGGTTCGAGTAGCCTAAGAACTGAAAAATGTTTCCATGTTGGTGAAAGCAGCAGCAGGAGCTGATGTCCTTAGTGATGCATGAAGAGTTGCAGAGGGCACGCTGTGGAGCCTGCACCTGTTCCCAGTATTATCATAGAGTCCCGGAACAAGGTCCAGAGCTAATAGGTATCTACATCATTTAATTTTTAAAAAGTAAGACTTTCACAAGCTTTTACTTCCCTCTGCTTCTCCACTACTGCCCCATTTTATTATAATTGGAAGTTTTAGTATCACATTTTTTACCTAAAAAAATTCAACATTCAATTAGACTAACCAATACATTATACTACTTTATGTGTTCACTATCACTGCACATATTCGATCTTTTCCCAGATTCATTTTTCTTCTTCTTGAAATGTGCCCTTATTAAATATTTTCAGAGGTTAGGTGGGTGGTAAGCTTCTTAAGCCCTATGTGGCAGATCATAATTTCCAAACAAGTTGCAACAATACTTCCCACATGACACGCTCTTGCAGATCCTTGCCCCAACCCCATAGAGATGGAGTCCCTTCTCTTGAACCTGGGCAGGCCTACAGGACTATCTCAACTAGCAACATAATGGCAAAAATGACTCACTGTGACCTCCAAAGTTAGTCATAGAAGGCAATACAGTTTCCATGGGGCACTTTGTCTTGGGATGCTTGTTCTTGGAATCCAGAGACCATGCTCTGAAAGAGCCCAGGCCACAGGAAGAAGCCCATGTGGATAGGAATAATGCCTTTGGCCATTAAATGAACTCCTATTGAACAGTCAACACCAACTTGCAGGTATGAGAGTGAGTCCTCTTGGAAAAGGTCCTCCTGCCATTAGTTGAGCTACCCCACAGGATACCATATGGAGTAAAGATAAGCCTTTCCTCACGTGCCCAAATTGCAGATTCATGTACAAAATAAATGACTGTTTTGTTTTAAGTTACTAAATCTCAGGATAGTTTATTAAGCAACAATAAATAACAAGAACACCCTGCATGTCTAAACATGCCACTATTTCCCCCCTTTGCTTGAATGATAGTTTGGCTGGGTATAAAATGCTCAGTTTCTGATTACTGTCACTGAGAACTTTGAAGTTTCTTATAAAATTAAACACTTATCTTAAGACCCAGCAAGTCCACTCTAGGAATTTAACTCAGTGAAATGAAGACTTATGTTACACAAAATGTAGTTGTAAATGTTTATAGTAGCTTTATTCACAATGTGCCCAAACTGATCGAATCCCAAATGTCTTTCAACTGGTGAGTAGAATAACAAATTGAGGTACAATCACACAATAAAATACTACTCAGGAACACAAAGTACAACTTACTGATGCATGCAACAATACAGATGAATCACAAATGCATATTCTGTTGAGTGAAAGAAGCCAAATGCAAAAGGCTATATAGGCTATAGGGTTCCATTTATATGACATTCTGAAAAATTCAAAACTATAGGAACAGAAACAGATCAGTGACAGCCTAGGTCTGGTGGTAGGAGAAGAGTTGACTACGAGGGACCCTGAGGGAATTTTGGGGGGTGATGGGCATATTTTATATCTTGATTGTGGGGGTGAATCAAGAACTGCATGGGTCTGTCACAATTCACTGAGCTGTACACTAAAAGAAGGATTTCATGCCTTAATTTTTAAAATGAAGGAAAACAGATGTTACTTTTAGGTAGAAAAGACTCAGGGTAGGGAGAGGCTGGGAGGACACAGAGCTCCTGGACATGAAGCACAGCCACGTCCAGAGGCACTGGCAGGGCCACACGGCTGCCATGATAAGCCATCGGGGGCTGAGGCAGCGTTTCTGCCTGTCTCTCTGTCTCTCCCAAAGAGCCTCATGTCGCTCATTTCCATTTTCCTATTAGCACCTGTCCCTTATCACCCTTTGCAGAACTGCTTCTCTATTTATTGTGGACCCTCTGTAGCCTTATAACTTCAGATGATATGTGGCTTTGGTTTTTCCAAGAAATAATTCTTCAGGCTTTTGGTGTCTGGATTTCTTAGTACACCGTTCTTTCTTTTTAAAAAAATCCTCACCCAAGGATATTTTTTCCATTGATTTTCAAAGACAGTGGGAGAGACCAACAGACAAACAGAGAGAGAGAGAGACACTGATGTGAGAGAGACACATTGATTGGCTGCCTCCCACACAACCCTGACTCGGGCCGGGAATCTAACCTACAACCGAGGTATGTTCTAACTGCTGAGTCACATGGGCCCAGGCAGTACACCTTTCTTTAAAGACTCTGTTTAGCCTTGGCCGGTTTGGGTCAGTGGTTAGAGTGTCAGCCTGCGTCCAGAGAGACCCAGGTTCAGTTCCCGCTAAGGGCATGTACCTCAGTTGCAGTTTGTCCCCAGCCCTGGTTGGGTTGTGCGGGTGGCAACCACTCGATGTGTCCCTTTCATGTCGATATTTCTCTCTCTCTCTCTCTCTCCCCCGCCCCCTCCTACTCTATCTGAACAGAAAATGAAAAAATGTCCTCGGGTGAGGATACAAAGAAATTTTTAAAAGACTCTGTTTACTCGATGATCAGTCAGTGGATTCATTTCTCCATCACATCTGGTCTGAATCAGCAGTGGCAGAGAAGAGAAGGGGTCTTGGTTGAACCAGGGCCCATCAGGTTCTGCAGGAAAGGTGATTGTGAGACACACCCTGGAGAAGGAGGGATGAACTAAAAAGCTTCAGTATACGTCACCAAATAGGGTTTTTTAGTTATAGATGTAATGGACCCAGGGACAGATGAACGCAGATAGAAAAATGACACAAATAACCAAAAGTAAAGAAGTGAGAAACTACAAACATAGCAAGTGGCCTGTTCTGTCTAAAGCATGAGACTTTTTGTAGTTAGGAGTAAAGAGAGAGAAGCTTGAGGGTCTCAGAGGAAATGGCATCCATGGCTGGAGAGGGAGCAAGAAGGGCTGGGGGAGGGGCTGAAGAAAACCATAAGCCACAGAATAACCTGGGAAAAAGTGACTTTCAGGATTACGGTCATAAGCGCCGACTCACTCTACTCTGCTCTTCCTGATGAAGGAGTGAATTACTGAGGGTAGGGGTCAGGGTGGGCCAACACAGAGCACCTGTGAGAAAGAACAAAGATCTGGCTGTTTCTCTGGCCCCGTTCAGGAGAGAAAAGGGACTTCACTGGCTGCACATAACACCCAGGTCGGCTGCTGTGAAGACGGGACAGAGGGTCTAGCCTCACTGTGGCTCAGAGTGAATACCTGTTAAATGGTCTAGCTCCTTTCACAGGCCCGGAGCCACTGTGATACCAACTTGGCTTCCTAGATACTCTGATGCGAGGAGAGGGAGGCCTGGAGAAAGGACAGAGGTCCTTGGGATGTGCTGCTGCTCATTAAACAGCTGTTTGGCTCTTACCTCCCTCTCAGTCTTCTGAGTAGGATCGATTCCAAGAATTCACACACACACAGAAAAACAAAACAAAACAAACAGAAAAGGATAAAAAACACCGGTTCGCGATGTGCAGGGCTGAGGACAGGATTCTGGCTGTGGTGATGAATCACGGTAAGAGCAGCTGGGCTTCCCTGACAAGATGCTACCTCTTCCTGCTCCAACTCTGACTAACCACAGATTTTTAAGGATCTCTGAGTACCAGAAAAATAGACACAATTTAATCACGGATGAAATAAGTGACATTGTGGGTTTTTTAATTTAATCTCCAGTCACCAGAATGGTCTATCAGGGACATTTCCCCAGTGATGTAAGCTGGGACATGGACTGGGCGGTGGAGGCAGGAGGTGACGGCAGCAGCCAGCCAGGTCGTAAGAGCCAGAACGACAGTGGGCGTGGAAGGAGAGGGAAGGGAGCGAGCACAGGCTTTCCCATCGCTCCAGACAGAAAGCACAGTGCACAGGTTTGGGTCTCTAATGGGGGGGGGGGGGGGAGCCATAAGGCTTTCAGAAAATAATTTAAGAGAATATCATCATGCCCTCAGACAAGGAAAATACCTTAAATAGGACTACAGAGGCATTAACCATGATGAATATAACTATAGTAAAAATAAGATTTTCTCATGAACTGACACCATAAAAAGAGGGAAAAAGCAAGCCAGAGCCCTGGCCAGTTTGGCTCAACGGTTTGAACATCAGCCCAAGAACCAGAGTTTTGGGTTTGATTCCGGTCAAGGGCATGTACCTGGGTTGTAGGTTCAATCCCCAGCCCCAGTCGGGGGATGTGTAGGAGCAACTAATTGATGTGTCTCTCTCACATGGATGTTTCTCTCTCTCTCTCTCTTTCTCTCCCCCTCCCTCCCTTTTACTCTATCTAAAAATCAATAGAAAAATATCCTCAGGTGAGGATTTAAAAAGAAAAATCAAGCCAGAGAGATGAAAAAAAAAAATCTTTGCCAGGAACCAGCCTGGAGCGCAGAGTCCCTGAGTTAGAGCGGTGGGAATGTGGGAATGAAGACGAAGACGTGGATGTGGGATCAGGAGGACTGTCCTCAGCGGGATCAGCCTCAATATGCTTTATTACATGCCTTTCATACCTTACAGCCAAAGCTTAGTGATATAAGAAAGCAGGAACTTCCTGATAGAATGCCCAGGGCTACAACAATGCTGTACAGAATTAGTTTGCCTTGCGGATAACAGGAGCACCCAGGAACACCCAGGAGCACTCAGGAGCACCCAGTCGGTTATCTCAGGCATTTCAAGGTACAGGGTCACACTTAGCCCCGAGCTGCACAAACACAATGCAAGCCTAATTCCTTGAGATTGTGGGGGAGGTCGAGTCTCTGACTCAAGACCTCCAGGCTCCGTGGACTCTGTCAGACACGTAGCTGGCTCCCAACATCTCCCTCTTCTTTACTTTTTAAATTCAGTCTGTGGATTCCTGTTTGCAGCTCGAAGATGTTCCGCATTCCTGCCCAGACGCAGACTGGGAACAGACATAAGAATATTACCACAATGAGAGCAAGCATTACCCCCGAATATAAGTCTAGATTAGCTATCAGTTTCCATGCATTTCTGTGTATGCGACCTCGCTGCATAACCAACATGCCTTCTATAGAACCCCCTGGAGTTTCCGCTAGTTGATACATCGATGTACCCCGGGGATTAGTCCTTGACCAGTCATATAGGACCTCTCCTGTCCCTTCAATACGGTGCTGTACAGCCAGTCCATAGCAGCGTTGTCTCCACACTGAATAAGTTTTAAATACATGTGTAACATTTCCATAAGGGGGAAGGTTAGGGGGAGTCAGTACTCCTCCAAGCTTCTTTCCCCTAGAGGAAATTCCAGTCATGTAAATACTCCATTCCTTCTGTTGAAATGTTCCAAAAGTTTCTCCAGAAGCATTAAGTAATCCACAAGTCATCTTATGGTCCTTACCCACTTTCACACACCCAGCAGTCTCTGTTTCAGAAAAACATAGAGGTGGCCAAAGAGATTTTCCTGTATAATTAAATCCTCCAACCCATTGGGGCGTGAGATGGTCTACAGATGGGAGGCTTAGACTTTCTGTGTTTGATACAAAAGATAACTACTAAAAAACTTGTATCTGGTGTTTATAAAGAACTCCTACAAATTAGAAAACTATAAAGGACCCAACAAAGAAAATGGGCACTTCACAAGAGAGGAAATAGCACTGGCACACATATAAAAACATACGTAATCTCATTAAGCACCAGGGAAATGCCCACTAAAACCACAGGGAGGTGTGACACCCACCACACTGGTAAAAACACAAAAATCTGACAATTCCAAGTGTTGACAAAGACTCAGACCTTTCGACTCCCATGATGATGGTGGGAATGAGAGTTGGTTCAATCACATTGAAAATCATTTGAAATAGCCAGTGACATTGAAGACATGGTCACACACAGTGACCATGCAGCGTGAAGCATGTTGGAGGGTATTCACAGCACGGCTGCTCACTGTGGCCATAAGTGCAAACAAGACTAACAACCAGAACCTCAGAGCAACTTGTCATGGAGAGCTATACTGTGAAAAAACCACACAGCAACGATACGAACGAAACCCAGTGACAAACACAGCATGGCTGAGCCTCAAATACACAATGTTGGACAAAATGAGCAGAAAACAAATGAATAGATTCTGTTTGTATAAAACCACCAAAGAAGCAAAAGATGTGCCCTGGCAGGTTTGGCTCAGCAGTCAGAGCATCGGTCCACGGACCAGAGAGTCCCAGGTTCGGTTCCCACTATGGGCACATACCTCAGTTGCAGTTTGTCCCCGGCACCAGTTGGAGTAGTGTGTCTTTCTCATACTGATGTTTCTCTCTCTCTCTTCTTCCCTCTCTCCCCCTGCTCTATCTGAAAATAAATGCACAAGTGTCCTTGGTGAGGATAAATAATAATAATAAGAAGAAGAATAAGAAGAAGAAGAAGCAAAAGACGTAAGCGGTAAAATGCTAGAGAAAAGTAAGAAAGTATTACTATAAGGGTTGAGTCTTCTGGGGGCAGGGGAGGGGTGTTGTAAGAGATGGGTCCATGGGCACGGGCTTTAGAAAGAGGCTGCACCCTGAACTTTGTTCTCTGCACTTGGCTGCATGTGTGCATATTTAATGGTCAAGGCCTCGCCCCCAGGAGTCTACAGGTCGGACAGTCATTGTGACGTGGGTGAGACCGGAAGGAAAGAATCAAGCACAGCACCTTGGTAACCGACACAGTGTTGGTGGCCTCCACTGACACGGGCATTACCAGTGTAACTAGATTGGGAAAGAGAGAGGGTAGATTCCCGGAGTGAAGAGTTTAAGGTGACAGTGATTTACTTGGTGAGACCCTTGATGTTTAGAAATGCTGAAGGATGAACAGAGACGCAGATGTGGGAGTTACAGCAGAGAGCAATGCGTGTGTATTTTTCTCTTCATGTTGCATATATCCTACTCCACAGAGATGCTTTACCGAAACAAAGGCATTCATATAAAATTTACATATGTTGGTTGCTAGAATCTCAGGCAATGTGCCTTTACCCTTTAACTGTAGCAACACTGAACCTCAAGTTTTTACTGGAAACCCCCGAAAGCTCGTGCCAGCTGTGTCCCTATTACACTCTCAGTGATGGTCCGTCCAGTGGCTCTGTCTCGGGAGCCAGAATGGCCTGTCCTCGGGCGCCTGCTGTTTGCAGGTTTTCTCTGCGTAGGGGCTGCTGGGGCGGGAATGGGAGTGACTGTGTAACTCCTCTGGGGATTACGTTGGGTGCTGAAATATCTTGGAACTAGATAGAAGTTATAGTTGAACATTATAAATGTACCTAATTATACTCAATTATATACTTTTAAAAGGTTAGCATTTTATTTTATATTAGGTGAGGTTTACCTCAATAATAAAAACGTAGAGACGTAACAACAACAGACTAGCTTTAAAAAATTTTCTAGCCCTGGTCGGTTTGGCTCCGCGGTTAGACTAATAGCCCGCAGACCAAAGAGTCGCAGGTTCAATTCTGGTCGAGGGCATGTACCTCGGTTGCAGTTTGTCCCAGGCCCTAGTCGGGGTAATGGGAGAGGCAGCCAGTCAATGTGTCTCTCTCACATCGATGTTTCTCTGTCTTTCTGTCTCTCTCTCCCTTCCTCCCTCCCATTCTATCTGAAAATCATTGGAAAAATATCTTTGGATGAGGATTAAAACAAACAAACAAACAAAAACATTCTAGGCCAAAATTCCATTCTACATGATTCCCCAAACTATAACAACATCCAGCTAATAAGCACATTTCCTTAAAAAGAAAAGTAAGTTAAAACCCACCTCCATCCCTAGTTCAGAAAGACTGTGCAGGATGCGCCCACCAGCACTGCGGGTGACTCAGCAGATACAGATGAATGTGAGTCCTTAGCCCTTGTTTCTACTGTAAGACCTGGGACAGGGAAGGAATAAATCAACTCGCCTGTCCGCTGACGTGGTTAAAGTATGCGTTCTGTCTTTAACGTTTTATTTCCAAATGTACTTTGCCAAACAGAGAAATATGAAACCAAAATTTATATTTTGCATCAATCAATTCATTCACACAAACCCCAGTCACTTACTACACACCAAGTGCTGTTTTAGGGTCTGGGGACAGACAGGTGACTAATCCATGGTGCCTACATCCTGAAGAAGCCATGATGGAAAGAGAAACCACCCAACAGGCCACGATGGCTTAGCTGACGGGGCCGACGGCGGGCGGCAGGCAGCACAGGTAGCATCGGCCCCTCAGAATGCGCTCTGACCCTGGCCCCAGTGTGCAGCTGGGGTGAGGAGAGTGGCCTGGGAAACATTCTCAGAGAGACAGGAAATTCACATGCTGTCCCGGCCAGGAGGGCCGCAGCTCAGCCCTCATCCTGAAGACAGCTGGAACCACGTGAGATGGGCCGGTGGGGGAATGACACGTGGTCTGTTCAACCTCCAGGCTGGAGAGTAAATTGGGGTGCACAAGGCTGGAGACCTGGAGATCAGTTAAGAGTTTCTGCTGGGCTCTCAGTAGACTGTGCTGATGGCCCGAATGAAGGTGGTGACAGCGGAGAAAGAACTTTCAGGAAAGTGGCAAAAGGTGTTCTGGGTTTCCCTGCCTCTTCAGTAACAGAACCGACTGAGAAACCGCCTTTAGCACTAAAAATCAATGTGAATCTGTTAACAAGATGAGAACAGTGACACAGACCACACTTGATGTTTCGAACGTCAACAGACCGTTCACCACTTCTCTCCGGATCTCCAGAGGAGAGCACGGAGTAGAGGCTGCAGAGGGCTGCGGAGTCAGGGCAGAGGAAGGGCCCTCTCCCTGGGTCCCAGTGCACGCCGGTAACCTGGAACACGACTTCTCAGGCCCTGTGCTGCAGCAGCGTGCCCTCCTGGAGGGGTGGGGGTTCTTCACTCACAGTGTCTCGAGCACAAAACAGCTGCACTCCCCGTCCACTCATCCGACAGACATTCCCTGGCTCCCAGCGTGTGTGGTGCGGGCGTTGTGTGCAAGAGACAGAGGTGAGCAAACTCGGTCCACGCTCCGGAACCTCAGCCCAGCTTGATTGCAGGTACGGGGACAGAGCTGGGGCAGAACTGTTCAGCGTTTGAACGAGGTGTAAACTCGTGTGCCTGGCACCTCATGAGAGAGCTGGCAGGGCTTGCTCAGAGCCTTCCCCAGGGTCAGCAGGCTGGGGCTGGCGAGGGTTCGGCCGCCAGAGCGGTCTCAGTGCTGAGAACGCGCCGGACTGCATGCCTGCAGCCTGCTTCACAGACGGAGGCCCGTCCACAGTGTCCAGTCAGAGAGACACCCCTTCTTTCCTAGAGATTCGGGCCATTAATTCACTTCTCTGCCTTCACGTAAACTCGAGGATCTCCGAGTTACTCACAGCAACGTGGTCTTAATCATTCTGCTGCTGTTATGGCTCATACCTATTCTTCCTGAAAATGGTAGCCTGTCTGCTAAAGCCCTGGCTGTTTTTCAAACATGAAGGAATGAAAGTAACGTTTCCTGTTTCTTGGAGTCAGTGTTCCTTTGTCTGAGAGGCAAGAAGTCAAGTTGTTAGAACCTACAACATTGTATTAACCAATGTCACCCCAATAAAGTCCATTTTTAAAAAAGAGTTTCCTTGGGCCCCTTTGTGTTTCTTTCCTCCTGTCCCGCTTGACCTCCTTCCTCTATCTCCAAGCAACCACTGGTCACTGCAGAATAGTTCCTATGTAAACAGACTCCTATGTCACTAGAACCTCGAGCACACGGTCTGTAGGGTGGCTTCTTTCACTGGGCGTGGTGTCCCAGGATGCGCCCATGCTCTTGCCTTTCTGAACGGTCCCTCTTGTTCTTGCTGTGGTGGCTTTACTGAGAAGTACCATACAATCCATCCGTTTAAAGTGTAAATTCAGTGGCTTTTATTAGTTCATTTCTTGGTGTGGCTCAGTGGTGTTCTGTTGTGTAACCGTACCACAACTTGTTTATTTATTTATAACATCCAAGTGTCGGCGGGCATTTGGTTTGTTCCCAGATTCTGGCTATTATAAATCAACTTGCTCTGAACATTTGAAAAAGAAAAAGAAAAAGAACTCATGCAGATTTTATCAACCTCTACAGGTAAGCACCCAAACAAATGTTTCCCTAGAAAGAGAGGAGCATATCAAAAGATGAATCATGCCATTTCTATCATTCCTATTTTTCAGACTGATAAGCACAAGCAACGGCTATATAAGATGACCAGAATAAAATGTGCGCATGAGGACAGAGTACAGGTTATACTTTCCCATTTACTGTCTTTCAACACGGTTGCATTTTAGCTGGAGTTGCCCTGAGCTGTGGGGTAATTAAAAGCCCAGTGTTCCTTATTTTAACAACTGCTATGACTAAGAATATCCCCATGACAGTGACACAGTTGGTTGGCACCCTCTGACTTGCCTTGTGTTTATACCTTCTCCAAGGCATGCGTCTTTTTGTCAAGCATTCCACCAAGAGAAAGAAAACCATCTCCCTGTGGCAAATCAGGAACTGCTCCCTGGGCTCATTTAAACAGTTCTGTTTCCACAAGCCCTGGGCACTGCTGACATGGAGCACAAAGCGGGAAGTAGACTAGACGCCTGGGAAAAAGTGTGGCCCTCTGTAGGCTGGGGCCACAGGCTGGGGTCAGAGGCCGCCCACAGCTATGTTCTCTCTTGTAGGCAAGGCCTCGCCACTAGGAAGCACATCCGGTTCTTCCTACAGTGATGGTGACACGTCACTGAGAAAGACACAGAAGATAAACTAAGCTCTGTTCATGACACTCTTCTGCCCCACTCAGTAGTCACTGGAGAGTTAGCGAGCCCTGGATTCGTTGCTCGGATTCATGCTTCTTTACTGCGGGCCTCGGGCACGAGTGGGGAGCACAGGAGCTATAACACGGTGAGTGTTCACAGCTGCAGTGGCTGCAGACACCGAGAGTGGGCTGACCATCCATTTGCCTGGGGACTTACAGTGCCAAACAGGGACAATCCTGGGAAAACCAGAATGAGGCGGATTACCTTACAGGCCACACTCTCCCCTGCTAGCCACACGGTCTAAACAGTATCTTGAAGTCCTCAACTCATCAGTGTTTTGCTGGAGAAACCCCTCAGTTCTCTCACAAACCTCTAAGAGCAGAACTTTGCACAAAGTAAACCAACCTGCGAGAACAAGCCCGGTTTAAGAAACTATGTCACAAGCATACATTTAACCTCCCTAATGTTAAAACAACAACAACAACAACAAAACAGTATGCATGAAGTAAGCTTCCATCTCTGTATAATCCCCCCTCAAACCATCCCAGGTGAAGAGAGAAGACAGATGCTCATCTCTCTGATCTGAGATGTCTTATGATCGCTACAAATCTCCTCTAAAAGTCAGTATCACAATTTTTTTCACTTCAAATACAGACCAGACAGAGCCTTTTACCACTATAATGGATTTAAAATATGTAAATATATTATTCCACTTTATTTAGTCTGAGTATATTAATACTAACTTAAATTACACTATTCTAATTATGCATTCCTTCAAAGTCCAAAATGAAACCAAGTATGTGTGCTGGCTGTCTGATCTATCAGACATGTGTGTGATAGATAACATGCATATACGCACACACGTATACACACATCCATGTCTGCACATACAGGTGCATATAAAGTGCATCTGTTTGGTATTTAAACGTGTTAGGTGCACAGCAGAACGCTAAGCCCTCTGCCCCTGAGCCTGGGAGCTGAGTTCTGACCCTCCCAGCAGTCCCTGTCAGCACCTCTCTTTTCTCAGGTCTCAAGAAGACAGTCTGGCTGCCAGAACCTTCCACCTCTTGCTGGTCTGGAAATGGACAAAAGGAACCTCAGAGAGTGTGAGCAGTGATGGCTCGATCCTTCCAGGACCAAGGCGCAGGGCAAGGAAAGGGGCTACGAAAGCCTCCAAGCCCCACGGGGAGGTGCTGGCTGTGTCCCCGGAGCCCGGCAGGACGCCCTCTGGGAGGGCGCGGTGCTGTGCTCAGCGCGTCTGTAAAGCCTGCACCCTCGGGCACAGCTTGGCCGCAGGGTCTGTCCCTGGGGCTTTGTGAGCTCCAGGTCACCTAATGCAGCTGAGGACTCGGATTCCAGTTCACATAAAGGGCCAACGAAGTGCTTTTCACGCCTCCGGATGGGATGAAAGTAATCAGAAATACAAAATTCAATTTTACTTTGCAAGATTTACTTGAAGGGAACTAACACCGAGAGAATAATATAAATATTGTGTTTTCCTCTGTTTGAAACCCTCAAATGAGTGATGGTGATAATGAGAGAGAGAAGCCCCACTGACCGGATGTCCTTGTATGATCCAGGTACTAGCCTAGGGCCTCTCAATTAACAGGTGCTCACACAGGTGATCCTCACACACCTATGAGGCAGACGCTATTATTACAGAAGAGGAAACTGAGGTAGAAAAGCTGAGTCATGTGCCCAAGCTCATACAACTCATAACAGGCTTTGGCCTCAGGTGGTTGACGGCAAACTCCACATTCTTGGCCACTTCTCTCTATTGCGTCTCTGTGAGTTATGTCTATTACTCTTCTTCAAGATAGTAAAAATGGTGAGAGCATACAAAATGCCACAGCAAGGACTAAATATTTAGAAACAGTATTTTTTTAATCACTAAATGCTTTTCAAAAATTCCATGATTGCCACACTTCCTCATTCCATCATTAGATCAAAGAAATGATGATGTTGCACCTGGGGCACTGACAATGTCTTTAAATACACAGAGTGTCAGATGCAAGCCAGGCACTGAAAAGCTGACATCCAACCCACAACTAGGACAGAGATAAGCCAACGGCAGGGTGCCAACTCCTCCTTTCTCTCTAGCTTTAATTAACACAAGTACTATTCCATTCATTTCCAGAGACGAAACTCTTACATTTAACTAAAATAGAATTTGGTAATACTAACCCATCCACAGCAGCTTCAAAACAGACCATGATTTCTCTGTATATACCCACTATTAAAATAAGAAACAGTGAGATTGTTGGCAGTAAGTTCATTGTTCAGATGACTTGGCATGACAGGTTTGGACAGACCGCTCAGCGCAACGGGGCGGAGGCAAATCAGAGCCTGGTTCTTCGGAGTCAGCAGCACTGGTTGCCCAGTGGTTTTATCATGAACAAGCACAGACTTCACACAGGCAATGTCTAAATCCCCCAAGTACTCGGCATAGGAAATTCACAAAATTGTTTCATGCATTCAACTAGAGACCCTGACTATAAAAATAAAGTTTTCACATTGTAAGCATAACAAAGGACATAATCTCTCTCTTCGATATAATAATTTACCTGGTCTAATGATGAATGGGCACATCCAGAACAAAGGAAGATGCATGTTCTGAAAGATAAACACGCCCTCAGAGTTTCTCCCCATTTACAGCCTCCCAAGGTAAACCAGCATGATTCCGTCAGCGATGACGAAGACCAAGCTCTAAAACACGCGGGAATGTCATCCTGGGTGAAGCATGACCTGGCGCTGTCATGGTGGTTTGGTCACAAACTTCTCACTTGTCCTCAGCACAGTTCTTACGGAGGGCCTTCTAACCGATGGCAAGGCCGAGGGGCACACCGCACCCACCCCGCCAGGCTGCCGGAGGAGGTTCTCTTCCGGGTGACTCCATGGCAATGCGTGCTCCTGGCCTGGCCGCGCCTCCCTTCCCGTCTGCTTGTGCGCATCTCACCGCACACCCCTCTAACTGCCGGAGCTCCTCGGGCTCGCTTCTCTCCTTTCCGCCGGGATCTCTCACCCCAGAAGAGCTCACCCACCACATTTGCAGTTTGTGTTTTCAGCTCAGATCTGCCCTCTGAGCTCCAGGTCTGTGCATATCTAAATGTGCAGGCGACCTTTCTGCAAACATTGCTCACAAGCACCTCTCTTGACCAAACATGCCCAAGCCCATGCTTACCCAGTTGTTACTTCAGTAAATGTATACCCCAGGGCTCACGACACATCCACTCCATCTGCAAGTCCTGTTGATTCTATTTGTAATCCACACTTTGTTCTTATTTATTCACATCCTAACTTTTGATCTACTTTTCATCTACAGCTTTGATTTTTTTCACATTTCCTCATCTCTGCTCAGTTTCCACATTTGCTCCTTAGTATCCACTCTACGGAGCAGCCAGATTTGCTCACAGCAATCAGACCACAGCCTCCCCACATCTTCCCACTGTACTCAGAATCAAACTGGAGCCCTTCTGCACAGCCGTAGACCCCGACCCTGGTCTTCTGGGTGGCACCTCCTCACACAGTACTGCCAGGCAGGTCCTGGACCACTCCAGGCTCTCCCCTGCCAATGCTGTACCAGAATCTCCAGCCCCATCTCTTCATGTCACTGGCTCCTCCTCACTCTGGTCTCTGGTCTAAATATTGGATCCTTGGACAGGGATTCCCTCATCCCCCAATTCTCTTTGTACATTTGTTCTTTTGCCCCCGTTTGTCTGTTTACCCTTCCCAGACTGTAAATGCTGTTGAGAGTCAGGGCCCTTGTGACCTCATACCAGTATCTGCCAGGGACCAACACTAAGGAGGCAGCCGACAAGTATTTCTTAAAGGAACGAAGAAAAGCCTTTTCTTTACCCACTGGAGAACTTACCTCAGAAAGGTACCAAAAAAATACTTAATGAAGTTAGTAGAAGTAAAAAAAAAAAAAAATGAATGAATACTATATACAGTGTCAAAAGGCCACATAATATATGACTCCTTTTATATGAAGGGTCCAGAATGGACAAATGCACAAAGACAGAAAAGTGGGTGAGTGACGGCCTCAGGGGGGAGGCTGACTGCTTATGGGGTGGGGTTTTCTTTGGGATGATGGATGTTCTGTTAGTGCTGACGGCTGCACAACTCTGTGAATATATTAACGACCGCTGAGTCACATGCTTCAGAAAGGTGTCTTTTTAAAAAGAATTTATGATAGGTGAATTACATCTCAATAAAGCTGTTATTTTAAAAAATGACACAAGATGAACTACAATGAAATGGCAATAACCCATTCACTAAAGTGTGAGCCCTTCTGAGCAGGAATCCCTTTACTGATTTTTTTTATCCCCTGAGCCTAGCAAAGTGCTGACTAAGTGACTGAATGGATGAGCCATGACCTTGAAATTAGGGACTGTCATTTAGATGTAAGTCCCCCAGCAATTAGACCTCACCAGGCCTTGGTCAGATGCGATTACAGGGGAGAATCCGGCCTCAGGAGGAAAGGAGTCCACACCTGGTCATTCACAAGAGGCCCTTAAATCTGTTGCTGCATTTCATTATCGTACACAAAGACAAAAGTCCTGCGATGGGGCAGGCCAGTTCCCTATCACCTGCATTCTCCAGAGGAGCCTCACAGAGGTCAGCGACGAGCCCTGGGACACCCAGCTACGTGTGGCCTCCAGGTGCCGAGCACCTAGCGCAGGCCCTTCTGCCACCTCACAAGCCTTGTGGGTAAGCTGAGAGCAACTCTGTCATAAACATTCACAGAAAACCAGGAAGGCACAGTGCATGCGGTGAACTCCACCTTCAGCTCTGTCACTAACAGAGAGCTTGACCTTCAATCACATAGCCACTGCCTTCCCCATGCCGTCACCCACAAACTTGGCGTGACAAGACTCCCTGGCCTCCTTCAGGGGAATGCCGAGAAGACGCAGGGCGGAGCTGCAGGGAAGAGGAGCGCACGGCTCTCCAGAGCGGCTGCGGAGGCCACGCGTCACTGCCCTGCTGCCAGGACAACGGGCTCCCTCCACAGCTCCCAGAGCCCAACAACAAATCGGCCCAGGGGTCTCACATCAGACCCCCACAGGACTGCTTTCACCCCATTTTACCCGTGAAAAAGCAGAGTCCCACACACATTAAGACAGGTTCACCCAGAACCAGAAAATGACGCAAGCATACAACTGGTTCTCAAAGTCAGCCCTTCTTACTTAAGTCCAGGGTCCTTCCAAACACTGTCCATCTGCAGAGGGCCTTTCCTTGACAGTCTGTGCTCCTCCCCCACTTCCATAAACCTGATCTCAAGGGCCCTGCCGGGTGGACTGCACCTCCTGGAATGCCTCCCCTCTTCCCACAGAAGGCGCCAAGCGTGTACAGGCTACCCACGGGGACTGCACCCCGCCAAGTTCAGTAGACTCAGTGCTCATCTGTTTGATCTCCATTGACCCTCTCCATGCCCCAACTGCCTGATCTCTGCAGGTCTCGGCGCCCTCATGCCCAGGAGTTAGACACACATCGTGTGACTTTCTCTGATTCTAAGCACATGCCTTCCTTCCTAGGGTTCCTTTCCTCCTCCTGCTTTGCACAGGAGAATTTCACTTGGGTTTCCAAGATTTCTGCGTAAAAATTCTGGGATAACACCAGAAGAGGCCAGGTTTGCCACGATGCAGAGTCCCCAAGGTGCACGTTTAAAGTGAACTGCACTGACCACTGGCTCTCCGTGGACTGCACTCTGACCACTGGCTCTCCGTGGACTGCACAAAGTGACACACACCCTGGAGCGTCACCGGAAGCTGCCCTGAAGGATCATGCCCTATGTTTGGGCTACACATGAAAAAGCATTACAAAGTCTTCTGACTTATAAACTCCAACAGGCTTCCCATAGCCACAGTCCAAAGCAAATTTCCTTCATAGGAGTACACTTTCATGGACGACGCCCATGCAGTTAGGAGCTTGCTGAATGAACAATGAATGAATGAATGACCGGCATTCGGGAAAAGTGACTCTACACTGATGATCTGAAAAGGAAGCCAGTACAAGTCACTTATACGTGGTTGTGATGAATCTCTCTTCGGGGCCCAGATAGCAAAGCCTCCCTAATTCCTCCACCACTGTGAAGACTAGCGTCAGGCCCTGGCAGGGCAGTGCAGTTGGTTAGAACATCGTCCCAATGCGCCAAGGTTTGATCCCTGGTCAAGGGACCTACAAGAATCAACCAATGAATGCATAAATAAGTGGAATAACAGATCAATGTTTCTCTCTCTCAAATAAAAAAAAAAAAAAAAGACTAGCTTCAATTTCCCAAGGACATTGTAATGGAGAGAAGCAAAGGAGAAGGGGAGACTGGAGAGTCATGTCTGCTTGTCTTCTGTACAAGGACTGAAAATTCATTACCAAACCTTCCTAAAAATCCACAGTTCCAAATGAGTTAATAAGTGGTTGACTTGGAATACTAATGAATCATCATGTATATAATTAGAGAGTATAATGAGCAGAGATGGGAATAATAAAAATAATGCCACTGTATTATATTTACTTTACAGGTTAGAAAGTGTTTACAGATCTGTAATTTTTCTCCACCAAATAAATGTTACCTGCAATAATTCCAAGAGCTTGTTAGCGCAGCTACTTCATCTCCATTTGAGATTTCCCACTAGATCACCACTGTTGGGCACAGTTAAAGGGTGACAGAGCTGAGACCCTAAGTCTCAGTCTGTGTACTTCATCCCACACCATCTCCCCAGAATAAGCCAAGTACTATTACTTATTTATTTATTCAAGAAATACTTATCTATTCAACCAGTTAGCATTAACTATTTAGTATGGCCAAGAACTGTGCTGAGTTGCTTAACCTTCAAAGACAAAGAAATGATTCAGACTTACAGACCTCAGAGGAGGGGATGGGGAAGTAGATGAGATAAACCAAAGAACTTACATGCATGTATGCATAACCAATGGACATAGACAATAATGCTGGGGCGGGGGCAGCAGGATGGGGAGGAAGGGGTCTGGGGGAAAAAAGGAGAAATATCTGTAACAAAAATAAATTAGTAAAAATTGAAAAAAAAAGAGAGATAATTCAAATTAAAAAATGAGCAAAGTAGGTGAGTATACAGTTTTCTAAAGAAGATACTCAGATGGCCATGGGTACATGCAAAGGTGTTTGAGAGCAGGGAAATGCAAACCGAAACCACAGTGAGACATCATCGCACCTGTCAGAACGGCTGTCATCAAAAAGACAAGGGAGAGATGCTGATGGGGATGTGGAGGGAAGGGAAACCTGAGCACTGCTGGCAGGAATGTCAACTGATGCGGCCACTATGGAAGACAGTTCGAGGTTTCTCAAAACACCGAAAATACAGTGACCATATGATCCAGCAATCCCACTTCTGGGTATTTATTCAAAGGAAATGAAATCACTGTCTCAAAGAGATATCTGCACCCCCTTGTTCAGGGCAACATTATTGACCATTGTCAAGACGTGCAAACAACCAAGTGTCCATCGACGATGAATAAAGAAAACGTGATATATATTATCAGCCTCAAAGAAGGATATCCACGCCCAGGCAGTGTGCTCAGTGGGTGAGCGTCGACCCACGCACCAAGAGGTCGCTGGTTCGATTCTTGGTCAGGGCCCAGGCCCAGGTTGTGGGCCCGATCCCCAGTGGGGGTCATGCAGGAGGCAACCATTCAATGTTCTCCCTCATTAGTGTTTCTCTCTCTCTAAAATCAATAAAAAAAATTTATTTTTAAAGAAGGAAACCCTGCCATTTGTGACAACGTGGATGGACCTTGAAAGCATTGTGCTACATGACATAAGTCGGACAGAGAAAGACAAATACCGCATGATCTCGCTTATATGTGGAAACTAAACACTTGGACTCAAAGTTACAGAGAACAGAGTGGTGGTTGCCACAGGCAGGGGGAGGGAGGGAGGGGCGAATGGGGGAGGGTGGCCCAAAGGGATAAACGCCCAGTAATTCAGGGATCTAATGTACAGCTGGTGTCTACAGTTGACAATACTGAATTGTATACTTGAAAGTTGCTAAGACAGTAGATCTTAAAACTTCTCATCACAACAACAAAAATTTGTCACTATGTGTGGTGATGAATGGTAACTAAACTTACTGTGATAATCACTTCTTAATATATACATATATCAAATGATTACACTATACACCTTAAAATAATACATTGTTATGTGTTAATTATATTGTAATAAAACAAGGGGATGGGCAACAAAGAAAACCATTTCTTTGCTTCAAGGGAGGACAGTTAGCAGTAGACACTCAGCCACATGAAGGGGCAAACAGACACACCAGAGCAGAGAGACGGGTTTCTCAGCAGCAGCATGATCACAGGCATTACAAGTGCCTCTTGCTGACGCTTGTTGCCATTTCAGAACATAATGTGGGTACAGATTTGAGAGCTAAACAGAAAACTATGACTCAACGAACACATTCCAGGCTTGGCAACCTCAGAATTTATTGTTCATTAAAAGTGTATTTTAATTATCATCCTAGTTTTAATTAAAGTATTACGCAGAGCTGGTGAAATGCAATTATGGGCACCTCACTTAAGGTGTATAATAGGCTAATATTTGAAAGGAAATGCATTATTGTCACAAGGTCTGCTCAGACAAAATGAAGTGGTATTTGTTTTCAAATGAAGACTCGGTACAGAGAATAGTCAACTCTTGTCATTCAAGTTAAACACTACATTGCCAACGCAAATGGAACCAAGTAGTTCTAAGACCCCTTTCCTTGGCAAGTCAGCTGGCCCGGGAGGGTCTCGAGCTGTGATCTACCTTTCCCAGAGCAGTGGGTGCAGTGTCAGCAGCCTGCCCATGCCCCGCAGACACCACCAGAGGGACGACTCAGTACGCCCTTCACTGCGTCCCTCTGCACCTGGCCACTGCATGCTGTACGGATCTAATCGTGGTATGAGGTGACCCTTCATCCAGCAGTGTCACTCCTTACAACCCAAAAGAAAAGGAATTCCCGCCACAACCTTTGCCTGATCTCCTGTGCACAGGGAGGTTCTGGTGAGTCAGCAGTCTGTACACCACTCACTGAACCAATGGAACACTTCCAGTCCTTCTCTAGGGACACTGAATTGGCCGGGGTAATGTCAGCTGAGGCAATGAGACTCCAGAATGTGGTTAGAATGACGACAGCAGAACTCTCCAGGCTTTAGAAATCAGCACTTGGACAAGCCCAACCGGTATGTACTACAGAAGGTGTCCCAGGCAGAGTGCTGTGCCCAGGCCCCAGCACATCCTCTGCCCCGGGCCCCTCCCTCCCAGCAGGCTACGTCCCCGGAGACACACGCAGGCAGGGCCACAGGCAGAGGCGTAGCTCCGCATCCGAAGGTTAGCATCAGGACATGATTTGGGGGCAACATAGAGCAGGTATGGTGTTTCAGTTCCTTGAACATTAGCTGGTTAATTACTTGTTACTCATTATGTATTGTTAAATCTCATGACAATTCTAGGTCACTTATAAACAAAACATTAACATCCCACAGTTCTGGAGGCTGAAGTCCAAGACCAAGCGCTGCAGACTGGAGTCTGGCTCCAGAGATGGCGTCTGCTCAGGGTCCTCTCCTGGTGAAAAGGTGTGGAGCTCTCTGGGGTCTCTGTGTCGGGCACTGATCCCATCATGAGGCTCCACCCCATGCCCTGAATGCCTCCTAATACCACGCTGGGACTAGGTTTCATTACTTGAGGAAATGTACCAACAATGACCTCTCCAGACAGCACCCCATTGCCTGGGCTTCCCTTCTGGAACACTCCCTAGGTGCCTGCTGACTCCTCCAGGCCTCAGCCTGTCTTCCACAGTTCCCACCTTTTCACTGAGATTTACCAGAATAAAGTTTCCACTTCAGCTGTGTGTCTTCTCTTTTGCCCATTCAGTTAACTTTTTAAATAAACGGTTATATTTTTCACTTCAAGGTGTTTAGTTTCTTCCATTAGCCATCAGAGAGTGGCACATTAAAAACACAAGGAGTTACAATAACACGCCTATCCGGACAGCTAAGATAAAAACGGTGACAGCATCAAACAGCGAGGACGCAGAAGGGCTGGGTGCGCAGACTTGCAGGGCCAGGAGATGCCCAATCACTCCGCAGAACAGCCCCGCCGCAGTTGAAACACGGAGCGTGTCCACAGCCCTCACCCTCGGGCCTTCTTCCAGAGAAATGAGAACTCACGTCCCCACGGAACCTGCACAAGAACGGTCACAGTGCTGTGAACACCCTCAAATGCCCTTCCACAGGTGAGTGGTTTATTCAGGCTGTGGCAGGTCCACACCGGCCCCTGGACAGTAAAACGGAGACAGACTCAGCGATGCGGAGGGCAACTCCGTGTACACGCCAAGTGTACACGTGGAGAACACGTTCGTGATTGTGGGGTCAGGCGGGTGAGGGTTGAAGGAAAGAGGTGGTGGCTGCACACGGGCAACATGAGGGGTCCCTGTGGAGATGGAAATGCCCCGTGCCTCTGCTGTGGCACGTCAGTACCCAGGGTGTGCTGCTGGAGCAGTGGTACGCGATCTCACCCGCCAGGGAAATGGGCAAAGGCCACCTGGGCTCTCCCTGTATTACTTCTTACAGCTGCACAGGAATCCATAACTAACTCAAAATGCTGAGCTTAAGTAAAAATGAGGAAAAAACATAGTGTAATGACTCCACCTCTGCGAGAACCTAGACCGGTCAACCATAGAGATCTACAGAGTAGAATGGGGGGGGGGGCACGACGCCCGGGGGCGGGGAGGGGGCAGGGCCAAGGCGGGGGGGGGGGGTGCGGGGGGGGCTGGTGAGTGCAGGACCAAGAGCTCTGGGTGGACAGTGGTCACGGCTGTACACCCATGCGATGAGGTTAACGCCACCGAACTGCAGACTGAAACATAGTCAAGATGGTAAGGTTTATGTTCACGTATATTTCACCATTTCAAAAAACTTTACAAAAACCACAAAGCCTTCAATGCACCCCGTCCCCCGTGAACAGAATAAAGTCCAGATTCCTTTCCAGGCTCTGGTGCCTCCGGGTCCGTTTCCCTTTCAGGCCTCTCCTCCTCCCACCCCCACCCCGCGCACACACCCTTCACAGCCCCTAACGCAAACCACAGCCCCTCGCGGGAGCAAATACACATACAAGTCCTTCCCGCTTGCACACGCATTTGTCCCTCTGCCGAGAACACTGGTCCTCCAGGCGGCATGGCTGGCCCGCACCTCAGGTGTGTCCCGGAAAAGCACCCCGCATGGAGGGAGAGTGGGCGTGGGAACGGGGCTCCAGCGGACCAGCTGGTGGCCTCTCTCCACTTTGGTTCATACCAGAAAACTAGGACAACAGCAGTACAATCACTGGGCTGCTGTGAGCATCCAACCAATCATTATATAGGAAACACTTAAAATGGAGCCTGGCACTCAAAATTATTAATAATTACTGTTATTAAATATCACCCTGAGACTATCACAGAAATTATGTGGAATAAAAGAAGCCAGACACAAAAAAATTCATATTCTATGACCCCATTTATGAGAAATGCCAGGACAGACAAAAATAACCCATGGTAATATGACTCAGATCAATGAGCGGGGTGGGGAGGGGGAGGGGGCACCAACGGCATGAGGGACCCTGAATGGGATGCTGATTACAGCCACTTGTTACATGTCATCAACCCATGAGCTTAAAGTCTGTGCACTGTTGTGTACCAATTACAACTCCATAAAGTGAGTGTTTAAATGTCCCTGCACAGCGGGCTGTCCGGGACCACTGGGTGCCGAGTGGTGTCCCCCCCTCCTGCTCAGTTCTCCCTCACCACCCCATTTACTTCCCGCACAACATCCATCCTCCCCTGAAAGTTCCTATTTATTAACCTGTTTCTACAACGGATCAGGACGCACTGACAGCAGCCCCTTCGAAGCCTCGCTTCTGTCCCTGGCAGCTAAAACAGCCTGGCACAAAACAAGTGCTCAGGACGCATCTCCTGAACTCAGGAAGTGAGACAGAGGGCAGGAGTGCGGAACTGGCCATGGGCACCCCCTTCCATGAGCATGGCTGAATGACGTCACTGAGCACACCTTCCTCGTTCTGACAGGAGACAAGGAGGCAAAGGAGAGTAAGGAATCTGCCCGAGGTGAGAATTAACAGAGGAAACGGATCTGGGACCCATATCTTCTAGTGTTTCTTTTTTGTTTTTGATTTTTGCTTAGAGTAAATATGGCTCAATTCTCATGTATAGCATACTCTATAAACATTCACAAAATGCCTATAAAATATAATACAAAAATTTTAAAGGCATATTATTTTGAAAGTCCAGTTAACTATAAAAATATCACGACAACCAGATCTTCGTTCAAGCATTAAGCTGTGACTTCCAGTACAAGCACTAATTTAAACAAATCCTCCTTGAGGCAATAGAAATAAAATGGTAATGAGTTAATGGATGTTCCAGTATTTAAGTATGAACAATTATGAGTCAGACAGCTTCTCAGTCACCCGGGATGCTGTTTACTGCCCATACTTCACAATTCAGATAATTCCTAGCAAGTTGTTTCGCTAAGCTGGCTGGAGGTTGAAAATATTTAATCTGTAAACTTGGCGTTTCCAGGAAAGCCCCTGCAAGCACGCCGTGCTTCCACATTCCTGTCAGGTAGGCTGCAGGATGCAATTTGAGCACAAGAACCTGCAATTAAGCAAAAGAATGGCATTGTACAGAACAAGTTTTTGCGTCCTAATCTGATAACTGCCGCTGTAAATTACCTCCCGGAGGTAAGAGAAGTACTACATGACATCAACTGCACATTTCATATTTTGAGAACTAAAAGGAAACAAAGAACATATATCTAACTGAGATAACACAGAACAATTTTAGCATCAAATTAGACTATTTATAAGGACAAAATTGTACTCATGTTTGAAATGCAAAGATAGCAAACTAACTGTTTGGATTCAGTACATCAGAAAATAAACATGCATTTTCTTTTCATATTCTCACATAAACAAAACCTATAATTACCTATTCAAAATTCTGAGTATAACTTATTCTCGATTTTTTCACAATATTGTTTGTCTCTCCATGTTAGATTTCTCCTTCATTGCCGGTGGTTTTTTTCCCTTGAGGCTTGTTAAGATTTCCCCCCTTTTGGTGAGTAGTTTACATGACTTTGCTCACATTCACGCATTCATTCATTCAGCCACTGCAGTACTGCTTGTCTGTGACGTGTAGCACCAGGCCAGGTGGCGTCACAGAAAGAAGTTTTAGAGGGTCAATACCCAGGGGAGGCTAGAACCACCTGAGGAGATGACCTACACATTCACACATTTGAGACAGCATCATGGCTCTCACGGCTAAAGTCTGAAGGCGAGGTGTTGAGAGAAAGAGCTGCCAGCGTCCAGGGTGTGAGGTCACAGGGTTCAGACACTAACCTGGACTGCATGGTCGTGAGACTGGCCTGTTCCCTTCTGTCCCACCCTCCTACCTGATTAGCTCCCTACTGCTTCTGTAACCTTACCCCCCGCCCCCCTTTGCCTATTACCCAACATATTCAGAAGTTCCAGAAGTTAGGACCTTGACAACCTTGGGAGGCCATTCAAGTGGACCTGCTCCCTGCTCCTCAGGCCTAGGGAGCAGCCCAGCGACTGCCCAGCCCTCTCCTTCTGTGTCAGTTCTGTGTTCTCTAACACCCCGGCACCCTTTCTTTCTCATGGTCATTGTCACCCTCTGTGACTTGCAGCCAAGAGCACCTTCACGGAAACGAAGGACTCTCGGGGCTCGCTCACCAGCCTGTGGAGCACGCAGAGATGTGAGGAGTGCTCAGTACCATCACTCCACCAACACCCCAGCTCTTCGCCGACTCGAGTCTGATGTGTGACCATCTCACCCCTGGATCCTCCTGCCCGCCTACCAGGCCTCTCAAACCTACATGTCCAAAACAAACTTCGGACACCACCGCCCCACAGACATCCCCAAATCATCTCCCCAGTGGCAACGCCACACTACCAGTTGCTCAGGCCACAGTTTGAGTTATCCATGGCATCCTTCCTTCTCTCCTACCCATATCCAATCCAATGGGAAAGCCTACTGATTCCACTTCCAAAACAACATCTGACACGTCTTACCTGCACTATGCACACCACCCTGATGACTATGCACACGCTCCCCAGGCCTCCTGGTCTGACTCTGTCACCCCACAGTCTACTCATAACATAATTTGTAACTGAAGAATCATAGGGGACACTGTGTCACTGTTCTGCTCAGGTCCTCAGTAATGGCCAAGTCCACACCACGGCCACAGAGCCGAGTTCTGAAGATCTGGCCCCAGACACCTTGATGACCTCATCTCCAGCCCTCTCCCTAGCTCCGCACCAGCCCCACCGGCCTCCTCACGCACCTACCTCAGGGCCTTCACACTTGCCGTTCTCACTGATACACCCCATGCCTTGCTCCCTGGATTCAGGCAGGTCTCTGCTCGAATGGCTTATTCCCACAGGGCCTCCTCTGATTCCATATCTAAAATAGCACCCCACCCAGCCCGCACTCCCTACTCCGCCCGTTTTATTTCCTCCTCACTGCTGTCCCGAGCCGGCATGTCAGATTCGCATCCGCTAGCGTGCTTCCTTCCAGAGGGATGGAGGTTCCCTTCGAGCGGGGACTTTTTTTTTCTCTTTCTTTTTTTTTTTTTGAAAGAGAGAGGAAGGGAGGAGAGAGAGATAGAAACATCAATGAAAAAGAACATCGACTGGCTGCCTCCTGCATGCCCCTCACTGGGGATCTGGCCCACAACCTGGGCTTGTGCTCTGACCGGGAATCGAACCGGTGACCTCTTATGGGTCATGCTCAACCACTGAGCCACACCGGCCGGGCCAAACGGGGACTTTCTTTTGTTTCTGACATCTATCCAGAGCCTGGAATAGTACCTGGTACAGAGTATGCCCTTAACAAGTGCTTGGTGAATGAATGGAGGAAAATGCCCACATTGTAGTCAGAACTTTGTACGTGTTTCCTTTTTTTTCTTTTTTTAAATTTTATTGAATTTATTGGGGTGACACAGGTAAATGAAATCGTATAGGTTCCAAGTATACAATATGATCTGTATATTGCATCGTGTGTCCACCACCCAAAGTCAAGTCTCCGTGTTTCCTTTAGCCTTTCTCAAAAGCCACCACCAGAACACTCACCAGCTACTCCTCTGGGAATGATGATACATTTCTGCTGCTATTTCTCCCACACAATTTCAACATCTTCCTCCAACAAGAGTCTAGCTCAAGAGCAAAGAGGCTGTCCGTGCCCAGGTGCTGGGCTCTGCAGGTGGTGATCACCCCCCCTCACATCTCTGTTTTACTCACCCCATGTGAAGGCACCTGCCCTGTGTGAATTCCACAAAGTCCATGCCTTAGCTGGAAGGCCACCGTTGCCTTCTCTTTGTCAAAAATTTCTATAGTCGGGGACCAACAGATCTCACATGAAAGGGTCCATTTGCACACAAAGGCATGCTCCATGTTGACACGGGCGCATGTGTGCTGGTGACTCATGGCAACCCATCCTAACCCATGCTATTTCACACTGAAAGCTGGTGTCCTAGACAAGGAGAAAAAAAGACCAAAGCAGCGTATAAAAAATAACCAAAAGCGTGAAGAAGTGTCGGCCAAATGAAGCAAAAAGAACTAATCTGATGCAGGAGAGCATGAGATTAGAGTTGGGCAGACCTGGGTTTGAATCCTGGCCCTGCCACGGGCCAGCTCAGTGCCCTCGGGTGGGGCCTTGAACATCTCTCATCTCCAGTTCTGAGAGCTCTACGTGGAGCTAATTACACCTGCCTCAGATGGCGATTACCAGGATCAGAGAAAATACATTTAAAGGAGGGACTCGATAAATAATAGCCGCTGTTAAAATTAGTAATGGGCTATGCAACTAATTTTTCAAGTTAGGAAGCAGGAGACTTACTATTTCCCTTGAAAATGACAAAAAATAAAATCATTTAACTGTAAGCCTAAAGCTCACGTTCGGAAGGTCATGAGATAATGTTGAAATATAGGGGCGAGGAAGGGGCGGCGAGATGAGGCCTCCCTCCCAGGTGAGACAAGCTGTGTCAGGGTGCTGACCTCGGACAATCGGGTTAGAAGCAGGTACAGAGCTTAACCTGCTTCAATACGTGTGACACCTTTTGAGCCAAACGTTCCGGTTTTGAGACGACCCTTTAGGGTGCAGAACAGAGCCAGTGCCCTCTTTGCCCACCTCCTGCGCCCGAAGCTGCTCTTCCTAGGAGTGGGAAGTAATGCGTCTCAGAATGATGTATAAGAGCGCGGAGAACACCACGTTCGAGCTGATTTATGATACCCCGCACAGCAGGTACTTAATAAATATAAGAGTGATGATGAGGTGGAAAATATGAAACCGAAAGGCCTTGCAAAAGTGTAAATATCCATAATCAGCCTCATCTCATCTCTTTATTAAAAAGGCGCCCGTCATCGTCTTCTGGGACCGCGGCTTTGTCGCCGGCTCCTGGTGGCAAGCACGCCGTTTGCGGGAGGTGGCCTGAGCCAGAGCCACACCAGCACCCTTACACTATTAGCGCACCAGGAATTAATCAGGCTTTGGCAAAAATGTGCAAGTGAAAGAAGAAAGCTTGTAAAATTAAGAGCTATTTCATTCCGTATCCCGCCGTGCACTGGGTCCCACAGGCATGCACTGGGTCCCACGGGCGTTCAGCAGAAGCGTCAGGGTTGGAGAGGAAGCTACGTCCATCCCCCACCCTGCCCTAGCACTTACTCTTCCCAGGACTCATCCCAGGACTCATCCCAAGCCAGCCAGCCACGCTGCCTCCACAGCGAACTTCCAGAGTATCTCCCAGGAATCTGCCTGAGCTGATTTCTTTGCAGCCAGTTTCTAAGAGAATGAGAAATGCGTGGCTCATCATTGTTTCCACCCAACTCGAGAGGCATTTGTTATTGGAATCGATATAAAGGTAGATACCCAAGCAACGTTTAATAAAGAATTAAAAATAAAGGATAGCAGTTTCCCATTTCTAAGGTAATGGATCTTCTTACTAGAATTTAAAAATATGGCTTATATATATATATATATATATATATATATATATATCACTCTTTTTCCTGTTTCCAATAATCAAATGGAAACACTGGCCATAGAAACGTCAGCACCGTCGAGGTTCGAGCAGGTCTGGATGCCCAGGCTGGACGCATGGTTGGGCTTGGGAAGGGCTCTGTGCTGCCCAGCAGGGGAGCAAAGGCCCCCAGTACTCTCCTGAGTGCATCTGAAACTATTCGGTCACTTGTTACACATGCTCTTTTTGAAAAGCAAACAAGACCAGACCATTCCCTTCTCATGAATTTTTGTCTCAGTGCAACCATCTGATGGCATAAACATTTGACTCGTAGCTCAAGGGTGTAGCAGTTCCCGATTCTTTCAGACATTCGTCTTTGAAACCTTTACATTTGGCATATCGTCTTTAAATTACACTGCGAACTGCCCAGTTATGAAATATAGTCCAAATGTTCTTTTTAATCACTTAAAGCTAAATGAAGAAGACCTGTTTGCCATTAGCTAAATACACTGAATGTGGGATAGGCAAGAACACCTTGAAATAATGCTTAAGTAATCACAGAGCAACTCTCTGCAATAGATGAGTGAACCACTAATTAGACGGAGGGCATAAAACTGTCATGGCAGGATAAAGGGATAAGGAGACATCAGCAGTGATTACTGCTTTATCGTCGGAGGAAGTAGCATCAAACACGGCTCAGTAAGAAGAGGAAAAACCCACAGCTCTGTAAGTAAACACCAGCTCTCATTACATCAGTACTTGGAGTAAATAGTTCAGGCTGACCAGGACTCTCCAAGAATTACTCAGAAAGGGAGACTGGAGCGCAGGGGTGGGGAAGGGCGTGTGGCAAACAAGAATTACAGCACCTGTTTTCTTAATCTCACACATTTCCAAGACAGACTTTACATCGCTGTTTATTAAGAACTGGGGTAGGGCTACCAACTAAGTTACTCTTTTCAAAGATGAGCTAGTCAATGTAACATGTAAACAGTGCCAACGTGTGTAATGGTTTGTATTTTAAAATGACTCACATTCTGTTGCTGGGAATAATCTTGTGTCCTTCTCTGAACCAGGTCACTTGAGGTCTGGGGTAGCTGCTGATGGGCAGTAAGTCAAGAACAGCTGCCTGTCCTTGAGGAACCGTTTTCCTCTGGTCTGTAGCCACGAAATTTCCCATATCTGCAGGAAAAAAACAGGCCTTTTAAGTTCTTGAAAACTCTTTTGCGAGGGGGAGGGGCCCAGAGGGAAATAACGATTTTAGAGCAGTCCTCATGCTGCTGAGATGAAGCAGCGAGACCAGAGACTGAGCGGTAGTGCCCATGGTGCAGACTGGCAGGGAGTGAGGCACCAGGCAAGGCCCTGCGTCCCAGGGCCCATGGAGCGCACACAGCGGAGCCTCTCGCTCTGTGTTGCCGTGACAACACGGCAGCGTTTCTAACGCGTACGTGCTGGAGGAAACCATGGAAGTCTTCCTAGTGCCACATGAAACCGTTTCAGACACTACGGTGAAGAGCTCCCAGACCTCTCCCAGCTCCCGAATCTCTCAGGCTAGTTTGACCCAGGCACGTGCCGGTGCCCTACTCACCTGCTGCTTCCCTTCATTTCTGGGGTGACTGTCTCCCTCACAGATACTTTGGGAGAAATAATTTTTAACCCGATTCATTTTTAGAAAGTTCTCCCAACCCCATACTGCTTAGTGTGGGGCAGGTCGGTTTTGTTCCAGTCTTAGTGCTACTTGTTACCAATTTTAAAAATGAGATTGCAGGGAAAACCCCAGCCATTGGGATGTGGGTATAAGTGGCCAATTTTTTAATTAGTAACATTTAAAATTTTTGAAAAACTTCCATATTATGATTAGGTACACATATATGTATAAATACATGGATATGACATATATGCTATATTTATAGTCTGAATGTATGGAAGTTTGGAATAGGCCCTGGCCAGTTTGGCTCAGCAGTTAGAGCATCAGCCTGCGGTCCCGAGAGACCCAGGTTCGGTTCCCGCTAAGGGCAGGTACCTCAGTTGCAGTTTGTCCCCAGCCCTGGTTGGGTCATGTGGGTGGCAGCCACTTGATGTGTCCCTTTCACATCGATGTTTCTCTCTCTCTCTTCCTCCATCTGAATTAAAAAAAGAAGAAGAAGTTTGGAATAGGCCATAGAATATCTCTATTATCAATGGCTTTTTGATTCAAAAGAAACTATTTCCTATGTTAGAAGCAGCATTTAATATTCTAAGAAAATAGGAACTAATGAAACAGATTAGAAAGTATTTGTGGTTACTTTAAATTAAATTAGCTATCAAAGAGAAGAAAACAGAGATAAGAGATAAAGGATAGAAACAGAGATAAATAACTAAGCAAGAAGAAATCCAAAATTTAATTTTATAAAATAGAATTTGCTGTATCATAATAAATTCCAAGCTGTCAACTTATTCAAATATGTTTGAGGTATGATTTTATTTTGTTTCCAACTGAAAAAAGTTCTAAACTATTCTGCAGACTTTTTGGCAAGTGACTTCATAATTCAGAAAAACTCATGCATTCCTAGTAATTAAAACATAAGCAAACATGTATGAGCTTCTGCATCTCACTCAGTCACTAGTAAGTATAGAACAATAACATAACTAGAAAGTATTTTACTTCCTATAAGAACACTGAAAACTGCAGGCCTTAACCGTGGTCAAAATAACAGAGGAGAGAACGCTGTCATCCCTGGTTAACCCTGTCCAGTTTAGGAGCTTCTTAGAGTTCTTGGACATCTATTATGACGTGTTAGTATAGAATTTAAAATTTCAGGACACCCTTGGCTTTCTTTGAAAGGAAGGGACATTTTGATAACACATTCACAACATTAGAAGGCAGACAGGCCACTTCTGATGGCGCGTACCTGTCACGGATTTCGGGCAGAATGCTTTGATCCGTTACACTAGAATTCCAGCCCTGCCTCTGCACAGCTCCTTCAGTTACTCTCAGAAGGTTCCTCCTCCAACAAGGGTCTGCCCAGCAAGGAGCTAACTAAATCACTGCAGCATGAACACCACCTGGGGCATTCCTGTCCACATGCTACTGCTTGTTGTGCAGCTAAAGATTTCAAAACCCATCTTCATTGGAAGACCTGATTCTAACTCAGTGACATTTTACCTATTTGGGTTTAATATTTTTCATTTTATAGACAGTTGAATTTGAATACAGTATAATGAAAGCTAAAAACAGTTAACTCACTCATAAAACAGAAGTCATCCTGTTTTTATTTTTTATCTATTTATTTCTTTTACCCTCCACAGTGCTTACTGGGCCCTCGATCGACTGAATTGAGAAAGCGTGCTTCACTTCATTAGCCCCCTGGACCAGCTGCACTGGCAATTTACTTCTCTCTCAACCAATCCCGGCAACTCCTCTGTTCCGACAGAATCTGAGACAGGACCTCAGCCGAGATGGCTGAGCACCTCTGACCGGCACCCGCACTTGTGCCGGCTCGTGGAGGCCTCGGGGTACACGTACATGCGACTTGGACTTCCGATCTTCTCTGCAGGAGCGCTCCCATTCTGTTTCGCACCACGCAGCGGTAAAACCCAGCATCCATCCTCTGCAACGATGGGATTATATACCTGCCAAAAACCGGACACACGTATTAGCAGGGGTCTCTCCAGAGCAGCCTGGCATCTCATCTGGGACGTGCTCAACGAAGACTATTTTTGACAAACTAATATCTATGCAATACTTCCCTGACCAACACACTTACTGCAGCTGCAGTGTGAGAGATTAGTTCATTGATCTCCGTCTCCCCAACTAGCTGTAAATGTTCCGTGGAGCGGGCCCCAGACCTGCCTGCTCCTCACTGCACCCCTGTGCCTACACAGCGCTGTGCACATAGGTGTCCCTCACAGCTGGCTGAAGGAATGCGGGACGTAAAGAGCTAAGTATCATTACACTTACACTAGGCTTCTCCATGCAAAATTTGCATAATTCTCTCAGAATTTCTAAAACTTCTTTCTGGAACTAGCAACAGTTTGAACAAAATGTGTCATTTCACTCTTCCTAACAGCCTGAACAAGGCTTTCAGGATGAGGCACAGATGTCACTACGGCAGGGGAAGCAGCGACATCCTTGCAGACGTGGCCCCTCCGCTCACTGTTGTGGACATCTCCCAACACAGCCTACCCCTCCCCTTTCTTACTTCTCCACACAGGGCCTGACATTAATTTTAAAACCTTTCTGGAGGACTGAAAGGTCATTTCATTTGTATTTTCCATTCCTGTGACTATAAGTAATCATCCTTCAAATCAATGCCTTTCAAAAACCGTCAGTGAAATTTTATAGGGGAAAAAGTAGATAGAAGACACAGTTTCCATAAAAGCCCTGCTGCAGGTTTACTGTTAGTTTTATAACTCAGGATGTTTGGAAATCCACAAGCAAGTAGGATATATAACCCAGAGCCATGTAAAGTGAGTTTTACAGCTCCGAGGCCAAACCTTTCACGCTACATAAGAGAGCCCATTAATTGGTTTCTAGGCCATTTTCACAAACAAATCAAGAATAAGGTTTAAAGTCTGAGGCTTGGACACTTTTCACACATGGGACGGTGTCTAGCATACGGAAGAGAGAGCTGCAACTCAGGCGAGTGGTAGCCTATTTTCTGAAAAAGAGAAAAAAATGTGGTGATGTGATCCTTGACTAAAAAGATGTTCTGGTAGTAGTCATCTTCAATTTAAAAAAATTGCCTCTTACAAAGTATAATCAGAGTAACCTAAGTCAGGTAGTAGGCACTACAGCAAATGTATATGATGTTGTATTTGCTCAGTTCTTGAGCATGTCTTGTAATCACTTACATTCAACTAATTGCTCATCTTTTTTACTCAGGCATGTCCAATTAGTTGCCCCGGAAAGGGAACTGATAGGCATAATTTTTAAGTGAATGGAACATTTGGACAATACAGCTAATTCAGTATTAAGCAAATATTAATCAAAGTATGCTTTCCCTCTGATAACCATCTTGAGATCCTATGGCAAGATTAATAAAATCTTTGATGAGAAAAAATATTGCTGCGTTTTAATTTTCAAAATTTCATTCGTTTCTGAGGCATGGCTTACCTCAAATAAAAAATTAATTAGTGACTATAATCAGAATCATATCAAACTAGAAGGAGGCGCGATTTTTATTATGCACTGTGATTATAATGAGGAGGAGCTTTGAGACGACATTAAAAGTCAACAGAAGGTTTTTGGAAAAGAAATCACAGTTATTGGAGCACATACTTGAAAAACTCTAAGGACAGTTTCACCGTTGCAGCGTAACCATGTTTACATCATTGCTGTTTGTGCTATTTTTCCTTTTTGGAGGACCGTGAATAGGTTTTCCATGCTGACGAATTGCCATGGCGACCCTATACACTAACGCACAAGCAGCGCTGCTTCCCACAACGCACGGAACCCGCACAACGCAGCGTGGTGGGCATATGCTGTTTTGTACCACATCTTTCGTTGAATGTCTCACCAGGGGAAAAATGTACAAAAAAGTTGCAAAGTACTCCACCTATTCCAGGAATTCCTACACAAAGTATGTTCCCCTAACAGATGGAAATATTCACCGCATGCCCATTGTTTATAAACACACATTTTTCAGCAGAGAAAGTTTCCTGGCTCTTTATAAGAAACTCTGATGAAATCTTAGCACCATATGCCACTAAAACATAGAGAATGATGCTCCTGTTTCAAATGAACATGGCCGGGAATGTTTGTATGCACGTATCACAGGTACATGCTACCAGGCTAACAGAACGTTTTCCTGGCTAGTTCATGATCAGGAAGAGCAAATAAAAGAAAATCCAAAAAAAATCACAACAAAACCAAGGGTTTAAATGTCCACTTCTGCTGAGGAGGAGAACACTGCAGTTCTGAACTGCCACTCAGATTGGGCCATAGAGCTTCTCTAAGAAGCAGTGTCAGGCCCGTTTGGGCCCAGGAACAACTGCTTTGACCAGCACTTCTTGGAGTGGACAGCTGGCGTTTTGGTTTCCTAGTATCTGCCCCACTTCCCATATCTGGAGAATGCTCCCCTCTCGGTCCTGCTGGAGGCAGACCCAGACGCCACCGTCCTCGTGCACTGGGGACTGGGATCTGGGGCTGGCGGTGCACAGGAATGGGTCGAAGGGAGCCGTGTGGGCAGCAGCGGTCCTGGGCACTGCGGAGCCTTGGCCAGGCGAGCAGTGCATATGTCCTGTGCCTAGCAGGGCAGTGGCCCCAGCAGTGGCATTACTTTCCCGTGTCACCAGCAGCAGAACCCTTGCTCAGATAAGAGGGAAAATAGCTTGCCCCACTAATGCTGTAGTGTGATGTCCTTGCAGAAATGGTAGCTATCTTGGAGGGACTCTGATGGACGGCACTCAACAGCAGGTATAAGTGCTGCTGCGGTGCAAAGAATACACTTGCTGTGACCCTGTTGGGCTCCACCTTCCATCTGAGCCAAGGCCGTGGCCTCCAGGTCCCTGCAGCCTTGACTGGCTTCATACAAAGTGCAGTGGGCCCATGCCTCCGACTTCTTGCTTCCTGTCCCTGGCGCCAGAATACTGATAGGGCACTCATGCCCGAGTAACCAGAGGTGAGGGCTAATGGCCATGAGGCCATAACTCATCAATGGAGGGAGGGAGCTCCAGGATGACTGTTTTCTTCTTTCACCCTTCAGGCTGGACGGTCCTGAGACACTTCATAAGGCTCCCTCAGTTCCCAGTGGGACTGAGCAAGAGCACCTGTAATGACCATCAACTTGGTAATGAGCGGGTCTCAGTTCTGCATGGGCTGTACTGGGTCCTCCTCCCGCCCTGTCACCCGCTCCTGCCGTGGCGCTGCTGCCTGAGAATGCATCCCCAGACTACCGCCTGCAAACCTGTGCCTCCCGCGCTGTTTTTAGAGAATTCAGGTTATTACAGGGAGCAAACCTGATTTGTTGCAAATATTTTTTCTGGTTTATTACTTGCCCTTTAATTTGTAATAATTATTTAAGCATACATTGTAAAATTGGATATGGTTGGGATTTGTTTTGGGTGAATTCTTTCAATACTTTTTGTTTGTATATTTAGAGATCATTAACCTTTGTTTTCTTATAGTTTAATTTTTTAATTTAACTCTTAAATGTATCCAAAAGTTATTCTGGTGCTTGGTATAAAATGAGGGTCCATTTTGATTACCATTTCCAAATAACTGATTTCTTTACCATTGGTTCTAATGCTCATTTGAGTGTATATATTTTTATGTCTAGTTCAATGCTCTAGTTCAAACTCCCTTCTGGAATTTTCTGTTTATTTTTATACCACTAATATGTTATATAATTACTGTGGCATTCTAATAAATATTTTGTGGAAGAAAAAATTCTTCCCTGTTATTCACCTAATGTTTTGAAAATTTTTTGGTGTTTTTGTTTACATTTCTACATAAGCTTTGGAATCATCTCATGAATCAAGTTACCCTCAAAAAAAAAAATCACAGTGAGAGTTTTATTGAAATTAGGCTAAACTTCTACAATAATTTCAAAGGAATTGACATTTTTACAATGTTTAGATTTCTTACCTAGAATTCTCTTATGTAACAGTGATGTTTACTATTTTCTTCATGCAGAGTCTACTCAATTCTTATAAAGGTAATTCCCAGGTATTTAATGATTTTTATGGATACTATGATGTTTTTTTCTTTTTACAAGACTTAAGAAAAGGTAACTTTTCCCTTAACAATTCTTATTTTTTACTGGAATAGAAATACAAAAAGAATAAATATCCATCAAAGTTCTATTGTTACACTGTCATAGAGATTGACCCACAGAGACAGGCAACATAAGGAAACTGTAAGATTTTCAGCAGTTCAGAGTATCCAATTATTCCTCCTTTGTAACAATGAGTATTGCACCTAGCAGTAAGAAATTCTTGGCTTGGAGATATATACTTTGAATATAACTGCAAAATAATTTTTTATCCAAAAATAGAAAATAATTTAGAATAAATGTGTTTTTTTTGGGGGGGGGGGGACAAACACCCACAACAGATAGGTATCTGCCTATGACACCTATGTATGCAAACTTGCTTTATTAAGCTACTATCACTTTGCCAATGTAGTCATATGTACACTGTGTGTATATGTGGAAATGAGCATGAATATGAATAATACAGCCTCTGAAATTTGCCAGATTCATCATTCAGTTTAACCACAATACAAACAGTGAAAATGCTTTTTTTTTTGTCAAAGCTGCAAAAGGTAAATTTATATTATTTTCTCTTTTATAGTGTTAGCATTTTCATAACTGACACCAAAAGTGTTGGGGGGGGGGGTTAGGGGTAGGGATTCAATTTCAGGCAGGAAACAGCTATCATTTTCATAAGGTACCATGTTTTCCATTTGAGACTTGGAACAATCTCAGGGAGGTTAATGCATGACAGCTGAAGGTGATTATGGGAGGTAAAGAGACAAAAGAGTAATTTGAAAAAAACAGTATGTGATTCTTAGACAGGTTTTGTATCTTGAAAAAAATGATGACAAAACACGATGGATCCTTGATAACCCATCTCTGTGTCTGAAGCCCTCAGTGAACAGAATATAATTTATCACGTCTGATCCAAACCATTCTGCTTCAGAAAACCCGTTTCTTCTTATCAAGCTCCTAGTGACGTGGTAGCAAAGCATCCACTTATGTTAATGACCCATATGTACCGAGTTACCTCCCTGATCTGGCTTCAGCACAACAAGCTTTGTCTTCTTGTCTATCCAGGAGCCGCGAATGAACAGGTGCACCCACTGGTGCAGAGAGCAGCGGGGAAAGGATCCATCTCCTCCAATGTGTGAAAGCTGTTCTACCCGAACTTGAAACACTCTCATATATAACATAATGGCATAGGGTATGTTTTAGCATTTTAGAATAAAACTGTTACACCACTCTTTTAAATGTATCCAGTGGAATCTAAATAATAGAGTGAATTTTATATCCACATTACCCATTTTTAAAAAATGAACTGTGTAACCAATACAACTTTCATATTGTTTCTTTTTACTCTTTGAAGTTGAACATTAAATCTATTTACCCCACAGAAATTTATGCCTTCAAGATACACACTGATTTCCCATGATACTTTTCTGAAATAAAAATATACATATAAATGGCAATTTAAAGAGAATTTCCTTTGAATAAAAAATTCAAAGTACTTAAAAAAATGTCTTCTGGGTTACATGTTCACTGTTAATCAAAACACAATAAATGTATTACATATTTTGAAAAATAATGATTAAACTTATGTGTTTCTTAATGAGATGGAAGTGGTTGTTTTTCTTTCAATCACTTTACATTTCGTTAATGGGAACTTATTTACTGCTAGCATGCACAGAATTCCATGGACATTAGCCACAGGAAGAGGAAGAAGTTCTGAGCACCTGTTTGCATGCCAGTCATTTACATCCAACGAATGTCAGGAGAAATAAACAAGCAGAGAAGAGGCTGAGACACAGCAACAGGAAGCCCAGGAAAGTAAAGCACAGACAGGGATCCAGACAGCGAATGCTCTTTTATTGAGCAAGTGAACTAAGTGTCTTCTGCGGGGAAGTCTAAATAAACGTGAAGCCGACTTCCTGCAGTGTGTGTTGCTTCTACATCAAGACATCGTGGATCTGCCGTGTACACAGAACTTGCTACCCCTCCTCCCTGAAATCTGGGACTGAGCATTCGGGTGAGACACAGGCAGAGTGTGCTCCCTAGAAGACTATTTCTCAACCTGTTTTAAATTTCAAACAAATCTTGGCTACTCCCATTCTAATGTATGCGAATGGTGAGCTGCAGAGCGAGGCTGTCGCTTGCTGCCTGAAGAAACAGGCACACTTCTTGCAGGTGCTGTTTGCTCCTCTCTCATTAAACATTCCTTCCTTCCTTCCTGACAATCAGGGAACAGAAAAGGTGAGGGGCTTAGCTGAAACCCGGGACAGCTCTCTGCCCACCTGCACGGCATGTCTCAACTGAGAACTCCAAGACTGGTCAAAATACTCCATTTCCAGTGTCAGACTTCATTTGCAGTCACAAGAAATATGTATAGAGTAGAAGGCAGGAAGCTCTCCTGTGGGTTGTGTAAAAGAGCCCAATATTTTGAGCTGTGTGTGTGCTGCGCCCTAAGGTGGAGCTGGGCAGGAAGACGCAGTGGGAGGTGTGCCCTTCTGCAGGGACACAGGAGAACAGGAGAAGTGGGAGAGAGAGCTGACAGGACAGTGCCCACATACAGGCGTGTTCTCACAGCTGAGTTTCAGAAAACAAGCAAGTGGAACTGAGAATCTAGATAACAGTTCATCTGCCACTTGCCCATGGCCATGGCCCCAGTGTGAAGACCATTGCAGATCATCCGATTACTACTTATTTTTATTAGGATGGAAAATCTAGATACTTTTAAAACGTCATTCCTTTCTTCCTGAGGCACCAATGTTGTCATTTCATGTTTATGAGACCCCTCTAAAGTGGGCTTTGTTATATCCATTTTACAGATGAGGAAAGTGAGATCACTCTGGTTAATAACGTGTCCCAAGTCCCACAGAGAATAAGCTGAACAGAAGTATTTGAACTCAGGTCATCTGCTGCTAAAGCCCATGGCTCACAGGGTTCTCATTCCTAAGTTCACTTTTCTCTTTCTTACATCCCTCCTAACAAAGCAAGCCCATGATGTCACATTACAATAGTACACAATGCTGCCTAGGGTTTAGTAGTAGGTAGCTTGGGGTATAAAATATGCCATGTACACACATTAGAGCCTTTTCCAGCTCCCAACACCACGAGTGAGGTGTGACCACCCTCTGTGGATCCTGAAAGTGCGGCTCGTGGGTGCCCTGCCCGAGGTCATCTGTCATGCTGACTGGTGAGGAGTTGGGCTTCAGACCCAGGTCTGTGTGATGTCAATGAGCTCTTAACTGTTACGATGAATGGCTCCCAATATGCCAAACTGACAGTATAGGCCTAATAATGCAAGAGGTGGCCACAAGCTCTTATGTCACACAGATGGGTGGATGACACAACTGAGTAAAGCCAGTGTGGCATGATGAGGTGGGGGACCAGAGCGCGCTGAGGACCGGAGTGGCCGTGCCTGCTCCTGTGTGGGGCTGCAGAGCCTGGTGGCCAGGCGTGCTGACTGGTCAAGAGGGGCCGGAAAGCACATTTTTATATAATGTCTTACCATTGTTAAATGCTGGCAGTCAGTTAAGAAATCTATTCTCTGTGTGTGTCCATGTATAGACTTTAAACTGACTTTTTAACCACACATACACTGCACTGCAGGCAGGCAGAATGAGGTTCACAGATCACCTATTAGAACCTCTGAGTACTCCATTTAAACTATCTCAGAAAGACTATTCTCGTTCCTGTCTCACTGTAACGAGAGCATGGAATTGCTGGTTTGTGCTGTCTGGGGCCTCCTGCACTTCTTGGGCAGTGACCAATTCTCCGTCCTGCCTAGAACGGCAGCACCTAGTATACTAGTCCTCGCACAGAAATGGAGGGTAAACAAATAGGAACCTGGAAAGACCCCAAGGCTCATGAGCTGGTGCTGCTGCTTCCCAGGTGAAGCCAGAGCTCAGATGTAACCTGACCTCTGGCTTCCCCTGTCTCTGTCCTTGCACTTGGTCCCCCAGCACGGAACTCACTCCTGGACCCTAGTACCCAGCACCTGGCAGATGCCCTCCCCATGCCGGCCCTCCCGTGGATCCCTCTCTCCCATACCATCTCTGCAAGCTCACCAAGGCAGTGTCCTTGCTCACCAGCTGCTGATGATCTAAAGATCTGTTTAAACACTTGTGTCCTCAGTCAGGAGCACTAGGGGTGGGGCTGTGGCCCGGAGCAGATTTACATTCTAAAGTGGTTATTTGCATTCCTCTGTAAGGAGAGTTTTTTTGGGTCTGGTAATTTCACTACTGGGCTTAGTTTTACAAATATAATGATACTTAGGTGTAAATATAACCTATATCAAAATATAAATCCCATTCTAAGTACATGATCAAATCTACTCCTTTAATCTTTGTGCTATTGTGACCAACAACGCAAATATCCTCAGCACACCCGCCTGGAATGGAACCTTATTTTTAAGGAGTCAGTTACTTGTATTCGCTGGTGTAGGTGGTGAGTTCGGTGTCATTGTGCAGCCACTTGAACTCCAGAGGCCAGCTCCCCTCCGCCAGGCAGGTGAGGACAAGGCGGTTCCCTTCCAGGTGAACCTGCGGCAGGCCCGGCTCCGTTTTGAAGTACGGCACGACATCATCTGAAATATTCAAAAGTAGAAGAAGAAAGAAAAAAACTGACTAAAGTGCACATGGAATGACATTTATTCAATTAACAAATCACTCGTTTAAATAGACCTGGTTTTAAAAAGTAGAAACGATGGTTATTTGACTCCGCTGAAACACGCAATACCCTAGATAACATTTCAAAGGCTGAAGGCCCACTGATGGTACCTATGGACAGCATCTGACAAGTTCATCCAGCTATTTCCACTTACGATGAATACACACTTATCCACGGGCACAGCGAGCAAGCTCTGCATACAAGCCTGGGCTGTAACTAGGCATTCTACTCTCCAAGTACTCATAAGGGGCTATACTGGGCTCTGAAAGAGAAATGACCTCATACAACCTTGTTGCTTTTTTAAAAAAAGTAACTGGGATAAGCAAAACTAATACACCCACAGATGACATGAGTCACACCAGCTCCATCTCTCACACATGCCTCTTTGCATGACTCTCCGAGGGCAACAAGACTGGGCACCTGTGTGTATTCGTACAAAGTAATACCACACAGCAACGGTGATGAACCAACTACTGCCACACAGCTCACAACCTGGATGCATCTCACAGACGGATGAAGTGCAAGGAGCCAGGTAGACAGTAGTCCCTCGCACGTGCTTCCACCAAAAAGTCCGCACAAGTTAGAAACCAGGCCACACTACTCTGTGGTGTCCACAGGTCAGGATAAGCATTGCCTCTGAGGCTGGACAGGGCATGTGACTGGGCTGCACATGGAGACCAGGTTGGATCTGCTTCTCTGTGTGTTTACATGGGAGGTACTTGCTTTGTGAAATTTCATAGAAAACCATTCTCTATATGACTTACACAATTTTTGTACATATGCTTCAATAATTTTTTTAAAAATATATGAACACAGGACATGCAGCTTCTAGTTCTTGCCCCATCACTAATTCCCTACATGACCCTGAACAGGCCACAGGGGGTTCTGTTTGTTCATCGATAAAATAAACAGAATTAGATGACTGCTCACTTTTCTAATGAAATCCCCAGAGCACAGCAGTATTATCTGCTCCTGTCTGCCTGCCAGGCCTCCTACCCTCTCAGCTCACATGCTTGGCCTTTAACTCTGATGCCAGGCTAAACTCCTTCACACCTGGATGCCCCTCCCCCAGGGAAGCCCTTTCACACCTGGATGCCCCTCCCCCAGGGAAGCCCTTTCACACCTGGATGCCCCTCCCCCAGGGAAGCCCTTTCACACCTGGATGCCCCTCCCCCAGGGAAGCCCTTTCACACCTGGATGCCCCTCCCTCAGGTGAAGCCCTTTCACACCTGGATGCCCCTCTGGGCTCTGTGCAGCTGACTCATTCTCACCCTTCCTGTTAACAAAGCTCCTCCCCAACAAGCCCTGACAAAGGGTGACTTTTATTTCAGTCAACACTTATCAGATTTTGAAACTAACTGATTCTGGTTTATACCCTGTGCATCCCCAGCACCTAGAACAGTTCCAGGAACAAAGCAGGTACTGAATAAATATTTGTTGAGTGAGTTAATACAGTAACAATGACACAAAGAACAGTGAGTTGAACTGGGAACTGTTCTAAGTGCTTGCCATGTGCTACCCTATTTCATTCTCACAAGCCCTAAAAAATCGATGCCATTGCACTCATTTCACAGATGGGCAGACAGAGGCACAGGGAAATGAACTCACTGATCAAGGGCACCCAGACAGTAAGTGATAAAATCACGATGGAAAACCCAGATAATCTATTTCAGAATCTACCGATTCCACGTAACCCGAAATGTCACAAGTGTCTCAGTAAGGGAACTTTCTCCTCAAGAACCCATAGCTTAAATACAAATTTCTGATAAATCTGTGGAATTACTTGACTGGACTTTTAAATGAAATCGCTTTTAAATGAAATCCCTATATCAAATAGCATATTAACTATTAAAATTGAGACTGTTTTTTCCTCCAACGGTTGTGCATATAGCTGGCTCTATTTGTGCTGACTGGGTAGAATTCACAGAGTTTATTCTGCCAGTGGATCCCGCTGCTGATAGATATGCTGCAGTCTGACCAGCTCTCACTCAGACAAATGAATGTTAGCTGGCATGTGGGAGTGGAAGCGCCGATCGTAAGGAGAGGTAACCTGGTCAATGCAACCCATGCAGCGCCTCAGAGATAAAGCTCAGTGCACTCAAGTCCTCAGAGCGGTCCGTGTGCCCAGGTCCTGAGGCAGTGAGTAACCTTGGGAAGCACGAGGGCTAGAAAACACGTGGTTCTGCTGCAGGTGGTGGGGTGGACGGAAGCAGAGGGGAGGCCAGCCTGTGCCGCCCTACAGGACAGGCACCCTGGTTTCCATGCCATCCCCATGTGATTGGCAGTGGTGTTCTCTCCACATTCCCAGTACTCATGTGAATAATACATTGCATGGTCACCCTATTTATAGGCCTCGTCAACAGTACTGTCAATATTATGATGGTGGTGATTAGCCTTTGAAGGAGCTGTTGTTAAAAGCTCATCTGGCTGCACTGTGGAGGAGTCAAGAGGGACAGAGAGGTGGGAGCAGCCCAGTCAGGGGGCAAATGCTCCGAAAGGTGACACAGTGGTAAACACATTGGTCTGCAACAAGCCCTGGGAATAAATGCGAAGGCGATAGGCGCTGTCCCATCAGAGGTCACAGTCTAGGTCTGCCGAGGATATGACGCGGCAGGCGTGGCACTGCGACCGCGAAGCATGTAACCCCAAGGCAGAACTCCGTCCTCGCCCTGTTCCCCGAGGGCCACCGCTTCTGCTGCCCATCACGCGCTCCGAGCTGCCTCTCCGGCACACCTTTAGGTTCTGCTTATCAACCATGCCCGGTCGCGCTGCGTGCTGTGTGCCTCAGCGGAATCGTCCGCTCATGACCCCAGCAGGCTGCGAAAGCCCGACTGCCGCGGCTACGGCTTGGCTACCTGGGGCTGACTGCGCGACAGGCTTTAGGAATGTCGTGCCATCTGCACTGTGTTTGACAACAGAAAAAGAAATGCCACTTCACATGGCTCCAGTGTCCTACAAGAGTAAGTCATGAGCAATACACTTTTTTGAGAGAAACATGCTTCAAGATAGACACTCAAGAATTTGAATTTGGTTTTACAACTGACAGAGTATCATCAACTTAATATATGATATAATGGTTTTGATGGAAACAATACTGTAATTCATTTTTTCACGGAAGTCATAGTTTACTAACCACACCTGCTATGCAGAAATCACGCTGGGTACTGTGACCTGGTAGGAGAAATCTATAACGAAGTTTCACAGAGCCGGCAAGCCAAACACCTTGTGACGCAGTTACTGTAGAATACGGTTAGTACAGATGCTAACGCTACATCAGGAAGAAGGTGGAATCTTAAGTGTCTACGTGAAAATTAGTGCCTCAAGTACTTTTATGTCGACTGGCCGATGTGCAGAACAGCACAGTATCTCTCTGAGCCCAGCACTGTTTACCACTGACATATACACAGCAGATCATAATATTTAAAAAGGTACAAAGGTAACAAAACACAAAAGCTTTGACGAGAAAGACAAAAGGATTTGTATCCAGATCAGCACAGACTGTGAATGCCTGTGATATTTATACACCTTAAGTGGAACAGAAAAGAGTCTGAAGAGGTCCATAAAAACAAAAATGATTGGGTTATCTCTGAGATAAGATGAGCAAACTCTGACCTGGGAAAAAGCCATGGGGTCCACCTGATGTGGAGGCAGAGTGAGTAAGTGAGTGAGTGAATGAATGCGTGTGTGCGTGCGCGTGTGCACGCGCTTGTTTTCCCAAATAATAACTAAAAGATTTCCTCTTCCTCAGGAAAAACGAGCAGAGATGAAGTATGCGTCTGTATTCTTACGATGAACATTATAAGACCCTGGAATGAATTATTAAGGAAAACTGTGACATTTCCATTTTCACATACTTTTAAATAGAACATAAATCATTTATGAAAGAGAGAACCTCATCTATCTGGATAACACAGATTTAAGGTCCATCCAGAGGAGAGGGATGAACTTAATGTTCTCTCAAGACAACATCATCATTTTATGATGCAGAAGTCACTTCCTGAAATGGACTCCTAGTTTTCGGATATATCATGAACTTTCCTGTCTAATGTGAAGATCACTGTGCTCATCTAGAAAGGAGCCATGACCCACTTGCCACGGTAAGAACCACCTGCACGGAGAAGCTGGGGGATGAGAAGCTGTGAGGTGGGGCCATGTCCCGTGGGTCCAGGCTTCCTACTGCCAGGAGGGTGGACTGCCGTGGGGTTAACTATCTGCTCACAATGGAAATCGGAAGCTCTTCTCCCAGAAACTAGTTCATGATAGAAGGGACAAGAATCAACCACTAGATGCCCTGAAAGTTAGACTCTACCTATTCTTGTGTCTCCTCCATTTTAAAGTGATTGTGAATAAAGAAATAATAATCCGCTTTCGCTTAGCAGAGGACTCCACCAGACCACAAACAAGGGGGTCTAAAGCAGAGGAGCCCCAGGGCTCTGGGAAGGTGCCGATGAAATTCACCAGGCCCGCCCAGCAGGTGGGCCGGCCAGGCAGGCAGGACTAGCAGCCGGACCCTGCCATCAGCCAGGCCGGGACCTCCTGCGACCGAACTCTGCTTTTCCACCGCTGAATTTCCCAGGGCGACTAATCTTTCGGTTTAAACCACTAATCTTCCTTTCAAAACTTCTTTTATATCAAATTCAAACATTTTCATGCCCCAAGCTTATGAATTTACCACTAATGGAAAGTTTCATTTTTCAAATCCCAGGGAGAAACAAAAGCACAAGGCATAATGTATCATTTGTGAACAACTCTTCTGAAAAATGCGGGTAGCAGGTCCTTTTCTGGTAAACACAGCCATTCAAATCCAGCTGCTGGCAGGTGATTATGTACACCCATTGAAGCCAGGAATTTAATCTCACAGTGTGCACTGCTCTTTCCATCGTAGTAATATTAATCTTTTTAAAGAAAACAGTGGTACATTTCAAATGTATTTCTGAGATAAAACTTAAACGTACGATAAGATATGTTCTCTAGTTAAATATTCAAATATGGAGAGGTCACACTTCAACACTGCAGGAGGGCACTGTGAGGGAACTGTCTCGGGACAGGTCCTCTGTGTGCTCTGGGACACGCCCACGCAAGCGGCACGTTCTCCAGCCACCTGCGTAGACGCTGTGGTGGCTCATTGTCAGCAGGAGGAGGAGGCAGTGGTGCGGTGGGGCTCTGTCCTCAGAGCTAATTCTTAGGCTGCATTCTCCCAGCTTATCAGAAATATTTTCCAGCAACAGACCTTCAAACATAACAGGATGTACCACCATATTTGTGAATCTGAAAAAAGTAGGCAACTTCTCTGCATGTCACTTTTATATATTTCCACTCCTACCTTATAAAAATAAATATGTCAGAAATTTCAGGGTGAAAGGCACCTACAACTGAGCAAATATATATACACATATACATGTACACACACTTATATATATGATTTAAACATAATAAAAAGTAATCACGCTATTGTGACTACAACGCACAGGAGCAGGGCTTTTCGAGCTGTCCCATCTCAAGCCCTGCTGGTGGGCATGACGGGGAGAGTAATGGCGAGTCAGGCCACTGTGCATGCAGCCTCTCCGACCAACGGCCAGGAGACCCTCACCACCCCCCAGGGTCCGCAGAGCTCTGCCCAGGAGGCGGCCCACGACCGGGTCCCTCCTGTCCCAGTTACAAAGGCCCTGCACCCTTCCTCAAGCCTTTGCGGGGTCTTCTGGCTGCTCAGCACTGGGGACACAGCTGGTCCCTGCCCTGAGCAGCCAGAGTCCAGGAAGTGAGGGACCGGTCAACAAGCCAAGGGTAGTGCCAGGAGGTGAGAGGACAAAGACATGACACTGCTGTCTGCAGGGCCCTCGCTGAGGTTCACAGCCATGGGGCTCCCACAGCTGAGGTGCCCACGTAGCAGCCAGGACAGCGTCTGAAGGGGCACCCGTGCCCAGGGAGCCCAGGGCCACTGCACAGAGCAGGCTTCACAGGCTCCGCGGCTCCAAGGTCTGAGAAACGTGAGGGCCCCGGGACGCCTTAGTGCTGCCTCGCTCCCCAGTGGCTCCCAAAGGCTTGGAAAGGCTTGTTAAAACACTGTCCCATCCTTTATGACAAACGGGAATTTTTTTTAGATCAACGCACTCCTCCATTCCCACTAATGCGTGGACGTGTGCAAGCCCTGCTGTCTGTCTGTCTGTGGAAGGCAAGCAGTGCTACAGGAACACCCTGGCACCCTCAAGGCCTCTGAGGATGAGGAATGGCCTGGCAGGGTGCCAGGGACTGCAAAGCTTGGTTAGGGGCAGAGTTTGGGGAGCCAGGGGCCAGGCCGCCTGAGCACACACCATGTCAGCAAGTGAAAGGCAAACTGCTCACCCTCTCCCGTGTCCCTGTCCCAACATTTTCTGGAGGGCGCTGTTATCAGAAGTGAGAAAGCAGACCAAAGCTTGCCTTGCATATTCCTAGATCTCACTGTAAAGTCATCATTTGTGTGGGATTTTCTCTGAGTAGAATAGTTCATCTGCAGTATTTTCTTGGTATTTGGATCTGTGCACATGAAAATGGGCAAAGCAGGAGGGGTCCCCGAGATCCCCCATTAAACAGCACTGGGCACAGTATGCCAGTGCATTCAGTCAGGACTTCACACTGATGACCTCTGTTTTCTCTGAGATCAGTGCAAATTAACAGCATATTTAAGGGAACTCCTGGGGTAAACCTACCCTTCCAGTGTTTCCCCTAAGAAACCATCCAAGCTTTCAGTGAGATTAGTCTACAGCGCTGTGGATGGTGGGAACAGGCATGTCTGCAGGTAAGGGCTGGTCTGCTTCTGCACTGTGCTAATCTGCTCCATCATTCAAATTAGTCTGCAGGGCAGCCGATGTGGGGACATGCATGTCTGCAATTATGGGCTGGTTTGACCCTGTACTGTGCTAATCTGCCCAGCATTCAAATTCATAAGAAGAGACAATGGGATTAAAGCAAGCCCCCTGTTCCTCCAAACTGAAATAAACTTCCAGCTCTCCAACAGTTTATTTCAAACTAGAATTGCACCGCATTGTCCTTTCTATGGTTTGTAGTGAAAAAAGTATGACCCGCCAAAATAACAGGAGCGTTACCAGGAGTAACGAACATTTTTCTAGAATATGGTTCAATATTTCTTTCCAATATTCTTTCAAATAATCCTAAAAATCCAACTCAGATGAAATAAAAAGCCCAGAAGTCCAAGGAGTGAAGCTCAAGTGTGCTTGCCCTTGCCCTGAACATCATACATGCTGACAGAGAGACGGGCTCACAGTGGTAGATGTCCTACCAGACCAAGAAAAGGACACCGGAAAAGCATCTTGAGGATATCTACATTCCCCTAGATAAGGCCTACTGATTTTAGCTAAATTACAAACCATGACGTTTTCTCCAAGAGACGCTGGGACATCATGGCAACGTGGGTGACCTGGTTCAAGCCCCAGCTCTACCCATAGGAGCTACGTGAACCTGGGTAATTCAGCCGCCTATGCTGGGGTTTTTCAATCAACAAAACAGTAAGACCAACTTCGGTTAGAGCAGCGGTTCTCAGAATTCTGGTCTTTGGACCCCTTCACGACTTTTGAAAAAATTATTGGTCACTTCAAATTTCTTGCTTATGTGAGTTGTAGCTTTCTCTATCATATCAGAAAGTAAAACTGAGAATTATTGAAATATTTCTTAATTCATTTAAAAATAATAAATTAAAGTTATTACACCTTATAACAAGACATATTTATGAAAAGTAACTATCCTCCCAAACCTCAACAAGAGTGGCATTGCTTCACTTTTTTGTTCAAAATTCTTCAATGTCTGGCTGAACAACAACAACAAAAAAATGAAATTCCCATATATGCTTTTGCGTTTAATCTCTTGCAATTGTGTTGTTTGGATTGAAGGTTATAAAATAATCCAGCCTCCACAGACATGTAGTTGGAAAAAGAAGGCATATTCGAACAGCCTTTTCAGATAATTGTGAATATTCTTGAAACTGAACCTAAACTGCATGAGTGGTGGTTTCATAAAGATTAGTTGCAATGTGGAATCTGAAACCCTATCTGACATTTTGGTGCTGTCTCTCATTAAAATGCTTTGGCCTATCTTGCATTGTGAATAGATCTTTTGCACATGCATGCCTTTGCTGGTCCATCAACTTATGTAGCTCTTCCAGATGTTGACACATTTCATTATGTAATATGAAAAGATCATATGTTAATACTGCTATCTCATCAGAAAAGCCCTTAAATAATGGGATGCTGTCAAGCCCATGGTGGCACATAGAAGATTTCCAAAATTCTAATTTTTGCTTAAAAGCTCAATTTTTATTAGTAACAAATATTGTCAATTGTTTTCAGTGATGCAACACTATTTTAATCATTTTCAAGAAAATGCTACCAAATCCCCAACTCTGAGCAGCCACGTTTGTCTGTTAATTGCTACTTCAAGCAAAATGGGTGCCATGCAAAGAGCAGCTCTTCGGCTCCCGATTCAAACCGTCTCACAAGGAAGTGGCTTCAGGACCATCATCACACCTTGGTATGCAGCAGAAGGGCTGGAAATGGCTCACACTTGCAATACAGAATACTCATTAGAATCAAAATTCAGTGAAATTGTTTTTACTCCTTCATCAAGGATATTCTTAGGAATTGGATTTATCTTAATCGCCATGTGTGGTGGAGAAGAAGACCATGTCGACTAGCAGAGTTTGGCACCGCTGCCAATGACACACCTGCTCGAGGCCCAGGAGTTTTTCATGATTGCTTTTATATCATCAGTACGATCTCGACACGGGATAAAAGCAGAAAAGTTCTTAGTGTTATTAGAAAATGCATCTGACCTCTTGGACCCCCTGAAAGGGTCTCAGTTTCAAGAACTGAAAGAGATCTTCAGAACACACTTTGAGAATTGCCACCCTAGAGAATTCTCACAGGATTAAATCAGCTAATGTGTTCAGAGTGCTTAGCACAGTCAATAGACACATTAGCTTTTATTAAAACATACTATCATAAAATAAAATTGCATCTTCTTACATAATGTTGAATTTTGAGCTTCATTCAAAACACTTCTACTTTTGGCCTTTTAAATAACACACATAAATCAGGTTGCAGTCTTAAATGTAAGCAATTAAGCCAAAGAAGTTGTTCAATTTCAAAACAAAAAACAGGTGTTCAAACTTTCAATTATTTCAGAACTCCAGAGAAGTCTAAATATTGATTTAATTATCTGTTCTTTCATTCAATACATATTTGTTAAATGGCACCCCATCTATGAGATGAAAATACAGATGTGAATTAAAAAAAAACAAACACAAAAATTACATCTTTGTGTAGTTTATATTTTAGTTAAGAGATCAATAGTAAACAAATACAAAAAACATATAGTACAATCAGTTTTGCTAAAGCTAATTTTTTAACCCAAATTATGACATTTGTGTTTGATAAACAGAAAGGTGACCTTGTTAGAACATGAAAGTGGTATTTATTTATATATGACTTCCTCCATCATAGTAATGTTATAATGAAATGCAGTTGTAGCCAATTTTTATCATCTATTTAAAGTGAGCCTGAAAACTAAAAGGAAACAATGATCAACAATGATAACAACAAACAAAACATTACCCTAAAGTTCAAGAAGCACCTTCCTGAGTTTTATGCAAGTAGTGCCTGGTTTAGGGGCTTCAGGAACCCCTCCCCTCCCCTCCCCTCCCCTTCCTCTTCCCTCCCCTCCCCTCACACCATGGAGATAAGCTACAGGTGCAGATACACTCAGAAGGCTTTTTCCATCTTATCAAAATAGTAACTCGATGAAAAAAGTTACTAGGAGTATTATTTTTTATTAGTGCCTGGTTGCAAAATTCCGTATGTTCTGGGTGGTCTCCCCCTAAGACCATGTTTCCTGGAAGTTCTGTTATTTTAGTGCATGGAGCTATTCAGGAACACTTTTTTTCTTTTCAAAAAGTGTATTCTTGGAAAATAAGTATATTATCCTGAACAACAACAAAAAAAAATTGAAAAGAGTGGCGCTGTTTCACCCCTCATTTTCCCCCAAAATTTCTTCAATATGTGGCTTAATAAAAGAAAACTGGATTCTCATATATACTTTTGCATTTAAGCTCTTGCAATTATATGTTCCTGACATAAAATCAAACCTTAACACGTTTAAAAGGAATGAATTCTTACAGAGTGTAACCTCTGACCATAAGGGAATCAAACTAGAAATCAGTACAAAAAGACAACAGAAAAATCTTTAAACATCTGTAAAATAAACAAGGTTTTAAATAATCCATGAGTCTGAGAAAGTCTGAAAGGAAATTAAAAACTACATAAATTGAATAAAAGTGAAAATACAATATATCAAAATATGTGGACACAGCTAAAGCAGTGCTGAGAGGAAAATGTATAGCACTAAAACTTATATCAGAAAAGGGGAAGAGCCTCAAATTAATAACCTAACTTCCAACCTCAAAAAAGAAAAAAAAAATCATGATTAAAATAAACCCAAAACAAGTGGAAGGTAAAATAATAATAAAGCAGAATCAATAAAATTAAAAAAGAGAAGCAATACAAAAACTCAATAGATCAAAAAGCTGATTATTGAAGAAAAAAATACAACTGACAAACTTCTAGCAAGATTGAAAAGGGTAAACAGCCTGAATAGTCCTATAACACATTAAAGAAATTAATTTTTTTTCATGAGGGTCACAGTGAGGGAGAGGATGTGAGAGAGAGAGGGAGGAAAGAAAGGAGGGAGGGAGGAGGGGAGAAAGAGAGAGAGAGAGCGAGGAGGCTGCAGCTCTCTTGAGGACTAAACTTTAAGAAATTAATTTTTTAATTAAAAACTCCTGAAGCCCTGGCCGGTGTGGCTCAGTTGATTGTATCCTTGTTCCATACACCAAAAGGTCTCAGATCTAATTATCAGACAGGACAAATACCCAGGTTGCGGGTTTGATCCTCGACCGGGGTGCTTGTGGGTGGCTGATATTTCTCTCTCACATCAATGTTTCTTTCTCTCTCTCCCTCTCTCTCTCTCCCCCCCCCTTCCTGTTGCTCTAGGGTCAATGAGAACATATCCTTAGGTAAGGATTAAAAAAAAAAAGTTCCTTTAAACAAACAATTTCACTGGAGAATTTTATTAAACACTTAAAGAATTCACATCGATTCTATATAATTTAAGAAAAGGAAGATTTCCCAATTCATTTTTTGAGCCTAGTTTTATCCTGACAATCTCTAGCATCTAAAGGTAAGCAAAAATCTCAGCCCTGACACTAAGACCACAATACACAAAAGATAAAAAATGACCAATTGAACCTTATCAACATTAAAAACTTTTATTCTACAAGAGTCCCTGTGAAAAGGAAGAAAAGACAAGCACAGATTAGGAGAAAATATGTCCAAATCACATATCTGAAAAAGTACTAGAATCTAAAATGTATGAAGAACCCTCAAAAATCGACAGTAGAAAATGAACAATCCAAATAGAAAATGGGCAAAAGATTTGAACAAAGATTTCATTGAAGAGGATCTGCAGATGGATAATATGCACATGAAAAGATGGTCAGATCATGAAGCACTGGAGACATGCAAATGAAAACCCCAGTGAATTATCAGCACACACATAAGAATGGCTCAACTAAAAAGCAGAGACAATGACAAATGCTGAGGCTGTAAAAAATAAATAAAATCTGAATCACTCACACATTGCTGATGGATGCGTAAAGGAATTCAGCCACTCAGAAAGCTTGGCAGGTTCCGGTAAAACTAAACATATAACTACCACACAGCCCAGCAATTCCACTCTTGGGCACTTATCCCAAAGAAATGAAGACTTACGTTCACACAAGAACCTGTACAAGATGTGAACGGCAGCTTTAGTCATAACAACCAAAAACTGGGTATAACTCAGCTGTCCTTCGCAAGGGGAATGTTTGCACAAAGTGCGGGACATCTCCACGTGGTTTACTACTCAGTAATAAAAAGGAACAACCATCCACAGCCACTGGGGTGAAGCACCACAAAGTTGCTCCCCAAAGAGCACGAAGAGCGTTATTCCTTTTATATAACGTTCCTGAGATGACCGGATGATAGGAATGGAGAAAGAGGTGTGGCTGCAAGGGCCGGGGCAGAGGCAGGGGAAGGCGGGTGTGAAGTGGGAGGGCAACCAGGGGTCCTGGTGGCGATGTCATGTCCTGTATCTTCACTCTGTTTCCTGGTTACAAGAACGCACAGTAATTTTGCAAGACATTCCTGTTAAGCAAAGTTTCGTGGCTAAAATCGAATGAAAGGAAGGGTTCACCGGGCCATGGAAAAGGACCGGGTCCTGGGCAACCGCCTGGACTCCCAGCAGCAGGGCAGAATGGAGAGGCAAGCAGTCCGCCGTTCATTTGGGGATGTTCGAAAACTAGAGAAGGCTGATAGCTGCACAACTCCGTAAACATCAAAACCTTGGATTTATACTTTAAACTGGTAGACTTTGTGTCTATAAAGTATATCTTGATAGAACTGTTAAAATAATATACTTAGGAAATAAAAGCAATTTGTGCTAAGCATGGAAGTACTAGTCTCTTCACTAGTTTACAGATGAGGAAGCTGGGGCCCAGAGGGGCCCAGGAATTGGCTTGAGGGCGCACATACACTGGGAATGACAGCACAGGACTGGTGCCCAGGGAACCCATCTGCGATGTCCACGCTCTTACCCACTGGGCCACGTGTGCTCTTGAGAAGGGCCAGGCTTTTGACTGTGTCAGCAGTAGCCAGTGAGCAGGAGGAAGGGGAGGGAGAACGGAGGGGAACCGGGGGAGACACAGGAGAGGACAAGGGAAGGATGGAGGACAGTTGGCTTAAGTTTGGACATCCGTTCTTGGAGGCTAAAAGGTTTTCCCTAGTTGCCCAGTACCTCCCTTTGGACTGGGTCCCGAGGTGAGGCTGACCCATGCAATTTGAGAACAGGGAGGAAAAGCATCATAACAAGGCATCTTCGAAGTTTTCTTAAAAATAATGTTTCAAACGACCAGAATTATTCAAACATGAGCTGAATACTTTCAGGATCACCAAGATGCCTGAGTATGTAAAGTACAATTTGAGAAAAGGGCGGCTGACCCATGGTCATGGCCCTTCCGGAGGGGAGGACTGCCCCGTGGGAATGGTCTCCGGGAGTTTCCTCCACATTAGACGGGAAGGTGGGGGCTGTGATGGTGGGGTGGAAACAAGAAGGCACGTGCCCCTTTGCAAAGTCCTGAGGTGCTGAGGAAAGACGCATTACTTCATAAGGATGTTCTTAACCTCTAGAAATAAGCCTGAAGTGAGTAAGACTCTAAAATAGCACCTGAGCCCTGGCTTGTGGTCACAGATGCTGAACCAACTGGAATACATTCCCAACAGTAACACAGAGGGCAGGTCTCTCTTTGGCACCCCCTCCAGGTGCAATGCAACCAAGTCTTTTCAGATGAGTATCTTTTCCCAGGTGCCTGTCTCAATTCCCAAACCCTGCAAGCCTGGAGGGCACAGACTCCAGATCACTAATCCCGATTAGCCACCCTTCACCTTCACCCCAAGGGTAGTCATAAGTGACCCCCAGGTGCTTCAGAGCCATGCAGCAAACTCGTACTTTCAAATTGTCAGATAAAGTGTTTAAGATGGCAATCTAAGCTCTTTCTGGAGTTGCAATTTAGCCAAGTTCTTCTTTGTTGAAAGCGGTGACATTTACCCAAACAGGGCTCCCACAGCAGGAGCCTCCAAGCTCTGTCAGCCTGCTGTGCTGTTATACAAGGGCGTGGAGAGGAATGTTTGCAGCCCTCAGAAAGGAAACAGAACAAGATAAGCAAACAGAGAATGAAATCCAGCCCAGGGACAAATAAATAAAGAACTTCCACTGGGCAGGATTTATCAGCAGCAAGACACAAACGGCATCATTAAAATGTCGAGAAGGACCAGGAGGTAGAAAGAGAAGGGCGGTGAGTGGGGTTATAATTGCCCGGACTATTAAAGGACTTAAAGCAGAAGGCAGTTCTCAGAGGTGCAAGGCCTCTGAGACTCCAAAGCAACTCGTTTTGCAAGGATTCTGTTATTCTGAAATGTTTGAATGTAAGGAGGGGGCAATTATACTTTTAAATGGTATATAATATTTTTACAACAGATAGCTGACATTTTATAGGAAGACATCATTTCTTTCTCAAACTGTTGGGTGATTCTTATAATGACTTGAGGAGCTCAAAGGAAATAAATTATCAGCAGGTGGTCAGTCAAATACTAAGAAATTCCTCACTCCACAGGCAGTAATCTGGCTGAAATACTTCCTCCATTACTTCCAAAAATAGAGCAGATAGTGATACACAGACCTTTGCAGTTTCAAAACTGTTATTTTCACAAATGGTAAAATATATTCACTTATTTCTATATAGAACCTCCAGTAGCTGGGTTTGTGATCTGTATCAGGGCCTCTAAGAAAAGTGGCCTTGTGGGGATGGGGGGGGGGGGGATTTATGTAAATCAGCACTTCTCAAACTTTGGATCGTATCCTGGGCTGATCCAAAATGCCCACAAAAGTTTGAGAATCACCAATTTAAATGTTTTCCTCACTTTGGACAGATTTCACAAATATTTTAAAAACGAGCTTCAAGTTTGAAATACAAAAACAATTAATATATGTACATCCTGGTATGTACACACATGCACATACCCAAATGCCTGCAAAGATCATGGGTGGCTTCCAGCAGCTGTGGCCCCGTCATGATCAGCAACACTTTCTCACCCATCAATGCACGGTAGGCCCACTGCAAATTCTACCAAGAAACACCCCAAAAAGGCACTGTGCAGAGCCGGTTCTCCCAGGGGAGGGTGTGTTTCTCTTACTGTCTGGATGAGCAGCGCAAACGATCTCTTTAACTTTGTGACTTTCACAGCGTGGCCAGTACCAAGGCCTCTGGGCACACGCGTAAAGGACATCCAGAAAGGAATTAATAACGG